>NC_087515.1:60963698-62309528 GCF_963921805.1 Phalacrocorax carbo | reverse complement strand
CCCAATGTCCCCCCCTTCCTTCTTCTTCCCCCAGCTTATTTACTAAGCATGATGTCATACGGTATGGAATATCCCATTGGCCAGTTTGGGTCAGCTGTCCCGCTGTGTCCCCTCCCAGCTTCTTGTGCACCCGGCAGAGCACGGGGAGCTGAAAAAGTCCTTGACCAGTGTAACTGCTACTTAGCAACAGCTAAAACGTCTCCACATTATCACCACTGTTTCCAGCAAAACTCCAAAACATAGTCCTATACTAGCTACTACGAAGAAATTTAACTCTATCCCAGCTGAAACCAGGACAAGTACATTGGGTGTTTACCCTCTCTACCTGTTCTCCCATGTACTTCTGTTGGTTTTCTTCTTAGGCTGGCAAGCGCTTCTTAACAGGTATATTTTGTATCCCTTTATGAATCTTTCCATAATATGGGTGTTACCTAAACACACACTGTAACAGCTGTCATGCCCAGCTTCTCTAGCTCTGTGTTCATTCTGTAAGGGTAGCTAGTACTTGATATGTAAGTGGAAGAAATAAATGAAGAAAATGCATATGGAAGCATTTCACACATAGCAACAAATCCAAAAAGTCATCTATTCTTAAGCTGTAAGAACTTTCCACACTCAATGTAACTGAAAGAGCAGGTATAATGCTGTTATTTCCAACAATCATTCAGAGTTCATTGGTTGCATCCCCGCTGCACAGCATGCTAATGGAAGAAAAGAAAATGGGCTGTTTACCCGACAAAGGCCATGGACTGATCACTCTGTCACCTGCTCAGGCCAGGAAATCAAGGAGACAGAGCAATTACTGGCTTTCAGGCAACCATCCATGCTAATGAAATTCTACTGCTGTTGTTTAAGCTCTCAAAAGCCAAATAGGGCCATGTAATATTGAAAAGGGAAGCTACATTCATCATGTGAGCATGATGCAACCAACATGTATTATGGTGCACAGGAGAGGGTTCAAGGGGCTCCTGTCCAAGACATAATGTGAACAGACTTTCTAAGACTATAATTTGTGAACCTATAGATTGCATAGGTAAATAAAATTTGAAATATTAACTTTTTTTATATGACAAACCGCTTTTACTGGACTATGTGAGAAAGGTAATTCCGAAACATCTTTGGTGGGCCAGGATTTGGCCACTGAGCTGGAAGCACCAGCTGGGCTTTCTTACTGCCCTCTCTGGCTGGCTAATCTCTAGATAACTAATCTAGCAACAAACCTGTGATGTACTTAATAGCCCTTTTGCCGTTGTTTATTCCGTTCACCAATTTTGCAATAAGTAGCTCAAGACTAGAAAGCAGTTAATAGATTTCTTCTCCTGTTTCAGCTTGTTTACTTTAAGCTTTTGGCAACTTACCAGGCTTTGCACTCAATACCTCCAGCCATTCTCCCTTGCTGCTGGGGGGCTGTCTTAAAGAGGCAAGGGAGAGCAAGAAATCAAGGCTGGGAAGCAGCATTATAAATCACAAAAAATTGCAGTCATTGATGAGCATGTAGAGTATCCAAAGCTGCTTTTTGCTCATTACCAAAATACCAAATATTTTGAGTTGACAGTGATCTGTAAAAAGCAAAGTGAACCAAAGCAAGCCATGGTTTATGATGACAGTCTGACTCAGAGCCCTTTCAGGGTGCACGTTCTCTCTCAGCTCTAAGACAGTTGTATTATTTATCAAAATTATTACATTCCCTTCCTGTGGATCATTCAAAAATGTTTACATATCTTAAATGCCTTTGTTGTTGTAGGCAGATTTTGTAAATTGGGATTTCTTTCATAAAGCTTCCTTCCTCCTATTTTTAAGCAATGGATGGGGAGAAGGGACTATATTATTGTGTGTACGTAAACTGCAGCTAAGGGAAGTACTGTTTTGCATAATATTTATCAGACTTTGAGGTTACATGAAGTGGTAAAGGTCTAAATGTTTATTTCAGGATTAAGTTCAACCCAAAACTTTTAAGAGTTTCAGAAAAAGTCCGCATTTTCTCCTTTTTTATATTTCCAGTCAGCGAGGAAATCTGTCTTGCAAGAGGTTTTGTTTTGATAATACTTCCAGATAAACCAGTTACTGCAAATCCTGTTACAGAATACAATCGCAAGACATTGCAGGTGGATTTCTATAAAAACAATTTGGATAAAACTATCCAGACTTCCGAGTCTTCCCACACTAAAACAAAGTTACGATAACTGAAGAGTCCACTTGAAGGAATAGATAAAGCCCTGTGTTTTTAATAAAGACAGGTTTCTTGTATACTGGCTTTGAGCCAGTAGTATTTACAATATTGCATTATGGCAAAGAAACTTTTATTCTTCCAGGAATTTTGGACTAAGATAACTGTATTTTCCTGTATTTGTAAGGGCCAGTGGGCTTCCTGCACTGTGCACCTGCATGCCTGCCAGTCCTGGCTTTGTGGAAAACAGGGTTTAGCTCTTGATGCTAGTTAAGCAATATTAGTGGTTATCTTTGCTTGTAAAACCAGGAAAGAGAAACCACTTTGTGCATTCCAGAGCACTGCAAGAGGCAAGCGCTTTATTTGTCTTTTCTTCCCCTTTCCCTAGCAAGCCCACAGAGAAGTCTAAACATAGCTAATCCCATAGGGACACAATGGAAAGTTCAGTTTTACGCCCCAGGAGTACTTTCTGGTCAAGAACAGAGCAGTCCTCAGGCAAAGCAATTTCTCTCTTCTCTTTTCCCCTTCTGGTATGAAACAAATGTCCAACAGAACAGAAAGTTACCAGATTTAATATGGCAGAAGTTGCAGGAGCAATAATGTATAGGTGCCAGGAAAACTGCTTGTTCTGCTTTGATTAGTGTTTTTTTTTTTTAACTCAAAGGCCACAATAAGTAACGCTAAACAAAATTGTTTAAAATAGGAGTCAAATCCCAGTTTGACCTCCTAGGAGCTGCAGGCAGGGAAGCAGGGAAACTATAGTTTTGCTGGGATCTAACTGGGGACTTGTGCAAGCAAAGGGCACTTGCTGGGCTGATCCTTTGCCAGTACGGCAGCAGCGGGACATCTGAGGAGGGGACTTGCAGCTGGGAATGCTGTGTTTATATTTTTTTTTCTCCACATCACACAGATTAGATCTGCTTTTAAGGTGGAAAGCAGTCAGAAGTCTGTTCCTATGCATTAATGTGTTCCTGTTTGGGCAAGTGAGTCAGTTCATACCTGCTGCCAAAACGTGGCCCTCTGGCTGGAATTTTCCACAACACCTGAAGGAAGCAGGAGCACCAGACCCATTCTTTTTAGCACCACACAGCTTCTTAACTCACTACAGCAACTTTCAAAACTTTTACCTTAAAAGACCATAAATACACTGTAGGTGTTATTGTTGGTAGGAATTTTTATCAGGGCAGTGTTTCTGCAGCACTGGCTTTAATGCAACACCCTGCCCAGCAGGCTGGAGGTGGTAAATAGGTGCCTTAGGTACCAGTCAGTGCCATAGATGGAGGACTGTTTGCTCAACAGTGGATTCAGTACGTTAGCAGCAGCCACCAGATTTCAGTCCCTTTCCTTTAGCTCTTGAGCTTTATTCCTAGAAGTAAAATCACTTTAATATATAAATCACATCCTGCCCCATGGCCTCTCAACACAGAAGACTATTCCCCATGGGTTCAATCCCCACCTGCTTTGCCCAGGCATGAAGGAAGCTCCTGGTCCCTCCTGTTAGAGCTGTCATCTGAAAGGTGTGCTTCCAGCCCTCCTCACCAGCCTCCTTGAGGACCTGCCTGGACCCTTTGCCCAGCAGCTAAGATGATGGCCCTGCTCATCTACCATTTCTCAGTGATTTCCCATGTCCAGCCACCCCTTCATGCAGTCATCTGTACTCTGGGTCTGCAGCCCACAGGGACGTAGCCTCACAACTTGGGAAAGGCAGCTAACCTTCAACCTCCCTAAATGTCCAGATCAACTTTTCTGAGTTATTTTATCCTCCCCCAAAATACAGGAAAACTATTTCATGTGGCCATGCTGTTGGTAGTTGTTTCTTAAGGTACACATTAAGCAGCGTGAGCCGCTGTTGCTTACATCAGGTGCCTTATTGCTGCTTCTTAGGAGACAGCATGGTTTAGATAGCAAAGAAATGTCAAGATATGAATAACACAGAATGTATTTTATAAACTAAATTAAGGAAAAGGCAGTACAGCAATGTGTATATCCAGCTGCATTTTTTCTGCTGTGTCTGCTGCTGGAGAATTTCTGTAGGACTTAAGCAACTCAGTTCATGAAGGAACAGAATTTTTTATGTCAAATGATTCCCAGCTGAATGGAACCCCAAATTAATAGTTTGTGTTTAATTACCTCAGTTATTATGTCTATTGATTGCAAAGACGGTATGTTTAAATAAAAGACTAAGATGATTTACCTGTCCTAAAACAGCTAGAGAGCTTTTGATTTTGTTAGGTGATGTTAAAACAGTTCTCATTTGAAGTTGAAAGTCCTTAAATACACCCAACTTGTTTATTGATAGGTATATTTTAAAATTTCTTTTAAATGTAGCTCAATCTTTAACTCTCCATTCTTCACTTTTAGTCAGTTTACACTTCCTCTGTGGAAACAGACTATCCATTTCTTCACCATTTAAGTGAAAAACTGTTAAAAACTATAAATAACACTCACATTTCAGTATTTCAGTAAAATCACCGTCAACACTAGATCCAACCTAATCCTGGCAGCAAGCCTGTGCGATTGCATCTTGCTAATGGAAACCTGGGGTTGCTGTTGGACTTTTCTCACAGAGCAGGCCTTGGGCTGGTGTCACCTTTTTCCTACTGTAACTTTCTTCTTTTGGGTTTTGTTTGTTTGGGGTTTTTTTTAATAATTTGTTCCTCTTCCCCTTTCCTTTGTTTCTTCTTACGTGAGAGCCTTTGAGTCAGCAAAGGAAATCTGCAGGTACCATGAGGTGACCTGCATCGAGCTGTCTCCACCGTATCAGTCAGTCATGATACAGAAGATCCTCTGTGGCCAGGTTGCCTATACTAACACAGCAGGCTGGCCATAGCAGACAGGGAAAATTGGACTATACCAAGATTTAAAACTGCCTTTTCATCTGTACAGGTTAGCTGCATCCACAATAGACAGATTAATTACTTTAAATTTATAGTTAGCTGTGAACTGCAACATGGAGTCCATAACCTCCAACCATGAATAAAACAGGATCAGAATTTTATGGATATCTCTAGGTGGGATATTTCAGCCACAACAAAGTTAACTTTGCACATAACCCTCAGAGGTAGACTGAAAGGGCAAAAAATATTCTTCAAAATGTACATCAATTAAAATACTGCTGAGTCCATATGAACATGCCTGTGTGATTTCCACTGACACTCAAATCTAGTTTGGTTAGCACAGAAATTTGTTAAAAGCACTTTTCAGTCTCATGCCCAAATACATTCAAAAAATGCACCTAATTTTCTGCTGTACTCACTCATTTGGTCTAGCTAGTGGCCCTTAACCAAGAGGGCTTGAGTGCTGAATTATATGCCTGCATTATAAAAGCAGAAAAAACAATTTTAAAGTAACAAACCCATTTTGCACTAACAAATAACAATGTAATGAATTATCATTGATTCATTGCATCCTGTAGCAGTAGAAGACACTCGGCTGATTCTGATACTCAGAGCAAACTGTTTTCTTGACCCTTATGAATAATTAGACTCTAAAGTCAAAAGGTGGCATTTTGGAAATAAAAGCAACAGTGATTTTAATGTTAGAACAAGTAATTGAAACATTAGGCAGCTCTTTCAGGGTACTTCTTGTTTGCTGTTACACAGAAAGAAAATGACAGACGCCTCCTCTTCGCTGTGTTCCTGACCCAAAGTGGTGACTTGAGATGTCTGCAGAATCAGGGGAAATGAGGATAGGGAAAAGAAATAAGAGCACACAAAATCCAAAAAGCAGACAACACATGCAGGATCACCCAGAAATATGAGGAAACATGAGCCAGGACTTGAAGTCCTGAAGCTTTCAACCAAGAGAAAAACAGTATGTGCAGTTATAATACTTATTCACTCCTTTTTATCTCTTCTGAAAACAGAGAAGAATGAAGAAGAGGAACAGGAAGCCAAAAGAGAAATAAAACGTAGACTCAGTAGAAAGGTGATGATGTGTTTTTGTATTGTGTATTTGTGTACGTAGGATTATTTTTTATAAGATTCTAAAAATCAGTGTGTATATATTACTGCAAATGTCCATCACTCACGCCCCCAGATTAGAAACCTGTTTAAAAAGCAGTACAAGCCAAGTCCACTTTGGGGAAACTCCATCCTGTCCGGTTTCGCATACCTGGAAAAGCATACGGAGTCTGGCTGTGCTTAATATTTGTCCCTGTAAGCAGGAGAGAGAAATGACGTGTGTTTCCTCTGTGAGCATGACCACTGCTGTCATGTATGTTTGAGGGCAGCCACACCTGTAGATCCGCTCTTCCCTAGAGCAGGGCAGCAAACCAGTGTGGGCCCTCAGAAATCCCTTCACCGTTCTTCTAACCACGTCAGTGGTCTTGGCCGCTGCGGGTGGGGTTGTGCTCATTGTCCCTGGAAATCAGGCAGCTATGGATCTGCTGCCCTGACTTCTGGGAGAGGATGGGGGGAGTTTTCATACATATCCCTAGTCTGCCCTTCTCTGCAAAAATAAAGTTTCCTTAATATGATCATCCTTAGTTAATTAAAGGGAGGATTGTTTGAGGTGACTGAAAAAGTTTGGCATCATAATGACACCCAGATGTTCAAACCCAATTTTTTTAGTTAGGCAGACACCTCCAAATCCTCCTTATTTTCAATATTATATTTGAACACAGCAGACTGTGTAATCATTAATGCAAATGGACCTACTGCCTAGTGGTGTAAACAGTGTGACAGTTGCAAAGTCACAATTAATATTCCAGGGATAACTGTCATGATTGTCTGTGACCTGCCCGACAAGGGCTATTTTTATAATTGAAGAAATTAGGTTGTGCTGCTTCCCCATTCCCGTGCAGTGCTCCCAGGATGGTACCTTTTTTTAGACACCTGAAAGTGACCCTATTTAGAAATACCATTAAAGTTCTCTTGAGATTACATCATACCCTCTGCTTTTATTTTATTTTATTTCATCTTATTAAATGTACTATTTTTTGCCTCCTGCTTACAGCTCAGCCTGCGGCCTACAGTGGCTGAACTTCAAGCAAGAAGAATCCTTCGATTTAATGAGTACGTGGAGGTCACGGATTCTCCGGATTATGACCGTCGTGCCGACAAGCCTTGGGCCAGGTTAACTCCCGCAGACAAGGCAAGGGGCAAATGTAGATTATAAGAAAATGCTCGCATCTGTCACTTTTGGGGGGGCTTTCCTCTGGTTTACATTCTCTTAATGCCAACATCACAAATGACATCTGCTGGAGGCAGTGAGATTGCCATGGTACTACTTTGCATCTACTGCTTGCAGCTAAGAAAACCCACTCAGGTGCCTATCAATAGCATATTTGCCACTTCCATTATGGCAGTTTAGGCCAGAATTTCTTGCATTTTTAAAGCCTTGCTAAGCTAGGCACACACTGTTAGCGAAGGTGGCCATGACCCATGGAATTCAGACAAGGTTTCTGCAGGCAGAAGCCTGCCTCACTGCCACCAAGAGTTACTTTTGCAGCTCATTAAAGTGAAAAATGGAGAAGTCGCTCCATCCTCCTAAGGGTTCTTGGGCACAACTGTCAGTGCAGGAGCTGACTGTATGTGTGCAGCATGCCATCTTGGTAAGTTTTCCCCCAACATGCTGCAGTTAATAGTTCCTCTGCCTAACTACAAAGGATGAGACAAATGATTCTGTGATTCTCTTTTAAAAACCAAATCAGTCAAAGATTGCCATAAAAAACTCTTCCATTTCCCTCCTATACCACTTCATAAAAGGAAAGCTGTAGGATTTATGTATCAAAAAGTGCTGGCCCTTAGCACTGGATCTGAAGCAACTTTTATGGAAATCCTATGAGATGTGTTTGTCATGAAAAGTGATATGTGCAAGAGCCCGCTGTCTTGTGGGTAAGAACTGTGAAGCACTGATTTTATTTCCACTTCTATTTTAATATTAATGCCAGCTCACCTGATAATCAAAGGAGAATGTCATATCAAGTCAAGGTGGAGACATTAAAAATGTACCCAGAAGTGTTTGTAAATGTCGGTTCTAAGAGGTGCTGAGCACATTCTAGTCCTCAGGTAGTCTGTGGGAGGTTAGATCACCCAGCAACCCCACTTTCACCTAGGTCCAACCAGGGTAAACTGCACTAGAAAAACACTTGTGTTTCCTACCTACTTTAGGGTAGCAGTTTTTAATCTGATTTCATTTCGTAACGAAGAGGTGCCCAAGGCTGGTTCTGTGATCCCCATGTTTGTTGGCCTCAGCAGAAAGGCAGACCTTGGGCTGCCAGGAAACTCCCTTGCCCTTTTTTCCCAAGGAAGTAATTTTTCTAATGCCAGTGGGAGCAGAAAATTGTACTGGAACTATATTATGGAGCTGGAGCTCTGGTGTCTTTGCTGCTGATTTGGTGCTCAGAAATGGCTGTCTCTTTCCTAGCTATTACAGAAGCCTCATGTAAGCATGCTGTTGTGGCTAAACAGAACCATCCCCTGCTTAAAATGAGGTTTCTCATTTATGAGACCGCAGTCTGGTGATGCTATAATTTAATCATGCTGCTTGTCTGTTTTGCATTGAAAGGCATGCATACCAGATGAGATTTCTTTAGGGATTAATGAAATTATACTGCTTTTATTTAAAATGGTGAAAGAGTGAGTAAGAATAAACTGTCATTTCATTTCACAGTGAAGGTAGGAAAGCGCATGGCATAGAAACAAAAGTCCTTGTAGTATATATTAGAATATTTCAGAAATTGCATGTATTATCTGATGAACTAAATTGCTTATCGCTCTTCTAACATAAGCAACAAGTTGTTTACAAAGTGCACTGATTTTCTGCTGTTCTTTAGTATATGCTAACTGAAAACACAAGCCTTAAATGCCCAAATATTTCATGTAATTTTACATAAAACTGATCAAACCGAGTGACTAGTTCCACTTAAAAAATCCTATTCATCTTGCATTCCTGAATTCCTGTCTTCAGTGGGGAGATACAAGGCCCCTGCTGTGTGTACAGTGCCTGTGCAGGCAGCATGACGCACCAGCTCCTCAGGGGCTGTGCCTGGAGATGTAATCCCCTCGGATTGCACACCCAGCAGGTGACTGTTGAGGTAACCCAGTCCCTTGCCCGTTTTTATCTGTAGCAAGTGCCGCATTTCGGTGGTGGGTTGGTTCACCCATTGCAGTAGATTTGGTGTTTCTTTGTGTATTGTTAGTGTTTGGTGCTTTGGGCCTCTTTGTAGTGTATTACTGCTTCAAATAGCTGTAATTGAAAAAAGTCATTCGTGTTGATGAGGAGAAATATATAAGAGATGTGGCTGTGGATTACAGTAAGGGAGACTGTAAAATGGGAACTGTAAGGGAACCTGCAAGAGTAGGGCCAGGTTCCTCTCAGACTCTACTTGCTTTAAGATTCATATTTCTCATGACTGCATATGTCATTGTTGTTTATTAGGCAGCAATACGGAAAGAACTGAATGAATTTAAAAGCACAGAAATGGAAGTACATGAAGAAAGTCGGCAATTTACCAGGTGGGTGAATCCCTCTTCATGCATAAGTCAGAGACATGAGTATGACAGGGAACCCCTGCCTTTCTGCAAGGCCTCTGCAGTTGTATCATGACTTGCATGGATTCCTACCACAAGTCCCCTTGAATCCCACCAGAATCCCACCACTGATTCTGTTGGGATTCCCAGTGTTGCTGGCTCCGTCCCTGAAGCTGGGTAATTGACACAGCAGTGAAGGTGACTGCAGTGGATCAGCTGCTACGTGGAAAAAAGATTGTTTGGGACATCTGAAAAATAATCCTTTGAAGGGACTCAGCGTTTCTCACAGATGAAGTTAAGAGTCCTTAGGCACAAAAACAATGGCATGTCCTTCTTTGGCAGTACTCCCTTGCTCATGAAAGTATACATTTTAGTAGATGTGTTTGGTTAGTGAAAACTAGATGATGTGTTGAACATCAGAAAAGCTCACCCATGTTCTGGGGAGCTTCCTAAGGGTCACCTAGGCTCCTGGCAGCAGTTTCTGGGGAACAAGACAGATTCTAATATCTTTGCTACTTTCAATGTGTTAATCTGGATTTGGTTTGTTCTCTGCTTTGGTTAACACCAAGGTGTTGTCTGAAGCATTACTATTTAAAGAGCTCTGAAGTGTCCACGATTTTTAGCAGGAGCTCAAATTTGGCAGAGTTATTCCTAGGGGCAGGGAGGCACTTTCTGCCATCCCCATGGCATCCGTCAGTATTTTTTTAAGTTATAAAGACTGAAAATTGCCACCAGTGAGAAAAACTTGCTCTTGGGATTAACCAACATCACATACATAGTAGTATGGTCTTCACTTCCATGCAGAGTTAAGTCAGATAAAAATAATTGCCCAAGTCTGGGTCCCTTCCTGTTCCCACTACTGTTTCAATCAAACTCAGCATCAGAGCAAGTGAGTGTGAATCCTGTAATGAAAGAGAGTGTCACAAGGGAAATTGACAAGGGGAGATGGGTGCTTGGTAATTTCTGGCATCTCCTAGTTCAGTGCTTGATTTCACAACTTCAGTGATTTTTTTTCTTACCAAAACATGGATTTTTTCTATAATACTAGAAACTCACTGCAGTGTAGACATATCATGGATAAATTAATTTTTAGAAAAACAAACCAGTTTCACAGACAGCAAACCTAAGCCAGGAGATGAAGTATGAGGCAGAGTTTTAATCTTGCATCACATTCTGAACATTAGAAAATGTCCTTTTCAAACATGGATTTGTATATTTTCATTTGGCTTCTGATGTCATTTTCTCTTCAGGTAGTGGGTAGTATATCTTCTTTAGAATATATAAAAATACTACTTGAAAAAAATTAGCATCCCGAAGGAGAGAAGGAAAACGAGCAGGAATAGAAACCTGGCTGTGTGCTGAGAGAGATGGAGTGCAACCCCCTGCTTACATTGTTATGTTTTTGAGTTGCATTGCAATATAGAAGCGTAAGTACAGCTAGGCATGAGTCACACAAAAAGAATTGGTTATTTTTTCATGAGAATTGAAAACAGTTGAGACGGATTACAATTGGATTCTTGAGAGCTGAACCAAAAATATGAGGGATCCAATGGAGTGATAAATGAGTTAAAAAGTGAATTATGTTTTTTGAGAAGGGCTTTGGAATATGGAGTAAAAAATAGGCACAGCCAAATTGTCATAAATATAGGCAATGATTCTATAGGGTCCTGGAAGAATTTCAACCTGAGGGAAATCAGGCGCACTCTGTTCCCTCTCCACCCTCTCTTTTTTTCATTGGTCGTGTTGTAGAACCACTGCACAGAAGTCAGCAGAGTAACACTAGAAGAAGCTAATTAAGAGCAGAATTAGATGCAGATGTTTTAAGTCAATTGCAATTTTGAAAATAAAAAGAGATTCTGTTTCCTCTGGGACCTCTCATTAGCAATTATGTAGTTCACCACTACATTTGGATTGATACAACAGAAGTGATTTGTTTTAAGAAAACTGTAGGCAAAAGTTGCTAGCCAGAGAATGAATTACTCATCTTTTCATTTTTTTTTCAAGGAGATCACTGAGAGAATATAAACCAAAAGGCACTTGCATTGGCAGATGGTTAACAAAGGCTTATTCGTGAAGCTCTATGGTAGAATGAGACAAGAAGGAAGCTGCCTATTAAACAAAAATAGCTTATAGCATATAGTTTCTTCTATTTTTACATATTGAATATAAGACACTAATATTACAACCAGTATTTACAATATCTTTGAATTGTTAAAATTCACTGTTAAACTTGGGAAAGAAAAAACACTGGTTTTCATTGTTCATAATTTACCATAATGGCTGTCAGTTGAATTGTTTCTATACTCCCAATAATTTAGACCGATTCCTTCTGTTACGAAATAACAGTGTCTTGAATCCAAGACACTGAGTTCCTAAAAATAAATAAATAAAAGTTTGAGAAGAGGATATTAGTAGATGTTTATAAAGAGTTTCTAATGGAAATGCTATATATAGTCCAATATATAGTTATTCTACACCAATACAAAAAGCCAGTGTCTTTTCTGCAAGGCACTGTACCCTCGCTTAGCAGATAAGCTGCATACCTATGACAGTCAGCTCTTGTGTACGCCTCCTTTCTTTGAGAAGTACATCCCTGTATTGTACTGTACCACATTACAGGGGTCATGTGTGGCTTGTTTCTTTTCTCTTCTCTGGAACTGCTAAGAGAAAATGTGCCAAACAAAAACTTACGTAAATCTACTGTGTTAGGCACATCACTACCTATGCTGTTGTAAATTTGCCCCATCTTACCTCATGGATAGATGCATTTTTAAAGTCATTTAAACAGAGATTTAGAAGTGTGGTGGTCGATATGTTGAACACCTGATACTGATGCCCTTCTTGCCTTTGAGTCATTACGTTTAAGCTGAGTTAGAATTTCAATTGCTGTAGGTTCCTAAGTTATTCTAGAAAAGGTTGGTAACACACTTTGAAGCAACCCACCTCACTATCCATCATACAGGCCATCTGGAGTGATGTACACACCCTACCTAAAAGTCTAAAAAATAGTGAGGTGTATTTGGACCTTCATGTGCCACAGCTGGTTGCTGTTAATAGGAAGAAAGCATCTGCAGTGCTATAAAATTTGTTGCTTACTTAAAAAAATCCAAAATTTTTGTTAGCTTCATTTTGCAGAAGGATTAAAAACCAGAAATTTAAGTTTTACGGCTTAGCAAAGCTTTTCTGATTTACTGACAGTGTCTCCAAATAGTGGATGCAACCGTGGCTAAATCTATATTGGTAAACAAAACAGACTGGAGACTCTTCTCTGGCCCTGAGGCCAGCAGGCTTGGGACAGCTTGAATCCATACAGTTAACTTCTTCCCCCCCACCCAAAAACAGGGTGATGCCCCCCCCCCATACGCAGCCTGCCTATTGGCCTGTGCTAATCCCAGCCATGCCCAGGCAGTATCTGGAAGAGTGCTGGTTGACCCAAGCAAAACTGTGCCAGGGACCACAGTAAGAGGTTAATGGTATGGAGAGACAGACATATACCATACATGCCCGAGCCATGCCATAGCCCTGTTTGGTTTCCTAGTAGAGAGAGAGAGACAGACAGTGGGGGGTGATAGGGCTGACTCTAATCCAATGTAGACCAGGAAAATCAGGAATAACTCTGTTCAAGCAACTAAAATAAACAACTGTGAGAGCAGGATGAGGATTGGTGTCATTGTCAGTTTAAATAATATAATTCTAAGTTTTTAAATGATTTATCATTTCAGGTTTCATCGTCCGTAACTGTTTGACCACACCCCATATTTCATGTAACAGTTTTCTTTGGGGAAATCATTGTGTCCTGAAGACCTGAGATTGCACTGGAACTTGACTGAGTGTGAGTGTGTGCTACAGCTTACCCTGAGGGTAACGAACGATGTGGCCCTTGTCTTTACCAATGGACAAATTATTTGTCTAGGAGGAGAACCCACATGAAGTGTTTGTCAGTGTTAAGACAAACCATGGTTCTGTGGCTAGCCCACACAAATGAATCGGTGGACTTCTTCGGAGCTCCACAAGTCAGGAAGAGCTGAAGACAATCGCTTGAGAGCCTGCTACCAGGAACTCATCAGACTTCATAGCGTTGTGACTGAGGGTAACTGAGAGGGAGGAGTGTGAAGAGGACTGAGAGCATGGGGGAGGAGAGACTTTGCTTGTCAGTCCACAGAGAAAAGTGGAATGGATGGGACTGCTTAACGATGCACTTGGCCAGTGGGAGGAATTGTTTTAAAAAAAAAAAGATGAGAGTATGAGCAACTGTGCATGTATTTTGTTTAGTGGCTGCAGCCTGTCTTAGAAAGACAGCAAGCCACAGGTCCTCATGTCATCAGTACTTTAGTGAAGAACTGTAATTTTCTCTGGTGCCAGTAAATACAGTTGCCAGAAATTAGTCCTAGTATAACTCAGCTGTCTTTTTTAAAATTGCAACGAGCATGCTTCAGGAAACTACACCAAACATTCATACAGAACAAGTCATATATTTTTGGGTTTTTAATGTTGACGTACTCTGGATGCTCAGAAATACATAAACAGGATTTGAAGGACAAATAACGTGACACTATGAATGCAATTAAATGCTTCATGTTTAGAAACACTCCTTGCTGTCACTTGCCATTCAAACCACAGGGATCATCATCTCTCTCACCTGTGGCAGGCAGTGCTGACAATTTTGACATCATGCTAGTGGGAATCCAAAATCAGAATTGAAATTGGGTACAAAAGTGTTCACTGGTGGGCTTCAGCAGTGATTACTAATGTGACTTCTCATGTTTAAAGACTCTTGCACTGCTTGGAAGAAGAGCTCCCAGATGTGTCAGTATGTCTTCAGCCAGTGGTTTTGTAAAAGCAAATGGAAAATCCTTAGAGTGTCTGCAGCCTGTTTTGTTGAGTGTGAAGAATGCTTCTTAGATTAATAATTTTTTATACTATCTTGAAATTGTATATGTGAATACAGTACTATTAAAATTAAGTGGTATGGAGTGTGAAAGGCAATACATGGTTTTTCTAAGTTGGCCCAAAAGCCTATTAAAAAGCCTGTGGCGTTGTTTACACTAAGAAATTCTCTTTCTTATATTAGCACTTATTTATCCTTTGAATTAATGTACACAACATTTTTGGGGGGTCTGGAATTCACATATGCATACATTTAAAGCAGTATTACTATATATTTGCTATTTATCCTTTCTAATGTGTGTACATATTACAATTTATTTTTGTCTTTTATGTGCCCTGTTTAGTTTTTAATTATGAAGTGTAAGTATTTCTTTTTCAGGCAACAAAAGGTCTGTGTAGATGTCATTTTTACCTCAGAACCTGCAGTAGATTCTTGTGGAATGTTTTTAGGTTATAAAATTGAAGGTTGCTGTTTTAGATGTCAGCCTAAAGGCAGGAAGGCAATTTGGTGGCTAAAATTAGATCTCCCTCTTTACTGATATTTACAAGACCAGGTTTGCATAAATGGAGTGGATTATTTTAGCAAAGAGCAATTCTAGTAACAGGAGAGTGCTTTGCAACAGCTGGCACTCTATTATTTTTAAAGACAGTGACAAACCTTTTTTAAAAA
Source organism: Phalacrocorax carbo (assembly GCF_963921805.1). Lineage (NCBI taxonomy): Eukaryota > Metazoa > Chordata > Aves > Suliformes > Phalacrocoracidae > Phalacrocorax > Phalacrocorax carbo. The sequence goes on along the minus strand of NC_087515.1, from coordinate 62,294,329 downwards.
ACATAGATGTATATGACACTTAGGATCACTTAACATTTTAATAAAAACCCAATGACGGATGGACCCCAAACTATCAATAACCAAATAAAATAACCATCTACATGCTTGCAGCAAAGAAGAGGAAGCAGCACCTTCTTTTTTTAATGGAATCAATAAGAGGCATTAGGATTCCATTTGCAGAAAACAGTTTAGCTTCTGTGAACCCATCATTTTATAAATATAGAAACACCACTTCGACATCAAGGAAGAAGCGAAAATGTATTCTTTGGCACTAAATCATGGAGGAATGATCAGGCCATTAGAGTTAAGGTTTGTCAGCAATTCTGGTAGAATCCTAAGTTTTTTTTTTTAGAATTTTAGAGTAAACTTAAAAACTTACAGTAGCACTTAATAAATAGTTCTCCTGATTAAACTTTTTGTTGTCGTTGTTGCCAAATTTAGAAATGTGTGTCCAAAATCCTATAGAGGCCTACTATGTTGACTTTGAAGTATAAAACACAGTAAGTATTTCACTTCAAAGGAAACAAGTGGAGCAATTAAATAGACCTCAGTGTTGCCTTAATCACTTTCAAACATTTGAAAGCAGCCAAGATACTAAAGGCAGGAAGGTAGCTGTTGCACAGGCAGCATAACTTGGACAGAGGTGAAGTCAGACTGTACAGACTTTATATATGACAGTAGTTCCACTGACATGCCAGGATACATACGGGTTACATAAGCGAACCATAACTTTTTAAACTCTTAGGATGAAGTGAATGAATTGAGTTTGCAAGAAGACATACCTCTATACTAGGCCTGGACCATGGATGGCAAGACATGTGGCACCTTCTCATTTAAGAATTAAAACACAAAGATGAGGATACAGCTTCTGGCTCTAACTTCTTCAAGCAGCATTTTGACAGAAGACATGAGGATACGTAGGTGAGGTATTACTTAGGCTTCTTCTATCCTCCTTCTGGATTTGGATTTGGGGTTTTTGTAAAGTATTCACTACAAGCCATTGCTAGAGGCAGACTACTAGCCTGGATAGAGATGCTGAGCTAATCTTTAATTTCATATGTAATTTCTTAATATTTTTGTGATAAAATGTCAGATGCATTCTTTGGCCCACAATTCAGCAAACTGGTTAAGCAAATTTATGTAACTGGACAAAAAGAGTTGTCTTTATTGGGTCTTATGTAAAAATGTAGTATATTTGCAGAATTAGAACTATAAAATATCCATTGTGTATTGTACCCACACACAGACTTCGAATTGTATATACTATTTTTATAATATCAACTGGCAGAAAACCAACAGCTGTAAAGTGTTATCCATGCAATAAAAAATAACAAGATTTTGGTATGTCACTGTGTGCAGTGAAGCAAGTTTGCTTTACCTTATTGAGCTGCCTGTAGTCAGTTTATCTCCTAGTCCTCTGTATTGATTTCAAATGTCTTCAAGTTGCTACAACAGCCTGTTGGAAATAATACATCATGTACCTAACTCTCTAGGGTGCTGCATTGCCTGTAAGAAGGGGAAGATCAGGATAAGTCGTGAGAAATTCTTGAGTGAGTAATCCTTGAGGAAAAAAATAAAAATATGTAAAAAAGGCAAAGAAAAAAAATAACACTTTCCATGCAACACATAGTACAGTCCAGCTTGCTAAAAGGGATGAATGTGTTAATTTTTATCAACTTGGACAAATCCTTTAAATATCATCCACAACATATGACAAACCTTACACACATACCTATATTCCACAGAATCAGGTATGAACTCAATGCTTACATCCACACAAAGGGAAAACGAGTAGCTTAAACATTTATTAGTAGGATCACGCATCCCAGCATGTTGCTGTGAGTGCAGAAGAATGGATACTTAATTAAATCCTAATTCATTCTTCACATAACAAATTGAAATGGTTCTAGAATGTCTCCCATCTCTCTCTTCTTTCAGGTAATATATATTAGTCCTTATAACTGAAATTCATTGTTTCAAATGAAGAATAGTCTGTCTGAATTTCCTCTAATTGTGACCTGTGTTGACTCAACGAGTACCAAAAAAAGAATTATTTAAGCTAAATGATATGATTATTTACACTAAATACCATTTTGACCAATGATTTGAAACAAGGTAGGACCAGGAGCAGTGTCTCTTCAAAATCACTGAATTATTCAGAGCCGTTTGTAGGTCCACCAGATTGCATTTATTTGTTGGGTTTAGCCTTTACCTACAGTTGTGTGTGTCCTTTGCTGTGGTGGACTTTACTGACTTCTGATGTGGTGTGGGGCAGGGCAGCCCAACCTTCTGCTTCGGCCACGCTGGGCAGCTCTTAGAGAAGCACCACAACCTCAGTGTTGACATGTAAAAACCGTATCGGATGACTTTTTTTTTTACTTTTTTGTTTTCCCCCTTGAAAACCAAATTAAAGCTGTGAAACAAAGGGAGGAAGATGTCCCTGATACTACAGAAATTAGAGCCCTCCTTCCAGGGGTGATTAGTGCTTTGTTTCCAGCAGGGATGTTTCAAACCCACATCTTGTCACTAGTAATACAACAGCTATGTCAGAGAACTTGGTTTGAAATAGCTGTCACTTAACCTGATGATAAATATGGTCTGAGCCACATTTTCATATCATCTTAAATGGAAAGAAGATCCAGCTAGCACAGATTAAAAAGGTGGATCTCGTCTGGCAGCCTGGGACTCAACCGAAACCCCCTCATCAGCTGCAGCTGGCAGCCGGTCGGAGGCAGGGTAGGGAGAGCCACGCTGTCACTGCGGTACCTGGCAGACTGTACCAGGACAGGTCTGGCTGACCACTGCTGGCATCCTAAGTAGAGACTAGAATATGAGCCCATGTCCTGGCACCTGTTAACACTTTAACGATACAGTAAAACAAACTGAAAGTCTACTTTTGCATTAAATTGTCAGGTATACCAGAACTGCGTCTTTTAATGCTTTCACGTCATCTGTTTTTATTCATATCTCAAGGAGTTAAGACCTGTGCCACTGCTGTAAACTAAAATAAAGACATACTCAGGGTAGAAAACAGAATAAATTTGCCTCCTGCCTTTAGAAGCTCCCACATTTAGCTCCATTATCGTTGCTACCCTTATTCTTATTGTACAAAACTCAGTACAATGCTCACTGCTGGGACCTAGCTTTTGATGAACAAGAACAAAAAGTTTGTATTAGGTTAATATTAAAATATTTTGAGGATCAAATAAAAAGCAAAGTAAATTCCCCAGAATAGTTTAAATCTTCTATTTAACAGGTGTCTGTAAAAAAAATCTCATGGAAGTATAGCTATACAGAAAATGGGAGAGATGTATTAAAAAGAAAATATTTCACTGTAATGTTTTGACAGGTTTCTATTTATTAACTTTAATGATTAGTAAGATCTTGTTTCACTTTGTCAGTGTTCCCATCTTGTTTCAGGATTATAATGGAAATAGAGCTCATATGAACTAGATACAGCATTTCACCAATATTTCATTATTTTCTAGAAGCTAAATATTGCATTGGATAGGAACAAAGAAAGTAATGGTATTCTCTGTATCTCCTTGTTCAATCATTAATTCTTTATATTAAAAGTCAAATTTAACATATTTGAACATTGGTATGATATAGTAAGATGTTGCTGAACATATCTCCTCTTCCTGTCACTACTTTGTGTGGTGGTATATTGATTTGTAAACTTGTATACATTTTTGAATTAAAGAAATACTGTGTTTTGGACAATAACTTTACCTGGTGTGATTTGAAACCCAAAGGTATTAACGGCTTATTCGAATGGGCATCTAACTGTACGAGTGGGGGTGGGGAGGGTGCGGAGACGGAGCATGCTAATTGCCTACAACAGTTTAAGCAGCTCTTAAGATTTTTTTCTTTTTCCCGTAAAAGAGAAGTAGAATTCCATTTACAACCAAACTAAAAATCTAGAAGAGATGCTAGAATGCTGCAGCCCACACTGCTGTACACCCAGGAGCTAATAAATTTGCGTCCCTTCCCAGCCTTTCGTGGAGCAATTGCTCAAACAGTAAATCATGGCAATATTAGTATGTCATGCTTTGTAGGCCCAACTGTGCCTTAAACACTGGCATTCAAGAATGCGTATTTCTCTGGCAGAGCTGCAATACCCTGCGGCGGGGTACTACTGAGTGCTAAGAGTCCTTGCACACATGACTCTTCCACTCACGTCTGCAAGGACACCTCTTGGAGACGACTCCAGTAAGGCGGTGTCATGGTTTTAGATGGGATAGAGTTAATTTTCTTCACTGCAGAGGGCATAGTGCTGTTCTTTGGACTTAGTATGAAAATAATGTTGATAACACACTGATGTAGTTGTTGCTGGGTAAGTGCTTATACTAGTCAAGGACTTTTTTAGCTTCCCATGCTCTGCGGGGTGCACAAGAAGCCGGGAGGGGATGGGGCACAGCTAAGAGAGCGGATTCAAACTGGCCAAAGGGATACTTCATATTATGTAATGTCATGCCCAGTATGTTACCTGGGAGGGGCTGGCTGGGGCTGGAGCAATCGCAGCGTTAGTCAGCGGGTGGTGAGCAATTGCATCATTTCTTGTTTGATGTTTCTTCCCTCCTCCCAAGGTTTCATATCTCTCTCTCTCTCTCTCTCTCTCTCTCGTTATTTTCCTTTTCATTATATGACTATTATTATTATTATTATTATTACTGTTTTATTGTAATTATTAAACTGTTCTTATCTCAACCCACAAGTTTTCTGACTTTGGCCCTTCTGATTCTGTCCCCCATCCCACAGGGGTGGGGGAAGTGAGCGAGTAGCTGTGTGGTATTTAGCTGCTGACTGGGGCTAAACCATGACAGGAGGGCTTGATAACCCATCCACACCAGTGCAGGTGGTTAAGCTCCAGTAGGATCTTATTAGGATCCAGTAAAGCCAGGAGGTTTTTACATGCTGAATGCACTATGAGCAGGATACAATCACCTGAAATTAAATTTTCATGTTAATTCATTGGAGTTAAAATTTTGCAGCACATAATGGAGAGTGTCACCTATTAATAGGCACTAAGCCAGTTCTTAGACTTATTGTTTTATTATTTTGATTAAAAATAGAAAGAAATAATGCTCTAAGTAACACACTCGAATTTCACTAGATGACCCTATTTACAAGTAAAACGAGGCAAACAAAATTCAAGACTTGGTTCCCCACTGCCCTCCATGCTGGATAGTTATTGATAACTATAAAAAATGTATGCGAAACACTATCAGCTTAGAATTGCTGGCATTTTAAAATGTACTTTCCACGTGTTTAATGACTTTCAAAAGATGTGAGGCTGTGTAGAATTAATACCAAAAACTTTTCAGCTTATGCAGTATGTATTTTACATAACAATTATAAAACGAATGCATTTACTTGTATTTTAGCAGCTTGACTTAGAGTGACTGAATATGGTAACTTTAAGATGTGGCTGGTCTGATACTGCATTTTACACAGGTGTTTTGATAAGTGTGAATGTAAATAACTGGAATTGTTACAAATGAATGATAGCTGCTTCTTGGGGTTTTATCTATACTGTAGTATATACCTACAGATACACACACACACACGCGCGCGTATATTCAAACATTGTCCTCTGAAAAATAGAATATGAATTATCTTTTTTATATGCTACATATATTATGCTTGTTTATGGTGTTTTTATTTAACAAGCAAAAAAAAAAAGTGTGCTGTCTAGTTTTACAGTACTGGAGGATACTCTTGCTATACACAGTTCCAAGTGCCTTAGACAACTGTTTAGCTCTTTGAATTACAGATATATATGAATGAATACATATATGAAGATAAAATGAAGAAAATCACATCAATAAAATTGTTCAAAAAATCTTCACAGAACATATTTTTTCTTTAATCTCTAGCAAGTACATGTGCATGTATAATGGAGTTAACTTCAGAGAGCAGTTATTTGTTGGAAAGTAGCCTCCAGAGACTGAATTAGAAGTCCCTGTGAATGGAAATGAAAAGCAGGAAAGTTCATGAAACTTTCCTTTGAATTTTGGAACTCCTTCAGGCACACTTGGTAGCTCTCTCATGGGTGGTGTATTCATGCAGAGGTGTGTGTTCAAAGTGGTGGCAGTTATTTTAAAAATACAAAATTAGTGTTGTAGCTTGATGGTTCAGAGACCTAATCTATGCTCCCAGTTTCCTTTTTTTTTTCCTTAATATGAGCAAGAAGTGGTTTCCACTAGTTTCAGTGGAATAACTTCATTGACAGCAGGTTTGCACCAGAATTACACCTACCACACATGGACAGAACTGATCTGCATGGCTGAGGATTCAACCTAGTCTACAGTTTATCTGCCAATGCTTTTTAATTGCTTTATAATAACTTCTGCTTTGCAAGAACTAAGAGAAAAAATAATAGCATAAATTTTCTCACATGGAAGGCAAGTTATTGATTATGTTAAGGAAATGCGTGCTTCCAGCGTATTATTTTTCAAGTGTCTGCCTCAACAGTGAGACTGTTCCAATATTGACTATTCTTCTTCAATAAAGCATAAAATAAGTGGTTAGTGACCTGAGTGCTTTTCACCTCAGTCTCTGTAGTTGCTCTTTGCTGAGTTTAAACTGCAAGGTGTCTCAGCAGAGATCACAATGAGAGAGTACAGCGGGATGGATAGCCATGAAAGGTTTAGAGGGAAGCAGAAGCTTAAGTGTCTCCATCTGAGAGACTCTCTCATACACATTTCACATACACGTAATAATAAATTTTGAATTTTGATATATCATAAATCAGTTGGAAGGAGATGACTCACCCTTAGGCATCAACAAAGGAGGCAATATGATGCATATTATTGCTAAACACTCAATCTTAAAACTAACCTCCAGATGTATTACTCTTCGCATACATCATCAATCTTCTGTGATAAGGGAGCCTGTTGTTTTAATCACAGTGTGAACACCTAATATAGGTCCTTTCCCCTAAACGCTTAGAATCTAAACAGGAAATACAGGGCGGGGGGATGTGAGTTAAAGCAAGACAGAAAACGCTGAGACTTAAAAAACTGAACAGGTAAATTTAACTTACACATATGAAACAGATGATTAGCAACAGAGCTGAAAGCAAAAGCTGATTTTCCCACCTCCAGACTGACAATTATACTCCTAGATGAGATTTGGAGTATATGGAATGACAGTACTGCCACTATTAGATAGGGGGTCACCAGGTGTAGGGGATTGTCAGATGTAATCCTACTACTCTGCACTTCTGTGGATGCCAGAGCTACCTCAGGGACCTGGAAGCAATAAGGAATAATCTAATATACTTCATTACCCTACAGATAAATGCTAAGCACTGCATTTTTAACAGTTGGGTAATTCTGCTCTTAGTTACCTTGTGAAAAGCTAGCTCTGCTGTTCCACCTGTCACTGGGTTTGCAGTATAGACATACTATAGGAAAGGAGTTGCTCCTCTCAGGTGCAGTCCTGAAAAAAACATTCACAGCATTCAGCCAAAGAGTTGCTAACCCTCCCGTACCACGAGGTGTGTGCTACAACCTTCAGCTGGCTGACAGCAGCAAGATACTCACCATGTACCTTTAGGAAGCAAGAGGAAAGGAAGGTCTAGCCTTTGCATGGATATAGGCAGGGATAATTTGAATCCTCTGCATACAGGAGTAATTTCAACAGATGGAGCAGATCAGATTAGTTCCTGCACTTCCCATGAGAGTGTTGTGATGAAACTTGATGGTAAAGATGCAGGACTTCCAAAAACAATAGCCAGAAGAGTGAAAATCTGGGCTCTTTTGGAGCTTTAGTGACACCTACTGAAAAACAATGAAATCCACTCAAATACAATTAGAGCTAATATTTTAAGGTATACATATACGTATATATTTAGCTGCATACATATACACGCATAATATGTGGATAATTCTTTGTTAATTTTCAGTAACAACCTTTCCATAGTTGTTGTTTTAATCGTCTATGTGCACGTGGAAGATTGGTCCCTCTGTGTTTCACACTTCCTTTTTGAAACGTAATGAAACAGTTTTACATCATATTCCTAAAATACCAAGCATAGTTTTTTGGTTTTTCTCAGCAAGGAGCACATATGTGTGTGCCCGTGTTTGCGCCCAGGCATGCTACATGGCATAGGTGCAATTTATGCAGTGTCATATCACCAGCAATAAGAACTCATATATGGCAAAACACCGTTAATATGTATTATTTACACCTGTGCCTTCAAATTCAGCCTGGGTATGAGCTTGTGCAGAGCCACATTGCAAAGGTGCACACCAGTGACCCCTGTGGCACAGCTAGTTGAAGAGGCCTGTTCTGCCGGGCCAGCAGGCGAGTATCGCTGTGCCTCCTATCTCACACAGGTTCTTCATAAGTTTATTGTAGGTTCAAAGTTTATCGCATCTTATTGTAGCGCCCGATCACCTCCCTGCCCCTCTCCCCGGCCGCCCTCAGCCGCCCGCCCCGCCCCGCCCCGCCCCGCCCCGCCCCGCCCCGCCCCGCCCCCAGCAGCAGGAGCAGGGGGTGGAGTCCCAAGCTTAAGCCACGCCTCTCCGCCGGCGAGCCCCGCCCCGCCCCCGCCCCTTTCTGCGAGCCACGGCACGGTCGCTGCGCAGGCGCATTGCCCTTTGGCCCGCTCCCGAGTCCTCCATTGCGGCCCTCTGGCGAGCGGAACCATTCTCCACTATTGGGGGGGGGAGAAGGAGGAAGATATGTATATGAATGGTGAGAGAAAAGCACTCTTCTTGAGCTGACGGAGCCCCTCTTTTATTAAAACGCTATTCAAGTCTGAGCAAACTCTCGCTGTTGTTGTTACTGTGAAAAAAAAGGGTCAAGAGTTGCAGCTGACCGCCTTCCCCCCCCGCCCTTGCTCACTGGTTTATCCCAAGATGGAGGCTGCAGCCGATCGGTGCTGAGGGCCGGTCCGCGTGAGGGCGAGCGGGTTGAGGGGTGCGGGCAGCGGCTTCCCTCGCCGGCGGGCAGCGCGCGCCGCCTGTCCTGTCCTGGCGCCATGGTGAGCAGGGGCGGAGGGCACCGGGCGGCCGCCAGCCGCTCGCTCAGCCACCCACCCACCCACCCGCCTCTCCGCTCTCCCCCAGCCTTTGGGTTGAAATCGGGCCGTTTCCGTAGCGTGGAAACTTGCTGGGCTGTCCGGGGGCTTGCACCGGGCCCGGGCCCGGGCCCGCCACGGGGAGCGGCGGCGGGGGGGCGGGCCGCGGCGGCGTGGGAAAGCGGCGCAGAGGGGCGGCCTGCCTACCTCCCCCGGCGGCGGCCTGGGCCCCGGGGCGCGTGCCGCCGGTAAGCCGACCTGAGAGGTGTTCGTCCGGGTGGCGCGTTGCCTGCTCCCGAAAACTTGCCGTATTTCCTTTTACCGTTGCTCCAAGTATAAGATTTTAAAGAGCGGTTTGGGGTTTTTAACTGAAAACACGTGGCAGCTGATGTGCTCTGGACTTTGATATGACGCGGTGCGTAATGTTGTACGCTTAAAGTTACCAGGTGAAGAACATAGGTTAGGTCTGTAGAGTAGTTTCCGAGTTGCATGCTTCTGCTATTAACACTTTTTCGTAGGTAAGTAAAGCAGGAAATTTTGATAAAAGCGTTTCCCTGGGTCAGATGTGCTAACTTGTAGAAAAGCCTTTTCTACCCAGTTAAGAATGCTTCAGACTTTTGTTGATCCTGAGTGTAGATATATTCTTGATGTTATAGCAAAGTCTGTGTAATGGTGCAGTCGATAGTTTTCATGGCCGATACCAAATTACTGGTGTAGGAACAGCTGCCTAAACAATTTTCAAGAAGCTAGGTGTGTCTAGATGAATTTCCTTATGTCAGTTTCCTGTGTTTCTTGGATGAAGTTTGTTTCAGATTTGACTCAGTGTTTAGAAAGTAGTTACTTTAAAATTCCTTTCTAGGATAATGCCTAACATGTATATGCTACAATCAAATATTAATTGTAGCAATGTATTGCCATTTTGCAGCTGAATACAGCTGCATGTGCTGTTAGAACATACGAAATGGCTGTTGTGCATGTGGTGAGAAGAGTTAGGCTACCACTAGTCTCTTTTTCCTTTGTCTCTAAGTATATGTTTATAAGACATTGCCTTAAAAGGAATATAGAAGCACGCTCCAGGCAAAAGGTTCACTTTAGGTGTATTTAATATTTAATTTGTTATTAATGGTTAACCAAATGTCCTTTTGCAGCCTCACAAGAAGAAAAAGCCCTTCATAGAGAAGAAGAAAGCAGTAACGTTTCACTTAGTGCACAGAAGTCAGAGGGATCCGCTTGCTGCTGATGATACTGCACCCCAGAGAGTTCTGCTGCCTACACAGAAAGTAAATACTTGCTTTAAACATTGAGGTTCATTTAGGTAAGAAATGTTGCAGGAGAGAAAAGTGGATATGCAATCATACAATTAAAAAACATAGTCTGAGAAAAGGTAGTTTTTAGTCCAGCTTATTGAAAAGAAGGGGATGTTGTAGGGAGCTTAATATTTGTGAGTTACTACGTGATGGGCTGAAGGATTACTAACTGGCAGTAGGGATATAAATGTATTTAAAAAACCAATAAAGATTGCCTGACCCACCTTAAAAAAACAGGCTATGTTATGCTGCTTATGGAAAGAGTTGTTTATGGTCCTGCTCAGACACCACCTGAATGCTGAACGAGACAGTTACGCGTTCTAATTGGTGGTGCGTTAGGGTAATGAGTGAGGAGAGGCTACAAGGTCTTTAGAATTCAGGCATTGTCAATAGATGTGTTACTCTTCCTTTTGCTAATAAGTTTTAAATGGACTTAAGTAACTAAATTTATTTCTTTTTACGATTCCAAGGGGCATGAGGAGCAAAGGAGGGAAGAGCAGCGGAAGTATGGAGTCTTCTTTGATGATGACTATGACTATTTGCAGCATCTAAAAGAAGCTTCTGGTCCTTCTGAGCTTGTTCCTTCTGTGCATGGACAGCAAAGCAGAATTGTTGTCACAAGTGAGGGCCACATAGAAGATGAAATTCAGCGGGTTCCAGTAGGTACTATTTTTGCTAATAATAAGTTTATGCTGTTCTTTGGAGTAACCATATATATACTTCAGGCAATGAAGTATGCCATTGCTAGTCAGTCACTTTTAATTGAGGGACTTTGGTTTAACAAAATACTGTCATTTAGTTGAAACAGGTGTTCTTGGTCAGAAACACCTTTTAGGTACAGTTTGGTGATACTACGTAAGATTTAAAGTTTAGATGTGTATGTTAGTAAGCTTTTGATAAGCCTTTCAGTAAAGGGGGAATTTCAAATGTGTGGTAGTGTTCTCTGAAACAAAAAAAAATATTACAAATTTAACTGTTCCTGCAGTACAACCATTCTCTAAAACACTTCAGAGGTGTAAAAATACTGTGTCTATACCTGGAGAATATCAGAGAGATGAGAATTAATACTGCTAATGCTTTACCTAGCTTTCATTGCATAACTGAAAATTTGCCACCAATGAAGGGGTGCTTGTCTTAATATTTAAGTAATACTCACAGAGATTCTTCTGGTCATGTGATTATCTGCACGTTTGCTAATGTGAGCTCAAATGAGAAACTGTGAACAAATATATGGTGGTGATGGGGTTTTTTGTTTCTTTTCTAAGGCTCCATCTATTAAGTTGCCTTCCTCAGTATTTGCCACAGAGTTTGAAGAGGATGTGGGCTTGTTAAATAAAGCTGCTCCTGTTTCAGGTATCATTAAATCTTTTACCTTTCTGTAATGTGAGTTGCCATCTAGGCAGTAGGTGGTAATTATGGGTTTGATTACAGTGTCATATTTGTTTTGGTTTAGAACAGCTCAGTAGCAGACATAAAGAATGATCTATAAGAGGCCTATGTTTCAACTGGAGACCTGTTTCTGTGGTTCACTAATAATAGCTTTTCAGCTTTGCTTGGGGGGTGGAATTCATGAGCTCTTACTCTTGTGTGGCAAATACAAACTAAAAACGGGAAAACTGTAGCTGATACTATTGATTTTATTACTCTATCTGTTTGAATCCAAGTCTGGGACTGGATTTTCACTCTCAAAATTTCTCTTCTCAAATGCTCAGTGGTGTTTACTTCCTTAGTATTCTTTTAGTATTACAGGCTGTAAGAATGCTTTTGTTTTGTATCCATGCTTGCACTGGACATTCACCTTACAGCTATCTAATATTTTATAACAGGGAATAATTGAGGTAGTTCTCTCTGTCCTGACAGGAGGATGCTAAAGACACTTTGGTTAATTGCAGTAGAGAAACACTTCTGACCTTCTCCAATGTAGGGAATTTTAGGGGGTGGGAGCTAGGGTTGGCAGTTGATCATACAATACTTTAACTTGGATATTTTTCCTTCTGTAGTATTCTAAGTAAAGTATATTAAAACACATTTATGGAAGCTTAACAGCTCTGGGGAATGTTGTTTTCTGCATGAGGAAAATTGACAAGAGGCTGGTGACTTGCATGGGCTTGTACCAATCTACAAATTTTATTGAGAGGTTTTGTGATTCTTAGGTTTAGTCTTTCCTTAGTGCAAATTAACAGTCTAGTTGGATTCTGTTTTATAAAGAAAAGTAGCTTCTTAATGTCAGAGAAACTTAAATATTTATGTTTTCTGTTTGGTTTTTTTAACTTTCTAGGGCCACGGCTAGATTTTGACCCTGACATTGTTGCAGCTCTTGATGACGATTTTGACTTTGACAATCCAGACAATATCCTGGAAGATGATTTTGTTCTACAAGCAAATGAACTGCAGAAGGGGTATAAAGCTTTGTAGAACTGTTTGTCATGTGTAAATAGGAATGATGCTATTTGTTATTTTATTTGTTGTTATAGGAAGCAAGAATGGTTTCAGATTTCAAATTGAATCCTTAGCTGTGTTAAAGGAAAAAAATATTACCTTGTGTTATATGGGTGGTAGCTTATAAAATCAAATTTTCATGTGTTATTCAAGAGATGGGTTTCATTTGTTATTTTGAGCTCATGGATTATATGTATTTGTTTACAGATGCAGTGTATGGAATAATAGGATTCTTGAACTATTTAGAACATTACCATCTCTCACGTTTGAAATAAGTCAGTAATGATACTGATGAAGGCTAATGGGTGTTTCCAGAAGCTTTACAAATGCTTCACCTGATATCCCACTGCATATTGTTCAGGTTTTGGTATCATTCCCAACATTCTATGAACAATGAGAAATTTTGCTAGTTTTAATATTCAAGAATGCAGCTGGTATTTTTCTTTTTCCACTTTGACAGGTGTAGCTGTATGTAAACATACTCTCATTCTCAGTGCACAGATGTGTGATCCAACAGTTACCAGGAATGTTTTCAGCTTTCAAACAAACGTATTGTTACGCTGACTTTAGTAGCACCGTTACTGCTAAACTTGTTTTTATTTTACTGGCTTGAAAATAATCACTTTTTATCTTGGCCTCTCAAGATTTGAATCTATTATTGCCAAATGGTGTCAGATAACCCAGCATTGGCCAGAGCTGTGGAAAGGTCCATGTATGATTCTAAAACCATTTTATACTTCTGTTCAGGGGATCAGATGCTGAGGATGAAGATGAATGGGAAGATGTGGAAGACGATAGTGATGAAAAGGATAGTTGTAGTAATGATAAAGACTATGATTCAGAAGGTCCTTTATCAGATGATGGGCTGAATGGACAGACAAAAGAATTTCTTTTTATGCAAGAAGAAACCAGGAGTCGTTTCACGGAATATTCCATGACATCTTCAGTAATAAGAAGGAATGAGCAGTTAACCCTGTTGGATGACAGATTTGAGAAGGTGAGGCGGCTCAAGAATGTAACTGTTAATCATGAACGCTCATGATTAAATGCTTCTTTGTCTTTTTATTCATCTCAAAGTGGTGTCCTGTATCCCTGCCCCAATTCGTACTGCCTTCAGTAGTCAGGGCATTTAACAGCTGTTCTTTGCACATATTCTGCACTTAATATTGTGTGTGCTAAGTGGCTCATATTACATAGTGTTAATTATTATTAAAAGGCCTGACACTGATATTGTTAAACAAAATTATTCCAGTCACTAATCATTCATAGTTGGTGTTACAATTTTATCTGAGAGGCTCAGTTCAATGCACCACGTCACGTACAAGTGCCTGGTAAAGATTCACTTCTTTCACCCCTTCTCTGCAGTGTGCCAAGTATGCATTCATGAAATGATGTCACAGCAGTGGAAATATGGTGTAACTTTTTCCTTGAGCAGCACCAGGCTTTCTCAATGTACAAATTGAAATAACACATCAGAATAAGAAATACTTTCCAGAAGCTGATTTATATATTATTAAAAGATAACTTTGTGACTCTGGTGCTGAAAGAATACTGACAGTAAGAAGGGAATCGTGCTGCAGATGTGTTTGGCAGTTGTTTATCAAGTGAGAGGGGAGAGGAAAAACGGCAAGCAGAAATTAATGTGCAAATCTTCTTTAAGCTAACAAGAAGTTGCATGATAAATGTGATCTAATTACAGATATCCACTTCTTTATTTTAGTTTTTTGAACAATTTGATGAGGATGAAATTGGAGCCTTGGATAATGTGGAGTTAGAAGGCTATATTAATACGGACAATGCTCGGTTGCAGGAAGTCCTGAATGATTACTATAAAGAGAAAGCAAAGAAGTACGTATTCCCAGAAGTACTGCTTCACATAAGTACTTATGTAATCCTGTGTTTATACTGAAAGTTTCTGTATGTTGTTTCCAGTTCATGTACTCGGAGGTTACATCCTGCGGTAAAAAGCAACTACATATGAGTATTAACCATTTTTTTAATGTCACTGAATGTCAGTCTTTGCTTATGCCTCCACTTAATTTTATAATTTCATTTTGTTGGTTTATGTGAAATTATGCTCCTTTTGTAAAATTGTGTTGAATTCAGAGTAAGTAATATCTAGAGGCATTCTTCCTTTTGCTTTTTAGTGTAGCTTACCTTTCTCCTTATACCTTTACTTTTGGTTTTAACAGGCTCTGTAGCCAAGTATATTCTGTCCTGTTGGTATGCAGCTGATTCCACTGTATACCTAGTTACACAATATGGGTGACTGTTGTGTGGGTGCCACTGTTTGCAGCACTGCAAAAATCAGTGCTTATAAAGCAACCCTGTGTCAGTGTAAGGCTACATTTCCACAGTATCTTTACTTTGCCTTGAAGCAGGTGATATTATCCCAAAGTTAAATGGCTAAATGTTCTCACATTAGTCTTATGCTTCCTGACTGAAAGATATGGCAATGTGTCCCTTGTAGTGAAAGATGACTGGTCAGTAGCAGAGCCCATAATCACCTCTAGGGCTGCCTTGATTACAGGCTAAAAAGTATACCCTCTTCTCTTCCTGTCCTCCAATCACAGATTTTGTGTGCCACATAATTTTGAAACGCAGAAATACTGCTTTTGTCAACTGTGTCTCTTGTCCTACTGTTATGGCTTATTTGGGGAGTCTTACGGAAACTTACTTTTGATGCAAGTTTCATGAGGTTTTACTGAGGGGAGACTGCATTTACATAACTACACGTTTTCAAGAAAAGATAAACTTTTTTTTTTCTGGACTTCAAAGTTGTGTGAAATTGGATGCTCTTGAACCCTGTGAAGATATAGACTCTCCTGTGAATGAAGAAAGTGAGGAAGAAAAGGAAGAAATAGTAGCTGTAGTTATTGAAGAACCAAAAGAAAAGTGGGATTGCGAATCCATTTTGAGTAAGTATTTCGGAGTTCACGTGTTTGTTCCTAGGACTTCAAAGTAAATGATAGGTGATCTCGTAACTTTTCTAACAGTGCTTTAGGTAAAATGGTTTATGCTTCTGGAGCACAGCAGCAGGAATTCTTGCTAGATAAAACTACTGGTTTTGTGTGGATAACTTGTGCTATTTTATATCTCGAAAGACTAAATAATAGTACAATTCAAAATAGATTTACCTAATTTCGATTTGCAAGCCCTTCTTCACTACTTTTTTTTTCCTTTGTGACCTAGGTACATATTCAAACTTATATAATCACCCAACACTTATTAAGGAGCCATCAAAGGTAAAATCATTAAACTTATTCTGAGTAACAACCTGGCCTGGGAAAATTTGAGACAAAAGTGATTGTTTTCTCAATGGATATCTGTTTTTAAAAGGAAGAGGGAGCAGAAAAGAGGTTTGGGGAGGGTGCTAGCCTCTGGTATTACTTCTTCACTGAAGAAGGGTTTGGATATTCTTTTTTCTATTAGAAGGAAAATTGAGTAAGTTCAAAATGTCTGTAATAGCTAGGCAGAAACGTAGAGAGGAAGGAACTTATTACTGTCTTATCTGTGATACACCTTTGAGTAATCTGTGTCTCACAACCACATATTAGGTTTTTCTTCTTGAAAATAGGCTTGTCTTTCCCTTCTACAGATTGAAGCAATTTATTCTAGTTCTTTGGCCTTCCAGACGTTCCCCATCATTAGAGCATAGCTTGATGTTCCAGATGTATGAGATTTTGAAAGGAAACCTTTTTCTTGAAAGCTTGTAAAGGAATATTAAGCGCCTACTTAAGTTGGGTTCTTTTTCAGTAATATTTAAATTAAAGGGATAAATGTTTTCTTGTTCTGGGAGGCCAGATTCTGCTCACAGGTGTGTTTGATTTCTTACTTTGGGATTAATGTGCATTTTTCTGAGGGAAGAAAATAGTATGAGGAAACTTGTGTTATTGCTGTTAAATCTGAATCTAATGGTTTTATACTGATAAAGGAGTGCGACGTGCACTTCTTGGAGGGAAAGCTAGGGACCATTAATACAATGCGCTCTCTATTTTAGCCCAAACCAATAAAAGTTTCCCAGAAGACCGGAATTCCCCTATACGTCTTGCCTCAGAAAGGTCTTACCGCTAAGCAGATTGAACGCATGCAAATGATTAATGGCAGTGACCTGCCAAAAGCATCGACACAGCCCCGTCCCAAAGATGAGAGCAAAGAGGATCGCAAAGCTAGAAAACAGGCAATAAAAGAAGAGCGAAAGGTATGCCTTATTTTAAAGAAAACCCTGAGAAACATAGTGTTATCTGAATTCTGTCTTATGAACTTTTTTTAAAGCTCTTTTTTTCTTGTGTCTGGAAATTAATGGGAAAAACTTGCTGGTCTCAAAGGACTAATTATTGCTTTTTTTAAAAAATCTACTGGAAAGAAAGTTAACCTCATAATTTTGTCATCCTAATTTCCTATATGGAAATTTTGGTCTGTTATTGTGGCCACTATTACATATATAACTTCAGAAGGAGCCCTCATATTTCCTTACTATCTAGGGAAGCAAAGAAAACAGTTAAGATGTTTCAGATCACACAAAGTGAAAAAAGTCTCTGAAAGAAATGTGGAAAATCTAATTGGCCACAATTATACACTAGTTGTTTTATTTGGGAGCAGAAATTGCCGGCATATTAGAAGCTTCAGCTAATTAAAGATGATAATCTTGGCTTTACACATATTAATTTGACTACTAATAATTAGTGCCATCAATAATATTACTGTCCAGATTGCTGCTGTCTTCATGATCTAGAACTGTTAATGGCTTCTTTTTGCACATTATGCCTATTTTGTAAAGTTGTAATTATTCATACGCGCAGGAACGCAGAATGGAGAAGAAAGCCAACAAGCTAGCCTTCAAATTGGAGAAAACAAGGCAAGAAAAAGAGTTGCTCAATCTGAAACAAAATGTTCAAGGACTGAAGCTGTCTTGATGAAACTGAGGAACTTCATGTGGAAACATCCTTAAGTTTTCGTTTGTATTGAGAAGGGAACGGCTTTGCCAGTCGTGCTCAAATGCTACTGTAACAGGAACAGTAACTTGTCATTCTTTCTGAAATGAAGTTATACATAAAACAAGGTATTAGTGATGTCTAGTCTGCCGTGAGTGACATGGCAACTGTTACAAAGTTTCATTACAGTAGAGATGTAATAAAATTACAAAAAAATATTTTTCTTACAAGCTATCACTGGACAAAGTTTTATATTTCTTGAATGTATTTGACAAATCAGCAGAATCCTACAGATTTGATCTGATTAGATTCTTCTATTAAATTATTTCCATTTACAAAGCAGTATATCCTTTTATGTCTTCTCTCCCCTATACTGATAATTAAATATAGTTCCTTGATATAGCACAGTTTTGTAAGTTGAGGTCTTTTCACCCACTGCTGAGTTCTTTTCTCGGTTGGTTATTTATTGTTCAGGTACCATTATGAAACATGAAAAATAACCTCTTGTAAACAGGTGTCTGAAAAGCTGCTGTGTTGCTAGGCATCCTCGTTACCTAAGCTGCATTTTTATACTTCTTAGCAAATAAAATCTGTTGCGACAAGTTTTGCAGTTATCGTAGCCTGCAGAAAATGAAATTTTCCACTAAGTAATAACAATGGACCATGTGAGCTTTGCAAAACAGAATCAAGTGGACAGAGGAGGGAACTGAGAGAGAGGGGGAAGCATTTGTTTTACAACTCTATCCTTGAAGAACTGAGAGACTGGTAAAAGGGAACGTCCCACCTCAAAAGACACCGAAAGCTGAGTGATCAAGTATGAAGTCAAGGAGGACAATTAATTGGGGTGTTTATACATGCTGATAAGAACTAAAACTAAGTGTCCTCTAGGTGAACTGTCCTGTATTATAATACTAAAAATCACACCCATGGGTCAGAAAGCCCCCTACTGCCCTGCCTGAGCATGCATGGCAGATTTAAAGGGAGCTGTCCCTTTAAGACCAAGTAAGGAAGAAACTGGCCAATGGTCAGCCGGGGGGCGGGAATAGTGGCTGTTACTGGCACGCGGAGCTGCATAAATACCTTGTGGTTTGTCGGTGCGGGGCGCTGGCCTTGCGGAGTTACCGCCTAGCACCAATCTTTTTCATTCATTTCATATTTGCGCATATCTCCGCCCTGTGCGTAGTCTGGTGTTTTGCACACCGGGCGAATGAACCTGCCTTTGGGGAACAGTTGCAGTAGTCAGTGATCCTTACCGTTGCTGTTGAAATCAGCTTTGCTGAAAGTACTTGATCTGCGTAGTACGGCAAACAAAAGAGCAGTACTGTATGTTGCGGATAACCATTGTCTTGTTCAGATATTCTTCACATCTTGCATTCAGTTTGGTTTCACTGAAGTATGAATTTATGACCTGCTGCAAGGACTCTCTGAAGCTGAGCTGAGGGCCAGTATCTTTAAGCTTGCGATGATCTATTTCTGTACTCTGCAAGTGACATGAAGGGGATTTGTAGTCAGTCCTCCTGCATCCTTCTGTATTCCTAAGAAACACTCATGGAAACATTCTGTCTTAAGAATGAAGATTGTGTCATGTTTAGTGTGCCACCTGCTACTTTCTGGAATAGCGATGGTCTGCCCTGAGCCATGACTGGGCATCGCCGGCTCCTAATGACTTACAAACGAAATGGAATAAATGTGGGTGCAGATGGCCCGCTCTCGCTTTCCAGCCCCCCTCCCTGCGTTTAGGCAGTGGTGACTTTGAGCACTCTGCCATCATCTCCTTGCCCAGCTGTGATGTTACTGAGAAAAGGCATATCTGAGCAGTCATGTGGAAAACAAAAAGCTGTCCATCGTAGTAAAGGAGAGCTTGTGCTTCACAGAGGCAAGAGAAATAAGGTAGTTCTGCAAAAGGGAACCCTGGCACGTGGCTGTAGATGTGCCTTTCTGACAATGAAATACTGTTTCAGCAAGGGCTCAGACCAAATGCTGACTGACAGCCAAAAGCCATCCTGTACTGTGTAACTGAGGCTCTTGCACGGTTTGAATTTTACACAGCTGCCCGTAGTCAAGATCTGGTTCCTTGTACAACCTGTGGAAAACATTTTGCACAAGATGTTCCAGTAAAAGAAAACTTTTGTCTTTTTTCCTTTTTTTTTTTTTTTTTTTAATGGGAATGTCAGTGCATTTAGCTGAAAGGGATGGTGAGCACTGGGGAAGAAGGAGGTGGCTGCTAGCAGACAAATGGGTTGAACACATGTTTAAGAGAGCAAATGATTTAATAACTGATTTCATTAGTGAACTTGGTTAGAGAATTAATGTTCATAGAAATATTGTGACTTAATCTGCAGTCTTGCACTATCTTAATTTACCTGCTTGTCCGAAACCAGATGTTTACTATATATCACATTTAAAATAACATATTGTCTCTTGGTGAGACATAAATTGCTAACCTGAAGCTTCCTTTGTGTTCCAGGTTTCTAGGCAGAACTTGTTATTTCAGGCTTCCTGGGAAAAATAGACTAATAAACCATCTGATAAGTAGTCCCTTTGACAGCATAATGTAGGCACCAGGCTCTGTTCCAAAGCCTGCTGAAGTGAATGAAAAGATTCCCCCTGACCTCCCTGATCCCTGGATTACAAACTAAATGGGTGGCTGCACAGTTTGCCTGGCACAACCCAACTGCGGGGTTTGTCTGCAAGGGGGGTTCTGCACTCACCCCTCCCCTCCTCAGTTTGCATTACTGATCCCATGGCTCTGTGATAAATCAGATCAGCCCCGTGATAGAACTAAAAAATGATTTAGTAAAACAAAAAGAAAAGACAGGAAAAATAGGCTGAAAGCTGAGTAACTGTGAGCATGGAGATGCAGGTGGAACTACCCCGTGTTACTTACTAATTCCACGTTTTGGACCTCAGATCAAATGCATTAAGAATATGATGGTTTAATCCAGCAAAATAATTTGAAAATACATGGTTTTGGGGGGGCAGGAATTTTCTTCTCACTATGACTAGCGTGAGATAAAAGTCCTGTAATCCCTGTCCATGCCCCAATGATGCAGGACTGGCATGCTCCTTGGTAAGCAAGGCACCAGTATCTGCCACCCTCTTGGTCCTGCAGAGGAATTCTCCTCTGAAGTTTGCTGTCAAAAATGTCTAGAAACAGAAGATAAGGACCTGAAGCACCTGAATAGAAAGGTTCAACGGGAAATGAGAATGTAGAAACACATGTTGTGGTAGAATGAGGTGCTGCTTGGCTTAGCTGAGCTGCAACCGAAATGCCTTGCTCAGGCAGCTGCTTAACTCATGGGAAGAGGGTGGGTAGCATAAAGAAACTAATGAGAAGATCAAGAAGAAAACTGAGAACAGGAAAGGGGGGCTAAGCAAAGGAAAATAGGAATGGAGCCTTTAATTTACCAGCTGTGGATGGGCTCAAACAGGTGTGATCCACAGCACAAGAGCAAGGATGTAGCTTGGCCCTCGCTTTCACGTTGCTCCTCACAAAGGGGACCGGCCATCCTGTTGCAGACAAGGGCGGTCAATGCTAAAATCTGAGACACTTCTGAAGCTTAAGACCTCCTTTGTTGAAAGGTGTGGCTCTTCCAGAAATTCAGCACTGGGTGTGTACCTACCTAAAATTTCCCCATGCTTTCAGCTGCAGGTGTTGTCCCTAGTTTTCCTTCCGAGTTGCCAGGTTATGTGTGCTGGTGGGCAGCTGCTCCCTTTCAGCCTGGGGCTGTTGCTGTTTTAGTGGTGCTGATGGGATGGACAGTGCTGCTGTTTGTCAGGGGAGCCGCCGGTCTGGAATACTTATCTAAACTCAAAGAACTGATAGTGTAAATATCAGCCCCTTGAACAGGATCAGTCTGTTCTCCCTCTTCACCAAGAAAGAAAGAAAACCAAGGGGGGGTGGGGGGGTGGGGAGTCCAATGGGACTGTTCCTGTTCACAGACCCAGTCTGTTATTCTCTGCAAGTTGTTATTTGTGCTGGCCTTCAGCATATCCCTGAGCAGAACAAACTGGAAATGGCTTCTATTTCTTATTTGTGTCAAACTGCAGCTGTACTTGGACAGCTTTTTAAAGTTTTGCTGAACTCCTTCAGGAGTTAAACTGAACCCAAGATAAATACTGCTTCAGCTCCCTGCTCTTGACTAAAAGTAATTTTAAAGCCTGAATAAGGAAGCGTATTAACAAAGCATGACTTCAACCCATAAACAACTGTTTTTCTTTGCATCCCAGCTGAGACATGATCCAATATGCAGGAAAGTCTTCAACAAGAAGCGTAAGCCCTTCAGCTCTGTGAAACAGAGACTGCAGGGAACAGAAATCACCACTGTGAAGAAGAAGCCCCCGCAAAAGGTATAGTTAAAATTGAAGCATGTGTGTTATCTCCATACGAAGTCTTTCATTCAGTAATGCTATTGTTTCCTCTGGGGACAAAACCTGGATGTTGTGGATGAGTCTCACATATGTGCTTGATTCAGTGCCAAATTCATTCCTCCCCCTCCCTGCATGGCTAGTGTTTGAGAATATTCCTCCATTCAGAAGCCAAACCAGTAGGTGTCATGACTACTCTGAGCACACGTCCCTGCTCTTCTAGGAAATTTTCAATTAAGTATTTTAAAGACTATGTGAGTGTCTGACAACTTCCTCTTCACTTAAATCTGAACAAGAGTGTGATCCAAGATGGTTGGTGCATGAATGCCCCAGGTTGAACCCAAGAGCTGTCAGTAGCCGCAAATATTCCATGGATGAAGCTATGGAGATTCACTGCTATGGAACTGAAGGGTTTCAAAATGTATTTAATTTGAACTTATTTACAGAACTTGAGGGGAAGAGGCTTAAGCTCTTACTGGAACAAGGTTTTTTCCATGCATTTTTTGGGAGGAGGCAAATACACATGGAAATGCATGTGTATAGCATTATCCAGAGATGCTAAATCACTGCTATTTTGGTATCCATGCAGACTGCTGTTGTAAAATGTCCTTTAAAATCAGTTGTGGAAAGAAACAGAAGTGTACAAAGGTTTAAAGCAAGAAGACGACTCTGACAAGTGGAGCAGAAGGGAAGGTGTTGGTCATAGTGTCTCTTCTATTCCCCCTGAAGAGCCCTTTGGTCTGCCACGACCAGAGTGTTTTGCTGGAGAGCGATGTTCTTTTATCCATCTTCTGGTGCCGTCAATAGACGGCAAGCAGCCAAATCAGCTTTCCTATGCCTTTCAAAAAAAAAAAAAAGCAAATTTCTTTTGTTTGTAACATTTTTCCTTTCCCTCAGAAAGGAAGAACCCTCACTCTATGATTTTTTCCTGTCCCTTGCAAGTGGGAAATATAGTTTGTGCCTTCCTTTATTCCATTACAGTAACAGCCAGAAAAGAAATCTGACTGGAGGCAGCACCATGAGGATTTTATTAATACTATTCAACCAGCCAAGCATGTCACAAAAGCTCTGAAGGAGGGCCACCCACTTCCGCCTCCTCCCCCACCAAGCATCAATCCAGGTTTGTGGTCTACTTTATCTTATTACTGATCTTGTACTGATCTTTGGTAAAGCAGTGACCTCTTACTATCCACAGCTGGGCTTCAGTTTTGCACCCCCAGCACAACACAATGTGAACATTAATTCCCTTTGCTATCTCTAATTTTCAGCTGTATTTCTCGGATTAAATTGGAGTGCAATGCAGAGGTGGGAGGGAGAAAGAGAAGACTAACTGTACCTTTTAAGTTTAAAGGCAGCAAGTTTGGGGTCTGATATTAGACAGTGCTTTGGGAAGAGAGTCGGAATGCCTGTGTTCTAGCACAGGATGCACCACGGTGTAATAGAGGGAGAAGTACATCCCCTCCACATTCAAAACAACTGCAGTGCACATGGGCTTCCCCACTGCCATGTGATGGCTTTTCCACTGTCTCCTCCTCCTGTGTCGTTAGGGGAAATCAGTTAGAAAAAGACAAGTCTGGTTTACTACTAGTACCAGGTGTGGTCTCTGCACAGAGCTCACTGTGTTCAAAGTTACAGATCCAAAAAGATCCACATACAGCCAGTATTTCTCATGATATGTGATTTATGAAACATGGGGAGCAATCTTGGAAAGGGTCTCAGTGCAGTCCTGCCTGCTTTAGGAAGGCAGAGGGAGGGAGGGGGAAGGGGGGAGGCTCTCTGGGCTCACTTCCAGAGGAGGAATTCGTGACTGATAGCAAAACCAGCTGCCGTGACTCCAGCCTTTCTCCTCTTCTAGATGCCTGAGATGCAATATAAGCAGCAGGACACATCTTCCTTCCTTGACTGGGGTCAAGCTCCCCTCTGAATTTCCACTGGTGAATTCTTTAATGACTCTGTTATTTCTTGTCTGACTCTACCGACTCTAAAACCAGACCCCTCCCTTTCCTTCTCCCTCTTGGAGGAAACCAAGTTGTGCAAGAGCTGCTGCGGTTGTGGAGAAAGGAATTGAAGAACTGCTTTTTAGGAAAGACGAATTGCTGAGGGGCCTAGTGAGGATGTATATCCTATACTACAGGACTGGAGAGAAAGCGTATGGATTGTGGGGAGGAGAGATATTCCCCTTCCCTCTCCTCCTCCTCCTCCTCCAAATAGAGCCCTAAGCTCCCCGTTCTCCCCCAAAGTGCCAGGTCCTCCTGCAAGCCCCCCTGAAGCCAGGCACCTGCCCTGTCTCATCCTCCCCTGCTCTCTTCAGAACCATTTTGCCCACGCTGCTGTTCTGGGGCTGGCTTTTGGTGGCTGCGTGGGCCACCTTTTCTGGGCTGTTACTAGGAGAAATGGTTTGTAAAGGTGCTATATCTGTAAGATTAGGATAAGAACACTTGGGCTGCTTTTGTGAAAGGCGCAGGGTGGGGAGGAAGGGTCTGAGGACAGCAAGGGCAGTGCGAGGGCTGAATGTGACTGTGCTGACCCCAAACACCAACCATTCATTGAAACAAGTAGGACTGCACCAGTAATAACTGTAGCCGAACAGTTTTTAGGAGAATCAGGACTATACCACCATCAAAAATTACTCTAGGAAGCACTGCTGTGTGTTCTTCACAATGCCGCTTCACACCCAGAAACCTGGCTCTTGGATGCACCTCAGCTGGTGGGCACAACTTCTTAAGCAGTATTTTAGCCATGTCCAAAGGAAGTGGGTTTTGTGAAACCAACTAACAATCTTAATGACCAATCTTCAAAAGTAGTCTTAAAATCATTGGTTTAGACTACTTGAGGAATTCCTAAATATTGCTTTTTCTGCAGATATGTTAATTGTGAGGTTGGGTGGGAATAGGACAAAGATAATAAGATCTGCTTTTAATAATCTCCAGGGATTTATTTCTGAAAGCAATTACTGTTTAGTTGCTGGGTTAATACTGTAAGCATGTATTTTGGGATCCCAAGTGCTTTTCTAGAGGAGGCTTTTGTAGTTCTCCTAAGTTTGCACTTTGGGAGCTCATGGGAACTCACCATGGTCACCTGCTGATGGACCCAGGTTTTGAACTACATCTTGAGTGCTCCAGTAAAGCAGGGCAACTCTTCCCCTGTAGTGTATGAACTGTGACACAAGTTGTTCCTTTCTCATGATCAGAGTATATTCAGTGTCCACACTGCTCATGAAGGTTTAATGAGGCTGCAGCAGGGAGGCATGTGAAGTTTTGCGAAGAACAAGCTGCCCGCCGTGCCTTTGCTGCCAAGACTACTGGGAAGGCTTTGTAAGCAAACACAGTGCTGGAGATTTACTGAACTGTAGTTTTTAGTGAGACCTATATTAATATAAAACTTAAGACTCCAGGGAAGTTGGTAAATTTTTAAGACAAGACACGTGCTGAACATCAGCTAGGAGTTCCTTGAAGCTGGAGCCCTTTGTCTGATATAAAAAGTGACAGAATATGATAGTATGAAAAAGTTGGACAACAATTCCTTCAGTCTCTTCTGCGATTGGATTCCAGGGTAACAGCTGTAGGGGAGTGGAAACCTGGCAGCTTTTGCAATATGTAGAGAAAGCTCTTCCTGTTCATAAGGGCTCCCTCCTGTCTGCAGGTTTGCTGCTCCTTGCAAATGTATAGCTGATTTACTGAAGGCCAAAGGGCTAAGCCCCTCTGGGGAATCAGAAGGTGGAGCTAATTGTCAGTGGCTTAAAGTGAGCTCCTATTTTATTATAGAAAAAAAAATTAATGTAAACAGTTCCTTTAGGAGAGTACTGCTTCTCTGGTTTGTTGGGTTTTGGTGGTGGTTTTTTTTTTCTTTGATTGTTTTGTTTTGTTTTTTAAAAGACGTTTTTAAAACTTATTACTCCTTTACCTATTTGGGGCAGGAAAAAATGGCTTCCAAGGGGGAGGGGGTGCACCTCCCTGGTCCTGTTTTTCCTGTTTCTAGCACTGCTTCTGCAGCAATTTGGAGAGTTGTCACCGGCTCCGTAAGCTCATTGCTGGAGTTGTGTGGATTGTGCATCTTCTTTTACTAGGGCAAGCAGCCAGTGACTCAGAGGAAACCCCCAATGTTGATAACTGCTGTGCTTCTGCTTCAGAAGAGGCTACAAGAAAGTGCCAATATAGACAAACCTAGGCCAGGTAAGGCGTTCATTTAGACATATTTATGTTTTTAATATAAAAATCCTAAACTCATTTCCATACAACACTTGTTAGAAATGAAGATGGTCAGAAATTTCCCAGTGGATGGTGTTGCTATTGAATGGCTAAGTCATTATCCGGATCTGTTGCGCTGAGTGTATGCACAGAGGTTTTCATGTGGGTTCTCAGGAGCGGCTTCTCAGCCTTTTCAATTAGAGGTCCTCAAACAGATATGTCCAGATATAAACCTAGAATACACAGTCTGGGTGTGAGGTTCCTTCTGTCCCATAAAGGACTCCATAACCGTTAAACTTCAATGTTAAGATTTATTCCATATTCTTTAACTTTCATTAAGTCCATGTAGATGAAGCATCAAGCTTTGTATGTTTTTTGTTCCATATGACTTTCCCCCTGTTCATACCTTAAAGTTAACACCACCACATCTCTAGAACAGGATACTATATAATACATTTGCTAGCACCCATCGCTACCCATACTCAGTCTCTGTTAGGAAGACGTTTTATAATGTTATTTTAATAGTTATTTCTAGTATAACCTGTGAATGATAACACACGCTGCTCTCTGTATCAATATCTTTGACACCTACATTTCTGGGTTTTATATTGAATTTATGTAGGTTATAAGTTTTATGGTCAATAATTTTTTTAGATAATGATCTGCAGAGACCTCTCTAGGAATACTGTGGAAAATCAGAAAATCTTTGGGTATGTCTACTGGAAAAAATCTTCAGGAGAGTGTGAGCAAGACCTTTTTTTCCAACATTATAACATAAAAGGACCTTGTTTGCTTTTGTGTATATACAATATCCTGTTGCAATGTTTGCAGTATGAACTTCTTTGTATTAACTGAAGCAATCAATTGCACTGAAAACTTTTGCAGAGCTCCTCATGTCCCCAGTGTAGGCTGCTGAGAATATTCTTTTTGGTGTTCAATGTTCTTTGGTTTGGGGCAGCTCCATCTCAAGTAGGAAGTGACCGTGCTCAGCCTCAACAGGCATCTTGAGAAGATTTGCTGCTTGATCGTGCAAGCCTCTCTAGCAGGTCTTGTGCTCTCATGATGTGCTTCCATTGTCCAAGTGAGAAAGATGCCAGCATCCATTTCAATAATCACTATGTCAGGATGATGGTGTGGAGGCTCTTCCTCCTTCTCAGTGTTTACTTTCCCAGACCATGTTTGGTGCTTCTGCTCCTCAGACCATGCAGCCAGTCTTTTTCCTATCTTGGGCCATGCAGAGCCATGTCAGAGCAGCAAGAAGGCCTTTCAGTCCCTGCTTAAGGTGGTTATGGTGCTGTTGTGCATGGGGACGGCTCAGGTCATCAGCATCTTGCACCCCTGTGACATGCATATGACTGCAGAATATGATAATCTGGCAGGGAACATAGCCAAGACAGATCCCCTGTAGCTGGCAAGGCATTTTCAGCATGGGACATGAGCTCATAAGAGCGCTTGGAGTGTGCGATGAACAGTAACTTGCACAAAACAGTCTGTTGCAGAGACTCACATTCAGAGTCTTTGTAGGGTCCTACTATGTGGAGTTTTGCTGTCCTTGTTTGCTGCTGGTCAGTTGTGAAGTACCTACAACTGTGGGGAAGTCTGCAATGGGCATGGGAGCGTTCAGTCCACAGTGCCATCATCAACTCTACCTACCTCCTTGACTTTGGCAGCTACAGAAAAAACCGTTGACAGTAGGAGACCAGTGGTCTCATCTGGTGTTCTCCACTCCCTGGATTACCTGTGACTAAGTTAACAGTGCAGTATCTCTTATGGTTATTGTGCAGGACCTTGCAGACCATGAACAAGGATTTATTGATACCATCACCATTCTCAAGGTTTAGCTGCTGAACTCTGAAACTCGGGGCTTGACAGGACTGGGGAGTAGATGCCTCTTCCCTAGGGACACTGGCGAGTCCAGGTACCACCAGGGTTGTAGTTGCAGCCAGTTTACAGAGAGGCTTGGGGCAGCCAGTGCCTCCAGCAGGTCCCCAGCACAGACATCCACACTAGTGTCCAAAATACAGGAGAGTCCTGTATGTCCCTGATAACTGTGGGAGTGGCTACCCTGGGTGAGCTTGTACGTGCTGGGCTGTGGGCAACTGCTGCTGCATTTTCTGTAAAACTTGAGCTTTGCCAGGTGCTTTGGGCTAGTGAGAGATCAGTTTCAGTGCAGAGCAAGAGTGCTTTTTAGCTAAGAAAGCATACATGAGAAACTGGCTTTGAGTGGTGCAAATAAATGCCCTCATTCTTAAAGTGTTTCGAAATGGTTTCCTGGGTGAGCTGCTCCATCACCTTCCCAGGGATTGAAGTTTAATCTTCTTAGGTAAAAATATAAAAGCTGTTTCTATGCAAACAGCATATACACGGCTTGTGGCTGCTTTCAGACAGCAAATATGCAACAGAAGATAGAGTGGTTGGTCAGCAAATATGTGTTAAGGGTTTCTTCTGACGAATTATGGAAGACCTTAAGCAACGCAGTTTTCCAGCATGTCTTCTGCTCCAAGTGCTACAGCTACCACATCCAATAAAATAAGCAGACTGAAACTCACTGTTCTTTTTTTTTTCCTTCCCCACCCTCCCCAGGCTTCCCAAATTAACAAAGTTAATTATGCTGTCATTTTTAAAGTTGTGAGGTTATTTGTGTATCAGTTGCCAAAACGTAATTAACTGATTGCCTAAAAGGAGATGGATGTTACCAGTAGTTCAGTCAATGGTTTCAAGAAAATGTAGGAAGATCCAATATAATGGTTTTTTCCCCAACGCTTTGTTTTGCTATAGTGAACAAGACAAATGAACATTTTAGAATTTTGTGTATATGTTTAATAGAATCTTCCAGTAAACAATGATGCTAAATGGTAGTGATTGATAAGTGATAAATGGCCGTGTAAGCTCTGCAGCAGCTTCAAAGCACTTCAAGTTCAGACTAACCAAATCTCATTCTTCCATTAAAAACTTCAATTGCTTTTAGAAATTGATTGGCAAGACAGAGATGTCATGGAGGCATATCCCCTTCTTAGGTCTGGCCACCTGATTTATTACCAACCTTGGAGCACCTTGCATAAATTGTCGATGTTGCAATATGTTGGGCTGGGGTGTTGTTGGTTTGGTTTGGTTTTTTAGCCCAACAGTTCCCAGTAAGGCTTTCAATTAAAACCCTTAAGGAATGCTCTTGGCCATTAAATGTTTATAGAGTAAATGAAGATGAAAAGTAGTTGGACACACAAATGACCAGTACCAGACTCTGCTTAGGCTGTAGCTAGCCACTACTAGCTAAATATAGAAAGGATGACACTGAAACCAGGGTAACTCCTATAGCTAACCTGTCTTAGAAACAACAGGCATGAAATCACCCCAAATATATTAAAGCAGTGCTTCTCAGGCTTTTTTCTCATCCCAGAAAGGAGGAGGGAAACAGCCCATTCTGGACTATCCTGTGCAACACTAGCACAATTGCTTCCTTTTACAACCAAATAAATGAACCCTTAAAAGTTAGAGGAAATTTTAACTGCGTTTGTTTTCCCCTCCCACCATTATTGTCTATCTGTGTGTAGAGCTGTTTGGTATTGATTTCACAGATCATTTCCTGTGTCTTACAGAAAATGTAATTATAGGGACAGGAAAGGTGTATTGAAGAAGAGCACCGTAAAATTCTGCTAGCAGAAAAATGAATTGATCATTAATATATGGAACTTACCATCCTATATCAGACCAGCTGGGAAAAACTCTCAGGAATTAACAGCAACTCATCGGTTAAGAAAATGGAGAGCCCCAACAGAAATGTTTAGTAAATAAAGGAATAAGAAATTAACATAGTTTGATGGGAAATGAGCTAAACACAACTAGAAATAGTTGTGTTTACATAGAGGATGCAGTCTTTTTTGTTCCATGTAGTAGAATTTCAGCTCCTTACCGTTATTTCAGCAGGTTTACAGGACTTCCTTTTTTAATTTTTTTTTTAGTAACATGAGTACATTTTTGTCTATGAGACCAAATTTTTACCAAGTTTCTCTATTTTACGGTATCACTTGATTATAATAATTGTGTTGCTTAGTTGGCATGTTTCACTCTGCTTCCACAGCTTTCCAAGCAGTGTTCAGGAAAAAAAAAAGTATTTTTCTCTGTACTAGGATGCGAGGTAAAATATCCTGAGAAAGATCTCTAGGAGGGTCAGCGCTTGAACTGGATTGGATCTTTCTGTTGCATCTCTCAGCTGCTATGCCACGGTCCCCTACCTTCCTCATGGCACCTCTCTGCCCTTGCATCCTCCTCTCCCATTTTGTGCCACAGAGGAGGGAGGACTGGCCACTGGTGAGGCTGCACTCTTCCTCTGCCATACCCGCGGCGTGTGCGTGCGGGGCCGCCTCTCCCCACACTGGTGCTGCTGCAGCCCTGCATGAGCCAAAGGCAGTGCTGCCAGATGTCCTGCTGCTCTCGCTGCCTTCTCCACCGTCACCTCCTGAAGTCACGCCTGCCCGCCCACTGCAGCCCCATCCTCTCCGGCACCACAGGTAAGCCCAGGGAGAGCTGGTGAGGACTTGCTGCTGCCTCCATACCTCTCCTTTAGCACTGCCTTGCCTGTGATCTGAACCCCCCCACCAAAACCAAACTATTGCTCTTTCAGAAATGCGATATTTAGGCTCACACCAGGCTGGACTGCTGAGCTCAAAGAATTGGTTTGCCCAGAAACAAAGCAGTCATGAGCCTCAGCTACTGATGGCCTCTCAAAAATGCTCACGGAAATCCCCCTAACAAGAGCTATGAGAAAGTCCAGCCCTACTTTAAGTATTACATGACTCAGGGGTAGCTCCCCAAGTTGTGTGAATTTTAAAACGAAACAATTTTTCTCCAAACATAACCTTCTGAAAGAACTTGCCTGCCTTTGTGATGGAACATCATCAGCTTCCTCTACATTTATGCTAGCAAGAATCTGGAAAAAGAAATTTGAATGGACCAAAGGGTTAAAGCTGCAGTATCACACAATTAAGGTTTGCTTCTGTGTTTTACTTGCAGACAGCATCATGGTGTGCTTTTTAAGCATTTTAGTATCAAAAGTGGTTATTTTGTTTTTACTTGAATGAGATTTGGTCTTTAACCCATAGTTACATACAATAAGCATTTCTTGCCAATGCATCTTTCCACGTCAGGCAGCTGCACCTCTCTTGTCAGCTCAGAGCTCAGGTACCCTGCTACAGTCAAGCAGGTCAAAGAATATGGGCGCCCGTCTAGCTCACTGTTTGCATAATGTTCGCTTCTTGAAATCACATTTTAATTCAAAGACAAGTATTTCAGTAATTAGTTACACCTCTTATAGAAGCACAAACCAAAATTACAAAATGTCTATTAACAGTATATGATCAGGAAGTGCTACAAAATTTGTGTGGTGGGTTGGTTTTTTTTCTTTTTTTACAAGTACATAAGCTTGGATGAAGCCAAGTGAATACAATTTGCATGAACAAGGAAAAAAAAATGCAGTAAAGTGAATACACACACATACACACACATCCCCTTTCCAAGTCCAGATGAAAATATGAGCCTAGCTGTAGAACGTGCATATAACATTGTTTGCAACCTTCTCCCTATTCTAGAACTCATAACTTAAATAGCTGCTAACTGGGCACGAACTGTGCAGCACCTGCTCCTCCTCCTGCTGTTGTCATTACAAGTATGATCTTAAAATTCCTTCTGGTTTGCCTTATGCCAAAAATTTTCATAACAAAAAAATACCCCTCAACAGTGTATCTGAAGAACATATTCTTGCATGAATTGCAAGAATACCACCTTTCCTTAATCCAAGTTCCGATAAACTTGTAAGAATATTCAGCTCAGTGTAGTTCATTAACAGCAAAACAGCAAGCATTTAAAAAAATATTTATTTGATGCTGTCTGGAAATATTCCTGTGATTAATGGGGGAGAAGAGAATATGCTTGCTTCATGCTATATTTGTAATGACCATCAGGTACTACTAACTCTCTCTGGATTTAATGGAAAAGTAGCTCTCTGGGTTTGAGAATTTACTCAGATTCAGAAATTCTGTGTCTGTTTTAGCTGCAACACAATCTATTAGTAACTACATCACCATTAAGACCACAATTATTTTTTTTTAATAATTATGGGTTAGGTAAGAAAAAGTTTGTTTTTTAATAATGTCATCCACTGGGTGATGTGATTTTTGCAATTTCTGCCAGTTCATGCATCAGGTGATAGGACCGCCACGCCAACACACTGTCAACTGGAAATGTACATGGACGATTTACCCCAGGAAATAAAACAAAAGTCACGGTGATTCTGGTTTAGAAGAGACAAAGGCTGGAAGTCCAACTGCAGCTCTCCCAATGCTACTGAGCAAAACCCCTGTGATTAAAATGGCCTTGACTGTTACCACACCCACCCACAAATTTCAGGTGATGCTTGTGAGGCAGGTTCATAACCTGGTTTTGAACAGGGCCCGGTGCTGGCTCCCCACCACAACCCTTCTGTGTCTGATACCTTGCCAGATCCAGCTCTAAGTGACAATTAATGTTTTGCTCTAACCTTTGAGACCATTCGCTTCCCATTCTGGAAACAGCACAAATACAAGACATTGGTTCTTACATGGTCATGCAGAAGTGGGAGTTATGTTCCAGCCCTAGGAAAAAATACAGGAAATGTGCACAGCTCAAGTGTGTTTCAGAAAACAAGATCTAGTTAAACATAATCACAATAGCGATCTTCATTTTAAAAAGTGAAACAAGGAGGTAAGATTTATTCTTGGAATGATTCTGATTAAAATTAAAGATTCGTAAAGTCCAGTAATTAAGTGCTTCACAGAAATCTACGTGATGTTGATAAATCGTTTGTTACATTTGCTACATGTATGAATTTGCTGTGATTTATGGCTCATCAAAATTATTATTATGTGATTTCTCCCTTCTTCCCATTCACCCTAACCCTATTTCTCCTGCCGCAGCAGCCATAGTTTCACTGTGCCTGTTACGATGCTTTGCTATCATTGAAGTTATTTACACAGTTGTTTGCGTGAAAGGTAAGAAACAAAAATATAGCGGGTGTTGAGGGAAATATGTTAGTCCTGCTATTGTCATATGCTAAAAAACTAATAGTAGTATGAAAAATAGAGCTTCTTGTTTATTTACATCCTGAATTAAACTACCATGCTCATAACGTGCTTTGAAAACATGTGGGGCAGTTTTTCTCAAAAATAAACCAAAACCAAACCAAAACCACCCCGTCCTAACATATTTAAGTAAGAAGCACAGTCTTAAAAACAGAAGGAAAAAAACCACCCCCACGGTGATAGTTATTTGAAGGCATGGTGAAAATGAGGCAACGTTACAGAATTTGTAGTGGATGGAAAGGAGCGAGGAAGATGATGCAGCTGGTTTATGGCCATCCCACCAGTTGCCAGCTGAAGACCTTGCTGTTGGCTGAGGCCATTCAGCATTTGTGACGGTTCCTCTGGACCAAATGCCATTGTGATGTCCCCAGTAGTGTTCTGGTTGTCAGCTGGTGGGAGCTGCCAGAAACTCATCACATGAGTGAGATCCATGAAAGGCAGGCTCATAGTTTCAGCTGCTCCCTCTGTCTCCTTGTGCACTGGGTACTTGTTAGTATCCCCTACAGGCCCTGAGGAAGCTTCTTCCAGGCTGATTTTGTGGAGAGATTGAGGTTCCGGTAATGGCAGGTCCTCAAGAAGATGCACGTTGTAACCTTTAACATCCACTTTTATCGGTAGATTCTTGAGGGCTCCTGCTGCACATGAGGTAGAATTAAGGTCATATTTATTAGGCTGATGAATGTTCAGGTTGGCAGGAATGGCTGTTGAGCATGGTGTGGTATGGACAGCTGGAAGGCTGTCTGCACAGCCCATCCTTTGCAAATGAGGAGAAGGTTCAAGAGGAAGAGCAGTTTGTAAGCTTGGCTGGGAATGAAGATGTGAACAGTTGTATTCCCCTGATTCTGAACTATTCAAAATCCCATTCTGCACAGAGGCCCTTTCAGGAAAAGGGGACAGTATGCTGGCATCTTCCTTCAGCCTGAATGGAAAAAGCTGGTCAAGGAGACCCACTGAATCACCGTTCTGCAACCTGCTCTTCAGCAGTTCTTGTGGATGAGTTTTCCTAGTATGGCGAGTCAAGTGGTCCTTCCGCCCAAACCTCTGGGCACAAAACTGGCATAGAAAGTCTTTGCAGCCTGTGTGAACTACCATGTGACGCCGCACATCTTTACGGGTATAGAAGTGACGCTCACAGTGGTCACACTTATGTTTCTTTTCCTTGGTATTGCCAGTTGGTTTCCCTGCATGGCTTTTGAGGTGTTCCAACAAAACTTCAGTACCACCAAACTCCTGGGCACATACCCTACAGGTAAGGTCTCCGCTGGTGGCTGCATGAAGAGCCAAGTGTCTCTTATAGCCTAGCTTGGTGTTGTACTTCTTGCCACACTCTTCACACTTGAAGGCCATCTTGTTAGGGTCATGAGTGTGAAGGTGATTCTTTAGATGGTCTTTCCTATGAAAGGTCTTTTCACAGTAGCCACACTGGTGAGATTTCTGTGCAGAATGAGTGGCTGAGTGCCTAAGACCAAGAAAAAAAAAAGTTATTTGCATTTACATTCACTCTAGTACACAGTGCAGCTTCAATACTTGAAAACACTGGCACTCCTGAAGGAAGGCATTTTCACAGGTTCTCAGGTTATTAGTAAAAGCCTAACTTTTTTGGGGGGGATGGTGCTAATCATAAAGCATAGAGTGGGTTAAAATTGCTCAGCGTGATCTTTTTGAGTAGCCACTGCAATTGAGGAAGATTGGTTTCCCCCAATTCTACCAAAACAGGAATAATAAAAACTGGTACTCAGGGATTAACCGTCACTAGGGTGCTCAAGATGAAAAAGATATCCCTGGTTTTTTTCCCCACACACCCATCAGAAAAGGATTGCCTTCAGAGCTGTACCTGAGCAGTTTATATTTGGAAATGAAGGCTTTTGTGCATCCGTGCTGTGAACACTTGTAGGGGCGCTCCCCTTTGTGCGCATAAGAGTGGACTGTGAGCTTGTCAATGGAATCAAATATCTTCCCACAGAGTCGGCAAGAGTAACTGTCTGGCTGCTTCACTTCTCTTCCCTTCAACAGTGAAGACCGGCCATTTCTCCATTTAGGTATAAACCTTACAAGAGCATCACAGTTGCTTCCTGAGCTGGCACAGCTAAGCTTTGCAGCAGAGGAACAGGAAATGGTCCCATAGCACTGAGTAATGCTTTTGCCTAATGCCGCTCCTCTCAGTTTCCCTTTGAGTTTACTTTTTGCTTTTACAGGTCCCAGTTTATTTGGTGGTCTGAACCTGGTGGTAAGGACTCGATCTTTATGGATGCACTGGTGAGATTCTAGCAGAGCAAAAGTTGCAAAAGTGCTTCTACAGCTGGAGCATATCCAAGGGTCTACAGGCTCTTTCTGCAATGAGAACAGAAACAGGTCTTTCTTATTAGCCGTTCTGAGGAAAGGGTGTATTCTTCTCGCTGACCCTACATTTTCTCCTGGGCTTTCCCAAGACCTGTCATTGTCCTTAGTGATATTTACTTCACTGTACTACCACACAACTGTTCAGCTGGAAATTGATTCTCTCTAGGAGTCTACAAACTAGAAAGAAAAAAAATATGGTTGGCTAAACACTGATTTCCATGTTTTTGTTTAGCATTTACTGTAACAGTCCTGAGGCATTCGCCTTTATCTGTGCTGACTGAGTTTCAAGGTCTCTACATTTGTTCCTTTTATGGAATTACTCAAAAAAAAGCAGTTGCAAATTGTACTTTATCCTTAGACTGACATAATATATTTGCTATTGTAACCATACAAAAATTGGGTGAGCTTCTGCACACAACTGTAATTTAGCCATACAGCATTTCCTAATGTTTTGGGCTGACTCCATGCTTTACCAGGTGGTAATGGTCAATGCCTCCAAGAGAGACTTCCTCACGTAGCTTGACATTTGGCATTAGACTTTCTTAAACTCAATAAGAAACACCTTAGGTTTAGAATAATAGAATAGAATCATAGAATAGTTTGGGTTGGAAGGGACCATTAGAGGTCATCTAGTCCAACCCCCCTGCAGTGAGCAGGGACATCTTCAACTAGATCAGGTTGCTCAGAGCCCCGTCCAACCTGACCTTGAACATTTCTAGGGGTGGGGCCTCCACAACCTCTCTGTGCAACCTGTTGCAGTGTTTCACCACCTTCATTGTAAAAACTTCTTCCTTATATCCAGTCTAAATCTACTCTCCTTTAATTTAAAACCATTACCCCTTGCCCTGTCACAACAGGCCTTGCTAAAGAGATTGTCCCCATCTTTCCTATAGTCCCCCTTTAAGTACTGAAAGGCTGCCATAAGTTCTCCCCACAGCCTTCTCTTCTCCAGGCTGAACAACCCCAACTCTCTCAGCCTGTCCTCATAGGAGAGGTGCTCCAGCCCTCAGATCATTTTTGTGGCCTCCTCTGGACCCGTTCTGACAGGTCCATGTCCTTCTTGTGCTGAGGGCTCCAGAGCTGGATGCAGCGCTCCAGGTGGGGTCTCACCAGCACGGGGTAGAGGGGCAGAATCACCTCCCTCAACCACATGGCTACACTTCTTATGATGCAGCCCAGGATATGGTTGGCCTTCTGGGCTGCGAGCGCAAGTTTGGGGATCTCTAAGCTTATCCTGACTTAGAGGCATTAAAAATTAAAAGTTTTTGGCAAACAATGCATTATTTGGAAGTTAGTTCTGTAGAAATAAAAGCTCTACTGGATTCAGTTGAATTCACTTTAAACATCATCTTTTTTAAAATTCCATTGAAAATTAATTACAAAAAAACCCCAGTCATTGATGAAAAACTTCCAATTAATACACGACGATGTTGTTCCTTAGCTGTCTCTGTATTTTACTTAAGCTTCTCATAAACTGTCCTTACTTTCCCTTGCTCTAGCTTGCTCTGGAGAACATGGTGATGCTACGTCCGCTCTGTTTTTAGTTACAGAGTCCTCTGCTACCTTAGCTGTGTCTGATGCTGTGGCCCTCCCACCCCTTCTTTCTGGCGTATACTCTAAAGCCCTCATATGCAAATGCAACAGTGGGGGTTACTTGCCTTCCTGGAGCACCTCTGAATTCCTAGTTTTATCATATTCCCTGTTTAACATTTCATCCTACAGTAGGTATGGATCTTCACAGTCATGTTTTCAACACTTACAGACTTTTCCTATCAGTTTAAGGTTTCCTGCTTTCATACAGAGGGGAAGGTACTGGGATTAGAAGAGAAAGGTTATTGCACAGAAAAGACTGAATCTGACCAGCTGGTCAGGGCATATCAAGTGGGAACTGGTGAAAGAAGTCAGACGCTGGATAACTTGGTTATCTACATATTAAAGCCAATCTTAAGTCTTTCCAACACATCCCACTGGTGCCACTTACTTCTGCCTGTATCTAATAGCTCCACTGGTTTACAAACACAGGAGAGGAAGAACAGCCTTTCTCTGAGTAGCTGTTTGGTTAAAGTTGATCTTGGCTTTGTCTTAGCTTACTGCTCTGTGGTCTATTTTAGCATTACCAGAGTTACATACACAGAGATAGTATGTAACTATTAATTTACTATGTCTTGTGATGGCTTGAATGCAGATTACAGGTACTTACTGTTACTGGAGGCAAAGGACAGACATCAGATTCTTCTTTAATGAAGACTGCAGAAGCTTCCATAAATTTGGCATAATCGGCAGCATACCATACTTTCAATTCTGTGTGGGGTTCAATTGGCTGCGAATGGAAGAAAACAGCACATGTTTACTTGTGACAGTTTTCCTATACCAAATAATACTGAAGATTGGCAGTGGGTGTGTGCGCAATTTGTGTCATTACCCAAGCAGCGTTCTTTGAATCTGTTTGAATTATTGGTAACTTAGTTTCAAGATTCAAGTACTTTTTGAGCCTTACAATCCACTAGTGTTTGATCCCTTCACAGTTTCTAAAAGCAGAAATGCATATGTACAGAGATTTTGGGCAACAGTAGCAGGAGGGGTGCTTTAGCCCTCATGACCTTTGCTCAGTGAGATCTATTTGTCTGTGATGTCCAGACATCCAGCAGTCTTTCCAAGCAATATCTCATGCCTACTCCTCGATGTTTCGAAGCCCACTGGACACAACACTTAACTATAGGGTACAGGCAAAGGAAAAAAATGCATTGTGAATGCACAACAGTTTGGATGCCTCCTGGATGTGTTGCACTCAGAGCGTGGGTGCAGAGTTGATAAATATCAATTCAAACTTGCATGTTTCCACACGCTGGCTCTAATGTGTCAGGCTCACTCCGCATGTGCTTTATTTTACCTCTGCTTTCCTTTCACTGAAGCCTTCCCACACAAGTCTAAGGGAGCCCTTAATCTGCAGTCTCCCATCCAGTCATGCCTGCCCAAATCTTTCCTTGGACTGGACTATGACCTCCTCTGACAAATACTTTCAGTCAATAATACAGCAAATAGAAAAAGAGAGGAGTGATAACACTCACTGGCTAAAGATCCATTAGTTATTTAAAAGTAAAGGAGAAAACTAACTTTGGAGTCATGATTTATATGACTCCCTGGCCCTGTACACAATTTTCTTCATCTATAATAAAAAACACCATCAGTGCAACAGGGGTAGAGCCAATCTGCACTGCACTTGTAGTTTTATTTAAACCAAACTAAAAAGAATGAACTAGCCTAGAAGGGGAACAGCTGAGTCTTATTCCACAAAATGTGACATCTTAAAATGCACTTATTTTTTAACATCCGTGTTGGATAAGCATGGGAGGTGAAAGACAACTTAGATTGTGAACGCTGACAGGTGACAGATAATTGTGTGTATAATGTCAAAAACTGAACTTCTGAACTCCCAAGCACAAGCCTGCTTGCAAACTACAACCAGTATGGGTTGGTTGTACATTTTGATAACAGAAATGGTATGTGCTAAATTCTCCACTCAATAAAGGACATGAGGCAGAGCCACCAACTAGGAGGCTGATCATGCATTGTGCTCCTGCATATAGTCTGTTTAGATGGAGAAAACCAAGCCTTGGGGAGCTCCACAGAGACGAATGCCTAGGGATGCCCTTGGACCTTGGCCAGTGACACCTGAGGCTGGTACCCACAAAGAGCTGCACAGCATGATACTGTCATGACTTTTTGCCTGACATTCCTGGACCAGCGGTGATCTCTGTGGGAAGCTGAGACCTAGCCCATGTGACTTTGGAAGGAGAGCAAGCACATCACTGTGTGGCATAGTTCTAATGTCAGTAAACCCAAGATTAAACACCAGTATCCAAATCCACTACAAGTTGTCATTTACTGTCTCACCTGTGACAATAAGAGAAAGCTATGGCAGCACGCACAAGAAACTCTCCTGTGATCAGACAGACAGCAACCATGAATGATTTTTACTTCCTCATAATTCTGTACTTTTTAACATATTTATTTCTATGGACTGCAGTCATTAGGTCAGCAAGTACGCTAGCAGTGCTGTTAGTACGCCACTTACACGTATGCTTTTGTGGCAGCAGCTTCATGTCACTGAAACCCCATCTCTTTGTAAAAACAGTGGGGAGAGGATCCAATCCTTCTACTCCCAACTTAAGAGACTTTATCCAAAATATCTTGAGAAACTATTTTCATAACCAGCCCTAAGGCAGCCTCGTGACGTGACCAGCAGGGTGTGCCTAAGCGTACACAAAGGCTATCACTTTCGCTGACCAGGGGACAATCTGCAGGATGCTGCAGTACCGTGAATGATACTGGGACTTAGGAGCAAGAAAACCAAAGTAATGCCCCAGGGTACACTTTCCTTATCCTAAGATACTCTTCATGTCAGTATATAGGATGCAACTCTCCATTAATGCCAGCGAGCAGAGTTTTGCTGAAGTCAGCAGAGAGTCGGTTCAATAATATTAAAATTATACTGAAAATTTTAAGTTACCAGTTCATTACTACAACTGCTTCGAAAAGCACGTGTTCACGCTTCCCAAATAAAGTATAATTAATCCTGTCGGTTCTACGCATACAGTATCCATTGAAAAATCAAATTGAAATCTCAAATGGTATGGACTGCATCAGAATTTCAAACACAGCCTAAACACTGTCTCAGATTAGCATATACTGTTTTACATTGATTTTCTTTTTCTTAGATTTTTTTATTATTCATCCAAAAGCTATTATACTTAACACTGTTATAGAAGACTTTATAAAAGTGTTATCACCATTAACTTATTCTTATGCCATCACTGTGTGGTAAATAGTTTTCTCACTTTGCAGGTGGAGAAACAAAAACGGAGGAACAAAAGTAAACACTATGATCCCACAGAAATGTGTGCCAATCTTGGAAATGAAACTGAAATGCTGGATTTTAATCCCACAGTAACTTCTTTTGACTAGTATTCTCTCTCTCTTTTCTTTTTTTTAATGTTGCCCACAATGATATACAAGCATTAACTTAAGAATAAAAAAGGAAAACAATGAAAGTTCAACATACAGACTTCAGTTTCACAATTGTGCAAAAGAGTAAGTTCTGATTAAAACAAACTTTGCCTGAGAAAGTGGCCAAAACAACAAAAACCAAGCCTGTATGTTCCAGTGTCATTTATAAATAGAGTACTTTGTTCTCTCTCCTCAGACAAAGCTGCAGTCCAGAATCTCTAACATAAACTGATCATCTCACGGCAACATCACAGTATTGTAAATTCTGCAAGTTAAGCCTTCAGATTTAACAAGAGAGGAAAACAGTACATAAAGATTCTACTTAGCACCCTATTCCTCAGCACCTGATAACATGCTCAGAATACAACGTGTGTCCAAAAATGTAATAAAGGAAAGGAATGTGTTTCTTCTTTCCATGATGAAGTGCTGCTGAATGTAACATTGCTAGATAATCTCACCATGTACCTATCTGGAACTGAAGATCTTTACAACATTCCCGTTTAAACACCACCATCATGAATGATATTTCTGTTTCTCTCTGATCGGTTTCTTCACCACCCACAACGGTAAGAACACACCGCCTTTTACCAGAACACCCCATATGCTGCTTGCTCTACTACAGATTAAGTGAGATAAAAGGTGATATGTAATAAAGATCCAGTTGCCCGAGTGTAATCAATCCTTCATCTGTAAAAGGGTTAGCCTTTCAGAACCTTTGCCTATAAATTTCGATTTGGATCATGGGTGAAGCAGTGCGGGTTTAACTACCTTAACAGTTGTGAAGTAGACTTCTCCACAGTGCTGATAAGCCACAAGAGTCTGTTCTTCTTGGCTCCGGGCTAGCCGGACAAACATCATCCAGTTTCCACAGTCTTCATTGGGAGTGTCCAGGAAGTACTTCCCTCCATCTTTCAATACCTGAAACAATGGGGGAGGACAGGAGAAAGAACATGATAAAACCAAGTCCTGTACAGAGGCACAAAGTAAAGAAGTTTTTCCTCATATTCAGGTGGAACTTCCTGTGTTCCAATTTGTGCCCATTGCCCCTTGTGCTGTCATTGAGCACCATGTTTTCTTTAACATGGAATCATGGCTATCAGTCATTTACCCTGTCTTGGTCATACGTCCTTTGAAATCATGGTTGTCTTGAAACAGATCACTCTTAAAGAATACTGAGTACACCAGAAAGTGGAGAATGAATACCTGCCGTGGCACCCAACTACCAAAGTAACTGTAGGCCTTTGTATGTATTTCCAGTTCATATATCATCATTTTTATGTTATATAAAGATAATATTATAAGAACTAAGTGCAGGCAGGTAGAAAGATAAGCTTTATGTTTTAATGTACTTCCTGAGTACTTGATAATCTCAAACTTTAGTGCTGTATTAACACTGCATTTTGCACAGAACAATTGTGTAACTTGTGTAATAAGTCCAGAGAGGTAACATACGATATAATGGCATTTTAACAGTCCTCTCTTTTTCCCCTTAACAATGCAAAAGTAAACACAAATGAACAATTGTGCCAG
Organism: Phalacrocorax carbo; assembly: GCF_963921805.1. Lineage (NCBI taxonomy): Eukaryota > Metazoa > Chordata > Aves > Suliformes > Phalacrocoracidae > Phalacrocorax > Phalacrocorax carbo. The sequence goes on along the minus strand of NC_087515.1, from coordinate 62,252,074 downwards.
AAAGATAGATCTCCTCCTTTTTGCTTTACTTCATTCTTCCTAGATTCCTTTCCAAGAGAACACCTCTACAAGGCAAATGCTCCCAACCTCATGCAAGACAGTTGCTTTTCTGCAAATACACTCTCAAATATGGACAGCCGAAGCTGCGAACAGATGTCAATATAGCACGTATCTGTTCTACTAACCATGTAAGTGAGCAATTAATTGCAAAACAAGTGGCATTTCCATTGCTTCTGGGAACTATTTTATCTAACTTTGTCATGTTTCTGATGAAAATACCTGCCTGTTTGACAGGTTTGGTCACATACTCAGAACACTGCTGGGGAGAAGTCAAGGCAGCTATTGCTGTCATGTAGGAAATCTGGGACTCTGGTCTCCTTTTCTGAAGAAACACTCCATCAGCCAGAGCCGCACTCATCAGTGTATACTTTTAAGCAAATGGAGCTGACTGATAGAGGATAGGGTGTGGTTTACAATGGGTTGGTGAAGAGGAAGGAACTGGGTGCTTAGCTCATCCATGCTCACAATCTTGTTAGAGAAGTATGTTTGCTGCATTTGTGAGAATTAGTGTCTCATAAAAAGACAGAAGAAATTTTGTTATGGAGAACAACAAATCCTCTCTGGTGTCAACATGCCATGAAAATCCCACAGAAGGACAGCGTTACTTTCCTGGAAGACCATTCACATGACTTCCACGAGCAAATGAAATTTACAGAAATTACTGAAGCTATTACTTTTGCTCTCAAATGAAATTACAGAAATATCAGTATCTATGCCTTCATCTAAAACAGCCAGTGTTTTCCAGTCCCAGGCTTCTGGAGAAAGCTCAAATGAAGACATAAAGCATGTCACAGGACAGCTGCTGCTGGTTGCTCTCTCCTGTGGGTGAGAGGGCCTGATATGAAATGCAGGCTCTGGAAGAACTGTGGCCTGTCAGGAAGTCCTAACGGAGGCTGTGGCTTGACCATGGACTCGTTGTATGACAGAGAAGTGTGCCCAGGCATGACGCTGTGCAGCAAAATGCAGAGACTGGGATGTAGAGGATTATGATCAATTATCACTCCCAAGGAATTCCTGCGGGAAAGGATGTGCATGCAGCTATGTCTATGCTAGGCTGGTCCTGAGAGGCTATTTTTTGTGCTGGACAAAGTACAAACAATAGTGTCACAGTCCAGATGAGACGATCAGTGTCTGCGCGTGCAGCAAGGGATGGTACCAACCCTAAATTACAATCTGACCAAATAAACTGAGTTAGTGCCTTATGTGTCAACGTTTATATATAATCACATTATTAAGAAGTGTTCTCCCATCTCTGCACTGCTAAGTGGGTGCCTTCATGCATATTTCTGCCACTGTTGCTAATTTAGTGCACAAATTTATCCCTCCCAGTGGTATAGTATCAAGCACAAATCCTTCTGTTTTATTTGGGAAGACAGTACTATCCCTGGATACTTTCAGTAGCTGTGCTCTGAAAGTTTATTTAGAGCAGTTAGACTGATAGGTAAATCACCCTGTAAGTGGTAAAACTAGAAAGCAGGAAGGCAAACTTCTAGAAAACACGGCATACAGGAACATTTTGGTACTTCAGGCTATGCTGTGCAGCCTAATAATATGATTCAAACTTATAGATACAGATTAGAAGTACAATTAATTACTTAGATTTGAAGGCAAATTGACGGGTTAGAATACATAAATACAAACGAACAGTTAAAGGCATATATACACTTCATAGTAAGTCACTGGGTTTTTACCTGCAGGACTAGCCTGCTCTCATCATAGCAGGTCAGTTTTGTAGACAGTTGACCAACATAAGGACCAAACTGTGTTCTCTTCTGTATTACTTTCTTTGCAAATACTCCAAGGACTGTGAATAAAAAAAGACCAGTCTAATATTAATATAGACATCACAAACTATTTCTTGTATATTTACAGTTGTGAAAATGGATATAAACACAATAGTGCTGAACACATTAATTATTCTTCTAGACAAATAACTCAGGTAAATAATTCTAATGGGAAGAATCTGAAAAGGATGTAACTATGTACAGAGACTTTTAAAAAATGGGTATTATACTGAATACAAAAGTGCCTAAAATCCATGACAGGATATTAAACCGAGTATGCAACACAAATGTGCTGATACTCTCCAATCTACAAGCTGATGTTAGCATAGTGCTCTGATTGTTGGCATAATTTACCAGGTTTTTCTCTCCCAATATGAGTGGAGAGAATCTACAAAAACACATTAGTCACCTTCATCATTCCAGTTATTCCCCTGCCTCATACCAATGGTCCAGGCATCTTGTCATTCTCTTTCTGAAATGCAGTCTAGGCAGAACTAATTTTATACAAGTAGCTGCACACTGAGGAAGTAGATCCCTTGTTCAAGTTTGGCCATTCAAACCGCCCTGCCCTCAGAACAAAACAACAGTCTGTCTATAATATGAACGGAAGGTGCTGCAAAAAGTAAATTGACTCCCTGTGTTCCTTTGAGTTTGCAAGGGCGTGGGCGAGGGATGTTATTTACCATTTTGTTTCTGACCTTTTACCAAATATTCTTTCCTGTTTTGCATGATTGGGGAAAAGAAAAAAAAAATATAATAGCGCATGGCTGTTACTATCAGATACAAATTCAACATTCATTAAACTTGTATTGACTGAAAGGAGCTAACTCACTGCTCACAGCTAAATGTCACACCAGCTCTGGCTAATGTCCTGCCGTCAGCCTATGCACTGAGGTTACTAAAAAATCAGTCATAAAACAAAACAAAACAGTAGCTGGATGTGAGCTTGAGCTGTGCTCAGCTACAAATAAAGTAGTCTTCATATAGTTAACACCCAATGATTATGCCTTGAGTTATTCATGAAAACAAGCCAGTGTTAGTACTTTTGCCTCCTCTTTCGCAAATGTGGGAAAAAAGAGCTAAAATACTTACTCTGCTGGTTTCCAGCTCGCAGCTCCAACACTCGCAAAGTGAGGTAATGAGGTAGGGTGAGACGGGCTCGGCTAGGAATAACCCTATCTTTAGCCCTGATGAGTGGTCCGTGGAGTTTGCATTCTCCTATAAGGCTTTTACCGCAATCCTCACACCCTACAAATCCAGAAAAGGGAACCTGTTACTAAAAATGACATACTGCTCTCCAATTTAGTCTCTTCTGATTTTGTCACCTTGAGAACACATCTTGAATTACCAATGCTTTTCTTCATACCACTGTTCTACATCAGGTAGCAAAAAGGTTATCTGCAAGCCAAAACTGAACTAGGAAGGTTTGAAGTAAGACCTCCAGTTTGTGCGCTCTCTCCTGAGCCAATTGGTGGGTCCTGACCTCGACAGATTTATACACATATTCATTTGGAGGTGTTGGAAACTGTGCCCTTGAAGACTAGGATGGCAGCAAAACTGGAGCTTGCAGCATGCACACCTATAAACCAAGGTGCATATATTTATACAGAAATGAGGAGGGCAAAGTTGCTAGTAGTAACCAAGGTAATTTGCAGAGATCCAAGGAGTCCAAGATAGATCACTGTGACTTTGTGAGCCTGTACAGACCGTTCTCAGTAGAAGGCAAGACCCTCAGTGTACCATCAAAATGAGTACTATGGGTCTTACAGTCACAACTCAGTTGACAGTCATGCAAGGGCAGCCTTCTTGTACGCCATGCTGCCTGTGGAGGTAAGCAAAAGGGGCACACCACATCTCCCAGTCATTGGTTCACAATAATGACATCCGCAGGCTGAACACACGAGCCACCCAGAGAAGTCATTAATGAGAAATCCACATCAGCAAACTGAATTTCCCCCAGCACAGTGAGGTATTTTTGGTTCAGCGTAGCTCCAACTGGTTGCCAGGGAAACTCATATGGAGCAGCGACCCAACTGAGCAATGAGACTTTCCAGCAGAAGGTCATCCCAGCACTGGTGTCACACAGGGCAATGGGAAAATGGGGACTTCTTGCACAAAACCTTTTTATAGACTGTAGAAACCAAACCAGTGAGCCAACAACGCTTTATGACTGAGTTAAAAAGAAAAGCTGATATTGGTCATCCATGACTACCTCGTTTTGTTTTACTTCTGAAAACTCTGCTGAGCAAGCCTATTCAGAAAGCGGCAACGAGCAGCACAGGAGGGGAGCCAGAACAGCTGAGAGAGTCCAAGGGAGCCATGGGATGCCGTAGGAGAGACTGGGGCAGGAGAGGTGAGGCTTCACCACAGACAGGGACTCATAGCCAAAGAGGGGTCAAGAGAAGCATAAGGGCTCAAGAGACACCATCTGGAGAGACATCGGAGATGGTCTTTGAGACAGGACAGTAACACAATAAATGCATATTCAGGGTAGCTTGAAAAGGTTTCAGTTTGTAAACACAATTAGGCACTTCATTAAATTACACACCTCGAGAGCCTAGTCCAAAATCTCCCTAAATAAGCCTGAAGTGTTCCTACTGAGTTCTTTGGGCTCTTCATCAACTCTAGATGAGGAGGCAGGCTTGCATGTCGGTCAGGCTGCAGGCACTGCAGCAGTCCATATTTTTCAATAATTTGGGGACCATGTGATAGTTTTCTCTTGCCATGGCTCCTGGACTGCAACTACCTGAAATACTTTTTTTCCCCCTAGTGCTACAGATAAAGAACATGCCACTCTAAAGCAGTTACTTAAAATGCACAAAAAAAATAAGTAATATAGCTGCTTTTTCTTGTTACACACTGTTTTATGTACCTGAAAATCCTTTACATCTAAGGTGCAAGAAAAAAAAATTTTTCTTGGTGATTTAGCTTAATTGGCTTTTAAATAAATTGCCAACGATCTGTGTCTTCTGAGGGCAACAAAATTATGAGTGCTTCCTGAGCTTACCTAGAATAATAGCGACTTTGTCTCAAGTCAAACAGCTCCTGCTTGGAGAGTCATTGTATGCAAACTGCTGAAAAACATTACCAAAAGCAAAATGGAGACAAAGAACCGCTGTTAGGAGGAGGATGTATCTAATCATAAAGTACACGACCTTATCAATCCATGCCATGACTCCATGATTCATCACTACCGAGCTCCTTAGCAAACCTTCCAGCCACCCCAGAGCAGTGTCCACCACGGAGGCCCCAGGGTGGGCAAGCTCACAGGAAGGCTGGAAAAGGAAAGCAGGGAAGAAGGGTTTCCCTTGAATCAGCCTCCAAATTCAGCACTGGTGCCCCACTAGCGAACCTCCCTGGGAGGCAGTCCTCCAAAATCAGGGACCGCTTTGCATGCAAACAGCTGCCAAGCATGCCTCTGGGGTTAGGGGCCCCAGAGATGGCTCCCCAGTGGCATGCCCAACCAGCGTGATGAAGCCAGCACTCTGGCACTGAATGAAATAATACCTGCAGAGCTGGAAGTGGTTTTTAAGCACCTGACTAGTATGGCTTGGGATTCTGACCCGGCATTGCCACACGTCACCTTGAAATATCCAGAGCTGCCCAAGGCTTGTTCTAGGATTTTCTATGTTTCATTACATGGGATATGAAGATAACTAGATGACTTAGTTATTGTGCATCTTGGAATTACACTCCCTACGCAGTATTTCTGACCCCACCAGCATGTTAGTACCCTGACTCTCAATTTATTGCACACTAAAAATTGTCAGGTGTACCAGCAGCACAGGATTGGACCACTGTAAATATAATAACTTTCAGGACTACCCTGAGGAACTGGCGTCTTTGCAGTTTCTTCCCCCAAACTAACAGCACAAAGCTGTCAAGTTCACATTCTTCCTCAGAGGTGATTACAGACCAAGTCACGATCCTTTGTATTTCAGTGCTAAATTACAGATGCCATTGGCGAAGGAATGTATGCATTATCATAGCTGCAGCATGACACTGGTTTGCAAAGCTCATGCTTTGCAAAGCAGCCGTCTTTTAACTTGGCTGATTAAGCAAAATGTAATTTTTTTTCAACAACAGCCCCAGAACACACTCTAACCTGTTCTGAAATATGGAGCATCCAGCTACAGAAACAACACACACTGTCATATTAGCACTAGGAATGAAATACACTTGGTTAGAAAAATCACTTTCTGTGAAGATTTTTTCTGCTTTTTGTTAGGCACTTTAGTACCTCACTTCATGCTTTTAGAGTATCCCTGCTCCCCTAAATCGTATTTATACAAACAAAATTAATGGATTCAATGTCACGTTTACAGGAATACTTGATAATGCGCAAGCACGAAAGAAAAAGTAAAACTGCCTATGTTTCTCTACTCTGCTGTTATTTAGATGAGTAGACAACAAAAAGAAGTAAACAATTCACAGGAGTTACAAGCTGTTAAAAAAGCAGATCGTATCATTTACTGCACCTTTAGGGCAGCAGTGCTAAATAGTCCCCTAGAGGGTATTCATTCTTTCCCTATGTCTTTGCAATGATTCTGAAAAAGTTCCAGATAATGCCTTTTTTTATCTATCTGTAGGTAAAACTACACAAACTAATAGATCCTGTAGCTGGTAAGATTTTTATTTTGCTGAACTCCAGTGCAGCAATGGGGAGGCACATGTACAGAAAAGCCCAGCATGGGTGCAGGTGCAGACTCCAACCAGGTTTTGGGTGTGCAGCCACCACCTTATCACACAGATGAGGTGCTCATGCCCTGCAGCCTGCCACTGGAGGGGCTAAGAGAAAGGTACGTCTCCTGTAGGCCCCAGCCTGGTAGCCCTGCCCTTGAATGCATCTGCTCCCACTTCTGCCCAGCCATCGAGAGGCATGGTTGGCAGCTATGGCTTTCCTCTGCTCCTTGGGTCACCAGAAAAATGATACCCACTGCCTGCAGGATTCACTCCCACCCCATGGGCTGATCAAAACACTGGCAGCCACGTTCCCAGGGAGGAGAACGGGCTGTGAGTGTGGCTCACCTGTACCATCCTCACCACGCTGGTGCTTCCCGCCAGTCCAGGTCTAGGTGACAGCTCTCCTTTGCTGTGGACTACAGCATGGCAGCCTCAGCAGCCAACTTGCCTCATCCTTCAGACAGCTCTGGGGCCAGCCACGCTGCACAGGGACGAGCTCCCGCAGCCAGCAGTGGCCAAGCTGGCGTGGCAGCTTGGGCCAGCTGGACTCAAGCACAGTTAACAAACCCGGGTTTCGAAAACAGCGGCACCGTCCGAGCGCCGTGCCACCCCCACAGGCACAAGCCCAGCCTCGGAGAGAGCTCATTAGTGTGGGCAAGGAGCCACAGGCTGCAGTTACACAAAGTCCAGCTGCAGAGATAACGGCAGCTATACATAGCCATACTAGGAACTGCAATCATTGTCGTGATAGCTCGAACATACCACCAGCTCCTTAAACAATCAGCAGCAGAACACCACTTTTTAAAACCAGTCTGCTAAAAAGGAGATGCCTATGAGGCAGTCCTTCCTACATTTTCACCAACCTCTACTTCCAAGCAAGAATTTACGGTACCTGAACACTTCAGTGACCTGCAAGACGCCTGCAGTAAGATTTACATGCCCTGTGAAGGCAGAGGTAAATCATTCCCTTTAAAATGTCCACTTCAACCAAAGACGCCCCATGAGAAACGATCGTCCGGGTGAGCAGCACTTGACATTTGCTGTGCTGTTTTGCAGCATTAGAATTAGCTCCCGTGCGCAGAGGGAACAAAGATCAGTGTACACAGCCGTCCAAATCCTAGCCTAATTACAATCATAAGATTTGCATAGCAAACAACAGTAATTTATCCCAGAGCAAAACTGTACTGCTCCGTTACCCCTGTTCAGCTTTCGTGTAGAGAAATGCTGCATACATACCTTGTGGACATTTTCTGTCTAATAGGAATTGCATGTGCAGCATGTGAGTCTTGGTTCTCTCTACACAAAGGTACACAAGGTTCTGCTGCCCTGTGATTTGTTCTGCAGCACTTGTTGCTGGAAAAGCCTGAAAACCTTGTTCCACAATATAATTTATTTGGCAAAAATTCAAAGTACTCAATTAGCAAACAGTTAATCCCAAGTTATTTTCCCATTATTGTGGGCCACTGCCATGCACTTCATCTGTAAAAGTTCTTCATGAAAGCCTTTACATGTCCTAAGTTTGATATGCAAAGTGCATTTACAAAGGAGCTGAAACTCTTAACTGATTAATAATTCATCCTATTTACAGTATAGTAAAATAGAACTCGTTATAATTACCAGAATTCAGAAGATAAGAATTCTATTCAAATACCAGTAACACCTGGTATTTTGTCATGCTAAATTTTCTACTTTCACTTTTTAGCTGTAGTATCTGATTCCCTATTCCAACACAAAACGAGATGAACATTTCTTCAATGTCTGCTTTTCTTACACAACAAAACCTTGTAGTAGCAGAGAGTTACAACTGCTCAGCTCTGCATGGAGAAAAAGAACAAATAAACCGGGAAACTGCACTCCAGGCTCAGATTGCCATCGTAATTGCTCACCTAAGCAAGGACTACAAACTTGCACATTCATGCACCACACAGTGTATCTGGGAAGCAGGTATTGTGTTTTCTATAACCCTGTACCCAAAATAACATCCCCCAGAAAAAGAAGGGGGGGGGGGAGGGGAAGAAAGGAGATTGACTCCTAAGTGCTTGAGAGGAAAACTTTTGATAGATTTCAAGCAGTGAGTCTCCATTGTCTTTGGCACACGGAGACCCTGAAGCCTCACAGTCTCTACCTGGTGGCACCAGCACAGATACTGTGGGACAAGCTGCTGGAGCAGCATCGGCTCCCCTGCTGAGGCCTTGCCCTGCTGGCTGCCATCCTCAGGCTTGCCAGAAAGTGGATTGGAGCCCCTGAGGTGCTGGTGGAGGGGGAGGAGTCCTGGTCCCGCACAGGGGTGAGCATCACCCTGTGAGTGAATGCCTACGACTCTTTTGGGGCCCCCTCTCCCCAGGGAGGAGAACAGTAGGTGGTTTGCAAACATCCCAGCAATCATTCTTAAACATATTCATAGGAACATGACATCACTCTACTAAAATGTAAAACTTAAAAAAATGAGTTACTATATCTGGAGACAGAAACAGAGAAATAAAACAGCAAACATGCCTTACTGCCACCCTGTATGTTCTGACTGAACCAGCGTGTTGAGCTAATTCCCTACAACTGGGACCCAGCACTGCAGGTGAGGCCACCCCTCAGGCATCCGGACCCAGATGCTAATCTGCAGTGAAACATTCCCTCACCTTGCCTCCACCCTCCCAGTGCCCCTCCTTCACTCCCAAGAGGAAAGAAGATTTGGATGGAGGGTACATCCTCAGGTCTCCAGCAGTGGGAGATCATCCATCAAGGCACCTGCCTCACAGCAGTATGATCCTGTCCAGCACAGCTGTTGTTATGGAAGGATGCCTGTAGAAGGGAGACTCGGCACTTATCTGACTGTAAAGAAATCCTCTAATGCAAAGCACACATGTATTTTCCTGGCAGACTTGAGTTTAAGTATGTAAACTCTTTAGAACTCCAAAACTATTTGTTATACAAACATATAAATGGTAACAACAACTATGATTCATTATTAGTTCCTAATAGGGAGTAATCATGATGACAGTCGAGCACATCTGGGAACAGTGAGGTTTTTTTCGTGGTGATCGTGAAGTACTATGACAGGCATAGCCAGAAGGAATTTAACCAGCCTCCCATAAAAAGCCATCCTCCCGTCAACCCCAAAGAGGCTTTCTACCATGCTCCTTCTGTCTAGCAAATCTTAGAAGCAAAACAGTTAAGAGAACCCTCAAGGAGCACCGCCAGGCTGTGAAATTCAGCAATGTAACTGCACGTAGCAGCTTTAGCAGGAACCCATGAAGTCTGTGCAGCAGAAGGATACCCAAACTCTGCTGTAACTTATAAACTTCACAGCTAGGAGAGGAAAAAAAATACCTTACCTTCACTGTTTAAACACCTGAAAGGGCAGTAGCTTATAGGACTTTCCTGCAAACTTAAAGAAAAAAAAAAACCAAAACCAAACATCAGGGAAAGTATGTAGGTGTATTTATCAAATCTAACTTCACTCTGCAGTCTGAGCAACTGGTTTATCAAAGTTCTTGGTAGGTTCATTCATCTAAAAATGACTTAACATCAAAGCATGGATTGATTGACTGAAATCTAGTTTTAAAAAAATAATCTTTTCCTCGTTATTCTTGAGACTAAAATGTACGTGTCACATTTCTGGTACACCACATGGGGTTTGGTTGCTATCAGAACCCATATACATAACAAGTACAGTTCAAGTGAAGTCACTTCCCATAGTTTACATGTAATAGCTTCTAATCAGCGTGAACAAAGAGACTTCTCTCATTGCTGAAAGCTGAATACATTTCAAACAATCAAACTGAAAAATGCAGTTGGATTTTTCAGGGTTTTTTTTTTTTTCCTTCTCTCCCCCCTCCCTCCACTGGCTTGGCATGAAGTCATACAAAATTAGATCCAGAAACAAGGAAGGAGGTTAACAGCAAATTCACAGAAACAACTGCCATTTTTTACGAGAAACAGCCTCAGTCAGCATAGCCTGGTCCTAATGCCCAGAAAAAGCTGCCTGGGAGCCGAACCTTCTTGTTGCGTGCTGCTTATCTCCCCGCAGCAGTCAGCAGTGGCTTGTCCTAGTGTGAGGCTGTGGCTCCTGGCTGTGACACCGGCTTGCTTTAGGTTTTCACTAGTGCTGTCCAAACTGCACCTGCTTCCATGCTGCAGACAGTAAAACTAAAATCCTCCTGTCCACAGAAATACAGACAGCCATCAAGGGAGTCATATTCAAACTAATTATACATACCCTGTGGCTCCTGGGCCACATTTTGGACCCCCTGTAATCTATACATCCCACAGCAGAAATTTTACCTCCCACAGCAGAAGTAGCTTTAATTGGTCTCTAGCACTTCTCATTTGGGGAGATTTTTGGCAGGCTGGTTGATTTATTTTAGTGTCAGACCTTTTAGTGGAACAGCATTGCTACTGTTATAATTTAACACAGACACCGGAATCTCCTATCTTTGTTCTAGCAAAAAAAAATCCCAAGCATGTATGTCTTCCTAAATGTATGTACATATAAATACACGTGCACGCAGCCATACACACCATATCAAGTCCATCAATACAGTCAATAATTTTATTCATGGCAGGTCAACACCATGGTTTCAATTCTGATAAACGAAGTGCAGCGATTCTAATGACTAATGCTTAGCATTAACTAGTTGAAATATTTCCAGACCTTCCAACATTCCCTTAAAAGGGAACCTTAGATTGGGTCTCTCTCTCTCCTTCACTAAGCTTGGTTGTTAGTGGTCACCAAGTCCAGATGTCATCTGCAGGAGACTGCTGGAAGGCTTGGTGACAAAAGCCACCTCTCCTTAGGAAACCAGCCCAAACTGATTCTTGCTCTTCCACTTGTGACACAACTTTCAACATGGACTTGCAGGAACTTTCCCAGCAAGCACACTAGCAGCTGGGATATATTTCTAGCTGCTTGCTGGTAGAACAAGCCAGCCAGGTAGACATGCCTGGAGAAGGAAATACGAGTTTACTGTAGGATGCAATGAGGAAGCCTAGCATGACAGAGCGAAGAGATGTTGTACTTATCCTGCAGGTGGAGAACTTGAGGTCTTTAGAGGCAGTTATAACTAAATGAAGCAAGCCTTAGCTACTGGGAATAAAAGCGCAGAGTAAAAGTCACAGGACCCACTTCTGCAGGTAGAAGTCTGTACACTCAGCTCTACTGGTGTACAAACAGCCATCTATGGAAGAAGGAAGTCTGTGTAGACAAGTGATACACGGACACTTAGGACTGGTGGGGGCTGAGACCTTGGAGGGCCAACCCTGAAAGAACACTCCAATCCATATTACATTCAGTGGAAACTAAGTCTGAATAAAACTGCAAAATCCGTTAACTTTCTCAGTGAACCATCCAAACCTCCTCCTGGTATTCCAATTCACCCAAGAGAACAAACAAACAAAAAAGTTAATTTGTTTTTTTTACTAACGAATCCTAAAACATATATTTAAAATACTGAAAGGTAGGAGTCTTCTTTCAAAAGCATTGGGTTTTGTAAATGAAGGGTCATTAACAGCTTAGCAGAACATCTTTAGCTCTTACTATGCATCACCTTCATAACAGAGGGGACAGCCAACAACTGTTATTACTTGCCTGATTTCCAACATGAAAAGGATGCTTGATTCCCAGCTTATCTGAGAACAAAACGGGTAGGAGACTCTCATAGTTGGCCTTTATGATCCTGTTAAATTATTCTCTTTTAAGGCATGAAGTGATTTCTCTAAAAAAAACCCATAGACATTGGGAAGCTCTGCTGCTGAACAGACTCAAAAATATATTTCTGTGAAAAAAATACTCACACATGCAAGTGTCATATCTGTGTTTCCATTTACTTGTTCTTTTTCCTAAGATCTAATATATACTTTTTTTCTAAAGACTTTCAGTGGGAACCACAAGATAATTATCTAACATCTTGACTCATATTGTACTAAAGAAATTACATCCACCTGAGTTTCTTTAACAGACTGATTAAGTAAAGATAATAAAGTTGGCAGCAACAGATTAGGCAGCAGTATAGTACATTTCCCTTACAATAACTATTGTACTCAGACATAAGGACAGCCTTGAATCTAGTTCTCTAAAACAGAGGATTACCAAGGATGTGATTACAGGGTATTACTGGAGAATTACATCTGAGACCTGCAAAAATATGTGGATTTAGAAAAAAAATATGCAACTTTTTCTGCAGATGAAGCATTCTAAAATCAGATAATGTATCTCCATAAAGCCCTATTTATTCTCCTGTTGACAGTCATCTCAGTCTGAGATTAAATAAAATCTGAACACTTTTCTGTATTTGTTTCTGATTAGTTTGTAGTTTCTTTAAACTACTTCCAAAGCTCACAAAAATAAAAATAACAGTAGTCTCTATTACTAGAATGTAAGAAGCAACCTTGTAAAGCAAAATTGCAAAGAACTTGTTTTCATACTTTCCTAGCTTGAAAAGCAAGATCAACAGATGGTAAAGGCATCACCTTGGGGGAAATGTACTGTTCCTCAGATATGGATTTGCATAACCCTGGTCATTTAACATGCATATTTACTTAGAGCTGTGTATGATCACATATCCCACTTTGTATCTGGTATATCTCACTCTCTTGGTTGGAAATCAGTTCCTTCATACTCCTTCCACTTCAACATTGGCAAGAGGTCACAACGATATTCATAAAGATCCTTGATGTTAGAAGAGGCAAAGGGACAACTGTCTTGCCAAAACATCCCCATGTGCTTCCCTACGTGCCTCTGCCTGAACACAGTCCAGTAAGTTAAACATAACACACTCTGCCTTGCCCTATCGTCCAAGTAACAGAGAACAAATGCCACCTTCCATGTCAGAGATGAATCATCTACTTTCTTCTCCATTATACTAAAATAGCTGTGATCAACTGAGCTTTCCTTGACCATAATTCTTTTCTATATACACCATTACAACTACCCAGAATCCCTCACCAGTCAACATTTTCACGACATGTCTAGACTATAGCGGTAAAATGGCCTACAAACACACCTCCTTTCCAACTTGAATGTTAACTTTAAGTTAGCTTTAAATTTTAGCAGTTTCCAATGTCTATCATGTATGAATACACATAAGTGAGGCCAAAAATCACTCTTCATGCATTTGGCTAACAATAATGACAACAGAGCTCACAAACACCAGTATCAGCCTACTTGAGCTCAATGTTTTCACCACTGTCGAAATCATAAATGCATTTTGCTTTTTTTGCTTTTTTCTTTGAAAACCTTGGAAATTTGAAGGCAGACACTACAAGCCATAATGCTGACACTCTGCAATTAAGCAATGTATTTTCATTTTCAGGATTGCAAAGTATTCTAAAGAAGGCATGTTTGCATATGAAGCCCCACTGCTTCCAAGAAAAACAGATAAGTTATCTCCTGCAGAGACTAGCAAAATGAGACAAAACTAGTTAAGATTACTAGCTCAAAGTCACCCAAAGCAAAAATGCCAGACTGAGGAACACAAACTACTCCAATAAACTTCTCAAGCATTTCCCCTGAAACAAGGACATTACTCAAGAGTTTTCAAACAACTGCGTTCACGTGCAGACACTTTGAAGCAGGTTCGCAACACAAAACCAGCCATTCCGACTCACACGACAGTGATTATTCTGTTTGGAGCTTGTCCTTACACTAAAACTGACACAAGAAGAAATGACATTACTTAACTTTTTTTCCTGCAGTCATAAGTTGGCCACACCTTAAAGTTGTAACTACTTGAGCTCAGAAACTGTTTTCTTCAGTCACCACAGAAACTAATATAGAAACTCCGGCGATTTGTTCTCCTGTTTTCAGTAGAAAATTTACATATGAATTACACACCAAATTCCTTTGGTCTGATAAACTGTTCTGGACTTGCATGAAGAAAATACAGCTCCTCTATTATCACCCTCTTCTTGCTATTCTTTGCTGTCTTTACAAAAAACTGTACATCTAAAGCCAGCAAGCATAGTGTTAAGTCCATTTCTTGCCTTAGGTCTACGCATAGAAACAGAGGTTTGGAAATATACCCATACATTTCAAGGGCTTTTAGATTCCTGGATTTTCTGCGAGACAGGCCTGCCTGTTAGTCCCTGCCTTGCTTGTAAGTATTAACGCAACGATTTGTACCAGTCAAGAAATCATTTGATGCAGTTCAGCTATTCTCAAAACCAAAGAACTGCACATAACAGCCTACATAAACAACTGATGTTCAGGACCTGACTGCAAGACCCAAATACAAAATTATTTATATTACTTTTCATATCATCAATCACCATTAGGAAGAGAACAAATGAACAAGCACAGCAGCTAGAAACAGCACAGGAGTCACTTAAGTGTTTCCCGTGAAAGAACACAATTCAAACATTGTTTCTGCACTTGAGAACACAAATGCAAACATTTCATAATTGCACTACATATGGGAAATCAAAACAATCCTTACCTTATTTAAAACGGCATTTTTAGTAAAAAGTCAGTCTATGCTAGTACAAGGTGGCAGAAACCATGCCGTCCTCCTTCGGCAGACTTTTCCAAATGCCCCTGTGTTCAACTAAGTCTAACTCCGCTCTGTTTTGTTTCCCCAGGAGGACCCATTCAGCACCATGTGCTCCTTTTCAGCTGTCAATAAACAGAAGCAGTGAATTCCCCTGCACTTCACAAAGCTAGTTAGGCATAGCCATTCATTTCTTCAGGAAAACAGGGCATTGATTTCAGCAAATTCCCAGGGAGCAGCTACAACAAAGGGATCAAAGACCCACCTCCCTTCCTGTGCAGCTTTGGCTGGCCTGGCCAAGAGGAGCAGCGACAGGTTTCCTCAAGAGCGGGCTCAAGCCCCACAGACCACCGCGTGCTCCATTCACACCCATCGCCTTCCTACATTCCCGGGACAGCCCCCGGCGCTAACCGTGACAAACCCCTACATTCAGGCAGCATAATATACTGCACGCTAGTTCATCCAAGGATAGAAAGAAAAACAAGCTCCAAGGGAAGTCCATTGCTTTTCTGACCAGCCGAGCCTCAGTAGCTGCCAGACATTTTATAAACTTCTCTTTTTTCCCTTAGCTTCTCCATCTAAAACAGAGAAACACTTGCTACCTCAAATTCATCGTGCCAAAACTTCACTGGGATGTTGGCTTTTTTCAGTTTATTACCACGGCATTGAAGACTCAGCTGCTAGAATTGGAAGTCTAGCTGCAGCAGCCCTTGTATTGTGCAGCCACGACATTTTCTTTGTATCATTTGCCCCAGACGGCAGCGTTATTTTTTCCTAGGAACCTAAGGGGTTTTGTTCTGGTTTGGTTAGATTTTTTTTCTTTTTAAGTATACATCTAGTCTTCATTAATGTGACCTGGAACAAGATTCTTAATCCTAGAATCTGACCTTGTATTTCATTAGTGAACGACGATGCTGTGGTCAGGCTTAGGGTCTGTGTGGTTAGGCTACATGCCTACTACTACACAGTAAGAGCCAGAAACTCTTCCCTGATGCTGAGACCACCTGGTATCAGCTCCACATGTCTAAACACTCCTCACCTCCTTCCCTTTTCCCGCATAAACAGTTTGGTTCCGTCCGGGTTCCTTACCTGGAACAGAGCCTGGTAGATGTTATCCCCAAAACACGCCACGGTGTTGCTTGTTAGCATAGGTCAGTACTAAGCTCATGGGCTGGCTCTGTACTATTTATTTATATAAAAACAGATGTAAGGATCTAGAGTCACTTCACATCTGTACAGATTTGCCATGTTGTTCTTTAGTGTTCTCCTGTGCACTGACATTTTTCCAAGGCACTACCTGGCTGTCACAAACCCCACATGCACGCGTACTACCACTAGCTGGAACCTGGAAAGTTCCCACAGCACTGGCATTGCCTTGAGGCTATTCAGACATCTCCAAGTGAGAAGACAAATGTCTATCCCTCTAGCATGACCGAGTATCACAGGACCTGCCACAGCACAAGCGGTACAATATCAAGACGACCAGGGACAGGTGGTAGGAATGACTGATCATTGCGCAGAAGACAGCTGAGGGCACAATGAAATACAGAACTGCAGAATTATCTAAACTGCAAGAGACCTGTGGAGATCAACTAGGCCAGCCTCTTGTTGAAAGCAGCCCTTAGGTTAGCATTACTCAGGGGCCTGCCAAGCCGTATCTCCAATATTTCCAGTGTGGGAAATTCTACCACTTCCCTGTGCAGCTTATTGCGATGTTCAATTGATCCCACGGTGAAAATACCCCTTACATCCAGGAGCATTTCCCTTGAAGCAACTTGTGGCCATCGCCTCTTGTCCTATGATGGTGTATGCTTGGGGAAAGACTGCTTCCACCTTATTCTCCAAATCTAGCATTTTTGTACTGGAAGACCATGACCAGATCCCCCTAATGCCTTCTCAAGGCTGAGAACATGCCCTGTTCCCTGGCCGAACAGAGAGCTTTTGTTGGGACTCAGGAAAAAAAGGAGAGTTTACCACTTTTGGAGGAAGGGGCAGGCAACTCAAGAAGAGTACAGGGATCTCGTTAGGTCATGCAGAGAGAAAATTAGAAAGGCAAAAGCCCAGCTGGAACTCAATCTGGCCACTGTTGTGAGAGATAACAAAAAATGTTTTTACAAATACATTAACAAAAAGAGAGCCAAGGAGAATCTCCATCCTCTCTTGGATGTGAGAGGGATCATTGCCACTAAGGATGAGGAAAAGGCTGAGGTACTTAATGCCTTCTTTGCCTCAGTCTTTAACAGTCAGACCAGTTACCCACAGGGTATTCAGCCCCCTGAGCTGGAAGGCAGGGACAGGGAGCAGAATAAAACACCCATAATCCAGGAGGAAGCAGTTTATGACCTGCTGCACCACCTGGACACTCGCAAGTCTATGGGGCCAGATGGGATCCACCCGAGAGTGCTGAGGGAGCTGGCGGAGGAGCTTGCCAAGCCACTCGCCATCATTTATCAGCAGTCCTGGTTAACAGGGGAGGTCCTAGATGACTGGAGGCTTGCCGATGTGATGCCCATCTACAAGAAGGGCTGGAAGGAGGATCCAAGGACCTACAGGCCAGTCAGCCTGACCTCAGTATCAGGGAAGGTCACAGAGTGGTTCATCTTGAGTGCGCTCACCAGGTATGTGCAGGACAACCAGGGGATCAGGCCCAGCCATCATGGGTTCATGAAAGGCAGGTCCTGCCTGACCAACCTGATCTCCTTCTATGACTAGGTGACCCACCTAGTGGATGAGGGAAAGGCTGTGGATTTTGTCTACCTGGACTTTAGCAAAGCCTCTGACACTGTCTCCCACAGCATCCTCCTGGAGAAGCTGGCAGCTCATGGCTTGGACAGGTGTACTCTTTGCTGGGTAAACAACTGGCTGGATGGCCGAGCCCAGAGAGTGGTGGTGAATGGAGTTAAATCCAGTTTGCGGCCAGTCACAAGCAGTGTTTGCCAGGGCTCAGTGTTGGGGCCAGTCTTGTTTAATATCTTTATCAATGATCTGTACAAGGGGATCAAGTGCGCCCTCCTTAAGTTTGCAGATGACAACAAATTGGGCAAGAGTGCCAATCTGCTTGAGGGTAGGAAGGCTCTACAGAAGAACCTGGACAGGCTGGATTGATGGGCCAAGGCCAATTGTATGAGGTTTAAGAAGGGCAAGTGCCGGGTCCTGCACTTGGGTCATAACAACCCCATGCAATGCTATAGGCTGGGGAAGAGTGGCTGGAAAGCTGCCTGGCAGAAAAGGACCTGGGGGTGCTGGTTGACAGCCAGCTGAACATGAGCCAGCAGTGTGCCCAGGTGGCCAAGAAGGCCAACAGCATCCTGGCTTGTATCAGGAATAGCGTGGCCAGCAGGAGGAGGGGAGTGATCATCCCCCTGTACTGGGCACTGGTGAGGCCGCACCTCGAATCCTGTGTTCAGTTTTGAGCCCCTCAGTACAAGAAGGTCATTGTGTTGCTGGAGCGTGTCCAGAGAAGGGCAACGAAGCTGGTGAAGGGTCTAGAGCACAAGGCTTACGAGAAGCGGCTGAGGGAACTGGGGTTGTTTATTCTGGAGGAGAGAGGCTGAGGGGAGACCTTCTTGCTCTCTACAACTACCTGAAAGGAGGCTGTAGTGAGGTGGGTGTTGGTCTCTTGTCCCAAGTCACTAGTGATAGGACAAGAGGAAATGGTCTCAAGCTGTGTCAGGGGAGGTTTAGATTGGATATTAGGAAAAATTTCTTTACTGAAAGAATGGTCAGGCATTGGCACAGACTGCCCAGAGAGGTGGTGGATTCACCATCCCTGGAGGTGTTCAAAAAACATGTAGGTGTGGCACTTCAGGACATGGTTTAGGAGGCATGGTGGTGCTGGGTTGATGGTTAGACTTGATGATCTTAGAGGTCTTTTCCAAGCTTAATGATTCTATGACAGTACGATTCTCTTCTCCAGGCTGAGCCCACACAATTCCTTAAACCCCTACTCAGGTGACACCTTCTCTAATCACTGATCATTAGGAAAAACGTGAGAAAGGTGCTGACACTGAGCTGAAGAGAGAGAGATGAAACTGCCAGGGCATAAATTAGCTAAAACAGTCAAACCAGCTTAAAAGTCTGAGTAGAGTAGAGGAGTCATAAGAGATTTTGACAAGGACCACGGTGCAGACACCCTACCCTCTCTCCTTTCTTTAACATTTCACTCCTGACAGCAGTGTTGCCTGTTGTATACAATACAATCAGGCATATTACATTCCTCATTTTAGAGTTCTCTCTGTATCTAAATGGTAAATTAAGTCATGCCCCAAAACTGCCAGTTATCAGTTAAAGCTCAAAAAATGCACTTTCACAAGTAACTTGATCTTGAAGTATAGATATCGCCTCCACAAGTAGCTTCTATCTGCCAGTAAGCCACTGATGTTTTTGTATTGCTTAACTGATTACAGTCATTGACAACAAAAAAAAAAGTGTTCTTTGTTTCTCTGAGTAAGTACTGGACACTGATAAAATGGGTTTCTGAAATTCCCTTCTCTTATACTGCATAGTGTAGAGCTGGGCAGCCCTCGGCAGTAAAAAATGGCAGCTGAGGCATCGGAGGAACTCCAAAAGAAAGCATGTAGACCAGATCAATAACCATAGAAATTGTGCTTAATGCTGCAGATGGCTTTGGCTGGAGTGAGAGAGTGCGAGTATTGAGAAGACCTGAGCAGTAGTTTTCTGTGGTAGTTACAACAGCAAAGTATGAGGATATGCCACTTGCATATTCTTTGCTGTTGAAAAAGAAGGGTGGATAATAGCGATGAGGCATGGGATTTGGATGCGACTTGGATAATGATGCCTTGGAAACACAGGAGTTAAATTCACAAAGTGATTAAAAAACCCCAAGCACATCACTCAGTAGTAATCTGGGATGGCATTTGTGCCAAAGATAGATAAAACATTTTAGATAGAATTGTAATTTTAAGTCTCAATGAACCAGTCTGTTCTTATACATGGGCCAGATTTTTACAATTTTACTCATATTAAGTCATGCTTCATTCCAAGAATAATCCCGTTGATTATAATGGTAATATTGTTCCACAGATGTCTCAGAAGAAACGCAAATGTAAAAGCAGACTTTATACTTAAGATAAAAGGCATCAATCATGAGCACATCTGGTAATCCGATAAAAACATATGGTACAAAAAATCACTGTGGGATGACGGAAATGTACTTACATAGCAGGTCTGTGGACATGTTTACAGATCAGGCAAAGGAAACCTACATAAAATAAATGAAAAAAGAATGATCAGTTTTCTGAACTAACACTATTAATGTTTAAACCTCATGCTAGTTATCATATGCATAGTTTTTTAGTTCCTTAGGAAATGAGGAGAACATCTAGGGAAATCTAACAAGGAAGAATTTCAATTTGTAGAGGAAAAGAGTAAGTCCATCTATTTTTTACTCCTTAATAAATGATTCCACTTCATTTGACAAACAATGTGAACTCACAATATTAATGCAATGCATTTTAATTAAGAGCAGTTCACTGTATCCCACGTCTTCATTAACATTTATTATTAGAACAGAATTTTCAGGCGCCATGTACTTTACTCCATTGCACGCGATTCTGTGCTTAAGCCTGCTGTTTCTGGTATTCCTCTCAAGAGTTCTCACCCTTGCAAAGTCAAAGGGAATATTAACTAGATATAGGACACGACATTCTGTTGGCTCTCTTGAAAGACTCCTGGAGACTTCTAGCTTTCTGCTGAACTCTGTTCAGCTTGTTCCCTTCCCACTCATCTGCTGTTTGACTGAAATTTTACTATAATCACATAGGAACAGAGTCTTGAGTTTTCTGCAGCTGTCTGAACAGTCTCCAGCACAGTGGGATCCCAATGTGTGGATAAGGCTACTGGGAGCGACAGTAAAAATAAGGTGGCATGCAAATAACAGCACAAATCACATCAGCCTATGCCATTTTGTCGTGTCCTGTACAAATCTCAAAAATTTCAGGCAGTGTTTGAAGGTGTATGTATATGATTTGGGGGCAAAACTTAACTCTGATGAAGACAACATTATTTTGTTGTGGACTGAAATGGGTCAAAGAAAACATCTTCATTTTTAAAAATACAATGATTGTTAGTAAGATGCTTCCAATTAATTGGAGCTGGTTGGGAGAACGGAAGAGGAGTATGGAAGAGGGCAATAAAGATGAAAGGAAAAATGGATGGCAAAGAATAATGAGAACCAAGAAGGAAACAGACCCAAGGAGAGTCAAGAAGCGGTAAGACTAGGTGAATGCAGAGCATGATGAGGCAGAGAGGAGTCAGTGGCCTGCTGATGAGAACTTGCCAAGGAAGAAGCTGTGACTCTGCCAGGTTGTCCATAAGCACGCTGAGGAAGCTGAGATCCAGCTATCTGCTGAAATCTATGAGCATGCTGTAGTGACATTTTCAAGTTTGAAAAGACTAAGATAACACTTCTAGTGATCCACTGCAAGCACCTAAGTTGCCATTTTAGCTTGAGGATGTGCCATTTGTCCCTGCATACAAAAGCAGCAATGCTGAGCACTCCCCCCAGCACTTATTCAACAGTGATGTACATACAGCTCATCACTACTGGGCAATGTAACAAGTACGCTGATTACATTAGCAAGCTAACAATTAATAAACTTACATATCCTCGTTTAAGTGCTCACAGACCCAATCCCAAGACCAAGGGCCAAGACACACAGTAAATCAGACTTGCTGTCTCACCATGTGTCTCACCACAACATAATCAACCCCCCAAGGATTTAAATTGTCAAATCCTAGCATAAAAGACAATATGTAAAGAAAATATCTTTTATAGATGCTCTGCACTTTGGATTTTGGAAGACTTCTGATGTCAAAATACGAAGACCTGCCTGGTCTTTCCTTGTCACATGCTTAAACATGTCTTTCAAGCCTATTCTGCTTTCATCAAACAGAAGACAAGTACAAGCGTTGCATTGTAAAGAGCTATTCGCAGTGGTGGGTGCCGAGGGGTAGCTGATAGGTACAATGTAGTCTTTAATGCAGAAAATTCATATTTTCAACACAAACCCCAAAAGATTCCTCCCACCTTTGGGCTGCACACATTCCCTAACATCAGTAGGATAAAGCTGACAGGGAGCAGCTCATCAGAGAACCTCAGCAGGGAAGACACTACAAGGAAAGATGCTTGATTGCCTGTGCACAAGCATCCTGTGTCTTTTGAGGTGCCCTAGGACATTTGAAGCACCCAGATGAGGCAGATAGCTATAATATTGATTATACAAGAAAAACAGTCCATCCTGGACCAGGAGCTAGAAGCCAGGCCAGGCTACCCAGGACATCTCAGGCAGCACTAGACACTTATGTTTCAGCAAATTAATCAAGTCCTACACTATTGCAGTTTGATTGTTTTTGCAAGAAACCAGGCAGAGAACAGGCAAACTGCTGGTACATCACTTCTGTCTGAGATAAAGGGGATTGCAGATGAGGCACAAAACACAAGTGCCAGCACATCAACTTCTCTTCTGTAACCTCTGTCCTCTGCCAAAACAGCTTCCTCCGGTGAACACACAGCTTATAAACTGGCTTTTGTCTCTCACTGGGACTGTGTGTAGATGTGAGAGCAAAGCAGTAAAGGGGCCCACACGCTAAAAGGACATCAGCAAGTCCTCTTTCCAGGTGAAAACAGCTATGCTGAGAGCAGGCTTTCTAAGCAGCAAGTGTCCTTTCTCTGGAGATTCCATCGGCCAGAAAACAACATTCTTTCTGCAAAAAAACTACTCTGCAGTTTGACTCCATTCTGGCTGCGAGCAGGGCACTTGTCTGTGGTGTTAATTTCTAAGAATTTAGGCCTTGCAGAGGGAACAGTGGACTTTAATGGCATCCATATGTGACTGTACACATGCCAACCTTTGTCATCCCCAGAAACAGCAGGCTACATGTTGTCACTGTCAAAGCAGAGCCATCAACTAATAAAGATTTCATCCCCCCACTCAATTACTACGCAAAATGATTTCATTTTGCCGGCATTCAATCTGTGAGGCAATTACCTGGTAAACCACCACACCACAACAAGTTATCTCCTTCTATATGGTTTGAGTCAGTAGTATACCTTCATCCTCCCACATCTGGTCTGCAGCAGCCTCCTGTCATGAGAAAGTCCAGCCTCAGTCCATCCTCTCCCCGTCCCTCACACATCTGCCATCCAGCCATGTTTCAGTGGCTCTGTGGTCCACGAAAACCCCAATTAAGGTTTGGTTGAATTGTCTGTAGTCTCACTTTGGTGGTAGAGGAAGGGGCATGGAGAAGAAGGAGCACACACACCAGCTGGGACAGAAAACCATACCTCTTGACACAGACTATGACAGGTCAGAATGACATCAGAGGGACTCAGATGAAGAGCAGTACAGCCCAGAGCAACACGAACACCTATGAGACACCTCCCTGCAATCAAAAGGCTAATCTGCTGCTGGGGTGGGTGCAGCTATCAGAAGCACGAGAGGTTCTCCATTCACTTATTACTCAGAAGTGGCTACAAAAACCAGAGCAGAAAAGTGATATTGCACAGGTTGGCTCTTCCCCCCCATCCCTTTTGCCCATGCTGGTAGGGCTGCCTTCTCCTGTGGTCTGGAGCCAGGAAGGAATCAGTCTGTGTCACTGTCATCTATCTACCTGCTTCCCCTCACAGCATTAAAGGCGCTTACTAGTACAGGCAGATCACCTAGTATAGAGCTCTGCTCCTAACAGTCCTCATAGCATGTGGTCAAAGGTACAAGAGTCTGCTGCAGAAGATCTGCCCTAGAGAATGAGGCCATTGTGAAGAGGATAACCATAAACCACCAAAGTGTTTTTCTCCACAGCCCATCAAATCCTGGGAAACTTTCTCCTTTTTTCCCCCTGTACAGTCCTCTGATAAAGCAGCATTAGCAGCAACTTGGTAGTGCCCAAGTCCAGCCCTTGGGAAGGACACAGAGACTACAGACCAAGAGGGAACAGATCCGTGAGGGCATCCCAGTCACTGCAACACAAGCCACTTGCAGAACAACGGAGCAGCAGGTACACCAACACAAGGAACCGTTCCTCTTCTAGCAGTCAGTCAGAACTTGTCTTTGACAGGGTGAGGATAAGCACAGCAAGGTGTATTTGCAGAGGCAAGGGAGTGGAAGCAGAACTACAAGCTCCTTCATAAGCTAAGCCAGCTCTTCCCCAGTTACCCTCAACATGGACCCAGAACTACCTGTCCTTCTAGCTGCAGAAAAATCACCACCATAAATCCCTCTCCTGCTTCTAGGTCAACCCTCTGGTGCATGAGGGCACCTCTTGTGCAGTATATTGCCCCCTCAACCAAGGGGGCTCCCACACATGCAGAGTCATGGCAGCCACTCATGCTGTGCCAACCAGGCACAGTGCCTGGTGGTTTCTGGCCACATCAGACAGTTGTCAACCTAAACGTCAGTGGTTGGCCAGTAGCTATGCTGGCCTCAGTTTAACAGTCCTATTGGCCAATCTTCTCTGTCTTTACTTCTTGTAAACCACACTGACGTACCACATTGACCTTTATATGAAGTGTTGCAGGTATATTAGCCATATTTGCTGTGCTGCTCACACAGACAAAAAAAGTTGTTTGTGGTTGCTCTTAAATACTGTCCTATCTCATCAATGAATGGGCAAAAGGAGAGGAGGAGCAGAGTGGGGAATGTTTCCCATACATGAAAATTGCAGCCCTGAAAATTTGAGGCAAAGCTTTATGATGTTCCTACAGGCTTTGAGGTAGCAGGAAATTAGCTCATGGATTTAGGTTAAATAGGACTGGATGGGTTAAGTATAATAGATGGTTAACAGTCTGCAGATAACACAGTGATTACAGGTGATTGTGGTGGTGAAAAGTGGTTATGTGCTCGTTAGAGGAGGTGAGGATGGTTTCTGCACTGCCTATTGAAGAGAAGGACATGTTGCAGAGCACATTTGTGCAGGAGCCAGAATTTTAGGTTTTGTTTTTCTTAGTTGTTCCACCATTGCCACAAATTTCCAGACTATGCATTTTGTGTTTCAGAAGTGACTGCAGTGGGTGCACTGTGGGCATGTGTGACTTGGGATGGGTACACATTATGGTGGTGCAATTGCCCTCGGATGTCCAGGATCCACAGTGGGAAAGGCAATGCCTGTTACCCCTTCTGTTCTGATGCAGAGGATGTAGGGGTAATGAAATCAGACAGCCAGTGTCCAGGTATGGTCCATGAGGAGGACCTACATGAGGACTGGGGTCACTGCTGCACCTGAAGAGGGGTGACTCCCTCAAGGAAATGCACAGCAAGGGAAACCAGCCTGCACCAGACCTCTCAGGCTGTTCATGATGACCATGAGACACCTGTGAAGGCTGCCAACAAGAGCCTTGATAACTACCTTGCTTACCAGTCATTTGTGTTTAGAGGCAGCAAGGGGGGCAGCAAAGGCTCCACTTTCTACTCCTACTGTGCCTGGAAAATACTATGATGGCACCTGGCTAAAGTTTCTGAATGCAGTTCTCATCCAAGATCCCATCCACTGCAGGTCACTGCAGATTTCTAGGAAGATGTCACAGTTTTACCAACCAGCGCTTGCTTTACTCGCCCTGAAGCTCATCTTCACCAGAGACAAACAAACTACACGGCAAGGGAGGCCAGGAAACCACTCTGAGGGACCTTTGCAACGTCTGCAACATAAGACTACAACTAGCTGTTCAAGACAGCTGTCTTGCATGTAGCACTACAGCATTCTCACATGGGTTCATGTGACAGAGCTCTTCCACTGACCTCACTCTCTTCCAGAAGAGGTACATCTATCTTCCGGGGCATCATGCTCTGGAAAGCCAGAGGAAAAGCAGGCACTGATGTGGGAAGAGACATAAGTGGCAGCAATGGGAAAAGCTTTCATACTGCCACACTGACACTGTGGGCGATACCCTTATGGTTGCATCATGATGCCACCTGTAGATGGCAAGAGAACATGCTGTCTGCAAAAGTGACCTATGCCATGCAGAGACAAAGATCTGGATCACAGCAGAAACATGGCTGTTCTGAACCAGTCAGCATCTGACCCTCGCCAAGCCCTCAGAGGTATTACAGAATTCTTTACATTGCTTTCCACACAAAAACGATGTCAAAAACCAATGGCAATTGTCAGCACAGGCATACTCTTTCTAATGATCTAACACTATATGGCTCAAAAACGTGCCCCAGTTTCATGCTGCATGCCAAAGAGATGCATTAGTTAAGCAGTCACCCAAAGACTCTTCTCATGATGCTGTGAAGTCATCTGTCCACCTTACTCATGCAGCTGAAAAGAGGACTCTGCTATACTTCAGATACTCGGAAGAACATCCAGGACAACCCGTTTATAGATTCACAACAGTACCAGGTAGATTACATTGTTATCTAAGCACCTTTTATTACATTTTAACTGAGTAAAGGTAAAACGCAAGTAAAAGCAGTTTTTCAAGACATCTATGGTAAGCAATACGGTTGCAGATATGTCTAAAATATACAAGCAAAGATGTGACAGGAAAACCACACTTAACCTACTTACACTGAGATTAAATCAGGAAGGACTGTCTTCCCCTGTTACAGAAATCCGTTGCTGGGGTTTAACTTTCAGCATACCTTATGTCTCAGGCTGCATCCATCAGAAGGAAACATACCTTCAGGAGGCAACGCATCTATTACACAGTATTAGCATTCCACTGGTGTCCCTGCTTGTTCTCTTTCGGCTACTGCTAGTGCTCGTGCTGGGCTAAGTGCATTTCTGCTGACATGGTTTCTGTTCTCCCAAATTCATGAACAGAAAGGAAAACCATAACGATATAGAAATTATTTAAGTATTAATGGAGTACTAGCAGAGAAAATTAATATGCAGGGTCAACATCTTCAGAGAAACCTATGTAGATTTTCTGAAGTTTGTGTCAGTCTCCCATGTGCATCCACAATCAGAATTTAGTACATGCTAAGTACAACTCAAACACATCCAACAGTGAAATTCTGTGCATTTTGTATCTACCACATGTAGAGTCCCTCACTGGAGAAAACATGACATTATAAATCACTTCATAATTTATCACATAAAATAACATATACTTGTATTTTTATAAAATTACTTTTTTTTTTCAAATCATGGAGTTATTTTATAATGATAAAACAGGATAACTCTTCTGCCATCATAATTTTTTTTCTTTAGGTACAGGACTCCGTACCTTTCCTTTGATTATGCAAAGACCTTAAGTGGTATAACACAAACACTTGTGTCCCTGATCCAGAAATCTGGCTCATTGATATTACAGAAGTTCTTCAAACATAAGTCTTATTTGTGAATGTAAAAAATAGTGAAAAACCCAAGTTATGTATGGAAGACCTCTTTTACAAGGGACTATGCAGATGTAAAAGAACAGTGCACAAAATCATAAGGCAGGCTGTGGGTGGATAAGTCATGCACTCAAGGATATGTTTTCTCTAATGTGTTTACTAGGAATATTTTGTATACCTTCATGATACTTGTTTTAAAGTGCATATACACACATGCAAATACTATACGAATATATAAACTAGTCCTGCTGCTGAAGGAAACTTTATAACTATATACATGTCTCTACAGATTAAATGCCTTGGCATGCAAGCAATCAAGAGCACTATCAGCTTCTAGTGTCTTCAGGAGGTCAGGCAATAAGATATCCTATTGACTTTGATAATTTTTGGATCAGTTGGCTATTATTTTGCCGAAGATATATCGAATGTAAAAGTTGGATACATAAAAAAGTCCTGCCTTTCCACTCCCTGCACCAACTGATCAATATTCTAACCTGGTTACAATCGCCTCAACATGTAGCATCATCAAACACGGTCCACTTGTGCACCGAATCTATCCAAGTCTATTTTCAGTTTAAGGCAAAAAACCAATTTTCATTAAAAGGAAATCCATTTTATATCTTGTGTCCTGATTCCAGAAACACAAAGATCAACAAGTCCCACTCCCTGTTTCTACAAAGTTTTTACTGTTCTGAAATATGGTACTGTCTCTCATCATAATTTTCCTAGCCTCTTATCACTTGACTGACCACTATTTTGATCAGCAAAAGACCTATGGTAGACAGTGCATCATGTACAAGTCTTTGCCCATCTCCAGTGTCCCGATAATAGAAGAAATGCTATTAAATAGTATTTTTTAAAAGTGATAATAACAATAGGGAGACAAATCCCTAGGGAATGATACCAAATGGCATCTCCTGCCAGCCTGCCTTACTGAGGGTTGCTCTTGTTGTTTGGCTTTGCAAAGCAGTCAACATTTTGATTGTGATCCAGCAGGGATCGTGATCCTGACTTGCAGGGAACTATTTATACATGTGAAGACAAACCTACACTTCATATTTTGCTGGGTCAGGGTCAAGGCACCAATGATCTTTCTGGATCCTTGTTTTGTTATGAGAATTGGTTAAAATAAGCTTAAAAAAAAAATCTTAAAAGTGTGAGTTTTAAAAAGCCTCAAGACCCAGGAACATTCCTAAAATAATTTGCATTCCACAGCAAAACCATTTCCATTTCAATGAGCCTGTGGAGAGGACTCTGGTCTACTCCCTGAAACTCAGGACTGAACTGGCACAAAATAAACACTGGACCCACTTGTACAAGGTCACGTGAAAAAGCACTTTTTCCTGTTCTCCCTCAATACCTTGGCTAAACTCTTTTCATCGCTTCAGGCCTGCATCCCAACACTCCTCTCAGGAAGGGCACTGCCACTTCTCTCCACTGGACAGGCTGGTAGCAGGGAGATTTCCCTTCCTTTCCCTGCATCCTCCTCAGGCAGCCTACTGCAGAGTCAACAAGTCTCCTGCAGCTTCAGAAAACATTTTATGCAAGCCTTGGCTTTAACACTCTCTACAAATAAAACTCATTAGCAGCCACCTGCTTTCCAAACATGGTGAGCAAAACCCACAGTGGAGACAGAGGGACCAATGAGTTCCCACACAGTGCAACAGCTGCTCCTGTGCCCAGAGAGGGGGATACACATGTAGCCAGTGCTTCAGCAACATTAGTAAATTTCAGGAAATCATAAAAAAATATTTGTTGTCTGGAAGCCAACACCTTACCTCACACATCTTGCTTGAATTACGGTAATCTAAAACCTCTCAGCCTCAGATGCTTGCAAACTTTACACATACATACAACATCACCCAGGTGCATCCTACAGTGCTACTGCAATAGTGCAATGTTGCTGCTATATTATGTAAATATTAATATTCAAATTATTTGGTCAAATTTCTCTTTCAGAGTCTTGCTCTCACTCTTTAGCAGCTTTAAATTTTAATGCTGTGAAATGACCATTTCATTCAGAAACGAGTAGAACTGAGGAAGCTTTACCTGAAAAAGATTTCAGGTTGAGAGTATTGGTACTTTTACAGGTATTTTAGATGCAACATATGATCTGAACAGTGATTTCAACAGGTTTAGCAGCTTTGTCTCTTTAGCTACTTCATAAAAGCTGAATGTCTAATACATAATTTATGTACTATTAATGACGAGCATTATTAACGCTCTTCCATAATATGCCCCACTATTTGTTAACAGCATCTTGGCTACTACAAATGCTTTCTTTCCTCTGTCTACTCCTAAAGGCCTCAGGTTTAGAGAATGGCTTGAGCTGCCTGAAGGAAGCAACGATAATGTTAATACATCCTCAAAACTCAAACTAAAGCATAAGCAAAGAGTTTTCACTAAGAACTTAATACTCAAGGTAGAGAGACAACAGTAGCTGATTTGTTCAATTAAATGCCACAGGCCTTGTACTGGATAACAGCTGCCTGTCACATTCCTCAATTTGTTTGCTGCAACCTGTACACTCAGATTTCCTGCCAACAGCAGCTGGATTTGCCAACAGCAAACTCAGCAACAAAACCACCCATGTCCTTTCACTCCCATTGGCACACATGGATGGGCTGGGGTGGGATACTGCATGAAAAATGCGATCTACCACTTCATACGGTACAGATGCAAGGGGCAATTATTAAAACTAATTTACTGAACGAGAGCCGTTACATTAAACCATCAGGGACTAATTCTGTTGGAATTAAACTGTAACCTGAGAAGTGATTTCTTATTGCCTTTTGTTAAAGGGTATGTTAGTGTTAGTGGTTTTATTTTCACAGTAGTGCTTAGAATGCCTACGGTGCACAACTCTAAAAATATACAAATCCTCCAAATACTGCATATATGCCTGATTAATGAAAGCTATGCACGTTCACAAATATTACTTCGCTGTTTCCTTAATTTTTCCTTTGATTACGAAGCCATGTGATTCAAAAAATTGTGGCTCATAGACTATTGTTGAATAAATGTTGATATAGATGCAGATTCAACACAATGAATCGCCATTCATACTCAGCACTGTAACCTGTTTCTCAGATAAAGGAGAGATAAAAAGTTGCTGCCCACTGTCAACTAAAGATCAGTTGAACCTCTTGCTCTCCCATACTGACAGCTTGTAACACAGAGTTATAATTAGACTCCTGCCTTTCCAAGGTCTGGACTGGAAGCCTTCTCGGTAATTGCATGGTATACAAACCTTCTTGGGATTCTGTGCTGTTTCTTGCACATTATTTAAACAAGAAGCCAAAGATGTGGCATTACAGTCACGGCGTTTGTGCTTGTTTAAAATTTCATCCTGCACAGTAACGTAGTTCTACCCTTTTCTGCAGCAAAACTGAAACTTGAATACATTAGAGGAGACTGGCTCTTGTCTACGCAAGCTTCTTTTTTTCAGCATAGGAGAATGCGAAAGGAATTACGAAACCAGAATAACAAGGCCAGCGCTGAAGAGCCCTGTAGAGACCGATAAAGGAACAGTTCAGCCACTACCTCCACAGAATGAAAAAAAAACACTTAAAAATAAGTGACCCTAACTTCTGTATCAGTACTAAATTAGGCACCTGAAATTTGGTGCACCATGGATTAATGCCTGCCTAAGTACAGGCAGATATAAAATATACCTAGTATTTCAGCAGTTTGGCATTTTTATTACAATCACTTACTTGCCTGTATGCCATTTCTTCAGGGGCAGTCTTGGAATCTGTTTAACTTCTCCAAGGGCTCTAGCAACAGGGGCAAGGAACAACATTTCTTCATTTAAAAGTTATCCTGATATAGCAAAACTTGTTACAATAATGCAGGAAAAATCGTGTGATCTCTAACCTTTCATTGAAAGTTCACCAAGAGGTCATTTGTCCTTATTTCTTCACCCCGTTGCATGACCTCTTCAACTCCAACTTTGACATTTGAAACACCCATTCAGTATGGGTCAGTGAGCTAATGAAAAATAACCCCAAACAACTCAGATGTTTGACATTTGCACCCCAAGTTACCACAAGGTCATTTTAGCAATTTATAAAACCTACATGAACATATTCTGTCAGATGTTCATATGGGATGTGAGGTCTGCAAGTAGGAGAACTTCGGGTTACCTAAGTGTTCACTATCTAATACTTAGATGGTTTCAGTCAACAAACTACTGAAGTGTATTTTACTTGTTGCACCATAACATCTACTCTCCAACATCTACTACAATGTTAACAAAAACCCAACAGATTTCTAATAAATGGTCACTGATGACTTGCTAACTAGATTTGCATTGGGAGAATCAGTATGATTGAAGAGCCAGTGCTCTGCTGGGACAAACTGAAGGCACAGGTCACACTTTCCACAAAGATGCTGTTTTAAGCTGTCCTGTAAGCCCCATGGATTCAACTTTTGAAGAACACCCTTGTCAAAATAAATGAAATTAAAATTACAATTTAATGCAATTTAAGATTCTGGGACCCAAATATATTATTAGAAGTATGATAGCAACCTTAGCACCTAAGTCGATGCGTGGCAACTTTTGCTATCAGGTTGGAATTTAAGTTTTAAAATTATAACCTGATTATCGTTTTTTCTAAATTATATGATTAATAAAGTAATCAGTGCAAATCACTGACCATAAAGACAATTCAGAGATGTATATCGTCTAAAAAATGAGTGAATTTGACATGAAAAAAGTTTTAAAGTAATATATCCTGCTAGTATTTGTACAGATCAAAAAAGACAGTCAGTCTACATTGTCTTCAACTGGTTTGTGAACCGCTTTACTGATTTGGGTACAAAATAATTAACCTCATTTTCATACTCTGTTTTCTATTAGTTTAAAAAGTCCACATTCATTTTTGTAATGTCCTGTTTTAAAATGTTTATATTTTTAATGTTGATAAAAGCGGTACAAAAAACTTAGCAAAAATCTGACAACATGTTTTTTTAAAGGACAGAGACCCACAACCCGTTCTCAACGGTCACTTTGATGACCTCTAACATCCTCTTATACACTCTGCAACTCTGTTACACTCTGTAACAGAGTATTTAATCTCTGCTAGGGATCCAGAGATTTGTAAATATTTGCCTGTATGGGTGCTGAGGCCTGCAAAGACTGAAGTGTTCTGAGGTTCAGGCTTCAACATTGACAAATCACTGAAACTATAAAAACAACTTACAGGAAAAAAAAATCACTTACAGACTTATCTTTTCTTTTAGAATCAGATAAAGTGTGAAAACCGATTTACTCTCCCTTTTATCCTTGTTCTGTTTTTTTCCTTGTCAATCGCTCTGTTTTGGTCAGGGCAGCATGTCTTAATTTTATTAAATAAATACTTGAAAACTAGGATACACTTTTATTAACCAAAAACTTCCACATACCTTAGCAGACTCAGTGAAAGATCTGTATAGCAAATTCATGCATTAAAAAGGGAGATGATTCCATCTATCACTCACACTAAGAACATTTTAGAGAGAAGAACAGCATGTAAATGTGCACAGGTCAAGTAAAGATGATTTCCAAGCGTGAAAATTATTCTTGTCACTGGCAGCTGTTATGCGAGAAGTAATAAGGTCCAGAAGCCTTGCCGGGCCCAACCAGTGACAGGAATATCATTACAATCCATCTGCAACCTCCAGGAGACCCAAAATGCCTCTGCAACTTTTTGTTCTAAGCAAAAGTAAAAATTTAAAGCAACAGGTGTCCAAACCAGGACATCGTGAGTCTCCCCACAGCGGTAAGAAACTTTTCACAAACACCCCCCAGCAATGGGTTCACGGAAGGGAAAGCAGAGAATACTTTTCAGAATTACAAAATTTCAAGATTACAGCTTTTATAGTAAACATGTGCTTGCTTTGCCTGCTTATTTGCTTGTTTTGCGGGGAAAGGAATGTTAGGTTTGTAAAAGCAAGTAATGAACAAGTCAATATTTCCAGTAAAACTTATTTCTTTCTGAATACACTGAGTTAACTGAAACCAAAACATTTTGCGGAAATACATCAGTTTCACTGGCTTTGTGATGAATCAATGCTACAGGTTGTGTTAAATTTCACTTAAATTGTTGGTTTCGTCTTCCTTCCTATACTTGGGATATATCAGCCTTCCCGCAAGCCGTAGAAATCCTCACCTGACACGTTTTTTCTTACTTTCATTGGCACCTACCACTCAGAACCAACCACTAAGTGATCTCTTCCCAGTGCTTGGCACCATCGGAATGAGGAAGGGCTATTTGGCTGCCAGGTCTACAAGAAGCAAATGATTCATCCCCTCAGGATACATCATGTGCTAATTTTCAAATTTCTCTTCCACCAAAAGAGGGAGGAGTGGTTTTATCCTAGTGCATTTGAATTAATTCTGGCCAGCAGCCCTGGTCTTCTCTCAGATGAGCCCTGAGAATACAAAAAGGTAGTGTTTCAACAGGTAAATCACCTTATTTCAGCAGGCAAATCATCTGCTGCTATTTCACTGTGAGAGGTATTAAGTCACTTGTTCAATTAATATGGGTGCTGTGAGGTATCTAAGTGCAGTTGAAGCAGAAAAGAGTTACATTATTTCTTCTTAGCTTGTCTTATTCACTTAAAAAGGGTTTAATGCCTTTTACTAACTCAATGATGCAAGTGAGCCATGACTCCCACCAAGATACAAGAAAAAAAATCAGAAGCCAGAAAGCATCCTGGGCCACATATGTACAGTCTTTTTGCTTTCTAGAACATTAAAAAGGTTGCCCCTCTGCACAGGTTAAGCTGGTTGCTAAGACTAAATGAAAATTGAAGTAAAATAGAACTTCTTATGCTGACAAAACAAATCTCTGGGTTTTTTGCACTGTTCTTCCATCTAACAGTTTCTCTTTTGTTTCTTCAGTCCCACTTCAGTTATGTTTTTGGTAACTTCTTCCCTTCAGCTAATACTTTCCAGTATTTCATTATCTTTCCTTTGACTTTCGCTTACCGTCTCTTTCCAGATCTTTGCTCAGTATCGCTGCTTCCCTTCCTTTCATACTCCCCTCAGTTCTCTGCACTCTGCATCTGTGGTGATGACTCTGGAGGTAATTCCATCTGACAAAGAAGGAATATCCACCCCTCTAGGGACAAAACAAACTTTAAACTAGCTTAGCTATGTCTTTAACATCTGCTTCACTGGTCCTTCCATTGTTTATTATTGCAGGACAATATAATGATTAGATACTTGGTGTCTTCTTTGGACATCAGTCTGCAGGGCACGGGGCAAGAGAATGTTAATGCTTTATAAATCACTTGTTTATTGCTCAGCCTTGCAGAACTTTTATTTGTAATCTTTAGAAAAGCTGTATTGATTCTAATGTTACTTCAAACCAATGCTGTTGATCACATTATACAGCTGCGGTGATGGAAATAACGTTCTAGCTGAAGTAAAACAACAAAATTCCAGTGACAGTTTATGGCCAAAAAAGCACATGGGACTTCTGCTGTTGCCTCTCTGAAAGATATACATGACACTCTTGCAAAAGATATCCTTGCTTATCCTCAAGATTCCCTCAACACCATTCATAGCAACAGGAACCTGGAAGCAAGAGTCGCAGTGCAGGAGCAAAGTATAATATTGCTCACTGCGTTACATTTGCTTGCTATTGTATATGCTAGCCCAGGTTAGATATTGCTACTCTAGTATTTTCCTATGTGCAATACTATTACATGCCCTGAAGAAAAGCAAAGCACACCTACACAGATTTTGTTACCTGTGCCACGGTACAAGGCTTGGGGCAAATGCTGTGCCCTGTCTTTGTCTGCTCTAGGTATCAGATGGACTGCACGGGAGCACAGTGGCTGTCTGTGCACTCTCTGTCTCTGTGTGACTATACTACAGGACTCTTTAGCCTACCTCCACCATGCCCGTGACTTGTATGCCCAATGCACACAGTCGACCACACCAGTGGCACCACCCTATGCATTCTACCAGCTGCTATTCTGCATTTGCTGCAAATGCATTTCTTGCTACAGTTCTTCAGATGATTGTTTGAGAGGCAATGGCATCAGAAGGTTGACAGGGGGACAGGGCCTCCCAACAGGATGAACACAACAGATTTATTAATCTGTGGTTTAATCTTGCCCTTCTGGAGTGACTAGAGCTCCCAAACTGGCAACACACAACTTTCCCTAACACAGATAGTACCACTGTGAAGAAAAAGCATGGTGCCATCTGTGCAGTGAAGGTGGTGAGCCATTCCACATAGTGTGTCTGGGTTGTGCAGGTCATCTGCAACACCCCTCAGCAGAGAGAGTTGACATTTAGCCCTGAAACAGCTCTAAGTGCCACATGCAGTTCTGGGCAGCCACCAGTTGAACTACCTTAACCACATGCACAAGTTTTTCTGTCAGGAGCCCCACTGCCCCATGGAAGCCAAAAAGAATACTATCACTCCAGACATTCAGGAAATGACCGCTGTCCTATTGTATCTCAATACACAAAAGGGACAACTCCCCTACTCTTCCCTAAGACACACATAAAACAGGCAATGAAGAAGCATCCTCCTAGGACAGATCCATTCCCACCTCCCCCAGAGCAAGGGAGGAGGAAGAAATGGAGGAGAAAACAACTGGGACATGGAATCCATCCACATTACACAGAGGACTGGCTCCCAGCAGCTGGGCTGGGATGAGCATCGGCACTTACTCTCTGACCCCTGTGGGTCAGACAGAGCTGGAAAGCCTTCTTCCCCAGCAATTATTTGTGGGAGAGTCAGGACTAGGTGCCACTCACAGCAGGCCATGTGATACTCCTGTGAGACTCCCTACATCTTCTTTTGCACTCCAATAGCAGCACCTAAGTTAATAACAAGATGAAATGCACACAGTAGTTCTGCACAGCTACCTTTTCAGGCTCTTCACTGATACAGACAAGAACTGGAGTTTTAATTTATATTTGTCTAATATCTTCAAGGATTTATTAGCAACTCAAAGAGCCAAATCTTTCTATACTTGAAACTTGAGGCTCTCCAGAGAAAAAAAAATTACAACAATCAAGGTTTAAACCCTTCTACAACGCACCACAAGGACCAGAAATGCACGCTTTTCTGCATTTTATTCCCACTGCAGTTTTTCAGGGGTTTAAGCAAGAGAATATACTGTGTCAGTGTGTTCAGGGATGTCCTTTGAATGGGAGAAAACACTGGGAGGTAATCAGCATGATCAAGCTATCTCTCCAACTCATCAGAACTATAAATCCATGCCTTATGATACAATCCCTATTGTATCATCATTCCAGCTTGGAATTATGAGTAGTTAATGCTATCTGGAAAGCCTAAATTTTGCTATCTCAAGCTGTTTGTGAAGTAGCTTCTCCTAAAATAGTGCTCTAGGTGCAGGAAGGAGAAAGATAAAAGCAGATCTACTCTGTTCTGCAAGACAGAATTAGTTTACAAAGGCATCCTGGATCCTGATTTAGCACTGCAACTCATGCGATTTTACAGAGGACAAATCAGTAATAGGCAGAAAAAGCAAGAAAAAAGAGGAAATACGAGAAGCACATGGACAAAGACCACCGGAAAGAACGGTTGCGTCTAGATCATGTCAGAGACATATGGAACCCGAAACGCTCTTTCACAGCAAATTCCAAATAGCCCATATTCAGACGAATGCATGGAAGAAAGAGATAAGTCTGCTTCTAGCTTTCCTTTTTTGCTAAGTATTTATTTGATTATCCTTGGGATGTGTGTGGAATTAGATTTTATTATCAACTTTCAAGTTTTTCCCATACAGAATTCAAGTAGACTGACCTTCTTTCTGTCCTAACTCTTGCTATTTCCTGCTAGTTATCACAAAATAGCAGCATCCTTGGCATCATTTAAAGATATTTCCTACTTCTTTCCACACATGCAAGAAAAGAACAAACAGTTTCTTCTGGGTTTAGTGACAATTAAATGATGTGGCTAGTTGTATGGTCGCACATGCTTAAGTACAAGTGTGTGACTGCTGTTCTCTTGGTGTTTAGAGCAGTCTCGTTTGCTTCATGCTTATCTTTGAAAGCAGGAACATCTTAAAATAAAAACTCAGTGGAGCCAGTAGGGAACTAGTTGGCAATGCATACTTTAAATATGCTCTGGTTCTGCAAACATCTTGTGAGCCAGATTGCTCTTACTGAAGAGGACTATTTAGGTTCATAAAGTTAGGTGTAATGTCGCATGCTCAAACACATGAAAACTTATACCAAACACCAGCACAGACTGCCTTAAGTACAGTGTGTGTATTCACTTATGGGTGGGGTGGTGGCTGATGTTTTCAGTTTTTAATCATCAGCCAAGAAGTTAGGAGCTGGAGGGAAAGGGAGAGCAGCTCAGGTCCAGCTCCTGCAACACACTGTAGAATAACTGTGTCTCAATAGTTGGGGGGAAATTATCTTACGCTGTTTCCTTTCCACCGAGTCCTGGCAGAAGAGCAGGCAGGGAGAGAAGAAATGTCTGTGCTCACAGAGCTTTACACCAAGGGATTCTCACTGCAGAGCGGATTACAGAATTGAAAGGAAACAGAAGTTATTTTCTTTAGCTAGAGAGCATGAATCTGTGACCTGCTGGCTTACATGTCTGCCGAACGAATGCAAAACAAGTGCTCACGTTAAAAGATAGTCTACCTACAAGCAATGCACTACAGATTTAACTCTTCATTTTTATCTTGAAAACAGAAATTTTAAATCAACTTGAAGATGTCAGTCTAAGGCTTCAACCTGGTTAAACCTGGAGAACTAACTACATGATCTAATAGCCCCTTCTGCCTTTAAGAAATAAATATTTATGTGTTTAATGTGCTTTCTTCTATTGAACTCTCCAAACCTCCAGCTACTGTTCTCACTGCGAAGCGCAGGTCCAGAGAAACTGGTACAGGCCTTCTGATCTTATTTCTAGCTTTTATTCCCACTCATCCCATCTTCTACTTCCTACACAAATAATCCTATTTTCAGTTTGTAGCATCTGCCTGATCAGAAAGATCAGGTCCTGTTTAAATGTCAGACATACACCTTGAGAGCACTCAACAGTTCAAAACGCGGTGGCAATCAGCCTATTACGCAGTTATACTACTCCAGGATCTATAGCGGCTCCCATTAGGTTTGCAAATGAGATTTTGACTGCTTTGATTTACAATGCAGGGCAAGGAAGTGCATGCTAATGGTGGAAAATACACTGCACATATAGTGGCACCGCAGCAGCAAACACACACAACATCAAATAATAATCACACAATTTGTCACTGATCCCGTCACTGTATCCATACTTCTGATTAGCAGAACTATCTGGTTTCCACCCAGAACCACCTGCCCAGCACAGCTTCATTTCGTGTTGTACTGCGTGACCGCTCCCCGTGCACAGAGGCGGAGCAGTGCTCCACGCACTACTCCAAACCAACAGCAGGGACCTGAAGGACCAGTGAAGGCGAATTCCCAATGACAGCATCTTTATTTCTCCTCAGGGAAGGGTCAGAGCACAACAGAGGTGCTGCACGTGTGGGGTCAGTGGAGTACTGCAGACCTCACAAGAGAGACACTCCTGTTGCGCAGGAGAAGTTGCCAAGTCAGGACAGGACTGCTTGACACTTTGAGATATGTAATCACATGCAGCGGCACAAACAGCCAGATTTTCTGCTAAGCACTGGGACAACCAAGAATGAGGTCACACATGCTGATGTTAATTTTACAACTGCAATACCGAGAGATGCAAGTGTTCAGATTGGGAACCACTTCTTTCCTCATTCTGTCAGAGCCGGATTTGCTAACCTTTTGGCAATAATGCCAAGCACATCTTCTACCGCTTCTTGGAAAAAGAATGCATGTACCATTTGTATTTATTCATGAAGACCCTCATCATCAAAGAGATATGAATAATCCTATACGCTGGACAAAGTGGCCACACATGAATACGTATGTAGACATATAATATACCCCAAAACATAGCTTGGATTTTGTCTTATACACTCCTTTATAAATTGAAAGTATCAGCTGAGGAGAGAAGAGTATATTTAAACTCACATTTTAAAGACAGCTACTACTTCATGCTCTTCATCAACTACTTTAAGTATCCTCTACAGAAGCAGTTAGCCTTATTGGCCCTCCTTTGTAAGGAGGAACATACTTGTCATGCTCAAGTCACACAGGGAAAGCAACAGACCTCAGAGAAGGGTTTGTCTGTCCCGAATTCACCTTTCTAGAAAAATGAACTGTCATTTGGCTGTGGGGCGCAGACTTTTAACAGGGAAATAAAAAACAACAGAAAGTTGAAATCTGAGAGTTGTGCACTTTAAGAAAAAGTAAATCATACAATGTGGCAAATCCCTGTTCCCCACAGAAAAAAAGAAAGTCATGTCTCCCGTAGGAGTCAATGACAGCTCAAGACTCGACTGCAGCAGGT
Organism: Phalacrocorax carbo; assembly: GCF_963921805.1. Taxonomy (NCBI): domain Eukaryota; kingdom Metazoa; phylum Chordata; class Aves; order Suliformes; family Phalacrocoracidae; genus Phalacrocorax; species Phalacrocorax carbo. The sequence continues at coordinate 62,212,382 of NC_087515.1, read as the reverse complement.
TGTCACCCCACCGAAGGGGGATGAAAAACCGATGCAAACCCGCCGCGGCCGCTTCTGTCGGCCGAGGTTTTGAGGCAGGCGTCAAGACCCATTTGCGAGCGGCGGGTGCACGTTTGGGCCCACGGACGGTTCCTCACACGGGAGCAAACCTGCCGGACCAGGACCCCAGTTCCCCTGGGCCGGAGGGGTGCCGCTGCCGAATCCGCCCGCTGCCCCACGCTCTGCCCTAACGCCCCGCAAGTGCCGTGGGGTGAGGAGAGGCACGAAAGGACGACGAAGAGATGTGCCCCCCCCCCGTCCCCGGTCCTGAGGCCTTTCTGTTCCCGGAGGGATGAGGGGCTGGAGCGGGCCCGGGTGCGTTACCCCGTTCTGGGGCGAGGCTCAGGGGACGGAGAAGCGGGAGAGCCTGCGCAGCGGCTAGGGCTTGGGAAAGGTTGAGGGGGAGAAGGGAAAATAAGTAAATACATAAGTAAATAAAAAGTCTCCTCCTGAAGGCGGACACATGTGGCGCAATTCGCTTTCCTGCAGCGGCGGCGGGCGGCCCGCCCCGCCAGCCCCGGTACTCGGCGCTGCTGCCCGCCCGCCCCGGCCCCCGCCCCTCAGCGCCGCCGCCCGCCGGCCGGCCCGGAGCGCGTCCCCCGCTCCCCCGAGCGGCCCGGCACCGCGGCGGAGCTCCCCCGGCCCGGCCCGGCCCGGCCCGGCCCCGCACGCCGCCCCCGCTCACCTGCCGCCCCCGCTCACCTCATGGCCCAGCTCCGCGGGCACCGCCCGCTCCCCCAGCGCTGGGCCGGGGAGCGCAGCGGCGGCTCCTCCCGTACCCGCAGCGGTGCCCAGCCCCGGGGAGACGCCTGGCGGCTGGGCGGTGGCGGGGCGGCGGCGGGCGGGGCGGGCCGGAGGAGGGCCGGGCCGAGGGGCGGGCGGGCCGCCTCCCGTCCCGTCCCGTCCCCTCCCCGACGCTCCGCTCTGGCGGGGCCGCGGGCACTCGGCCAGGGGGGAGCGGTGCCCGGCCGGGCCGGGGGGACCGCGGAGGCGGGCCGGGCGGGGTGGAGCTCCGCCGCGGGCGCCCGAGGGCCTCCTCTGCAACGGCGCTGTCGGGAAACTTGTTAAAAAGCAAGTGTAAGTGTCCCGGCCCGCGGCTTTCCGACCGCCGGCATTGGCATTGCCACTACTGCGGCCGTACGGAGTTGTCCCTGCTTGTAAGGATCCACACAAGCCCCCTCACCTGCGCTGGTGGTAGTTAATTACTCCCAAGGAAGGCACCTCACAGCATTAAGAATTTCCTGCACGTATACCGATTTTGCTTCGTTATCTTGGGGTTTTGTTGCGGACTTGCACCCTGACAGGCTGAGGGGCAGAGGAAGGGAGGTGTGCACATTGCCAGCTGACCCTGGAGCAACTTGTGGCTGCTGCTTCTTGTCCTGTCAGAGGTCATCCTTGAGGTGCTTCCACCTTCTCCATAACCACCTTTTCAGTGCTGGAAATCCATGATCAGATCGGGTAGAGCCTTCTCTTCTCCAGGCTGAACCGACCCAGTTCCTTCAGTCTTGCTTTGTATAGCGGATTCTCCACATTTAACTATCTCTGTGGCCCTCCACAGGACCCTCTCCCGTTTTTGATTGTCTCTCTCGAGCTGCGGAAGATCACAGCTGGGCTCAGTCCTCCAGGTGTGGACCAACAAGTGCCAAGCACAGCGGAATCATGGCATCCCTTGATCTGTTTCCTGTGCTCTTGCTTATGCGAGATGGGACATAGTTTGCCTTCATGGCTGTAAAGGGGATTGCTGCCCAGCTTGCAGGCCTCCAGGCCCCCCCAAACTGTTTCAGCAGCGCTGCACCCCAGCCAGTCAAAGTCCAGCCTAGTCTAGGGCCCTGCTTTTGGGGAAGGTTGGAGCAGATGACCGGGAATTCAGAGATCCTTTCCAATCTAGCTAGGCCTTTCAGTGATCCTGTGATTCAGTGTGTTGTGGTTTGGGGAACTGTAGATAACTTGAGTATAATGTCAACTCTGTTTGAGACAAGTGTATTTGATTCATTAATTACCATTAATTAAAATGGTGGTGGTTGGTTGGCCCATTGGTATTTGTCCATTAAATAATCTTTTAGATGTACTTGTACCGGATCATACATACAAGTACATTCTGACATGATCATTTTAAAAAAAGCTATGCTTAAAGTAGATACCATTTGTACCATTTCAGTTGCCAAAGCATGACTGAATCACAGTTGCTATTGAGTCAAATTCCACTGTTAGGTAATTTTTAATAGTGTATGTTTTCTCATCAGTGGCTGCAAGATCCAGCTAGGACTCTGGTAGATAGAAGTAATCTTTCTGGGGCAGTTTCAAGCATTATTGCATCAGCCCCTCAGCCAGACTTTTTGCCAGGAATCATGAACCCCATGGCAGTTCGCAGCATGGGATATGCCACTACCACAGCTGCTACAGTTCACTGTCAAGTTCATTAACTTAAACTGCCAGTGACCATACATGTGTACTAATATTATCCTACGTTAATAACCATGACCTGTGCTACCTGGAAGGGCCAAATATTTGTGGTGGGGCTGAGGAGGAGGCATGAGGCATCATAAGACACTGTATAACTACCGTGATTCTGCAATAAAGCGCCATCACAGCTAGACCACTGAAGCATACTCCAGGCCATGTCTGGCTTCAGGTACATACCAATAAAGCAGCCCTGGCAGTAAGAAACAGCACTGAAAAAGTTTCAGTATTTCACTACAGTAGATACTGTCCTACTGATCTAAAGGTGTCTCCTGCAGGAGGGAAGGACAGGAATCTTCACGGGTTTGTGAACACCACAGGGCTGTTGCTGTGTATTGCTGTATGCTGTATGTTGCTGTATGCTGCTGCTGTTAAAGTAATACAGCTTCTGTGGGCTCCCAAGGCTGTAGACAGTAAAGGTGGATAAGGTGAGGTTCATGTTTAACACAAGCCTATAAGCAAGTGAACAAACACTTTCATGGTGTATTCTTTTTATCCATTCTCTCCCCAGCTCTTTGAAACCTGTGATTTCTGCCAGCAGCAAACCAGCCACGAATTTTAGCCTCAACAATATGCTCCCAGTCTGTCAGTGTGCAATAGAGAAATGTGGAGAGTCCAGTTTGGTCCATCACTATCAACAGGATTCTCAAACTGAATCAAGGCCAGGCAGTAAGTCTCAGTGTCTTTCCCATATCTCAAACAAGTGTTGAAGTAAACATGGAGCTGAACTGCTGAGCTGGTTGTTGGAGTAATGCTTTGGATCTTTGCAGAGAAATCAATAGATGGAAACCATGTGGATACAGTCATATTGTAACCAGCTGCTTTTGACAAAAACACACAGAGATAGGAAGCTTCACTGTGCACACACGCCACTGTTTGAGGCTTTTACTGACAGGTACCAAGCCTCGGCATGACTTGATGACTTGAGATACTAGCTCAACTCCTCCATGCTACAAGTGGTCCGTTGGACACAGTTCAATGCCAAAATGACCTTTGCGTCCAGTTTCTGATGGTTCTGAGAGAAAGCACCCACAAGCCTGCATCCTGGGTCCAGCCCGCAGATGTGTTAAGAGTTGCTTATCATCTGAAGAGATGGTTGCATTTTTCCTCCAATTTCATTCACAAGACAGGCTGAAACAGTTCTGCTCAACTTTCTGAAATGGTTCGGCCCAGGGCTGAGACACGACATGGAAATACTCAGCAGCTGCAGTTAGAAAGCCCTGAAACCCACAACACTCAGAGAAGTTTTGGATGCCCAATATGGGCATGGGAGTCTTCAGGGTTGGTTGGGGCTTTCAGCAACCTGATCTGGTGAAAGACGTCCCTGCCTACAGCAGGGGAGTTGGGCTAGACGATCTTTAAAGGTCCCTCCCAACCCAAACCATTCAGCAATTTTGTCATCTTAGTGTGCACTACGCTGGGTGACACCATGAGTTGGGTCCCCGTGTTATAAGGAGATTTTGCAAAGAGTTGATGCCTTTTTATCTGGGTTTATCAGAGGAGGGAAGTCCAGGCGGGTGTCACTAGTGCAGGGCTTGCAACGTGCAACGGGTGATATCAGTGTCTTTCTACACGTCTCCACAGCCAGATTGCCTTGGCCCATCCTGCCCTCTAGTGCCTGCGGCGCCGCCTCCCTCTCTCTCCTCTCCACTCCCCCTTGCACCCACACGCAGGCTGAAGGGATGCTGCTGTGGTTCTGAGCAGGGAGCAGGAGCTGCAAACCCACGAGCCTTCCCTATGCTACTGTGGGTGCGGAGCTGGCCACCCCGCAGCCTCACCTGCCTGCTAGGGACAGCTGCTGCTGGGGACACAGGCCAGAGAAAGGGGGTTTGGAGGGGAATGGTGTCAGGAGGGGTCCCCATGGGGAGGTGGTGTGAGGGATGTGGTGCTCACACCTGGGCTCGGCTGGAGCAGCTCCCCCAGCCACCTGTGTGCCAGCCCCCGAGCCACCCTGGCAGCGGCAAGGCCTGTGCCGCAGAGCCTGCATATCTGCCAGCATCACCCCAAACGGGACAGCTACGCCATTGCCCCATATCCCTCTCCTCCTTACTGTTGCTCACTGTTTTCCGCTTCTCCAGTGACTGACAGGGTGCAAGGGGTTCCCTCCTCTGCCAGCCTGCCCATGTCTGGGGCTGAATTCAAGTACAGGGCTATTAATGGAAAACTGCCAGTGCAGTATAAAGAAAGCTTCATGGCTGTACGGCCCCATAAAATCATAACCTGTTACAGCACATTCTACCACAATACATAATGCTTGAGTTGTATCTATACACTCTAATGATAAAAAACGCAGAGCATACAATTAATTATTTTTTAATAATAATTTTAAAATACACAATAATGCCACAACCTATTTATACAGAATAATTCAACACTTCAAGTAAATTTTCTAGAAATCAAACACAGAGCAGGAGTAACAAAAATGAAACTATTCCAGGTGATCACCTGCCTATTGAAACGTTCCAAAAGCAAATATACAAGTCAGCATTTGTTTGAATTTTTCAGGAATCATCCATGGCAGTCCTCTAGGTTATGCTAAGTCTCCTGTAAATACATGACAAAATAATGAATCGGTAATGAGGAATCCTTAGAACTGACATACAGTGTTCCAAAAATGAGCTGAAACATTTACAATTCTCATGAATCATGTCACAAAACCTTTTCATTTCTCTAGATAAAATTAGTCTTAAGTTATTTACCTTATTTACCTGAAGTCATGTCAGGAGTCTCCATCATCATGGGAAAAAAAAACCCAATGCAAAATCTTGGTCCTACTGAAATTGAGGTAATCCTCCCACTGACTTTAATGCCTAGACCAGGGTCTCATTTCAAGCCTTCAATTTCAGTCATATGCATAAAAATAAATTATTCTTAGAAACTTATAGACAGATGTAGTGAGCACTGACTACCGTAATTTCATACATGTAACACATTCTGCTGGATGCTTTGAAGAATCAATCATAAATGAAAAAGCAAACCCACTTTGTTGAAATACTGTCAACTTAGCACACAGAGAAGGAGCTTACAGAGGAATATTCCAACTTTGAAAAGCATCCACGGGTGTGTCTATCTACAATCTGTACTATGTGACTCCAGACACTCAGTTTTAACACATTCATGTTACATCAAACCACCAAGTGGATTTGTTGGTGCTTACATCTCATTATTTCTGATTTTCAGCTACCTACAGGGACAGGTGAATGCCTGACACCTTCCAAGGGAGTTTTCCACATAAGCAATTGCAGCCCTGATTATCTCTGGACGTCCTAGCCCAGGAAGGGTCTGCCTGTTAAGCCACGTGTACAAGTAGCCCAGTGAAAAGTCTGGACGTCCCTTTTGAGGGTATGAGATGTGGAGCAGGTACTCGTCTCTTCAAGTGTCATTCCTGAAATCCCACTCTCAGAGTGGGATCTGGCCTGCTGGGATAGCACAAAGCTCCTCTAACTTGAGAGAGGAGGTAGCACAACACAGTCTGGACAAGGCAGGACTTCTTCCACAGGCGCAGCTAGCAAGGAAACAGTGTTGCTGCGATGGAGTGCAGATATAATTTTATGAGGGGGAATGCCCTACTTGTGGAGCTGGCCTGTGAACAGACAGATACATGTGGCGGTGCCGGCGCATTTTGTTAGTCATGCCTGGTACCATTTCCAGTGAACCATCAGGAAAGGACGATTACAAAGAAAACTGAGGCTGGACTTAGCACATGGCTCCAGCCTCCCACCAGCGCTCTGGGAGTCAGGAGGCTGAGGAGGGTTTTGCACTGGCAGAAACTCCCAGTGGCAGATAACTCTTTGAACCTGAAGAGCTTCAGGAACAACAGCCTTTGTTCTATTACCTGCTGAGGTGCCCGTTCAAGTTTGTCAGGACTAACATAAGTGAAAAGAAATGTATCTTTTGAAACTTTTGAAACTTTTGAAAGTGCTGTAGCAGCAACCTTTCAAAATAAGGAAAGTAAGGAAATTCTGTTCTGAGAACATTACCGAAGCACTTGCAAAGGTTATTAGGATGCTCTCAATGTCCGTCTCAAAACCTTTGAGCACAGGGTGGGGGACAGCATTACTCTTCAACTGTAAACATCCCAGGTTTTTGATGTATTGGATTGTGTGGAAGGGGATAGAATTTCACTGCCATTCATTGCACTAGTAACCTCTAGCTGGATTCTTACAGCCTGAAACCAGCAATGTCAGCATATGGAAAACATGCTTTAATGCTCAACTGTTACTTAGGTTCATCCTTCACCATGACTTGGGCACAATAATTTAAAATAGATAGGAATTAATTTCTTCTTTCAGCTTCTTCATTCATCTCCATTTACTTGATGACTTGCCTGCTTGTTAGTCAGTTTCCAAATCCTCTGTTCCTGCTTGATCTGATTCTTCTAACTGGAATGAGATGTGACGTGAAGGCTGTTCCTCAGCAACAGGTTGATCAGTCTCTTCTTCCTCTGTGACCGGTTGGTCAGCAGCCTCTGTCTCACTGGCCACCTGAGGTGCTGCATCTGTTGGCCTCAGCTCTTCAGCAAGTGCCTGATCAGACAGAGGTTGATGGCTAAATGCATCTAAGCGTTTTTCAACCACTGAACAAATCAAGGCTGAAACAGAGAAAGGCACCATTAACAAACATGGGAAAAAAAAATTATAATTTGAGATTATTTTATGTATTACTGACTGATAACTTCTTAAATAGGGAAAAGACCCCGAAATAACACTAAAAATGAAAGAATACTTGAATGAGAAAAATGATCCCTTCTGCTGTAGCCTAGTTCCAGTTAAATGAGCAGTTTACGCTGCAAGCAGTGATTTGAAAGGGTTCACCTGAATTGTTTTGTTGATTTCCTCACAGCTGTTCCTCACTTCCAGAGCGGGTCACCCCGCCAGGAACAAGGACTAGTCAGGTTGCACACAGCATGATGGTTTGGCAGTGGGAAATGCCGGAACAATGGGAGTCATTAAAAGATTTTCTCTTTCTGAAAAGCAGCAGTAAAGCACCTACTCTTTATTACTTTTGCTGTTTAGCCTTCACAAATTTTTCTAAACATTATACCCCTTACAAATCAAAGAACACAACAAAAAAAAAGTCAACACTCACTTTGATATACATCATTTAAATATGAAAAATAGAGGCCAACTATGAAGGAAGAGAGGTTTAACACAGAAAATAGGACAACCTACAGGTACTACAAAGAGCTTCATTGTTAATTCATGGGTTGACTTTAGCAAGTTAAAGTCGGAATGGTCATCTCTGAGAGGAAAAACATAGCCCCCTTATACTGTGGGCGCTTCCCTTGTAGTTCACAAATCTTTTATCAGACAGTGACAAAATAAATTCTTGAATTAGCATATTCATTCAAACAGGCTAAAAATAGATCCTCAGAGATTTTTCCTATGCTTCTGCGTAAAGGGGAGAAGAAGCCACAGACTATCTCAGCAGAGGCTGGGCCTGCCTCTACAAAATTTGGAGAATCTAGTTTGCAGTTCCTCTTACAGGGGTGATGTTTTCTCAACAGTTGGTGATTGGGTGTAAGGTAGGAAACAGAAAAACAGGGGCTGGTGGTATTACTTATTGACCTGCTCCAGCTGCTCTGTTTATCTTAGAACTGGTGCAAGACCATGATATCTGGTTAAAAAGAATAAAGATTTAAACAGGAATATGATAGATATTCTCATTAATAGTGTATCCTGTAGCAACATTCTCCTTGGGATGTTTATTCAGTAGTCACATACAATACTGCTTTCTTAAAAGGAGAGAAAATTCCCTCCCTTCTGAAGAGCTACATGAAGAAGTGATCCTTGAGCGTATATACCAGCACATACATCATAGGATAAAATACCTAACAGACCAGCTGTAATTATCCAAATTATACCCTAACAAAGGATCCTGGTTAAACTGAAAATAAACACAAAGGAAACAAACACAAAGATAATTCAAACCCAAAATCACAGTAGGAGGAAAACCATACGAATGAAAGATGTAACGCAAGTATAAAAAGTGGTTTGATCTAGGACCACCACGGTGGACCACATGCATTCATCATAATTTTGTGTTTCTACACAAGACAGATGTTACATTGTTCAGGTATTTCAGCTACAGCCTCTGAAGACTGAGTAATAAAAGAACTTGAACACTTAGCTTGAACTAGCCCAAAAGACCACCGATATTTTAATCTATTTCAAAAGCAAGAACATGATTATTGACTGCTGAGGAGGCAAGCCCTTGTTTTGATGAAAAGTGTTGGTCACCTGACTTCTCAGTCGACCATGGCCTACGATTACCCCCCTCTCCTCCTTTCATGGAGGGTGAACATATTCCATAGCTCAGGGAGCTTACACAAACGAGTTAAGGGACTTTCATGGTATACACATGTGGCTGTAGACAGAATGGGCTTTTCTGTTCCCACTGGCACAATCAGGCACACTACAGAGAACAGCACAGCAATGATGGCTGTGCAACACATGAGAAACAGAAGTTTTATAGCAGAGAAAAGACTTGGTGCTCTTTAACTGTTCTGCTCCTGCCAAACGTACTGCATCTCCCAGCACCAACACATCTCAAACAGTAAAGAGACAGCAGAGAGAGGGTAGTGCAGCATGACTGACGCTTCATTATTTCAGTTGAAAATCAATTCCCTAGGTGTATGTAGTAGTAGTTTTCCAACCTAAAAATGTCTTAATATAGTAAAAAACCCAAAACAAAACACAAAAGCCACGGGTACGTGGAGTTCTTGCTAAAATGACACCTTCTACCTTAACCCACAATGACCCTGTAAATGTGATATTTGTCTGACTGGGGAAAACAATCAAGAACATCAAGCAGCCCAGATTACATTCCAGGATTTGGTGACTTACAGTCAAGAACTATCCTCCCCAGAATCTTCCTTTCTAGTGTTTCTTCCACTTCTGTCATCAGCCATGGAAGGAATTCTGTCTCAATATCTGTAAGCATAAGACGGGGCGGGGGGGGAGAGACAGAGTGTGGGTAGACAGAGTGGGGAGAAAAGGGAGAAAAGGGAGAAAAGGGAGAAAAGAGAGAAAAGGGAGAGAAAGAGAGAAAAGAGAGAAAAGAGAGAAAAGAGAGAAGAGAGAAAGAGAGAAAGAGAGAAAAAGAGAGAAAAGAGAGAAAAGAGAGAAAAGAGAGAAAAGAGAGAAAAGAGAGAAAAGAGAGAAAAGAGAGAAAAGAGAGAAAAGAGAGAAAAGAGAGAAAAGTCTTTTTATTAAGGATGAGCAACAGGATCTTGGGGCTGTTTTTCATTTGCTACGATCATTAAGGGATGCATATCCTTGCCAAAAGACACTTGCTTTGCAAAAGCCAGACAAAATCTCTCAGGTGTTGTTGGGTTTCTTATCTCCCGCCTCTTTTGCTGAGGTTCCTCATTGTTATGGATCCAGACCAGAGTCCTCTCAACTGCAGTGATTTTCAAAGGGGTCTGGCACCCTTGAAAGGCTAGCTAGCACAGATGAGACACACAGTAATGTTCTAGCGAGATGAAAATAACTATCCTGAACAAGTCAGGAGAATAACATTTCCTGCCTTGCTTTCCAAAGACGTCTGGCTTCTGTCTGCTGAAAGCATTTGTTCCCTCTGACTAAAGAGCTCTTGCTTACCCATGTACTTCTCAAATCGTGCTCTTTGTAGGCTGTGGTCCCAAAGCATGACCTGTTTGCAAAATACACTCAGTGTATTGCCCTGAGACTCATTCTGGAGAGAGTGTATCCATTCCTAAGCTGTGGTCTGGGCAGCTGTGCAGAGACTTGGGAACAGGGGTGCAGCAAGGTAGCCCATAAGGAATGGTGTTGATTCTAAAAGATTGGAAGTCACCGATGTACAACTCTGAAGTTATTTTCAGAGCCTAATTATAATCAACTAATTTCTCCATTGCTCTGATAATCATTAACAAAGATTCAGAATGACATACAGATTTCCTTGCCTGTCCTATCACAATACGTTTACTTCAGTTTGGATTTCTTTCTCTCACCCCTCTACCAATCCTTACCGCCCATTTATTTCTCTCCAATTCAAAAGCAGCTCTTCTCATTGTAACACTGTCAGCTCTTGCTTATTCTTGACTACTTGTACCGATGACCAGTAACGTTTGTTTTAAAAATTTGCGTTTGGAAGCCCTCTCTGCAGCCACAAATGTAAATGAATAAAGTCTTGTGACACTATTCTAAATCATAGGACAATAAGCTATGTTTTATGGTTGTTTTGACCTTTATATTACTTAGTTCACATATTAAAAAAAATACAAACCTCTTTCTATAGGGTCATAAAAAAACCCACTCTCACGAAGATTGTTGAAGACAGAGGGAATGAGATCAGCCAGGTAACGCTGAGCAAATGCCCGAGCTGCAATTTTCTCTGTGGTCTCTTTCTGTTTCTGCAGCATTTGCATGTGCTGGACTCTGCGACGTTCCTGTCAAGACAATATTGCATATAAAACTCTCAGGCCTTTAGCTGTTACTCCATTAATCTAGACTTTGAAGAATGATCGCAGTGTTAGAGTCATAAATGGCAAAGATAATCAAGAGTACCGATACTTATGGCCTCCAGCTTTCACAAAAATTTCTCATGTGAACAAGTGCTTGTACTTGTGGAGTACTAAAATCCACAAGGGTTAGAGGGAAACACGTTCCTTTGGTATACCTTTTTATTTTGGCAAGTCTGTAAAATAAGGGCCTTGTAGCTGGACAAATGAAACCCTTCTCTGGTTAGCATACATTAGTAAGCATTTATCACAATCGTGTCAAAGTATTGAACACAATACCTTAGTATGCATTGATCTCATGGCTGTCTGTTTTATTATTGCAGATAAAGCTGATCATTGGCCTTGGTATGAGATGAAGTTGGATCAGGACTTCCTGAACTTTTAATCTTTCTAATTTTATACCCTATTTCATGTAATTAAAGATTAAAACTCAAAGTGGTTCAGGAAAACATGGGAAAAACCACAAATATATAAGGCTGATGAATAGTGAGTAATTAAGGCTTGCCCTTTGTATTTACTAGATAGTACTAATATAGCTTAATAATTGCAGATCTTGAGAGGTATGTGTGCACATACAGTAGGTGCATGCATTGAGTGTGAAAGATTAGGAAGTGCCTCTCTCACTTTCAAGCTCTGTGACTATTCATTTAGCACTTGTTATAATGAAAAGGCTTGAGTAATAACCGCACCAGGTACAAAGGGTACTGTTGGGTTTGGCCTCTCGATGAGGTGTCTGCGTACACCAGGTCACTGGAACGCAACTGCTCCAAATAAACAAAACAGCATGGCGCTGCTGCATGAGAGCAAATGGCAGAGTGCAGCTGTACAGCACCAAAATACTTTGAGGAATATCAAACTTGAAAATAACCTTTTGGGCACATCCAGCTTATTTCACTGCTTATCTTTCAGTACTGGAAATAGTTTTCTCTCTTCTGACAAGCGTGCAGACAGGCCTGTTCTGCTCCTAATAAGTCATGGTGTCAGGAAATTCATGGTGTGAATTTCAGGGTTATCCTATGCAGGGACAGGAGTTGGACTTGATGATCCTTGCAGGTCCCTTTCAACTCAGGACATTCCGTGATTCTAAGGCCTACCTTCTCCTCTCTGTATCGCCTGTCCTGCTCTTCCAGGCGCTGTACTTCAGCAAGTTCTGCATTACGCAGCTCTGCGTAGGCACGCTGACGTGCCCACAGCTGGGCCAGCTCTTCTTCCTCCATGACTTCCAGCAAAGCTTGCTCAACCGTTTTCCCGATCAACACTTCCAGGATTGGCTTGACTTCAACATCAAAGTCAAACAACTGAGGATAGGAGTTAGTGAAACAGAGATAAATATCCCTCGATCACAATCACTCTTAGCCTCTTGGCAAGGACAAAAGGAGGATGAACAAAGCCCTCGTGCTGAAGGCAGGCCTGAGAAGTACAGGTGGGGGGCCCAGTGTCAGCTAAGGCAAGAGGCATGAATGCAGCCTGGGGGGTAAATGAGTGACACACCGCACACCCTACCACAGCCATTGTGGGGGCTGCCAGGGAGAAGCAGAGCACTCACCAGGACCCTATTTCTGCTCACCTCTGCGTTCCCAACACCTTCTTAGGCTGGACAGTATTTCTACAGGGGAGAGCTGTAGAAATGTGTAAGCTGAAAGCTGTATTTCTACAGAGAGATTTCTCCACATTGTAGTTCTTAGCTGAAAGCAGCAGAACCAGTGCACATGGAGAAGTACCTTCCTTAATTTTCCACTTAACCTCACAGCAGACATCAAGGACTTTTTTGTGGGTTTTTTTGGCATGTTCTGTGAGGATAAGTTCCTTTCCGTTTCTGCCTCAATTTTGCATCAGAAATGTGTTTTGTACGGGAGACATGTTTTGAAAGCACTTGTAGACGTGACTTTGCTTCATACCTCTCCTTCTTCTATTTGCGTGGCCACATCTTTTCCCGTTTTGGCTGGTATGAAGAGTGGAGTGGGTGGTCTGTCCAAAAATGCATCTGTTTGACACTCTATATCAACCTCTATTATCCGGTCACTAATCTCTTCCAAATACAGCTCTAGAAACAAAAGCACAACAAATCCTGTAAATTGGATTCTTTTAATTTTAACTCTCAACTATTTTTGATGACTTTACAAGGTGAATTATATCCAAAGAGTGCAATAAACTGTCTTCTATAAAGTTAAAAAAAGACACCTCAACTTAAAACATAGATCAGTTTGCCGCATAGGCCATCTGACGCCACGTTCTCTGTAATGTCTGGTGCACTTCCTAAAAGGGCATTTCTCTTAGTAGGTTTCAAAAGTCAGAGTCTAGACTTCAGCCCACCTTGCAGAATAAACAATTCTTGATAGTCAACAGGATAGGACAATTTTAAAAAGGGATGATTGCCCATCTACTAATCCATAATATTGAAAACATAATTTTTTCTCCACTGTATGTGCAATCACCAACCATATGAAGTTTAACAAGGGCAGGTGCCAGGTTTTGCACCTGGGGCACGGCAACCCTGGATGTACATACAGACTGGGGAACGAGAGGCTGGAGAGCAGCTCTGCCGGGAGGGACCTGGAGGTTCTGGTCAATGGCAAGTTGAACAAGAGCCAACAGTGTGCCCTGGCAGCCAAGAGGGTCAACCAAGTCCTGGGGTCCATCAAGCACTGCGCTGCAGCCAGTTGAGAGGCGTGATTGTCCCGCTCTGCTCTGTGCTGGCACGGCCTCACCTCGAATGCTGTGTGCAGTTTTGGGCACCTCAGTACATTAAGGATACAAAGCTGCTAGAGAGTGTCCAGAGGAGGGCCACAAAGTTGGTGAAGGGCTTAGAGGGAAAACCATAAGAGGAGTGGCTAAAGTCACTTGGTTTGTTCAGCCTAGAGAAGAGGAGACTGAGGGGAGACCTCATTGTGGTCTGCAGCTTCCTCACAAGGGGAGGAGGAGGGGCAGGCCCTGATCTCTTCTCTCTGGTGACCAATTATAGGACCCAAGGGAATGGCAGGAAGATGCGCCAGGGGAGGTTTAGGTTGGATATTAGGAAAAGGTTCTTCACCCAGAGGGTGGTGGAGCACTGGAACAGGCTCCCCAGGGAGGCAGCCACAGCACCAAGCCTGACACTATCCAAGAAGCCCTTGGACAATGCCCTCAGACACATGCTGTGAATTTTGGGGCTGTCCTGTGCAGGGACAGGAGTTGGATTCGATGATCCTTGTGGGTCCCTTCCAACTTAGAACATTCTGTGATTCTATGAAACCAGAATACTGGTTCTGTTGGGTTTAAAGAATATTCTACTTCTGGCCCCACCAGAAGTGGCTCTGAGGTAACCAAACATCTATAACAACATGTGCTTGATTTAAATTATAACTGTCTCCTACTGCAGAGATAAATAGCCTGGCTCAGGTAATAAAGTCTGTGGAGTGCTTAAAATCATCCGCACTAGTCAGTGGTAAGGACATGAGACCAAGACTTCCACACTAGATAGCCTCCTTCTGCATCCAACAGTATTTGAAAGGTGAAAAGTTGCTGTGTGCGTTGGAGGTGGGGTAGGAGGTTCAGTGGGGCTGGGGCAGAGGGAATGTTCAGAAGCCAAAGGCCATGTCTGATTAGCATGTAACACACCTGTTTTCCCAGTTTGTAAGTCAGTCCAAGCTGAAATGATTTTCAGAGGGCACAGCAATACATTACACCCCCCTCATGACTATCCCACTGCCAAATTTTGTTTTTCCTACAAATAAAATTGTTTTCCCACAAATAGGGCAGTTTCCTATTCTAACTTAGGGTGTATCCCCCCAGTTTTTAATAGTAGCTTTATTCCTACATACGACTGTAGTCTTAAGCAGAATTTAAAAAAACCTCAAATTTAAGCATATACCAAACTTCTTTGATGATACTGGAAAGGAAAGAATAAATGAAGAAGTCTTGACTAGTGTTTGAGAACAGACACTGACAACTGAGAAAGAGAACCTCTGGAAAAATGTCACTAATTAGCTAAGTTTATTAAATACAGCTAAAATTAAGGGGTCATAATGGAAAGGATAGGAGAACCTCTGTTTCTAGAATTCTGTGATTCTAACCTTAACCCTATGTGATTCTACCAAATGCATCATCCATTTAGTAAGTGAATACAAATCAGCAAGTTTTTGTTTTCAGATAATTTTTTTTTTAACAATCAGCCTTTTATACCTGTTTGCACATGAATATGCTCTCTGCCTTCCACAGGCTCAGGTGTTCTTTGTTGCATTTGCTCTTCTGCGCGCTTTCTAGCCTGTGCTCTTTTCCATGCTTCCTTCTGCCTTTGAATCTCAAGGGGACTGGGTTGGGTACTCTGAGCAGGGATGAAAAACAAAACCACAAAACAGAATACATTTTGTGCTTGGAAATAATAACAATTTCTCTCTAAAGGAAAATGAAGGTTGTTTTTTGATTTCAATTCTACAATTGTAGCATTTTGAATTTACTTTTTCTGGGTCCTGACCCTACATTTTCAGTTATTTTAAAGATTGTGGGGTGTGAAGTTAATTGGGTATGCTAGCTGCCTATAGGCACATACTAATGGATTCTCATACTAAAAGCAATCAGTTGCTATTTGGAAGTAGATATTATATACAGGACTTTGCTTTGCGAGATGAAGTGTATTAAAATGGCATGTTCTTGCTGACCAGCGAGAGTTTCTAGGTAAAGCTTTAAGAAGGTCAAATGGACTGAAATCCAGTTACCATATTATCAACAGAATTATTTGCTAGGTAAAAATTTGTCGCTGATGAAGCAAAAGAAACCCACCCTAACTTTTAGATTTGGTAGTGTGTTTGTGGATTGAAATGAGGATCACTTTTGAGCTTCTTAAACAGGACATATGTGAAAGTCACTCTAACACACAGCTATTGAACAACACAAAGTTATTTCCACAAGGTAGCTTTTAAAAATACAGGCTGCTTTAAACTCTTATATGATCAGAGTAGCTATATGGAAATATTCTCTGAAAATTGAGTATCACTAAACCATTTACCACTGTATCAGGTGAAGTAAAATACTTTTGCCTCCGCATAAGCAGCTTTTGTATACGGCTGGACCATCTAGCTCTGCTTCTTTAGTAGGGTAAGCCAAAATCTCCCCCAAAGCTTAATTTCCCAAGAGGTGCTATTCTCACTGGTAACACCTGCGGAGGCACATGGTAACCGATGATGCAGCGATGACTTGTGCTCAGTATCATTACACTAAAGAAATGGGAGGGGAAAACATAAGTACTTATGGGGAAAAATAATCAATTACAGAAGCTCATGGGAAACTAAGTGCTTTAAAGAAAGGCTGAAAACAGTCGTGTGCTAGTTTAACTGGAGAGCTTGCAACTGCGTGAAATATATTAGGGGAAATTACAACTT
This sequence comes from Phalacrocorax carbo, assembly GCF_963921805.1. Classification (NCBI taxonomy): domain Eukaryota; kingdom Metazoa; phylum Chordata; class Aves; order Suliformes; family Phalacrocoracidae; genus Phalacrocorax; species Phalacrocorax carbo. Next base: position 62,196,044 of record NC_087515.1, on the reverse strand, counting down.
CGGTCGTTAAAATTATTAACGAGGAACCGTTTTCCCGCCTTACCTATTACTTTTCAACAAAGCTGTCGTATGATCTGCATAAAAGAAACATACCACAGGTACGACTTGGAGGGCGTAAGTGTTGCCGCGCACCACTCTCCTGTCATACATGAGGTTGGCGTAGCGAACGGGTTCCTTCTCCCTGCAACACCGAGCACAGACCGCTGTAGTTACAGAGCTGCAGCCCGTACGCTAACGCCTCGACGAGCCAGAAGGACTTCGCAAGACGAGAGGTGCGAGTTCCCCCGAAGGACCCTCTCCCTCCCGGGGCGGGGCGGGCCGGACGGCGCCGCCCGGCCCGGCCCGCCGGACACCCGCACTCACGGCTCAGCGGCGTCCGGCGGCGGCGCTCGGTACTTGGGGCGGGCGGGCAGGGCGCGGGGCCGGCTGCAGTAGGTGTAGGGCCCGGCGGGGGCCGCCTCCGGGCCGCCGGCGGCGGGCAGCATGGCGGGGTCCGGCCGCGGGCGCCGGAGGGAGCTGCAACGCCGCCCGCGCCGCGGCAGCCGTCTCCAGGGCAACCCGCCGCGCATGCGCGGGGGCGGGAGGGCGGCAGCGGTGGGGTACCCGGCGGCCGTGGGTCTGTCCCCTTCCCACTCGTGCAGGTTTTCCTGCCAGGAAAGACCTAAAACCTGATGGAGAGTTGAGGAGGACGCGCCAGCTCTCCGGGCACTGGGGTGCTCAGCGGGCAACGTGCCCTGTAGCTGCGCTTGGCAGCGCCGTGGGCCTCCTCCAGGGCGAGGTAATGAAGGAGTTTAGCCGCGAGGTGTCACCGTCCTTCTTCCTCCTCTCTGCAAGCTGCGCAGGGACTGGAAGGTTTCCAGTTTAACTGAACCCGATCTGCAGTGCCTTTGGGATTGCGAAGATCGGCTGGGGGATCGCAAAAGCCTGCCTGCCGGTGTGCTGGTGGCTGAAGTACCGGTGTCCTGAAAGGCAGCCCAAACAGCTGCCCTCCTAATTTTGTTTTTCCCACACAAGTAGGGGATTTGGATACCGTAAGGGTGTTGTACGACGGGAGATAGGAGCGTGAGGTGGGCCCTCGGTGTGCCATCCCGTGCCCGTAGCGAGCTGCGCTCCCTGTCATGGCAAATAGTGAGGATGTGCTTTCACATCCTGTGAAAAATTTTCATTATGAAAAACATGAAAGCAATTAAGGGTTACTAATATAGTCATAGCTTTCTTTTTTTTTTCTTTTAACCTATGTGGGTGGTGATACAAAGGCTTAATTACTTTGGCAAGACTGAGTATATAAAATAATCCATACCCTTTGTTTCTGAAATCTTTGGTTCAAATGTAGTTCATGGGTGAAATGCTATTTATTTCAGCTCAGTTATGTTACTGTTGCAGGTGTCTGTGCTCCATGACAGCCCTGTGTAGACAAGAGAACTGCAAGTAGCAGAGAGCTTCATAGGAGGCCTGCAAAGCACAGAGGAAGCTGCACAGCAAGAGAAACTTTTAGAAAAAGAAGTGAAAAAAACCCCACCCCAAACAAACAAACAAAAAAAACCTTACCAAAAACCAAGACCAAGTGTGAGAGGCAAGGGAAAAGAGGAAGGAATGGTTTTGTAATTAACAGAGTCAATACAGGAATGGGAGTTCTGTTGACTACCTGGTTACCTGCTGGGTGGTGGGACAAGAGGTTGTGGGGCTGCAGGAGCACAGTGCAAGTGTCACTGGGGTGGGAGGGGAGAGCAGTCCTAAGATATTTGCTTGTGTCTGGGCAAGCAAAGTTAATAAATGAGCAGCTCGGTCCAGCCAAGGCAGAGCACTATTGACCTTACATTTGACCAGAACCAGTACAACCCTTTGATTTTGGGGACCTGACTCATATTTTCTGAAAAATTGAGTTGGGCTGTATACATATTTCTGCTTTTGATCTGGCTACTTCAGTTCTGGGGAGACATTTCCAAGCTGTTAGGGGCATGGTGTTTACTGTTTGCATGAAAAAATAGCTGCAGTAGAGCATGCAAAAACATCAGTCTGTATGTGTTTGGTAAGGAATTGTTTGAATGTGCTTGCTGAGCAACCCTGGAAACCTGGCTGGAATGGATGAGGCAGGGAGGCAGCGAGAGGAGAGCCTGTAACCACCTGAGCAAGGATTCCTGAGGAGCTGCCTGTTAAACACCCGTTGGCCACAAATCTTGTGAAGATGAAGGTGTTGCATTTCAGGTTCATTCTGTTAAGCTGGCCCCAGCCTGGTGTCTCACCTGTTGGGTGAAGTTCTCATTCACCTAACTTGTGCATTGATCAAATGGCAGCAACCTTTCTACTTATCTCTGAAACGCTGGTAACTCCTAAGTTACCAGTTTTGTGCAAAAGCATTGCAAGTACTCTGTGGGAGAGGTGGTCTCTGGCTTTGCGGGTTAGCAGACCTTTGTAAGTGACAAAGCCATGTCCAGGAAAAACCTCTGCTCTTCAACCTTGTCCCCTTTTATGTTGGGGTTTTTTTTGCTAAAAATACCCCATGAGTTCTGGAGCATATCATGTGATCACAAGACTGACTGCAGGAGAAGGCAAAACCACGTTGATTGTATCAGATGGCTAGGCTGCCATTAGTACCCATAGCTGCATGCCAGGTCTTGCAGTCACAGTGGCTGTTTCACATATTCTTTGAAGGATTGCTTGGGACATGCACAGATCTCGGTGCAGGAGGTACTGCCTGGGAAGTGGGCATGCCTAGTGAAAGATGAATCAGCTCCCATATGGCAGCTAAGAAAGGTCTTTTGAGGTGCCTTCGGACGACTTGAAAGCAAGGACTTTGTCTCCTTCCAGGTTTGCTGTGGGTCTGTTAAAATTCTTTGGAGCCACAAACAGACTATGTTGTTTTTTTTTCATGAGAGTTTCCTGGCATTGTACCATGCCTTATGGAACACTCCTTGGCAGTGGGCTTTCTGGATGTGAAATGAGTTTATTCACAGCAAAGCAAGTGTGAAGGTGTCAGCATCTAGTAACAAAAGATGTGCATTCACCATTTCCTCCAGCACCTGGGATGCATTCTGTAACTACTGAATGACAACTTTAAATACAATATAAGGGGAATACAGTGCTGAGACTGGGTTTTACTGGGGCCCTAGACTGGATGTTGCCAGCCTGGGGAGACCCTGTGCCACAGTGTATTGAATAATATGATGCTGAGCAAACTAGCTGTGTCCAGGTTCCACTATCTTAACTTTCTGTGGCATTGCATAATTAAGAAAGGAAGGAGGTTTACAGAGCTGTTTTGGATATAGACAATGCTTAATTACCAAGGAAGGACATGGAGAAATATATTGCCTTCCCAGAGCATTGCCTTCTGTCTGGAGAGGGCCATGGCTGCTTTTAAAATTACAGGAATGCTTCCCTGATGTAATACTGTGTTATTACCTGAATTACCTGATTACCTGTTTTTATTTTTATTACCTATTACCTAGTATTACCTACTATTTTATTACCTATTTTTATTACCTGTTATTACCTAATTACCTGAAATTTGGGTTAGATTTCGTTTTCCATGGTCCTGAGATGGAATTCTAAGCTGTGGTTCTTACCCCTCTGGGCCTGCAGATAACAAGATGGAGCTTTTAGTCTTGTAAGTAACTGCTTGAGGCCAAAATGCCGCTGCCTTCAAGTACATGTCACAGAATCACAAAGCAATTAGGTTGAAAGGGACTCTGGAGGTCTCCAGTTTAACCCCCTTGCCTAAGCAGAGACAAATTCAAAGATAGATCAGATTGATCAGGGCCTTGTTCTGCCAGGTTTTTAAAATCTCCAGGGATGGAGATGCTTGGGGTAGCCTTGAAAATCCCAGAAAGCATCGTGCTGCTGCTAATCAACACCCTGAGATGTCTGACAGAATTACAAAAACCACAGTACAAAAGTGGAGGGCCATCAGCGTGCCTGCAAAGTTGAAAGAATCACAGAGCCCCAGTGAGGTGCATATGTACTATTTGCCCAGTGCTGTTGAAGAACAATGAATAGAAGTGCTCTGAAATCTGCTTTTAACTTGCTGCAGTGATGTGATCACCAAGAATGAGCAATACCGCACTGGTATTGTATCACTGGTGTCTGCCAGCCCTCAGGTGGTCTCTTTGCTACTGTTTGTAGGCATTAGGTTCAATGCTTCCATGATATACAGACATTGCCTACATATAGGCCTGGTCCTAATAGTGAGATGCTTAGTTTTTAAAAATCTATGCCAGCCTGAGTTTTTGACAGATGAGAGACATAGAAGAAAAAATAAATAAATACCTGAGCTAAACTTGAGTCCCTATGGTGACATCAATATTTTTTTAAGTAAGGCTGTTAATCTTGATATGTAATCGTGAATAGAAAAAAATGCAGATCCTATCACTCATGTCTTTAACCCAATAACTTCCTTTTCTCTGTAGCAGCACAGCTTTCTCTTGACCCAAGTCCTGAGCTCGTGGGGTCGGGCAGGACTGGGAAATTCCACTTCTGAAGGCCTTCATTTCTCCAACACTAGTCAAAAAGCCAGATTTTATTCATTATTTCCAGCCAAAATTAACAATCCTCCTTCCCCCTACCACTTCACATCTGAATCTCAGCACCTTTGTCCCTACATTCCCTTCCCTCCATGTGCCCCACAATCTTTGTTTTTCTGTGTGACAAGCTTGCTGTCAGGGCTTGCATTCATGTTGTACGCCACTGCAGGACTTCAGAGCCAGGGACCAGAAAGAATTATGGAGGGGTGAGAGAGCACCTTAGAGGGTGGAGCAGTGCACACTTAATTTTAAACTACCGTTCCTTAAACTGATAATCGGAAAATCGATTGTTGGTGACCTTCCTATTTAAGCTTAAATAGACTGTGAGTGGCTAATCCCTCTCCATCCCCTTCTTACCTTTCCCTTCCTTGAAGAAGGCTTCCATGAAGAATAAGCTCTGCCTTATTTTCCATCTCCCTGTATTGGGGGCAGTTGTTCAATTGCACTAAACTTGCAGTGTAAGCAACAAGACTGGTCTGCTTCTGTTGCACCTTCACTGTAGCTTCGTGTTCGTCCATCTGGAAAAAAATTGCCCTTTATCACATTTCTGGGAGTCAGAGCAGTACAATCTGTGCTTTATTGGAGTTAAACTGCACAGTCCACAAAGGGCTCTGAGCAGGAGGCATGTGGAAAAAGCAGACTCTGACATTTGAATAACCTAACTACAAATCTTCAGTCTTTATCTCAAGTTCATCCTCCCTGAACACCTACGGAGAACTAGTGACTGCTCTACTCTTTGACACACGCAAAGACTTCTCAAATGCCTTGTTTTCTGGTGTCTGTGGCTCATAAGATGGGTATGCATCTGTATATCGTATCATGTAACATGTGCTCCTCAGAGTACAGCGCTTGGCAAAGTTCTTAAATGATGCTGTGGTTACTTTCTCACCTTGTGGCCAGTTGTGCTAAAAAGAGTTGGTTGGTGAATTGCGGGCAAAGCTGTCAAGCTGCTCTTGCTGTGTGAAGTCACAGCTTTATGACAGGGAGACAGAATTCACACTGGAAGGAGTGAGGGGAAAGGTGAGTGCAAAACCTCTTCCTCAGTACACAGAGGAAGCAGGGCTCTGCCCTACGTATGATGAGGTTGAATTGCACGGCCCAAGACTGTGCACCAAGCATGTGGAAAAGCAGACAGATCTCTAATCTTTATCATAAGAACATCTTCTCTGATCATCTGTCTTGGAATCTGCTTGGGTTTGGCCTTAAAACTTTTTAAAAATATACTTTTATAATTTTCAGCTTGGCCTGTGTGATGCCAAAGGTGCAAGATTTGAATTTGGACCATAGCATCTGTCAAGGAAGTTGTTGGGAGGTTTGTGGGTGGTAGGAAGGAGGAGTTTCAAGCAGCCGTTGGATCAGTTCTGTAAATAGCTGGTTGGCTAAAGAGCAAGTTTTGTTTAGAAAGTGCGAAACCCTTCATAGAAAACTTTTCATATTATTAGCCAGCAAAGGAAGCAGAGCTCAACAGAATCAAACCCTGTTTGGGATTTGTGAACCATTTGTTCAGACTTATATTCTGGCACCTCAAGTTAGAAACAGAAAATAATCTGCGGTTTCCTCTCCCCTAATGAAGAATTTGGAATGGGCTTCACTCAGAAGTGAGATTTAACTTGGTATATTTATCATGGCAAATGGAAAATGAAAAAAAAATTAAAGCAGTAAAAGTAATGCATGCTATAGGAAAAAAAAAAAAAGGATTACATAATCAGCATTTCTGAGTAACAGATAGACAGGAAAAACAATTGTTCATGTAACATCCACGGAGACTTGCAGTTGGGTATGTATATGAGAGTCAGCTGTCCAAATGAGGATTATATCACTTCTACACTGCCTGCCCTTTTCCCATGGATTTTTCTCTCTATTATTGTCAGACTTTTTATTTTTAAAGTTGCTTTATGCTCTGAATTTTTAGCCTTCAGAAGTTCCTCTGAAGTTTTCACTCTGTTCTGATGACACATGTGATAAGGACTGACTGCTAACAAAATTCAGAGAAAAATGTAACCAGAGCGCCTAACCAAGGTGGGTTTCCTTTTCCTGTAGTCAGAAATTGTCCTTGTGGAGACACACAATAGCCACAGTAACTGCTATCTGGCTAATGCTAGCAGAGTAGCAACACGTTTTAATCACCTGAGTTTTGCAGCTGGATGTGATCAGTTATGGACATGAAATGCCATGCTGGGTCAGACAGTCAATGAAGCCAACTTCAGAGTGAACTTGGTTAACTTCATGGCTGAGTTTCCAAGTTAGCTTGGTGAATGAGTTTCTGTGCTGCTTTCCATCTGAGACAAGCATATTCTGCCATGCAGAGGGAATGTGTACCAAGAAAACAGCTCTTCACACCTGCTCCACACAGCTCTTGCCACCCCCTGAGTCTGCAGAGCAGCGGAGAAGCAGGCCTGCTGCCTTGAACATGTCTTTGTAGGCAGGTGAAACATCTCGTGCGCTCATTATCGAAGGCATGATTTACATCGAACAGAAATGTAGGATTGCATGAATGACACTTGAAAACATCCTCTTTTTCCTGTGAGAGAGAATAAATTAATGGATTTAAGGGGCAAAAGATAATATTACTGTCATGGAGTTTTTGGCAGTGAGCCACTGGGGTTTCTTCTCAGCCTTTTTTGTAAGGCAGTTCCCTTTGTAGGAATCCTATGGGAAGAAGTGTCTCTGGACACGTTCAGGTGGCAGAAGGATAAAATTCCCAACAATCATAATCCCATCTTCCTCTAGGGAGCCCTTGAGCTTGGAGGTCCTGGAAAAGAGGCGCTTGAAATCAGTGGCTCCTTAACTTCAGTACTCTTTTATCTACTATAAGCTGTTGTTCAGGATCCTGGGCTGCCTACGTCTATTTGTTCAAAGCTCACCCCTGTGATAGCCAAGTGCCGTAAACTCTTGGCCTCACTATGGCAAAAATTTTGTTCTCTGAGTCGAGACCTGCCTGGGTGTAATGGGAAGCTGAAATTATCACTTGCGGTGTATGGGTGAGGAATGAGTCAGCCCAGGAATAAGCAGTGCTGGTGTAGTGCTTCAACAAACCACCAGCTTTCTGTGATGGATCAGCACCACAACCAGAACAGGGAGTAGAGGAATAAGAACTGCCGTTCCCAGACTAAAAATAATGCAGATGGGATTTTTGTCTGCTGTGATCCTCCTGTTGTAGCTGGAGACATCTGATAGCAGTATTACAAGAGGGAACATTATGGTAAAAATGGTCTGTGTGGAACTCCATAAAATATGTAACCGAGTTATGAGACAGGAATTTTATGGTTAGCTTTTAACGTTAGGTTAGCTTTTTAACATTAAAGTATACATAGTCCAAGCAGGAATCCCAAAACCATCCATTTTGGCTTTAGTGCTACAGGAAAAAGAGATCTATTTCTAAGCAAAAGGCTGAAGAGATACTATTCCACTACCAAAAAAAAAATAATTTCCAAGTTCTTGGCTTTAGTTTAGGTGTCAGAATGGTGGAGCACAGTCAGATCCTACAGACTGGTTCAGTCCCAACAGAAACAGAGTTCAGGGTGACAAACAGCATGCCCTGCCTTCCCTAATACTAGCTGTTGAACTCCGGGTGATGTTTGTCAATGCAGGGCATGCAGACTTGTGCTCCATTTACATAATGTCCAAATAAGAAGATTGCAAATGCTGTTTCATCAAACTAGGTACAGTGTAAGAAACTCTGAAGAGTCAAGCGCACTTGAAAAAAGAAAGCCAAGTGTCTGTGTTGTAAAGAAGTAAATGTCAAATACAAAAGTGTGGGCAGTAACACTCCAGGCTACTAGTTAGTATAAAGTTCATGGAATTTGTTCCATTAATATTTTTGCCATGGGTTTGTACTAGCAGTCTCTGTGTTGCATCTTGTGCTTGAGGTAAACAGGTAGCAATCATGGGAGGAAAACACAGAAGAAAGATCTTATGTAGAGAAGTGGTTCTGTTCTGTGGCTATGTCCGGTGAAGAGCTTTCCTGGGCTATGTTGCAGCATATTATAGAAGGTGTCCATGGTAGTAACAATTCTTTTGTGCATCATTTTTTTTGTGGCTAGCAGTAGTTCTTCCTGTGGTGTGAAGGGTCTACAACTACCTGAAAGGAGGATGTAGCAAGGTTGGTGTTGGTCTCTTCTCCCAAGTTACTAGCTATAGAATGAGAGGAAATGGCCTCAAGCTGCATCAGGGGAGGTTTAGATTGGATGTTAGGAAAAATTTCTTTACTGAAAGAGTGGTCACACACTGGAACAGGCTGCCCAGAGAGGTGGTGGAGTTACTGTCCCTGGAGGTGTTCAGAAAACATGTAGACACGGCACTTTGGGACATGGTTTAGGAGGCATGATGGTGCTGGGTTGATGGTTGGACTTGATGATCCTAGAGGTCTCTTCCAACCTTGACGATTCTATGATTCTATTCCATGATACCTTTATTTATCACCCCATAGAATCACTCTTACTAACAACAGCAATTGCAATAAAACTAGGACTAGTACCATTTCACTTTTGATTCCCGGAAGTACTACAAGGCTCATTCCTAACCACTGCCCTGCTGCTATCTACAGTAATAAAATTCCCTCCAATCACAATTCTCTTCCTAACATCACACTCGCTTGACCCGGCTCTATTGACCACTATAGCTGTCACTTCTGATGCTCTGGGGGGCTGAATAGGATTAAACCAAACTCAAACTCAAAAGATCCTAGCCTTCTCATCCATCTCACACATAGGCTGAATAACTATTATCATCATTTACAGTCCAAAGCTCACCCTATTAACCTTCTATCTCTACTCCCTAATAACTGCCACTGTATTCCTCACCCTCAACACAGTCAAGGCCTTAAAGCTCTCCGCAATAATAACACCATGAACAAAAGCCCCCATGATAAACGCAACCTTAATAGCAACCCTACTCTCCCTAGCAGGCCTACCCCCACTAACAGGCTTTCTGCTGAAATGATTAATCATTCAAGAACTTACCAAACAAGAGATAACCGCACAGCAATAACAATAGCCACACTCTCACTTCTAGGCCTATTTTTCTACCTTCGCCTCGCATACCACTCAACAATTACACTTCCGCCAAACTCTACTAATTTCATAAAACAATGCACTAACAAAACAACAAACAGTCCAACTGCTATCCTTGCCTCCACATCAATCTTACTTTTACCCCTATCCCCCGCAATCCTAACAGTCATTTAAGAAATTATTTTATTTTTTGCAGTTCCCAGAAAGAGATGCCCTTCAGATAACAGCTTTGAGAGGAGGTCAAACAGGTGAGAAAACTTCTTCCTCAATTCCTTGCATGTACAGGCAGCAAAAATCAGTGTACTGTCAATGCCTTTTCTCAGAGAATGTAAGCAGATTACCAAAAATATCCCTAACATCATATCTTGTGCATTGCTTTGGTGAGGCATGGGGGGAAATGGCTTATTTTGAGTTGCTATTTTACTTTAACCTAGCTCCAAATCTCCTTCCAAAGTAGCTGACAGCCCATACTTACCCACAACAAGAGATGTGCACACCCTTTGCTAAAATCCCATAAAGTCAAGGACCTCCATCCATGGGAGTTTCATCCTAGAGGCTTTCCATAGTTACAGCTGTGAATTGAGGTCATCACTGGACATTATGAATTCTATATATTTTCTTCTGTAGCTTGCAGAGGTGTTTCCTTTAATTCTGATTCTCTGCATATGCAGAGTCTAAAATAAGGGGGGTGTGGGACTGAGACTAGATGAGTGTTGATGGGCCTTATTGCTGTAACAACCAGTGCAGATATGAGGGAAAAATGTGGAAGAAGTGGAAGAGGACAACAAACTGGCTGACTGAGAGAAGTGGGTCTGGGGATGGAGAGGACAGGAATTAAATTGGGATTTTGACAGCAAGTTCACAGAGATATATTGGGTTTGGTTCAATTAAAAGATAAAGAACAGGATGAGGTGAGGAATGCAGGCTGGGAATGGGGAGGCAATGAAACTGAGGCAGAGATGAGAAGTCAGGAGTGGAGAAGAGGAAGGTCACAGTCAGGGTTGTCTGTGGTGGGATGGAGCAGAAGGACCCAAGCTCTGGAGCAGGGCAACTAGAAGGGCCTATACCTGCTCAAGAATGCTTCCTTTGAAGGCTTAGGTGGATCCTAAAATCCCAAGTTTTACTGTTTATCTGCTGTCAGTAAAAGTATATGTCAGCCCTAGATTATAGAGACCTATATCCAAAGTATCTAAGCGTGGCATCAATGTGTGAAGTGGGAGTCTAAGCTCCCATCACAGTCAGAGAAGATTTTAGGAAAGGATTTGGCTGCCTAAATATCCAGGCCACTTTTGATGCCTCAGAAAATTCAGTGAGGTTCCCTAAGATACCCAGATAACTGTAGACACCTACTTTCAGACAACTGTGTTTCAGCTGTGCTCAACTCAGTCCCAGGAGTCCAGAGAGATACTCAAATGCAGACTGTGCAGAAGATGAGACACAGGCTCACATAAATTCTTGCACACAGGTAACCAAATATAAGTGTCTATATCTGCAGTCTGCACCTGAGTGCTAGTCCAAATGTTTGTGAAACCTGCAGGCGTGGTATTTCTCTTAGCCTTCACTAATGTTTGGCCATAGAGTTGACAACAATGTGCTTTTGCTGTAAGTTGCTGTCCTAATTCAAGTGGCAGAGAACAAGAGTTTGCAACTACCCAGTGTGCAACACAGGGAAGGAAGGAGAGGAGCGTGTTGCTCCATGAGGAACTCCTTTGCTACACAACCTTGGTTCCTCCCACAGCAGGTGCATCCTGTGGGGAAGAACAGAGTGCATCATGTGATTGAAAACAACAGCAGGATGCAAACACAGGGAACTGAATTCAGGCTGCACCAATAGCATTAATTCCAGCATTGCCTTTCACAGCAATGGCTTGGATCTTCTGCTTTAATATTCCTTTTTTCCCTCTTTCAGTCTCATATGCCACATATATTTAGAGTGTTTTCATGAAATTTAATTAGAAAATTACATGTGTGAAGCAAGTGATGCAATACTGATGGTGGAGTAACCTTTGGAGAATAGAAGGCTTGCTGTCATCATTCAGCACTTGTGCCAAATAAGTCAGCTCCAGCTGACCTAGCTGTAAATGGGTGTTTGATTTTTCTGGCTAAGGAGTCAAAGACAGCTTTGACAAAAGTACTTAGATAATTCACTTGTTGGATATAGCAATTAAAGGGCCTTACTCCTGGAGGTCAGCATAGTTGGGCTTGATATTTGAATGTGGTACGGTGGGCTGGTAGCATGATAAAGCTGTTTTCTGAGCTGAAGGCAGATGAGTAAGTGCTGAAGCAAAGCTCTCTGCTTTCTTTGTCATTCTAGTCTTTTGAGGCCTTCTAAGTGCTTATATAGAAGAGAAATCCCTTGTGTGAAGGGATGTGACATGAAAATAATGCTGACTGAACAGGCAAGTCTTAAAGGATTTGGACAGGAAGAAGAAAAAAGTTATGTCATGAGGGAGTAAATCTCTTTGGGGTCTGTTTACATTCAGATTTTATTTAATCATGGTGTTCCCTGGACTTGAAGAAATGTAAGAGCAAGGTGAGGGGGAGTGGGCCAATCTTTCACCTTGCCCCTTGTTTGTTAACAACGTGTAGACCTCCTCTCTGTTACGCTCATCTTCCTTTTTCTCCCTCTACTGAAGTTCCTTAAAAGAAAATCCAAATTGACTTTCTTATCCAGGAGCTGGAAGATTTAGGTTCATCTATATTGAATATTTAGAACCCAGGTAAGCTTTCTGAATGTGGTTGTCATGTCTGCCTTAGGACACCTTGGACCTAAAGAGAGACTCTCCTCGCCTCTGGTGAAGTGACCCTCTCCGTGGGTTTTATGGTGTGGTTACAGCACAGGAAACGAGCAGTTCCTCTTCTTGGGATTCTTAGTCTTGTCAGAGTCAAAAAGAATGAGTCACTTACCAAAGTAGCCATGTTGTTGTCTGAGAACATTTTGGAGTTCCCATTTTCTGTTCTGTGGCTTCTGACCCTTTCCACTGCATGTGGATTATCTCTCCACACTCATTCTGCCATGAGGGCAAGACGCTTGGGCTTTTTACAAAAGGAAGCTGTCATTCACACTCAACACAGGACAAGAGGCAATCGGCACAAAATTAAAACACATAGAATTCCATCTGAATGCAAGGAGGTACTTTTTCAACGTGAGGGTGGTCAAACACGGGAACAGGTGGTCCAGAGATGTCCATCTGTGGAAATATTCGAACACCATCTAGGCATAGTCCTGGGCAGCCTGCTCTAGCTGACCCTGCTTGAGCGGGAAGGTTGGACAGGAGGATCTCAAGCCTGACCTGTTCTGTGATTCTGTGATGCAGGAGTTGCAGATTCTGGAAAATGGCAAAAAAACTTTTGCAGCTTGCAGCAGAGCCCTCTCATTCAGCTTGCTTGGAAGGAGAGTTTCACTCCTTAGGGGGCTGAGTGAGGTGGCATTTTCTCTGGTTCATAGAATCACAGAATGTTCTAAGTTGGAAGGGACCCACAAGGATCATCGAATCCAACTCCTGTCCCTGCACAGGACAGCCCCAAAATTCACAGCATGTGTCTGACGGCATTGTCCAAGGGCTTCTTGGATAGCGTCAGGCTTGGTGCTGTGGCTGCCTCCCTGGGGAGCCTGTTCCAGTGCTCCACCACCCTCTGGGTGAAGAACCTTTTCCTAATATCCAACCTAAACCTCCCCTGGCGCATCTTCCTGCCATTCCCTTGGGTGCTATAATTGGTCACCAGAGAGAAGAGATCAGGGCCTGCCCCTCCTCCTCCCCTTGTGAGGAAGCTGCAGACCACAATGAGGTCTCCCCTCAGTCTCCTCTTCTCTAGGCTGAACAAACCAAGTGACTTTAGCCACTCCTCTTATGGTTTTCCTTCCAAGCCCTTCACCAACTTTGTGGCCCTCCTCTGGACACTCTCTAGCAGCTTTGTATCCTTAATGTACTGAGGTGCCCAAAACTGCACACAGCACTCAAGGTGAGGCCATGCCAGCACAGAGCAGAGCGGGACAATCACCCCCCTCAACTGGCTGCAGCGCAGTGCTTGATGGACCCCAAGACTTGGTTGACCCCCTTGGCTGCCAGGGCACACTGTTGGCTCTTGTTCAACTTGCCATTGACCAGAACCCCCGGGTCCCTCCCGGCAGAGCTGCTCTCCAGCCTCTCGTTCCCCAGTCTGTATGTACATCCAGGGTTGCCGTGCCCCAGGTGCAAAACCTGGCACTTGTCAAAATCTGGTAGTTGCAGCCTACCAGTACGGTCCTTCTCACATAATTTCTCCTGTCAGGCCAGGTACTCTCCTTCCCCTTTCTCCATGTCCTGTGAACACCTAAACCTGGAAAACATAATACCTGAGATGCTGGTATGCTGTTTTCTAATCTGCTCCACTTTTGGAGCAGCATCACCTCTTTGCAGCTCCTTCTCCACCTCACTGATAAATGCTGTAACGTGGAAGTGTATCTTGTTTCCCTGACAGAGAGGGATTTGTACCGAAAATCTAGCCTGCAGCCTCTTACAATAACAATAGTGATACTGCTGGTCAGTTACTTTCCTTCCCACTACTTAGATACACCGTGTCATTCAAGCAGACCTGCAGTACCCATAGAATAGTAAAAAAGTAGGTAGAGTACACATAGGGCCTGGATGTTTTAAAGACAGACAATGGACAGTTTAGCGTTCATGCATAAAAATGTTTTATTGTAGTGAACTTACAAACGAAAAAACCAAAAGTCTTCCTGCTGCTGGCTCAAGGCTACACTGAGCCATAAAAAGGCAGGTAAATCCTATCCAAAACAAATTTGTACATTCCTATATGTAAAAACACATTGCACTTCCAGTCATTTTTACAACATAGGTACATGCCTGGGTTTTTGTTTGTTTGTTTGGGGCTTTTTTTGTCTTTTTTTTTTTTTTTTTAATTTAATGAGCTGCAGCTTTAACTACTTAAAGATGGAATCAAAAATATTTCCTTACAGGAGTTTTTGTTGTTTGGGGTTTTTTTCCCCTCATAAAAGGAAACCTGACGATACTTTTCTTTCTGCTTAGCCTGTCCAGTTTATTTAGACTAAAAGCACATGAGTTTTACTTGATACATTCCCATAACGACCTTGTACAGCTTCAGTGGCTCTAAACCCAGGCTCGGTATACAACACTAATGCTGTTCAGTGGTCAGCTCATTCTCACCACCAGCAAGCAGGAAGGGGGAATGGCAGCAGATGCAGGGAGTTTATGGAAGAGTGCTGAGGTGGCCTTGATGGCAGAACAGCTCTTCCTTACTTGGGGTAACTACCAGCTCACTTCTTAATGCAGAAAATCAGCAAAGTATTGCATCAGCCTGGCACACGTGTGACAAATGGCATGGAGTCTGTGACCATACAGAAAAGAAAAGGAAGGTGGGACAGGTTTTAATTGTCCTTTCAAGTGTGCAAATACAACACTGTTCATCAACTACTAACTAGTTTTTCCACACAACAGGTTATGTACAGCATATTCACTTATATTTTTTACATAGTAATACACAGGTCTTCCTCACCACCATCCCTTGCAGTGAAAGAATGTGACATGTTGAGGTGACAGACACTTCAGGAGACTCTCAAGGAAAAAGAAGTTCATGCAGACCTAGCTTATTCTTGGTCTCTTGAAAGGGAAATCTTACCAAGGATGAACAAATGTCTATTTTTACAATATTTACTTTGTACAGTGCGAAAAGAAGGGACACACTTTTTAAACATAGGATTCCTTAGCATACTGGATCTGGTCTACCTCAAAAACTGGCTGGCTGCACCTCCGAGCCACATACTCAAGTTTTTTCTTTTGACAGGATTCAGACATGGCTCTCATTCGGTAGACTCCTGGAGTCACAGGTAAACTCACACGGGAGTTTAATCCCACAGTGATGCTGAGGGTTTCAGTTTCCACATCAGAATCCTTCGCTGCGGAAACTCTGCCACTAGGTAAATCTCTTGGAGCCGTATATGCTGTGTCCTGTGCACAGCTGCTGCATGGATGAGGCGGCAAAGCATCTTGGTTTGACACCTTTAATCTCATAGTTTGAACTGTGAGACTGTGGGAGGGAACTTCAGTGGCCAGGCAGTTTTTAGTAGCCTCTTCATAAGAGGGTGGTCTTCCAGGATTCCTCTGGTCTACCTCTCTGAACACTTCATCAGCTGACCTGAAACGGGGCCTTTGCTGATATGCTACAGGCAATGGTTTGTCATCGTCAGGGCTGTTCTCCTGGACAACTCTGCAGGAGAACTGATCTTCTTTCTTTGTGAAACTGTCTCTCTGAAAACCCATGTTTTTTCCAGGCCCCCAACTCTGGGTTTTTAGTAGTGTTTTCCTGCGGTTTGCAAAAGAGAATGACATGGAGTGCTTTTTGATTTCTCTGCTAGGCATACTGCAGTCTTCAATGGCCTTGGTGGAAAAGGACTGGGGCCTATTTAAAAAAGTTTTTTTAGGACTAGAGGGTGAAACTACTGGGGAGCTGGTGAAGACTGAGCCATCAGAGCTCTCCAGGGAGCAACTGGAGGAAGTTTTGGGTAGAGAGTCAGTTGATAATTGGGAAGGTAAGATTGCAAGCCGTTTCTCCAGGGCCTCCAAACCTAGCTGTTTCTGCTGAACCGGAAAATTGTCCTCACTTTTGTTTAGCTTCTGATTCGTTATCCTGCCTTCAAGGTGGTTCTGGGAGGACAGGTCTGGCTCGGAGTACCTCCTGTCCATTGTGCTGATGTCATTTCTGAAATTAGTCAGTGAAGGGGCAGAGACGCGTGTCGGATTTCTTCTGCTCACACTAGTGGTCCTCCCTTTGGGATGCTCTGTCTGAGAGGTACGGGGGCTGCCTTCAGCTTCAGGATCTGGGCTGTCATAGGCAGAGTCATTCTGATGAGCAGCACATAGGTGTTCTGTGGGGAGAAAGCACCTGTTAGTTTTTACTGACCATCTGAGGACATTAGGGAACTATATGGGAAGAGTTCCTCTAGAAAAACACTGCAATAATGTATTGAACTCTATGCAACACACGTGTTTTCACAGATGTATTCCCATACCATATTAAAGAATTTGCCCCAGCACCCCCAGTCTGTGACATCCCCAGTCCTTTCTCATACCTGTGGAGCTGTCTGTGTGCTCCGGTGACGCCTCAGCCAAGGCACAGACAGAGAAGGCAATGTCCTCCCCAAATATTTCTGAGCAGTTGTTTATGAGGAACTCCACCAACACTGTCACCTGCACACAGAAAGATTATTCCAGTCAAAAAGGTCTGAAAACATATTAAACAGTCTTTCTGGCTCCTGCCTGCTGTCTTTGTATGAAGGGCAGCACAGAGCAGGGTGGCCTCTGCCAAAATCATAGAATCATAGAATACCAGGTTGGAAGGGACATCAAGGATCATCTGGTCCAACCTTTCTTGGCAAAAAATCCTAGCTTAAAGTCAAAGGGTGAGTCCACTCTGGAGGGTGAGGCCTGATGCTGCAGACTAACTGATCTGCCCCAATAGAAACAAAACGCCATCAGCTGCAGCTTCACCCTCGTTGCCCAGAGGGCCCACAGGTGGCAATGCCCACCAGGTGCCCCTTGCTCTCTGCATACAAAGTATTCAGGAGCTGTGATACAGCGTAGGGGACTGCAGGGCAACTGTTACTTTTGCTCAGAGGAGGCGAGACAAGGGACAGCCTTGCCCATCACGTTACGGGCACCTGAGCTGGGAGGCACCCCCAATGTCCAGGGGCGCTGTTTTGTTCAGCTTCTACCATGGCAGTGGGATCCCTCTGGATGGCCCTGAGCTGCCCCAAAAAGGGTGGCTGCTTACGAGCTCAACACACCTTGTCATTCATCTCCTTCTGGACTTCCAGGGGGAGCGTGTTGTCCGTCTCTGGGCTCAGCATATTTGGGCCAATGCAGATGGCCAGATTGCTGGAGTCCATCCTGTTGGTCTCAGCGTTCTGGCTGATGTGGTGGAGCAGAGACAGCAAGTGCTTGAGCAAGACAAGGTTTGGTCGAGGCAGTTTGTCAGCCACCCTGCATGAACACAAACAAAATGGGACATTAATTCATGGTGCAGCAGCCTCTACTTCTTTAACTGAGCAAGTCTCAATTAAACTCAGAGAGATGATGCTTCCTCTAGTACGAGGCATGCATGTGCTTTTTTCACTGCTTAGCAGAAGTATCATTCAGAAATCCCCAAATGAGCGTGTGGTTAATTATGAGATCTTGAATTACAAGGTCTTGCCTGAAAGGCAAGTATTACAGCAGTCCATGTCCTTGAGCAGATGAGGTGGCATCAGGAGACGTCACTGGAGGCTTCCCAAAGGCACGTGAAAGCCTGCAGTTGTGCTGTGCATATTTCAAAGCACTCCCAGTCAGCCTGTACATCTGCTCTTTCTAAAGAGCAAAACATGGCCGTGGTCTCCATGTGCCTGACTTCACCGCCAGCAGATGTGAAGGCTCCCTGCCAGTGCCTGTCCCACAGCAACTATGATAGCTGTGACACCGCAGCCTCTCTCCCCTTCCTATGCTAGTCGTTTCGTACAGCAATCTCAAATACCTGCAGGAAGTGCTGCTCCTAGAGCCCTATAGACCAAAGCCCATGGAGCAATAGCAAGATGAGATAATTGACAGGCTTTTAGGTAAGACTCTCAATTTTGAGAGACGTTACTGGCCTCTACCAGCCACTCCATCACATTGGGACTGATTGCAAAACTTACTCTTTCAATTCTTCAATTTTCTCCTGCTTGCTTGGCTTCTCCAGAGCTTGCATCCACTTCTCATAGAGGTCAGCCAATAGGAGTTTGGAGGGAATATTTCGGAGGAAGTCCTGCAAGGTCAAGAGATTTAGATGAGGCTTTGCACACTACCCCTGATCACACAGGGAGCATCACTGTGACATGGGCTCAGCAGGAGGCAGGCTGGCTTGAGCCACATGACTTGAGCATTGGCAGAGCAGTGGGGTTCACAAGAACATGCCAAGTACACTAGCTTTGGTGTAGTAAATGGGACCCAGCTCTTTCCTGCTTCTCATTCACCCATAAATCTCAGTATTCCCCCACGGGGAGGATGCTGAGGAGGAAGACAAAGTGAGTTTCCTGCAGGCATGTAGGAAATCGGTGGCACAACATATGGGACTGAAAATCATGTGGAAAAGGAAAATGCCAGACCTTCCTAAGCCTGAAACATTTAGCCTGGCTTTGCTCTGCCTGTAGCTTGGAGTCCCACCTAGGTCAGCTGTGGGGACTGGAGTGGGCCTGTGCAGGTTAGCAATGTCCTCCCACTACTGCAGGAGCTCACCTTCAAGCCCACTGCCAGCAGGTGCACAGATTTGCTTTTCAAATCAACATTCCCGCCTTTGTTTAGGTCCTCCTTCAACTCCTTTCGTGCTTTCTCGTTGGCAGCTTTTCTGAATATCCCTTCAGTGGAAGGTCCTTTCAAATACAGTATAGCTAGGAGATCCTGCAGGGAAAAAAACAGACAGGAATAAGAGAACTGTTACTTGGGTGAAGAAAGGTTCTTTGGCAAGTGAATATTTAGAAACAGAAGAAAAATTGTCTGGAGGTATACTGTGCTCTAATTAGGTCAGTATCTAGTTCTTGCTCCAAGGAGATGACAAAGGCAATAACCTGATTTTCCCTCAACCCACCCTCTTTTGGGACTGGTGAATTCCACTAACTTCAGTGGAGTCATCCCTGCTTCCTTCCAGAAGAAAACAAGGGATGGCTTAAATCTTGGTTCAAAGCCTCTCCCTCCCAAGCCAGGCAAATATTACTTAGAAGAGCCAAAAGCCTGCCTATTGGAAAAGTCAACTCAGTGGGAGAACCGTCACAAAACTGTTTTTATCCAGAAGATGGAGTTTAGATATTTGTCAGTGCCAGTCCATAGCTGAACAGAAATCCTTGTTCAAGAAATCTTTGGAAGTTTATGCTGCTGAAAGATTCATTTAAAAGACTTCCGTAATCACAGATGTTTATACTAAGGAGCAGATCTTCCTCTAGTCCTGGTCCTGGGCTGTCTTCATTCAAAGTTACTTCCATGAAAGTTGGGTGGGCTGGACAAAACCCGCACCCCCGACCCTTTCTACATCTGGGATGGGCCCTGAGCTTATCAGGTTTGTGTGTGGAGGGGAAACACCAAAATCACTCATCTCCTGGGTGCTGCAGCACAAGTACTGGGGATCCTGCCACACACTGGAAGCCAGAGGTATGATAACTGTATCACAGGCTTGCTTACCTGGATGGGTTGGGGCAGTGTGTCATCTTCCCCACAGATAAGTGCCAGAGGTTGGCCAAACAGAGCAATTTTGGCACCCAAGCCTAGCTGCCCTGGGAAGTTCCCACTGGTAGAGCTTCGTCTCAGAGTAAATGACTGCGATATCACCTTCTTTTTTTTCTTTGTTCCATCTGCTGCAAGCAAAAGGAAAGCAAAAAATCACTTAAAAAAACCCCCAGCACTCTAGGTCTCTAGGTAGCCATTCATCTGTGTGCAGTGCAGAGATGGAGATATATGTTGAAACAATTCAAACTAAACAAGGAGAAACTGAAAGACAACTAAGTGGTTACTAAGGAAACAACTGCCTAAACTGTAAAACTGTGACCATCCCTCTAAGGCCACCACCTTTCCTGTTTTTGGGTTGTTTTGTTTTTTTTACATTCTAGTCACTGTTTCTTCTTAGAGAGTGGGAACATACAACGAAAAGAAATAACAGCATTTACAGAGATTTTTGATATTGCAGTGGTTTACATGATAACTATCTAAGACAGATAATCACTTGGGCAGCCAGCAATGTGGTCTTACTGTGCCCCAGCCTTAGGGCAAGAGTAGAACTAGGGGCTTTTGCTTTTCATCCTCTTTCACAGGCTGAAATGAAAACACTCAGCTCTGCCAGCTTCGGAGCCAGCTCTAATGATAGTGGTCCTGCTAGAGCTAGTGCCTGCCCCCTGTCAGCCAGCTAGTGGAAGGTAATGCTTGGTCCAGAGGATGGGAGCATCACAGTAGGGCCATCATTGGCTTCAGGGTTAGAAATCTCTTAGCATGGGTTTTGCATCTGCATCTTAAAGAGGAGGGCATGCTAGGAATTTGGAGATGATGGTTGTATCAGGATGAGGTGTGGCTTTTTCAAAAACAATGAGAGAAGGATCTTTTTACTAGAAAGCTTCCTAAAGGAGTTGCCTTCTGCAAATTTCCTATAAAGGACTTGCCCTCTACTCCAAAATGAAGTTGTCTTACGCAGATGAGAATGTCTCAGGACCTGTATTTGTGGCTTCGCACAAGTCCTTGGTAGGGAGGGGTTAAAAGCTATGAGAAAGCCACATAACATTATAGTATCATACAAAATGTTTGCTTCTGATCCTCCTGAAAGTTGATCTGATGTGATGGTCTGCTCCAAATCTGACCCTGCCCTTCTAATAGTCTCCTCTGGGTTGCTTACAGGTGCTGAGGTTTTGCATGGCAAGAGAAAACAAGTGCTGTTGCTGCTGCAAAAAGGGTTTATTTGCTCTGGCGTGCAACCGCTGGTAGCTGTACTCGCTTGCAGTGCCACACCTCAGTGGTGATGCTTCAGTGAGAAAGGAGCACATTTACTTCCCATCGCTGCCAGGGAACACAATGAAATGTCACTCTGAGGACCAGGGAACAGAGATAGAAGACCACTGGCACTCAGCACTGCCACCTCTGCCGCTAAGCATAAGGGAAAGAGGTCATCTGCAAGAGAGTGGCACTCCAGCGGTTAAGCTGCCTCCTGAATGGGACTGAGGGCTGTGGATTGCTTACAGGGAGGTGAAGCAGGCAGTTTTGGGTGGTTTTGTAGAAGCGCCAGCTAGCAAGCATTATATCAGAAGGCAATTCCTCAGTTTGTTTTTAAAACTCACCAGTCAAGAGGCAAAGTCCATCTTCAGTATCTGCTGGAACCAGCGGGGGACATTTCTTGGCATCAGCCTGCAAGAAGCATGTTGGTGTTACAGAGCTGCCACCAGCAGCGATGGCCACCTGCGAGTTGCTGCAGCTCCTCAGAAATGTGTGGGAGGCTCCGGGGAATAACCAGAGCAAACCTAACACCTGCCGAAGAGGTGACACTGCCCAATAGAGGTGTTTGTGGTAACCCCTGCAGCCAGCCACCCCAGACCTGCCCAGGAGGTCCCAACCTCGTGCTCTTTCAGGCTGCTCTTTCAATTGAGAGAAGCCACAGCTGGACACAGCCTGCCCTCCTGTGTCCTCCCCTGGCACTGGAGATTTCCTCCCAGACTTCTCCAGGGAGCCTTGATGGCTTCAGGGCCTGCCAGATTCCTGAGCAAAGCTCCCCAGGAGCCCTGAAAATGCACTGGCTGCTCACAGCGATGCCCAGCTCCTGCATAGTGCTGCATGGAGTTGCTTTCAAAGGGCTCTGCCCACTGGTGGGTAATGGTAGGCAGCCGGTACTGGTAGACAGCAGGCAGTTCCTACAGAGCCCACCCCTACTTCGCTAAGATACCTCACATCAGTACCCACAACGAGTCTCGGGGAAATGTAGCAGCTGCTTACCTCTGACTGGCACTCGATCAGACTCTCCATGTTCCCAGCATTTAGTGTCTTTGACTAGGCAAGAAAACAAAGACACTACGTGAGTAACTGAATGCTATAGTTTAGAAATCAGAGCTTTTCAAAATCACTCAGTTGACAGAGCTGAAACAGTAAAGATACTCACGGTATTACAGCTGCTTAACACTTTCATTAGGAGTTTGATCGGGGGAGCTCTGGACACTCTGGTTTCCTTTGGTCCTTTTGTTTGCCTGTTTATTGAACAGGGAATGGACAAAGAAAGTTTTGTAAAACTGCACCCTTCTTGTCTTTCTCCTCTGCAAGCCAGTCTAACATTTAAGTATGATCCTGAACAAGCAAGATATCCCACACAAGTCAATCATAAAGCCCTTCTCTGGAAGGCACTCAGCCCTGCTGCTCTATTTGCCTCTTGATTAAAACAGGAAAAAAGCAGCTTTCCATTTTTAATCCATGCAAAAAATGAGCAAGTGGTGACAGCTATGTGAGGTTGTTGTTAATCTGCAAACACAAGGCTAAGCAACTCAGTCAGCTCTGCCCATGAGCTACACTTAGCAGTGGGTGCACCTCTCCCCCATCTATATTTCTGTACATCTCTGTGCAGCTGTGTCTGGAGCATTCCACTGACTTCAACCATGATGCCACAGATTTAATCCCAGGGAGTACTTACCCAAGGAGGGAGTCCAGCCAGAGCTCCTTCACTTCCCGTGAACTGCAGAGGAAAGGAGAAACAGCATCACTCCCCACTGCTACTAATCCTTTGGACAAAGGCAAGTGACTAAACAGTTCAACCCCACGAGTGCTCCCTTATATATACGGACAGGAAGAAGCGTCATGGGGCAGGACTGAGACACTACAAAATTTCTGGCTTCCTCTTTCCTTTTAAAGAAGCTACTTTTTTTCCTTAAAGAAAAAAAAAAGCACCCTTGTAGCTGTTATGGATGGAAAAGATGAGACACTCGCCAGGTAAAGGTTCCATCTAGCATCACTAGTGTGAGGTGGGATGTGCAGAGGGGGCTGCAGTGTGGGCAGCTTCTTACCATTAAAGGGCAGTGGGTACAGTCTGTCCTCTGACTCTCAGAGACCTTAGAATTTGCAGTTTAAAGATACACCACCAGATCAAGTTACACTATGAAAAGTTAAAAAGATGTGGGTGTGGAATAGACAGGATTCAGAGAAATGTTTTTGTATATTTTTTTAAAACTAATAGCAACATTTTACTGTCTGCAAGCAGGTGTAGACACACACTTTGCCAGTGCCAACTAGTTCTTAAGAATCCAAGCACTGGACCTCTGTAGAAGAAGTGGTGTAATGTAATAATACAGTAATATATGACAACATGTAATAAAAAGTCTTGCTTAAATTATGTCTTAGGAAGAATTATGTGTCCAAGTAATAAAGTTTAATTCAATTGAAGAAATTAAAAAAAATCTCCCTGTACCTCTTCAGGGTCATTTCTGACATCCCCCCAAACCCGGGCACATCAGGAACGTAAGGACAACAGTACTCATTCTAGGAGGCCACGTTTGATGTTAAATGCTTATTAGTTCCACTCATTCATTGACAGAGGCAAATTACAACCCGGTATTCTGGGTACCAGTCTTTTGATCTAGTGAAAAAGAGGGCCTAAGGCTGAGAGCCAAAGGGTCAGGAATATTTCATCGGTGTATTTAGGTGGATAGCACGCTTGTAAAACTGTGGTCTCTGCTGCTTCCCCCAGTGGATGCTCCTCCCCTGGTGGATGCTCCGTTTCCTGCTTGCAGGGGACGAGGCTGTGTTGTAGCACAGCTCTTTGCAGATTTATGTCATGGCTACATCCGCTGTTGAATTCACCCTGAAAGCCGTTCTTTGCTTAACCACTTCAGTCCTGGCCCATGTAGTACTGACCCCAGTTGTCATGCAAAAGAGACAGGCGGTCTCAGCTTGGCTCTGGCAGAAATCCAAGGTGCAAAATTCACTTTTGGTTAGACGGAGATGTGCCCAGAAGGGCAAAAGGAGAGCTGCCCTGCATTTGCAGGGGAAGATGATGTAGATGGCCTTTCAAGTTCTCCTGAGGCCCATCACTTCCATGCTTCTGTAGAGAAACCAGCTTGTAGACTTGTTTAGGGCTGAAGCTTACAGGAATCTAAATCAATTACTCTGCAGGCCTGTGCATTTAACACTGATCTTTTACTCACTGGTGTAACTGATTTTTTGTTAATTAGCAGTCCCGTGACATCTGTCATTTCTCTACTAAATTCCATGGGTTGATGCACGTTTTTGCAGAAATATTGTCATCCTGCATCTTGTTCTTCTGAGAATTTCTTCCAAGGCTTGCTGGCAGCTCCAGCACCCCTGCTGATAGTCCCAGCGGGATTTCTGGGACAAGGGGTATCTATTTTTCGGTACATCTTTTAAATGTGTATCTAAACATATCTGTCTGTTAAGTATCTTGGAGGCTTAAGGGACCTATGCAATTCAGTTCTGCCTTGCTCTCACTTCCAGCACCCTACACAGACGTATTTCTGAGCTCAGCCTGTTGCGCGATTAAGACATGGGGTTTGATCTGGAAAATGTGCTACTCGTGCAGAAAATGGGAGTTTAATAGGTGGTGATTAGCCAGGCCAGAAGCTTAGATTACAAATAGGGCACAGCTGTACACAGAGCATAATGCTTTGAATTTCCCCGGAGGAAAACATACAGTAATGGGTGGTGCATCAACAGCACATCACCAGACTGTCTGTTGGTGCATGCTGCTGTATCGCTGTCTAATTAGTTCCCATCTATTAACAGTTATGGGGATATAATGGCCATTGTATGTGGAAGGTATGTGTATAGGCCTGCCTGCCCATATGGAAAACAATTCAGGGTGGTTTTTTTACCCTTATGATAGCATTCATTTTTGATAGCTCTTGTATGGTGTGTATCACAAACAATTTGTGTATCACAAAAAGCAGGTTATTTCATTAGGACAAACATGCCCTGTCTGAATAACGGACATCCTAAAAAGCTATGGTTTGGTGGAGTAATTGTATGGTCGCACAGATGAAGCTTGGCTGTATTTGTGAAAAGCAGTTAGCAAACATGTGCTGGCTCCTGTTGAGCACTGCAGGGCTGCATGCAGGATCTCAAGGTCACAAGATCTGCTGCACCAGGTGGGTGAAGACAGGAGGACCAGCACAGCATGAGCTGCCCTCTCACCTGCCAGCCAAAGAAGCTTCACAGCTTCCACGGCTAGTGTGTAAAGGGTAACGTAGATATAGCTACCAAAGCTGGTGTCCGCATGAATGTTAACAGAAAAGGCCTGTCGTATGGGATATTTACAAATGAAGGTCCCTTACATGAACAGCTTCTCTCCTTTAAGAGACCAATTCCTTCTCTGCCACCCAGCTCTGCTTTGCAGACTCAGAGCCTTTGCTATGGTCTGCCCCTCAGTTTGGTACAGACCTTATACCACGATGCATTAGAGTACAATGGCTTTTCAGAACGACAGTGTACAGTACAATGTAAGGTTTGTACCACAGCGGTTGCCCTAGGGCAGGCGGGGTAGATAGCAGATGGCTTGGGCACACCTGGGGCCGTTTTCAAGGAGATGTGTTTCTCCCACACCATCCCTGAATAAATTAATGCACTCTCCTTCAAAGACACGGGGACGTTTACACAGAGATCAGGGTGTGGAAGAGGGGGTGGACTTGTAAGAGTTTTGTAGAACTAGCTTGTGTATGAGCTCTTCCCCTCCTGTACATCAGGTTGCTTCCCCAGTTCTGCTCAGGTGCTTTGCATTCACTGGAGGGAAAGCAGGAGTGGGCAGGTCTCGCAGAGCAGCAGATCCTGGGTAAATCCAGGCCTCTTGGGACTGGCTTTGTTCCTCGAGGGTGAAGCATTTTCCTTGTAGAAGCCAGGACATCAGATTGAGGCCTGTGCTTCCCCCTGGGCCCAGGCAGCCCCTCTCCTCCCCCAGGCCACGGCTGCATTTGTGGTCCACTCTCAAGTCCACCTTGTCCAGCCAGGTTTTTGAGAGAAGGCTTATACAGCACTTTCCGCCAACACAGACTAAATGGTGATTTTTCCCCTTTGTGTGAGCTATAGTCAAGTTAGGCGTTTTCTCCTCTTTTCTTCTCTCTCCCTTTACACTGTAGTTCAGTGAAGCACCACAGACAGTAGCAATGAAGGGGCAGCATCAGCTGGGAAGAGAAAGGAATCAGGAACTGATAGTAAGCACAAGAAGAAAAGCACAAATCTGCTGTGGCTGGAAAGCGTCTGTTTTTCTTCTCTCCTTATCAAACCACAAATGGGAAAATCCCAGCCACAGCATTGTTTATTTCAACGCTACTTTCACAAATGTTTGACATGATGGCTCTTAAAAATGGGGGAGGGTGTGAATGAATCCTGAAACCTGTCTTCAGCCTGTTGTCATACCAGCAAGGAAGGAGCAGGAGCATAGCTGTGAGAAGGGTACAGCAGGACACGCCTGGAGCAGTGACTCTTTCAAGCCCATATAGAGCAGAAGGAGCTGAGTTCTGCACCGCTGCCTCTCTGTGTGGAAAAGGGGTTGTATTCCAGTCTTGTCTCTACTGGCACGATTGTGTCTTCCGGGGGACGATAGGAACATTTACCAAAATAAGGAAAGCAATTATGCCAAAGTCAGAGAGTTGCTGGGTTGAGTTTTTTTGGAAAGGAAAGCCCTGCACGATCTGTCCATGGACTCAAAGAACAGAGTGGTGTGTGGGTTGCTGAAAATAGGTCACAGTTCTACCTGTCTTCTGAAGGCAGCTCTAATTTCCTACCACTTTCCAGAGTGTGCTGCAGATTGCACAGGCACGGTTCAGGGTTTCATCACAGAAATGAGGGTGGCTTGAGCTTTAATCAGGCCATTCCCTACCCCCTACCTGTAACAGTTCAGGCCGAGATCCATCAACCCAGCTGGTGCTGAACTCCTACAGTTTTAGTCACATGGGACCTGGGCTCATGCTAACCCTCCCTTTGGAAAGTGAAACCCACTGGCGATTTCTCCCGGCTCTGCTCTGCTATTTTTACCCTTAATCAGACATCAAGGTTAGACTGCAACGTGAGGTAGATTGCACCACTCTTCTACACACTGGGTGACTATTGCACAGGAAAAAGTTACAAATCAAAAATATTGTAAGAACAGCCCAAGGTGTGTTCTGTGCCCTTCCCATGACAACCTTTTGGTTGTATTTGCTTTGCAGGATGGTTTGTTTATTCTTTCATGGGTGCTCCCCCCAAGACTAAGTTGGCAGCTCTAAAATTTTTTACCAGTCATCAGCTGACTGGTTCCAATGGGGTTTTTTCAGCTATGAAGGGCAGGCATATGTCGACCACTTTTCCAAAGAGCCTGTGCTGGTTGGTGTTCAGTCGTGTCTGAATTCAGCTTGCTGTTGTATCTTGGCTGCGCTTAGGAATCACTCATTCCCTGGGCTCCCCGAGGTGGCCAGCATGAAGGAGTCTGGGAGTTGAAGTTGCCGATCATTTCTGACACTGCAGATGCAGATCTAAAATGTTGCTCCCTTGCAACAATAATAGAGAATAATAATAGAGAATAATAGAGAATATGTGTAATTAAGTCTGAATTCTATCCTTTTCAAGATTTCTGGTTGAAGGTACTCAAAATGTATTGAAAAGTGAGATGCTACTCACTTTTTTGTTACACCATCAGGTTTCTCACTTATTTTGCTTCTTTATGTTCATTTGCAAATCAGAAACTGAGATGTGCTTTTCTACCAAGTTCATTTGCTCTCAAAGATCATATTTCTTACTGAATCCAGAGGTGTGAATCTTGATTTTGCTTTTCAGGATTAATACAAATGTTTTCAATTTTTGTTGATGTAGGCTTGTATTTCTCCTGCTTCTGCACCTTGTGTTTTGTTTTGAATTTCAGCATCAAAACAATCTCAGATCTCAAAATGAGACTCAGTGGAAACCACAGGTAACCTGGATTTCACACCAAATTCTAACCTGCCTGTGATTTTCAGGCATAAGTCATCTCACATCTCACATCTCACAAAAGATCTGCTGACTGCCAGTGGCCTAGGAGCCAGTCTGGAATGAGACCAAGAAAACTTGGCCTGAGTGTAATTGTGGGTTTCATTTTGTATGTGTCCCAGTGATACAAAAACTAGAAAAGAGAGCCAGGATCAGGAGTGGCATGACCTTACAACTCCCCTGGTAGAACAGGAGTTGATCCAGGCACAGCAAGTGCTCGTGGCCATGATCACAGCTGTCACTGTAGATACCCAGGAGGAACAACCAGAATTTCCCCATCCTTCACCTCCAGCTGGCCTCCTCTGAGCCCCAGTGGTATGATGGGAATAGCCCCAAACTCTTCATCATAGCAATGCCCTTGTGAGTTTGTCATTCCTGTGTTGTACCTGCTTCCTAAGTAATAAGTAGAACTGCCAGTAACCAGGCCCTCTTCACCACTACATTAACAATGAATGGGAACATTTATAACCACACACCTGGACTCTATCCTCCAGGCAAAAGCAATGTCAGGCAAGGCCAATCTTTTCAAGCACAACTCTACTGGCTGCGGTTAAAATCCCCTGAGCACATTGGACCCTGTACTTTGGAAGAGTTATTTGCTGTCATGCCCTCTGTCCTTGTGCATATACATCCACACAAAGCAAAATAAAATGTTCTTCTGCAAAGTTTTGGCCACCCATCAAAATCAAGATGATAAATTCAAAACAAACATCTCCATATTAGCTGGTGATTGCCATATTGTTGCTATTAGCAACAGCTGCTGTATTAGTGTTTTATATAAACTCTCCACTTTGGTATTGCTATCCCGTTTTAAAGCGGGACTACCTTATGAGGATTTCAGAAAGCAAATGCTTCTCCTGCCGCAGGGCACCACGAGGTCTCTGGGCAAACGGGACTGTTGCTACTGTCGCAGAGGGGACACACGGAGGGTGGAGGTGCTCTGCGCCACAGCTGCCGTGGGTCAGGGCAAGCCAGCCTTGGGTACCAGCACCGACCCACCGACCAGCACAGCTGGCGGGTGGCGAGGGCTGCCCACCTGGAACCAGGGCAGCCAGGTCCTTCCCTCCACATTTGCAAAAGCACAGTGACTCTTTCAGGCTGGGAATAAGAGGGGAACTCCCACCCTCCAGAGCAAGCAGGACTTGGGATCGCCTGCTAGTGAGAGTGGGGTGAGGGGAAGAAAAAATACTTTTGAGCTTGAGTTCAGCTATATCAGCTTATTGCTGGAGAGGGCTCAGCTTGAAGGCCAGGCTGTTCTGTTCAGGACTGCATTCCTGCAAATTTGACCATTAATTACTGCTGCTGCCATGCAGACCAGGTGCTGTTATGGCTGCATTTGTTTATTCCACTCATGTATGCCTGCTCTGAACCCTGCCTTTGCTTTCAGATCTGTAGACACTGCACAGAGGTAACAGTGAGGGGTACACAGAGAAGGTACCTGCGTGCCACCATGTCCATTTCCCTGTTCAGCAGTGGCTGAGGCTTGAATAGAAGATTTTGTTCTCCCTCTCCACTTCCTTTTAAAGGTTTGTTTGTGCTTTACCTTTTCTCCCATTTATCAGATGAGTATGTTTCTTTGGGATTTTTCTCTCGGAAAACAGTCGCTGTGTGTGGTCTTAGTCTTGAACTGCCTTATTTAGTATTAGCAAGAAAGTTTGCAAGGGGAGGATATATCTTTAACCAGGCCAACTGATATAGGTGCAAACCCCTTCCTTAGGTCTGAAGGGAAATGCCAGTCTTCGATCTATGGACCAGTTGAGAAAAAGTGCTCTGAGTTTTACTAGATACATTAATCAGTTACACTGTTACTTGTTAAGGTAAGATAGGCACCCTAGAAGTACCTGAAGAAGGGTCTTGTCAAAGACAGACTGAATTCTCTTACCTTTGGGCACCATAAGATATAAAAATGCTAAGCCAAAAGATGTACAGCCCAGCAACTGCTGTAACATTTGTGTAAATCAAAGACCATGTTGCTATAGAGTCTTAGTATGGCTTGTGCAACACTGTGAACCGATCCTGTCCTTGGGTAACTTAACTGAACTTAGTATTCAGGGCCCAAAAATGAACACTCATCATTCTGTAAGTTATGCCAAACCTAAGATGCTGGTACATTTGTGAGGGAGTCCTACTTCCATTTGGTAGGTAACAAGGCAAAGTGCCTATTCTTACTGCATTATAAGCAGATCCCCAGTGTGCGTCTTTCAAACGTGACCCCCTGGAATTATTATAGCTCTAAGTTAGTCACCTCCAATGCTATACTCAGTAAAAACATTTGCTAAACTCAGGCACTGAAATACAACATATCACTGTAATTGACTCCTGTCTGTGCTATTTTAGGAGAGCCAGATTTGCTAGAAGAGGAGTTTGAGAGGCCTGCGTTATGTCCCAGGGGTTGTCCCTCCTCCCTGCAACATTTCTCCTTGCTTCCAGAACCAAGTGTTCCCGCAGTTTTCTCTGGACACAACTGTGCTGCAATGTAAACTTGTCATAACTGTGAGACTGACATGAATAAACAGTGCAGATAATAATTCCGTACTGACCTTAGAGGAAAAATTCTAATGAATGTCACAAGCATGGAAAAAGTCGTTACTTTAACAATTGAACAGGCTTACTCATCAAACCTACAGTGCTCAGTAATCCCCCTATTAGAGAATTTTCAGACTAACCAAAAACTGTAATTGCATCTTTGTGTTGGGGTTTTGTGGGTGAACTCCAGGAGATGCTTTGTTTTGCCCTTTGATTTTCCACATAACATCTGAAAGGTAGCTTGCCTTCTTTCTTCCTCAATTTCCCATGAATAATGTGCCACAAATAAAAGGTCACTGCACTGCATAAGGTGCTTTGATATCTTTTGATGAAAAGTGGTACATACAGGAGAACCCAGTAAAGAGTTTGGCAGCTGTTGCCTCTTCTGCCTCCTATGTGCCATGCAGCAAAGAGAAGACCTTCATTTTAGCCTTAGTGGCAAATCTTTGACAAATGAAGGCATTTTAACTGCATCATCTGCGAGGACAATGTGTTATTTTCTGGGCGTTACTTGTGTCCCTTGAGGTCTTTGCAGTTCTACTTACCGCATTGAAATGCGACAGTCACCTTCTGGCCAGATCAAATACTCATTTATTTTAAGCAGGCAGCTTATCGTCAGGAGGAAATATGACAATGTCACTATGAAATAACCATTCAGTATGGTACCTGAACTAACCATTTCATCTAGAGTCTGTAATAAAAATGTTTCTGAGCATGAACTCCCCTCCCTTTGCCTGACCTCTGAGAAGGAATCTGACCTGGGGACTCCAGCACGGTCACAGCAGAGGCTATGCTTTAAACATCAGGCAGATAGCGGGATATAGTGTCACACAATGTCTACATGAGGAGCTACTTCCTTCAAAGTAAGCTTGGGAAGGGCCACGTGGCACTGCAGGCATTGCAACCACTCTGTACCTTCCAGCTCCTATGGAGGCTCTTAGCATGAAAGTTTGCAAGACCCCTTAGCAAAAGGGGTATAATTCTGCATGGCGTTGGGGGGCCTCAGTGGCAGCTACTCAGAAACCCCAAGCCAACAACTATCCCCTCTAAGACACTAGTGTCTTAACTTCTCGCACGCAATATTATTTGTCCTCTGATTTTTACTTTCCTATGCCAAAGTCTTCATCTTCAGCCATGCAACTTTTACCAGACTTAACTGGATTTAGTCCTTTGTATGCCCTTAATCTTGGGCTCCTAGTCTCACAGGCAAGGCATATATGACTGCACTTTTTTCCCAGGTGTTTTTCACTCCTCTATCACCCCCAGTAACTTTTAGTCTCTACATTAATTTCAGTCACAACAGGCAAGTGAGCAGCTCTTCCCCAAGCCAGTGAATTTCCTACAAGCATTTTGGAAATTAGTGGATGGTGGGAATTTTTTCTCTAAGAAACTGTCATTAAACAATTTTGGGTGGCTAATCAGCATGTGCATCATGGCCACTCAGTCGCTGCGCCTGCAGCTCTGGGCTAGCTGTTGTGTAGAGATCAAGGTCTTTGCAGGGAGGTGAACCAGATCACAAAGGATGCAAACCTGCAGGAAACCTTACATGGTTGGTTCCACTGTTCCCAGAACAGCATATTCAGATTATCAGGTAAAGCTTCGGTCACTGTGTTTGAGGTTTGAGCTACAAAGATAAGGAAATGGAGAGTGGAAGGTGGTTAGATGGACAGCCCATTCTATCAGCAAGGCCTGTACCAAGGTGTGCCTCTGTCATCAAATACATGTTTGGAGGTCTGTCAGAATATACAAGAACTTCTTTTATATTCAACATACAAGAAGTGCTGAAGGTAAGCAGTAGCTGTCAATTTTTGTAAACGTCATATTTAATCTTCTAAAAAAATGCTGGGATGGTGACTACAGGGATATGTGTATGGAGGTAGACTTCTTGCTCTATAGCCTAACAACAAGCCAGAGAGCATCCCTTTACACCAGTGTGACACCATCTGCGTAAACACTGAGATGTTCAGAGTGTATCAAAGCATTTGATTCAGTTCATCACTTTTCAGCAAAGAGCATAGACAAATACTTAGCTGAACATGATGAGCTGGAATGTGAACTGAATAAATTTGGTACCAAGACAGAAATCACTGCTTTATCCTTATAATTAATAGGTTTGTCCCTTTCCTCTACTTTCGTCATAAACAAATGGAAATCAATGGCATTTGGGCTCATGTATCACTTCAGAGCTTGGAATTCCCCTCTTCCATTTTCAGGACACTGGGGTACCTGGTCAAGAGACAAAGGCCCATTTTATACCCCAAAGATTACTTGTTTTTAACAGTGGGGGAAGAATCCAATCACAAATGGGATTTTTGCTTAGCATACCTTGGAGAATTTTGGCTGGGGTTTGGCCAGTATTCTATGTAGATAAAGTGATTTTAATGACACTAAGGAAAAAAGATGCCTGTATTTTACAGATTAGTTTCTAAATGCTGAATTATGTTGTAGTGATTGAAAAAAACAAAACAAAACAAAACAACTTTCATCAACTTGAAAGTAGTTGCTTAATTTCTTACAAAGAGGTAATCCTCCAAAAGGAAATTACGGTCAGACACTGTGGTTGGTTTTTTTCTCTTCCTTCTCGTTTTTTCCTTCTTTATTGCTGCTTAGCAGATCCTAGTTTTAGTTCCTCAAAATGCAGTTTTTGTTGGTTCTCTTTTTCTCAATGCATAAGATACCACTAGTTTTGCAGAACGAATTTTCCCGCCAAAAATACTTTCCCTTGCAGTGTTTTGTGCGGCTGTTTCTGTATCCATGTAGGTGTAACTGAAAATTGATAGGCTTCATAGATAAGCTCCTGCAGTCTGGCTTTCCGTGCACCCCTGGTATAAAATGCCACCATTCTGATTTAAGGTGGTGTTCAAAGTTAAACTGAGATAAATGACAAGAATGGGAAAAAATCCCAGGCTTTTGGTGTTGGATTGTGCTTTTATGACAGGACACCTATAAAAGCCTGCTGTCATGAAATATTCTATCACTTTTAGTGAAAATTTCTGTCCTCCAAACAGGGAATTTCCATTAGAAACCACAGGCTCTTTCACAATGATACATGTGTATGAGGGCTCTACTTTCTACAGTCAAGGTACCACTCCAGCTTCTGTTCCTTAGAAGAGAAGAAGGGGTGGAAACAGCCTTTGCCCACTTCTGGGATTTTATCTCCTTTGTTCGTGACTTCTGTGCTGTCTCGGTGGGAGGAGGCTGGAGCTGACCTTGGCGGCTGTGGGGAACGTTGAGCTGGGAAGTTACCACTGAGGGCTCTGGTGAGGAAGTGGAGTCAAGGACTAGATCCTCAAAGATACTTAGGGACCTATCGCCTTTTTAGTCACCTACCGACCCTGATTTTAAACAGGAGTTGGGAACATAACTGC
This sequence comes from Phalacrocorax carbo, assembly GCF_963921805.1. Taxonomy (NCBI): domain Eukaryota; kingdom Metazoa; phylum Chordata; class Aves; order Suliformes; family Phalacrocoracidae; genus Phalacrocorax; species Phalacrocorax carbo. Next base: position 62,162,136 of record NC_087515.1, on the reverse strand, counting down.
CTTGGCAAATTCTGGATGAGATCAGTGGCAGGGAGAGGGTGGGCAGGCTCTGGCCGTGTGCAGTGTAACTCATTTGGGTCTGCTTTTCTTCACGACCACTGTGCACTGAGCACGGCTGAGAGAAAACTAACTTGTGCTTGGGCAGTGCTTTTCATTGTGATCCCTTTTATTTTCAGTACCAGTGAATGGAGGTACAGAGAGTCTAGATGATGCATACCCCAAATCTTTTCTACAGAACACAGATGGCAAAAGCATGACTTAGACTGCATCTGATAATTACAGAAGATGGATTTAATATCAGGGTGCTTGCCTGGAATACCAGGTCTGGGACACAGAGAGAAAAGAGGCAGGGATCAGCATCCAGGTTGTGATTTTAGTTGTCACAGAAATATTGCACAGGAATGCTGCAAAGCTTGGATTCAGAGATTAATTGCTCCAAATGGTGCTTGAAACAAGTGTTAGTCAATGGCTCATCTCTAAAAAAATTAGTATGATTCAAAGATCTACTACCAGCCAAAATCTTATGAATGAAGAGATTTCATTGTGTCTGTAGTGGAACTCTTCTCTGAATGAACTCTGCCTTGGACTAACTTATGGGGCCACAGTGAGATGTTTCCTTTAGTGTAATTTCCTTTACTGTAAGAAGGCACTGGATCACTGACATCTTTTGGCACACCTCCACCATGGTGGCACATCATCTAAACCTTTAAGAGGACTTTGACATGCTAATAATCTTGTGCACAAGCAGAATTCACTCCTCCAGAAACTTGATGCACTAAAAGTGATATGTATGACCACAGGAAAATGAGGAAGGTACCATTTTCTTTAATAAGTAGTGTTACAACGCAAAGTGTAACATACGGATCCTGCTAAGGTCTTGTGGGAATTCAGGAGCTGTTTGGATCTGCCCACAAAATATGCAACAAAAACAAAAGTGTAGAGAAAACGAGAAACCATCCTATTGTGTTGGCTGATTACGCATAACAGCACTTGCACATGTCATACTTGATTTGTACTACAGACTCCCCAGTCATCACTGGGCCTCACCCCATTGCTGCTGGCTAACCTGACTCCTATTAACCAGCTGCCCTGCAGGAGAGTGAGCATCCACTCACACTTCTCTGAACACCTCAGAAAATATGTACACTTTGACTTGGGAGCAGGTAGTGACAAATCTTCAATGTACCTGATGACTGTAGCCCTCTTCAGAAAGGTGTTTTAAGGGGGGAATTGATTGTGATCCCTATTTTTTCTGTATATGAATCTTACAAGCTTTCATCTGAGGGACCCACAAACCTTCTCAGTGTCTTTGCTGTTCAGCATGTGGAAAACTACAGAGTTATAGAAATAGTTTTGCATTATTTTGTTGAAGTCCATTCATCTTTTGGAGAGGTAGAAAGTACCAAACATTGTCAAAGACCTTCCCAAGCTTGGGTTGCCTTGGAAACACTTTGTTGGCCTGTCCAAATAATGACTAAATGCAGGAATATTGAAGGCCAAGTTCCCATCAATACCAATCTAGCAACAGCAGCAGCAGCCGTGCTAAGAACATCTGACAACTGTCAAAACAGCTGCAGCTGAGTGGGGAGATGGGAGATGGTTTAGTCAGTTGAACAGCTTCTACCTGAACTGCAGCACATATTGCTCCTGGCCCCACTGAGATGGGGAGGCACCAGTTGACAAGAGATGCTGGGTGAGGAGCTGGCTGACTCCTCAGATGCAAATACGCATCCTTAGCTTTGAAATAGCAGCCCTCACTTGGTGCAAGCCACCATGACTTGTTTTTTGACTCAACCTTTACAATGACAAAGGATTCAAGACCCTCAGCTGGTGCATAGTAGTAGGGCTTGTGGCAAGGACATTTGGCTTCTCTCTCATTTTCTCTTTTCAAACCATGGTCTGATGGTGAGGTGGAGTAAGAAATGCAGATACTAGTGAAAGTTACATATAACAATATGCACAAGTCGGGTAGATGAAAGAGTGCTTAGTGAGGAGCAAGCAGCTCTGATCACCCCCCAGTTACCCATCAAGAGCAGTGCCTGTAGTCAAGGACAGTGGTAGCATGGGAATCAGAGACCCCTGTGAAAGGTAGGCATGAAAAGTGACAAGCAGAAAGAACCTGCCCTCCAGCTGCTCAGCTGTTTACATCTGTTTTTCCATTTGCTGTGCCTTTGGGAGACAGATCCAAAGCCACAGTAGAGACTGTCAAGAGGGAAGACTGGCTGGAAAGGGTCTGCAGGGTGTCTGTAGAGCCACCTGATGTTAGTGAGAAAAAGCTATGCATCATGCTTGCTCTGAACAAGAAGGACAGGGAGCAGAAGCATCTCCTAAACCGTATCTGTAGGCTGCCTTTATTAATGCTCACTGTTGCTTTTTTTGTCTCCTGTTTGTGGAAACTTTTATCCCAAACAGAAGGGGAATGAGAATCTATGACTTTGGTGGGAATGCTGTCCAGTTATGGACATCTCCCTGGACTTGGCTTAAGCTGGGTTGTCACTTTTCTTCCATTCAGATTTATAAACATAGCTAATTCTCCTTGCCAGGGGCTTGGGAGCCCCAACTTGCTGACTCAAGCTCACAAACAACAAAATCTGAATTGAAAGGATGCATGTGCCTGCACAACAAAGCAATAAAGGTGACTCTTGTTTCCCTCTAATAAAGACCTGGGAAATTACGTTGAAGAAAGTGATCTTGATCCTGATTGACAAGTCAAACTGGGAAGTGACTACACAGGTGGGTTTTCTGTAAGATCCCCGTCTCATTTTGGATTTGAAATGAATGCATAAGGAGTAATCTTAAGATAAATGTAAATAATATTCTTATATTTCTTAGTTCAAAATTGTTGAATACATCTCATCACAAACCATGTGATGTTTCCTAGCACATTTTTATTTCTGCAGTGAGATACACAGCTACCACACAGTTTTCTGTGATTATGTTTCCCCTCCACACTGCTCAGTTTCTCTTCTCTTTGGCCCATCCAGCCTGAGGGTTTTTTTTCCTGGAAATGGATTCCTCACTAGCCAAATTATTTCCTTCATGATTTCCTGGAATATGTTTCACAAGAGGGGCAGAATGGCAGTCACTTCTGCAGTTTATGGAGATGTTTTTCTCAGAGGCTCACCATATCCCTAAACTGACATCATGGAGGAGTATGTTGCAATTGAAATCCACCCACTGAATTTAACTTTCGTTTTACTAGTTTGCAACAAAAGACAGGAAAATGGCCCAATAGTAGTAGGTCTGTGACTGACATTAGGTGTCTGTCTAGCCTGATTTTCCCACTGCTGTTTACTTCGGTGTAGCTCTTTAATGTTCCCTCTCGGTTTCATGGGAAGCGCCCCAGGAAACTGGAGTTTTATGCAACCTGAACAGATTTTTTTTCTTAAAATTTGTAAGACTCAGAAACTTTGAATGGGATAGGTAAAGTGCTTCTCATCCAGCTTGTCATCCCATACCTGAAGATATCAGGAATTCCTCACAGAAGAGGGGCTAAGGAGGCCAGGGAGGATTGGGTTTGGATGCCAGACACCAAGGGCTAGCAAGCCTAAATCCCACCTGCCCTTCAGCTCTGAGCACAGACCGTAGGTTTCTCCTGGAGCACCGTTGGTGATGCGTGTGCCTGCGCCAGCCCAGTCCCACCCTAGGATGAAGGAGCTTTGCTCCTACATGGGAAATCCATGAGACCAGCTTTTCCCTTTCCATTTTCCCATTCTTACTTCTGCTGAATGTAAGGCTGCTTACATTCTGGAGTCTCTCCATACCAATATAATGCCTGCTGGGGCTGCAATGTCAGGATTGTTCCTCAGAGTGGTCATGGCAATGTCCGAGGGAGGTGACATGGGCTTTTCCAATTCAGCATGCTCCTCTATTAGCTCTGGCAGAGACTGTGCAAGGTTGGTAACAGGATCTGACACAGCAGCACCTGGCCCTATCCTGTACCATTATTTTCTGTCACTGAAAAGTTTTGCCATCAAGCAAATTCATCATCTGGGTCCTGCTCTGACAGCCATAGATCATTTCACAGAGTGTCCTCAGCCTGCTGCTGGCTAAAGGGTAGGTGAAGGCTTGAGGTGCCCTTTACCCCTGATCTCATGGTGCCTCAAAGGAGGGAGATGCCTTGTTTTCCCCGTGTGTTCAAACGCAAACGGGGAGCAGAAACAGTGCAGGGCATCATCTCCCTGATCATACAGGAAAGGAGGTTGGAGGCCAGGACCAGGGCCATGCCCAGTAGTACCAAAAGGACCTGCCCAAAAAGGACCTCTCCATTACTGAGGGCTGCCATTGGCCCCAGTAATATGCAAGTTGAAATGGACAAAGGAGATGTGGTGGAACAAAGGCAATGTCCCTGTACTCCTTTGGCAGATAAAGAGCAGAGGAATATAAAATGACTAAAGGCTTGTCTGACACAAAGATGTATGAAGCCAGAAGAAGTCTTTACGGTCACCCCTTTCAATCCTGGATCTCTACATCTTGTATAACTGCCACTTACTGGTGAGGCCTGTCATGAAATAAAAAGAACTCAGTGGTTCTCCAGATTTTATATAGGTTGTCCTGTCTTCCAGAGTTGTCATGGCCTGCAGTTCAGGATTGCGAAGAGGAATGGTGCTGGCTGGTGTTTAATTGGTTTTAGATGACTCTTAGGTGAAAGTAAATTTGTGGTCTCCTGTGACCAAGAGTGACCACTTTCCACTTGGTAGGAGTACACAAAAGATGCATCCCTGCACATCTGCTCTTCTTGTTCCAGCAGTCTACACGTGCACACCTCTCAGTACGCTCCCTCCTGCAAACCTGGCCTCACTGTTATGGTGTTGCTGCATGGCCTGTTCACAAAGGGGAAAGGAGCGATTCAAAATATGTGGTCACGGTCTAAATACAAAGTGGTGCCTCTACTTTCTCTTCCGAGATTCTGACACAAGCCTGAGGCAGCCCAGATGATTGGCTGGGAGATGAACATACAACCATACATACATACAACCCAGCACAGCTGTGTGAAATGTCACCAAAATTCACCAGAAAGTGCCAAGAGGGAAGTTGGTGGGCCAGAAAAAGATCTACTGCATCTGAAGCTGAGTAACTCCTGCTCTTCTTCACACATTGATGCTGCCTTCTCACTGCACACAAGCCACAGCTCACCAAGACCCAGCTGTGCTTCAGGCAGAAGGTTGTGCCACAGCTGCAGAGGGGAGCAGCAGGGACTCACTCCTAGGCTGCCTTCTTAGCGCAACCATGGGAACCATCTCTGGGAGTCTTGGATGGCAGAAATCAGCAGCGGTCACTGCCGAGAAGACATGCTGACTGGCACTGCCATGTCTTCTGACCTATGACATGTATCTCTTCTTCCCCTCCATCCTGCCATTTATACTACCATTGTTATCTAAACACTGCAATGACAGAAGCATGAGGCAAACATACTTTCATTTTTGGTGATGATGATTATAATTGGTTTTGTGTGTGGCAACATTGAGGGTTCACTGAAGGAGCAGGGACTGACCTTCATTGCTCAAGGTGCTGTTCAAACAGCAAAAAGTAACAGCTTTTACTGAAAGAGGATGCAGCGAAAGGCTGAGACTGAGTGAACACAGCCAGTCCCATGGAGTGTCATGAGGAACGGATGAGACCTTCCCTGTCAGTGCAAAAGGTAGTGGGCATAACATCCACTGGCTATTTTCTCTGTCTAAACTGACACATCTACCTCCAGGTTAGTCATCTAGACTCTCTCTATAGTCCAGAGAGACAACAAGGCATGTCTACCTGGGGAGGAATCCTGTCCTACAGTAGGAACCTAACACAGCTCAGAGGGCTTCTGCATCTGGAACTGCCTCTTTCTTCCCATTGACTGTAAAGGGGCTTAAACCATAGGCTCAGATGTTCAGTATTTCCCACAACACATAAACATGTGGTAAATGCATAGTACATACACAGTAGCACACAACAGGAATGGTAGCACACTTCCTTCAGTCTAAGAGGAAAACTGGAGGAAGCCTATTTTCCAGATGGAGAAATAAAATGAGACAGAATAAAAACTTCTTCTTGTACTTCTCTATAGAAAAGTGCTTCTTTCAGTTCCTGATAAAGACAGACATTCTCCTTGTGCAGCTCTTAGGAAATAACACCACTACTTTCCTTCCACCTGTACTGCTCACATAATAGCAGTAGCACCTTGCTCTTAAACTGTTCTCCCCAGCAGTAGCTCTTACTCTGCTCTTTTATGCACTGAAGAGCATCTCAAGGTTCCCTTCAGCAGCATGGGTCCGTACCACTCTGATGCCCCTCTTATGACAAAGAAGCTTGGGATTCCTACATCTGATTTTTCCTGACAGTTTTGTAATATCTGCTTTAGGCTCCCATCATGCTACTGGGGATGCTCTAAGCTGGGTTCTCCCCTGCTTTGCCCAGGGCATGGTGAGTGCAAAATGCTCCCAGGCCCAGACAGCAGTTGGATTTATGCCTCCAGTTTGACTAAGCAGAAGGCAGAAAAGCAAAAAAGGAATAAAAGAGACAGATCTTCAGTCGTGATTGCACATGTCAGCAAGGGTCTCCTCCAAAGACTGCACAATAGCAGTGCCAGTGAGAGGACGTTCCAGCCCACTGTGCATTCAGAAAGCAATTGCTGGTGACATTTCTTCATGCCCTCCTCCTCGGAGAGAAATTGGCAGGTTCTGAGGTGTCACACTTCTTGTTTGCATGTGGAAGGCTGATAAACTAGGAGCAGAGTCTACTTCCTTGTGCTGAACTAAACAAGAAAGCAGGGAAAACCAGTGCTTTTAATCTGACAAGGTATAATAATTTTTAGACTTGCAACAATCTACACTGGAGTATGAAAAGGTAAAAGTCTGCCCACTATCACCTCATGGAGACTGGGGGCCTTTGTCTCTCTCTTTAACCCTGCTAAGGACTCTTGAGAACAAGTGTTTAAGAATACATAATGCTACAAAATGTGAAAGACAGGTAACTTTTTGCAAGGGCCAGGGCAGCTAATCTGCTGAGTAACGATGTAATCTGGCTCATCAGAGAGATTTTCTCTGCAAAGCTGGTTCATGTGACCAATGGCATCATATGATCCATGGCAGCTGGTCGGTGTCTTGCCTCAGTGCCTAGTGGCTTGTTGTGCAAGCATGAAAGCTCAGATATGCCTGATTTCTTTTAAATGAGCTCTTCATTTTGCTGCCAGTCAAGTGACCTAGCTTGGCTTGTGTTATTCTTTCGAAAGCCCCTATGTGCCTTTTGCTCTTTGAGAAATTTGCTGAATTGCTCATTCCCATGACCAGAATTCTCCATTATCTGGGGCATGTTGGTCATCATTGCCACACAGGGTCTTCCCCCAGTGCTGGGATGACCATTGCTTGTGTTGTCCTCACAGCAGCTGACAGACTACTTAGTGATTACAAACCACAGCATATTTGAAAAAGGCCAGAGATGGGGTTTCAGATTATCTGGTAAGACAGAAAAAAGTCTACAGTTGTCACATTCATGCTTCATCAAATAGCATTCAGCTAGCCCAAACTGAGTCAAAAATCTCTTCTCTTGGATGCCTGAGAAACAGTTATTTGTCAACACCACCTTTGTGTGACTTCAAGCTATTTTTTACATTTTTCACTTGAGGGTTTTAACATTTCACAGACAACTTCAAGCCCTTGAAGACCTTCAGAAATCAGAACACACATGATAAAACCTGTATCTATCAGCCCAAATAAAAAAAACTCTTCCTTTCTGTGACATACCGCTGAAGCTCATGCAGGTTGCATTTTAAATACTCTGAACTTCATTTACATTTATCAGTCCAAGTCACTGGGGCACTTTGTCTTCCCATGTTCCTGAGGTACCTCAGTGTCCCCTCAGATGAGATCCTCGGTTGCAAGGTTAGGACAGCAGCACCTCTGACATCCTCCTCACCTTCAGGACAAAGAGGTGGAGAAGATGGGCTTTGCAAGGTGAGAAAAAGACATGCCTGAGGTGGCCTTACTCTTCTCCAGGTCTCCTCAAGTCCTGGTTGGTCCCTGGAACTACTGCCAGCCAGCTCCCAGACATCTCCATGCTTCTTGTCTCTGCTGTATGGAGCATCTTAGCATGGGGTATCATGACAGAGACACCCTCGGAGGCAGAGTGGAGGAGGTCAGCCAAACAGTATGAAACTTAACAGGACTAAGTGTCTCTTGCAAGTATTTTTTAATGTGGAAGCTGTTGCAGCCAGACCCCAAACCCCAGGGCCAGGAGGAAGGTGAGGGAGCTCTAACTGGTTCTCCAGACACCACCTGCTCTCAGCCTATGCACTCTGTGCTGAGAAGGAGCTGAAATCAGTGCAGATGGTCCTCACAGCCTTGGGAAGGTCTTCCAGGGCTATCAGATGACACTGGGTACAGAGCCACTGTAACAGACAACCTCCCAGCCACTGCTCTGAGCTGATGGTGATAAAGCAGGATTCTGCTTTTGGAGTGGGTGACCATATGTCATGAAACAAGCTATTTTTATTCCATCTAGTTGTTCCAAATTGAACAAGAAAACTTGAATGTTTGGGGAGGCTGGCCTAAAACAGAGCTACCTGAATATTATCGTCTTAGTCTCCTTATAAAAATGCATTATGTAAAGAAAAGACAACAGGATCCGTCCCATTAACTGCATAGTTACACAATTCTGTCATTTTTACTTGGAAGAAAAATACAGACATCCAGAGTAGATTTGCAGACTGTATTTATAATTCACATCCATAACAGTTCTGAGCCATACAGTATCAATTTAAGGGGACTACCCTGACCTTTCTCCATGCTGATTGTGTTAAGGCGTCTACAGAGCTAATCCCCAAGAAACACATTCGAACAACCTGAAGCCTTCTGCAGTATGGGCTGATTCTGATGGTTTGTGGTTCCCTGAACAGCCAAGCATAGTCCGCTTACATTATATTTAAAATATACTCAAGGATGGGGAAGCCCAAAAGTCTGGGTGGCAGGAGCACTCAACAAGAACACATGCCTTGTGAATGAGGCTAACATTTTTATTAGCTCTGTAGGTCTTACCAGCTTTCTTCTACTGGCCAATTTTAGAAACAATTTGGGGAATATCCTTTCCTGTGCTATTCTAGAACTTCTGCTTGTAGTTGCAATTGAAACCAAGATCTGTGAAGACGTGTGGTGGTGGGAAGTCCCTACAGGTGACCAGAGCTAACTTCTGTATCCAAATACTCATCAGCTCACGGAAGCCTTGAACACAGATGAATTTTCAGCTTGAGCCATCTCATTGGGGAAAAAGGCGTACATAAGACATAGGAATGTAGGAATTAGCAAGTTGGATCAGGCTGGTGCTCCACCCATCCCAGCTTTCTATCTCTAATGGCAAATGATGCTACTTGCTTCAGAAATAGTTGCAATTCTTATGCCTTTATAAGAAGCTTTTTCTTCCAAGTCCCTAGCTTATTAATTTTATTTATTCTTGACAAAAGAGCATAGGAGAAGGCTGATTTAGGTTCTAATTTCATTAGACACTGTCTGCCTAAAACAAGTAGAAATGATAATACACTGCTAATCATTTCAGTTTTACCCATATATCAGTTTCTGCCCCCATGGGCAGAAGAGCACAGTGTTCAAAGGAAAGATTGCTGGTAGGGCCCCAGAGCATTCTTCTGGGGCATCTTCTACCCCCAAAATAGAATAAATTAACAAATGTTTGTCTAATCCATGCAAGCTGTGACACATATGCTGCCTTTTTGCGTTAAGTCATGGCAGCAGGACTCTGAGCTTGCTGTCCTGGAAGGCAGGAGAGCCTTCCTCTCTGCAAGAGCCTATGCTTTTCGCATCACCCAGTTCTCTGAGTCACGTCCAGAGAGACCCTTATCTTGGTTGTTCTCTATAAAGCAGCATACAGTCATGTTAAAGAATGACTAACAAAGTGAATTAATGTGTTCTGCTATTGCTTTAGCCTTTTCACGCAATATAAGCAAGACAAAAAATGCTTGAATGGGCTTATAGTAAAAATTCTGGATTTAATTACTCTTTTTTTCCTTGAAGGCTCCTCGAAATTATGCTTTTTTAATGCTATCTGCTGCAAGAAGGTAGATGAATATGTATATATTTACAACTGCCAAAAATGAAAAAAAAACCCAAACAAAAAAACCCACCCCAAAGAACGAAGAAAGACTGTTGCTCTTCCTTATGCTTCTCAGCAGAAAAAAAAAAACACAACAAAAAAGCCCAAACCCATATCGTCATATTGCAAAAGTGACATTGCAAATCAATTTTAAGAATTCTGCTTATAAGTATTGTCTAGGGGGATTTCTGATTGGAAGTGTATCTAATACAATAACTGAAATTTTTTTAATTACCCCAAACAATGGAAATGAAAAACGACATCTGAACTGACTGTGAGAAGACATTAGATAGGAATACATTTAGATCTTTCTGTTCTTTTTCAGTCAGCTCTCTCTGATAAGTCACTTCTCAGCAGAAATGAATAGCACTGATGGGAAACACAATATACACTTTGTCCATTAGTAAGGCAAATATTGCAGTTGAGGCTGAATCAGAAGGTGTAGCCTCTGTTATTTCCCAGCCCTTCAGACTGATAAATTAAGTTCCTCCCCTGAGTAATTTAAGAAGTGTGGGCTTTATGAAGAAGCACCAACTTGTTTGAATGTAGGAGGCAAGGGAAAAGTCAACGAAGTGTGGTGGGCTGGCTGACCTGTGCACAGGCTCTATGTTTTGCCTGTGTGAAGAGAAATGTTGTCCAGGGGTGTTTGCGGTTTAAGACTCTTTCAGAAAATCTGGTAGTTTTTCTCCCCACAGGATTTAGAGCTTAGGCTAACAATTTTACCTGAGGAGAGGGTCTTTCTAAGAACAAATGCAAATCCTTTGGGCCCTGAAGCACAGAGTCCCTTCCTCCAGTGCTGTAAGGAAAAGGAAAATTAGACTGATTTGTGGTGCGTTTCGAAATACCTGGCTTAATTATCTGGATGGGATGCAGAAGGAGGACGTGATAATTTTTACTCGATGTATGAGCCACACAGAGTTTAGATGCATGCATACAGAGCAGATGCAGGGGAAGAAAAACAATCCCAAAACCCAACCAAAAACCAAACACCAGATACGAGGGATCATCATAATTCAAAACCCATTCTGTGTCTCCTAGGGTTCAGAAAACCTTTCCTTATATTGCTACAAAAGAGCTGTCCTGGTCCACTGGGCAAATACTTTGCTAAAACTCACTAGCCAGCTCTATTTACATATTAGTTTGCAACACATCCAGCTGGCACCTGTTTAGAGTGGCAGCATTTTCTGAATAATGGCCTACACAGTCTACTCAACTCCTGATGCATTTTTTGTGAGGATAAAGGGCTTAAGAAGCCTGGCTCCCCTCAGAGTGCCTAGCCTCCTTCATTTTTCTCTAGCTGCAAAGCTTGCAAAAAGATAGAGCTGGGACCCTGAAATGAGCACTTGACCCAGCAAAGAGTCCAGGGGAACATTTATGATCTGTGAAGCAATGAAATCTGCTAAAAGGTTGGACCTAACTTTCTCTGTGCTATGGACTTCCCTGTAGCTGTGCTAGCAGCCCCCCTCAGACCAAGCCTGTCCAGGGAAATTCCCTTTCTGCCTTTAGTATCCTCCTGAATGATTACATTTCAAAGTTTCTTTAAAATAAGCAGAGCTGCTGGCTCTCTCACCTCCATTTGTTTTGAAGGATCTGCTCATTAGATAGCCACTGAACCAGAGACCGTATTACCAGGATCTGAATGGAGAAGTCCAAATAGTAAAGTAGAGCTGGAAGAGGAGAGCTGCCCGTGGCTGAACACCAGTGTGCAAGAGTGGTGGATATTGATGACTTCCTCAAGGTGAGCACAGGCTTTGTGCAAGTCACTCGCCTGAAGCGAAAGCTTGCACCTTTCATACATAAATCCGGAAACATCAGATGGCTGATTTGAAAACCAGTGATGAATGCTTAAATGCTAGATAAACAACTGACTGTTTTGATAAGGAGAGTTACTGTGTTATATATAGAGAGGCTGGGTTTGGGGTCCGAGGGTGGGCACGCTTGATTAACTCTGATGTTGTTGATCTAGCCATTAGCATGATTATTATTAACCTTCCTTATTATAGCGCAGTGCCTGGGACTCAGCCAAATCAGAGCACTACGGGTGAAAGAGGGACCAGGTTTCTCTGTGAGCAGGTTATAGCCTGCACACAGCAGGTAACTGGGGTCGATGCGAGGAGACAGTTATCAGTTTGAAGGGGCCTGGTAATCCTTTTCAAATTAAGAACCTGCTACCATTTTCCTGGGAAATATTTTTATAACCTAAACATAATAGCCTAGAGACGTCTGCCATGAGCAGGCTCTCTGAAGTTAGGATGCGGGTAGATTTCCCTTGGGTGAGGATGGGGACAGCGACATGCCCACTTGCAGGGTCTGGGTTAGTGAGCAGGGTGCTGATGGGGCAGCTGCGGCTGCTTGACTGTGCTGCTCGCCCCAGCCAGCTCCATGGTGAGCCCCCATCAGGGTCAAAATGGTAAAAATGCTGAGGAAAAAATAGGTTAGATTCATCTCTTTGCAAAATGAAGGGAAGACTGAAACTGGTTTGGAAATGACTTCTGCATCATGAAAAGTTTAACTGAATACAAAATGCTTTCACTGAAAAAAGTAAGGTTTCCTCAGTGGAAAACAAACTATTTGAAATGTGAGTCAATTTCGTGTGCTGCTTCCACTTTCAGCAAATCCCCAGCAGCCTGCCAAAAATGAGATTTTGAGAAGCTGTTCTTTTTTCTTCATTTTTTCTTAAAGCCAGCACCAAAAAGACCTGTTTGTTTTGTTTGGTGTATGTCAGTAAATGCGGAGTCGCAGATTTACCCAGCTCACCTGTGCCTGGCTCAGCAGGGTTCCAAGCAGAGCCTGGTTTTCACTTTCGGTTTGGCTCTTAGCTCACTCGTGCAGAAGTTGAACTTTGAGAAATCCCCAGAGACGAAGCCTGGTCACAGTACTACAATTAGTCAAGTGGAGGATTTTCCCGTCGTCTGTTTATAACTGACTGGAGAGTTTCTTGGGTTTTTTTGTTATTTTTCAAAAACTTTCAAGGTAGGGGGGTTTCAGGGGTTATTTTTAGAGATATTATACGAAGAAAAGAGAAGCGTAAGTTAAAAAATCCATTTGACTTGATATTTGTGAGACACAACCAGTGTACACATTTTCTTGTGTAGAAGTAGGGTTACTGCTGTTAGCCAAGAGGAGATGGATGCTCATTGATGGGTTTCTGGGAGGCTGCAAGCCAGGGCCACCCCGGGGCCAACCTTACAACAGATAAGAGCGAAGCATGGCTAGCTGTAGTTAAATATTGCGGTTTGCCCAAGAAAGCGAGGAGTTGTCTCTTTAGATGCCTCTGGATGTGTCTGGTCCCTTTTAGATGCTTATTCTTTTCCTGTCTTGCAACTGGGCCCTTATTTTGCAATGAAGCAGTGAAATTGGCACATCAGAGTCATGGTCTGAGCCAGGAGAAGGGCCAAGAGTGACATCTGGCCTTGGCCTCACAGGATTATGTGAACAACACTTTGCAGAAGCTGATGGAAACTGTGCTCAGGTGAGGACTGGAGGATGAGGGTATAACAAGTAGAAGAGAGATGTTTTTCTTTTTCCCTTAGGAAAACAGGTAACATGGACACAGGTTCATCCACCATTCCAAGCCAGGAAAGAGTCCATGAAATCATCTAGTCCAGCTGCGTGTCCACACTGGAATTTCAGCTGATTAGTCTTGGAGCAAGCCCAGCAAGCAATATATGTCTGACTAAAATACTTCTGCTTTTAGTTAACACATACACCCCCCCAAAAGGCTCTTCCTTTCTACCTGGAGATCTCAACAGAAACACTGCCATTTACCTTGGTTTTTTTTTCTAAGGTTCAAACTTTCTCAACTGCTTATTAACGGTGTCATTATTTCCACATTTTATTTTTCCCAGTTTGTAGAGCTACCAGTTATCCTAATGCCTATTTCTGCCTGCAAGAGCTCCTTGTGGCAGCTGTTTCCCATACATAAATGAATCCACACACATACCCTGAGTCACCTCCTAATCTTCCTTGTAGTAATCTATATGGACTGATATCCTCCAGATTCACACTGCAGAGCTTTCTCAAACCTTGCAGCAGTTTTTATGGTATCTTTCTGCAGTTTCATCAAGTTTCCAAACCCTTTAAAAAGTACAAACACCAGCATGTCGACAGTCCTTCAGTTCCAGTGTTTCAAACACTTTTGTAAGGTAAAATTAATGTCCTTACTTCTGCTGTTTTTTATATACCCAAAGGTCATATCAAGCTTTGAGTATCTAAAAGCTACCTTACAAATGGTTGTCTTGCTAACAAAGAGCTGAAAGTCTCAAGGAAACGCAAACTCATACCCAGACAGAACTTTGATAATTTTTCTGTAATTGGATACACAGTGTAGAGACCAACTCACAAAGACGACAAGTCGTTTTGATCAAGAGTGTTTCTAAGAAGCAAAAGGGCTTACATGCAGTTGATACATAGCGAGGACAGGGATAAGGCATCTCCCTGGATGAGTTTTGTGCTGTCAGGCTGGATACAAGAGGCTTAGCAAAACAATAGTTGACAGTATTGATATTATTTGTATTGATTATGTTGTTCAGTAAGAAGCGGATGCAATGAGTTTGGCCAAAATTCCTTCTCATGCCCAGTGGTGGGCAACTTTGTGGGATTTCATTTTGACATTAAAGCAAAGGGCATTTTTCTTTTATGGCTATAACTGATTTAAAATGAAATAGCACATCCACTGAGGGACAAGCGTTGTGCAGGAAGCACCAAGGAGGTACTTTATCCTCCAGCGGGAGTTCCTCATCCCTTGCTTTTCACCTGGTACTTGAAATCTCGGTGACTGCCAATTCCTTCATATGCAAAACCAGCAGCATTGCCTCAGGCTGCAGCTTTATGGGGCTAATTTCTGTGCCCTGGTCTCCTCTCATTAATCCACCAATACACGCGGAGCAGGGGAACCACTGTGACTACACACCAGCCCTAATTCCTTCAACACCTGAGTTTTAAAAGACATAATCAGAGGCTAAGAGCCTGCCACTTAGCTTCCTGGCAGTGGACAGTGGGATGTCACTGCTGCCTGGGACAAGAGAGGAGACAAGATTGGTGTTTGATGATACAACAGGTCCAGCAGCTGGGTTGTGTTTCCATATAAAACCCAAACACGCAGACCTATCTACAGTATACCAGGGTCCTCCAGAGGCTTGGGTGGCCTATAGATACTTGCATTTGCCCTGGAAGAGCAATAAAGACATTTGCTTCTGGCAAACCACAGGTCTGTCCACCGCCACAGATCCTCCAGTGAATCAGGCTGAGACTGACTCAGGATCCTGTGTCTCCCAGTCTGCCCTCTCTTGTGAAGGGTTAAGAAGTGCAGCTGGAATTTCTACCTCATTTACACCTGTTTCCTGTGACAGGTAACACTCAAATCTTCAGGGACCTCAAAGAGAGCAGAGTCAGAGGGATATGGTGTGAAGCACACCATCAGGACGTATGAAGGTTCTCCTACGTCAGACAACTGCAGCTTCACTTGGTTGTTCCGTCTCACTCACAACTTGCCACATGTCACCTCCTCTGCAGAGCAGGTGACAGGGTCACGTGTGGAATGAGAAACACGAGCGATACTCCAGTAATGTGCAACAGGAGGAGCACACCCACATACACAGTACACGCTGCTTCCTCCTGAATCCTCACTTACCGTGCCAGCTGCTTGGTAGCAGGGAGCTCAGGGCTGGTGCACAACTGCAAAGGTTTTCCTGCTTTTGTTGATATTTAACTATTAACCAGCTTTGTGGAGACTGAAGTAAAAGGTGTTGTTTGTGGGAGGTGATGTGTGGATAGGAGAAAGAGTAGGAGTAGCAGAGGTCATGCAGTAAGAGCTGTTTGATTGAGTTTATGCATTTTAACCTTGGTTTTCTCAAGGACAGAGCCCTTCTGGGTCCCCTGCAGCCTTGTGAAGCTCCAGGCACCCGTGCTTGGCTGACTGTGGGTGCTAAGTACTCCCGGGCCTGGCTATCAGGAGACTGCCTGGCAGTGGAGGCACTGGTTAACTGTATGACTGAGTTTAAAAGCCTGTCAAATATGAAAGCACAGATGGGGAGTGGGTGGAAACCCTCTGGCTCCATTCATGCTGGTGGCTGAAATAGCCCATACAAGCTGACACCATGGCACAGTCTGAAGTTGATCTCCAAACAAGCCTGGAGTTATCTCACCTTGCTGAGGTGAGACTTGCCCAGGTCTTCTAGCTTCAGTGAGCGCCGAAGGCTCTCTGTCAGGGAAGGGGCACTGCCTCAGGCACACATGAGCAAGAGCAGGATGACAGTTACTTGGCTCAGCTCAACCCTGGGGCTTATCATAGCACTGGGAGGGCCCTGCAGCCCTCCCTCTCTCATTTTTCTTGCTCTCAAAGGTGCCTGTGAATGCTGGCACAAGTAGGCCATGTACATGCCAAGTACACTTGCACTGCAGTAGTAACAGGACCCAGCTCTTACCTGCTTCTCATTCACCCATAAATCTCAGTATTCCCCCACGGGGAGGATGCTGAGGAGGAAGACAAAGTGAGTTTCCTGCAGGCATGTAGGAAATCGATGGCACAACATATGGGACTGAAAATCATGTGGAAAAGGAAAATGCCAGACCTTCCTAAGCCTGAAACGTTTAGCCTGGCTTTGCTCTGCCTGTAGCTTGGAGTCCCACCTAGGTCAGCTGTGGGGACTGGAGTGGGCCTGTGCAGGTTAGCAATGTCCACCCACTGCTGCAGGAGCTCACCTTCAAGCCCACTGCCAGCAGGTGCACAGATTTGCTTTCCAGTCTCGGCCCTGGGAGGGCCCTGCAGCCCAGGCACTGGCAGGGTCTCCCCAAGTCACAACAGGGTGTGAAGGGCAAGGGTCAGAAAATAGGCTTCCTGGATGGGTTATGAGGGACTCAGAGACATGTAGCTAATGCAGGTCTGCACAGCCAGTGCTAGATGACCCATGGAATGGGAATACAGAGAGGGACAGGGATATCCTCTCCAAAAGGCCTGTACGCTGCCACCACTAAATCCCAAGTGCAAAAGTGATTCAGGCTCTCAAGATGCTTTAGAAAAAGAGACTTCTGTGTTTGTGATTATTTGACCCAGCAGCCCTGGAGCCAAGGAGGCACAGAAATGAAGGAGAGTGGCTGGGTGTGGGTCTGGGCCTCCAGAGGGGCTGCTGCTCCCCACTGCACTCGGGCTGGCATGTGACCACCACCTGCATATGGGTCCACACAGCCGGGGCTTGGGCTACATGCACCCTCCAACTAGTGCAACAGACAAGTCATCCGTCCATCTTCACCTCAGATTCCCCCATCTGGAAGTTGCACTTCCCTGCCTGAACTGGGGGCCTCCTGGGGCAGCGCCAGGATGGAGACACACGCTTTTTCCCTGCTTCCCCCCAGTGCTTTTCCAGGCATGATTTGTAGCTTTATAGCTTTATAGCTCCTCCCTGGGCCAGACAGGCAGTTTCTGTGCCGGTGTTAGTAGACCCCCTGCTCACGCAGTCATGGTGACAACCAATCGTGAGTGTGGGGCTGGAGACCTCCTGCCAGGCTGAGAAGGGGAGGTGTTTTTTCACTTGCTCCCACTCCTGCCTGGTTTCTTTCCCACAGGTCTCCTTCTGCCCAACATCCAGTGCTTTCCCTCCATCTTTTCTCCATGGGCAACCGAGGTGACGGGAGCTGCAGCTGGAAGAACCGGCAGGGCAGGGCACCCGGCTGCCACAGAAAGCGGCAGCTGCTGGTGCTCTGTGCACAGGAGAAACATGAAAAGGTCCTGTGGTATGTCTTCCTAGAGGAAACAGCTTTGCCTTTGTGTCTGGTAAGAAACCTTCCACCCCTACAGGGGAGAGCACTGTGGGTGGCCAAGGTGAAAGTCTTCAGTGTCCATGGAGAAGCCAGGGTTGTCCCGCACGGCCCGAAAGCAGCCGTGTGCCCTTGCGTGGGTTTCGCAGGATACTCCTCAGGCAGCCGAGTTAGAAGAGGTAGATGGTGCTGTTATAATGGACTTAGCCTCCCAAATGCTCTCGTAGCACCAGGGAATCTCTCACCCAGCTCTGATCTATGAATTGAACAGGGGAATAGTGGGTTTGCTGGGTGGGCAAGGGAGCTAAAGAGACCAGGGCTGCACCACTGGCATGGCTGGGACCTGCCCATGCCCTGGGCTCAGGGCAGAATATTGTCTTTTGTAGAGTCCTCACCCAGTGACTGGGGAGACGCCAACCACAGGCTGTGGCAATGGTGGCATGCATGGGGCAGTCCACGTCCTTGCTGTTCAAGGCTATTGCCCTGCCAAGCAGGGAGACTTCGTCTAAGCTGCCCACTGGGGATGGTGCCAGTTTCCAGACGGTGGTGAGGAGCTGCTGGCAAGGGCTAGCTGGCTCAGTCAGGGCCATGCTGGGAACACCTGAACAATTTCTGTGCCAGTGATGGAGAAAGTCTCCAAGAGCACCCCGTTTGCTAGCAAAGCTGGTGCCCTGGTGAGCCCAGGGATGATACTCTGCTGCAGGAGACCTCCGTGGGCTGCCATGGACTGCCGAGTGTGGGGAGGTCCTGGCTGGAGGCCCTGGAAGCATCACCAGCAATGACCAGGGTTACCGTCACTCCTGGCAGGCCCAGGAGCACTGGTTCTTCTGCGTGTTAATAGGCTGTACGTGCCTTTCCAAGATTTCCAAGTGCTGAAGCAAACTTCAGAAAACTGCTGAGGCAGAAGGACCAGCGGTTAACTAGGGGGAGGCATCAGCAGGGACTCCCCCTCTCCTGTTAGCCTGCAACCCCCATCAGAGCAATGCTGCTTCCCCAAGCCCCCCACCCCAGCTGGGTGTCTGCCTGCCAGCTCTCTGAGGCCCGGGGTGCCAGTGGTCTGCATGCCTGTGTGCTGCCGGCTGTGCTGCCTTCCCCACAGCGGCAGAATGGGGGAAATGCCAGGCATGAATGTCAGCCTTGGGACGCCTACAGCATGTTTCCTTTCCACCAGCAGACAGGATGTAAGCTGTCATGGGTGTTAATTAGCCTTTGCAGAGACCTGCAATGTGATGCTCCTGATTTTCGTCAGTGCATCTCTCAGTTTGACGCTCTCTCTTCTCAGACCACTCTTTTGACAGGGCCGCAGCACTGAAGCCCCCATCACTTTTGCAAGCCTTTTACAAGCTCTGTTTTCTAGGTACAAGACTTTTGAAAAAAAAAAAAACAAAAAACCACCACAGAATCCTGTTCTCTAAAAGCATCCTGCAAGTGCTGTAGAGTACTGGCCGTTTCTGGATAAAGATATGTTTGTCCAGATGTCTGCAGTACTGCTGGCCTCAGCTGAGTCCTAGATGTGTCCAGCAGCAACATCGCACTTGCTCCTACACATTTCTTGTGGCATATACATGGGAATAGCTGTGTGTATGCAGAAAGGTCAGAAAAACCTTTTTTGGCTTGCCTGAGAGTTTCATTTAGAAATGAAATTAAATGATTAGCTGTTTAGAGATAAGCTGGTTATGACTGAGGCTTGGACACATAATAAAAGTTTTACCACTTTAAACAAGGTGTGTTGGTGGAAGCACAGACTCTGCCCCCTGTGGAATAACTGTACGGTTCAGTCTCTGGGAAGGAGGCAGCTGCTACCCAGCAGCTGCATGCTGCTTGTCACTGCCCACCCAGTAAGCGTCCTGCTCCCACCAGTTTGCAGGCAAAACAGAGCAAGAGAGTGCTCCCAGGTTTTTTCCAGGGGAAAATCTCTGGTTTACTTTAAGCCCCACCACTCAGCACCGTAATACAGCAGTAGCAGACTCGGTACCAGAGCTGTGAGCTCCCACCCACCAGCCTTTGCTGCTGGCTATAACTTCCAGACAGGCAATGGTGACAAGTAGGAAGAGGGCAGTAACACCTGAAGTCCCTCCAGTCACTTTGAAGCTGCATGGATGCCCCAATGCATCTGCATCTGGGGACAACCTGGATGTCTCTCTTGTCACACTGGCAGCATGGGCTCTGCTCCCAGTTCACCACATCCAATTCATCTGATCATAGACCCCAGTGACTGGTCTTGGAGCCATATGTATATATCTGGTATCAACAGTCAGTGCCAGGGCGATACGGCTTCAAAACATGCTTAGCTTTCCTGGTGTGAAAACCATGCTTCTGGGGTTCATTGAACAAATTTGGATTGCAACTTTCATGAGACTGTAATTTATCAAAATCACAAAGGCGAGTCACGCAGGCCAAGTTTCTAGAGCTCACATGAAAGCTAGAAAACAGTTGAAATGAAAGTTTTAAGGTCTCTACCAATAACTGTGACAGATTTTTCCCATTAAGAAGCTTTTTAGTTTGGGTGATATTTTTAGTCTTGGGTTTTTCAATAAAAATGTAACATTTCCAAAGAAAGCAGACACCATCTATAATAATGTCAGCCAACCTCTGAGTTTCTCGTCAGAACAGTTTCTATGAATTGTTTTGAACCAACCTGTACGAGAAGCTATGTTACTTCTGTGCTTATAAATAGGCCTGTTTCACAAAACTCTTTCTCAAGTAAATTGCTCTCGATTAATATGAAGTACTTTCACTTATTACTTGTATTATAAAACAAGAGGGATCCCCACATGGATCAGAGTCCTGTTATGCTAACAGTTAATAAAGGGACATGTCTCACTCCGAAAAAACTAATCTTTTGGGTTTGCTCCAGATCTCTGCAGTTCCTGACTATCTTATGTGTACCTCTTAACAAATCAGCCCCATGGCTGCGTTGAGTGCCTCCTATTGTTAACTACTCCTTTCCTAACCACATTCCTGTGAGTAAAGGCAACATTATTAACCCCATGCCACAGATGGGAACTTGTGCTGCAGAGAGGTGAAATGTCACACTGAAGATGATACAGGATATCTGGACCAGAGCAAGGGGTGGACACCCACTCTTCCCTTGAAAGGCAGCACCCCACACACTATGCTTCCATATGGCTGGTGCTGTGATAGTATTATTATTTTACTCATTACTTTGCCATCAGAGAGGCTATGAAAGCAGACTTACAGTACTATCATCAGCTGGTTAAACAAGGGAGCATTTAGCTAGTATAAGCATACCAAGGATGAAAAACAGGAAGAGAGTAAAAGTGAATGAAGGGAAAAAGTGAAGGGCAGGGGCAGCATGGTTGTCAAGAAGTAGTAGGAGAGTATAGAAAGGAAATCGAAGCTTCGAGCTGACCTGTAAAACTCCCTCGTGTTACCATAACCCCCCTGATTTCACCCTCAGAGATCTTGTTTTGCAGCAGCCTTCACTTGACTCATCTACACCTGCCCACTTCAGTCCTGTGGCCAGCAAGAAACCCTCCCACCTCCTTTAACCACAGCCTTCCACACAGGGGTCTCTGCCGTCAGTCCCTAGACTCCGCATGACTCACCCCTCTGCACCTCTGCAGATATTTCCCTGAGCTTTCTCAGCTTGGAAAGCAAGTCTGTCACACCACTGAGGAAAAAAAAAGGCAACTAAATATGGTTGTGTGATGACAGGAATCAGATCTTCAGTGTTGGGATGAGCTCCATCATCTCTGTAGAAGAGTTCAGTACATGGTGAGCCTCCCTGCTTGGAACTGGCTGCCTGGGCAGGGGAAGGAACTAGCGCAACACAGAAAAGATCACACAGAGCCCAAGCTCCCCCACTCCTTGTTCTATCAATGTGAAGACCCCCCGAACAGATGTTTCCCTCTGCAAGGAAATGCAGTGCTAGCTTCATTATCAGGCTGGAAATCAAGACAGTGGTTAATTAAATGACTTTCCCTGTGTCACAATAAAAGCTGCAGATCAGACTCTCCTGAAAGCCCAGCTGAGCGTCATCTTCAGTGCACTGCTCCTCTCATCTTCTGCAATTGCTTCTGCAGTCATGGCAGGAGTTGGTCTGGGTCCACTGATCTCTCCAGCACTACCTCAGTGGAAAACCCAGTGGAAAATCTTTGGAATAGGAATTGATGGTTGGACTTGATTATCCTAGAGGTCTTTTCCAACCTTAATGATTCTACAATCTTGTTCCCATAAATGTTTGAGGAGTATGCACCTCATTTAATGTCTTCCCTACCAGGAGTAGGTAATGAAATTAGCGCCTAATAAGCAATATGCAAACTCAGTCTCTGAGGTACAGAAGATGACTGGTACAAAAATAAACATCAACTGTCAGGAAATGTCCTCTAGACAACATCCCAAGGAATAAGTTCCTTCAGGGTCTCAGTTTGCTATGGATGATGTGTGCTTTAAAACAAAAGGTTTGCCTTACTTACTTCTTGAAGTTTGTCATTGATAAGTTTTCCAACATAAATCCAAAGGATTTCTGATTGGCATGTTGGTTAATAACCAGAAAGTAAGCATGGGATTATGCTCATGTTACCTTTTCCTAATGCTGCTGATAATTGCTCAGTAGGTCCAGAAACCAGACACTGCAGTGACTTTGGTCGCAAACTAACTCTTCTGTCAATGTCTGGATCTGCACTAGTTGATTAGAGTGTGTCCTGCGTGCTACTGCAATCAGGAATTGGTTTGAGAGCTGAAGGAAACTAATATCTAGGCAGTTGAATCTGCATGATGAAAAAAACTCATCAGATTTCTGGAAATTACGGTTTAATTACTACAATCACCCGCATTAGCCCAGTCAGGTAGTTTGTGAACCTCTGTAGGGGAAAGGGAAGATTACCATTTAGACTGAGAACAATCAGGAATGGTTCACAGGTTTGGCAACCAGATCACAAAGGCTTTTGCCTCCACTTGAAATTCATCCTCGCTGTACAGTGGCTATGAAGGGTAATGCTCCAGTAAGTGCTCTGTGATATTTTTATGGCTTACTACCTGCACAGAAAAATTCAGGGGATATTCCATCTGTGACTGCTCTGAACCCTGAAAGGTGATAGCTTTATGAAGGTCGGTTCCTTGTGACAATTCCAACTTGTAACAATTTTCCTGCTACTAAGTGTAATAGAGACTTTTCTATTTATGCTTCTGCAGGTTCAGAGGTTCTAGACTATGCCTGCAGGCTGCAGGCAGCACGTCTGGAGTGTTGCCCAAGAGACATTTTTCATTTAAAGGCTGATTATTTTCTGCTGATCACAAACAAAAAGCTCTTTCCACAGGGCTTTGTGGGCCTCCTCTGTTGCACTGTGTCACGGTAAAGCCACCAGTGGCTTAACCATGGGGCTGGGAGGTCTTGGGGAGGGACTGTATTTGTGGCACAATGGAAGCTGCGTTTAACCTGACTTTCACACAATCCTCTTCTGCACCTCAGAGGTTTTGTGTATTCGTTGACCCAAATGCATTCAGTGGAAATGATACTTCCTTTTGTGAGATGAGGTGATTCAAGGCCTTCGTGGCCATTAGTGCTGGGAGGCAGGTGCTGGTGAAGCAGCTGAGGCCCTGCCTAGGCTATTTGGTGGGATTAGCACCAGCTCAAGGGATAGGTAAAGCAGGCAGCCACCCAAGGGAGCAAGTTGCCAAGAGTGTGAAAACCATCACAGCTCTCCTGCCTACACTGCCTGGAGAGCGATGCTCCTTGGGCAGCCAGGCTGGCTGTGGAGGCAAGGCTCACAGTGAAGGGAGGCAGCAGCTCCTGCTGAACCGCTGCTTGGAGGAGCAGCAGCCCCTGCTCTGCCCTGCCCCACCGCCGGAAGCGCACACAGACAAACCTGGGTCCCAAGGGCTATTTCTCCCAGTTCTGCTGCTTGCCCTCTCCCTCCCTTTTGCCATCGTAGGAGCAGCCCAGTGCTGGCACCTGATGTTTACTTGTCTTGCTGAGATACCTTAAACTGGCTTTGTCTGGAGGGGTAGTAAAATGGGGGAGACTGCTAGAGCACATCCAAGCAAATTAGCTGATGGCACCAGCAGCAATGTAGATTACACCACCAGGAGTGTATTGTGCTCTTGGTAAATGCTGCCTCCTACAGAAATGAGATGGAGGACCTATACTGTGCAGGGGGGATGAGGCACTGGGACCACATTCCTGCCCCACCAGGTCTGTTCTCATGGACAGAGGTCTGAAAGCCAAAGCAGAAGGCTGGAAGAGGCCGGAACTCAGGGCTGGAGAGGGAGCACAACTGCCCCTCCAGCTGGTCACCCATCATCAGCCAACACAAGGATGCTGCTCTCTCCTTGCTATAGAGACATCAACAGCCCCTTTTTCCTGCAGGCTCAGGCTCCTGGAGTTTGCAGTGCTTGTGGACAGGGTGGGGGTGTTGGGGGTTGGTGGTAGTATTTTCCACCTGTAACACCTAGTAATTACGGCATCAAAGAAAACAGAGCAGTGACTCTTGGGCACTTGTTCAGTATTTGAGTTCCACCTGTCCCCCCGGGCTGTAGGATGATTCTGGGCTCAATGATGGAGCCATATGGCAAGCCAGGAGGTGTCACACAGAGCCACTGTGCAGACTTCAATCAGGAATGTTTCCAGTGAAAGGAAAGTGTGTTAAACTCAGCCTTTCTCACAGTCTGACAGCTCCTGATGTTCATGTCAAGAAACAAATGCAAAAAATGTGCTCACTCTGAAGAGAGACATAACTGAACATTAACTGCATGTGCTCATACAGCAAAACTTGCCCCATTCACCAAGCGAGAAATGCTCAAGGACTCAGACTTTGCTACCTGAAAACCCAGGATACTGCTGCCTTTCTTGCCTTTCCTCTGTAAGCTTTTTTTTAAACACGTAACGAGCCTACTTGCAATACCACCATGCCCAGTTAGCAGTGCCGTTTGACTAGCTGGACTGGGTTTGTTAGAGGATAGGAGGGAAGTCAGAGCATTGCAGTGAAGTCACTGCAGTTCAAATGATAGTGTTCCTCTGCTTACCAGGAATCAGTTTAATGAAGGAAGGAATCACTGCTGCTAACATCAGAAGAAGTTTCCCATTGGTTTGGCTAGGCAAGCCATGACCTGTAGCAAAATAAGGCAGTAAATGCTATCACAGCCAACTCTTCTCCCTATTCTAAAGGCTTTGCTACCCAAAAGAAAGAAAAACAGT
Source organism: Phalacrocorax carbo (assembly GCF_963921805.1). NCBI lineage: Eukaryota > Metazoa > Chordata > Aves > Suliformes > Phalacrocoracidae > Phalacrocorax > Phalacrocorax carbo. Next base: position 62,137,142 of record NC_087515.1, on the reverse strand, counting down.
TGGAAAGCAAAGAACTGAAATGCTCTGCAGGGGAAACTGCCAACAGAGGCTTCTCAACAGTATAGGCAGAAACTAATATGAAAAAGAGGCCAGTGCTGGCAGGCCTTGTCATGGGGTGGGAGAGATGGGAGGAAGAGCCTGAGCTCGCACAGCCCTGGTGGGAGGGCAAGAAGAGCAGCTGGGGTCAATGCCATGAGGTGCAGTTCCCACCACCTCTCCCCTCCATCCCCTCTACATCAGCAGACCATGACTCTGCCAGCTCAGCTGCCCCAGGCACCACATGTACACTCCTCCATCCACAACTCGCCTGGGGTTCTCTAGTGCAGGACACTGACAGCGGCGCCGCATGATATGTGCACACACAGCCAAGGTGCACCTTGCTCCTGGGCATTAAACATCTGTGCAGGCACTGTGTATACAGCATAAAATGTACGTACCTGGCTGAAGGCAACCATAGCTTGCTCAAACCTTTGCTGAGTAAGAGTGATGGTGCTGAACACCGGCGGGGAAGAACAGTCTGGAGGGGCTGAAAATGAGAATGAATGTTATCAGTTTCCCTCATCCAGCAAACCTCTCACAAAGGTGAGGGATTTGAGCATTTAAAGAGTCATTGCTACAAAGTGTGTATGGGGAGAGGATAAAGTCTCTTTGTGCTCCTAACTCCTGGCTGCTGCCAAATTTCCCCTCAAGTGCCAGGGCTCCAAGCCTGGCAGCGGTCAGCATGACAGCCACTGCCGCACGGAGCCGGCCAGGCACCGCAGCACTGGCCAGGGCAGGTGCACAGCCTGCCATAGGCAAAGCCCTGTGGCCACTAGGCAAGGCACCCTGGTGGGTGTCTGCCTAAATTAGGGCAACCTCAGCACCAGTGTCTTCATGGGAGCTGCTCACCCCAAGCTCCTTTTACAGGCAGTGGGGAGACACAGGCGCTTGTAGAGCACCATTCTTCCTTCCCCGCTTCTGCTGCAGACTTTGGGAGAAGAGGAGCCATGTCTTTTCCCAGAAGTGCCCACTTCTCTGCATTGGCTATAAAAGGTCCCTGGAGTATCTGGGTTGGATACAGACCTTGACGCTCTAACTCTGTAACACAGGGCACAGGGTGAGAGGAGGCCGCTCTTGGTGAGCCCAGAAGCAAGCCAAGTGCCCTGCAGAGGCAGGAGAGCTGGCTTCAGTTAGAGGTGGGTAAGCTGCCTCCTGCAAACCCACAGGGGAGCTGCCTGACTCTTAAAGAGCTCAAATCCTTCAAATCTATGCTTCGGGACAGTGGGCTCTGTATGGCCACCCACCCTCCGAACATGAGCACGAGCACCAGGGAACAAGGCTATTTTGGGAACAACTGACACAGCAGGGGAGCATCAGAGGCAGGAAATGGCTCCTTGCTGCCAAGCATTGACATGAGGCCTATAAAGGGCAAGTTAGCACCCTTTGGGGGATGCCTGTCTTATTAAAGTCATATTTGCAGTATTTTTTTGAGATACTTGAAAAGCAGGGTGATACATTTACAGGCAACTTTCTGAATATTTGGCCCCATTTACTGAGTAGAAAAAGAATGACATCTGCTTTTTATTGAAACTTTGTCCCAAATTCATCAGAATTTCAGCAGCTTTCACCTCTAACTCACAATTTTTACTCCTGAAAGCTGTCAGCAGCATACCACTCCATGCGGTTTACAAATAGCAAACAAGCCCTATTATCTGTGTCTGCAGATCTTTTCTCCTGGGAGAACTGGAAAAGTGGCCTCAGTCTTCTGCTGGGGATTCACAGAGGAGAGGGTGGGGTGGGGAGAGAGAGAGAGTGTGCACCAAGTGCTGCTGCCAAAGCTGGAGGTGAGATGAGGAACTGACTAATTTCCTAGAGGGCAGAAACCAAGATCTCATCGAGTCAGTGCACACCAGCCCAGCGCAAAGGCGGGCACCTGTGAGTGGAGCTAGAGACACCAAGTGCACTGTGAGGGTGTTGTGGACCGAGCACTGTGAAGGGTGACGGGCAGTTGAGCCAGCTGAGACCACCCCCGTGGTGCCCCAGCCCGTCTAACCCAAAGCAAATGCAGTTCCCAGAGGAGACGAGCAATGCCTCTGGCTGTTATCAGCAGAGAAAAATAAAGCGGTAGCAGAAGTCACTTTGCTCTCACTGCAGGGAAAGGCGCTGGCACACTAGCAACAGTAAAAGACAGGAGTGGGCATGCTGTGGTATCTCTGGCTCTGGGGGAGGACTCAAATGCCAGGGATGACACCAGTATATTTACTCCAGGTTTATACCTGCTTTATACCAGTTTGACACTGGTATATTTACTCCCATGGCCTCTGCATGTGGGAACTTGTGTGACAGGAGTAGGTGACATTGCCTCAAACCTGCAGAGGAGCTGGTTTCTGAATGCAATGGTTGTTCCCATGCCTGTACTATCGTGGCCCTTTTTGCTGCCTACCTTTGACAAATACTTTAAAATACACAATCAGAAGTCAAAGAAATGAACATTGAAATTGCTTATTACTTACATGTGTCTGTTATCAGAGCAGCGGGTTTTTTCTTTGATAAACATTGACTCATTATTACCAGAAGCTTTTCTGAAGTCAGCCGCTCGACAAAAGGTCAGTACATGACCAAGCCCGTGTTGCTTGCACAGTGGTCGCAGCAGAGCACACAGAGTTAAGCATGTTCTGGGGAAAGGTTATTCTTCTAAGATACTGTAGGGTGTTCCCCTCACGCTTGAGGCCACCAGGACTCCAGCCTGGGGGAGTCCTCAGCTCCAGTTTAAAATGGGGTAGGGGGGTGGGGGAGGGCACAGTCTGTGGATCTCTGGGCTTGCGGTTTCAGGATAAATCCCCAGTCAAATGATGCAAATAGGCGCACACTGCATCAGAACCCTGACCCAGGCAGAGGTCTGTTATCTCCCCAGCTTACTCCCTTGTATCATGAGCTCTGACCATACCAGGTTATAAAACCATCAGTGTTGTCTGTCATACGGCTTCCACTTAAACCCACAAGGACTGTTCAGTGCAGACTCCCAAACAAGATGCATGTGGGAGGCCAGACACCACTTTCTTAATATGGTGAAACACCTGACAGCAAGTAGCACCGAAAGGCCAGCCCGTGTGCTGGTTTTGGCTAGGAGATCATAGTAGCTAGTATGGGGCTATGTTTTGGATTTGTGCTGGGAACTGTTGATAACACAGGGATGTTTTCATTAATGCTGAAAAGCGCTCCTCAAAGATTCAGGGCCTTTTCTGCTCCTCACATCACCCCACCAGTGAGCAGGCTGGGGGTGCACAAGAAGCTGGGAGGGGACACAGCTGGGACAGCTGACCCCAGCTGAGCAAAAATTCCACACTGTGTGATGACATGCTCAGTGTGTAAAGCTGGGGGAAGAAGAAGGAAGGGCGGTATATCCGGAGTGATGGCGTTTGTATTCCCAAGTAACCGTTACACGTGATGGAGCCCTGCTTTCCTCGAGATGGCTGAACACCTGCCTGCCCATGGGAAGGAGTGAATTAATTCCTTGTTTTGCTTCGCTTGTGTGTGCGGCTTTTGCTTTACCTGTTAATCTGTCTTTATCTCAACCCATGAGTTTTTTCACTTTTACTCTTACGATTGTCTCCCCCATCCCACCAGAGGGGAGTGAGCGAGCAGCTGTGAGGTGCTGAATTGCTGGCTGGGGTTAAACCACAACATCCAGGAACCATTTCTGAACCCACCTAGGGCTGGCCAGAGACACACTCTCTGCAGAGAAGACAGGGGATGCTCAGGGAACATAACCTGCCTGACTGCCGCCCGGGATGGAGATGGTGGTTGCAGCTGGTGGCAGCGTGATACTCAGGGTGCCTAGGACGATGTATCACGAGGAGGGGAAAGAAAGAGCACTGCACTGCAGGGAAGAACAGGTTTGTTCCTCTCCCTGAACAAGTATAAAGCAAATTAGTCCTGTTACTGTTATTCCTGTTATTCTAGAGTTGCCACAGTTTCATCTACCCAGTGCAAATAGCAAAGATTAACTGAGCAATCGGTTTCAAGTAATGTATGTACACATGCACACATTTTGGCACCAGTGAAAATGCCGGCCCTGTTGTTCCTCCTCTCACTCCAAATACGGCAGAGAGCAAGACCTGGCTCTGGCTGTGATGCTGGAGGGTCTGGAGATGCTGAGGCATGAACCCAAGTGTCACTCCTGAGGAGTGGGGAGCCATGGCAGGGCCTTCAGAAACCATCGTGCTTTGCAGCTGGGTTATGTGCTTTACCAGATTTGGCTCTGGGCAAGTGACAGGACCCACGGTAGTTCGCTACCTCCTTGCAGAGGTAGGGGGACAGGGCCCTGAGCCCAGCAGTGAGGATGGGGCACAGTTCTTCCTTGATTCACCCAGGTCTGGCGCTTGCCACCTGCAGAAGGCATGCACTGGCTGCTGGCTGAGATGGGTGAGAAGTGCTTCCAAATTATTCCCTCCCTTAGGTCTCTAAGTTATGGTCTCTCCTCTGGGTGAATTAAAAAAAAATCCTATCATCTGGATGGGGTGAGAGGTTTCCTATCATGATTCAGTAGCAAAGGACTAAACCTAGGAAGTGGGAGGTCCTGGGATGTGGGGAATCAATCCAGCACATGCAACGTGTTTCAGGTAAAAGCAATAAATTACTTCATCAGGGTCCAGGGGCTTGGAACTGGCTATTTCCACATGGAAAGTGCATTCAGCTTTTATGGTTTTAAAAATTAAATTAATGACTTGTTAGAAAAGTGAGAACTTGCATAAAGGTTCCCACATGGGGTGTATATTTTTTCCTTCTGGCCTGAGTCCTCATCAGTGCAAGAAGAGCTCCATGAGAAGCTCCCACCAGCCCCCTAGGACTGCTGAACCATCCCCCAGTCTTCATGCTTCTTCACAGCTACTGAGCATCTTTACTGGGGATGCCGTCCCCTCCCCAGCCTCCCATGTGATCCCCAGTAAAACCTCCATGCTCTCCCTGCAAATCCCTCAGCAAGCTGGTAGAGGTGGGCAAAGCCAAGGTCAGGGGTTGGTGGTGCAAAATCTGGGTATACCTGTCGGATTTTGTGTTTGGCTTTAATTTACATGAAGATGATGGTCATTTTCATTTGATTTATTGAACTGAACAGTGTTATGCTGTGAAGAAAAAACTTTATTCCCAAGTGTTGCTGCTACTTCAGTGGAAAAAAAACTACATGTGATTTCTAATGAAAGAGTGCAGCAGACACAGAGAAGCCAAATTAATTTTGCCCTGTGGTCCATGAGCTGGGAGAATTTGAACACATTTATGCCAGTATTGACTGTCAATTACATCATACTTTCTCTCTTCAGGGGTTTTCCTCCACTTAACAGAAATCTTTGCTTTCTACATGGCGGATATCTCAGTACCTGGCACAGGTTAAACTCCAGCCCTTCTTATTCTAGCCTGCAACCTGCTCTCACTCTGAGACACACAGCAGGTAACACAAGGATCACATCTACAGTTTGTAGAATTTCAGGTACAGTCACTGGGAGCCATTTACTTAATGAAATCACCTACATGCACCACGCAAGGGCTTTATCCCAGGCACCCGCAAGGAGAAGTGCCTGAAGACTGGCCCATAATCAGGAAAATGGGAGGGAAAGCCTGAAAGAAATCCTACTGCTCTGCACATTGTGGTGGGATGTAGGGCGCTGAGAGTGCTGAACAAGCCCGGCACTAAATGATTTGCTTTTTGAAACTGGCAGAGAAGTCACAACTCCTTTATTAGCTCAAAGCACTCCACCAGAAAAACTGAAAATCCAGAGTTTAGTCATTCTTCCTCGGATGGGCTAACCACATGCTGCTGCCTTATAGGCACAAATGCATCACTTGTTTTTACTCATTCGAAAAGCCTTTCAAAGTGTTACCTCATTCAGAGATACACAGGGACATGATTTTGCCACCTGGAGAGACTTTTAGGTGCCCAGATTCTTCAGCAGGCAAGGGCCAACACTAGCTGAATACAAAACCAGTTCCTAAAACCTTGGACTTCTTCATAAATGCCCCCAAATTTACAAACCTACTTATACAACCCCTAAGGACGAACTAAAAGCCACTTCAACCCCCTCCACCATGGTGTGCAAAAGTGCTTGTGAAAATGGCAAACCCATGTCTTTCCTCCTCCTCCTGAAAGAATCCACCACTGGCAGAAGCACAAACATTTCACAGGGTTCATGGTAAGTGATCACTTAAACCAAACCCCACAAGACACCAAAAGCAGAAGCAGAGTGGGGAGCCTGGGGGGTTTCCAGGAGGTGTGCTGGCAGGTAAAGCTGGCTTTCCTCTAGGAGGTTTTCCCAGGGGACATACTGAAACTCCCAGGGACTTTCCTTTCCCCAGCCACATTGTGCATGTGCACATGCAGAGGAGGCCGGGAAAGGGGCAGCTGTGATGGTCCCAGCACACTGGACCACCACAAAGGGGAGGAAAAGGGGCTTTGGGGGGGGGATGAGTCCTTTAAATGAGCTTTTGCCTGGACCTCTCCCCTGGTTTGTCTCTCACTTGAGGCCAGCAGCAAGGCAGGAGCAAGGGCCATGGGGCAGCCCTGCTCCACCTTGAAAGTGGGACCACCTCCCCCCCAGTACAGCCAGGCCTCAACCCCTCAGTGGTCACTCCAGCCAGGACATCCTCACCCATAGCTCCCCACCCAGCTGTGAAGGGAAAGGGTCTGGCTCCCTCCCACACAAACGTGAGCGGGGGCAGCCGATGCCATACAAGCACCGCGGTGCAGAGGGCCCTGCCTGGGCTGGCACAGTGGGAACAGATGAGGTGGGGATGTAATGGGGATGACTGAGGTGATGGGAGCAAGGGACTAAATCTGTTAGCACTGTGTAACTGGTGTTGTTCAGGAAGGGTAGGGGAAATGGAAGAAGAGAAGGAGGAAAAGGGATAAGCCAGGTGGGAATGGCTGGGGCAAGCTCTCACAGCCGCAAGGGAGAGGGAAGGGCTCACAGCAGGCAGTGCAAGGCAGGAGCATCCAGACACTCTCTGAGGCAGTGCTGTGTTGCCAAACCAAACCACCTGCAAATGCTGCTGGTGCTGTGGCTCAGGCTGTGCCTGCCTGCAGTAGCCAGGGTTGCCCGGCCCAAGGCAGGGCTCTGCTCCCCAACTGGGGACCACCTGGGACACTGCTGCCCCATAATAGTCATGCAGGCTGGGAAGGAACTTACAGATATATGCAAGAAGAAGATTTCTGGTCTCTGTTGTAACAGCACAGGCATAGAGTGGTTCCTCTGAAATAAGCGGCAGCACTCTTGATTTAAGCTAGCCCTCCCAAGGTCACTGGAGTGGCTCCTGGCTTATATGGAATAAACCAGACTGGAATTTGCTTTGAGCTGGTCTATGTTAAAACCCTTTTCCAAAGCTATTTTGTGCTACTAACATCGCTGGAGTCTGTGCAGTTACTCTGAACTTCTAACAATACAGCCATAAAGAGGTTTTTATCTAAAGAGGTTTAAAAGCCAACAGCCTGCTTATTGGGACTGGTGAGATTTTCTTTATTGAGTGTGCAATCAGTGTGTTTTAGAGCCCCCACAGGGGCCCTGCTGCAGTCTCCCTAAGACCAGCTGTGACATGTGCCCCCCAAAAGCTCTGCTGGCACTGCTGCTGTCCCCAGCAGCAGTGGTACTGAGAGGTTCCTCATCATCATCATCCTCCCACCCTCCTGGTCCTCCCTTCCCAGTGTCCTGCCCTCCAGTGGGGCCAGTTACTTGCCTGGCATCACACCCCTGCTTTCCAAGGTACTAAATTACTGCAGGATGCAGCTTTGCACTGGACTTCATTAACTGCAGGCGCTGTATCCCTTTTCCTGCCACACCATGCAAGCCAGACATCCATGCCTATCTGCAGCAGATATTAATTTCTCAGGCTCGTGGGAGGACCCACTGGTGTGTGGCAGATGGTGCACTGGACTGATGGATGCACAGGGCTGGGGAGGTGATTCACCCTTCTTGTCACTTGGGATCATGTCCCAGCGCAGCCTGGAGCTCCTGTGACGCTCCATTCCCGTGCCATTGCAAGGGGTTTATGTACATTGTCAATATCGGATAAAACGCGATGTGAGTTGAGGAGCCTTATTCGGTACTGTCTTGCTCCATTTTCAGAGACTATTGGCACTCTGAAAAAGCACCAGGCTTAAGTAAAATAGTGGGCAGCCAGATCCAGAAAACTGGAAGTGAAGACAAGCCTGAACACCAAAGTGCAGTAAGATGGATCCAGCCTCATGCTATGGGTGCAAGTGCCAGGGCCGTGTTATGTCTAAAGAAAATAGCATTTTTTTTTCAACATATATTGAAGAGTTACTTCTGAAAAAAAGTAGAGAAAAAAAATCGATCTTGGGTCACTCAGCATCCCAATTTGTTTTGCTAAATAATCACCTACTTTTTTCTTTTTGTTCCTTTCCTGCTTTCTCACCAGAATCAGAAAAATAAAGAGAGGTTAACAAGAAAGAAGGAAGTAAGAAAGAAAGACAGAGAAAATTATGCTTATCTGAAATCCCGATTTTTTACATTGTCTCTGCTGACAACGTTGAACCAAATGCATTATTTTCCTTCTTTTTTCATCTTAACTCTTTTTCAGTAAGCTCCTTCTTACTGGAAAATAGTCCGTTTCTGCTAGCAGCCCTAGTTATGACAAGCTGAAGGACCAATGGAAAGCCAGACCAGTTGGCATGTAAAATACACTTCCAGTCATTATATCTGGAAGGTCTGAAGCTTCTACTTGTGATACACGCACCTCTGTGTGTTTCATGCAGAGAGCCCCTGCCACTAATCTCGTTTTTTGTGGAAGACTCTATTTGTCAAAGCTGACAACGCCACGAAGAAACAGTGTTTCGGGGCAGAGATTTAGTGCCCGGCAATTTTCTTCTTGTTTCCCAGCCAGCACCTCGCTCCTGCCTGAGGTCAGGCTGCATGATGTAACGGTCCCTTCTGGCCTCCCAGTCGATGCGCTGGCAGCCGGGGCTCCTCTCCCTGCTGACAGGAGCGATCGCTGCAGCTGAGACCCCCCCGGGGACCCGGCTTTGGTCCTGGGCTCACACCAGACTACCAGCTGCTGCGGGACAGGGTTCACAGCGTGCACTAAAGTGAAACGTTTCTCTTGCAATGATGTTAAACCTCTAAGAAACACGAACAACGACAACCAAACCCCCCTCTTTAACTCTTTCCCTCGCACAAATACAGCCAAGAAAGACTCCGGTTTTATTTTAACCAATACTCGCTTCCTCGCGGCTGAGGGTTTTGGTTGGTTTGCTCTGTTCCCCAGGTCTCTGCTGCCCTGAAGCGGTGTCTCAGCAGTTTGACCGCGGTACCGTCAAGCCGGCTCTTCAAATTCTGCCTCTGGCAGGAGGTGGGGGGCTCCCAAAGTCTGACCCCGATACCGCCCGGCTCCCCCGGCCCTCCTCCTGAGGAGAAGGAGCGCTCCGCGGCGCGGGGCCGGGCTCAGCCCCGCCGGACGGCGTTAGTCCGGTGCCCTCGGAAGCGCGTTTCTAGAGTTACCCAGGAGAAGCCTCGGGCTCTGCTTGTTCCCAAATTCAAGACCAGGCTCAAAGACCCCGCTAGTTCTGCAGCAGCCCCTATAATATCTAGATGTATATACCCGCCGCAGCCAGCCCGCACCGCCTTTCACACCCTCAAAGGCGGGGTGCTGCCCCGCTCCCCGCCCCCCACACCCCCACCCCCCCCGCCGGGCCGCCCTCACTCACCGCCGGGGCCGCGGGGATCCCCCCGCCGCCGCCGCCGCCGCCGCCGCCGCCCCGCCGCGCCTGCCCGCCAGCCCGCGGCCCCGGCATGGCTCCGGGGGGCGGCCGGAGGAGCGCGGGGGGCCGCAGCCCTCCCTCGGCGGCTGGCCCGCCTCTGGGCGCCGAGCCGCGGCGAGTGAGCCGAGAGCCCGGCGCCCCCCGCCGCCCTCCCCGCCGAGGGAGGAGCCGCTCCCGCCCCGGGCCGCCGAACCCGGGGGGGCAGCACGGGTGCCCAGCCGGGCGCAGGCAGAGCCGGGCTTGCCGGGCTCCCCGTCTCCCCGCAGGAGAAGGGGGCCAAAAGTCAATAGGCGTAGGGAGAAATGAAGTGAAAAGTGACTTAGAAAGAGAAGACCCTTCGCAGCTGCTTGTTTAATGATGGCGCAGCCAAGCCCTCCCCGCCAGGATTATTACTGAGGCAGCGTGACAGGTATGCATGTGACATCATAGGGTGTCAGAAATAACGAGCACTGGTGCCGGGGAACTTGTAGCCCAAATTTGAGTTCATCAGGCACGCAGGAACGAGGGATGGGGTCAAGGGACATGAGGGACAGGGGGCTGTGTCGCCACTGGCCTGGAGGTAAAGGCTCTATAGTGCACTCATGTCCCCGCAGGCATCTGCTTTGGTCTGTAAAACGCATCCTCACATTCTCCTGGGCACAGCTTTGGGGAATCACCCTTTTAACCGGGGTAAGAATTGCACAAGGCTCTTAAACAACTGCGATTGACTTCCTACTACCCAACACGCTCCATGTTCATATTGAAATCTACGCACCTCAAGTGCAGGGGAGCTTTATCAGTTCAAGAGGGCTCTTCCTTCCATGGACTTGCCTATATTTAACCGTCGTGTTTTACAAGTGCCCTGCCCTCACTGAGCTGTGCTGCTTGGCAGCTAGAAATAAAGTTGAAGGATTTGTTTCAAGTAATGATTAATCGCCTCTGGATGGGACACTACCTTTTGCAGTCCAGATTATGGTATTTTACCTAGGAAAAAGCATAGGATCTGCTCTTCCCCATGAGAAGGACAAGTGTCCTGTCAAATGTGAGCTGGTTATTAAGAGGTCCAGTTTGTCCTTGCAGAAGGAGATGAAATACCACCTTCCTGCCTGTCCACAACGCACTCCTTAAAAAGAACCCAGCAAAATATAGCAACCTTTCAAAACCACTCAGGTCCCTTGAAAGGACAGGTAGATACAGACTTGCGCAGAAGTTGCATCTAACCGCAACAACTCTGCCCTTGCTTGCATACAGCCGGCCTCTGCAAACCGGCCACCTATCTCTGCCAGTATTTCCCTCCCTTTCCTGGTTCTGTGCGATCCAGAGAGTTCTGGGGGCTTTTTGGTTTGTTTGGGGTTTTTTCCCCTTGTATTTTTTAGCTTTATTGCTGAGTGTGTCTCTTGTATAAAATTTTAACAAAACTTCTTTCCAAGGTGCTGGGTTCCCTCCATGACACGCTCTGGCAGCTTGCAAAAATCAAGGGGGAAGTTACACGAGGTTTGGCATCAGCAGTGCAACTATTGTGAAGGCTCAGTTAAGCCCTCCAGGACATGAACGCAGGCCAGCTTTTGTGGAAGTTGCAATATGTTCCCAGACAGCATGATCAGGGGTGATTGATTTCTACATTTACATATTGGTTTATTATTTATATCAGCTCAAGTTGGACAGATAAAATTATAGCTTGAGGCCTTCAGAGAAGTGAGACAGACCACTGCTTTCTGCCTATTATTGTTCAGATCAGAAATGTTTTCCAGATCACTGTGAAGGGAAGACATTTTTTCTAAGGTCACACAATGTCTTGGCCAGGACTTAATCTGGATGTAAAATAGTGGAGAATTTTGGAAGGTGGTAACTGAAGACTACAGTGAAAGGAAGAAAATGAAAATCAGAATTGCAGATGTGGTCATCTTATTTCTTACAATTCGTGTTTCTTTTCATGCTTATGCCAAAAAAAACCCCTGTGTTTTGCTCTGCACAAAGCCTCATACATGTCAGCAGTGTAAGATTAACTGTGATGCCTAATTAAAACAGGCAGTCACCAATTAAGATAATAAAAAATTGCTATTTGAAATTCATAAGAGACTGAGAAGTTAAAGAGACACTTATCTTATCCAAAAGCTTAGCAGGCTTTCATTTGCAGATACTTAAGAAAAAAAGAAGTGAAAACGCACTCTGGAACATAGCCCAGCAAAATCAGAGAGGAGTCTGCGAGCTCCTGTGACGCTTCATTACTGAAGTGCCTGCTGCTAGCCAGCCCGTTTGCGTTTGCACTCCATCTGCCGCATCTTGTACATATTGAGATCCCAGCTCTGCTACCATCACTTCTGATGACAGTTACCCCTCAGGTGTCCCTAACGCCACTGCTGGGACCACCTGAACAGTGCAGGACCTGCACCAGCACCTGTGTTTTCCTTGGGGGAGGGGCAGCATTTCACTGACATTGTCAACGTTGCTCGCTCTTATCTCCCTGGAAGCTCTATGAAATACAGTAATAATAAGTAGTTTAAGAAACTGACAGCAATTCTCCAACCTGAAGTTTATTTCAAATTCATTTGTACTGTCTGAAAAGCTGATTCAGTCTTCTTTGCCTGCTGTTACTAAGTGAATTATCTCAGAGGAGAACATATGTATGTTCAGGTATATAAACATATGCACAAAGCCTGTGAGTACCTATATGCATGTGAGTGTGGCGGGTTAACTTTGGCTGGCTGCCAGACACCCACCCAGATGCTTTCTCACTCCCCCTTCTCAGTGGGACAGAGGGAAAAAATGAGCTTTAAAAAAACCAAGAAAAAACTCATGGGTCAAGATGAAGACAGTTTAATAAGAAAAGCAAAAGCTGCATGTGCAAGCAAAGCAAAAAGAGGAATTCATTCCCTACTTCCCATCTGCAGGCAGATGTCCAACCGCTCCGTGGGCAGCAGGGCCTCAGCACGCATAACGGTTGCATGGGAAGACAAATGCCATAACCACAAATGTCCCCCCTTCCTCCTTCTTTCCCTGAGCTTCTATTGCTGAGCATGACGTCATGTGGTATGGAACATCCCTTGGGTCAGATGGGGTCAGCTGTCCCTCCCAGCCTCTTGTGCAGCCCCAGCCTTCTTGGTTTTGGGAGTGTGGGGAAGAGAGAGAGAAAGCCTCGACACCGTGCAAGCACTGTTCAGCAGTGGTGTGTTATCAACCCTGTTCTAGCCCCAAATGCAAAGCACAGCACCGTACAGGCTGCAATGGGGAAAGTTAACTTTGTAACTTCATCCCAGCCAGACCCATCAAAATCTTCATCCCTAATTCCATACCATTTGTGTCACTCTCAAGTCCCACATTATCTAACACATCTGGGTATCCTCTGACCATCCCATTCTATCCACTTCTTGTTCCTGAAATCCCCTTACCAACACTTCCACTACACACTTGAACCTTCTTTACATCCAACAGTCAGGTTTATACATCCTCGTTAACCACTATACCCTGTTCCTTGACATATAGAGAGGTATTATTCTCCCATTCCATGGGCCTCCTTCAATAAATGTCCATAAGAACAGTCAATTACTTGGGGCCTATCTGTCAAGGTCATCATCTAGGACAGGAGAAGCAGCATGTGGGATTGTTGGGCGCCAAGATCAGTTTGGGTTGGGTCATCACGGTACTCACCTGGTTCCTGGTGAAGCTCATTCTCCATCAATTCAGGCAGTTCTTGCTGCATTACTTACATACAACTCAATTAGCAGATTTTTTTCTTCCCAAGATTAAATGCCCTTGAGATACACACTGGATCTCCCCATCATTCCACATTACCCACCAAGCATACTTGGACCCTTGAGCGAAGACAATCCCTTGAGTGGGTTTGCCTTTTTCCCAAAGGAGGAGCAACCCACACTTCCCTTCCCAGACACTTCACTATGTGCACTACTACGGGGACCTTATCTCCTCCCACAGCATGCAGGGACATTGCTTAGGCAGGACCAGACAGTTTGCAGATCCTCTGCTAAATTTATGTCCCAGTGTTTTCATGCCCCAGCACTCAATGGTCCCAACAGTCTTTAAGAGTTCATTGTATTGTTCAACCTTTCTAGAATTCCGTGGGTGATAGGGAATGTGACTCAGCCAATCAATGCAGTGTTTCTTGGCCCAGGAGTCTATGAGGTTATTTTGGAAATAAGTCCTGTCATCTGACTCAGTTCTTTCTGAGGTACCATGTCACCACAGAGCTTGCCTTTCAAGGCCCAAATGCTGTTTCAGGCAGTAGTATGGATTACAGGGTATATTTCCAAACATCCAAGAGTGGCTTTCACCATGGTGAGCATGTTGTAGCACTTGCCTTGGCAGGTGGTCCAATATAGACAAATCTGCCAGGCCTCACCATATTGATAACCCAACCACCGCCCTCTATTCCAGGGATACTTTATTCATATGGGTCACTTGATTACAACACATTTCACATTCATGAGTGACCTCTCTGATGCTTCAACGGTCAGGTCCACCCCTTGATCACAAGCCCGTTTGTATGTTGCATCTCTCTCTAGATGTCCCAATGTTCATAGGCCCACTGAGCTACAAAGAGCTCACTCTTACATTCCTAGTCCAGGTCCACATGTGCCACTTCAATTCTGGTGGCCTGTCCACCTGCTCATTGTTCTGATATTCTTCAGTGGTACGGTTCTTGGGTTTGTGAGCATTTACATCACATACCTTCACAACAATGTTTTCTACCTGGGCATTGATATCTTGCGACAATGCAGCAATCCAGATAGGTTTACCTCTGTGCTGCCAGTTGTTCTCCTTCTATTGTTGTAACCAGCCCCACAGGGCATTTACCACCACCCATGAGTCAATATAGAGACAGAATACTGGTCGCTTTTCTCTTTCAGCAATCTCAAGGGCCAGCTGGATGGCTTTCACTTCTGACTTGACTCTCCTGCAACAGCTTCAACAACTTGTCATGTGGGACTGGCTAGTCCATGATCTCTTCCAGGATTCCTAGGTGGTTGGGGTTCCCCATTCAAACCTGTTGCATGATCAGTGCTACCCACTTACTGTAGGTAGTGTTGGTTGCTTGATATGTAGAAGTGATGCTTCCTTTGAACATCCAGTGCAGCACATGTAATCGTGGTGCCTAGAGGACCTGTGCTTCTGTGCCAGCAACTTTTGAGGCAGCTCAAACTTCCTCATGTGCTGCTAGTATCTCTTTTACATTTGGGGTATAGTGGGCTTCAGATCCTCGATACCCCTGGCTCCAAAACCCTAGAGGTTGGCCTCAGGTTTCTCCTGGTGTTTTCTGCCAGAGGCTCCATGTGAGGCCATGCTCTCCAGCTGCAGTGTAGAGCACATTTTACACAGCTGGTCCTGTATGGACAGGCCCAAGGGCTACTATGCAAGATATCTTCTGGCTGATCTGCTCAAGGGCCTGCTGTTGCTCAGGCCCCCAATCAAAATAGTTCTTCTTTCAGGTCACTTGATAAAGAGGGCTCACTAGCTGACTGTAACCCAGAATATGCATTGTGCAGAAACCCACAACACCTAGGAAAGCCTGTGCTTCTTTTTTGTTAACTGGTGGGGACATAGCTGTTATCTTACTGATCACATTTGTCTGTATGTGACAATGTCCATCCTGCCATTTTATTCCCAAGAACTGGATCTCTCATCTGCGTTCTTTGAGCTTGCGCTTTTTTGTTTGTTTATTTTTGTTTAATGGTGAAACCAGCTTTCAGAAGGATCTGGATTATCCTTTTCCCTTTCTCAAACACTTCCTTGACTGTGTTGCCCCACACAATGATGTTGTTGATGTATTGCAGGTGCTCTGGGGCTTCACCCTATTCCAGTGTAGTCTGGATCAGTCTGTGACAGATCTTACGACTGTGCTTCCCTGTTACGGTCAGCTCCAGGTCCATTGAACAACCCTCCACACTAAAGCAAAATATGGCTGGGTGATTGAGTCTTGTTAATCACTCCTTAGCTCTCCAACTGACGAATCAGATCATGGATGGGAACCGGGGAGTCTTGGTTGGTGTGATATTGCCAATGGTGCACCATCATGGTAGCAATCGGCACCCGCTGTTCTTTGACACGCAGCAACTCTGCAACACAGGGATCCTCCAGGAGGCTGGGCGATGTAGGCAGCTGTTTAACCTTCTCTGAATCCATGGCAACTACATCAAAAGCCCTTCACTACCTTTTGGGTCCTTGAAGTATCCTCTCCTGAGGTAGTCTGTGCCAAGGATACATGGGGCCTCTGGGCTGGTCACAATGGGGTGCTTTTGCCACTTGTCCCCTGTTAAGCTCACCTTGGCCTCCAACAGGCAGTTGTTGGGATCCCCCTGCCAATCTGGAAATCCAGATGGGTTTCTCCCTGCCATACCCTGATGGCATTAGGATACACTGTACCAGTGTCTACCAAAGCTTTGTGTTTCTGTGGATCCAGTGTGCCAGGCCATAGAATCCACACAGTCCAGTAAACCCAGTCATCCCTTTCCTCCTCTTGGCCAAAGGCAGGGACTCTCTACTTCCAGTTGGAGACCCCTGCGGTGTCAAACCAGAAGTCCCTTCACCAAAATCATGGGAGGCACTCAGTCCTTTTCTGTACCTGGGGAATGACTGCTTGCCTCCTACCGTCTCAACAGCAGCTGAACTGACAGCCGTCTTGGATGGCCCTTCTTATCAGCCGTCTTTCCCCCCAGTTTGTGTATGTGGGCTCCTAACCTGGGGGTGGGCTCACCATCCCCCTTCCTCATGTCCTGCCCCTGGCCACACAGGGGGAACCAGAGAGTGCCACCCAGAGTATGCTTGGGCTCCCTTCCCCTTTGGCTGGGGAGGGCTGGGTCTGCAGGGGGGCCCTGACAGCCGAGATGCTGGCCTGCGGGGACAAGGAGGGAGACACCTTTTCTAAAAAACATCAGAGCCAGTGGGACACTCTCTCCACGGTGTATCGAAGTCTGCTCAGTCAATTGTTGCCAGGCAGTTGAAATATAACGCTGGTGCATCTTGGACAACCTTTTTGCACATGCACATGTATGCTGGACATCATCCTGATCTTTGGAGACCTGGCTGTCATTCAGGTCACTGTAAAATATTTTCCAGCACTGCTAATCCTCTCAGATATTGGATGCCTTCTTCAGTGGTAGTGGCAGAAGTCTGCTTGCCTGGCTGGCAGCTATAATCTTTCAGCACGTCTTGAAGTTTGCCCAAGGTAATGGACCGGCTAGTTTCTGCCTCTGGGGTGATTTCCCTCACTTCTTCCTCTTGCTTCCTTGCTGAAGGACCAGCTTTCTGACCAGACCCTCTCCTCCTCCTGTACTAATCGATGTTATGGACCTGTTGACCTCTGCATCCAGTGCTTCTTTTTGACTACTAGGGCAATTACTGTAGTTGGGGTTTGGGTCCTTATCTTATCCCTGGTGTTCCCAGATGTGGTTCGGGTCCCTGTCTTAAGCACACTCCTCTGATGGTGCTGAAGGGAGGTTCAAGAGACATGAGGAAAGCCCCAGTGCTAAAAGCTGCTGGGTTTCATTGGGGTAAGCAAGGCACCGTTCCGCCAAGTAGTGCGCCAGTTCAGTGGGACTACACGCCCGTAGACGTGTAAGATCCCAGGCTTCACTGCCACTGCAGGCACCTGACCAAGTCCTGCCACATACCTGCCAGGGATCGATAGCCTAAAGGCACATTTCCTTGTTACCTCACCGACAAACTGTCCCCTCTTAACACCAGACCAAAACCAGTTTCTACACACACGACAAAAAGATGGTGACGTAAATCAAGTAGCTTAGATAAGGATGTGTGAGGACCTCTGGAGCCTGTGCAACAAAGGTGGACACATCAGTCCTGGAGGGGAAGAGGGAGGTGCAATCTCTTACCTCTCTACAGGGCAGCCCTCCTGGCACAGTGGTGGTACCTGTGCCAGGCCCAAGCGAATGGCTGCTGCTTTTATCAGAATGTTCCCAGGCGCAGCTAAACACAGAGATAAGTGGTACAGCAAAGAGCAGGAGCTGAAAGCAGCCACTGGCAAGACCTAGGCTGTGTTACACGGTAAATCAAGTGAGCTCCGTGACCCATGCAGAAGCTTGCCGATTAACAGCTACCAGAGCTATAGTATGCCTAGACCAAAACTGTTGTTATCTCATGCCTCACATTGGGCAGTAATAAAAAGGACTGGTGGGTTGATCTTGGCCAGCTGGCAGACACCCACCCAAATGCTTTCTCACACCTCCTCCTCAGCAGGACAGGGGAGAAAATAAGATGAAAAAAATCCTCGTGGGTTGAGGCAAAGACAGTTTAATAAGAAAAGCAAAAGCTTTGTGCGCAAGCAAAGCAAGAAGAGGAATTCATTCACAACTTCCCATTGGTAGGCAGATGTCCAGCCACTCCCTGGGAAGCAGGGCCTCAGCACATGTAATGGTGGTTTGGGAAGACAATCATAATCCTCCTTTCCCTGAGCTTTTATCAAAACAGATGTGCAGCTCTCATTTGTGTGCTGTTTGCTGTGTGAAGCTCTGTGGATTGGAGCGGGGGCTGGGAGGTGTGATCTGTTGAGCCCTTGGCAGGGACCCCACAGCACAGGAGTGTCTTAATGTATGTGCGGGACTGCGGGACGGCACAGGCTGGGAGAGCCGTGTGTTCTCCTGTGCAGCCCAGTGGATCTCGACTTGGGAAGAGATTTAGCACCAGAGAGAACAATTCTTGTGCTGGGCCACAGGAAAGTTTTGCACCTGGGGGAAATGCTGCCTGCAGTGCTGATGGACCACAGAGAGCAGCGTGGGTGAGGCAACCTGCACCTGCGTTGGTTTGTTCAGTCATCCAGTTGCTCTTGGGGGACTCTCCTGGGGTTTATTTCCAAGCCTGGAGGTCATGTCATCCCCGGACAGATGTTTCTGTTCATGTCAGCTAACAAGGTAGGGCTATGTCATGGATCATATCCCGAGGTGCTGTGTGTAGATCAGGCACTGCAAATGCTGTGGATCTGCATATGCCAGGATGCTTCACAATGACTGCTCAGGAACTGTATCGTGAAGGGTTTGTACACTTTGGAAAAGAGGCACATCTGCATCTTTTTCTCCTCCCCAGCCCTGACTGGCAAGAGCTGCTCGCAAACTAGTCCAGATCCAGGGTCTGGAGGGAAACAGGCATCAGGTGGCATGGGATGAGGCAATATTTGCCCCTTTAGGCCAAAGAGCACCAGAGGAATTGCTGGTGGATTCTGAGCAGCGAGACAGCAGGAATGCATTCCTTCTGGAAACATTGCTACAAGTACATAGCATAATGTATAGCTGAATGTTTGCTGAGTGCTCCTTCCAGGTCTCCACGAGGAGAAAATGTTACTGCTTTACATAGGCGGATACTTAGCAGGGACTGAGGTAGGAGCAGTGTCAGGGTCTGTGCTGGGAACTCTGCTCTTGGGAAAGTGGCCAGAGGTGCTGGCGGAGATGAATCACCAGCTGCACCTCTGGGACTGTAGACTAAATTAGTTTAATGCAGTGTGCAAACAGAACAAGACTGCTTCCTACACAGGGTTTGGTAATGAGCCCATTGCATTTTTCAGATGGCTGTTGAGTATTTTGTTTGGTTTTATACAGCCTGCTCTACACTCAGTTTGGGTTTGTGTCTGTGTATTTGATTTCAGTTGTGAAGCAGTAGCAAGAAGGGGTGCCCTGTCATTTCCAGTGAGCTGTGGGACCCGATTTCCACATGGACAGTGTCCCTGGACACATTTTCAAAGCAGCCAGGAGCCTGAGCTCTTCGGAAAATCTTCCCAGGTATTTTGGAGTCCATGTGGGATATAAACTTTTTGGAGGATCTGCTCCAGAGAATAACTTCCGGTTTTCAGCAGTTTGATTCTGCCACTCCCTTTTACCTTGTGAAAATTGCAGGAAGATCATAGAATCATAAAATGGTTTGGGTTGGAAGGGACCTTTAGAAGACATCTAGCCCAACCCCCCGGCAGTGAGCAGGGACATCTTCAACTAGATCAGGTTGCTCAGAGCCCCGTCCAACCTGACCTCGAATGTTTCTAGGGATGGGGCCTCCACAACCTCTCTGTGCAACCTGTTGCAGTGTTTCACCATCCTCATTGTAAAAATTTTTTCCTTATATCCAGTCTAAATCTACCCTCCTTTCATTTAAAACCATTACCCCTTGTCCTGTCACAACAGGCCTTGCTAAAGAGATTGTCCCCATCCTTCCTATAGTCCCCCTTTAAGTACTGAAAGGCCACAGTAAGGTCTCCCCACAGCCATCTCTTCTCCAGGCTGAACAACCCCAACTCTCTCAGCCTGTCCTCATAGGAGAGGTGCTCCAGCCCTCGGATCATTTTTGTGGCCCTCCTCTGGACCCGCTCCGACAGGTTCGTGTCCTTCTTGTGCTGAGGGCTCCAGAGCTGGATGCAGCGCTCCAGGTGGGGTCTCACCAGCACGGGGTAGAGGGGCAGAATCACCTCCCTTAACCTGCTGGTCATGCTTCTTTTGATGCAGCCCAGGGTATGGTTGGCCTTCTGGGCTGCAAGCACACACTGCTGGCCCACGTCCAGCTTTTCGTCCACCAGAACCCCCAAGTCCTTCTCCACTGGGCTGCTCTCAATCTCTTCACTCCCAGCCTGTATTGATATTGGGGGTTACCCCGACCCAGGTGCAGGACCTTGCGCTTGGCCTTGTTGAACCTCATGAGGTTCAAGATTTCCATGAGAAGCACAAAACACAAAGCAGAACTCAAGCATCCTGCATATCTATGTGCTAAAGCCTCTGCTCCACTCTTACAAAGTGTGCTGGAGCTGTGCTGCACCATTTCTCCCACCTCCTGGCTGAGGAACCTCGTGATAGTGGTGCAAAGCTAAAACCCCAAAATCTGGTTCCATAGCAAGGAGGTGACAAGGGTTACTTACTGGGACATCTGAAAAGATAGTTTAATATAGGCAGGGAAAAGTATTTTTCCTCAAATCTTATTCAAAGGACAGGCTGAAACAGTTCTGCTGAACTTTTTTTCAGCCCAGGGATGAGACATGGTGTGTAATTACTTGGCAGCTGCACTTAGAAAGCCCGAAACCTGGGATCTTAGCATGGACTTGAGTAGGGGACATGCGGACATGTCAGGAGTGTTGGAGTATGGACTTTAAAGGCCCCTTCCAACACAAACCATTCTGTAAGCCTGTGATCTTACTGCAGACTGTGTAGGAAGACCCCAAGTGCTGGTTCCTCATGATATGGGCAGATCTTGCAAAAGGTTGACAACTTTGCAGTTTAGCAGAGGAGGGAAGTCCAGACAGGTGTCGCTAGTGGAGGGTGTGCAATGTGCAATGGGTGACATCGGTATCTATGTGTCCCTGTGGCATCATTGCCATGGGCTGTCCTGCCCTCTAGTGCCTGCAGCACCATCTCCATCTGTCCCCTCGCCCTCTTGAACCTGCACCACACACACTCTGAGGGACACTGCTGTGGCTCTGACCAGTGAGAAGCCCTGTGGGGAGGTGAAAGGATTCTTATCGAGCACAAAGTCGAAACCATTTCCTTCCAGCTGACACATCCAGGATTGCATTTTTCCTCAATGTTCAAAAAAAGGCAGCTGACACTTCCTGCAGCAGCCAGGCACCCTGCAGCACCCAAGCCCCAGGGTGATGCTCTCTGTGTGATCAGGGGTAGTGTGCAAAGCCTCATCTAAATCTCTTGGCCTTGCAGGACTTCCTCCGAAATATTCCCTCCAAACTCCTGTTGGCTGACGTCTATAAGAAGTGGATGCAAGCTCTGGAGAAGCCAAGCAAGCAGGAAAAAAAATCAAAGAATTGAAAAAGTTTTGCAACCAGGAAGTTTCGCAACCATTCCCAAGTCTTTCAGTCAAGACTGTGTAATTCAAGATCTCATAATTAACCACACGCTCATTTGGGGATTTCTGAATGATACTTCTGCTAAGCAGTGAAAAAAGCACATGCATGCCTCGTACTAGAGGAAGCATCATCTCTCTGAGTTTAATTGAGACTTGCTCAGTTAAAGAAGTAGAGGCTGCTGCACCATGAATTAACGTCCCATTTTGTTTGTGTTCATGCAGGGTGGCTGACAAACTGCCTCGACCAAACCTTGTCTTGCTCAAGCACTTGCTGTCTCTGCTCCACCACATCAGCCAGAACGCTGAGACCAACAGGATGGACTCCAGCAATCTGGCCATCTGCATTGGCCCAAATATGCTGAGCCCAGAGACGGACAACACGCTCCCCCTGGAAGTCCAGAAGGAGATGAATGACAAGGTGTGTTGAGCTCGTAAGCAGCCACCCTTTTTGGGGCAGCTCAGGGCCATCCAGAGGGATCCCACTGCCATGGTAGGAGCTGAACAAAACAGCGCCCCTGGACATTGGGGGTGCCTCCCAGCTCAGGTGCCCGTAACGTGATGGGCAAGGCTGTCCCTTGTCTCGCCTCCTCTGAGCAAAAGTAACAGTTGCCCTGCAGTCCCCTACGCTGTATCACAGCTCCTGAATACTTTGTATGCAGAGAGCAAGGGGCACCTGGTGGGCATTGCCACCTGCGGGCCCTCTGGGCAACGAGGGTGAAGCTGCAGCTGATGGCGTTTTGTTTCTATTGGGGCAGATCAGTTAGTCTGCAGCATCTCTGTGCAGGTGATGGTGTTGGTGAAGTTCCTCATAGGCAACTGCTCAGAAACGTTTGGGGTGGACATTGCCTTCTCTGTCTGTGCCTTGGCTGAGGCGTCACCGGAGCACACAGACAGCTCCACAGGTATGCGAAAGGACTGGGCCTGTCACAGACTGGGGCTGCTGGGCCAAAGTCCTTAATCTGATATGGGAATACATCTGTGAAAGCACAGAGTGTTGCAGAGGATTCAATACATTATTGCAGTGTTTTCCTACAGGAACTCTTTCCAGAATTTCAAAATGACAACAATCACAAAACAAAATTAAACCCTGATGTTAAACATCTACTTCAAGCGCATTTTGTTATAGTTGTGCTGATACCTCAAGGATCTTTCTGGCAGGGCTTGAAACAGAGCATCATTCTCCAAACCTATCAGATCCAGAGGTCTCTGTTTTGCCACTGCTTCCCATGAGGAACAGGCAATGAAGAGAAACACGTTTTCATCATAGCTGATATGCTATCAGTGTCCTTTTTTGCACTTGCCTTATCAAAGTTAACTCCTCCAAAAGCTGTTTGTTTTTCAAGGTGAGCTGACACTTAGAGGTCTAGATGCTGGCTTCAGTAGTCTGTGGAGCAAAATGTCCTTTCAGGAACCATTTTCAAGAGCAGCACACGCTACAGAGAACATGGCATCAGAGCATGCACAGATGCCTGGTGTATGTTTTAAGTTGGGGTTCGCGTTTTGGTTTTGGTTTCACAAAAGTCATTTTACTGTTAATTTCTTGGATGATGGTTGCCTTACTGAACTGTCAGGTTTAAAAATCACAACAAAGTCTTGCAGCTGTTGCTTTCTAGGGCTGCATTCAGAAGAGCAGCAAGGGAAATGCATATAGAGAGTCAGAAAGGTGCTTTTCTGGACAGACAACCCTCTCCATTCTTCACGCAAGAAGAAAGAGGAGGGCATGTGGCCATGCAAGTAGCAAAAGGAGAGGTGCACATCCTCAAGCACTGTCAAAACATGTCTCCTGTGTGAAACAATTTTCTGATGCAAAACTGGGGCAAAACCAGAAGGTATTAAAGGTATTAAAACAAAACTGTCTCCAGTGTATGCTGTGATGTTAAGTGCAAAATTAAGGAAGATACTTCTCTGGGTCCACTGGTTCTGCTGCATTCAGCAAAGAACTACAATGTTGAGAAATCCTCTCCCCTGTAGAAACAGTGTCCAGCCCAAGAAGGGGTTGGGAACACAGAAATAGGGTCCAACTGAGTGCTCTGCTTCTCCCTGGCAGCCTCCACAGTGGCTGTGGTAGGGTGTGTGTTGTCTCATTACAGCGCACTCATCACTTAGCTCAGGGCTTTATCCAGTGAGCTCTTGAAAACCTCCAAGGACAGAGACTGCACTGCTTCTCAGGGTGACCTTATCCACCCCCTGGCTAACCTCAGGGTGAGAAAGGGATTCCTTAACCCCAAGCTGAACCTCTCTTGTTTCAACTCCTGCCCATTGCCTCTCATCCTCCTGCTTTGCACTGCTGGGAAGAGCCCAGCTCTGTCATCCTGCTGACCCCCCCCCACCAGGTGACGGAGGGCTGCTGTTAGGCTCTACCGAAGCCATCTCTGCCCCAGGCTGAATAAGCCCTGGTCCCTCAGCCTCTCCACACAGGACAAGCGCTCCTGCGCCAACCATCTTGGTGGCCCACTGCTAAACTCGCTCCTGTTGAAGACAATTCCTTCCTTTTGTACAAAACCCAACCCATCAACTACCAATGGAGCTTTTTGCAGCACCCCTGTATTGTCCTGTTCTCTGTATTAAGCTCGTCCATCTTCACTGGTGGCCTTTTTAATTTGTCATATTTATTATTCAAATTATGTATTCCAGTTTGGGAGTTGAATTGTTGCCATGTCAATTGATTTGGAAGTGCTATGAGGTTTGGAAAACTGACAAAGGCTATATGTAGCTGACAGTAGTAAAGAACAGATGTTCATCATCTGCTTTTCAGACACACAAAATACCAAAATACTTTAGCGGCTTCCTTGGTTCCTGAGTTTACCACCACCACCAAATACCATGCTGTGCAGGCAGTCTCCTGGTTCGTCCTTGTTCCTGGCACAGTGCACAGCCATTATATGTTTTTCTCAGACAGAAATACACTAGGGAAATACAACTCTGTAAAATAGTTCAAATGGGTTTAAACTCATACTTTAAAAAGATTTAAACTGAATTAACTGTATATTACCACCAGATGTCACTGATAACACTAAAGCAAAACACATTTACCTGTGGTTAAAGTCTTCCCTCAAATGCAGGCTTTGCACACCCATCTATTGTCAACAGTTTTCGCCATGGCCACGGGTGGTTTACGCTGCAGGCGTTAATTTAGCATTTGTCACGTGGAGCTTGTTCAGTGTAAAGACCTTCCTAGAACTGTTCCTGCTTATCATGCATTTTGGGTTGTGTAATATTTTTGCCAGAATCTCCCTAGGTTGGACAAAGACAGGCTTAGGCACTGGGCTTCCCTAAACATACAGCCTTGGGATGACTGAAAGACCAGTATCAGGCTTACTGATGCAACCTGGAGAGGTACCAAAAAGCATGCTTTCCATAGCTTCAGGTCAAAATCAAAAACCTGAAAACTGAAATGGTAATAAAATTCTACCTTCTAACTTGTACCAAAATGCTTGTAGTGGAAAACAGAGGATTAGGCTCACCCTGTAGAGGCTGTCATGGGGCTTGATGTGGCTGATACAGAGGGGATGCGAGCAGCCACCCTCACCCCCTTGTCCAGGGTGGGTGGAGGGGACAGACCCAGCCAGGATGGGCCTGGGGGCCAGCAGGGTGCTGGAAAATTACTAACAGGAAAGCTATCATCAGGTTTGCCTCTTCTACCCTGCCTCACACAGGCATCTCAACAGGCAATGGAGGGAAGGCTGCTGTTTCTGAAGCTCTTCAGGTTCAGAGTGTTATCTGCCACGTGTGGTAACCCAGCAGGCCAGATACCAGTCTGAGAGTGGGATGCCAGGAATGACAATTGAACAGACAAGTACCTGCTCCACATCTCATATGCTGAAAAGGGACATCCAGACTTTTCACTGGACCACTTGTAACATGGCTTCAAAGGCAGACCCTGCCTTCCATCCATCCTGGGCTAGGACACTGTCATGGTTTAACCCCAGCCAGCAATTCAGCACCTCACAGCTGCTCGCTCACTCCCCTCTAGTGGGATGGGGGAGAGAATCAGAAGAGTAAAAGTGAAAAAACTCATGGGTTGAGATAAAGACAGATTAACAGGTAAAGCAAAAGCCACACACACAAGCAAAGCAAAACAAGGAATTCATTCACTCCTTCCCATGGGCAGGCAGGTGTTCAGCCGTCTCCAGGAAAGCAGGGCTCCATCACATGTAACGATTACTTGGGAAGACAAACGCCATTAGTCTGAATGTCCTCCCCCTTTCTTCTTCTTCCACCAGCTTTATATGCTGAGCATGATGTCATATGGTGTGGAATATCCTTTTGGTCAGCTGGGGTCAGCTGTCCCAGCTGTATTCCCTCCCAGCTTCTTGTGCACCCCCAGCCTGCTTGCTGGTGGGGTGATGTGAGGAGCAGAAAAGGCCCTGAGACTGTGAGGAGAACTGCTAAGCAATATGAAAACACCCCTGAATTTTCAACACTGTTCCCAGCACAAATCCAAAACATAGCCCCATACTAGCTACTATGAAGAAAATTAACTCTATCCCAGCCAAACCCAGCATATTCTCCACCCCTTATTCCATACCATTTACTACAGATATCATTCCCTTAGTCTATGGACCACCCCTGTGAAATATCTGTAAAATGTCCATAAATGCCCATAAAATATCCACTGAGTTAATTTAGTCCATGACTTTGGGCTTCATCTCTTATGGTTGTCACTCAGGACAGGAAAGGTGGTGTGTTGTGTGGAGTTATTTGGCACCAAAGCCAGCTCAGGTTGGGTCACTGCTGCACTTGCACTGCTTCTTGTAAGGTTTCTCCTCCATCAGTTGAGGTGGTTCCTGCTATAGTAATTCCTATAACATGCAACTCAAATCATGGGTTACAAAAATTTAAAGGTATTTCCATTACACTTTCCACCCCTATTCCCTTTGGACTAGACCAGAGGGTTTAACTTTGCAATGAACTCCTCCCTTTGCTCCCAGCCTGGCTAGCAACAAGGGAGGAGACTTGTCCACAGCCACAGATCACAGAATCTCAGGTTGGAAGGGACCTCAGGGATCATCTAGTCCAACCTTTCTGGGAAGAGCACAGTCTAGACAAGATGGCCCAGCACCCTGTCCAGCCAACTCTTGAAAGTGTCCAACGTGGCCGAGTCAACCACTTCCCCGGGGAGATTATTCCAATGGTTGACTGTCCTCAGTGTGAAAAATTTCCCTCTCATGTCCTATCGGAATCTCCCTAAGAGCAACTTGTGTCCATTCCCCCTTGTTCTCTCCATGTGCCTCCTTCTAAAAAGGGAGTCTCCATCTTCTTTGTAGCCACCCCTTAAGTACTGGTACACGGGGATGAGATCCCCTCTAAGCCTCCTTTTCTCAAGGCTGAACAAACCCAGCTCTCCCAGCCTATCCTCGTATGGCAGCTTCCCAGTCCTTTGATCACCTTGGTGGCCCTTCTCTGGACCCCTTCCAGCCTGTCCACATCTTTTTTGTATAGCGGGGACCAGAACTGTACACAGTACTCCAGGTGTGGCCTGACAAGCGCTGAGTAGAGCAGGATAATGACTTCTTTCTCTCTGCTGGTGATGCCCTTTTTGATGCAACCCAGCATCCTGTTGGCCTTCTTGGCCGCAGCAGCACACTGTTTGCTCATGCTGAGCTTCCTGTCCACCAGGACCCCCAGGTCCCTTTCCACAGAGCTGCTCTCCAGCCAGGTGGATCCCACTCTGTGCTGCACTCCCAGATTATGTTTTCCCAGGTGCAAGACACTTGTCCTTGTTGAACTTCATAAAATTCTTGTTAGCCACTCTTCCAGCCTCTCCAGATCTTCCTGCAGAGCAGCTCTCCCTTCTGGAGATACTTCAAGGTGTACCTTCTCCAGCATGGACTTGTCTTTGGGCCACAATTCCCTTCCCTGCTGCGGCACTGACATAACCACAGCCACAGACACTTCGAAGTGTCCTGCTACCGTGTGGACTTGTCCACAGGTCACAGTCCCTTTGACTCGAGTTCACACTGGAGTTCCAGCCTGTCCAGTACAGCAGCACAGAAGCAGCAGAGATGCCCTGGCCATCTGGCAGCCCAGGCACCTGGCCATTGCTGTTACCAAAATGTTCCCAGGCACAGCACAGTAAGGTGATCAGCAGCACAGCAAGCAGTGAAAGCAAGAAGCAGCCACTAACGAGCTCTAGACTCTAACATACAGTAAGGCAAGCAAGCCCCATGGCAAGCACAGGAGCCTGCTGGTTAATCGCTAAATGGCAGTTAACAGCTATAAATCCAATCTAGCACATTCCAATCAAACCTGTCGTTATCTTGAACCCTTCAAGCACCAGTGATAATCAGGGCAGCTATTGCTTACATGGAAATGCTTCCTTGGCAGGTGACAGGTATTCACCTGTCTCTGTAGGTAGCTGAAAATCAGATGTAATGAGATGTAACCACAAACAAATTCACCTAGTGGTTGAGGATCAGCAGATCTGAATGTTTAAACTAAGTGTAGTCAGATGGACTGAGGTAAAAATTAGGCTTGAAAAGCATGGACACTCTCTAAACATGAACTATTCCCTTGTAAACTCTGTGCTATATTTTTCATTCATTCTTAAAAGTATCCAAATATATGTCATCTGTCTGAAATTAAAATAATCCATACTCACTACACCTGCCTGTTAGTATTTGAGAACAATTGCTCAGTTTCTTTTGATGACACACAAGACTGGAGTCAAAGGCTGGCAGTAAAAATTTCGTTTAGGTATTAAAGTCAACAGGACCAAGACTTCAACTCTTTTGTTTCCATGATGATGGAGACTACTGTCACGACTTCATATAAATCAGGCTCATTATGACTAACTTTATCTGGATTAAAATCAATAAAAAGGACATTAAGATGTGTCTTGTGAGAACTGTAAATGTTTTATCTTATTTAGTGGAATATTATACGTTAGTTTTAGGGATTACTCATTACTGGATGTCTTGTCATATCTTTGCAAGAGATTTAGCATCAATAAAAGGATTGCTGTGGATATTTGTGAAAAGAGTCAAGCATCCGAATGCTGACTTGAATATTTGTTTTGGAAATTGTCCAATGGGGAAGTGGTCAACTGGAAGATTTTCATTTCAGCCACTTCTGCTTTAAGCTTTATTAGCTGGAAAATTTAGTTAGAGTGTGTTGAATTGTTGTATTTAAATTGTCTGTGACATTATTTTTGTTCTTAAGTTGCTATAAGAAAAATTAATTAATTGTATCCATTGCAATAATTCAGCAATATTGGCTTATGAAAGGTCAAGACCATGTTTAAGAGAAATTCAAAAGCTCGTATATCATATCTGATTTTCACATAACAATAGAAGTCCTGTTCAGGAAGATACTGTCCTTACTTACCTGAAGTGAAGTGAACTACACACAACTATAGGAAAGAAAGCAGGTTTAGTCACAGCTAGAAAGACATGCTCTTGATTTCATAGCAACATTTTTTTAAAAGTAGCATGTGAAGAGTTTGATTGTTCATTTACGGTGTAAAATTGTCAAGAGAGTGTAAGGTGGTTTAACTAATGCTGCTTGGGATTTTACCCTCAACCTGCTACAATGCAAGAAGAGGGTACTTATGGAAAGTTATGTGAGAACTTACATTTAGATATTTTTCCTGCAGCATCATTCATATGAGAAAGTGCCATTTTTACTTCATTAGAATTTACAAATACAATCCAAGCCTGTAAATCGTATCTATACGTTAAAGTCTGTGCTTAAGAAAACAAATGTGGCATGACGATAATACTACACTGTAAAAATTATCTTACAGTATATTTGCAGAATGTATTAGAATAGGGGAACCAATTCTTTTAGCCCTAAAGTGTGGTGCAATCTCTGTTCTTTTGTCAACAACTTATGGCTGTGTTTGGTAAAAATCTCACAAACCTGTTTCCATCCTCCCTAAATACAATATTTGTTTAATGATAACTGCAGCATTGGCACCAGGAACGCTTATTTGATGAAACACATTTCTTCACACAGATAAGGTGTACCCAAGTTTAAAAGAAAACTATTATAATGGCCACCCCCAAGCCACCTTTTGCAAGTGACTCTTTGCTGGTGGAAGGACGTTACTGTGCTCTGCAGTCAGCCCAGCAGTCACGTTCCTCCGGCTGAATGGGAAGTATTTAAGTCCGCCCTAACTTAAAGATAGCAATAGCAACAGAATTTACTTAGGAGCCTGTTCTCTTCCTATGCCAATAAAAGTTGCACTGCACTGACCCAGAGAGTGCATCTTGCTAGCAGGCAGATCAGTGGTTGGGCAGGTTCTGCTGCATTTCCTTCCATTTGCACTAAAACATTTGCACAAAGCAGTGTTAGAAGCATGCAGCAGGGACAAACTGACATATGGGGAGGGAGCTGGTTGGTAATGAGAGGTAGTAGAGTTGTGTACCTGACAGGGGTTTACAGCTGATCCTTGGGTCTCTGCTGAGTAGCAGTGGCAAGTGAATGTCTTGAGGCTGGAGGAGAAGCAAGGTTACTCCAGGATGACCAACCTTCATGTTCCTGTAAGCTGCCTGCCAAAGTCGTCACATGGCCAAGGGTTGGGGAAGAGGAGAGAGTTCTAGTGTGGGTTCACCCGCTCTCCATGGGCCCGTGCTGTCCATAGGGCTGGGCAGCCATCTCTGACAACATACTTCTTCACAGAGCTGGTGTTTGAGGTCACCTGGCAGTGTCTGTGCCTGCACAACCAACCCAGGGCTCGTCACGTGAGACCGCTCCAGCCTGGAAACCACACTTGCCCTGCTCAAGGATCCATTGCTGGCCACCGCTGATCTGTGTTCCTCAATAGCTCCATCCTTCCCGATGTATGCACTGCTTCTGAAGGGTATATGGCAAAAGCAAACCCACAAGCATTAGGATTTGCCAGAGCAGCCCTCAGGGTCCTTACACTGGACACTTCACAGGTGCCTGTAGTCTCACGGGTCCCTGCTCCATGCAGTGCCAAGGACCGACTTGCCATGGGAGCCACCTGGGACCAGGGTGCTACAGGGGCTTGTTGGGGACAGTGGTGGGTTCGTGGCAGAGGGCTGCAGGCAGACACAGCAAGCTAGTTGCAAGCACTGACGCTAGTTCTGGGCTTCCCCAAAGCTTGTCTCTTCTTCTGAGGTTACATGTGATGCTGGGTGACCATGAATGAAATAGCTGAGAAACATATTTTTCTGTTCCAGGCAGGCATAAAAATCTACTCATTTAAAAAATCTTAAGAACACAGTCATTGCAAACAATCGGTTCACTAACACTGGAATACACAAATCCAGCTAGTATTACCTCTGTTTAATAAACATCGATCCAGTGTATGTTTTGGTAAGTATGCCCAGGTAATAATTTCCAATACTTTTTCCAACAAACAATTTAAAAATAGTGGTTTTCTGAATTTTAACTGAATTGCAGTTTCCCTCCAACATTAGCTTCACACACCAAATTAAGAGCAAAAATGTAATTCATTAAAATGTAAAAATTACAAATGTAAATTAATGTGTTTTCATGTATAACTGCCTAAATGTTAGGAACTGTCTAGTTCTGTTACGTGAAAAAGACAGATTCAAGGAAAAAGTTATATTTGACTGTAAATAAGAACTGTCTGAAGAGATACTAGTCAATAAAGACAAGTCCTTCTCTTGGGAAATAAATAAAAACATAAATTTACAATTTTTATTTTCTTTCCATGTTTCCTCCTTATCCCTGCGTGGCAGATTACCACCTCCGTCCCTCTAGACAATTTACAGAAGTTTTCCAAAGGCTCTCAGGTACTGCCCTGCTCCAAGAAAACGTTGCTGCCCTCCAAACACCTTTGAGCTGCAAGATCTGTCTATCCCCAGCCATTGATGACCTGGGTTCCCACAAAAGTCGGCCTGATTAACTACTCCATGGGAACACGCCGACACCCCACGCCTGGGCTGCTGGAGCTGCCTGGCCACGCAGGCGGGCAGTAGAGGACTGCAGCAGCACCTGCAGGAATGGCAGGGATGAGCCGAAGGAAAATGAAGAGGGTACCAAAGTCAGGCCTGGTTCAGGAACTGCAACTCACAGGAGTGAGGAGAGCTTTTCCCTGTTCCTCTATGGACTTTGCATGAGTTTCCAGGGAAGAAGGTGTGGGGCTTTTATTGTGTGTAAGCACCTATGCACAGACACAACTAGAATATGCAATTAGCACTTAACAGAAGCGCAGGCTGTGCCAAAGTACATTCATGAGAATGGTTCAGAGGAAACATTTGTTTCACCATATGAAATTGAGAAGAAACTACACCTCAAACAACTTTTAAGAGCGAGGCACTTGGGGACTGGTGGCCAGAGTCTCTGAAAGAAAAATCATGCAGTGCCTCAGCAGCATTGGACTTGAGATTGGAAAACCCCTCAACCACAGGGACACAGTGCTAGCACACCCGACCTCTCCTTGGTTGCTATGGGAGCCCAGACTTGTGACTTCTCGACAACTACCAACAGTCTGAGGTTTGTTAAAAGTTATTGGGAAGTACAGAAAGGGCTATGGGTGTGCTGAGTCAATGTGGTGCAAACTTATGTTGAATGTGGGGCAGGTAGAATAAACATTCTGCAGCCCTTTCTGGACTGAAGTCCCGGTCCTGTGGGACTGAGCTAAGTGACCTACCCCAGCCCCTCCAGGCCTGTGCCCTCCAACTAAAGAATAAATTCAGTTTTATTGTCTTTATTTACACTGACTCACTCCTGGAGAAAATCGTTATACAAAGCATCTGAGTCCAAGGTGCAGCTGCATGTTTAAGCAGCTGTTGAAGAACTGCTCATCCTTATGAAACTGTTACCTCTGAGGGGCTGCTAAAGCCGTGGTTTGCGTGGTTATTGGCAACACAGGTGACATAAAAGAAATGTGACTTTGCAACAGGACTGGCTTCCATTGTCAACCTCTGTAAGCATGTGCTCACTCATTCTGTACGTGTGCAGCCTCTCTCCGATCCCCTGCAAAATCAGCAGAGCAGCAGGGACACAGGTGAGACAAATAGGAAGAACATCATGTTTATCATTCAGCTTTTGCTGGGTTACCCACATCCATCCTCAGCTGGATCTTCATATATGTGGGAGGTTGTGCCTCTGAGCCAAGAGCTGGTATAAGATCTCCTATGTATACAGCAAGGATACTCCTCAGTAGAATCACATGCCCCTCCTCTCGTCAATTCTCCTTAGGGAGTGGGCCTTCCCCTGGGTTTTTCCCCCGAGTACTAGGACTGACACATTGGATTTCCATCATATTTAAAGCAAGCATGAGAGACTATAGTGTTCTCCAGCCTTGGCAGAAAAGGAATTGGGGCTTTTTCAGATCTGTGCTGAGTTTTGTTCAGTACAATCGGATGATCACATACCTGTTCCCCATACGATCTCAGGGCACTTCCATTCCTGAGCACTAAAATTAGCCTTGTCTTTGGAAAAGAAACATGAATGTGGACAACTGAATTCAGTGGAAAATGTCTGCACCAACCCATCTGCCTCTGGCAGCAAGGCTGGAACAGGAGCTACCTGTGTCACACATGGCAACTGTATCTCCCTGCTACAAGGAAAAATCCAAGGACCAAGCCCAGCTGACCCCGTTTCCAATTTCCGAGCCTGCTGTCAGCACACCATCCTCAGCAGGTGCCTGCTCAGTCCCTCACAAGGCCCTCCACGCCCCCTCGGAGACACCCTGTCTTCTCGGCCTAAGGCATGGCCATGGGCAGATGTGGAGCCGGAGAACACCACTGGCAAGTGAGGACCCGCCGTGGACCCGCCGCCAGCACCAGGCTTCACCGGGAAGGGCGCAGAGGCCAGGTCAGGGCAGACATGGGGCTGGCACCACACAGTCCCCCTGCGCCTGTTCTGCTGCACTGATGTCTCAGCTCTGATCTCACCCTTCAGCATCAGCAGGTTTGCAAGGTTGGGTCCAGTGCTCCTAGATAATAAATACAAGGCCTTGCAGATGCAGAGCGTGGAATTTGTAACTCCTTAGGCAGGTATTGCTGGTATTTTAATCGCTTTCTCGAACGGCCGTCTGGCTAATACTGCCAGCAAATGAGGACCGGGAGTTCCATGGTTCCTTACTTAGGATGTTTATACCAGCAGCAAACTTTTTGGCTTGTGGTCATCTTCAGAAATACAGATCATTAATATTTATTTATATTCAATAACTGTCTAGGAAATACAGGCACGGACCAGTGCTCAGCTTGATAACGCAGCATTATACAAACACACTTGAAAGCAACCTTCCATCCCCCAGCCAAAGCAACACGCAAGGAAGAAGAGAGACGTATGGAGCATAAGGAAACAGCGTTTACGTATCACAAAAGTTCATTGCAAGAATTTCTGTTTACAATTGATTACAGATTATGGAATAAATCATGTTGAACGAAAATACACTTAAACAGTGGGATGACCATGCTGGGTCAGAACAGCAGCATTTCTAGCCCAGTCCAGGCCTTTATCTCCTAGAGCTGCCAACAGGAATGGTCTAATGACAGAGTGAGGACAGGGGAGGCTGCTCCCCAAAAATGCTTCCGCAGGATGTGGATTTGCACCTTAAAGAGATCCTGAATCAGAGGTGTTTGTGTTGAACACCCCGGCACGGATTTTTTTTTCCATGATCATGCTTAATTGCTTTTTGAACTTCTGACATGCCTGACATCCTGTAGCAATGAGTTCCAAGATTTAATTGTGTTCAGCGTGAAGGGTTACCTTCTTTTCAACCTGCTACCTCATAATTTCATTTGATGATCCCTCTTCGCCCAGCTGTTATGTTAAGCATTTCAGTAAATACTTCTCCTTGAGACCAGTGACAACTGTATAAAAATCAGAACAAACCTACTATTTAGAGAATTTAGCTGTATTAAAAAATATATATAATTATATAAGATAACTTCCCAATTATAATTATAGTTACATAAGATACCTTCCCAAATAGCAAATGGATTTCTGTATTATCTCACTAAGGTGTTACCAAAAAAAAAACAACCCAAAACCCAGCAAACCCAATCCACCCAACAACAACAAAAAAACCACAACTGGACAGCTGGTGATGCTATAGCAGATGCCTTATCTGAGAGTAGCAATGCAGTATGTGCAATTGGTAAGGTGAGAACACAGATAATTGCACAGTGCAGGCCAAGAACAGGTGTACTATGGGCATTTCCATAAAACCAGCATAGTTTAAGCAAGTAGGGGTGGACCTTTGTAGTGATCCACTGCACTTCCAATCTTGAGTATAGTCAGGAACACCACATATTCTTAATTTTCCTGATCATATATTAAAGCAAAAATCTTCAAATAGAAGACCGTTTGCTTTCATTATCAGTTATGTTTTAATACGGCCCTCCTACTCACTTCCATGTGGTGCATCCCCATCTTTCCCAAACGGAAAGGGGATGAACAGAAAACCTCACTTTATGTTTCTTCAGTGGTGGACACTCAGCTTACGTACTCATTGCGCGCGGCCGTGTACAGGATTAGGAGGCCCGAGCAGTGAGCCCCAGGCAGGGCAGGGCCGCCTCTTTCCAGCAGGGTCTCACCCGGGGAGGCCTGGCCCTGCAACACCTCCAAAACCATCCTGTTGCAGCACAGCTGAGGCTCACGGAGGTCAGCTGGAGGAACACAGGCCAGCACAAGCTTCACCACTGTGCTTCCTCCACCGGTAAGGGCCAGTCTCGCACCTACAACAGATGCTGTTTTAAGAGCTCGCACAAGGAGCTGCTGCTGAGAACAGTGGGGGTTTTTTTCCACGGCGGCAAGGCACCGGCTGCCCTCGGTTCCTTCAGAGGGAGCAGGAGAGCACGTTTTAAAGGAAGGGATGAGCTGACACCGGCAGGGAGAGCCACCGAGGCCGCGAGGGGACGCGGAGCGACGCGGCCGGGCACCAAGGCCCGAGGGCATCGCGCCCTGTCCCGGGGCCGCTCCCGAAGGCGGGGGAAGAGGAGGCGCGCGCGCTCCCCCCCCCCCCGGCGGCTCCCCTCGTGGCGCGGGGCGTGTGCCGGCACCCCGGCGGGCGCGGGGACGACGACCGTGACCGAGAACACGGACACACCCCATCCCCCCACCTGGGCCCGCCGGCTGCCATTTATAGCGCGCTATTTTAATCGCGCGCGCTCATTGGCCGTCGCCCGCGTGACGACACGGGCTCTCCCAGGGCAAAGTCTCACCGTGTGTCCCGCCCCCTCCTTTCCCCTGGGTGGCACGGGCGGGTGGTGGCTGGGCTGCGACTCTGCGCATGCGCGGGGCGCTGGGGTTGGAGCGCTGGAGCGGATCCCGGGGGTGGCGGTGGTGCCGGCGTCGTCGCCGTCGCAGCCTCACCGCGCTGGGGAGGAAGGCTGTGGGTTCTTCCCCAGCGGGAGGTGCGGGAGGCACGGGTCGTCCCCGTTCCGAGGCCCGCTGCCACCTCTGGGCCGTTCAGCTCCCTCCTCAAAATGGCGGCGGGGGATGAGAGGAGGCTCCCGCGGACACGGTCGGAGGGTGGCTCCGGTTCCTGCTGTCGCCGGGACTCCCGGGGCAAGCTGTAGAGAGCAGCGGTGTCCGAGCGTGGGATTGCCAGGGGTCTGCGGGCAGGGCGGGTTAGAGCCATGTTTCCGGGGTTTCATCCTTATCCTTCCATGCGGGTGGGGAGAACATCCCGTGCTGCTGCCGTCTCTTGTCCGTCGCGGCTCTCAGCTGGGAACCTTAGGAGAGAGACGGGGGGTGTGTGGGTGTGGGTGCGTGTGAGAGAGGGACCAGCTGTGGCAGCCACAGCTGGCTGAGGCGTTGGTTGGGTTGTGAAAGTGTGCATGGTACCTTTGCGTACCCCTGACACCTGTGAAATGAACTCGGAGGAAGTGGCTAGGATGTGTCCATCTGGATGTACAAAAAACCTTAATTACAGCTTTGCTGATTTTGGCCTCTAGATAGGAGCATCCTCACATTCCCACTCCTGTGTGACGGGGTGGCACTGAGTCCGATAGATCGGGTCACTGCAGATTTATTTTTTGCATGTAGCACACGTGCTTTGTGAACATTTAACTAATGGGCTAAATACGTTACTGGGATTCAGTGCTACTCAAAAATAGCCTCCAGAACACCTGGGCCGTGAAAGCCACATGTGACTTTCATGCTCCATTTATGGCTGGCGCGTGTGCTTTTAGCAGCTGCAGTCCCTCGTATCTCCAGTAGGTCTGCTGGTACATTGGTACGCATGTGACGTGGAGGTCAGAAAACTCTACTGGTAAAGATGAAAGACCAGATTGCCATTTCATGGGGTCAAAGAGCTCAACAGTAAGTAGTGTTAAGATCCAACTGCCGAATATTCTTACATGGGTGTGCGGTTTCTCCCGTTCACCAAACTCTGTTCAACTAAGTGCGTTGAGAAAGGTGCAACTGCAAGTATTAGCTTGGCAAATGTAGCATGAGACTGAACAAGCAGTGCTAATTGCCTACCTTAAGTCTTGCAGGAATCATCATCCCTGGAGTTCTTGGATGTAGTTCTCAGGAGGATGCAGAAGTCAAGCCATGTGGAGACAGGTGTCATGGGAAACCCCCAGTTTTCTACAGCCAGGGCATCCTCTGGCAGTCAGACGGGTTGGAAACGCAACAACATATTGGTGCAGACCTGAAATGCTCATTTGTGTAAGCCCTTCATCTCCCACAGGAATTCGTCTGCGCAGGCAAGATCTGTGTTAATCTGGAGCCTGAGCCAAAAGACTCCTGGACAGTTTCTGCTAGGTGATAGGCCTATTACATGCTAAGCACACAGATGGGGAAGAAGGGCTTTTTACAGCCTTGTCTGTTAACAGCTATAGTAAAATATTAATTAGTTGGACTTTGACTAGTTTAGTTCACACCATTTCCTGATTTAGACCATGTTTTTGGCGAGTGGAGTGCAATACATAAACTGCAGAAGCTGTTTCTGTTGTAGGATTTCAGAACCTATTTATGTTTAAACTAAAGATTATGCTACTGGTCGCCTGATAGTGCTTTGTCATTTCTAAAGAGCAATCCTGGCTATACGCCTTTTATACATATATTTAGAGGTATATCATGCTTTATGTGTATTTACTCTACATATGAAGCAGTATTGAAAGAAAGACGGAGAAATGCGTTCCTCCCAGCATCTGCTGCCCATCAATTCCTTAACAGAAAATCTTCTTCCAGAAGGCGATTGACTCGGGAATTACCGTATTCTATAGTACAGGGTTTTCCAGGCTGTCACATCTGTACCACTATCAAGCCATATACAACAGTGTACTATAAAGTTTTATATAACATTTCACAGAGCTGAACACTTCCATCACTGTACATCATATGTAGGAAATGAAATTGGGGAATCTCTCACCTCTGACATTCAGAGCTCAATTACAAGTCCACTGAAACCTATGAGAGTCTTCAAGAATTTCAGTATAGTCGAGGACATACCCTCAGTGCAGAAGGATCCATGGAATATTTTTTTAAAAGCCCGCTGCTAAATTGTCTTTACTGGGGAAGAAAGTTCAGGAGGCAGCAGAAAGTAAAGTTTGCAGCTATCCTATAGATCTGCCCCATACCTGGTTAGTTCTGTCTGCGTGGCTTGAGTTGCTTTATCCAAACAAAAATAAAACTAGATTCCAGTTTTGCAATAGTCTTAATTTAAAGACAGTTTACAATGATTGGAAAGTCAGAGTTCACTGACAGTAAGGTTTCTGAGTAGACAACATAATTTAAGTACTGTTCCTCAATGAGTGAGTTTGGAAAGATCCACACTTTCCAAATGCTTCAATTAACCAAAGTTTAAGAAGATATTCAAGATTGTATTATCAATTTATAAATCCATCTGCCAACTAAGATCTCACAAAAGCTTATATTTAGATGCAAAGATTTTATTGCCTTCAAGCTAACAATATGCCTGATAAGCAGAGCACTTCTTTTAATATCTGGAGAATAAATATGGGCTGCTGGGCTTGTCCCCTATCAGTGAAGCAAACCAAGAGATTCTCCAGGCTTTCATTGACTTAACTGGGAATTAAATCAGAACCTGTGCCAGAAGTAAAATGCAAGTAATTCCCCAACATTAAGATAGTGAAATGGCATTGTTAGTGGAGGTGTTCATTTGTGCGTTTTTTATCACTTAAATGTCATAACTGTAGGTTACTGGGACAAGCAGCTTTGCCACCACCACAAATCAAAGGCATCATCAAAGAATGTCAGTGAAGTTTTGCACTCACTGAATCTCATCTACTGTTGGGGAAAAAGTATCTGTGAGTAGTGTTCAAGAGTTACATTGATCCAGTTTCTGCCTTGCCCAGTGCCTTGATCACCACGATAGTGCACTGCGCAGAGCTTTCTGAGACACCAGAATGACAAAGGATGAACTGTAACCATTCAGGAACAGCTTGTAACTGAGGGAAGTTTGGGAATGAAGGGTGCTCATTTTAGGTTACAGTTGTTAACACATTTTCATGATTGATTGCGTAAAATCAGATTCTACCTTCCTTGTTAATAACCAATTTGTAATGCACAGGGAAGGGTAGACCGAGCAGTAGTGTCTGCCTTTGCATTCAGAAGGCTCTCTTAAAAGGCTGCTATAAAGGGGTGCTTAAATAAAACAAATTTGCCACATGCAAAAGATTTCTTACCAGGCCGACCAAATTCTTGTCAACCTAATGAGAGGCTGAAAGTCTGTTTGCAAAGCGAGACTTGCTGCAAATGTTGCTACACAGGAAAATAATTGCATGAAAATGGGAGCTCCAGAGTTCAGGGAAACAGTGCCCAATTTTGCAGAGGGAACACAGAGGTCATTTCGTGTGCATGCTCATTAAGGACAGGAATTGCACCGGAATGTGGGAGGGTAGAGAGTAAAAACTCAAAGCTCCTATGTCTGCAAGAAAACAGGCCAGTATGTATGCCACAGTGACTATGATGTATAGACACCTACTGAAATGATTCTAAAAATGTTAAGGATGAAAATTAGTTTTACTAAAGATCACAGTCACCAGAAGCAGTTTGTCAGCTCTCCCCATATTAGATTAGTTAGCTCTTAGCCCTGAGCGTGTACAGGAGTGCCTGCTGGACCCATGCTTTATTCAGGTTCCAGCTCAGCAAGACTCCTAAGTATACTACAGGGTTGAACAACTATTGTAATTTCCCCAGATTCTGGAGGATGCTGGTTTCAAGGCTGAACTGAAGTTGGTAGCCTTCAAGGCATGAGGTACACGCCTTGCCACAGGGTCCCATTGAGCAGTTCAGATACACGCTTTAAGGCATGGAAACACTCGAATCTGAGGAGGGTCTTGCAGATCCCAGTCTCCATCTGGGTAAGTTCCGTTTGCTGTTCAGAAGTGAAACTGCACTGGGAGAAAGAGTGTTACATCTGTGGAGAAAGAAAAAATTGAATAATGACATTTGAAACCTGCTCTGTAATTTAGGGAGCAAGAATAGAGGAAAAACTGCCTCTTATACAGAGGCAGATGTAACAGGAGAATACAAGGGTTGCCAAAGATATATTTATGAATACTTCTAATTTTTGAAGGGTATTTTAAGGCATTTATAAGAAATCACTCTGTTGCTGGGAAGTAATCATGGTCCCTTGGACTTCCTTTCTCACCCTTTTTGTTTCAGGTGCCCATCTTGGGCCTCATCCTGGCTGACTGAAATCCATTAGAGGTTTTGAGTAAGGCTGGGGCCTCTCTAATGCTGTATTCAAGCTGCACAGAGCAGAAATCCTGTGGAAATAACAGAAACCTTGGGTTTTAAAGAGTGTGTTGGGATCGTTTGCAGTTCCTCAATTTTTGATTTATTTTTACACTGTCGT
This sequence comes from Phalacrocorax carbo, assembly GCF_963921805.1. Lineage (NCBI taxonomy): Eukaryota > Metazoa > Chordata > Aves > Suliformes > Phalacrocoracidae > Phalacrocorax > Phalacrocorax carbo. The sequence continues at coordinate 62,096,904 of NC_087515.1, read as the reverse complement.
GGGCTGGTAGCAATGTGGGCTGGGGCTAGACCAAAAGTGCTTGGTTTCCTCCGAAGTGTTGTGTTTGTTCACCTGCATGTGCCACTACTTCCATAAAAATGCAGTACTTAATACAACTCAAGTGTTTACACAGCACTGTTGTGAAGCAGGCAATAAATTACTTCCTTTATGGATAGACCTGGGGGTACACACTGCTCATTTTTCTATTAACTGAATATTAATAATTAATGAAGAAAAGACAAAGAATAGCAAAACCAACTTCTTCTGCTGTTAGGAGAATATAATGTTTACTGGCTGCTGTAGCAGGCCCTTTCCATCCTGCATGCACTGCCCTGTACACGCGCTCTGATGAAGGTCCTTGTGTGTACCACGGCAGTCTGTTCCCAGCCCAGAACTCCTGGAGCCAGCTCACACCATTTATGGGCACTGGTTTTATTAACTATATTATACAGAACAAGACACTCAATCCCATAAGGCCCAGCCTTTGTTGTAGAGCCTTGATGGGCAATTCCAAGTAACCCTCACCGGATAAACCTTTTTCCTGGTTGCCGGCTGTCCTTTGATGAATGTGTGTTTCAGGCAAATTCAGGATGAGCCACACCTTACTTCCTTACTGTGAACAACAGGGATCACTCAACTCTCCCGTCCTCCTCACCTGGGGGCTGAACCAGGACCCTTGGTGCAGCTGCCTCCCCAGCTCCCAGCTGGGGTGAGGAGTGAGGGCTCGAAGAGGCGCTGAACCATGGGGCGGCCTGGAGGGCATTGTTGACAGGCTGTGGAAAGAAACAGAGCAGGCACTGGGTAAACAAGTATTGAAAAAGAAGATGCAAAAGGAATTGCTGAGCAGAGCAAATCAGGGAATAGCACCATGGCTAAAAGTAGGAGAATCAGGCTGGTGAGCTCTATTTCCAGACTCATGCACAAACTCTTAATCTAAAGTTTGATAAGGCCCATAAACAGCTGGATTACTGTGATCAGGCTGACAGAATCAGCCCGATTCTGACCTCACACAAGTGCAAAAGAATTTCTGACTTTGTCCCTGTACGCTGTCTGCAGGTCTTTGGATAATACTTAAACCATGAACACAGTTCAAGGTTATCGTTTCACATTAACAAGGGTTGGCCGAGAGAGTAAAGTAACCAATTAAGAATTACAATGGGAGCCTGTTGGAGTGAAGTCATGGAATTTTCTCCATGAAACCTCTCGGTTACAGGCCTGGTCCTGCCGTCTTAACTCTGAAGGGCTTTGACGTTGGGGCAGGATTGCAAGCTTGAGTCCTGTGGGAAGGGGCTCGCTTACAGCTTCCATTGAAACAGCTCGCAGCTTTCATTTTCTTCTCTACAAGCAAAGTTTCACTGCAGCTGAGTTTCCTGTAAATGGTTTCCACAGAATTAATCACTGGGTCTAAAAATGATTCAATTACCTTTTTCCTAATGTTCTGAGATTGCTTACAGGATGTGAGTTTGAATCCACCTGGATACTCGATACAAAGCATTGCATTTCTTCTCAAGGGAGGAATAACCAGGTTACCAGAAGAACAAGAAAATAACCTAAATTCATATTTCAATCCTGCCAGTGTGAGTTTTACTGTTGGGTTTTTTTTAAAGGATATTCATTACAGAAATAAATTGTTTAGCACATGTAGTCGCTGCAGTTGTTTTTCCCATGTGTTAAAAATGTGTTATACCTGAAGTTAAAAAACTCAATCTCAGAATTTTACAGCTATAGTAGAAATCAGTGGTTAGAGATTTTAGAGCCAGGAGAGATAATTTTGATTATCTGCCTTGTCTAACGTGAAAATTGGGTTGTCAGTCAGGAATTCCAATAACTTTTGTTTAGGGTTTTGTTTGAGTTAGATTTCCTGCTGAAATTTAATACCTGCAAGGGCAAACAAAACTTTTTCTCACTCCTTATTGAAGCCATTATTTACTCACCATTGCTGTGTGGTGGCATTTGAAACACAATACTTAATTGCTGCTTGAAGCATAGAAAAAAAGATCATTTCATATACTACACATTGGCAACTGGGGAGAACGGTGGCCATGATCTTACTTGAGACAACTCCACTATTTCAAAAGTCCTTAGCATGCACTAATGATATTGCATGCTGCATTTTAATTCTGTTCCTGTAAAGAGGAGTTTTTTGTAACGTTCCTTTTTTTTAAATAAGGGTGCAGACTGAACTCTGAGACAAGAAAGAACTTTGTGCAAAAGTCTGTGCTGTTATCTATAGAATATTGTTTCTTATCTCTAGATTCGTACAGCATGGCTAAACCCACTACAGTGATGAGTGAGCAGTTATTTCAGACAACGGGGTGGAGGGTATTGAGAGCAATGCAGGGAAGGAGCACATTTAGATATCAGGAAAGATAATATAGTAGAAAATTATTCCTTGCTGAGGCATTGCTTGCTTGTGGGACAGCCTCCTAAAGGGATCCAGAGAATTCCCATCAATTTGAACACAACTGGAAAAAATGCTGTGTTGATAGAGATGGTTGCGCTGAGAGAGAAATAGAGTGAGTAAGTGCTACCTACATTGCTTTCTGGGAGCAGCTTAGCTGCAGCTCTGCAGGATGCCTCTGAAACCTCCAAGGCACATCTGCTCTGTGGCGGGCCCCATCTGTGAGACCAGTGGCTCTCGTTGCAAGCACCTCCAGCTGTTACTCCACCCCGTGAATCAGCTGCACATGCACACCCTGTTTTGTTGTCATGTCTAAGGCCCTTTTGGCATTTTCCTGCCTCACAGTGTCAGGCAGGTGAAGGGGAGCTAGGCTAGCAGCCACAACTCCCAGTTTTCCCACTCTGTGCTGCTGTCCTGCCTGGCACAGCAGCCATGGAGGGCTGACCCAGGAAACTGCCCCACAAGCCTGGCCTGCCATGTCTGCATGGAATGGGCTGAGCCTGCAGAGTCATAGATTCATAGAATCATTTAGGTTGGAAAAGACCCTTCAGCACCACCAAGTCCACCACTAAGCCATGTCCCTAAGTGCCACATCTATGCATCTTTTAAATGCCTCAAGGGATGGTGATTCCACCACTTTGCCGGGCAGCCTATTCCAATGCTTGACAACCCTTTCAGTGAAGAAATTTTTCCTAATATCCAATATAAACCTCCCCTGGTGCAACTTGACAACATTTCCTCTTGTCCTATCACTTGTTACTTGGGAGAAGAAACCAACACCAACCTCACTACAACCTCCTTCCAGGTAGTTGGTCTCCCCTCAGCCTCTTCTTCTCCAGAATAAACAACCCCAGTTCCCTCAGCCACTCCTCATAAGACTTGTGTCCAGACCCTTCACCAGTTTTGTTGCCCTTCTTTGGACGCGCTCCAGCAACTCAATGTCCCTCTTGTACTGAGGGGCCCAAAACTGAACACCGCATTCGAGGTGTGGCCTCACCAGTGCCCAGTACAGGGGGATGATCACTCCCCTCCTCCTGCTGGCCATGCTATTCCTGATACAAGCCAGGATGCTGTTGGCCTTCTTGGCCAACAGGGCACACTGCTGGCTCATGTTCAGCTGGCTGTCAGCCAACACCCCCAGGTCCTTTTCCTCCAGGCAGCTCTCCAGCCACTCCTCCCCAAGCCCGTAGCATTGCATGGGGTTGTTGAGACCCAAGTGCAGGACCCAGCACTTGGCCTTGGCCTCAGCCCATTGATCCAGCCTGTCCAGATCCATCCTTCCACCCTCCCTCCCTCCCTCCCTCCCTCAAGCACATCAACCCTCCTGCCCAACTTGGTGTGGTCTGCAAACTCAGTGAGGGTGCACTCAATCCCCTCATCCAGATCACTGACAAAGATATTAAACAAGACTGGCCCCAAAACTGAGCCCTGGGGAACCCTGCTTGTGACTGGCCACCAGCTGGATTTAATTCCATTCACTGCTACTCTTTTGGCCCAGCCATCCAGCCAGTTTTTTACCCAGCAAGGAGTATGCCTGTACAAGCCACGGGCAGCCAGTTTCTCCAGGAGAATACTGTGGGAAATGGTGTCAAAGGCTTTACTAAAGTTTAGGTAGACAACATCCACAGGCTTTCCCTCATCCACTCAGTGGGTCACTTTGTCACAGAAGGAGATCAGGTTAGTCAAGCAGGACCTGCCTTTCCTAAACCTATGCTGACTGGGTCTGATCCCCTGGTTGTCCTGTACGTGCCGTGTGATGGCACTCAAGAAGATCTGCTCCATAACCTTCCCCAGCACCAGAGTCAGGCTGACTGGCCTGTAGTTCCCTGGATCCTCCTTCCACCCTTCTTGTAGATGGGCATCACATTTGCTGATCTCCAGTCCACTGGGACCTCTCCGGTTAGACAGGACTGCTGATAAATGATGGAAAGTGGCTTGGTGAGCCCTTCTGCCAGTTCCTTTAGTACTCTCAGGTGGATCTCATCCAGCCCCATAGACCTGTGTGTATCTAGGTGGTGTAGCAGGTTGCTAACCATTTCCCCTTGGATTATGGGGGCTTCATTCTGCTCCCTGCCCCTGCCTTCCAGCTCAGGGGGCTGAATACCCTGTGGGTAACTGGTCTGACTATTAAAGACTGAGGCAAAGAAGGCATTAAGTAGCTCAGCCTTTTCCTCATCCTTTGTCACTATGTTTCCCCCCACATCCAGTAAAGAATCAAGATTCTTAGTCCTCCTTTTGTTGCTAATTTATTTATAGAAACATTTTTATTGTCTTTTATGGCAGTAGCCAAAATAAGTTCTAGCTGGGCTTTGGTCCTCATGGTTTTCTCCCTGCATAACCTTACAACATCCTTGTCCTCCCGATTTGCCTGTCCCTTTTTCCAAAGGTCACAAACTCTCCTTTTTTCCCTGAGTCCCAGCAAAAGCTCGCTATTCAGCCCAGCTCATCGTCTTCCCTGCAGGTTCATATTACGACACATGGGGACAGCCTGCTCCTGCGCCTTTAAGACTTCCTTCCTGAAGCACACCCAGCCTTCCCGGACCCCTTTGCCCTTCAGCACTGTCTCCCAGGGGACTCTGTCATCCAGGCTCCTGAACAGGCCACAGTCCGCCCTCTGGGAGCCCTTCCCGCAGGCTGTCACAGACAGGCCTCAAAGACCAGTTTCCCCACAGAGCGTAGGCAAAAGCCACTCGCGGCCCTAAGCCCAGAGCACCCGGGCACTGAACTGAGGCCGTGCCTGGGGTGACCGCGCTTCACCACGCTGTATCACGAACAGGTCATGTTACCCAGTGTGGCCCACTGTGAAGCCCTGATTGTAACAATATTTGAAGCACTAACAGCATTTGGCCTTAAAACTGAACTCTGCAAAAGAAGGCCATAGCCGACGTTGTACTTCAACCTCACTCTCCACCTGCCCTGGCGGACAGACCATGGTCAGGGAGAACAACACAGGGCAACCCACTTTCTCGTAGCAAAATGGCACATGTAACAGCGTAGCATGCCTTAGAGCACAGTATGGGTCACCCACGTCTACCAGGTGTTTCCAGCTCTTGCGCTCCCAGATCCAGAACTGAGCTGGGGATGTATTTGGAGATAATCCAAGGCAAGTCTATGAAGGTCTCTAATGGACATATGTTTGTGCTAAACCTCCCAAAGCAAAGTCCGTAAGGCCGAATGATATCGTTGGGAAAACCAGACAAACTTCTTGGAATCAGAAACTCTGTTTCATGTCTGATTGCTGCAGTGACAATGTTTTTACCACTCCAAGATAATTAAACAAACTGAACAATTAACTCATGAGCCACTAGCTCTGGACTCAACAGATCCTCAACCTCAACAGCAGCATCTCGTCTTTCTCCTCCCACGCTATAAGTGCTTGAAGGTCAAAACAGAGCAGTGGACCAACAAACCTGGCTCCAAAGGCCTTGCTAGCAATTGCTGAGAGGTGACGCAGATGAAAGCATGGCATAGAAGGAGATCATAAGCGTGTGTTATAGATCATCCACCCCCATCTTATATTTGTCTTTTATTACAAGAGACCAAAGAATTCATCACGTCACCTTTAAAAGACAATCAACTTGTTAGTAAGTGAAACGCTGAGCTGTGTTCCGCCTAGAAGCAAATCAAGTCTGTGTAAAATCCTGGTTATATCTGAGGCAGCACTTCAGCTCTATTTTGAAGGCTCAAGCGGTATTCAATTAGTACCTAGGTCCTGAGTTACCTGCTGCAAACAGGTGAAATTCACCTGCTATTTTAAGGGTAGCATAATGATATTATTTTCCAAAGTGTTTTGAGGAGTTGCTAGCCAACACGCTACAAGACTAGGTGTTTATCTTTTCTGTCATGCGTCAGAGGTAATTACTTCACAAACTAGGTGTGTCATTGGGAAGCAGTGAAAACTCCCTTTGTTTCAGGTTGCCTGCATGCCTCAGTGTGGCAGGTGAGCAGTAATCAGCCCGATCCCCTTCTCCTCCAGCGAGGCCTCACAGAAGTTATTTGTTTTGGTAGCCTCTTTGTTTCTGAGTTACTGACTTTAAGGCAGCTGGGGCTGATTAGATAAGGTGACTGCGTATCTGCAGCCTTGACATAAAACAGATTTAGTTTGCCCTCACTGTTTAGTGGGGTTGCTGAAAACTAATTAAGGATATATGTAGCCATTTGTAAATTGTGTATGAGCTGTTTGCTATGAAACACAAATAGCTTTTTCTCATTAATGAATATTTAATCGAGGTACAGTTCCAAGTAAGCCCTTGAAAAATATCAGAGTTAAAATTCATGTCTGGTGAAAGTAGGCAGTGTTCTGCTTTGTTTAGCAATGTCACCCTGCTTATACCTGCCTTGTATTTGGTCTTACATCTTTATCAGTGCCCACCTGTTTTTGGCATTATTGTGTTATCACAGAGCAAACAGAAGATTTCCCAAGAGATAGGTGGATTCTTGTAATTCAGACTCCAGTTTAGTGTCTTATTCATCATACACTAAAGTCAAAATTACCCTCCTTTAACTGCAAGAGAAGTGTCCATTGTATATTCTCTTTTAATTCTGCACTGGCAGTTCCCTGTGCAGCCTGCACTGCAGCTGCAGTCTGAGTGGAACAGAAATAACTTTAGTTTCTAATAGCGCTTGGAAATGTTCTTGTCTACAGTGATGCAGAGTAGGAGGGCAAATGTAAGACCAATAATAAACAGCAGCCCCAATATTACATATTTTCTGTTTCTCTTGCTCTTGGATGCAGCTGTTAGGGCTAACCAGTCTTACACTACAAAATAAACCTTATCTCTAACGTTCAAAGGGGAAGAGGCCTTGTTGCCTAGAGCACTTAAATGAGGCTAGGCAAAATATGGGAAGAGGTTCTGAAAGAGGCAGTCCTGAGTGGAAAAATAGGCTAGAGTGATACTTGGGACCTTCTGGACTTTACCTAGTAACCTCTGCATCAAGCAATTCTTTCTGTTTCAATGAGGGAAAAATAAGAGAAAATGGTCTTTTATTTTGACAGCTGGTACCAAACTGCACAGTAACACACAGCTTATATTCCTGACTTAGCTGAGTCAAGAGCTATACTAGATGTTTTATATTGGCTCAGTATTTAACTGCAAATTGCATTATAGATAGTGCATCTTCTGAAACTGAATGAGAAACACAAGTACCAGTCAATGCAAACAACTTTCACAACTTATACTGAAAGAGCACTTGGCCAGGGAGAGAACTGGACAGGAGGTAGAATCACTGTCATTCAGTCCTGAGCCTGGGATTTAAGGCCTTTCTAATGTTACGGTCTTCATTTGAGAATGACCAGGCAAAACTCAACATCTTAGTTTATGCTGAAAGTCAAACAACGTAGTCCTTCTGATCTTAAAAGGTGTGACTCAGCATGATATCACAGGAGAAGAAAATGTACGCTATGTCCATTAATTGTACCTTGAACTCTGCACTCTTATTTGAGCCCTGAAATTCTGAATTTTGGCACTCTTAGTTAAGTTGAAATAGCTTATTATTTGCATTTTTTAACTCTTACAGCCTCATTCCCACAGTGAGAGTGATACAGATGTCAGCAATAGATATAATTATAAAACAACGTGGAGTAAAAAAACTCCTGTACGTAGGCTGATGAATTATTTTTCCCTCTGTAAACCAGTGGGCATTTATTTTGCCTCTACCTTCCTTACCACTCACACCTGCTCTAAGCACACATCTGTGCTCATTTGTGAGGCACATGAACTAAGTTAGTTGACATTACTTGACTTGCTGTTTTTGTCAACATTCTCTTTATACAACTCTAGTCTGATGTTAAAAACAAAAACAAAACTAAAAGAGCTGGTCCTTATAGAAAGAGTTCAGATTTGTAGGGGGTGTTTGCAGTAAGTGGCACACAGCTCTGCTTTTAATCAGATTCCAAATAAAAAAGCACAAAGGAATATATCAAGGTGGAATAGAGATTACTTAACCAAGGGAACTCCCTTCCTCTTTCCTTTCTTATCATAAGCTTTAAGATCATTATTTCATTTTGAGACGTAAAAGCTGTGTTGCCCATAGTTTCCATTTGCTTTCAGTCTTGGACAAACATGGCTGGATTTACACGTGTGGTATAAACTCCACAAATTCAGTATGTCATGAACTACTTTTGTCATTTTACATGGTTTTAAACAATGCTTTGTGACATGATTGTTCTAATTCAATAGATTCAGAAAACTCTCAGTGCTTTTTCTGTTAGTTTATTTTTGTTGGTAAGACCAAGAGATGATTACCATAGATTTTCCTTCCCTGATCACATGCATGTCTAAATGTGCCTTTACTTTGGGTAATATTGTATCTATATTTTACCTATCACTAGGTCTTGCCTTCCCCATCCATTTAAAATAATTTCTCAGTCTCAGCATACCCAAAATGTAAATGTCAAATTACATTTTGTTTCAGTCCAGAAGATTTTATTGCATACTTTGCATTGCTCCATGTGAAAGTTTCCTGTGGAAGAAGAGTGAAGAATGCATTACCAGAGTTGTTACTAAGATGACTTTCATGGGAGCAGAAAGCAATCTGGGCTTGAGACTTTTCAGAATTTTTGCTGAGGAAAGAAATATATTCATAATCATCTTTCAAGCTTTTATCTCTTTCTATTATGGGTAAGAACAAACCAGATAAAATCCTGAAGTCTTGTCTGCTTCTTTTTCCTTCTTACCGCAATCGAAAATAATCCTTCATAAACTTCATTATATATCTATTTCTTCATAACATAGCATGTCCTCATGGGGCTTCATGATGATCAGTCATAGGTAATCCCAAGGAATACTTGTGAGTGCAGCTGGAAAATAAAACGAATACAAAGATAAGGGTCTTCCAGCATGTAACCACTGGATCATTTAATGACGTTTATTTCCAGGCCTGAACCCACCTAACAATTTGGTAGTACAAAATAAACTTGTGAGAACCCACGCTTACTGGAAGAAACATTAACTGAACTTGGCAGCAGCTTATCATTTAGGAACAACCAAAAATGAGGCACAAGCTTCGCGCTCTTTTACCTCATATCTCCTTCAAAAGAAACCCAGAAAACGTCAACAGTGCTTTGTCAACAGATGCTGCTCCACTGTGACCTGAATTCATTGGGTTTTCAGTAACCTCACTGTGGGTAGTGGGGAACGAGCTCTCAGCACAGGCAGAACTAGAACATTCCAGGTCCTTGGCCACTCTTTCTCAAGTCTGGCATTTCAGGAATTATAGTGCCAAAACTTCAGAAACCGGAATAGGGAATAAGCTGCCTATTCAGTCACGCACAATGAAAAAGAAGCTATTGTCAATAATACCATACTTTTTTTCCCCCCTACAGCTCATCCAATTGACAACGAAAATCACCCTTTTGACTATCCTAGATGAGAGCAAATCTTGTTAAATCTGTAGAACGTGGCTGAGAATGTAGCAGCCTTTCCTTTAACTGCTATCCTGAATGTCCTTTCTTTTAACTGCTATACTAAATGCAGAGTCTGTGAGTTGTCAAGAGGACAGAGTTAGCTACTATAGATTTCCAGTTCATAAAAAAAAACCACAGAGCAAAACTGGAAACGAACCAGCAGAAATGCTGCAAAACTCTTCCAGCTATGCCTTGCCAAAAATCCTAAACCTGGATGAAGTTCTCTATATGGAAAAACAAGGAGTTCAAGGCTGCCTCTTGCTGAGGCTACTGATTTTGTAGGAGCCGCCAAGGAGGGTGTTTTCAGGGCACAAGATTCCATGTTTCCCAGTTCCGGGATGATCTGGTTTAGGAAGTTTTACCTTGACTAAAAATTGGCTGGCACCAAGCCTGTTAAGCAAAACAGCGATAGGACTTGCTTGAGCAAATTCTGGCAAATACTTTGAATTCATAAATGTTTTACATCAAGTTGGAACGTTATTACAGATTGAAGTAGAACAGACAATTAAATGGGTCTTCTTTTTAAAACAGGGAAGGCAGGCTTGATGAGGGTGACAACACACAGTGTGGTTAGCGGTCAGTAAGGTACAGGAACTGTTACAGTGAAGAAAACAGAAACTGGGTTCTGCTACTGACCGGCTGAGCAATCGAGATCCTTTCATCACCTCCTCTGCCTAAGTAATTCCTGTAAATTGTTAGTAATGCTATCCTCTTAATAAAGCAGGTTAAGAATAAGTGCTGGATCAGAGCAAATCCTAATCCTGTAACTTCAAGGCTTCATTTTGATTTGGGTCTTATGCTTAATTGTGAGGTCTGACTGAAGGTGCTGTAGTGAGGTGGCTATAAAAGCTCCCTCTTGCTTAGCTAATGCCTAAATCTAGAAGTAACCAAGTTCCATAGATTTTTCATGTGAAAATTTCCCCAGCTTCTACATTTGTGTCTGGTTTTTTTCATATTTGTATTTCTGCCCCAGTTTTGGTAGGGGTTGATTGCTTTGCACCCATTTCATGCCTGCTCCAATGTTTCCTCACCCAAACTCCAAAGCTGATTCAGTCTGTAAGCGTTCACAGATGATGCTTATCAGTATTACACATGGTGCCCAGGCTCTGAAAATTCAATATGCTGACTGTCAGGACACTCTCAGGAAAACCCGAAAACAGAGGGCTTCCATCCCCCTTCTGGTGGAGAGGGGAGCTAGACTGGTTGTACTGCATCTGCAAAGGATGAGTAGGCTTCTGTATAAAAGGGAAGAAGGGGCTGGTGTTATATACCATCCTATCCGTTTGCAGGAGAGGTGGGGAGAGAACCATAAAGAGCTCAGGGACCCAGCTATAGAAGGGAGTATATAGTATAAAAGACAGCTTACTACTCCACCTAACTGAATGTTTAATAAGGCACCGTGCTCTGTGGCCAAGGGGGTGTGAAAACGCACCTAACAGAAGGCGAAACTCTGTCCTGAAGAAGGTGGTGAAGGGGCTCTAATGTATGCTCCAAGCTGGCAATCGTTCTGGTTCCTTCTACAGAAGATGATTCTGCCTGTGTAAGCTCAACGTGTTCATGGTGCCTGGTTTTGGGTGGAGCAGTGTTGAGTAAGCTGGTAGTTATGGATACAATTGAGGTATCTACCTTTCCCCATGTATGGCAGGTGGTTGTGGGAGAATGGCATAAGGTTATGTGCTGTGGCAAACAGGAACCTAAAGATTGTATGTTGCCACACGCAATTATTAGTCATCTAAACTCCTTTTGCCTCTAGGTCTGTGTTGTTAGGAAGCAATACTAAGTGTTAAAAAAAAAAAAAGCGGGGGGGGGTGTGTGTTTAAGATTGGATATATAAGTAACATATGGAAACAAATACTCACCCAACTGATTCAAGACATTGAAGAGACTATGATCTATTAAATGAGCCATCACTCTGACATGGAATTGCTCCAACATGGAGCCCCAGGGTGATGCTCTCTGAGCCGAGGTTCAGCATTGGACAGGAAAGGATTTGGGGGATGGAAATCTCCCAGGATGGAAATGGGCCTCCCATTAGATCTGTACCCTGTTTCTAGGGTATGCAGACACACACACTTGTTTTGGCTTTTCTTTTTCCAGTAACAGCCAAAATCTGGATTTTAAGACTAAGGAATGAAAATATCTCATCTATATCCTTTTTCCATACCCCAAAAAATCCATGCATGACTCTTGGGGATCTGAGTGACAGCTGCAAAAGCTGGGTTCTTACAGCACTTCTTACTTGGAACAGTCATTCCTTGTGCTTGGCAGTCTACACAAAACACTGCAATACTCTGGTCTGGTCCATCTTCAGTATCACCCCACTGAATAAGGCATGAATCCCAGCATAAACTTACCATTTACCAGAATAGCATAGAAAGTCTCCTCACAGATCATACTTTGTTAAATTAACCCAATCCAAGTAAATCTCAGCGTAATTGTTCCATCTGAAAACAGAGGCCATATTTGTTTCCCAAAGATGTTTGATCCCACAGCCCTTTTCTTAGAAGCTGTTTAGCTTAGCCTATTTCTTCTCACCTGCTGTTGCAAGCTGCCACCCCCATGGCCTCCTCTAATCCCCAAGGATCCTGCAACAGGAAAAGAATGTAACTGTGACTTCTCTCAGACTCAGCTTCCCACCCCTTTCTCTCACAGACCTGACACAGTAACAACTCTTATTTTAATGTGGCCCTACCAATTCCTGCCTACTGGACAAGTGATGGAAGACACTATTCGGATCTTCTCTGGTGCAGGAACTGTATTGTTAGGGCTGGATTTTTTGTCACCATCCCTTGATATTTCCCAGGCTCTCTCCCACCCTATATATTTTCCATTTAGTGGGCTGTTACTTGCCTTGGTCTGTGTCTCCCTTTCCTGACCAGACACTGCTTGAAGTGGGGATGTTGCAGGCAGCAGCTTGGGTATAGGCTGTGCGATTTCCTTAACCTTACAGCTCAACTACATGCCATTACCGGCACAGCCGACGAGCCATGTCCTGCAGGCTGTTTCCCATGATTATATAAATACAACATGCTCCTGTGACCAGCCAAGCGAGATGCTGTGGGAGGCCAGCAGCTCCTTGCAGAGCTGGCAGACGCTTTATCTGCAGGAGTGTGTTCACAGATGAGGAGGCAGAAGGAACAAGGAGCAGAGACATCTTTGCATGCCTACAAGTAAGGCTACTTGGATGATCTTTTTTTGCTCCTGACGAAAGATCAGGGCCCACTGAAGTACACTCTTTTGCTTTCTAGTCTCTGAGCTTAGATGGATTGTCAAACTTTTCTCTCTTGCTGCCATTGCTGAAAGCATGCCGTAACACACAAAGAAGTCCTGTGTTTTCTTAAGTAATCATACCTCCCAACTTTGGACTTCCAAGAAACATAGCGACTATTACAGACTAGCAATAGAACGGCAGGAGTGCCAGTGCCCACCGTTACGAGGAACAGTAACTCGCTCCCCGTGCCCGGGGACTCGGCGAGCCCAGGCACAGCAGCCCTCTCTCAGACTCCCCTCCCTCCCTTCCCCCCCTAAGCCGGACACCTTCCCCCAGCCACCCGCGCCGTTGCGGCGGGCCGCACCGGTCGGTGACTCCCCGCTGGGCGCCGCGGGGCCCCCGGCGGCAGCGGCAGGTGCGGGCGTGGCAGCAAAGCTCAGCCCGGCCGCCATGTTGCGGCGGGCGGGGCGCGGCGCTGGGGGTGAGGGTCTCGGATGGAGGCGGGTCTCAGGTAGGGAGCACAGAGAAGAGGCGAGGCGAGGCGGCCCTGCGGCGGCTCGGCTGCGCTCGGTGGCTCGCCGGGGTGGCGCCGCCCTCGCTCCACCAGCACCTGTTGCCGCGACGGTTCGCAGGCGGCCCCGCCCGTCTCTCACCGCGCAGAGGGGCGGGAGGCTCCGCACCCGGCTCCCTCCTGCACCCCGGGGCGGGGGGACCGGCCGAGTGAGGCCGGCGGGGGTGGCCCGGCGGAGGGTGCCTAGCGGCTGGGCGAGGCTGGTGCCACGCTCGAAAAGCGCCGGGAGGAGGGGCGGGTAATGGCCGGCGGTCGTGAGTCACTGCCGCGGCCCCACCTGCGTACTTAACCGCCGCCGGGCGGCCGGCGCCCCACTCGTGGGCTGTGCTGCCGCTGTGGCCGGGAGCGTCTCCTCCTTCCTCCTCCTCCTCACAGGGCGCTCGGCTCAGACGGGGTAGCCGTTGCATGAACGTTTGTCTTGGGAGTAGGAGAAGCACCAGTAGCGCCTCAAAATGCCGAAGCCGGTAAGTGGGGTGCAGGGGAAGGCGCTCCCTGGGGCCGCACCGGGGCCCACTCGCGCCGGCGCTGAGGGGCTGCCCGAGCCCCGGCTCCTGGTGGGGTGGTCACCTCCCGGCGCCGCGCCGTGGAGGGGCTGAGCCGGAGTTCTCGCCGCGGCCCGACCCCCTGTGCCGGGACGGGGCTTTGCGCTTTGGACACCCGCGGAGGTTCTCCGTGGAACGAGAAGGGAGCGCTCCAGAAACAAATAACTGGCTACTTTGAGCAGGAGGAATAGCGAGAGTGCCTCGGGTGGGCTGGGGGCGCCTCGGGGCCTCCCCACCGCCGCGGGGAGAGGAGGAAAGGAGCCTGGGGAGCTGCGCTCGGGAGAGATGAAGCGGCGCGTTACCCCGCTGTTCGCAGTGCTCCGCCGCTGGAAGCGTGCAGACCTCCCGAGCGACCCCCAGCAGACGAGATTTGATGACACTCCCACGTCACGAGAGATGGCAAAACTGTACTGCCTTCCATTTAGTATTTGCATGGTCTGTGTATTTATCTACAGTTCGTGTATTCCTCTGTAAACATAGGAGAAACTTCCCGTGTCGTGCCCCCAGCCGCCCCCCCCCCCCCCGCCTTTGCGATCTAAAAACTAAATGCTAGGGACTCTTCGTGCAGGTCATTATGAAAAACCTGTTTCTTCTCTTTGCATTTTTTATTGTTTTTAATTGAACAAACTTGGCTGTCTTTTTCATCCCTCCTTTTTTTTTCTTGACACCCCTCCCGCCGATTTTCTACAGGGTTATTTTTACTTGTTTTGTTTTAAAATCTGCTCTTCTGCTAGTTAGAAACAACAATTCCCTTGAGGGACTAACTGCCTAATGCAAAGCTTTGAGCAGTCATTGGAGCAGATGCACTTTTGAACTCTGAAGAGCATAATCAGAGCAGATTCTTGTTGCTATCTATTTTCAGTACAGGCAATATTTCTTAAAATGAAGTGTAGTGAAGGACTTATGTTAGTATTAGCTACACTGTGTGAAAATGGAGTAAACAAGCTTATCTTCATGGTAATAAGCAACTGATGTTGTACCACCATAACATTAAACATCTTTTTTTTTTTCCTTCTCCAAAAAAAAGATTACTTATGTTGCAGTTTCTGTAAATCTAACCAAAAAGATGTGCTTGATCCTTTTAACACCTGCTAAATCTTCAGTCTCCCTGGTTGTATTTCATCAGTAGGAGGTGACATATTACTTCATATTAAAAAATGTATACCGAAAGGACCCTTCTGCAAGTGGGAGAGAAAATACAGAATTTACAAAGCATGGATATAAAAGGTTGTGTATGAACAATCTCTCTCTGCCTTATTAGCCATTTTCTAATTATGGAGTGCTTTCTTGAAATATCCTGCTCAGAATAATCTGCAGTCCTGGTTTAGGACTAAATCATGCTGGAAGCCATCGATAGGTATGGAAAAACTCCTTAATATCTTTTTTTAAAAAAAAATTACAGCTGTGTTAATCCTTTTTTACCTGGCATTGCTATGCTCGTATTCCCTCATAAAAGGTGATTTTTCGTTTGTTTGTTGGCTGACTAGCCAGTGAATAACAAAGGTGGATGGTGTAAACCACCTTCCACTGGGGAAGGACAGTTGCACTCTGATGATTTCAGAGGCATGACCTACTGGCAGGGGTATATGGACAAGACTCTGTGTCAATAGTTTGTACAATGTAAGCACTTTTTTAAACTTGCAGTTCAGTAAGGCTAACTGCCACCTTGCTTTAAACAGAAGAGGAGTTTTGCAGAGTTTATTCTACTGAAACCCACTGTTTGGTCTGATTGCTTCAGACTGAGTCTGGACTTGGATCCTTGCCAACCCAGCTCATTTGGTCTTAATACAGCTAAATAGGATTCCTGTCAGTTTGCAGGGAGCAGGGGGAGAGGCAGAACTAGGCAGAACTGTGCTCAGGATGAACACTACAGCAGCCTTTGGCATGTGTGAGGAACAATAGCATAAACTCTGGGGACACACAGGGAAGCAGTTTTAGTTTCTGGTGGGTATTTGACATGGGTACTAAATATTTATTACCTGTGCTTGTTTGTGTGTGTCTTGTCTGCTTGGCATAAGTACATATGATGTTGCTTGGCAGACTTCATGCTGTTGTGGGTTAAGTTTGACAAACTGGTCCTCAGTTGTCATCTTACCTTCACTTGTAAACAAAAGCAGAATTTTGGCACTGCCCCCCCGCCCCCTCCAAAACCCACTAAGTTAAACCTTTATAGGAATCTTCTGTTTTAACAAAAATATGCAAGCACACACAAAGCTCACAGATAGTGTTTGGAATTTGTTCTTTAACAATAAAAAAATAGTAAGTCCGTTAATGCTAGAATGTTAGTGATTTTGAATTGTAGTTGAGTACCAAAGTGAAGTGCTAGAAAGCAAACTGTATTCCATATTCTGTGGTAACATTTGCTAACAATTAGTTGGATCTGATGCATGTCTACGGTGCTTAAAATAAATTTTAGCAACAGTCTGGAAAATAATTCTGAAATAAATATATTTGTTAATATAGGCAAGTGTTAATTTATAACACAGACATTCTGCCATGTGTAACAGTTACAAAGTAACAAAATCTCTCTGAGGTAAGCTATAAATATATAACTTCTTGTACCCGGTGCATAAGGGTTTATGGCTGGGAGTTTATCAACAGTTCAGGTACATAATTTCCATCTAGTCTGTAGAGGGGTTCATTAGGTTTTGCAGGTGGTAAATTATTTTGTAGGAAAATCCAAGAGACGTCATCTTGTCCAAATCTTGCTGTGTTATCTGAAAGCAAGTGAAATTCTAAATAAACTTATTTGCTCAGCCTTGCATATCTCCATTACTGGAGTGTCTGTGTGTTCTCTGCGTTTTTCCTAGATGCACATTACTAGTTTTTCTTTTTGACTCATTGAATGGATGGTGTTTTACCTGAATTATATCCTTGTGCAAAACAAACCAATCTAATAAATTGTGGCTGGAACAGCATGGCTGTGGGCTAATGAACATTGCTTACAGAAGGAGAAGGAAACATGATCTCGTTTCTACAGACCTGTTAATTTGATCTGCCCTACCAGCATTCTCTGTTACTTTATCGAAGGTGGATTTTTTTTGTTTTGGGGAGAAAGCTTAAATCTTCACAACAAATGAAGTCAGCCTTTTCTTAGAGCATTTGATGTAGTGTCACACAAGAACTTCTAATACTTGTGTGCGTGTATATAAAACTGTGTAAAGAGGATGGCAGTAAATGCAGTCTAACTGCTTCTGGTGCTAAAGAGAAAATACAAGTGAATAATATCAAGCAGCACCATTTTTTATTACCTTTACTAATAGCCTGTGGTCTGAAAGCTGAGCATACTAATGAAATCTGCTAATGCTGTGCTGTTGTGGGGGAGGTATTATTGATGCAGATGGCTGCCATGTAAAGGGGTTTGAAGGATTGGGGCAATAAGGTCCTGTTGCAATAGTTAAACTTGGGGCTGAGGGAAGAATATCCCTCACTATGTATGATAGAAGCATATGGATTAAGCAGCAGTAAGATGACTGTCTTGCTGTCCATATTGCCTGCAATGCATAGGGTTTCTCTAACAGAAAGCATTAGTAGAAAGTGCTAGTGAGACCTTTCCTTGAATAGAGGTTGCACTTATCTGTGTCCAGAAGAGACAAATTCAAAGCAGAACCTAGAGAAGGGTTTTGGGATGACTAGAGGCAGAAAGCCACCCCATGTTAAGGGAGTGCCTGGCTAGTTTAGCCTGGTAGAATTAAACAAGTAACCTCTTCATTCACCTGTATAAAATGTAAGGGGTTTAAGTGCCAAAGGGGAGGAAGAACTGCTTTTACCAGAACTTGTGGTTTAAAAAAAAATTCTCAACCTGAGAGCAGTTAAGTGTGTGTGGTGGTTTTTTTGTGGGTGGGGTTCTCCCCCACCACCTTGTTGGTCTTATTAGGAGGCTATTCCAATCCCTAACATGCCTTAAAATAAAGTTTGAGAAGGACACAATTTAATGCTGCTGCCTGTAGGAGTGAGGAACTGGAACTGATGACTCAAAAGGTTTTTCCCAGCCCTGTGTTGTTAATAATCTGCTAGTGTGTGCTAAGCATTAAGTGGTTAGACAAGTCCTCTATACCTGTGTGGTGCTGAATATACATGAATTCTCCAAGAAGAACTGGAAAACAGCATGCAAATCTTCTGCCAAACCTTTAGCTGTCTGTGAACAGACTATGGCATTAAAATTCGACAAGTTTATGATTAGCCAGACCAAAGAGATACAAATGTAGTGACAGGAATTTATTCTAAATACAAATAACAATTATTATTTAATAACTATTAATTTATAATTAAATTAGATAATAAAAATGGTTTCCAGATCTACCCAATGTATTCTTGACTGTATATCTCCTAACTACACATAGCAGTTTTATCTTAGAGTTCTTCACAGCAGATTGCTGTAACTGGACTGAAATAAAAATATTTTTTCATATCCTTAAGTGCTCATAATTAGTTAAAATACTCTTAGCTTATGGGTAGCTATAGATTTAGTCAGGAGTAAAATCTTATCCTTTCCTTGTAAGCACCAATTCCAGTACATCAGGTGGTACGGTGTACTTGATACCAGGAGGTGTATACTGTGGTGCAAAATGGAAATGTAAGGATGCTTTCATTTGCCAAATGTGAGGGCTCCTGCTCATAGCTGCAAAAGAAAGGTGGAGGTTTCTATTAATAGTAAATTTTGGGAGTTGTTCACAGATGACTAAAGTTATAAGAGAATGAGCTCACAGTTGTGCCAAAAACCTGAATTACTCCATGAGCTGAGTAAACATTTCTGAGGGCAGTTTGTTCTGGGATGTTCGCTGCTGCAGAGAAATCAAGGGTGTTAACTGTTATGCTAGTCACTACTTAAAGAATTTCTTAGCCTTCTTAAAGGGCAGAGGAGGGGAGATAAGCCTTCCTGTTCTTCTCCCTTCCCCCGCCCACATGAATGTCTTCCTCTGTCCATGAAAAAAAAAAAGCAGCTGCAGTATGTCAGGACTTTTTGAGAATAAGACTTCTTGATGACCAGTGAAGATTCCCGTGTCAGTGTTGTTCTTGTTTGGCACTCTGTGTCCAAAGAGCTTTAGGCACGCTGTAAATCTCATAATCACTCAGTTGACCTTGAAGGAAGGCAATGCTGCCTAAGATCACTGCGCTGCATGCTGCGTTAAGTAATGTATTTTAGCTGTGTTGTGTGCTTACTTTGAAGCCTGGTTTCAGCATTAGATAACATGAGTTGAGAAGTACAGCTCTTTGCAGAAGCAACTGAAGTCTCTGGCTTTTACTGAGCAGTGTATGGGATCCTTTCCCCTAGGAAAGGGAGCAAATTGTTGATATGTTTGGCTGGAAACAAGGTGTAGCTCAGTGTAACAGCTAACCATATTGCCTCTATATTGCTCATCTGTTCAGATCCAGATTTTGTTTTTCTTTTTAGTTCTTTCTTCATAGTGGGGAAAAATCACCTGCCTTCGCTGCATCTGCTCTCATCTTTGAGAGGGCGTGAGTAGCAGCCATGTGCTCAGCTGGGACTGATGAGCACCTGGTACTATCAGCTGTCAATTAAAATAAAAATCCTGAGTCTAAGAATTAAAATGCAGGACTCTTATCTTCTAATTGAGTAAGGAAGAGAAACTGTTGCTTGGTGACCAAGGACTTGTATTTGGCTCCCTGCCATGTAGGCTCAATGGAAGAGGTGCTGGCACCCCTATACAAGGTTTGTAGCCTTCTGCTAGCTTTGAGAAGGGAGTATGGAATTGCCCTGTTTTGAGAGTTATTGTGCGCTTGCTCGTGAAAGTGGGAGGGAGAAGCTCTAGCTATTGTCTAATACATCACTGTCACCATCTCTTCCTCTCTTGATTTTGTACGAAAATGTCTGTGTTTGCTGTGGTTGTTCAGACCTCACTGTGGAATGTGTGTGAGAGGGGCTCCTCTGGGGATGCAAGTGGATGGACATCCAGTTGATGAATCTTGAGCAGGCTTATGAAATGGGTCTAGAGCTGCTCAGCTGTGCCAAGAGACCACTGTTCTGCAGATGTAGAGAGCAGATCTGTGCGCTGCCTGCTACCCGAAGAAGTAGAGATTAAAGAATCTCACATTTGTATCAAGGTGCCTGAATTTAGCCTGGACAGCCCAGCAGAGGACTTCAAAATCTGTACTGTAGGATCTGGGCTTAAGAGTTCTTTGTGGGAGCTAGAGTTATTCTTTAACACCTAGCTGAATACACTTTAATTGTGAAAGCTTAGCTTGCTTAACTTTTTGTCTTTGTAGAGATTAGTGATTATAAAAAGTTCCTGGTGCACAAAGTATAGGGTGTGAGTTGATTTGCATAATTGATACTCGGTGATCTCAGTGTGGGAGAGAATAGCTTTCCCCTTTAAGAACTGACACAGCTGTGTAGCCAAACTTTTGAAAGTTACCTTTTCTGCCCCCATTGTGCTCTGGATACACTTTGGGAATCACTGGTGCATGATTGTTTGCCATCACACATCTGTAGTGGAAGGCCTGTGAAGAGTTTCCTCTCAGAAGCCCTCAAGCTCGTTTGGGGTCAGGAAGGGGTATTTTGCGATCCTTCCAATCAATTTGCCTGTATGATCTCAAGAGCAATCTCTTTCTGCTTAGGTGACATTCCAGACTGGCAATGACCTACCTTTATCTGGGAGCAAATAGTACCTGTTGCATACTGTTTGAAGTACCTTATTGGGAAGTGTAAGCACTGCAGTGTAATGGATGTAGCCCAGGTTATCAAGCTATCAGAGGTGATCACATCACATATTCCCACTCATAAATTTCACAAATGCCATGCAGTATGTTCCACTGAAGTCCATGAAGTAAAATGATAAGAGCCTGATTATGGGACAGGTAAAACAGAAGGATGGCCTATCAAATCAATAAATCCCTCTTTGAGAAATGGTTTAATATCTAGGATGCAGAATGAACATACATCATTACTGGGCCTTGTGTGAGTTGTTACACCACTATTTCTTCTAAAGTAAATAGAGTTCATGTTCCTTCTGTGCTTTGACTTCTATAAGAACGTGGCTGGCATTGCTAGGTCAGGCAGGAAACCCCTGTAGTCCATATACTATTAGACTGATGTGCGCCAAAAGCTGATGCCTGATGAAGAGTATTTCAAAGATATGCACCATTGCTTTCCTCTGAGGTGTCCGAGGCTGAAAGTTCCTATATAATGAGTTACTGAACGGATTTCTGTGAACTTGTCTAGTCTCCCCTTGAAACCATTTTAACTCCAGCATCCACAGTAAGCTTTAACAAAAGCTGTCCTAGATAACCTTCACATTGTTTGGAAAGTTATCTACAAAACTCCTTGCTACAGCACTATTTGAAAAACTTTTTTCTTATTCATAATGTTGATGCTCTGTAGTTATTCTGTTGGTAGAGCAATGAATATGTGGTCCTTGTCCACCCGGTTCATGTAACTCATGAGTTTATATGCCTCAGTTAATTTTCTTCCAAACTGAGAAAGTCCCAACCAGCTTAGTTGATCCCTCCATGGAGGTTATTCCATGCTTTTGAACATCCTTCAGCTTCTTCCAGTTCACATCTGATGAAAATACTGCTTTTCATCCTGCAGTCTCTCTCTCTGGGAAGAGGATAGTTGTTGAGAACATTTCTCCAACAGTTGGTTCTTGGTCCCCTTAAACTCTCAGGGCATAATCCTGTAAGAGAGTAAGTCATAGACTCTCTGTGTGTTCACAAGGCCAATCCTGCTCAAGTATAATGTGCCGTTCTTCCACCTCAGAAGAAAAATCCTTGTACCTTGTGCTGGTACTGTTCATACAGGGTCTATCGAAAGTGCTGGGAGCTGTGTGCCGACAGGCTGTGTTGTTGCCAGGTGAGTATCTGTCAAACTTTTGACTCTTCGTAATGGCTCTGGGTTTTCCATGCACATTACTCTCTATAACATATGCCTCTGCATAAGCATTGGAATAAAAGGAACCAGTATTGGTGCTCAGGTTTGGGGGAAGCTCTGGGGCTATTATAGCTTTTATTTAGATTATTCATGCCTTCAGACCCTGGTCCTGTTATTTGCAACTTGGTACGGTGAAGTTCAGCTTTTGCATAAATTTTTGCGTGCCTGTTGTTCCCAAATGAAAAAGCCAAGGAATGGTACAAAGTGGTGTTTGTGTTCTGGATCAAGACTATAAAGTACTCAAGGTTTGGGGTTTTTTATTTTCCCTTGCAGGGATTGCGGAAGGATCATATTACTTCATGTAGCTGACTTGCATAAATATTAGAGATGCT
This sequence comes from Phalacrocorax carbo, assembly GCF_963921805.1. Lineage (NCBI taxonomy): Eukaryota > Metazoa > Chordata > Aves > Suliformes > Phalacrocoracidae > Phalacrocorax > Phalacrocorax carbo. The sequence continues at coordinate 62,074,551 of NC_087515.1, read as the reverse complement.
AAATTGTTTTAAAGACTCTGAAATTATAATAAAACGTGAGATTTTAAACCTCTATATTATATGCACTTGGCCCATGCCGATGTTTCTGATGGAAGATCACAAAAGGTGGTCTGAATTATTCTGGACTCTGAGTGCCTTCTTGAGATAAAGCTTATTTGAGGATTGGTTGTGGGGCTTTTTTTAAACTTCATGTGTAAAGCCTTAGTCTCACATCTACATTACATTTAATTAGATGCAACAGCTGCCATGATAAAACAGTCTGCATATGAAGGAGTTTGATCCAGCGGCCTGTAGCCTACCTCTATATTTATCCTTTAGGTACAAAGGACCTATTGTTGCTGCAGTCAGTGTTCCTAACATCCATTGAGGGCAAATGGCTCATCCAAGCAGTGGTGCTGTGTTGAGACTGCTGTCACTGGCTGTGCGTTCCTTCTTTGAAGACCAGACTGCTGCTTGTACGCAGATATTTTGACAGTGCTAATAGACTATTCTACAGCATCAGTCTTTAAAGTGAATAAGCACAACCATAAACCCTCCTGCCGCTTCTTAGCCTTGTTTGTGTTCAGAATCAACCATTCCTGCAGCCCTCAGAGAAAGTAAAAGCAAGTGTTTCGCATGAAAAACATTGAGGCTCCCTAAGTGTACCGGGCTTTGTTTAAGGGCAATAGCCTGTGGCCTTTCAGGCTTAAATTGCATTGCTTTACGGCTTGTCAGAACCTAGGGCTGTCCCTAGGTAAGTTTTGATTTAAAAAAAATATGAATTTTAAAATTTTAAAAGGCCTCTGTCTCTCAGTTTTTCGACTTCTTCAGAACTTGAGACAGAACAATGTAGTTTGCTTTTTAGGAAAGAGTTGGGGGAAACTTTGTTGGGTGGAGAAAGATATCCTCCCCCCCTGCCCCAGGAAGAGCACTGGATTGGCTTCACTGTTTCTGAGCCAACCAGAGGTAGAGAATGCTGGAAGCCTGGCTGAGGTCTAGTCATTTGGGAACCCGGGCCATCAGAGATGCAGGGTCACACGTGCTTGCCAAACCTGCATGAAATCTTCATGATCTTTTGGTATGCAGAATGTTACTGCTTCACCTAAGATAAAGGACTGAATTAAAGCTATGGCTGCTTCTTAGCTTTTTGTGCAGATGCCTGCTATGCAGTTGTTATATGCTGAAAGAAGATATATCAGGCTTTGGTTAAGGAAACTGAGATAGGCATGTAATTTAGTATGGCATCTTCTTCTGCACAAATAAACTAAAAAAGTTTGAATTTATGTTCTAGGATTATCTTCATGATTAATTATAAGGAAGGTTTCATACTATCTCACAAAGAGTCAAGTGACCTGGCTGCAAAACCAAACTCAGTGGGTTGGCTTTCTTGTGTTCTGCTTGTGTGTGCTATTGGCGAGGGGAAAGTTTGTTCTGACAATTCAACCTGCTTTGCTAGAACTGGAATTTCTGGATGATTCCTCAGATCTGGGTATTCAAGGTTCTCCTGCCCATATGAGTGCGCGCACACGCACGCACGTGTGCACACACTACTTCATCCAAAAGAGTCTCTAGCTTTCAGATTTCACTTCAAAATTATTCTTGGCTTCCCCTCAAACTACTTTTCTCTCTTCAGAAAAACTTCCACAGAAGTTGTTATAAGGCTTTTTCACCTTACACAGAAGCAGCAAATACCTGGGCTCCTATTGCCTTGAGTAAACTGAAGAAATTTCAGTTAAATATAGCTGATATACTTATTGCTCCTAAAATGCTGAGGATTACTACCCAAAAATATGGTTGTATAAGCTGTTGCATTAAAGTTGACTAATAGTAAAGGCTAACAACTGTGCTGGACAATTTTAAAGTAACTACTAGCTTTCTAGATTATTATATACAACTGTATTTACCCTCAGTGGTATTTGCCCCTCTCTCATGAGAAGGTGAGCAAGGTTTTAAGGAACAAAGACCAGCCTATTCAACTTTAATTTTACCCGTTGCAAATGCAGCAGTACCTAACTCTGCTTCATAGACTCCCAGTGGAATGTGACTTAATGTTCCCATTTATTTGCAATGAGGAAGCAATGTTTAACACAATGAGATCTGAAATGGAACACGTCCTTCATTTCGCCATCGGGTCTTTTTGATTTGACACGGTATGCTGAGAAACTGGGTCAGTTAAATCAGTGCAGTGAGCTTGTCTTCTCAGTCAAGTGGATGCCAATGAGGCTGTCGCCCTCTTCATGTTTTGTGAACTGATGAAGCTGTTTTCTGCCTTGTTAGAAAACTGCATGCTCTGCAGTGTGGAAGGAAACGCTCAGGACTGTTTTGCTGTGCTGCCACTGCCCTCTCTGAAATGCTGAGTGTTGGGCAGGTAGTGCAGAAAGGGTTCTGGCATGGGAGCAGGGGATGAGTGCGTGGATCATACTGAAAGGCTTTCTTCAGTGTTGTGCTGTACATCTCCTTTCCACTCTCATAGGAATCAGATTCTTCTTCCCACAGAAGAGAAATTGCAGGTTTGTCATTTGCCTTCTCATTTTAGCTTCTTGGACATGCTTTAAGTTATAAAAGTGTAGCACTGGGGAGGACTTGAACCTATGTTGTCTGAAGGCTGCGTGGAAGTAGTTGTACAGTATCCCAATATCTTACCACTCCAGCAGTTATTGTTTCTTTTCCTGTTACCCAGCCTGCAGAATAAGAGGGGTTTTTTGTGTTTTCCTCCTTGTGGGTTTCTCTATAAACTGTCTTCTCTAGAAGTACTTCATGTTTCAGACAACTGCCATTTGGAAGAGATTAGGGCCATGCTAACAAATCAACTCCAGTTTGAAACAAAACAAAACAAAAAAACTTCAAAACTATCAACCAACCCAAAAAAGCCTGGCCTGTAGTTTAGTGCAGACTTTTCTTCATTAACTTGCTCCCTTCCAAAAGAAGCATTCAAATTTGGGTGACTACATTCCAGATGGCAAGTCATCAGGCAAGCAGAATAGTCACCTTCTGTAATGCATCTGGTGACAACTACGCTCAAGATTGTAATTTTTCCTTCTATGCAATAGCATCACACCAGGAAGTGTAGTATTTTTCTGGGGGTTTTAATAGACCACATCCTTGTCTGTATCCTTCTGTAGCCTATTGTTTGCAAGCCTGTAATCTGTTCATCTCTTTGTCTGCCTCTTGTCCATTCTCACCTCTCCAAGTGTAACATCTGTAACTATTTATCAGACCTACCAAGATACTTGAATTCTAGCCCTGTCTTCGTAAAGAGGGTTTGGGGTTTTTTTAGTTATTGACTGGGTGCTGTTTGTGGCCTTCTAAGTGTGCTCTGCCTTTCAGGGACCGTGAGATTACTTAACTGCATTTTCTTACATCTTCCACCTTGCCGCACACATCCCACTTTCAAGGTGTTGGCCTGCTATGAAAAGGTCAGAATATATGTCCCTACTGTCACTCCATCACAATGAAGGTGCTGAGTGCCACTGGGAAGGGAGTGGATAGAATTGATCATTGGCTTGGTATTCATGACCTTGTCTCCTGCTTTGACAGAAGCTATGGAGAATTTATGTGCACAGCTTGTCACTCAGTTGTAATTTCATGTGGCTCAGATTTGTTGTATACCTAGTCTATGTCATATGGGACCACATCAAATACGTTACTAGACGAGGTCTGGTCCATCAGGCAGGTTATGTCAGAGAAGAAACACAACTGGTTGCAAATGCTGTGTTCTTGACATGGGCTATCTCAAGTTGGAAGGGACCCATAAGGATCATCGAGTTCAACTCCCTGCTCCTTGCCGGACTACCTAAAACTAAACAACATGGCTAGGATGTACATGTTAGTGTTTATAAGTGCTAAAGAATAATATAACATATTGAACTAATATCTCCAGCTTCTTGGGTTATTTAAGCTACTTACCCTCCCAGAGTTGTCCTCTCCCTTCCACAGTCTCATCGCAGAACCATTAGCTGTTGACTTCAGTAAATTGCAGAAGACTGAGAAACGCAGACACTGAAGTGTTAGCAGGTCAGCGCTGCGCTCTGGAGCCTCTAGGGTTTTTTCCCTAATCAAAGTTGAAAATTTTCCCAAAATGCTTTCCAGAAGCTGAGACTACACTTACTCCATCAGGTAGCACAATATCTTTCTCTTTTTTTGAGCCTGGAACCAATGAACACTAACACATGGAAGGTGGAAGAATAGAGCGCAGTATGCTGCTGTATGAAATTACTTTTTGTATTACCCGATACCTGATCACTACACTTGTTTATGAACAGGTCTGGTTGCTAAGGTTGAAATGAAACTACTTTGTCCGCACAGATGCATTGGAACTCTGGGCAAAAATTATTACAATAGTAGTTTTTGCTTGTGTGATGGAAGAGTAGGCCTGCAGAAGCGAGGATGCAGCTTTCTTAATAGTCTTCTCAGTACTACTGTTTTTTCTTATTTCTTGTTAAGACTGCCGTATTCCTTCAGCACGAGCATGTCCATGTGCTATATGGTCAGTTTCTGTATGTGCAAGAAACTTTACCAGGCCTGCGTGCTGTTTTTCACAGTATGTGCTGTGCAGGTGCAGCACTTCAAATAACCCTTATCCCCTCTGTGCTATGTGGTTGACCTGCTTACGTGTACTAGCTACTTGCTTGGGATTTCCAGACACCAAGAGACTGAAGAAAGAAGGCATGCCTATCTAGGTTTCTCCACTATCATAGCACTAATTGTCACCACTTGGAAAGATACTTCACTAGCATTTGCACTTGTAAACCTGCTATTTAAGAGACCCTGGTCTTTATCCCTCCTTGGAAAGAGGAAGAAAACATTCCTGAGCATTGTCTCGAGGCATTTAGGGTTGCATAATGATAATGATATGACACGTTAAGTACTGGTTTGTCTTGTATAGATGGGTATTTACTGCCCTTTATCTTACGGATTTGCTAGAAATAAATTGTAAGGTATTTTAAATGACTTGCGCAACTTCGTGGTTTCACTGAACTATTTTATTATGCAAGTGAACTTAAGGCGCATTGGATTTCATGCATCAGGATACAAAATATCCATGATAGCTTACTACTGTGTGTGAGGGCTGTGAGCTTTTTCCTGTTCCACCTGATGTTTTACAGTGGGGCAGTTAAATATCAGGAGGTGGATGGTCAACTTCAAAGATACCATGATGCCTGCAAGCAGGGACGGATTCTGGACCAACAGGTCATAGCTCAAGATTCAGACTTTACAAAAAATATTACCTGTGCATGCAGTGTCCAACACACCTGGTAACTGTGTCTATGAGAGGGAGACACTGGAGAGGTAGTCATCTTCAGTTTGTGTCTAGGTCTTGAATCTTACAGAGAAGATGAGCTGGCTGGCAGTGTAATGCCTCCTTAAGAGATAATGTTTTCTGAATGCTTTTCAAATGGCACTTTAATTTTCCAAGTTAGACAGTGGGTGGTGCACAGTCTCTGAAAGGCTGCAGTGTCCCATGGATTGACCTACTGACTTAGCATTAGAAGAGTCTTAGCAAAAAAAAAAAAAAGTAATAATAAATGCATAACTCAAGGGCACTGCTAAAGCAAGGAAGATCCCCATTCTAACTACTGAAACATCTAGTACAAGAACTTCCCATAGTGTTATGCTTATTTAAACTATATTGTGCAGGTCTCTCCAGTTCCATCTTTCATTTTACTTCTGCTTTCCTGTCACAGTCAGAAACGTAGGCAACATGTTACAGTCCAACCTGAACAGTCTGAAGTCATGGAATCAGTATTCAGTCATTCAGTTTAGTAAGGTTCTGTTTCTTATAATTCATGGAGCTTTTATTCCTTTTAATGCAAATGGAATTGCCTTTTCAACAGCACGTTCTTCCCTTCTGGATCAAATTTGTGAGCAATTTTATGGATCCTAAGACAGGGGAAGATGAAAATCTCGTGTTCTGTAATGTTTTTGTACACACAAGCAAACTTTCTAAGGCCCTATTTGTCATTAATTTTAAGTACGTTAGTCTCAGACGTAGAAGTATAATCATAAAGTGTTATGGCATCAGCCTTTTGAGAAGGAAGTTAGATCTTAACTGACTAGGATTTTTAGCATGCTATGAGCATTTTAAAACTCTTACTTCATGTATAACAGCCATGTGCTCTACTCCCCCTTCCAAGCACCTGTGTTCTGAAACAATTAAAAATTACTTTCTTTTTGGTTATGGCTTCCATTTTGTCCTGGGATACTGCCAGGATTTGGTAAGGATCTTACAAACAGCCTGCCTTGCCTACATAGGGTAATCAGGACTTCACTGGTGAAAGTTGTCTTAACTGCATCTTGCTCTTTTTGTTGCTGGTAGAAATTAGCCCAAGTTGTTCCCTCTTTTCCTCCCCAATAATGTCTTGAATTGTTTGGCACCTTAGGTTTTGATTTAATCGTCTTGGCGCCATGGGGAGTTTCATGTGGTCTGAGCTGAATGACAAACTTACCTTCTCTCAGCCTAACAGACATCGGGGTTTCTTCAGACTGTCTAAACCAGGGTTTCAAGTGGGTTAAGCTCTGTTTGCCTGCTTCACTACCAGCTTCTCTGTGGCTAAAAGCTTGTGTGGAGTGGTTGTAGGACATCTGTTTAGAGACACTGTTAAAACCATTATGTTCTTCTTTAAATCAAGGCTAAGGTTTAATGTTGAGAAGTAAGAGGACTTAATATGGTAGGAAGGAGACTCAAAGGATTTTCCCAGACAGTCATGGACTCGACATGACAGCTGCTTGAAGCCCTGTGTCTTCTTGCTCTGCCTGTTGTGTAGCCAGCAGTTTGTCTGTCTGAGGGCGCACCACGGAGTTCCTCTGTATCCTGCCCTGCTCAGCCCTTTGAGAACAGAGAAATTAACCTTTACCACATGCCCCAAGTGTCCTTGAAATCTTTTAGATAACCAAGCAGTCGTGTTCCTGCATGCTTTATGGCTTTAAATGATTGAAGTGGAAAGCAGATTACTTCAATTTTTGGTCTTAATACTAAAATCATTCTTAAAAGATGTAGCAGGTAGATAGCTTTACCACTTAGCTTGCTATGTAGCTGATCCTTTAGTAAGGGGTCTGTATCTAGAAAGGGTCTTGTAGGGAATATAGAGTACTCCCCTAGAAAAGGGAATTTACCTTTTGGTTGGTTTTTTTTTTTTTCTTTTTAACTAGCACATAACTGCTAAGGAGATAGAGTAAAATATGAATGTATCAGTACTGACTGGAATTCTGTGCCCAGCCAACACCCTCCAGGTTTTCTGGTAAGGAGTGGGAAGCACATCCTTTCAAGTTCTTTAGCTTGTAAAGTAATACTTATTTTACACCCACTGTGGTGTTTCAGACAGAAGTGCAAATAAATTGCACAATACAAAACTGTGGATTATGAGCATATGTTTTCTTGAAGGGGGTAGAAAGGATTAGAATATGATTAGGGATTTATTGTTGAGAGGGATTAAGCAACAGGAGCTTGTTAAGGTCACATCTTCAAATTGCAGTCTTGCTGTTCCTGAGAATTTGGTATCTGAATTTCCCTTCCCTTGGTACACTGGAAACCCTGTTTGGGAAACCTTTGGCTGTTAAGGCACAGGAAGAAAGCCTTGAGCATAATTCCATGCTCTGTTATGGATCCCAAATGCTACAGTATATATAAAATGTTGGGAAATTGTAATGAAATCTTACCTGCCTGTAGCTTACCTGTTGTCTGGCCTTGTTTTTACATGTCCACTTTTTTTCTCTTTTCTTTAAAATACCAAGCTACAAATCTAACTTGGTAGTAGAACTGTACTACACAATCATCCCAGTTTGGGGGTTTTTTATTTATTTTGGGGCTGTTGGGTTTTTTTACGACATAGTGTAATATTGCAAGCAATATGGTCTCCTGTAGTCGGAGCAGTTGGAGATAATCCTTTTCTGATTTGCCATTTTGCTGGTCCTTATGCTATTCCCTGCAAGCTTAGTTGGTTCTTTTGCCTCTTGATTAACGGCTAATAGACTTTTTCTAGTCATTAAACACTCTTGCCTTCTGCATACAGTAGTAACCTGTCTTGCAGTCTACTTCTGCCATTGCAGTAAACCTGGTGACGTCGTTTCTTCACTAACAGCAATAGCTTAGTGAACTCTTGCCCTGTAGTATCATTCAGTACCCATAACTGCTGTTTTTATGTGCCGAGTAGATTTTTATGAGGGAAAGAATGAATGTTTATCAGGTTAATGCTGATTGCTTTGTAAGAATAATCTGCAGCCTTTTGCCTTTAAAACCTCAGATTAATTCCAGCTCTAATATAATTTAACTTCCATTTATAAGTCTTAAATTTAATTTAGTCATTAGGGCCTTCCGTAATCCAAAGGATGGCCTGCAGGCAGCTATGCTGTGTGCTCACAGGAGCCCTTATTCCAAGGGGATTTAGGCCTGAAAACAGTCAACTCTAAAATGCCCTCTCATTTAGCCAGAAGCAAAGTCCAATGCTGTGTTGAGTAGGAAAACCTGCAGAGCGATCTGACAATAAGACAGCAAAGTCAGTGCCCCAGTAAAGTTTGCTGGTGTGATAACACAAATCTGTTCAGGGCATAAGTGTGTATATTTTAGAGGTTACATCAGTCCATCATGAACGGAGACTGTATTGTGCAGAGAGTACTGTGTTAACACTGAGAAATATCTCTCAATACATCTTAAACTATGCTTTTTGTTTTTCTCCTTAGATCAATGTTCGAGTTGTTACTATGGATGCAGAGCTGGAGTTTGCCATTCAGCCAAACACTACAGGCAAACAGCTGTTTGACCAGGTGAGTGAAGGGTTGGTATGGGCTCTTGTTGGAGTACATTTCAGACTACAGCGTTTCCCTAAATGGATTCCAAACCTACCTTTCTTCTCTCCACCTCCTAATCAAAGGGCCCTGGTCTGAAGTAAGATCTGTAAATTCCACCACAGTAAAAGAAAAAAGCAAAAATCCTTGCAGGTATGTTATGTTCCAGTGAAACCTGTCTTCCTAGCAATGTTCGGTGATGCAAATGTCATAAGGGATCCAAAATGTCTAGACGGCATAGCTGGCATGTAAAAATGCACTTCTTGCTTTGAAATACAGCTTAGCTCTTATTATTTCTTAAGTTCTAAAGGTGAAATGTTATCTCTGTGCATAGAACTCTTCAGAATCATGTCGTCAGACGGCTGACAAAAGTGTAGGCAATAGCTGCATTCCTTCAGAAGCTGGGTTTGAGGTAGCCGCTTGCCACAGGTGTTTGAGTTTGCCAGAGTGCTGGAAAACCAGATGAGTTTGTCATCTCTGTGCAGCAATTACAGCAACATGCCTTGTAAGAAGCCCCTGTGCAGCAGGATGGAGCAGAGACTTGTCCAGCCTGCCTCCAGGGGTTCCCAGGGAAGTGGAGGACATGACTAGCCAAGACTCTCCTCCCTTACTAGTCTTCCTGCTACTGCATTAACAATATATAGGTCTGTTTGAAGGTGGACCTACAAAGGTCAGATAAAGACAACTCAGATAAACAAATAGCACTTTGTAGAACTTTATTATTCTTTTCTTAAGTAGCTTGCTCTTATAAAACTGAAGCAAGGCCTAGGTTTCAGCAGCAAAAAAAATAACTTACTGTTCTGGAATTTAAGAAAAAAAGCTTGCTTCTAGCTGTTCCTGCTGGAACCCTGGAAACTAAGAACTGATCTATGCAGACTTCAGTTACACATATTAAGCTTTTTATGAAGTGTTACAGCAATTTCTTTGTACTTCTCCCCTTGTCCCCTGCTAGCCTTGATAGCAGAGGGTGCTTGAGCCTTAACTCAAGGAGGCAGAACTGGCCTACTTGAGAAATGTCTATTCCTTCTAAGCTTTTGTTGCTACAATTTCTCATTTCAGTGACTTAGCTCGAACTTTCTAGGCCTTAAGGCAACACTGCAGGGAGAAGTACTTAAGACAAAAACACCAAAAAGAAACAAACAAAAACCCCCAAAAAACCAAAACCAAACAAAACCCAAAACAACCTGAAAACCAGCAAAAACAAACACAAAAAACACCAAACCCCCAACAAACAAAAAAAAAGTTAGTGGGTTCTTGGAGGAATTGAAAAGAGGAAACCAAATTATAATCACTGCAGAACTTCACAGTACAAAATAGAATACTACAAATTGTGTTTAGCATTAAATCTAACTTTTAATTCCTTCTGATTATTATTGATGTGGGATAAACATCAAGTATTCATTAACTGGAAGTTTGGTGAAGTGCATATGAAACCAGCATTTTTATGGAATGAGCATTTGGTGTTTGACCTTCCGTTCACTGCTGATCACCCTCGCGTCAGGGTAACTTCCTCTCCCAGCCCCTTCCATGCTAATCCTGAAAACAGAGAACTCTGGTTTCATCTCTGAGGGTACAAAAATCCAAATGACTAAAAACCAGGTTTTTAAAAGCAATGTCTTAGATCAGACAGTGTAAGTATGCCCTATATTCCTTATGACAAGGGTTCAATAAGGGCTCCCCCTGCCCTCTTATATTCACTAGCGTTTACATTGGTCAGGGTCATCTCTCTGGCAGAAGAGAAACTACTTTCTTGACCTCCAGCTGAGAGGCACAAAATCCTGAGAACATGGAAGATGGCAGGATGCTTCAGATCCAAGATACTTCTAGCTTGCTGGCTATAGGTAGTTCTGGATTTCCAAAGACTGCTTCTTGCAGCACTTGTTGCAGTATTGGGATAGACTTACCACCTCATGAAGATTTGTTCCTTACATCCTATGGCGTGGGTTTAAAACCCATGATTGGAAATTCTTATCCATAGTCCATACCTTGTTGGAGTGTAGGTCTGCACATTGAGGGAAGACTAAGGTAGAAGCATGTAGCACAAAACCGGGGAAGGTGAAGACTGTATGTTTAACTGCAATTATTCTGACATCCTCTCTTCACTTCTGCTGTGCAAGCCTTTTACTAAGCCCTTATCTCGGATGGAGTTTACACTCAGATAAAACCTAAGGAGGCAACAGGTTTTTGCAGGTATGGGGAGTGGCCCAACTTGAACTGCAGAATCACTGAGGGGGGAAAAAGGGCGTTGAAGAAGCAAGCTATTTTTAAAAACCACAAGATGATTTCTTGGCCTGGTTGTCAGCCGGCAAAACTGCCAAACTGCTCTGGCAGAGCCCTTGTGCTTTAGGCTTTGCTAGCATAAGTGTATCCTGCATGCAAGGTGGATTATAGCTCCCCTTTATAGAAAGGGGAAAACAGTGGAATCCTGTGAATATTGAGGTCAGCTCTACTCAAGCCAGACCTGTGCAGAGTCTACACTACAGTGGTCTGTGGTGTCCTGAGAACCAATGCAGTGGGCTCTGCAGCTGGCTGGAGTACCTTCCAGGCAGTCGTGTGCCATCCTGGCCACAAGGAAAAGAGATTAAAATGGAAGAGTGTGTGTCACTGGTAGTTTTTTCTGGGAGTGAATGCATTTCTGGGTGGAATGGGCAGGCTTAAGATTTGCTGCTTCATGCATTTGAGGAGCAGGGATGGGAGATGTCTCCCATCTTGAATATAATGCCTTGGTTCTTGGTTCTTCCTTGTTTTGCTGTGGAGGAAGTTTATAAACCATTTCCCAGAACATAGACCGAAACATTAATGTCTTTGTTCTTTGTATTGGAACCCAAATGGTTAAATTGTGAAGTTTAGCCTAACGCTTTCTCCTTCCTTGCCTTTAGGTTTTGGGAAGAACTCGAGGGGTCATAACTTCTGCAAGCTTTCTAACTTGATTTATAGAAAAATGTACTTTTTCTGTTGTAAGAGTCATCCAGAGATTATGACCTGATAACGGCTTGATTTATGCAAGTCTTTATTTTAACAAAATTGCAACACTTTTTTTTGTGCAACAGGAAGTACCGTGCTCAACATACCCCTGCTTTTCTGCTAGATTGGGTAAAGCCCAGCTCTGACCCTTCTAAAAATACATCTAGCTGTCAGAAAACTTGGCTTTCTGTGGTGAAACAAACCACTTTGGGGCAGGAGGGAAAAGGAATTTTAGTCAGATAAAGGCTGAAGTGTTTTCAGATCCCAGCTCTCTTAAAAAAGTCATGGGATTTGGGGTTTTTTGTTGGGTTTGGTTTTTTTTTAAATCTAAATCCTAGGTTGTTATAACTAGTTACTTTTGTCCCTGCTGAAGTAGAATATATAAACGATAGCCTACTGAGTACCACCCACAGTGTCTAGGTGTGAAGCTACCCCATTTCCTCAACTAGTAGGCACTAGGCACTGACCTTGTTATGTTTAAAAATTGTATTTGCTTAGTGACATTTTTCATACTACTATGCAATTCTCCTGGACTGCTTATATCACTAAGCTTTATAGATTGCCTGTTATTCAACAATGTCACACAAACAGTAATTCTCAGAGTGCTAATCGGGACCGTGCATTTTTTTCCCCATCTCCCTTACCAACCCTGGGACACTCTGGCTTCCAGGTACAGACTGCTGGCTTCCAGCTCACCAGTAAGAAAATTTAAGGGAAGCTACAGCAAAACCTAAGTATCCTAAAATCATTGTCTCTCTCAAGTCTGCTCTCCAGCCAGAGTGTCTCCAGTAATACTATAATTGGGGAGGGCCAAACAGATCCTTGGTTGAGATCTTAAACTTGTTGAAGGACATGTAACTACACCCTACGAAGTCACTTTCCTAACTTGCAAAGTGTTTTTAGAAAGCTCTTGCTTTCTACACAGTTCACCTCCCTCTGGTGATGCCCACATTGCTTTTTGAGGGGCTACTCTGCAAATAACATCAAGGAAGTTATCCAGATACATATGTAGTGGATCTTTCCAGGTCTTGGTTCTGTCTAGAGCACAGCTTTACAGGTAGATGAGCTAGCAGCAAACTGCTGGGCTGTAAGAAGAAGTGGTCAAGAGTAGGTGGAGGTCAGGAGCTTGTTAGGCTATCTCCTCCATTGAGAAAAGGAACGTGTCCAAACAGGGCTCTTTTCACTCATAAGTGTGACATCCAGTCAATGGATGGCATTTCTGGATCTTTCCTCTGGTTAGTATTTAAAATATATGAAATTAAATTTGTCCTAATACTGGGCCATCAATATATTTTCTCCTTCAAAACCAGCCTTTGTGGCAGTTTTAAAAAACAGAATACCCTTGACTGAGAATACTTGCAGCTTGTTTTAATTCTCAAAACTGCACAGGGAGCTTACTGCAGCAGCTGTACCAAGCATCCCTCAGTTGCTGCCTCCAGCCAAATAATCTTTGCTGACTGGCAGACAAGATCACTTGAGCCATTAGTACTGCTAACTAGTTCTAGTTAGTACTAACACCGTTACAGACCATCTCACTACAAGCTTTGGTGAGAGAAGTAACTTGTCTGCTTCACCAAGTAGTTTTAAGAAGGGCCAGTAGATAAAAGCAAGCAGAAGGCACTCAAGGTACCTGCTGCCAGTGTACCAATCTAGCAGTTGGTGGCCTGTCACTTGCCCCATTTGTCTCTTCCCATTACCCCAGATTCATCTTCTGCTAGGAACTGGGTGGGACAAGTAGCTAAGCCTGTGCCATTGCTGTCACCTATGATGGCAGCTGTATATCCTTGTCTGCAATGATGAAATTAAGAGAGGCCAGGTGAGTAGGTTTAGGCTGTTGCCTGGACCTGCAGGTGACATGGGACTTGAGAGGATACCTGGATCTCAAGTGAACTGTTACCTACAATAACTTTTTTTTTTAACCTTTCTGTTGCAGGTGGTTAAAACCATAGGTTTGCGAGAGGTGTGGTACTTTGGTCTTCAGTATGTGGACAATAAAGGATTCCAGACTTGGCTGAAGCTTGATAAAAAGGTAACAGACGTCAGGCTAATTGCTGAACAAAGGTTAAAGCTTACATGATTCCTGATGTGTTACTGGCTGCAACTTTATAAACCTTGTACCTGTTGTTGATTTGTTCCTTAATTCTTATAACTCCAGGATTATTTTTAGAGAAACCATGGGAACTGTTTGGGTGAGGTGTGGCATGGTGGAAATTGGCCCTTTCTCGTTGTGAACTGTAGAAAGCTTTATAGCATTTGTCAGATGTACGGCAGCAGCTTGATATGGTACTTTGTTGGGTAGAAGCAGCTATTCTTGCTGTTTCTGGAGGAACATTTTGGCTAGTGGTGGTTTTAGTCTCTGCTTGTGCAGGATCAGTTGTTGCACTAATCAGAAGGATAAGTCACTTCAAGGCTGGGCAGTTGTAACAGAGCACAGGTGCCTCTGAGGTGCTCTTGTTTGCAGACTTGCAATTCTTGTGAGGGTATGAACAGTTTTTCTCGATGGGGCAGTCAGTGGCTTACCTGTTTAATGATGGGGGGCTGTCCTCTGTCAAACATGTACAATACTGGATGGGTTTGCCATCTGATACAGAAGAGTAAATCATTCTCCAGTGACCAAGGTTTGCTGTGCAAGCAGAATTTTACTGGCTTAGTTGGAAAACATAATGTGTCTCCCCTGTGTTCTGATACCAGTAAGCAGCTGGAATTAAGGAATGCCAGTAATGAGTTGCCAGTCACTCGCCTCTTAAGGCAAATGCCCCAAATCCCCTTTTTTTGTGTAAAAACAATTTATCCTGTTGTTTGCAACCCTGCTGAGTTGTGGTGTCACCTCTGTCCTCAGGTTTCTGCTCAAGAAATCAGAAAGGAGAATCCCCTCCAGTTCAAATTCCGCGCCAAGTTCTTCCCAGAGGATGTGTCTGAAGAGCTGATCCAGGACATCACGCAGAAGCTCTTCTTCTTGCAGGTGAAGGAAGCGATCCTCAGCGATGAGATCTACTGTCCTCCTGAAACAGCAGTGCTTCTTGGCTCCTATGCTGTGCAGGCCAAATTTGGAGATTACAACAAAGATGTGCACAAGCCTGGATACCTCAACTCAGAGCGTCTGATCCCCCAAAGGTGAAGGAGTTGGTTGATGCGGTCTCCCTTTTTTTTGCGTGTTTTTTGTTTTGGGTGGTTTTTTGTTTGGTTTTTTAAATCAAGAATTTGCATTCTAGCTAAATAAAGAGTCTCACTGAAAGCATAATTTTATTTTTTAATTGAACTGTATGCATTTGGATTTTCTCCTTTTTTTATCTCTATCTGTCAAGGTATGTTTTTGTGCCCTCTCCTTGGGTTGGTTAGGGAGAGGAAGTATACTTTTGAAATCAGCTTTTATTTCCTAAACATTGCTGCCATGCTGGTAACTGGCACTATGAACGTCTCCTCTTCAAGAAGAAAAGAGCAGCCTTCAGTCATGAATATGTCATTCCTGGAGAAGTTTGGGTTGTGTGTCCTTAATCCTAACGTACAGTCCTAAAAATCCTGTACCTGGAAAGCATGTCTTGCCCACACAGGATAAGTGTATCTTATCAGACAAATGGCTTCTCTTTGTGCTTCCTGATGGCACTCTGCACAGTGGCTAATTCGAGGAATGACACCAGCTTTTGCTTTGCTTTAACCCTCTGGTGTCTGCAGTTTGCATGTAGTTCTTTTGCAGTGCTCTGCTCACTCCTCTCATGTCTCTGGTCAGTGACCAGAAAGGCTTTGCAGAGGTTTTTTGTTCATTCTGAATTACTCTGCTTCACAGAGTACGTCTTTGGGCTGAGTAGGATCTTCCCGTTGGTTTCAGTAAGGCTTCATGCGTGGGACTGACTTTTCAGTAAGACTGTAGCAAAGACCTGCATCAATGGATGCTGCAGAACATGAAGTCTAATCTTGTTGTATTTATTTCTTTCTGTAGGGTGATGGACCAGCACAAACTCTCCAGAGAGCAGTGGGAAGAACGGATCCAGGTGTGGCACGCCGAACACAGTGGCATGCTCAAGTAAGTGTTTTGTGTTGGTCCCTAGGCCAGTCACTTTGTCACTGGTTGATTACCTTCAGCTTGCAGCTCTACAACATGCTTTTGAAATTAGACTCCAAGAGTCCACCTGTGTGTGGGAACTCTTGGTGTATATTTTCTAGTCCAGTGTCAAATCACATGGTAAAACTCAGTTGGATTTTCAGAATTGTGCTGAGAACTTGCATGGCTTCCTGAAAACCCTGGACCTAGGCACAGTGTGTCAGTGATGACTTTGAGTGGAAAAAAAAGTACAGGTGTGTGTCTAACCTTAAGTTCATTGAAGTTTTTTCATTGGCCGCTGGGCCATTTCAGATACTATACCTTTCCCACTGACTGTACCTTGAGACAAGGGTGAATGCTGGAAGAGATGAATGTTGCTAATTTTCTGTCTGGAAATACTAGGGCTTGGTAAATGGGAGTACTCTGTGTGTATTCGTAGGTGTAATATCGTAACTCCTAAAGTGAATGCCAAATGCTGAATGTTCAGTTTTAACTCTTGTGCTTGATGGGTTGGTTTAGGGAAAGTTACTTGTTCCTCTTGAGGACTTTGTGCTTTCTGAGGTAGTCAGATAAACGAGAAGCTAACATCTGCTGTCCTTCTTGTCTCAACCAGAGAGAATGCCATGCTGGAATACCTGAAGATTGCTCAAGACCTGGAGATGTATGGAATCAACTACTTTGAAATCAAGAATAAGAAAGGAACTGACCTTTGGCTGGGGGTTGATGCCTTGGGGCTCAACATCTATGAAAAGGATGATAAGTAAGGCACCTTTTTTTTTTTTTTTTTTTTAATCTTCTCTCTCCCCCCCCAACAACTCTGATGTCCCAGAGTGAGGGCTGGTGTGGGAGCCAAGGGGCATTTCTCATTTACAAGATCAGGACAAAGCTTAGAACTTGCTCATGTTCCAGTTGTGGATCAGTAGGTGAAGTTGTGCTAGGAATTGAGCTTTCGTATCATTTATGCTTTCATGACTTTCCTGACCTCTCTGTAGCCTGACCTGCTAATGCTACCTACCATATAGAGAGATGTCGGTTGTACAATGCCATCTTGTAAATCATGCACGGTTGTAGAGCTGAACCCTGAACTAAAGAGCTTACCAAGCTTTTCCTTGAGTCAGGTTGCCAGGTATGCCAGCAGTGGATACAACACAGGAACCCAGATATGCTAACATATCTGCAGAATGCTTGGACAACTAAGGCCATTCCCATAGTGAAAGTAATGATAGATGTGAGTACAACTGCCTGGTTTTGAAAAAGATTATGGGGTGGACATGAAACCAAAGCTGGATAACACCCAGAACCCCGAGAGGAGTTAACATATATAGTCGCCATGAACAAGGAATGAAATGAGATCTTGCTGAGGTATGCACAGTTTTAATCAGCCCTTCTGGTAAAGGCAGAGCCATTATTAATTGGGTAGTAGGTGGGAAATGATAGACTACATCTATAAATAAAAGGTGAGAACAGCTGTGTCTAAGCCTGCTAGTATCTTCTAATACTCCACAATTGAAGGATTGAAGGGGAGTTAAAATAGACATTTTTTAGATGAAGTGTTGCCTTCTTTTCTCTCCTCCCCCTACACTCCAAGTCCTGGTTTCATGTCACTAATCTATTACAGACTATCATTGTAACACAGAAGGGACTTCACCTGTTCTACATCTTTGCCTCCAAAAGCTTTGAATACAACCCAAATATTAATTGGAACTCTCTGGAGTGTCTGTAAAGACGGCAAAGAGAAACGCAGTCTTTTCTGCAATGCTAATATGTGCTGTCACCCAGAAAACAAGGAGTGTCACTTGAAAGAAAAGTAGTTTCGCTCATGTAATACTTGAGTCTTGAATGACTAGTCTTGCTATGTAACCATGGCCACACAAACAGGTTTTTCGAGCTGCAGAAGCAGACAGAATATAGCCATTGACTAAAGAACTATCAGGAGCGTTTGCAAAACAAATACAGTGCTGGAAGAAACTGCTTGTTTCCGCTGTAACTCTTGCTGCTATGTAATTAAGTCCCTGAGCAGATACGGGGACTAGAAAAATAGTAATGTATACCTCGCCTCTGGTTTGTACGTGCAAAACTTGGGGACAGGGGCAAAGGTGAAAAAGCAAAGATCCCACTGTTGAAGTTCAACCTGAGGAAAATGAGACCATGCTATAGGTGTGCCAGCCTCTATACTGCAGTGTGTGTCAGTGCCCCGCTTCTAGGTATTTTCAAGCTCTTTTTTTTTTTTTTTTTCTGTGTTAGGGGAGAATCTGCAATAGAACCTATTAATAAAAGTTAACTATTTTAGTTGCCCATCATACTGTATTCTTTAGGGCTGAAACACTTAAGCTAATATGACAGAGGCTAGAGTAATTAATCATGTCTAATGAAATAATTTTCTTTACAGTTCTTACTTAATGTTACACACACACTATTGCATAATCTTGCAGTTGAGTTAAAGGTTAGGGAACGGTACGTTCCGAAGAGGCTGTATTTTATTCTTTATGTCTGATTTCAACCAAAGCAAGTGGTTTGTTCGTTACTTTTTTTTTTTTTTTTAATGCTTGGGCCCAGGAAAATCATGCTCTGTAGTAGCTTTCTACCTCTGCGACAACGAGTCAAATTCCTCCAAAATTGCCAGCTTTTTTCCTTAACCAATGAGCCCCATAGAAAGGATTCTTACAGAGTTCAAGTGGTTTACTGTGGTGATAGACATTTCTCTAAGTGCTAAACCTTAAATACTTGTGTCTTCAAACCAAACTAGAACTATTTGTCAGCATTTTGGTGTGTGTCAGAGACACATATTGTAGGGGTCAGAGAATAAGAGGATTGCTTGTTGGTATCATCATTTTATGTAAGAACAATTCTTAATAATTAACTGTTATCTCTAGAGCATATAGCCTCCCTTGATAAGAGAAGACTGAAATAATAATAATGTGATATTAAACATGAAATTTGAAATATTTGGTTGGGGGGGTCATTAAAGGAATTAGTCAAATATGTAAATCCTTGTAATATTAGAACTTGCTGCAGAGCTTGGGCAGGTATGTAAGGGTAAAGTACTGGAGTGGCTTGGAAGGATTTGATCTCATTAATAACTTGATGGTTTTTATATGCAAGAGTCGGGAAAAATCAAAGCAGAGGGAAAAATCAAATGATTAGTGAAGTAGAAGTAATTTTAAACTAAACAGCACACCTGAACTCCTAAGCAGGGAGGAAGAGCTGGGAGTCTGAGTCTTGCCCCTTGCTTCCTAGGGCACTTTCTAATAGGAGAGCACCACGTGGCACAGCTCGTCGCACAGCCAGGTCTAAAGCTCTGCTTAATGACTAGTGGGATGGGCTGAAAGAGCAGTTAGCATGGAAGGGAAGAACAGGGCTGTTTGTTACTAGCCTTACCTGTAATCTAGGGGAGGAAACAGAAGACAAGATATCTGCTTCTACCAACTGTGTTTGTGCCTGCCCAGCACTTCAGAAGTGAAGGCAGCATGGGCGTGACTGGGCTAGCTGTAACACAGCAGGGTAGGCTTTTCTGTGGGTGCTAGATGGTGTGAGGAGCAGCTGAGTTACTTTGGCTTGTGCCTCCCCTGATGTATGAGAAGCCTCCTGGAAGCACAGCACGTATACCTGAAGTTGCACACTGCAGATTTTAGGCCCAGATTTCAAAGAAATGAACTTAATGTAGGTGTTTGGTAAAGCTGAGTGTGTGGATTCGGTAGAGACCATCCCTGTTGCATAGCCAAAGGGCAGAAGAGTGGCTGACCAAAATGAGAGGAGACCCTGTAAAGGAGGTGACTGGGCTTCTTTCCCTACTCCCTGTGGCTTTTTGGTTCAACTACTGTCTTCTCTCTGTTGGGAGAGCTGTGTGAACTGTTGCATCCCACTGAGTCTGTGTGTTAGAAGCAATGGGGGGGTGGTGGGGGAATGTTCATTGCCACATCTCTTAAAAATATTTCTCTTCTTTCTAGATTGACTCCAAAGATTGGGTTCCCCTGGAGTGAAATCAGAAACATCTCCTTCAATGACAAGAAGTTTGTTATAAAGCCTATAGACAAGAAGGCACCAGTAAGTATATCTAGAATGGATTCCTGGGTACTGTATTTGAACAACTAATACTGTTTCATCTCAAAATAAAGTAGCCTATGGAGATGAGACAGCTGCAGATATTCTAGAGGCAAAATAAACCTTAGTATTCAGGGTGTACTTAGAGCCATCTGTTTTTCTGTGCAACATAAATAAAGGGCTTATCATGGTGTCTAACCCAGAGAAAGACAAAGATTTTACAACTGCGGAGTCCTTTTTTCTTTCTAGCAAACTAGGTAGCCTTATGCTTAAATCTGAGATTTCTTCACTAGTTCTGTGAGTCTTCTGTGTAGCCAGATTATACTGAGACTAGTCCTCTCCTCATTTCTTTCAATGTTTTTGTTGTTAGCTTAAGAAAAAAAAATTCAAACGCTACTGCAAAGCCACATGGATACATATGGCTCCTGTCTTAATGCTCCCTGCTCGCTTCCATGCTACTGAAAGAGTAAAAGCCAATTAAGGACCATGGAGTTCACTGACCTTGAATACTAGGGTAAATGGCAAGGGTATGATTTCTGTGGAGGACTGAAATGGAGTTACCTGAGAATGTTGCTTTTCAATACTTAGAAACATGGTTTTGGAGTTATTTTATTGAAGAATTAGCAACTTACTTTGACCTGTTGAGAACTAAAGTGGAATAACTGGTATAGGTGGATCTCATTCTGTCAGTCTTGTGAAACTATTGGAATAGTTGAGAAAGGCCTCCTCTTCTTCTCTTCCCCCACCCCAGTACCTGGCCTTGGTGGGTAAGTACAGCCCTGAGAAGTAATAAGCAGTTCGGCTTTGGCAAAGGGTGATGGCTTATAAATCTCTTTAACGGAAAAAGATCCTCCCAGTAATGTATACTAATGCACAGTGTACTGTGGGGCTTCCCTCCACATAACAACCTGAGTTTGTGGGGAGAGGAGCTGCTTGCTGTGATGCCATTAGTGAAAACCAGCAAAACTCCACAGAGAGAGAAAGCTGCTCTCTGTCTGGCATTCTTGTCTCAAAAGAAGAGCCTCTTGGACATGTTGCACACATTGCAAAATATTAATCTCCTGTTTATGGACCACAGCTTTCCATCCACTCCCCAACAGTAAATCTGACTGAGTTTGAAATGGGAGACTTGCAACAGGCTGATGCAGAAAGGTGGTAACATTGAAAACCTCAGTTATGTTTCTTCCCTCTGTCTCAATTGTCCTTTTCGCTCTGCGTGGTGGTATGTTTAAAGCTATGTGTGAAAGAAGAGTTTATCTGGATGCTAATTCTGAGCATTCAGGAAGTTCTCTGGATCTTTTCTCCTTTTAAATGAGCAAGTATTATAACTACAGCAAAATACTCAGCCCACCCAAGATGTGCGTTGGAAGCTCCCCTTTAATTTGGGGGATTCTAAGTGTCAGTGTTTAAATGGACACTAAAGTAATGGGTAGAGCTCTGCGGCACCTTGCCCAGAATAATAAGCTTTTTAATTTGTAGGCCTGTCTGCCCACATACCCTAACATCTTCAGCACATTATCTTTAAAATATCAAGCTGCGATGCTCCTAGTTGTGCAAGCCAGGGGGAGGCTGGGGACGAAGAAAGGAGGGGATTCTTTTATGTTCTTATGTGAATGTTTTGAACCTTGGTTAGGGCTTTAAATTACAATGTCCATGCTCTCAGTATTTACTGACCTTGCCTCAGGACAGGACCTGTTCATCACAAGGTGCACAAACTGTTTTTAAAATTACTTGTCAGAAATAGGAGGTCAGATGAATACCTTACAGTTGCAGTTAGCAGTATCGGACCTGTGCGGCTCAGAATGGCTCTGGCAGGATTTAGTGCGGAAGCACGACACACTGCACTGACTGCCCCTTTTGCTGTTAGTATGTGAATTAGGAAAAGGCATTGAAGAAAATTAGTCTCTATCAGCATATTCATATTCATCTTAATTGTGCTTGGAGAGCTTTTCATGGCTTCTAGTGTGACTTCTAGTTTTCCCAGAGATAGCCACAACTTGTGCTTCTGAGCTCAGGCAATTAAAAACATGATCACAGCTGCCATGCAAATCATAGAGCCCCCCTGTGCCCTGTCTCAGTTCCACCTCTTGCTAACAGTGAGGCAGTCCACAGGAGGGTAATTCAAGGAACGTTTACTGGTTTACAGTGGTAGCGGGGCAGCTTGCCCCCTGCCCATATCACCGTCCACGTAGTACACACAAAAAAGTTCACAAAGACGCAGAGTTTGTCTGCTAGGTTCAGACTGCACTGTAAACATGTATGGTTGTGGACTCAGAAGAATCAGCAGGCAGGTAATGAACTCGGCCCTCTTTATCCCTTTCTTAGCAGATTTACTTCTAGAAGATCCAGGGTAGTGAATAGTTTCTGTAAAACACTGGTTATAACACAGGTAGTAAGAAATTTGGGGCTGTTCTTTTTGCAGAGCTAGAAACTTTAGAATATCTGGTTTTGTTACTGCCTGCAACCCAATATTAAAATAAAAAAAAAAAAAGAGCTTTCATTTGACACTTCTGTAACAGCCCAGGTCAACCTAACTAGGAAATGCCATGGAGAGGAAAGAATATTGGAAGGTATTTCTTCTCTTTCTCTGAAAACACAAAGATGGTGCCTTGAATATTGATTCAAATAGATCAGGAATTTTTACAAAATTACTTTAATAGTCTGCAATACATCTTAAATTTCATGCTTTATCCTTCAGTCACAACTGTGCAAAGTTAAAAACTAATTATTCAATACTAGAGGTCTGTGATTTGCCCAGATGGTTACCTGCTAACCCAGACTCTTCTGCAATGTTTCCAGACTCCACAGTGTCTCTGAATAGAGATTGTTAATTTTCTCTAAAAGATACTTTTTCTAGAAGAGTAACTTGTCAATTCTATGTAGACTTTAAATGGAGAATATAAATAACAATTGGTTTGGCTTCAGATATTGGCAGTCCCTGCTGTTATATTTAAATGGCCTGCGTATGTGTCTCGATTACAGTTAAATTAGCGGCAAGATGATCTGTCTGCAGCTAGCTGGGATAAGAGGAGGTGTGCTCAGAGAGCTGACACTGTGGTGTCTCTCTTCTAGGACTTTGTGTTTTACGCCCCTCGCCTGAGAATTAACAAGAGGATCCTGCAGCTCTGCATGGGCAACCATGAACTGTATATGCGGCGCAGGAAGCCTGACACCATTGAGGTGCAACAGATGAAAGCCCAGGCCCGAGAGGAGAAGCACCAGAAACAACTGGAAAGGTGGGCCTGAGTACAGACAGCAGGGCTGGGGTGGCAGAAATGACGCCAAGCTGCCAGGCTTCGGCAGGCAGCTGTGGGTAACGTGGGCTTCACTTAGGCAAGGCCAAGAGCTGTCCCTCATTTGTAAGGCACTTGTGTGGCCCTAGAGCTCCAGCTTATGGGGGTGGACTTCGGACAGCAGGACTGTAAGCGTCACTGTTCTGGCTCAGACCTGTGGCCATGTAGTCCGTTGTCCTGTTTGCAGTCTTGGCAGCTGCAAGGAAGTGTGCGAGTAAAGGCACAGTGGGCTCTTGTGTGGTTGCACACACCTAGAGAGGGGTTCTCCTGACTCCTGAGCCGTGGGACCGCGTTTATGTGTTGGACCACAGGATGGTTGGGAGTAAGGGAGAAATCTTTACAGGGAGCATGTCTGTACACTTTGAAGAGAGGAGAGGGGACTGGGAGACCTCTGACAGGCAAGGAAAAAGGATTAGCAATTCCATTGGACTTCTGCCACTGGCTGCAGGTTGCTTGTGATTCAAGAAATCGTGTTGCTCTTCTCCTGTGTTTGTGGCTTGTTTTGTCTTAATTCCCTCTGTGCTCTTGTTTTCAAACCTCCTTGACTTCCTTTATGATAGAAGTAACAAAGTTAAATCTCCTCTGTTGTGCAGTACAGAGTCCTGGTCTCTCTCTGCATCTAGTGGCTATTTGGTGTGTTAAATTTCTGACGTGGGCAACAAAAATATAAATGCTTTTATGAAATGGGGTATCCAAAGCTGAGCAAAAATTCCAAAGTGATGAAGGAACAGGCTATGTATATTTCTGTCTTCTGGCTCTCATTTTGTGGCAGTCACTTGCCCTTGAACTGCCTGGAGACATGCCCAGCCAACTTTCTTGCCTTGCTGTAGCTTAGATCTGAAGTGCCCTTCAAGCATGAAATCTGTTTCTAACAGGCAACAACTAGAAAATGAAAAGAAGAAGAGGGAGACAATTGAGAAGGAGAAAGAGCAAATGCTGAAGGAGAAGGAGGAGCTGCTGGTGAGGCTACAAGAGTATGAGGTGAAGACTCAGAAGGCAGAGAAAGGTAACGTACTTGTACTGGCTGACCGGGTCACATGTGTTGTGCTCCATTAGAAAGGTCATATGGGTCGCTGCCTACACCTAGCTAACACCTGGTGACACTGGGATCTCTTGGCAAAGCTTACTACTGTCTACCTGTATGGATTAATACACACATGTGCACGCACTGCTGAGATCATCCAAAGCATGAAGGTAGCATAAATCTGCTAATCGTATATGGGAACTGAAGGGCACAGACTCTGTTTTCCCTTATTAACAAGAGGGTTTTAGTAGTATAGCTTCTTCCAGAGTGAGCAAGAGTTCAGCTCGCAAGTACTTTTTACTTAACCCCTAACAGAAAAAGTACTTTGGGAACAAGCCTTTCTAGTGAAATGGAAGCTTCTGTTTCAACGCACAGATGAACAGATTGGAGGCAGCAACGTCTGGTCCTTGCAGTGAACTGTCAATTAATGGCAGCAGAATGACATCAGTGTACAGACTTCAGTGCAAATATCTTGCAGAAGATTTAACAATAATGTGCAGCTGACTACTACTGAGTTCAGTTACTTGATGTGTTATGCAAATAACCACTTTGAGGCATGCAGTGAAGAGAGATTGCAAGCTGGAGTCCAGTGCTTGTCCTGACCTCTGCAGTTACCTAAGAGATCATCTGTAGTCCCTTTGCTTTGACCAGGCTTGTGGACTAACTGCATTGATCTGTTTTTTATCAGAGCTCTCAGATCAGATCCAAAGAGCCATTCAGCTGGAGGAGGAAAGGAGACGAGCCCAGGAGGAAGCAGAACGCTTGGAAGCCGATCGTTTGGCTGCTCTGCAAGCCAAGGAAGAGCTGGAGAGACAAACTATAGACCAGATGAAGAGCCAGGAACAGCTGGTAAGACCCAGTCATTTTGAGGATAAGATATACAGGCATGTTACTGTGCCCTTTGAGTAAGGCAAAGCCTTGTTCTCTGGGGAAAAACAGTGCAGTGAACATGAGACCATGCAATAGCATCATTGTGGCACTGGTTTCTATCATAAGCAATCTACTTCTTGTTCTTAATTTCCTATTCAGTCTTCATTACAGTGGAGTGTAACAGTTGGGTCTTTTCTCAGTCAACAGTATTTCAGTGTTCTGTTTGGTTTTTTTAAGAGTCCTTATAATTCCAGTTTTATTATTCAACAGGCTACAGAGCTTGCAGAGTATACAGCCAAGATTGCACTTCTTGAAGAGGCAAGGAAGCGTAAAGAGAGCGAGGTTGAAGAGTGGCAAATCAGAGTGAGTATCTCTGTTCTACAAAGTTGCTCTGAAGTTCTACACTCGAGCAGAGCGTACCGCAGTGCTTAGCCTGGTATGACTTCTCTAAACATGTGGAGACAAACATGCGTACACCAGCAGAGGAGGGGGGAGACTTGCGATGAATACGCAATATGCCTGCAAAACACCTTCCTTTCAACAAGCTTTCAGTCAGAATTTTAAATGGAAGCCTGTGTGAAACCTAAAAATGTGCTTCTCATCTTGGAGCCAGGGAGGGGAAGGGGTGCATGTATAAACAGTGCATTTAATCCATGATGTAAACACTACATCAGTCAAGAGAAGATGCTGTAAATGCAGCCACACCACAGGTACTGGTCTTGAGGAGTGTGTGCTGTTGTCAGTGGCTTCCTGGTACGTGGGTCGAGAGACTTGAGTAATTTGATGCACTAAACCCAAAAATAAACCATGCAAGGCTCGGAGTGCCTGGTGCTCCCAGTGCCCTCTAACTCGTGCTGCAGACCACACAGGAGGGCAGAACCACTGAAGCAGCAAGGAAGCTGACTGCCCAGTGCATAATTGCATTAAAAATGCCAATGCGGGCAACTAGTTCTTGCTCCATGGAACCCATATTTACAACCTACAGCTGTTAAAATGGAGAACAGGATGAAGATAACTGTAATGTTCCATGGAACTATTTTTCCTAGAGTGTATTTTATTGGAAGAAGATTCTTCGTTTGGATCCCCTTTGCATTACACCGTGGATGATGACAGCATCACCAGGTGGGGGGCGGAAACATTCTGCGTGCGACTGAAACAGTCTGCAGAGATTTAATTCCCTCTTTCTTGCTTTTCATTGTAGATCGACAAAACTGGAAAGATAAGCATTGAAATGTTCGTTATCTGGTTTAAAGCAAGAAATGCATTAAAATGTTTTGCATTCTTTTTCCCAAAGGCGAAGGAAGCCCAGGAGGATCTGGTGAAGACAAAGGAGGAGCTACACCTGGTGATGACTGCTCCGCCTCCGCCCCCGCCGCCTGTCTATGAGCCAGTGAACTACCACGTCCAGGATAACTTGCAAGACGAAGGATCTGAGTACTCTGCCTACAGCGCGGAGTTCTCCAGCGAGGGGATCAGGAATGACCGCAACGAGGAGAAACGCATTACTGAAGCAGAGAAGAATGAACGTGTACAGAGGCAACTGAGGGTAAGAAAATGTTTGGAGGAGGAGTAGTAATGAAACAAATCGTTCCTGGAAAATAGATAATTTTAACCACTTGGTTAAGCACACAATGCACAACCGTTTCTCATTTACAGTTCCCGTAGGCAGTTTGAATTAAAGACAAGGTATATAAAGATTATACTCATTGCTCAGGCTTTGAGATTACTTACATCATCCATAGTGTTTATGGAAAGCATATGCTGTGTCCATATCACTGATCTGTCCAGCCATCTAACAACCGTCAGCTCTCACCAAAGAACACCATTGTCACGAACTAAAAGCTTCTTGTGTATAATCTATATTTGATGTTCTCTGTATTGCAGGCACTGACAGATGAGCTGGCCCAGGCTAGAGATGAAAATAAGAGGACCCACAATGATATTATCCACTCAGAGAACATGCGACAGGGACGTGACAAGTACAAGACGCTGCGGCAGATCCGGCAAGGCAACACTAAGCAGAGAATTGATGAGTTTGAGGCAATGTAACGATGCTTATAACAAGAAAGCAGGACTGTGGGAAAAGCAGATCTTAATGCTGTGTTCTTGTTTTGGGTCTTTTTTTGTTGTTGTTCTGTTGTTTGGTGTCCCCCCCCCTCCCCGAGGGGAGGGGTCACTGTATGACATTTTAACAAATGTTCTCTAAACCCTGAGGTGGTTGAATCTCCCTTTTATTCCATACCTTCTATTAAATTTGGTATAGTGAAAAACTCATTGCACCACTGGTCCTTGGTAACTTGCTCATGCCTTTGCGTAGTGCCAAAAGGCCTTAAGTCACATCTCTGTTTAAGCAAGACAAATTTTAATAGGCTGTGCTTCTAGTTGAAGATACATGTCCTGTGCAGGTGCTGGATTCAGTTTGGTCTAAAAATAAGCAACTGTGGGTGAATTTTGTGCCATATGTCTTTGTATTACTAGTTACAGTGTAAAGTCTAACAGCTGAAAAGAGAGGCTGTAGAACTCAGGATTTGCAAACACCTGTGCATATGCGTGTACATGCGTGCACTGGTGATTTTACACCCTAGTTTTTGTCTTGGTCTTGATGCCCACCTTCCCCCCCCCTCCCACCCCCCCACCCCCCCCACCCCCCCGAAAAGAAAAACCACCAAAACCCAAAAAACTGACAGCACCTCAGAACTACATTGTGTAGAAATGAAGCTTTTTCTGGTTGCTGTTCTCAACTGGGGAAATTCTGCAGTGATGGCTCGGAAGTGTGGCATAGGGACACTGATACCTTCCTCACATAATAAGTAGGCAAATGCTCTGTTGGAATCTAACACACTACTGTGTTGCACTCCAGCTTCATTACTGATCAGTTATAGTGTAGTATTTATATATATATATATAAAATGCAAACTAGTTTAAAGGGAAATAGTTTTGCTCTGTATATTTTGTTACTTTTCAGATTTAATAAGACTTGCATCTGTAAAAATGCCTAAACAACACTGTAGTCTGATACAGTGCAGCTGATTAATTGCTATAAAGCATTATTTGTAAAGATCATTTTTTTACTTAATGAAAATTGTTATATGTACACATGATCCAATATATACAATTTTACTGCACCTATTTTTCTAACAAATTTTCTAATTTTTTAAAATGTTTGATTTAAAGTTTCAGACTCCAAAGATGAAGGGACTGCTTGTTTATATCACAGTTGTATTCTCTCTGAAGAGAGCATTTCTGTGACCATTCCTTCCCCACTAATCTTCCCCCTTCCTTGAAAATCTGTTAAAGTGAGATACAGTATGTTGTCAGCTCTTCTCTTCCATTTATGACACCTATGCTGCTTTATACTTGAGTTGAATCTTGTGTGGTTTTTTATTTGCAGCAGCAACCATCTAAATAAAAGATCTGCAAAGTAACAAAGGACTCGGAGTCAAGCATTTCTTGTGTGGGGTGTGTTCTGTGTAAAGTGTGCTACCACTCCCTTAGTTCCTGAGCTTAGCATATGAATCCCTGTGTCTTTAAGTCCTTAAAAGCCACATTGACCTGGAAGGGAAGAAAGGAGAATGCTTGCTGTAAAAACTAGTGTG
Source organism: Phalacrocorax carbo (assembly GCF_963921805.1). NCBI lineage: Eukaryota > Metazoa > Chordata > Aves > Suliformes > Phalacrocoracidae > Phalacrocorax > Phalacrocorax carbo. Next base: position 62,045,964 of record NC_087515.1, on the reverse strand, counting down.
ACCATCTTCACCTGAGTCCCAGCGAAGAGGGATATAACAGTGGCACTAGCTGTATACGTGAAGCTTCTGCTGACTGTAACACTACATCTGAAGCAAAGTGAACTGACAGGGTAGTTGGGCCTTAAGCCTGCATTTCCACCAGTTCACGTGAAAAAATAGCTAAACTCTTGTCCTGTCTGATCCATATGGCATACACCACTTGTTAATACTGTCTTACATCGGCAGCTGGTAAGAAAAAGGAACTTCTTCCAACTATATTTATCTATTAGCTGTTGTCCCACACTCCTGCTGAGGCAGAACTCATACATTTACCTGGTTTTAAGCACAATGATACAGCCCATGTTTGACAGGCATGTGGCCACAGGCCAGAGCTTTTTAGGGTCATGTGAAGTAGTACTGGTGCTGTAGATAACTCTGAAGCATAGAGGTGTTAGCATCACCCATTTGCAGCAAGTTAAAGATAAGCTAGTTTTTAATTCTCTCTGAACATGTATGAAACATCAGAGTGAAAGCATATAACTTTCTTAAGGTAACAATTACTTTCTCAGAGTATTCCAATCTGTGATTCAATTGAATAACTACAGTTCTGCTGCACCCAGAAATGGAAAACTATGTATCATCTAGATACTGGTCAGCATAATGCATTTCAAATTGTTTTGTCACTCCTGAAGAAACAATACTAACCTTATAATCCAGCTGGAGACACAGATAAAGCCTTAACTTCTGGAACAAAAACTGTCAGAATGACACACACTTTCAAATGCATAATTCTCTTCCCCAAAAGCTGGAGTAGGTACTGTTGTGGCATACCTCTCCCCAGTCCTGAAAAGTCCATCCCACGCATGGGGAAGCAGGAGTTGTGCAAAAATCTCTCACGACTTGAAGTTTTCCTTATTTGAATGCAGTGCAAGCGTAAAGTCCATCCATGTGTTTGGACGGTGGAGCACTTCCTGCCATTGGAGCACTGACTGAGAAACAAGGTCCGTACAGCCAAACGACTCCTCTGCAAGAAAGCAAAAGGAAAGGTGACAGGGTTACTCTTCACTCGACCGTACCCAACTTCTGGCCCAATGGGCTAGGTAACAACCAACCTGCTTCTCCCACTTCTATCGCAATTTCAGCTGTTAATTGCAATAAACTGTAGTTATACTTTTGAAGGTTTATTTACATCCTGTTAAACTAGGATCACCCACTCTCAGCTTGCAGCAGAGAAAAATTTTTCAGTTGTATGACTTTAAAGCAGAGGAGCAAGTGCGCATACTAAAAATAGCAGAATGGCACACAGCTTTCTGCTTCCATTCATCTCCAGTGACTTTAATGCATTACTAGGCTTGGGGCTTGGACAGTCTTCTTCACTCAGAAGCAGGTAGTCCCTGCTCTAGCAGAAACAAAAATGCTGGGTAGCAGAAATGATCCAAAGCAGCTCATGAGGAAGACTGCACAGCACTGAGTTATTACTAGTGATAACACTCCCCTAACGTGCATGTTGACACCATAACAAAGCGATTGAGCCTCAGTCTTTTCAAGCCTTTCATCTCAAATACTGAAACCAAAGCATGCACATACTCTCTGGGAAGACAGAGGTGAGACACTCCATTGGGCAGTCTTCAAGTGACAAGCCTTCCCTGCTCTACTACCAGTTAGACAGGGCCTATTCAATGCGCAGAGGGTTCCTCAGCCTAGCGAAAGAGGGCTTGCTCTTATGTTGGAAGAGAGCCCAAAACTCCAACATGCAATAGGCCTTTCTGAACAAGTTTCTGTATCTCCCATTGATTGGAATGATTTGTGGATGTAAAATAATAAGCAAAAATATAAGTGAGGTTGGAGTCTACTAGATCGTTCTTGTGCTTCCTTTTGATGCGATACTAGTTAAAAGTATCGCAATTCATTGAAAATAGCGCAAGGAACAAGTCTCAAAAAAAAGCTCTAGATGAGTTGACTCCACCCAACTTTTCTGCGCCCATCTGCATGACCAGGCTCTGGCCCTCAAAATTAGCACGCTAACAAATGGCTTTCATGAAAATTCCCCAACACCCTCGAGCTTCTGCACAGACCTGAACTAAAAACACATGCATCAGTTCTTGTAGGCTCAAAGCCCAAGATTGCAAGTTGCTTAGAACAGCAGCTGGGGCTGTATGTGTAGGCACATGACTGCAGGTAATAAATAGCAGCATGTAAATATAATTTAGGATGTAAACTAAATGAACTTTTTCCCAAATTACCGTCAATTTTTAGTGATAACTTACTTGCACCAAGCTTGGCTCCTCCTAGGAACTGATCGCTTGAGCGGGAACCCGACTGGTCCCAGACAGTCAAATGTAGACATGATTGCTGTAGCTGAGCTGGGGTAACACCGTCAAAGACAAACAAGTGTTTCCACTGGGGAGAGGCTTCTTTCTTCAGGACAGGAGACTTTCGCTTTACCTCTGCTTGGTCTGGAAGGATGAGACAACTTCCCAAAAACAATGGGAGTTCAGCAAGGTTACTGAGTTCTCAACCAGAAAATAGAACATTTACAATAATCAACTAGGGCACTTTGGTTTGGCTTAAATAGCAAAAAAGTTCAGCTTAAGTGCAAGGTAGACCATAGTGCTAGTGTGTCTATTTTGGGACTTGCTCATATTCCTGTCTGCCTTCAGTGTGGGTGCAAGTAGGCTCTTTTCTGCTTTTCCTTTGCTGTCACTGACTGCTGAGGGAGCCTTTACCTCTGTTACCCAATACTGCCCAAAACCTGCCTTTCTGTAGCTAAAATGCTCACCCATTTCACTGAAGAAATTAAAGTAAAATGATCCACTGAAGAAAGTAAAATGATCCCACATACAAACTACTCAGCGCATTGAAGAACAATTCAGTCCCTCCTCTTTTAAAATATCTAGAATGAAAAGGATAAAAGTTTCCTTTCCAGTGTATCCAAATCTATATTTAATTCTGCAAAGGCACAGCTGAAGATAGGCATGCAAATACCCTCTTGATTTGCAGGTTTTTTTTTCCTCTCCTAGTATCTAAAAGCAGGTACTCAAACTAGTGAACTCTAAATTTCAATGACATCAAGTAATTTCTGAATTCAGGACCCAAAGAGCACGTGGGACCCATCACCACCCTGCTGAGTACTGCCATTGTGCCGACACCCAAATGTCACCATCACAAGGAAGTCTGACTAAGCATGTGGACAATGCACTTTCACATGCTGATCTCCTGACGACAACAAGTTAATACATACCTTTGCACAAAATGTGTGTTGACATTTTCTATTTGAAGTGCTAGGTCTCATACCTACCCCTTAACGAATGAGTTTGGCATTCCAGCAGATCTCAGCACCGGCAAGTTCTTGGCCCCAAACACCATAACCTGAAGCTGGCAGTTAGGAACTCCTTGGGCTTTTTTGCCTGAAACAGGAGCATGTATCACATTAAATAACCAATTATTTCAGCTGCTAGCCTAAGCTGCTGCTATAACTACATAGGAAAATGACTAAGCGGTACTGCTGCAATAAGGCCTCATAGTGCTGCATTAGGATCATTTGAAAGGTTTTAACCTGCTCATACAGTGTATGGGTCACACCAAAAAAAGGCAAGCAATGAGTAGCAGGTTGCTTTGCGATTCGTGTTCCAGAGCTTTCTGTTGTATTTGCAAAAAGCAAACACAGGGCAGTACCACAGGAGCGTTTCTCTGAAACAAAGCCAGAAGCAGGAGAAACAGCCAAACTGACAGTGTGATACCGCCCCTCTGATACCGCTCTAGTTATAGAGCAGAGACCCAGTACACAGGCCTCCATAAGGAGGAAAAATGGAAGAAAGCAAGCTGGTAACTTTGGAAAGAAAAGGGAACAAAATTAACGTGACAGCTTATTAGATCTTTCTGTTGGTGTCTACCTGTTGTTGCTATGATCCTGAACACAGAGAGCACTACCAGAGCTCTGAATGTCTGCATTCCTCACTATGATCTAGGGAGGTAAGGAAAATAAGGTTGTCATCCCCTCCCCCCCAGAGCATTTATTTTACTACACCAGTAGGGCCTCACTCTGGCACACTACAGCAACACTTAATGTACAAGTCTTTCATTACCAAAGACTGAATCCTGACTGTATATTTTGAACCTAACATTTCCAGGTGAAACAATCTCTCTAAAACTAGACCACTGGAGGAAGCCAAGGGTGCTGGTCTGGTACCCTTACAGCCATTTCACGTCCACCTTTTCCCTAAAGTGGCAATCTCTGCCTTGGGCAGTAAAACTGCTGCATCACCTCCAGAATAAGGTCAACTGGCAACACCATGACAGGCACAAGCTGTCCAGCCAAGCAGCTGGATGCATCGTACTGCTGCTATTAAAAATGTGCAGCTTTTATTGGCATTAAAAAGAACAAAAAGATGAAGTTGGCAAATGTTTGGATTTTAATGAATTTAATATAATACGCCACAAACCAGTTTGCGGTAGCTGTTATCAGTGCCATGCAGGAATACTATATGGACACATTGTCAGTCCCTGACATCAGTTCTTTTCTAGCTGAAGCAATTAATGTATGCTGAAACGTTTTATACCTTCAAACTGGAAATTTTTATACTGGGCTGGTACTGACAGTCTCACAGACACGAGGAGTTCGCTGCTGTACTGGATAAGAACATCTTCAGGCTTTTTAAGCTGAAGAAAGGGACATAGAAAAACCTGTGTTACTGCAGTCATATTCCACATCATTCTCACAGCTTATTTATGTTTGCAACACATCTTACTAACAGGCTGGATTGATAGCATTTTTCCCTCCGTAACTTCAGAAAGCTGATCTTTTTCATAGCTTTCACTACATCTGCTCTTAAGATACAACTAAGCATAAAAATTAAGAATCACCTTGGCATTGAGCTGGTACCAGTTGAACAACTGCACTGAGTTATCTTCGAAATTCCATGCTGCCAGTGGAATCACCACTTCCCCCAAAAACACCCTGTATTTGAGTGCTCCTGCATGCCACACCGAGATCTGAAGCTGCCGACTTCCCAGCTGTGAGTATTCAATCTTGTACTAGAAAGATAAACAGCATTTACAACCAATACACAGGATGAATGCAGACCCACGCCCATAACCTGCTCAAAGGAAGACCAGCCACAGCATGGCTGAAGGCATCTGGATGCAGACAGAACCATGTTGTCTGAATGTGCTTTGCAATTTGCATATTACTCCACTACTTAAATGCTAAATAATGTTCATCCAAATACAAAACAACATTCCAGGAATACCTTGGCCTGCCTTGCTAAAGATTTTGATTATTTATTCAGAACTTCAAATAATTCTGGACCATTTTTGCAGGGATTTATATTTCTGGTTTATACTCCCAGCAGAATCTGGCTGCTGTGGAGGCAGTTCAAGATTAAGACACCTAACAAAGGTACTAAAACTTCCATTCCGGTCAGTGGACATGTACTCAGTGCAGTCAGTAGGGGCAAGGAAGTAATTCAGGTGACCACTAAATAAAGCCCTGATCTACTCCCAAAACACAGTTAGAGCCCTTTGAGACACTGTTGGGTTTCTAGTACACCCACAGGAGGCTGGTAAATGTGACACCCAGCCTGCAAGTGACCTGCACCCACCTGGGCTGAAAGCTGGAGGCAATGGCATGGATGAGGATAGCACTACCCACATTTAGGCTGCCAATCACAAGCTGGGTGTAGGCTCTGGGGTGAATCTCCCTGGGCTCCAGTGATTCCCAAGAGCACTTACACACCTCTCACACATGCAAGTGCCCTAATTTGCATCTGAATCCCACTGAGTTGAAACTCAGTGTCATGATGTAGTTTACCTGCACTGGTGCTATGTTCTTTTGAACAGTTCTGCTGCTCTGGATGAAGTAATAATTAAACTAATTTAAAAGATTCCTAACTAAACTACCTTTAGCATTCATGCAGCCAGCTCAGACACGGCTCTCACTCTCCCTTTATTGGTTCTGCATGACTCTGCTTTGAAAAGGGACTATAAAATTAGGACTAATTATTCCACCTTCATGCTCTTTTTTCTCCCAACTTAAACCCTATATACAGACTTTGGGATATATGAGGATTACATACGTTACATAAATTTTTTGTTGTTATTATAGAATTTTAACAATGGTCTTTTCAAACATTTTGCCTACTTCACTCACTAAAAATTCTTGATGTTCACACACACCAAGAGAAGCTTTTGTGTAGTTCAAGGAACTTTGTTTCATACCTCTTCCAAGACAGCATGTTACTGAAGAATTCATCATCTTATGTGCTGTTGCAGCTCGCTGATGCACGCACAAAAAAATGGGTCTGTAGTGATCTGAGTACAAAACTGGGGCTGGGAACCACCAAATAAATCCAAACTCTCTCAGCTGACAGTACTCAGCTTCAGCTTCACTTTTCATTAAGTGTCGGTAAAGTCAGAATAATGGCTCCTATTTTCTACACACAGTTCTTACAAGGATGCAAGAAGTAATATTGCAAGGCATTAAGGAATTAAAATAATAACTGCTGTTCTGTGATGAGATTATTAATGTTTGAAATTAAACACTACAAAGAGATGGCCTGGCAGCAGTTGCATGGGGGAAAGGAAGAAGACAAAATTTTAGAGGTGGTGGAATTCAGCTAGCATTCAGCTAACGGCAGAGACACACTCCCAGTGGCACTGACAACAGGGCTATCAGTTGAAAGGGATACATGTGTAAAATACTAACTGCTCTGCAAAACACCCAGTTCCTGAATGTACAAAAAAAGTGTCTGTGGAAGACTCTCTGCTTTTGCCACAACTCAGTACAAGACTGGAATTCATTAAGAGTGTTTTCATGGACAAAGGCAGACTGCAACCGAAGATGCAAACCAAAGATGGTTTGCAATTTACCACTGTTAACTCCAAAAGCATTTCCTCTTATTTGGACTGAAAACCATAACTTTTTAAATTATTGTTATCAGTGACTCCTAGAGTTGCCCCATCATGACAATTCTGAACTTGCAGGGTTGTACATTACAAAAGGAGACATTAACAAGGAAAAGCCGCTTAGTGGCACACAGTTGCAAACGGTACCTTCAAAGTCTCATCGAATACTGGATCCACTGTGCTCTTTTTGACAGCTGTCTTCCGCTTACTCCGAGGAGATTTATCGGGAAGTAAATAAACCTTAACATACCTTGTAGATAGAGAGAAGGATATATGGAAAGTGACAGGAAGAAAAAAAATCAAACTAAGAAGAAAAATAAATTAGGAGGTTTTTTTTAAATTCTTAAACAATTTTATTGACTTTGTAATTTTCCAAGCAATAAAATGGCAAATAGTGATGGATAACCTTTCTCAATAAAAGCAGACAGACTTTAAGGATCCCTGTATATCATTTAGCTGATGTGTTTCAATCCTATTCTAACTGGGAAAGGGATTAGGATCTGTATAGAAACTTTTGTTTTCATACTCTTGGCCTCTAATAAAATAGCCACCAAGGAAGTCATCTCGTCAGTTGTAGCGGCAGCTTTATGATGAAAACACACAGCATATTATGTGCTTAAAAAAAAAAATCAACTCCGTCAACTTTAGGATTGTTCATGAAGAGAACATCTCACCTTTACAACACCAAGTACCATGTAGCAAAACAGGTATAATCATACAAATAATACATAATAATTCATAACTCTTACAAACACTAATTGTTATAACAGCCACTGGAATGAACGTGGGAGATTCTCTAAAGTACTCAAAATTGCCCTAACATTGATTCAATGAAAACCAGTAAAAAAAATTCCTGGAAGCTGAGTTGGACCAATATCAAGCACCAATGATTCCTACCCAGAGTTCCTCACGTGTACGCCATGTGAACATTAATACTTAAAACTAAGGAGTATTAGCAATAGAGAGTGCTTTCTCACAGCTTGGTGGGGAAAGGACCGATCATTAACATAATACTAAATATTTTTAAACAGCCTCTTTTACATATTACAGATATTATGATTTAAACCAATTTTAAAACAGCCTCTTGATTAACTTACTGGGTAAATAAAATCAGCTGTATCTCATATCATCAGCGCAGAATTACACATTTTCCCTATTCTTTCCAAACTTATCCATAGGTAAAACTACTTTTAAAAATATTGAGGTACTAGAAGTTTTAGCCTCTTGTCCTATTACCCCAGATCAATTTAATTTAAAAAGTAGCCAGTCAGACCTCAGTCAAACCAGTCAGCAAGCTAAATAATGCAACAGGCTTTAAACATCAGTTAAAAGTCTGCTTTTCAGCAAGTGTGTTAAGAATGTATACTGCCTGTACTACTCTGTTGTCTTGGAAACCAACAGAAGTATATAAATATATAACATTAGGGAACATCATGTTCACTACACAGTACTTCCCACATTACCTTTCAGACTTCCTGCAACTGATTGCTTTGCTTAATTACCAGGGGACTTAAAGAACCTTGACCCACTTCTGAAGTGCTCCCAAACTGCCCTGTTTCACAAGCTGCTGTTCCAGCAAGGCTCCTTTCATCACCAAGCTCATCTTTATGAACGTCCTCTGCAAGATGTGCAAAAGCCACATTCCTTCTGGGTGAAGGTGACCAACTCCACAATTCCAGTGTGGTCACGTAAGTGCTTGAACATGGTGTGGCAGCAGGGCAAGAACATGCCAGGGCATTCTACCTGGTGATTTTCTATGAATGATTGCTGCACAGTCAGAGACGATTGCTTAGTAATAAACAGACAAGTCATCACGGCTTAACTATCCAACCAAAAATTTCTATGGCATATTTTATCCATAGAAGTAGGTAATTCTTTCTCTTACAACATTACCTAATTAATAAGCAGCTTTAGATTTTAAAATGTGTTGGAGTATCTGAAATTTCTATTCTTATTACAGAAGACGGAAGCACAGAGGTAATATAGCAATCACCCAGTGACCCACAGAGTGTCAGTAGAAGAATTAGAGACAGGACATCTCATGTTTTAGCCACTTACATATTAATTTTGCAGGCACAACTTAAGAGCTAAAATCTGAACTGCTATTCTTGAGGTCCAAAGGTGCTCATCAGCAGCACAGGTGATGCCTGGTCACAGGCAGGGAAAGAGGCAATTACTAGCAGAAAATGGTCAGAATGGAATAAGTGCTGGTATGAAACCTCTTTGTCCTGCAGTGTGTATATGTAAAAAGGGCTGGTATATATGTTGGATGTTCTGGAAGTGCTAATATGGCATACCATTACATATCAACCAGTTTCAACCACAACAAACAGAAGTATCTTAAAACCAGAATATTTCCCTTATTTTTTTTCTCCTTCTCTACAAAATACTCACGGGTTACACTTTTTCTTCTTCTCTTCTCCATAAGCCAGGTTCTTGCATCCCTTGATGGAAATTTCTAAGATGCAAGCTTTAAAGATGTATCTTATGGCAAACTCTATTTCTCCTGTGACGTCAGCCTTGTCAAAATTGCCAGACTCAGTGCAAGTGCTGTTAAGACTAAACAAACTCCCCTAAGAAAAGACAAATGTTTGGGAAAAGTAGCTTCAGATCAAAAGGACAAAACATTTATTTCCCTTGAAAGTCAGTATCTTTACAGACATGACTGTAGAGCTACTGCAAATCATGAAGATTTAAGGTAACCTGTATAAAACATCCTGTTGCTTCCATAACAGCCTTGAAAATTATGACTGGAATTGCAATTCTACTGCTTTGCCGCCTTCTCTTCAGTAAGTTCTCTAGGCTAAGAAAATGCTTTCTTAGGCAACTTCTAGATCTAGAAATTGTCTCCAAATAAAACGCCTATGTGGACTCCCATGAGAAAATGAAATCTCTGAAATCTAAGAACATACAAAACATTGAACCAGACTGCTTTAAATACATAGCTCATAGTAGGGTACACTGCCAAGATGTTAGGTTCTATCATGTATTAAAGGAAACAAAAGTGGCCTTGCACATCCAGTAAATATTCTACAAGCTCCACCAATTCCATGTAAAAATTACATACTCCATATTGCAGCAGCTTGTTCAGGAAAGACTAAAGTACAAAGACATCCAGCGGTCATATGTCAGTGCATAAAGAAGGTGTTTCCTAGCTCACCTCAGCCACTTTGTTCTCCTTTCACCTACTTTCACCTATAGGGCACAGGTTTGTATGCTGTCCATCCACATATATAAACAACATTTGGGTCTAGCATTTACAGAGGCCGTAAAACAGCAATGAAGGAAACACTATAATGACAGAATCACAGAATGGCAGGGGTTGGAAGGGACCTCTAGAGATCATCTTGTCCAACCCCCCTGCTTGAGCAGGCACACCCAGAGCAGGGGGCACAGGAATACATCCAGGTGGGTTTTGAATGTCTCCAGGGAAGGAGACTACAACCTCCCTGGGCAGCCTGTGCCACTGCTCTGTCACCCTCACAGGAAAGAAGTTTTTTCTCATATTGAGGTGGAACTTCCCATGTTCCAACTTGTGCCCATTGCCCCTTGTCCTGTCATTGGGCACTATTGAAAAGAGCGTAGTCCCATCATCCTGGCACCCACCCTTTAGATATTTATAGGTATTGATGAAATCCCCCCTCAGTCTTCTCTTCTCCAGGCTGAACAAACCCACATCCCTCAGCCTTTCCTCATAAGGGAGATGCTCCAGCCCCCTGATCATCTTGAGCATCCTTTCTGTAAGCCAGCACAGAAATGTAACTTAATGGTGGTATCTAGGCTTCACCATAAGCCTTCACTTTAACAAATTATCAACTCAATCAAAATAGTTTGGCCTCCATTCATTTAGAATTATATTCTTTAAGGTGAGCCCTAGAAACTTTTCACATAGAGTATGTCACAGAGACGCAATTGTTGTTGTGCTTAATCTCACAGCAACATTGCCCTAGATTGCTAGAGTATCTGTGTTAGATCACTCCTCCCTCCGAAAATAAACACCAACCCACACAGGACTGGTTAACCAAGGAGTTCTGCATTGCACAACCCAACAGCAAAGCGTGCAGAGTAGTGTTTGTAAGATCGTATCTCTCTTCCATGCAGATGCTCTTCTTTGTTTGTGCAGCTTGCCAAATATTAATTTTAAAATTCACACTGACAGCATAATTAGGTTAAAGACACCATCTGCTCTATCTTGTAAGTTCTAAGTAGTATACAAACTTGGCAAAGGAAGGGTCAGGTGCTTATTGAGGAAGTCACAAGAAGTGTTAGGACTGTTTTGACCTGATGCTTGTTGGTTGCATGCAATCTTGCTCCCTCCATGAGACATGTATCAGTGTAATCAATCTCCCTTGCAGGTTTGTTCAGCTCTGCTCTCTCACTCACTGACATATTTCCATTCACCTGACCAGAAAATGCTTATTTTTCACCAAAATCCTTCATAGCAAAGGAATGCAAATAGATTTTTGTCTTAGCTCATATGTCCTGAAAAAGTTCTGCAAAAGTCCCTAGTCCACAGAACCTCTCATTTATTTAGAGAGGCTGGATAGGTGTTCTGATTAATGATGTTCGGGCTGAGTATCACCACACATGTCCCTCACCTGATCAGGAGCCACATACATTCAATGAGGAAATCAGTTATCCTTTTGGTTCATTGAACAGGGATTTACCAATGACTTCATGTATTGCACTCCTGCTGGCATGTCTGGAAGCAATGCCATCGCATATTTTGGAAGACACATTTTCACAGAGCGGTAATCAACATCCAACACTTACCCATAAAGGGAAGTTTAATGGAACTTGCCTTTTTCCCCTAAGAGAGTACTTAGCTGTATCGACACATACATAAGCATAGTACATACACAGACATACACAAGCATAATAGCCCTCTATAGCCCAGTTCAAATGGTTGTCATTAGAATCACAAATGTCATCCAAAATTGGTATCCATTCGTCAGTTTAACACCTCAGACTCCACAGTGCAGTAAACTATGAGAGATCACCACGATCCTTGTGTCTGTTTTCACTCATCTGCAAAGTGAGCAGGCGGATTTGCTTCCCTAAAAGTCATTTTAGTTCCCTTCTTTACAGTATCAGTCACGGATTCTTTGGATACTTCACCCTGCTTAACCTCATCACTAATACATAGAAATTACCTTCCGCAGTTAATCACAGAGACTTTAAAGCATGTGCTGAATTAATTTACAACTGGCTTCCTTCTCTCTCATTTGCAGTACTCAAAATGCCATCCATCAGAGGCTGACTCAGTGACAGATCTATGAACTGCTCCTCTCGCTTCCATCACTGTCAGTTTCCTCTTCATTCACTGACATTCTGACATTTGAATTTCCACTGACATTTCCATTACTACAGATCTTGCAGGATAACAAAACTGTTCAGTTAAATGAAATTTTAAGAGAAAAAGATAGCTACTAGGTTAGTAAGAACCATGGTCACGATACCAATCGTAATATAAAATGGGAAGAATAGCAGTTGCATTTGCAAAATTCAGAGGAAGCTAATTATCAGTTATTCATTATTAATGGGTATATCCATCTATCAATTATCCATTATTAATTTGGTTGGGCTTATGCTGCAAAAAGTACACAGTGTTACTATTATGACCGTGCCAAAGGCAGTCGGTCTTTCATCAGATACAAACTCAAGTAAAATTCTTCCTTCGTTTTGTAGTATAATCCAAAATAGACCAACACTCTGCACAAGCTCTTAGCTTTTACATCTGTCCCCATTAGGCACCTGTTCTGTTGTGCGTCACCCTTCAACTTACGTGTTTTCTGCCATCACAGAAAACTGCATCACTTGTGACACTGGTTGTTATGTCTTCTTCCTCCTTGAAATTCCTTTTGGTCAGAATTTCACTGTCATTTTGGGCACCAGTGATGAGCTGTTGAAGACTGGGTGTACTTTTCATCTGTAAGAAATTCAGCAAGTAATTATTTTGTTATTTAAGAAAAATGCCCTGATTCCTTCTGGACTACTGTCAGAAGAAAATTCTGTAAATAGCTACAATTCACTCTGATCGATGTCACAAAGGTGGCACACTTTCAAAGATAATGTAGCAACTTAATTTAAATGTTGATTTACAACTCTCTCATCCCAGCTAGTAGTACATTCATTATATTCCCACATTGTATTTCCCACAGCATCCTCCTAGAGAAGCTTGCACTTCATCGCTTGGACAAGTGTACTCATCACTCGGAAAAAAACTGGCTGGACATCCGAGCCCAGAGAGTTGTGGTGAACAAAGCTAAATCCAGCCAGTGTCTGGTCACAAGCAGGGTTCCCCAGGGCTCAGTTTTGGGGCCAGTCTTGTTTAATATCTTTGACAATGATCTGGACGAGGGGGTTGAGTGCACCCGAACTAAGCTCACAGACCACACCAAGTTGGGCAGGAGGGTTGATGTGCTTGAGGGAAGGAAGGCTCTGCAGAGGGATGTGGCCAGGCTGGATTTATGGGCCAAGGCCAAGGCCAAGTGCTGGGTCCTGCACTTGGGTCACAACAACCCCATGCAACGCTACGGGCTTGGGGAGGAGTGGCTGGAGAGCTGCCTGGAGGAAAAGGACCTGGGGGTGTTGGCTGACAGCCAGCTGAACATGAGCCAGCAGTGTGCCCAGGTGGCCAAGAAGGCCAACGGCATCCTGGCTTGTATCAGGAATAGCATGGCCAGCAGGAGGAGGGGAGTGATCATCCCCCTGTACTGGGCACTGGTGAGGCCACACCTCGAATGCGGTGTTCAGTTTTGGGCCCCTCAGTACAAGAGGGACATTGAGTTGCTGGAGTGCGTCCAAAGAAGGGCAGCAAAGCTGGTGAAGGGCCTGGAGCACCAGTCTTATGATGAGCGGCTGAGGGAACTGGGGTTGTTTGGTCTGGAGAAGAGGAGGCTGAGGGGAGACCTTATTGCTCTCTACAATTACCTGAAAGGAGGTTGCAGTGAGGTGGGTGTTCGTCTCTTCTCCCAAGTTACTAGTGATAGGACAAGAGGAAATGGCCTCAAGCTGCATCAGGGGAGGTTTAGATTAGATATTAGGAAAAATATCTTTACTGAAAGAGTGGTCAGGCATTGGAACAGGCTGCCCAGAGAGGTGGTGGAGTCACCATCCCTGGAGGTGTTCAAAAAACATGTAGACATGGCACTTTTGGACATCGTTTAGGAGACAAGGTGGTGCTGGGTTGATGGTTGGACTTGACGATCCTAGAGGCCTTTTCCAACCTTAATGATTCTATGATTGATAATCTTCTAAAATCAACATACCATCACCTGATCTAAGGATCACTATCAGAGCGATTACTAATGACAACCTACTTATAACACACAAAAAGTAGCACTATATGAATAAAAGGTCTCATAAGCCTTTAACAAAACACTAATTTTCCAAGAAAAAAAATCTTGCTTCTAGGAAATTAAGAAAAATAAAATTAGTATTTTGCAATATGCGTGACACACACCCATGTCTACATATGAAGGAATGAATATAGGTTGAAAGAGACTTGAAAACAGAAACAGACTCACAAGCTCTTATCTAAATAAGAAAAAGTTGATTATAAAAAAAGTTTAAATTTCTGAATTTTTCTTGACTTTGCTTTGAGTAAGCCCATTTACCTTTCCAATCCTCCCATGAAAACCCTAGTAAATTGTGGAAAATTAAGATACATAGTAGCAAAAATCCCCCAGATTTACCTTCAGCCACCTCTGTTACCAATAAGAACAGTTAGTAGAATGAAGTGCCAAAAGACTAATACATATAGCTAGAAACATGCTGACAACAGATTTTAGCTCATTCTGGCACACCATTACCCCTGGATAACACAATCTTTGAAAAGTATGTTCACAGTTCAGTGGGTAGGAAAAGAGTGAGGTAAGAAATTTTACAGGGTTAGGGTCTAAGAAAATAATTGCATAACTGGGATTACCTGAAAGGCTAGAAAGAATATAGTGTGACCAAATCAACAAAAGGATTGGGACTTATTTGCATAGAAGAAACAGATAATATATATTTAACAGACCTGGGAACACCTCCTGCATCATCAGCAGAAAGCACTAAAGCATGAGGACAACGGAGGAGATAATATATTGAGATTACTTCTGAAAAAACAGGATGTGCAAAATCCAAACCAGTATGCTGTTATAACACACAAAAATTATGTGTAATAACTGCCCTACCTTAAGAATAGATGTAAAAATTCATTAAATTCCCTTGTGAGAAGGAAACAGACAGAAAATACATTCAGAATATAGTCTCAAAAAACCCCGACCAAAACCAGAACATCATATTTCTAAGCAGAGAAATTTTCTTCTGCTTTATAAAAACCTGAAACACCACCAATTTCACTTGCTAAACAAAACAACCTACTACACACTGAATTCTAGCTACTACTTGGATTAGAAAGTCTTCTCTATTATGCTAAACAGAATATAAGTGATTGACAAGGCAACACAACTATGAGTGAGCATCAGGTGACAAAGCATCAGGCCACATATGCAAACTGCCACATAGCCCAGCTCTAATGTCTGCAACAGAGTGCATCCGCTGTCACAGGAGGGGTAACCCACAGCTACCAATGCACCACAAACAGCTCCCAAAGCTTGCACATGTCTGCTTGCTCCCCCAGTGAGGCAGGTGTAATTGCAGTTCCTTTAGTGAACTTAGAAATTCTGATGGTGAGAGGCCCTAGAAAACACTATTCAGTTAACTTTCTGAAATCCAGAATTTACACTGGCTGGCAGCTCTTGCCATTGGATTGTTTTTTCGCTGTTACTGAAGTTAAAAATAATCTCTTTCAACTTTAATCTGAAGGAATCAAGCTCTGAACATATCACAAATTTGGAAAACTTACTTAAGAAACAGATAGTGCTCTTGAGACTGAAGTGGTGCCCCAATCTTATACCTGCACATTCACAATGGCAGAGTTACAGCTATTACTTCCCAGTCTTTCCTAGAAGAAAAGTGCACACTTTCTAGGGGAAATAAAATACTATTTTGATTCATTCTCCAAAAAAGTTCTTTCTGGGGTGAAAATCAAAACAAGATTTCTACATCATATTTTGTTATAAATTTGAGTAATTAGTTGTTTTGCAAGTGTAATTTAAAACAGGTTCTGTCCCTGACCTTAAGTCACAGTTCCAGTAAGGATGTAAACACCTACCCTTATTAAAAGAAAACAAAGATGGAAAAGAAAAAAATGGAAGAATAATGCAATAATGCCATTGACAGATATTAAAAATAATTTTTAAAATCACAGGAAAGATACAAAAAAAACATCATGTAAGTGCAAGGACAGATGAGTAACATTTCCTTCAATATTAAAAAAACCTAATGTCAGAGATGATATTCACAAGAAAAAAAATCAACAGTAATTCCAGCAAAACTAAAATTGTAGCTTAAATATAGTCTAACTGATTTGAATGAAACCAAAGCTTCCTGACTCAGAGAAATAGAGCTGTGACACATGTAACACTGAAATCTGTCTTTCAAAATCTGTAATGCAAAGGGTGGACATAAATTAAGTCCTAAATCTTTAAATGGGCAATTAAAAACCCACACAAATAATGTGGAATCTCCTACTAATACATTTCTCAAGCCAAAGAATCCATATCCATCTTTTAAACATGACAGGCCATGTGTGATCAGCATGGAGTGAAGCGTAGTTTAAGTTCATAATCTCCCAAGTCCAATTTTTTTTTGTGTGCATTAAATAAAGTATAAAGGAATAAAGTAACATTGAAGTGAGGTTTGCCACAATGAAAGCAACGCTCAGGTAGTTAATAATTGTTTCTGATTTTGTTTATAACTGCATACAGAAATACCAGAACTAATTTTGCAGAGTTCACAGACCACTAGTCCATGTGGTCTGACATCCTGTCTCTTCCATTTATCAACACCTAACACTTCAGAGGAAAGCGAAAAGCATGCACCAAGGGAGCTGTGAGTAATATTTGCCATGAGGTCTGGCCCAAAGCAAAAGCTTTCCTCAGCATCTAATTCAGGCACTTAGCAGACCACATTTACCTCATTCAGACGAACAAGGCAATTCAGTAAGTACTCACTATGTGGAAAATTGAGTATGGATAAAGTTCAGTCACTTGAGAGGTGAAAGTGTACAAAACAAAATCTTCGGTGTAACTTTAAAGCAGATATGTGACATCAGCTTCAGCCCTGCGCAATTTGTGGAAAAACAGATGACTGTATTTTTCTCAAACTTCTCAAGAAAACACTGAAAGCTAGAGACTGTAACCAAAGCAAAAAGAAAAGGGAAGTTGCCCAACAACTAACAGCAGTCAATGCTTTCTCCTTGCCAAATCGAAAAGTGCTCAGAAAGTGCCAGGATGGGTTTTGGATGGTCATAGCTTGGTCCCATTCAGCAGCAAGAGGAGCAGGAGCAGCAGAAGGGACAGAGCACCTCCCTGCAGCCTGACAGTCACACAGACCAGACATCAATCAGCCTCAAGAGAGTCTGTGAGCACCTGAGAGCAAAATGACCCACCCTCTCCCCCCTGTGTATGTATTGTAAAATCTCGATCTAACATTTCAGCTCTGGGCTGAGATCAAGTGTGCAGACTCAGCCAAAAACCTTGTGAAGAAGCAGAGTTCTGGCCACTGTCAGTGAACATCAGCTAAGCCTTGCTCAAATAATAAAATTCCACTGTGTAAGTCATTATTCTTACAAATATATTCCATTCCTGAAACAGCCCTTACAGTTAGAGACTGTGTGTAATAATATGGATACCCTGCTTGTAATGTTGATGGCAGTGTCAGACTGGCTCCTTCTTTCCTTCCTTCTTTCCACATTCTGCCCATAATCTGTGGTTAGGAGACATCTGTCAGCCATATCATTCTGGGACTTAGACATTTCTGAAGTGAAAATAAAAGAGAGAAATCACTATAACAAACATCACAAGCAATCCTGTAGATTTATGGGTTAATTCTGTAGCTTTCAAACTTTCATCCTATAATTTTAGTATTGATCTCCTAAGAGTAAGAAACAGATGGGAAGGCAAGTGCTTGTCCCATTTTGTATAATTATATTTTGTCTACCTAAATCCTTCCTGCTGTTTCAGCTGGAAATTACACTCCTTGCTTCCTGTCATTATAGCTGCTGCAAGGAATTGTTGTATGCTATCAAATACAGTTTCCCTGCAGAAGTAGCCACTACAGTCCCTATATAAAATTTGATTTGTAAAGCAGTTTATTTGGTTCAGGATAAAAGCAAGATTGTTGTAACAACATAAAGTGCAATGACAATGGAAATTAGAAAGCAGAGCATATTGGAAAATATTTAGAAATTTATCCAAAGAGAGATATTACATACTCTGGTCCCAAACCACATATAATTTTAAGAACATCAGTGGCCCTCATTGACTTCAATAACATTACTCATATGGATAAACTTACGTCCATACTTAAGTACCTTATTGAATTAGCATTTCAGTAACATCTAGTTTATTGTCAAATAAATCTATAGGACAATTAGACATTTAGTGTGCCACTTTCTGCTTCTTATTCCTCAGGGTACAGTCAGAACTTCACTTAAAGGGAAGGGCAGCACTCATCCATGATTTCTGAAGTTGAAAACTAGCAGGCTTAGCAGCAGACACTTTGTTGTAAATCCCAGATAGTCTCTCATGAAGAATTAATAACTTATAAGTGGTATGTGAAACAGCTATCATATGTTTAATTCATACAGAAGAAATAAATATCTCTCTCACAACATGAGGCTCTGTGGAGGAACTTCAGACAGCAGACAATATGTCATTATAGCATTCAAAACCAATGGCACACTCAAGTGTGATTTTTAAAGCCACTTTGGGTTAGTTTTGTTCTTAGAAGCATTCAGTCCTCAGATGTTTACTGTACTCTGTGTACACCATTAAGGCATCATGTGACATATTCACAGGCAGGCTTAATTAAGTCATCTCTGACTGTAAATGAAACCAGGTTTTTAAAATACACAGGGAAATCAGAGATCGTAAAGGAGACTGGAGTGAGAGATCTAATGGAGTAGATACAATCTGACTAGCTTGATGAGCAGTAGAAGCAGAAGCACAAGGTTGCCTCACACTCTCTTAAAATGAACAAATTACAGAACAGGTTACTATGAGAAAAAAAAGATTGTTCAGTTTTCATATCAATTCCTCCTTAGGCTTCTCTACCCAAATGGTCAGTAAGACAGACACTATCTCTAGCGCCAAGGATGATTTTGCACTGCAAATAAAACTACAACCATCAACCCATTTTACATTCACCAAATGGCAAACACTGGATTATAATCTCCTGTTGCTGCCAAACCACACTGGAACAGGAGGTAACAGCATAAAGAGCAGGCTGTACAACGGCAGCATTGTGCTGCACGCACTAATCCTGTGTTCCCGCTCCTCTCAGACACACACACACACCAGCTCTAGTGATAGAATCAGAGGCGTAACGAGGTTCTCCAGGTTTATTTACTGCAATACACAAGAGCTGGGTGTATTAAATACCACTGCGAACTGGGACATTTTTATCTAGATAAGATATAGAGTACTAACTTTAGACTCTTGTGACCGAAATAATTTATCAGCACAGTACCAGGTTTCATTAAGAGGCCATATTGTCTGAAAAACCTGTTTTCTTAAGCCAAGACGCCCCAGTCTTTCTCTCTATAAGATTTCCTATACTTTTTAATTATTGATTTCAATGATTGCAACAGCCTGTTATTTTCTCACAAATTAAAAGGTTCTACCCTAACTGAGGATGATAGCACCTGAGTGGGCTTTCACATACAGCTGAACTGAGCTAATTACTTGCTGCCATCCCCCCTCTGCAACCGCTGCTCTCCCTTCCTCAATCCCTGGCTCCCGGCCACATGGTGCAGCATCCTCTGTTGTGCAGGTTCCAACATATATGCCCTATCCTGAGCCTACTTAACTCATCAAACCGGCAGAAAAGTACCTACGTGTTTTGTCTGGGTTAATGTTCTGCCCTTTAATTGACTAAATCAGTTTCCAGAGGGGTCCAGAAACACTGGTGCTAATTCAAGTTAAGCAATGGCAGCATAAGACCAGAAACAGAGAAAGAAGAAGGACTTGGGGCAGGGGAGTAGGACCTTCCTTTTGGTAGCAGTGTACTATTAAATTAGCTTGCTGCAGTCCTGACAGTCTTTACCAGTAACTGTGGGATATGACCAGGCTTCAAACTAACAGAAAGTAGAATCTTTGCATCCACTTCTGTGCTGCCTCAGCTATCTGCTTCCGGTACCAAAGCATCCTATGACACCCTACACTACTCCTCTGTTTACGAGAGCGAGCCATTTTGCCTCTGCAGAGCTTTAATATGTGTTCACAAAGACACCATATTACATTTGTGTAGTTAAAGAAGAACAGGCCTTTAGGATGGGTGGAAGAAGTTCGAGGAAAGACCAAACAAGATCTAAGGCAAGAGTTGGGGGGGAAGGCAGATAGGCACTAAATCAAATTTATTCAGTTCTAATCTTACATGTGGGGTTGTCTAAGAAGAAGCTAGTAAGAAAAAACTGAGGTTCATTCAAAAACATGCAAATCTGCAGGACCCTGTAATCTTCATATGGCTCAGAAGTTTTTTTCCTCTGGTCACTGATGCCTTTAATTTGCTCTTCACAAAGGCTGGCTGTCATCAGCGTAGTTAGCCTTATAGATGCATATACAGTCTGCACCCTAAAGAACAGCAGGCAGCATAAGGGAATGGAAGGAATCAAAAGTATCAGAATGAAAGAAGAACCAAGAAGTTGTTAGGACTGGCTGGCTCTTAGAAGTATGCACTGAAAAAAACCACACAACTAGACAGACTGAGAAAGCAGAAGGAATTCCTCTTGAAAACTGCCAGTGAATGAAAATATTGAACTCTACTTCCATTACATGATAGATTCTTTGATGGGGTCAGTTGGGGTTCAGTCAGATAGATAACATGAAGATCACTACAGAAGAAAGTGGTTATTATGCTGTGCTGACATGAGTGAAATATACTGCACCTGAACATCCAGTAAACTTTAAAATAATATTATACAGTCTTTTCACATCTTTACACGGAAGGCATTCTGGGTTGGTATCATCAGCTTGTTAAACAACTAGCAGAATACTGAAGGATAATTAGACTTACTGTATTATCTTTCAGGTTGGTTCAGTCTTGGCATTACTCATTTCAGCCATTACCCAATACCCTTTATTTATAACTATTTTTTGGCCAATATGTTGGCAAAAAAAGGGAAACATTTGACTACATTACTCTAGAATGACAAAGCCATGAAAGCTACTTACTTTTTATATGTGTTGTGAGAGACAAAAACAAGTTTTCCACAGACTTATTAAAACATTTAGACCGACTGAGTTCCTGCAAATGGGAGATGCCAAAAGTAAGAAAACACAAAATATTTGCTGTTTCAAAGTTTGCCTGATCACATACCTACAGACCACATAACAATCAGATGGTAAGGCTGCACTCAATTCTGCAGACAAATACATCTGAGGACTTACGCTGACATGGTTGAAAACTGTCACACTAATGTAGGAAGATGGAAAATAATCTTTTCCATTCCATACTCCTTGATATATAAGTGGAACTCCTTGCAGGGTGATCACATAGCAATTTGATAAATGCAGCTAATTACATCACTGATTGGTTGTAATGTATTTAATACTTCAAGTAGGAAAGTCCTATCTATTATGGATGCTCCTGTGCCTCTGGATCAAAGAGTTTTCATCAAACTCCAGGTAAGCACATATCAGAATGTTTACAGAATGCAATGGGCTACAAAACTAGGGCCTCAGGACCCAGTCCAAAATAAACTGAAATAGCAATTTAGTGCAATATCTCAGTGAGTTCTGAGCCATGTCCTACTATTCTGTGCACTAGAAACTGCCTTGCAAAGGCAACCATCAAATTAACTGTTTTTCACTCAGTAATGAAAGTAATACATGGAATGATCGCTTTATAAATGACTATCGAATATCATAGGCTCATGGGATCCTTCAGGCTGGAGGGGAGATCAGGAGATCTCAGTCCAGCCTTCCTGTAGTGAGGCACCAAAAACCAGGTGCAGTATTCTAGTGCCAAGTAGAGACGGTTAATCACTTCCCTCAAAAATCAAAAACTAATTGAAAACATCCTTTATGATAGACTCTGACCTTTCTCTCCTACTACCAACGCAGCATAAAAAAAAATGACAGAGGAACATCAGGCAGCACTTATAGCACAATATGACGCTACAGCACTTGCTATTTACTGCATTTCTGTGGCTGGCCATTTCATATGAATGACACCCTAAGAGGTGCATGTATATGTATACTTTGAAGATATGTACATTTACCGTCACATTGCTTCCTGATGTGGATTCTGTGAAAGGAGGTGGAGTTGGAGGTACGACAGAAATTTTGCTAGAAATTTAAGAAACAATACAGTGCAACAATTAATACATTATGCTAATAGATGGATAAATAAGCCACCACATTCATGCACATATCTTTATTATCATGCACACCTGTCTTTATTATCCGTCTTCCCTGCAATCTAAAGATGTGGGTAGAGATCCTGTGTGTCTTTAAGAGTTGAAGCACAGGCATATTGCCTGTTCATAAGAGTTAGGACTAACTTTCTATCTTCTCAATCTTGGGGTGCTCTAAGCAGAATTATTAATTTAAAATGATCAGGAAGGCCTAATTTAGGACAGACTTCCTAGGCTTCTATATGGCTGGCAGCATTACAATCTGTGCCTCGAATGTTAAAACATAATTCCTGTGTAATGAACCCCATCGCTGCTTCAGAGATGTTTTCAGAAAACAGTCATCTTTATTCACAATACTAAAAGAATCCTTCCTTGCCTCGGCTCAGAGCTGTTAGAGCTCCTTTACAGCATTCCAGTCATTTAATCTGTTGTAAATAGCCCAGGTCTGTGGAAAAAAAATAATCTGTTATCTGACTGCGTCTGTTATCACCGCACAATCACAGATCCTAAAGGCAGGCAGTGAACTTCTTTTCTGATTCTCCTTTACTTTACCACATCTGTGTAAAAGCAAGTCCTTATGCAGCCCTGGTTAGGATCATATCTAGTTGACTGTAAGTTTCTGTCTTATGCAGCTATGTCTCAACAGATAATTATCATAAAATTGAGGCATCTCTTTGTATCTTGTTTTACTTATTAAAAAAAAATTTAAAGGAACAAGGTTTCTTTTATACAGTATAGTTTAAATAGACTGTTATTTCATTATATATCACTGGTAATAACTTAAGTATGGTCATGCTTAGGCCTCAAGTCAAAGTATGTATTCAGTGTAAACTGGATTTTTTTACTTGTTTTAAGTCTTAGTAAGTGGATGCACCTTAATGAATACAGAGTTTCTTGTCTACTATTTAATCTAAAGTTATCAAATCAGCAGTATCTCCCATTGAGCAAATAATGATGATATTGCTATTATACCTAGTAAATAATTTTCATCTCTGATCATTCAAAAGTAATGTGTAAATTTGAAAGATACTGGTGCAACATGTATGCAAAAAATATAAGCTGATATAACAAAAAAACTGCACGCCCATTCATTTCAAGTAAATAAGAAACTATTGCTCTAAACATGGTACTCTGTTTTGTACTTGAGACCCTTTCTATGGATTGCTGAGAGATAAAACCAGTAATTTTTCTATGCTTTTACCATTTGTACTCCAAAAGTATTGAAATCCGTTTTTCATAATAAAAAACCACAAACTGCTGGTTGGTTTATAGCATACAATATATCACATATAAAAATTCTCAGTGTCCTAGGACCATTTGTCCTTTTATGAGTCTTACCTCAGTTTCTGATAAGATTTCAAGAGCTTTGCACCAACTGTTTCATGTCTGCCTGTGAAGGAGGAAAAAAAAAACACCCAAAGGTCATTTAGCAATGACAGCAGTTACTAATGCCCGTATAATACTTTCTAAAATCAATGCCTTCTCATGAACTGTCCTGTATTTACAGAAGCTCACGCACGTGCAAGTCCGGAGTGAAATCAACACCCACCTGACATATCAGCATACATGCCAAGGAATGAGCAGGTTTCTCTTTTATCACAAATTCTATCATGATTGCCCCTTCACCTCCCACAGGTGACACGTTCAGACCAGCTCTTCACAAATGCAAAGGACAATCATGTATGGAGGCTGACAGGCCCATTCCTACAGGTGCTACGTGCCCTCAGCCTCCTGAAGTCCAGGAGGCAGGTAGTGCATGGGCCCACTGCGCTAAAGCACACTTCAACCACAAAACTCAAACACTATGGAAAGCTTGAAAATGTGTACAAGAGTAGGCACATGGTCATCTCTTGCATCTTATGAAAAATTCTTTTCACTTCTTCTACCAGAGACCTGAACAATCATGAAAATGCATGACTAGCTCACAAACATGACGAAACCCTTTTGCTAAGGCCATCCCTGTGGGGAAATAGCAACCATGTCACGTTCCTCAGGCGAGCAGCCACATGATATGAAGAACACCAAGGATCAAGCGCTCCACCAGGCATAAACAATGAAGACTCATAAAAATATAGTTTGCTCCCGAGTGATTGCCAACAGAAAGAAGGGCTAAATGCATGTAACAAATGGCCAGCTGAAAATATCTGGAGTGGCTTTAGTCACTGATCATTCCTAATAAAGAAATCAGCATGTGATCTATGTTTTGCTGAAGATGTCATTAATTATAACATATAAGTAGCAGACCTTGGTGGTGGTAGAAACAATAATCAACTACTGATGTTACAAATTTCAATCAGAGCTCCATACTTAATGCTCTGTTATTAATAAATAATATTTGATATCTTGATTTATTGCAGCATTAAATTATTTCTTAGATTTTTAATTTTAGTCAGTAAGGCAATCTCCCACTTTTAGGAAAATATTACTTTTATTCCTTAGGTAGAAACTACACAAAATTAATAAAAAGGTACTAATGTAACTTTTTTTTTTTTGCTCTGCAACATGAGAAAACTTCACTGTAATGTATTTTTTTCAGTTAAGCTTATTTTACAGTAAATAGTTCACTTGTATTACATTTTCTAGCCAAAAGAGGGCACTGCCTCTCCAGGCTTGAAGGATACACAACTACCATGGCTGCTGTTTCAGAAGTTTGCCATTTTTTAACTCCTTTAATTATATCAGTTGATCTAATCAAAGGAACTAAACAAAACATATTTCTCCCTGCGGGCTTATCTTCTGTACATCCTTAGATCTTTGCGACTTCAACAGTATTGCTATTAGACTAACTAAGCAAAATGCTTCAAGCACCCACAAAGCTTTGATAATGCAGGTGAGAACTTGTTTATTTTACTGGAAAGAGGGACAGTCACTATCTTGCCATTTCAGATTCAGTGTCTGAGAACAATACAGCATTTTCTGAAACTGAGAGAGATTGTTAAAATTACTGGATTTAGACTTGCTGAAAAGAATAAGGAAAAATTATTAATAATGATTATAGGACACAACTGTGCTTCAAAAGATCAGTCAACTAATACTTTAAAAAAATAAACTGTATTAGCTAGAATGGAATTCAGTGAGATCCTTCAAATTTTAAACTAATTGTTTTAGCAGGAACTGTAGTTCACTTCCTTAACATGCTACCTGCTGTCTTTTGTGAATACCTACTGCCCAAAATTTACCTGATTACATTCTTCCATTTATAAACTTCTTCCTATTCAAGTTTCCCAAGAGATATTTAAGGTCCAGTGCTTTCTTTTTTACCAGCTATTCCTAAATCTAGATACCATGCAGACACTGGAAACGAAACTGTAACATTTAGCTGCAGTCAGGCACAAAGTGAAATAGTTGCCTATCTGAATCATAGAGTCATTAAGATTGGAAAAGGCCTCTAGGATCACCAAGTCCAACTGTCAAGCCAACACCCCCATGCCTCTTAAATCATGTCCTGAAGTGCCATGTCTACACGTTTTTTGAACACCTCCAGGGATGGTGACTCCACCACCTCTCTGGGCAGCCTGTTCCAATGCCTGACCGCTCTTTGAACGAAGAAATTTTTCCTAATATCCAATCTAATCCTCCCCAATACAACTTGAGGACATTTCCTCTCATCCTATCACCAGTTAACTGGGAGAAGCCATGTGCCAGGTCCTGGACTTGGGTCTCAACAACCCCATGCAACGCTACGGGCTTGGGGAGGAGTGGCTGGAGAGCTGCCTGGAGGAAAAGGACCTGGGGGTGTTGGCTGACAGCCAGCTGAACATGAGCCAGCAGTGTGCCCAGGTGGCCAAGAAGGCCAACGGCATCCTGGCTTGTATCAGGAATAGTGTGGCCAGCAGGAGTAGGGGAGTGATCATCCCCCTGTACTGGGCACTGGTGAGGCCGCACCTCGAATGCGGTGTTCAGTTTTGGGCCCCTCAGTACAACAGGGACATTGAGTTGGTGCAGTGTGTCCAGAGAACGCCGACAAATCAGTGCTTCAAGGGAAAGAGGAAGGAAATCCTCTCCACCTTATTAGTCATTGTAGGTAAAAACAAAGATCGACAGGCCCTTAGTTGGTGAAACACATTCACCATAGGGCAATCCATCCACGTCCTCTACAAGTTCTTTTAAGGCTTTGTATTGTTAATTGCACTGAAAAGACTGAACACAAGGCAATGGTGCAGCTGGTTGAAAGTAAAGAAACAGTAAGTGTTTAACTCTCTGTTGATTCATAGCTATACATATTTTACTTTATTCCATTCTGTCATTTCTTTAAGCTTTAGAACTTTCTCAGTGAAAACAACTGAAGTTTTAACTTTGGCAAATAACGCATGCAAGATCATTTCCTTCCTGCACATATATTTTAACATTTCTATACTTATTTCATGTCATCATATTTCTTAGAAGCCTTACACACTCATTTAATTCGAATTGATATGGCCAGAAATTTTCTTATTCTTATTACTCATACAAAATAAAATATACTTTAAAATGCATTCTGGTAGTCGATATCCATGTATTATTTAGTGCACAGACAGAAACACTGCATGATAATTTCTGACAAATCTCTCACCAAGTGGAAGAAACATTAAATACAGTGGCAGACTACATTCTGTGTTTCACTTAGATGAGGGCTACGCATTACACAACATTTTATGGTCTGTTCCAGCAATTACCTTCACCTGGATATTTCTTTGCTCGTTCCTCAAAGAACCATTCACCAGCCTTTACTTTCACATCTCTGAAAACCAAGCAAAAGACATTTGAATCAACATTCCTAAGTGCATTTCTTCAAACGTCTGACGGCCGTTTAACAATCCAACAATCCTTCTTAATTCTTCCATAAAACTAGGATTTCATGACTGCTCACTCCATTGCCTGATTTTGCTGTGGGTCTGCAAACAAAGGATTCCTCCCCTCCTTTTTTTTTTTTTTTTTTCCCATTTTTGCTATGTAGGACTGCCCCTGGAAAGCAATACATACTGCTCTAGGCACTGCTCTGAAGCCAGGAGCCCTGGGTCCACACCAGCCTATACAACCAAGCTGTGTAACAGCCCCAACACTTGTGCTGACACCGCTGCTTACAGCTGCAGCCTTGTCTGAGGAGCAGGGAAAGTCAATGATAGAGGGTATGCTCCCAAGCAGAACTTAGGACAGCTACCAGAGAGGACTGAGCTCCACAACCCTGATGGTGTGACGGCTTCATGGCCCATCTCTCTCCATTTTGTGGAGGCTAACATCAGTGATGTCCATGTCATACACAGGCACCAGGATCATAGGATGAGAAAAGTAATGATTACCAAGTATAAAATGGTATCAGACTAAATAGGTCTGTCAAGAGCAGATTTTCAGCAGATTTGACTCTTGCATTTTGTTGTCTCCAACTGAATTAGATGAAGTCTGCTATCTGAACTTATCCATTATTAAAGAGGCAAAAAAATTTCTTTAACTGAGGAGACTCTTCAGGTTCCAAATTCTCATATAAATGTCTTGCTAATTTTTAGGTCATATATAATATCTTGTTCCTTGTGGATTTTCTGACACTTATTATTGGATGAAGTCCCACTGCAAAAATTTCCTCAGTGAAAGAAACTTTCTCCTCTACCCTGTAGAAATTAATCTCTCTATTACCATTCCCTCTGCCAAAGTTGCTTGAAATTAGCAACAATATACTGGCAGTAAATTCATGTAGGGCTTGCCTCTTTAAGCAAATATAATCTCTGAACATGACAGCTGTACTGATATCCACCAAAGTCTGGGCAACAAAACCCCTGGCTCTGCCATTTCACACCTCACCTTACTCCATGTTAAAATAGACAAGCTGTAGGTAGGATGCTGTTTGCTCTCTCTGTGGCTTGATTTTAAGGCATTTTAGGCATCTAAAATATATCTTTGTAAGTAGCAATGCAGAGCGTTCAAAAAATTCACTACCTGTGTATATTTTACTATTTATTTACATGCCTTACCACAGATCCTTGTGCATAACTGAACAGAGCTGGGTTTCAAAATTAGGTTAAAATAACCTTGAGGCAGGATACTTATTTACTTTGGACAGAGACCTTTTAACTAATAAATGTCTGAAATCTCTGTCTGCACTAGATCTTCAAGGGCTCTGTATAAGTAGTGCCTTGATTCTCATCTCCAGCCTTCTCTTTATGTTCTTCTCATTACCCATGGTTATCTTCCCGAGTTTAATCTCCAGTTCTGCACAGGCTCATGTGACAATTAGACCACTCACAGGACGAAAACAGATGTGGAAGTAGCCTTTTATTTTTCCCCAGGCTAAAGAGTATATTAAGCTAAGTTATGACCACAAATGTGACAACAAAGATGATAAAGAACTATCCTTGTCAGGTAAAACAGACTACTCTCCTTCAAAGCAAATGTCTTTCTAGACTCCTAGAAGACAGGATTCCTTTAGAAAACACACTACACCAACTCCATTCACATAAGAGATGCCTCTTCCAGGTGAAAGACACAAACTTTGTCAGTCCACAAGGCTTTTTACATTTATTTTGTAAATAATGAACATTGACCTATCCCTGCATGCTCTTCCACTGAGGTGTTTAAGCATGTTTGTTACACATGACCCTACTGTCCAGGAGAGAATCTCAGGAGTGCTGCAGCTGATAATGTTTTTCACAGGAAAATATACTCTGGGAGTAATGAAGACTCAAAATTACCGTTGCTCAGGCCTTGAAAATCAGCTCTTACAGTTCTCAGTTGCCCTATTTTTCCCTCATCGGGGTAAACAAAAAGCATTGAATAGTATTTACCATGCTGCTGCACTCCCTACCCTTCTTGAGATTTGCAGCCTTGATGTAAATCTCACTGAAGGCAGCAGAAGTCTGATTTTAATGGACTTTGCATCGTGACTAAACAAGATCAAATGTGCTGTCTCTTTGCTATAAAGAGAATTCCAATGACAGCTCAACAATTCCTCTACATTAGCAAGACAAAAAAAAAATTCCTGAAGAAAAAGTAGAAATGCCTCTTAATTCATTTAAATAATGCTTTCCTGGATTTACCATTAAATATCTGGACAAGCTTATGAAATAATTAAGGGTGTGCAGCACTATATAAGGCAGCTTAACAACTAGCTACTCTCCGTAGGGGATTTCCACTGTGGCCACCAAATAACTGGAAACCAATTTAAAAGAAGAGGAAGTGGAGGGAGGTATCTACAGGAGGATATGGAAAGTTAACTTTTTAACCCTTCCTTTTAGCGCTTATAGCCTGAAGCACAGATAGTGAAATGTATGCATCAAAACTTAGTAACCTCTTTGTATCAAATATAGATAGAGCTAACCTGCCTATTTTATGTACAATTTGCAAAATAAGATGAGGATTCAGTGAACATAATTGTAGTGATAGTTTATAGTCTCTTCCAAGGTATAGAAAATTACTTCAAACTAGTAGTAGAAATCAATTTAGCTTAAGACCAAAACCTTGCCTTACATTTTCAGGCATTTTTTAAATCTCACTTTGGCATCGTAAGAGCGAGTGAAGTGGTACACTAATCTTGTGTGGGCACAAACAAAATTTCATCCAAATCCTCACCCTTTGTACAGGGATATATATCATCTGCCACAGCTGTTGATTCATTTTCAGAACTATCTTTCTTTGTCTACGTAATATTATTTTTCATCATAGGTGGAAATACAGCTAAACCATTTTAGAAAGATCCTGATAAATAGGAGGGACTATGATGGAGTATTTTGATATAAAAATTGTACCAATACAGTAAAAGAAAGATTGCTTCCTGTTTCCTGGAAGACAAACACAAGGTGACACAGTAAAAGAAAAACCAACTAACTCAAAGCAAATACATTTGGATTTCTAACCCATTTAAACAATTACTGATAATGTTATTAATGCTTTTTGCTTTTTAAATTTATATAATACATGACTTAAAATTATTCATTAATCCAGGTTCCTCACTCCTGTAGTATGAGGCAAAAAAAACATGATTAGGAAATTGTCGAGAAATTTGCTATACTACACCAAAACACAGCACCTTCAGCAACTTGTTATGATGCACTGGTTTGGAACTGAGCCGGGAGAAGGAGTTCTATCTACAGTTCAGAAACTACTGCTGGCCTGCCTTGAAGATCCATTTTGCTAAATACAGAAAGGGAAATCCTGACTACATGAAGTATGAACGCAAAATTCCCATCAATTTCATTGCTACCAGGACTTCATCCAACATTTTCATTCTACCAGAGGCTTTGTTTCATTAATTGTTTAAAGCAACAGATGCACACAAAACCAGTGTGCATCCACTGGATAACGAGTGTAAACCAGCACTTATCCAAACCAGTAAAATTTCTTACCCATGGGCGTAACAAACAGTGCATTTCCAAAGGCAGGGATTCAGGCAAACACGGCATTCAGAGCACACTCGATGACTGCACCCGTTGCATACTGCACCTCTGTTCATGATTAACCCAAGCGGTTTCTGACAGCGAGCACAAGATCTCTCCTGGTATTCATGGCTTACATTTCTTGCCCCTTTCCACCGAAGCTGCTGCAGCTGCAGTTTCAGGTTCCTAATCCCCCAGATGAAAAATAAAAATAAATAAATTAAATAGGCCAAAACCCCCATCCATGTAAGTCACAAGCTAATACCCAAGTTGCACAGTATCATTACTAGTGGAAGATACGGTCTCAAGCTTGACCTCAGTTGAGTACTGTCTGAAGGGGTCTACACGCAGCATTTTTGTGCCATGACTGTATATGCAAGCTCAACTGTGCATACAAACAGAGTAATAGCCTAGTATAAATGGGGTTTATTCGTGTCAGTTATGTATGCCCAGGGCAGAGCACTGAAATTGTGTATGCAAGTGATTACATATTCACATACAAAACCTGAGACTAAATGGTGCTCCCTTTCATCTGATGATGTTTTATCATATTTATCCAAGAATTAAATCTTATATCAAGTAAAAATAATAATAACAAATGCATCATCTGAAAGTTAAATAAAAAACACATCAGTCCCTTTCCTTCACTTTGCTTCTGTTACATGTACCAATAATAAAGACCTGTGTTTTTAATTCTAAGCTACATCATCAACAGTTGTCAGGAACTTTCTAACCAATTCAGATTTTCTTTATAATCCTTTACTTTTCACAATCACTTAATATGTCCAACAATACTTACATAAATGTTTGCTGTAAACAAGCTTTAAGTTTCTGTATTTGAGACTAAAAATTTCTAACTTAGCAACACAAATACCCTGTTTTACACGGGGATGCAATGTGACAAAGCAGGGTACAAGCTGCAAGAAAATCCTTGCCCTTGCCCTGATATAAAGCAAATAAAATGCTGGAGGATTATCCTTTATCCTTCATGACTGAGATACTTGCATAGTGTGAAATAATTAAACGGAATCCTTTTCCTAACCAATGACACCTATTGACATCACTAAGAACGTCCAAGACAGCGTGGTGTGCTTGCTACCTGTTGTATGTGAGAAGGGACGGTGACGGATTCAGCACAATGAGCATGTAACCCATGGCTCTTAACTCCAGTCTTGACACAACGTAAGTTAAGTAAACCAGCCAAAGATCTAAACATATTCTGTGTTACCAGGACTATATAGGCATACATAGGAACATGATGAGAATGCTATAAAGCCTTCACAGGAAAAATACAGGCAGCAAGTGAACTTTCTATGAAGGATAGAAATAAAATTAATCAAGCAGATATTTCACTGAACAGTATTTGCTCATATTTACTGTAGAGTAGTCAATAGTTTGGTAAATCCAAGAGGCTCTGTAAAACCCTTAGTTTTCCCAAAGAATAAAAAGGCATTAGCTAACAAGTAAAAAAGAGGAATACATTTGGAAAGACAGCAAAGACGAAAAGGAGTAATTCTCAGAAAAAAAAGGAACAGAAATGCAAGAATAGGGGAATGGCAGATACCTTATTCTTTCCTCTTCTGTTTTTCTCACCATCTGGTCACGGTACAGGACTTCCAGAACAGCCTCTCGTTCCAATTCCTTAAGGAAGTTTAGATTAAATTCACAGGCCATTTTCCCCAAACTTCACTTATTTTGTAGACTCCTATCCTATGGTTCTACTACATCCAGAGTGATGGGTACTGTGGCCTGAGTGTTTACAAAGTGCCTGCGCTCTCACTGGATTGGTGATACTTTTCACTGTGTCACACCCTTGAAGAGAAAAATAACCGTGTCTGTCTTCACACAAGTCATCATTTAAGTGTCTCTGCTAACCAGGGAATATGAATAGTTAGCAAGGTCACAGCAGTCTTGTCCTTTTCACATGAAAGAACTTCTTGTTCTTTTCTTTCTTCTTTTTTTTTTGCTGAGAGTGGTTCCAAAAGAAATGACAGCTTGCAGCAAGGTCCCGGATAGGGCTTTAACTGTCACCAGATGGAGGGACAATTCACCAAGATATGGTGTAAAGGAATGGGGGGATTGTTTTTTTTTTTTATTTGGTCTTGCAGATTTGTGATTTCCAGACCTAGGGGAAAAAAAGAATACATGTTAGTATCTCTTCTCCTCACCTCTTCAAGACATTTCAAATAGTATGTGAAAACCACATTTTGCTATACTCAGACCTTTCGTGCACTAATTCAGATACAGGAGAGGTTTTGAGACAGGGCCGTTGTTCGGACAGTCTCACCATATTGTCTGTTAACACTCAGTAACATACCTTCATGTTTTTTGTACAGTCAACATAAAACAACCAATAAAGAAACAAACTTAAGTTAGTTTTGAACACAGGCCTACAGGCCCCATGACTGGAAAAGTCATACTGGTTTAGACAAAAATGCCCCTTTCTAATCTCATCTTGCTGAAAAGATAAAACTTCACAAACCTAAGAGGAAAGAGGGAAAGACACCCTCTAAGAACCACTTCTATCAATTACCTATGTCTGTTAAGTCTAGATAAAGAGTTTAATACCCAATAATGCTATTATCTTCGTTAATACACACAAACACTAAGGAGTTAAGATATATATTATGTCCAGCTCAGTGCATTAACAATTTTGGCCTCAAACTGATGTTGTTAATGTACAAATAAAGAAGTATAAAATTAAAACAAAATCACAACTGTATTTTGGATGTAATCTGTGACCTTCACTTTTGTAAAACTCCCAGTAAAACATAAAATAATTTTAATATGCTTTGCAGTGAAATAGAGAAAGAAAATTATTATTCAGTCTAATTCAGCTTACACACCATATTCAGTTTTAATACTACTCTCTAGGGTCTAGTGAGTATTACAAGAAATGTAACAGAGTTCCACTTATGGCACACCAAATATTGAAGATGTGTGTTTGAAAACTGGTTAAGTGTTTCAAACTTCATCTGACTAAATACATACAGTCAGGCTCTAGACAGAAGGTCTAGACACTAAGACAGAAGGGTGAAGCTTTCCCAGAGAAGTTACTGATGCTTCACTGATGGATCTCATCTGAGAATCTGACCAACTATCTGCATTGCTGGATCATTATTTTAAAACAGAGTTTTAAATTAAAAATAAAAAAAGAAAAAACCCACCAAAACTTCAGATACATAGTGACAATGTATTTTTGTCAGTGCAGGGAATTGCTTTACATAGAGCTTGCCCCAATTAAGTTACTTAATTTCACACAAAAAAAGCAGGAGGTGAGAGTTTGTATTTCTAAACAGCATGCATTCCATTCTTTTAAATTTTTTCATTAAACCCTTCAACAGGCATCAAAAGGACAAAGCATTTCACAGAAGCAGTGTTAACAAAGAGAAAAAAAAAGATTGGTTTCCTGTGGAAACAAAAGAGACTGAGATAGGCAATATCATACTTTATTTCCTTACCAACTGCAATTTCACAGGAAATTACTCAGTTGAAACCTAAAAAGCCCGAGCAATTTTTTAACACAATATATGTCATTTTCAAAGGTCCCTGCATCCTTCACCTGCTTTCATCTTTTGCCTCAGGAATAGCTCCCAGGATGATGAACCTTCAAATCCATTTAGGTCAATACAGTCTGAAAGACCAGCCAGTACAAACTTGGGGACCTCTGCACTATACAGGATACCAAAACACCCATTGCAGCGTAAGTTACATTTTCTATAAACTCCTAGGATTTCCAAAGGCTAGCATATCTATAACGTCATCAGAAAATCTTGCTGAAGCATCAGTAAAAGCTAGCAAATTCATGATAGTCATTGTTAGGTGGATCCACCGCTCTAGTGATCTTAGAAGAAAATATATGAATACCTTCCAGAGCTATTAAGAACGCGCCACTGTAAAACAGTTACTAAGAGCAACACCTGCAGTTAAGCAAGCACAGAAATAGTTGCTATTTGATACCTCCTTCAAAGTCTTTTAAAAAGGACTACCTCCCTTCTTCACAGAAGAGCACAAACTTTTCCATGTTTCAAGCCTGTTTTGGGAAATGAGTTTCAGATGACATCTTGTGTATGAAAAATATTGAGGGCATACAGAATCTTATTTAGAGACTAATATAAATTTTTTTAAAATTATGTCTTCAGCTATTCAAGTTTGCACAAATTTAAATGGTGTGAAGGAAGGAACAGCTTGGAGCCTCCCCTTGCTTCCACTTTGTCTTGCTCACTGTCATTCCCCCAGAAAGACAGGAGTTCTGCCCTAGCCAGGGCAGGATTCTTCAGAAGGGCATTCAACCTCAGCCCATCAGTGATACTGCAAACACCATCATCAAAAACAGCTGGTATAATGCTATAATTCATATCCTAATCACAGTGATAAATCATAAGCACTGAATCTAATGCCAGCAGTGGACTGCCAACAGGGACTAGGATAGAAAGACTAGGATCATCTTCTGGCACCAAACATCAGAACAAACTTACTGTGGAGCTAAGTGCCATGGGCCCTATGTCCTACACTATCTGCACTATGCAGAGGGGAAAAGCCACCATGACTCTCTCACTGCTGGGCAAGATCATAGAATGGTTTGGGTAAGATCATCACATGCTGCAGAGACTAAAGCTTAAAATACATCATGTAGCCAGCAGCTCTATCGCTATTGCACCTGGACATTCCTACAGTTGTTTTTTTTTTAATCTTCATGAAGATTTAAGCTCAGACAATCAATGTGTTGTCAATTTTTCTTGCATGTTCAAAGACAACTCAAAATCTAACTTAGTGATGAGGTAGCTTTAAGAATAAAGTACTATATCCCCCCAAATGGTGGATATTCCTTGTGCCCCACAACAGACTTGAGCTCGTAACCATTTCACAGAGGTGCTGAAATTGGACTGCAAAGCTCTCTACTTTCCTAACAGAAGAAAAGGGCTTTTCTAACACCAAAGCTGTCTGCATTATATTAGTTTTCTGGCAGTAATAAAGAAGTGGTGTTTTCAGTAATGACGCTCCTTGACAGGAAAAAACAATCTTAAAAACCATCACAGATGCCCTCCTTTCATGTTTACTCATCGAATCCAGCTAGCTAACTGTTTCACACGGTCAGCTAAGCTCAAAGCCAAGCATCTTCTATGTAAATCTATGTAAAAACAAAAGCAACAGCAACCTCTTTAGTAAATACCATGACACTTCTCCCTTTTGAGTACAAAGCTCACATAAAATATTTTGGTTCCAGTATTGTTTTAAATTATGTATTTAAAATAACCCAGTGTCAGACACCTTGCAGATGGATCAGTAGCTTTCTGAAACTATCATGTGAAGCCTCAAAGCCATCATAAAGGAGATGGGATGACCAACGTGGTCATGTCTTAGGAGAGAGAGGCATGCACGTACACAGCTCAATCTCAGTATATCATGCTTTTTCTTTTATACAGGGCTCAAATCGTATGTAGTTTTGTAACTGAAGAGCAATCAAAAGGCCTACCTAGGACAAGATTAAGTTTGCAAAAGGTAGCTTATTTTTCAAATTTTTAAACTTAGAAATGCCTGACTTAGCAAGCTACTTTTTCCCAAAGTGATTTTGCATGTAATGTATTATTGATGTCCTTTCAGATCCTTAAGCATTAGCAAAATAATGACAAATAAGTATAAATAAAGCCTTCGTTGACTTGGGATACTTCTTCCATTAACCCAGAAGATGGATGTAATATGTCAGTAGCAAGGACACAGGTTAAGGAGGTTCAGAGTAAAAATTATCACAAAAGCTCCTGGAATTTATGGCTATTTTCTATTCTGCAGAGGCCAATCACATAAATTTGTTCTTAGTTAAGAAAATTATAAGAGTAACAAGTGTTATTTTATACTACCTGCCTGTAACAGTTTTATGCATACACACATGCAAATTATTTATAAATTCTTTGATAATGTTTTACCAAAGTTGTCTTGTGATTTTAATAACATCCCACCCCAGCACTTAAAGTAAAAAAAAAACAAAACCAAACGCTTTTTACAGTTCCAGTTGTGAAATGAAATCTTTGCAGTCTAAAAACCATCAACCCAGTAAGCAAAAATGCATCCCACTGTGCAACGTCATATAGAACAGATTAAAAATATAACCTTACCTTTTCAGCAGCCATCAAAGAAAGATGCGTGGAAGTAAACTGCTTTTAAGAGATGAGTAGCACTCTTATTATTTATTTATCTTTCCTTAAAGAAAACTGGTGGCTGTTCTCCACCCCCTTTCCTTCCTTTGGGCACCGAAATTAGACTGACGTATGTACAGAGGAGATTCCCAAAACAGCTAAAAGCAAATGCACTCAAAGAAGAGCTCCAGCATTACAATGGCTTTTGCCAAGTCTCTGGTTTTACTACCAGCAAGAGCAACTAGAAATCAAAGTGAAGTTATTCATTTTTTCAAACACTAAAAAGAGACTCAGCACAAGAGACTATAAAAGCTGACTGATATCATCAAAATACGCTCAGCCTTCAAGCCACACACAGGAAGAGAAGTGACTTTGAGTCCTGCATCATTTCTTTCTCTGATACTATAGATGTGAAAATACTACTAACCTCAATGTCCCCAGGACTCGCACAGAACACACCGTTTGTGTCGTGAAGTTATTTCCTGGAAACAAAATAGTTTTCTACTCAGATCTGAATGACAAAGCAATTATCACAGACAACAGTTCAAAAGAATTCATTTTTTATGCATCTGCAAAAAGTAGAAAATTATTTTACCTCACAATTGGTGAATCTGATATCAGATAAAGATTAAAAGTTAAAATATTATTTGGATTGGATATCCCGGTTCAGTCTATTACAGAATTAAGTGTGATAATGAAGTTCAAAACTATATCCGAACTATTTCAAATCATGGAGAAAAGAGTCTGTTCTTGCAGCTTGATCTCCTTGTTTCTGGCTCTACCAGGTAAACTGTATGCACAATGCAGAAACCCTTCTTAGTGTTTTGGTATTTTAAGAAATATTGATTTTGGTTAAAAGTAAACAAAGCACTGTAATTCTATTCACGTGGCAAAATCAATCAGCCTGCAATTTTATAAACTTATTAAATTCAATACATTCACCGGTGATCATCAAGTTTAATCACCTTCTTCAACCATATCACTGAAGAGAAAACAACTGTTAGTGGGGCACAGAGCAAAGCCCAACAGAGAGTATTTGGATTATTTGGGCCTTCATTTCAGGCAAAACTTTAACTGAATTAAAGACCAGAAATAACCTGAGGATTATAATTACCCACAGCAACGTATCTGTAGTATCACAAAGCCAGGCTGTTAGCCTCAGTGCCAGCTTTCCCCTAATATTTAACCAAAGCCTTAATTGCCACATTTTAACCCCATTATATTTTTCCCTCTCACCCCAGCCATGCAAAACTGCCGTGTAAATTTGGGGTTGTACTGTGCAGGGAAAAGATTTTTCCTTGATGATCCTTGTGGGTCCCTTCCAACTCAGGACATTCTATGATTCTATATGTGCTAAGAAGGTACCCAAGTTACAACCTTTTATTCTTTTGAATAAACAAGCACCACTTCTTCAGCCTTCTGATAGTCCTCACTTTTTTGCCTCTTTCTGCTCGGTGGGAGCAGAGAGGTCAGAGGAGGAAGGCCAAGGGTGAGCTCAGCAGCCAGCTGCTGTCCTGCTGTATCCCAGCTGGGCGGGCAGAGCGGGTGCTGCCTGCAGGGTGCCCACACAAACCCAAAGTGCAGTGGGTGACCAGTCAAGGTCATCTTCTTCAGGAGAAGCAGGAGGCAGAGCCAGACACGGGACTGGAGACAAGGTTAAAACATAGGACCGAGGTCCATCGAAGAAACAGGCCTGGGGAGGAAGGCGCAGGGGTGGAGGCCACAGCTGAGGCTGATCAGGGCAGCTGAGGCCTGTGGGTGCACTTGGGACCCTGAGGCTGTAACTCACTCACGCCCTTCTTAAAATGCAATGCCTAAAACTAGGCACAGTATTGTCCGTGAGGCCCTGCTGCAGAGTGCAATAGAAATGCTGCTTCCCACATCCTGCAAGCTACTCATCTGATTGCACATCCCAGCGTGGCACCTCCTTCTTTAACAGCAGCATTGTATGGCAGACAGAGGTAAACCGTACATAATACACTCCCCTACTCTTTTGTCTATGGAATGGCTACCGAGTGGGCTGGTCCGGCCCTGTCTGCATTTACAGAGCTGGTTATTCCTGCCTCAGTAAAGGCCTTTGCATTTGCCTGCAGTAAGTTACCCTCTCCTTTGTTCAGACTATTTCTCCAGTTCACCCAGGCCACTCTCAACCTGAAGAGCATCTTCCACTGCTTACACTGTCTCTCAGAGGTTGGTATCATTGCTAATTTGAGCAATCTGTAAACACTGCATACACACACACAAAAAACCCACGAACTGTTTAAAGTGTGCCATTAATTGTCCCAATTCTGGCTGCTCAAAGCAATGGGATCTGCTTAAAAGTGGAAGAATTCACATATTCTCCACGTCTTTCCATGGGTTTTTTTTGTTTGTTTGTTTGTTTTTCAGTTCCTGGTCATACAAGACCCACTGGGCCCTTCTTTTCAAGGCTCTGTCTCCAGAACCAAGACGCAGGTGCTCCCCGGGCAGGGAGGACCTCCGGGACCCACCCTGGGCAGTCACGCCCGCTGAACACAAACAGCAAGCTACCTGTACGAAAAACACAACCACGACTAACGGCCTTCTGCCGCTCAACCCCAGGCTTTGGGGCGTCTAACGACGCCAGAGCGGTCCCGCCGAGCAGCATCTCCCCGCCCCGGGGCCTGGCCGGGCCGGGCCGGGCCGGGCGCCCCCGCCCTGTCGGCTTCCGCCATCTCGCAGGGTGGGTGGCGGGCGCGGCGGGCAGCACTGCGCAGGCGCCTGGGGCGGGCAGGCACGGGGCGGGCGGTGAGGGGGCGGTGGTTGCGGCGTGAGGTGCTCCAGCGGGAAGATGGACGACTTCCAGTCGGGGGAGGAGGTAACGGACTGGACTGGGGGGGGGAGGGCAGCTGCGGGGCAGGGTGGCTTTGTCCTAGTTTCTCCTCTCGGGTGGCTGCGGGCCGGCGGAGGGTCTCGGGCGCTACCTGTCCGCCCCGGAGCCCGCCCCTCGGTCTCACCCGGGACGAGGCGAGCTGGGGGCCGTTGGCGGCGTCTCGGAGCCGGGGCGGCTTTGTTCCCGGCGCAGCCTTTGTTCCTGTGCCGGCCGGAGCCGCCCCGGCCACTCGCCGTCCATCTGGCGGCCTGAGCAGGTCTGGCTACCGGCCGTGGCGCGGGCCAGCCCCATGCCTGCTTCTCGGGTGTCCGCCGGGCTCCTTCCCCGGCGACGACCCACGCCTGCTTCTCCCCTGGGTAGCGAAGCTGGTGAAGGGCTGGAGCACAAGTCTTATGAGAAGAGGTTGAGAGAACTGGGCTGTTTAGCCTGGAGAAGAGGAGGCTGAGGGGAGACCTTATTGCTCTCTACAGCTACCTGAAAGGAGGTTGTAGCGAGATGGGTGTTGGTCTCTTCTACCAGGTCACTAGTGATAGAACGAGAGGAAATGGCCTCGAGTTGCGTCAGGGGAGG
Source organism: Phalacrocorax carbo (assembly GCF_963921805.1). NCBI lineage: Eukaryota > Metazoa > Chordata > Aves > Suliformes > Phalacrocoracidae > Phalacrocorax > Phalacrocorax carbo. The sequence goes on along the minus strand of NC_087515.1, from coordinate 62,005,716 downwards.
TTTAGATTGGATATTAGGAAAAATATCTTTACTGAAGGGGTTGTCAAGCATTAGAACAGGCTGCCCAGAGAGGTGGTGGAGTCACCATCCCTGGAGGTGTTCAAAAAATGTGTAGACATGGCACTTCAGGACATGGTTTAGGAGGCATGGTGGTGTTGGGTTGATGGTTGGACTTGACGATCCTAGAGGCCTTTTCCAACCTTAATGATTCTAAGATTCTCCTAAAAGCTGCTGCTGCAAACCACTTAGAGGAAATGCTGGGGGGCTGTCGTGGCTTCTGTCTTCACCAGTGGGATGAAGCAGCGTCTTGCAGTAGAAGGTTTGCTGGTCCGGTTTGGATCAGTGTGAGGATGACTCAGATTAGCTCTTTGTGCAGAAAGAGGAGTTCAAGCAGCTTGCATGTGATGGGCAGGCTAATGAGACTGCCTTCTCATTGCACCACATTAAGGAAGGTAAAAAGTTGGATAAATTGAGGGTCTTTTTCTTTATCATGCTAAATGACTATCCCGCAAGCATTGCTCTTGCAGAGGGATAGTTTTTCGGAGCTGTGACAGTTTGCTGCATTGTTCTTCAGCAGCTGCATTGTGACTTGGTTAGACAATAACAAAGCAGTGAGAGGGATAAAGGTGTGTCAGGTGTATCCTATTCTAAAAGCCTTGTCCTGACTGCTGGGCCTGGTCTGTGTTATACAGTTACGGAGGCTCTTGAAAAACTGTTAATCAACCTACTTGAACATAATTCTAATGGCTGTTTTCAAAAATGACTTCAGAATTACTCAAAAATAATACTGCTTTGCAGTTTGTGTTTGTTGCCTGGGAACACCCCTTTGAAACAAAGTGTTGGAAACAGCGAGTCTGCTTTCCTTGTGCCAGAGGGCTGGTGCAGAGAAATCACAAAGCTTCTGAATTTTTTTCCTTTGTTTCTTAATACAAAAAGTGTTTGTATCATTTTATAAACGGATGGAGTAGTGTCATACTATTTGGCAACTCAGTTACAGCACACAAAGCTGGATATCAGGATGTTATGTTCTGTTTTGTCACGTATCTAAATGCATATATGCTCTCATCCCAAAAAAGGGAGAAGTTTAGAAGTAACAGCAACTCTAGAATCAAATTCTCAAATGTATGTATGGCTCTTTCCCACTTCTTTCCGTACAAATTAGATATCTAATATATTTGAGAACCTGAGTTGGATTTAATTCAGTTTACTTTGGTGAGGCATGCTTGTGATCACTCAAAGGCATTTCTCAGCTGAGTTCTAGACTTTGTGAAGAAAAATCTCTATATGGTTTATCATCTTGCTTGACAGCATGCTTCAAGTCTGCCGGCACGCCTGGCATGTGTATTATTAACTTTTTTTCCCATGGAAAAGGATATTTTGATAATTATAGATCTTATTTGGTTAAATACAGTGGTGCACCTTAAATGTAAGCACCTGCAAAATTCAGTACCATGGAAGCAAATGAGGCATATTAAAATTAAATCAAAGTCAAGAAGCTGAAAATTAAAGCCAGTTAGCCAAAGCATATAAAAGCTTTTAAAAATACTGTACTGTGCAAGGAAATTGGTGTCTCTGGATAGTTACAGAAGAGGCATTGCCTGCGTATCTCCTGTGGCCTGCTGTTTCTCTGTTGGAGAATACTCAGCTGCTCACATCTTTCTGAATGTCACATGTCATTGCAGCTGATTAGACTGTTCACCTGCTGACCAAAGGTTTATGAACCGTAATGCTGAAGTTCTCCTGAGCAGGTGTAACTGCATCCTGCGTGCGCACCCGAATTCTGCTGTTACTTGTGTTTGCCAGCTGGAGAAGCTGAGCTGACAGACCTCCCAGTGAAAACTCAGTCAACGCATGCTTGATTAGGTTAAGCTTGAAATCCTTATTCAGTCTTCTAAAATTAATTAGTTTGCTGTTACGTGCATCTCTTTTTGTCTCATGCCTTTCTTTTGGCTTGTAAGGTGAGGCTGTGAAGTACCTGTAATAAAGATGCCAGCTGGTGCCTGGCTTGGAGCCTCACTGTGGGGGATCCTGCCTGGCAGGGCTCCCCGGCTGTTTGAATGGCTGGGGGGGGGCGGTGGGCTGCCCCCAGCAGTGGTGGTGGCATGTTTTAACCAGCTTACATGGGAGGCAACAATAGCTGAGGGACTGAAGTGGGAAAATATACTAACCATACGAGAAAATGAGTAGTAGTTTTAAGATTAGTAAAAGGTCAGGCCTTCTCTGTCCTCATTGCGTATGCTTAATCTCTATTCCCCAGAGCCTGAGAGAAGGCTGAAGGTGGTGGGAAGTCCAAGGAGGTAGATTTCCCATTTGGTTTCCAAGGGGAAGTTTGCTTCTTATCCCCAGCTGAGATTGTCATGACAGCTTTTCTCTGAGCTGTGAGTTGATGTTTTGTCCACACCAGTGCCCTGGAGATGTTGGCTTCATTTAACTCCAAGTTCTGTTTGCACACTGAGGTTATCTATGCAACCCTACTGTGAATTCTGGAGGTTAATACTTATTGTAAAATGAGAATATAGGTGTACAGAAGCACTGTATGTATTATTTTTAAATACTTTCTAGGTAGATTTTGAAAACTTTGACTCAGAAGGCCAGCCAATATTAGTTCGTCTGCTACTTTTCATTACTTTGCTAAGAATGGTAAATTGACTGGGTTCAGGGAGCCAGAGTACACAGGACCAAATAAAGGAAGCCTCGGTATCTTCTGACTTGCAAGAAATCTGTCAAGCCTAAATTAAGCTTCTAGTGTAAGTTCTTAACAAGGCTTGAGCTCTGTAAACAGAAGAATGTGTCCACTGATTATTTAAAACTGATTTTTTGTAGACTTCTTTTGTGGTGGATGAAGTCAGTAGCATCATTAAAGAGGTAAGCTAACATTTTCATTTTCTTGGTGTGAAAGTGTGGTATGTTGTATGCTCTGTGCTAAAAAGCATTTGAGAAAATCTGATAACAAATATATAATAGATTTCTAGATAGGTTGCTAGCAAAGTGTACTAATTGTTCATTTAGCCAATGTGCATACTTCAAGTAGAAATGATACCTAGCCTCAGCTGTGATATGTATTACAAATCCAGAAGATAATAAAATAATTTCATATGTTCCTCTCTGGTTGCAGTGCATTCCTGTTAGAATTTCTAGGGGGATGTTATATGTTAAACCCTATAGAGATAGATTTTGTGTTTCAGTAATGTGTAGGGTTTTTAATAGGCTATCTGCATATGCATATTCCTGTGTTCAAGATGCTTTTTCTCCAAAATTACTTCTTGTTTGTTTGAAATGATTGAACTATTCTTGTTGCTAAGAGACATGAATTTCCTGTCTAGAAAATTTCCAGAGGAATTTTGGGTTTTGTGTCCAGAATTCCTCTTGTACAGTAGACTTGTGCAGTCTTTTTCTTGTTGCAGAACAACTGATTTGGTCAGACTCTGTAAATTGAATACACGTCCTTTAATACCTGTTCCTGTTTCTTCTGAATCTGAAATACTTTTGTGGCTATTTTTTAAACAATTTCTGTGAGGAAAAAAAAGTGTCAATGAAAACCAAGCAGCTTTAATGTACTTAGATTTGTGTCTTAAAGGGGAAATTATCCTTGTAAGTAAAATGGGTGAAGGCTTCTGCTCTATTAATAACCAGCAGCTACACAGGTCTCTTGATTTGGGGTTTTGTTTCCCAAAAATGATTCTGCTGAAAAACCTGAAGCTGATTTCTGCAAAAGAGTATGTGTGAATGAGCCATTGTTGTGTGTGTCTTATCAATGTCTTCAGAACTGTTTAAATGCAAGACCCTTTTCATAACTCTGTCTTCAGGACATTGGGACAGGAATGACAAATAAAGAATCAAAACATCACAAATTAAAGAGAATCTGTGGAATGTATAATGGTTCCCTCTATGCCTGGCTCAAACGCTGACCTGCAAGTTTTTTAATAATTGAAAACACTTCCAACAATCAGTATGGACAAGCAGCATTTAGGATTTTTTCTTGTGGGTGTGGGGTCTCATGTTTAGTGTTCCATGCTGGAAGGGGTTAATGGGTGCCTGGTAGATTGACACAGCGCAGCTTATTGAATGTGCTTGTTGCCAATAGGCCATAGAAAGTGCGATAGGTGGCAATGCCTACCAGCACAGCAAAGTGAACCAGTGGACAACAAGTGTGGTGGAACAAACGCTAAGCCAACTCACAAAGCTGGGGAAGCCTTTCAAGTATATTGGTGAGCTCAACTTTCTCTTTTCTGTTAAATCTGGCGCAGTGAAGTGCGCTGATGGGCGGGGGGAAGATCTGAGCAAGAACCATGTCTGTAAGCTACTCCTAAGCATGTGTGTATGTACTATGCTCAGCAAAAATGTATCTGAATGTTTATTATTGATAGTGATAAACTAATAAAAGCTTCTCTACTGACAGTGACCTGTGTGATTATGCAAAAGAATGGTGCTGGGCTACATACAGCAAGCTCTTGCTTCTGGGACAACTCCAGTGATGGTAAGGAGTGCAACTGTGCGATTTTTTTCAGCTTGCAACTTTAATGCCATCCCCTTGAGACTAGGCAGCATACTTTTCTGTTTTTTAGCATTTGCCCTCCTTTTGGAGTAATAGTGTACAGTTTGGTGGGTTTTCCATGCGGCTGTGATGCTAGCTCTTACATATAGGAAATGCTTAGCTGTTGTGAAAGCTTCATTCTTAAGATTCTTAATGTAAACAGTCACAAACATGCATATATAATTTGCATTTATTCACTGTAACTTTCTTCTGTCTCTGAAACCCTTGTTTGTATTTGTAGGAACCTGCACTGTGAGATGGGAGAATAAGACTATGTACTGTATTGTCAGTGCCTTTGGACTTGCGATATAATTGCCTTGGAGTCGTTCATCCTTCTCCTTCCTGCTCCAGCACTCGATTCCATCTCTACTCAAACTGTGAATACACCAAACAACTTCTGGTTTTAATGTACTTTTAAAGTAACTTTTTTTTCAAACGTAGAAATGTGAAAACATGATGTTCAATGGTTTATGTTTGTACTTAGTATCGTGCCAGTGTTGCCATACTGTCTTAACACTTCAAGAACTTCTCTTCAAGGTGCTAATACTGAAATCTGCTGCAGCGTAAACACTTTCTCTAGATTTCTTTTTTAAGACCAATATAAATGAGACACCGACTTTCACACTTTGTACTCTTGGTTAGCATTAAATTATTGAAATTCATAACCATTGGTGTGACTCATTTAAATGTAACTCTTCTGTTATTTAAAATAACCAGTTCCAGTTCTTTTAATCCTCCTCAAGGTAGTTGAGGTACGTAGCAGAATACAAAGCGCTTCCATAATTTTGCCAAAGTCACTACAAAATTGCAAGAAAATGAGATAATGTTTATCAAAGTAACTTGGCTGCATTTTTGGGACCTGTTTAATCTGATTGTATGGTATTTAGGGCACGGAATGAGAACAGAAATAATTATCTTTATTGAACAAAGACAGGTAAGAGCGTTTTCACATTCTAGAAGTGCTCAGCAGGCTGTACATGGGTAGTCATTCACTGCTGCAGCTGATTGCAGATGTTGGGGAAGCCTCGAACTGCCATCTACATTGATTTTGCTGGTAGTGAGCGCGATGGGTTCTGATAGTTCGGGAAACTTGATCCTTTCTGAAAGGGAGGGAAAAACTGCCTCCAGTGACTTGACTGAATAACATGTGAGCAAGTCTCCTGCCTTCTAGAGTAAAGTTGCAGAGGAATAACAAGTAAAACAGGTTTTCAGCATGGGCTTGGGTAAGGTTTTCTTTATCACCAAATTAAAGAAATTGGAGCATGCTGTGGGTTTCAGACTACCGCTGCGAACTGCCGGGGTGCTTCTGTAAGCAGTAGCTTCCTTTTAGTGAAGTTGCTTTGCAAGTAATTCTTTCAAGTTTAGGAGAGAGTTCCTGGGCTAGAGTCAGAGGGACCTGCATTTGCTTACCTTCAGGAAGCCCTGTTAAATGTTTTCAGAATCTGGCTCTCAGCTAGAGCTATTGAGAATGAGATAACTGCTGATACAGCAGTACTTTTCCATGATCTGGGAAGACGTAATACTGAAAAAATCAAACAACGGTAGTGCAGTTTTTCATAGCGCTAGGGGCAGGGTGGTGCTCACTGTGATAACCCTGCTTGGCGTATCCAGACTGTAGAAAACCCTGTGCTAGGCAAGGCTCCAACCGGCTTCCTTCCTGTCCATTTCTGCTGTCACTTGGGCAGCACGTTTGGGCTTGGTACATTTAAGACTTTTTAATATAGCTGTAAGGCTTACATATTTCTGCTAGCATACCAGTTTCAAAACATCTCTGTAAACACACCTCCTTCATGACAAGCCACTTACTTATTCTAGCTTATTGTCCCAGTGAGTGCTGCAGGGCTATACCACGTCCGTACACCTTGTAGTTCTGTAGCAGAGAGAGTTTTAGCACTGGCTTGACTAGAAACAGAATGCTGAGTATTCAGTGTCAGAAAGGATACACCACCTGTAAAAAGAAAATACTAAAATGAGAGCTTGAATAAAGTGCCTGAAATAGTCACCAGGGTGAGAGAAACTTCCTGTAAAGAGAAGTAGTCTTTGATCGCTGAATTGCTAAGGAAATCTTTAATCTGGATGGTTGGATACTTTATCCTGGGTCCATCAGCATGCCAGAATAATGCGGTAGTGTAACGCCTACTCAGCTAGCTGTTTACAGTTAAAGTTTTGTGTGCTTCGAGTCAGTATTTACTTCTAGAAACACTTGGCTTCATGATGAAGCCATTCAAACATTCCTTGTCCTTTGTTGATGTTAATAATGGCAGATTCCTTGGGTTTTTTTTGCTGTTTGTTCATGCATGTGCTGCTGAACTGCAGAAAAAAAAAAGCGTGAGATACTTCTCAGTGTAAAAGCTGTACGGGGCAGGGGCAACCCCTGTTGCATTTAAACAGATGTTGCACTACAGAAAGATAGTTAACGTTTTAGAGACAATTTGACGTATGAGCAATAACCAGTGTGTCCAATGTAACGGTATTAGGCCTACAGAAAGGAGTTTGGGGTTAGGGTCTTTTTTTTTTGGGGTGGGGGTTGGTTCCCCCCCGAGTTAAGATAGGGCTTTTCTGTAAAATATTGTAGGCATTACATATTACAGCCTTGCTGTTTTACAGTTACTGGTTTCTAAATTTGATTTAGTTTCAAACACCTTAATTTTAATCAGCTTTTTCAAAGACCACTGGCTAGCTCATCTCGGGGCCAAAGTAAAGTATTAGGCTGATGAGCTTGTGGCCCCCTTGCTCTAGGTAATTAATTGGCTGTTAAAAAAAAAAATTAGCACAACTGGTGGGCTGGAGTAGTCAGGAAGGTAAGTATGAATGAAGTCCCTGTCTCCAGCTCACTGCCATGGCTCTTCGTAAGATCATAGCTGCAGAAGTCATCAGCATGTCAGCCCTGGGCAGGGGCAGGGAGCAGGTGTCATTGTTTATTGTAAATGCCACAGGTGAGTGTGACCTCTCTTCCACCATTAACTATTTTAACTGAAACCTGAAGGAAATGGCTTTAGAACTAACTGCTGGTGACTGAGCACTGCCATCACTGACACAAAAGCAGGAGTCAGCTGAGTATCCATTTGTGCAGAGCTGGCTACAGCCATTTTATTCAGCACGCAATAAGGGTTCAGGCTCGCCTCGAGTATGTACATTTATGCAAGGCACTGCATCACCCCAAAGGGAGGGTGACGTGCTGATCACTTTTGCTGTCTACCAGCTATGAGCAGACTCTTGGAAGATGCGGAGCTATAAGAAGAAGATAAATGACATCAGCAGCTTCATCTCTAAACCTGTCTTTATGACTAGCCAGCAGGTTGTAGGTGGGGCAGCCCTTGCTGGGCACCTGCTGAGAGGATGCATGTAATAGGTAACAGGAGAGCTTGCAGCCCTGCTGGCAGAGGCACCTGACAGCAGCTAATGTGAAGCACGTGTTTGGCAGAGAGGTAGCTGGCACAGACATTCACCAAGGGAAATTTTACTGCCAGTGCACCACAGCAGGCTTTGCCAGGCTGCTGTCAAGCCATCTGAGAAGGCCAGTCCCCTTCGGAAACAGGCTAATGTATGTATTTGGAAAAATAGCAACCGGCCTGCCACCTTCAAGCCCAGGCAGGGTAAGCAAAAAAAAAAACCCCACCCAATTCAAACCTGTTTGAATTCCCTGGTTAACCTGTGCTGACAGACCCTCTGGATCCCATCCTTATGCAATGAACCAAGTTTAAATATACATAAGAAAATACATTTGTAAGTTATGAAAACAGTACACTTAGCCATTTACTAGAAGGAAAATAAAACCAAGATAACAATATAAAGATACAAAACTTTATTATGAACATATTTAACAATGATTATGCACATGAAGTCTTCCGAGACACTCAATACCCAACTTATACTTGAAGTAAAATACTAGTTTTCCTTCATATTCTATATTAGCATAAAGTTTTCTGATGTAATAAATGGATAATTTGCTGTCATTAACACAATTTTTAGACACATAGGCTATTTCACACAAGGCCTCATGCACACTTTCTCAAAGCAGCATTTAATTACAGCTTCTCATTAAACAGAGCATTTATCTTACACATTTTTATACCATTTTGGTACACAATTTTCCCATATTTTCATTTTACATATTTACAAACTTCTAAAAAAAAAGTTTTACAGTAATGCAAAGGTTATTACTGGCATAAGCAAAAGGAAATGGGGGAAAAATAAGGTGACTGGATACCAAGTCATCTTTTGGCTCAGAGAAAGACAATGGATCAAAGCCTTTCCTGGCTGGAATCCTCCTCCCATTTTCCCCAGTGTTAGTGCCATGAGTCTGTTGCACACGCTGCTCCTTCCTCGTCTTAAGCCTTATGCTCCCTATTCTTTGCCAGTCCTAGGAATGTTTCCAACCAACTGTATTTTTAAAGCAAATACTACAGAAACCGTTTGCCATGAATGGCTCACACTTGGTGATTCCTGATTTCTTAAAAGGCATTCTCGATCACTGTGTACATGGAAGTTGTGCACAGACGGCATCTCCTTTAGAGCAGGAACACTGTATGCTGTAGGCCTTCTTGCATACTTTTCTCATTTTACACAGTTCCACTAGTGATGGAAATATTGAATTGCTTTAGCAGCAATGAAAGTAAAGCCAGGCTAGTTTCTTACCCAGATCTCGTTTGTTTCACCCTTAGGTTACAACACTTTACTCAAGGTGTATTGATGCCACCTATGGCCCAGCTGTTTACAGTCTGTTATAATATTCCTCAAGTACTGTCTCTGCTTTTCAATTATGCAAATAAGAGTAAAATTGAGATTTCTTGCTAGCAAAACTGTTTCCTCATCTGCCTCACTGCTTTTCCCTTTTCATTGTATGTTGAATTTGATGCGACGGTGCTTCATCCAAGCTTACCATTACACTATAGCAATGAGGAAATACAAAACTCTCTTGCATGGCAAACAAACATTGCTCAAATATAATCTGTAAAAATTAACAAGGAAACTATTTTTTCACTATTTTCATAGTGAGATACTTATTTTAAGTACACATTTCCCACTCTCAGCTTTCCTATTTCCACTTTGAATGTAGTGATGTAGAAAAGTTAATGCAAACAAAATGGCAAGTGAAATGGGCCGAGAACAGCTTAGGAAAAAAAATTATCTCAAAGTCAGATTAAAAATACTTTCTTTAGTTAACAGAATCCCAAAGTGTGACACTATTTCAGGATTAACTGTAACATCCAGTTTGGACTGGGATAAGAACCATTAGTATACTTTGCACATTGGCCAAATCAAACATTTCATCTCTTGAAAACAATTTAGAACAGAATTAAACAATATCAGAGCCAAAAAGATCTGAATCTGTAGAGATCATGTAAATACTGATTTTTTAAGCCTTAATTCCTGTACCCACCGATCCTCCAATAGAAGTCAAAAGGATGTGAGGTATGCGAAGGATGCCGTGTTGGCTCCCAAGTCTGACTCTGCAAATTCAAACAGCTCAAGAGAGTCATCTGGGGAACAGTAAAAACTGGGATGGGCTCTCCCCTTTTAGGATACAAAGATCATCTCCCTTACTTGATTAAAAAAAGTCTAAAAGGAAGTGCTGAAGGTACAGCCTACTGCAGTTCACTTAAAAAAAAACAACCCACCACTAACTTGAAATACCTCTTCAATTTTTTTTTTAATACGTTCTTCTAAACTGACACCAATTAATTAAGAAATTAAAGGAAAAAAACCTTCCCTTCCCCTTCGCGCCAGCAGTTTCCTTGCTTTAGCCATACAACAGTGCTTTGGCTTCCAACAAATAAATGCTCCCTGGTACAGAAAGTTTTAAATTTCAAATACCCTCCAAAATTTCACAGGTCTACATAATTTTAGAAAGTTTTCTCTCTCACACATGCAGAGTATCTTACCACGCTTGTCTGTCTTTAGCAGAGCACTGATTCAATCTGAACTATTCTATGACAGTAATGATGCAGCCACACAAAGCAGTTCCTTTGGTCCTCTCTAAGCAAATTGCTATCCTGTGAAGTCTCCCCTTCGTCATCTTGAACAGCTACCGGGAGGTTAGTGCCACGGGAACGGTCTAGGACCCGCGTTACATGAAAGCAGAACAAACCTACTTTTTCCCCAGTAGGATTCAGCCAGTCTGGTGGGACTTCATCGCACTCTTCTGCTTAAACTGGTTCAACGATGAGCACAATTGCCTTGTGTCAGCCAGCACCATTTTCTGGCTAATACATTAACAGTGCTTTTGAGAGTCCTTGCTACAGCAGCAGGGCAGAGAAATTTTACAAGAGTAAATCACAGTTATGAATCCATGTGAAAAAAAAAAAAATTATACTTTCAGACAGGTCAAGTACATGGAAACAAAAGTAGTTACAAACAAACAGCATCCACTTAAATAAAGAACTGAACAATGGTGTAGGAGAAAACCAACTTTTAAGCAGCGAAGCAGCAGCATTGTACTAGGAATACTTAATTCCCCTGTAACTCTGTTCCAGCACACACTGGAACAGAGATAATCACAAATGTGCTAGTAAAAGTTTCGATCAGTACAGGTGGCAACTCTGGTACGACAAAGAAGTTGAACAATGCACAGAACATGCTCAAAAGCTAACTCCCATGCGCGTTCAATAATGAGCAACCACGACTGTTCCCAGGATCTATTAATACAACTAAGGAAAAATTCTGACGTAGAAAAAGCTTCTAAAAATGAAATGGTTGGAAATTTTAAATTGTAATTCTCTGTGAAACTTTCATACTTTATTCTCTGTAAGTGTAACAATCTCCTACAGCACACAAAACACCTAGAAAGAAGAGTACTGGCTTCCTTCTGAGATTTGTTGCTGCCTAAATATTTCCATTTGAAAGGGCTGTTTAAACAAAACAAGACAAAACCCAAACCAAATACTTCTGTTGCCACGATAAAGCATGTTATGAAACATATATTATACAAATAATTTTGCACCACTGAGGCTATTTTGGCTCACTAGAACTTGACTAGTTGCACATATCTCACACTTACAAACCTGGTAAATTCATTTAACCGAGTTTAAAAAATAATCAAACCTATATCGCTTCTTTAAAGGAAGAATGGAAAGCTTGCGTTTTCTTGCATTAAAAAAAAAATAATAGAGAGAAACCCCTAAAACACTTCATTCCCTGCCTCCAGCTCAAAAGACTAAGGTAGAAAATTGAAAAGGAAATGAGGCACTTCACACAGCAGTGGACAAGATACAAAGGAGCTAACACAAACACAACAGATGAATGTACGCTGTACATAAGCCTCAAAAAAAAAAAAAAAAAAGGAAACAAAGCAGCAAGCAAGCAATTTTAAAACGAGCATATAATCAGTGATGCTTCTGAATGGAAACAGAGTTAAAGATTTTAGTCCACAGACATCCTGCTACCAGGCATTTTATAACACATGTAAAAATTTTGGTTTCTTAAGTTTTCTCCACAATATTTTCAAGGATTCTTTTTTTCAGTTTTAACTTTGTAAACAGAAAGAGAAGCAGGATATTCTTCCTGGGCGTCGGTGTTCAGATGACAGCAGACTGTAAGGAAGCCAAGGAAGTTGTCCATCTAGGAAAACTTCAAAATTGGTTTAATTCCAGCTGGACAAGTCTGTCTACATCAAAATCAATCACTGTCCGATTCCTCTTTATACTTGGCTCTAATAGCTTGGCCATTCTGAAGTGGCATTTCTTCATAATCACTCCTGTGAAACAGGTACTTGTTAAAAATTCTGAACATGGTGTTCAGATAAGAAGTCCAAAATAAACAGGAAAGTTCTAAACTACACTGAGGCATCAAACTGTTATTTGGGTAAGAAGCTGGTATCCATTTTCCTTCCTTGTTGGGAATATGAACAATATATATGACTTCTCTCCATAGGACGATGCATAGTGTTATTCCAGTAATTAGAAGCCACTCTTCACAAGGGTTAGTACAGAAGCAAGCTGGTACTGCCACTACTTATCTAACTAAACAAAGGCAAGCTATCTCAGACAATGCTTATAGCTAGACAGGCGCAAACTTGTTCAGCTTACTGCAGCATTAATCCCATCCTCACTGTTCCAACCACTTCAGTGTTGTCGGTAAGAGGTGAAGACCTCAAGGGCAGATAATGAGTTTGTTCAGTGTCTGGCACAGAGACACCTGGTTGGGATAGGGTTTAAGTGCTACTAGAATTCTCATATTACATAAATATGCAAGTCCAGAAAGTTTTGCTAGATTTGATTGTTATTATTTCAGTAAGCGATGGACACTTAAGAAGAGCCATTCTCCTTCCCTGAAGCATTTACATATGAGCTGCCTCATTGCTAACTCCAATTGACTCCTGCACAATCCTTCCCAGTTTAAAAGGAAGTGCATTCCTTTCACATCTCTTGCTGCCTTCTCTCCATGGCCTGCCAGTGTCCTAGTACTTACTTACCTGTTTGTATAGGTGCCGTGGCAATCCCTTTTAGAAACCAAAAAGAAAAGAAAAAAACAAACTAACATGCATTCTTATTGCATTTCTGTTTCAGAATAAGGTTATGTTTCTGTTCTTTAGGCAGAATACTTTCACTACAACCTACAAAGCCTGCACTTATTTAATGAATACAGAAAAGAACATTACAAAAACCACACATTAAAAGTAACTCTCCATAGGTATTTTATAATCTTACCCATAAATCACATCATCATCTGAATCATTCAGCATAGAAAAAGCGGGATTATCTTTCAACTGTGATTCTGGAAAATACATATAAGAGTTAATTTAGCTCATTACATATAGAAATGTGGCTGCACTTCTAATCCAACACCGGAGCAAGAGACTTAACAACTTCCAAGAGAGTTACGACTACAACTCAACAAAACTAGACCAAAGAGGAATTCTCCCCTTTAAATTCTTCACCCTTCAGCCACAACATCACGGTATTCTTAAGAGCTAAGGAGATGACGTAACTATCTCATCATATTTTCAGATAGATATTCTCCATGTTGTATAAGTAGATTTCCTCCCTTGTGCAGTTTCCTATGTCATGTTATTTCAACCTGCACATTACAGTAATTAAGTCAGACTTCGTTATTCTTAAACATTATTCAAAAGTTCACATGTATTTAAAAAGCAGACTTCTTCAACTTCTTGGTCATTTCTAAGCTACAAATATTAAGTAGACCAAAGTTGTAAACCCTTGCACGCACGTCAATGATTAGCCAGTTATTTTTCATCCTTGTAATAGATGAAGGAAGGAGTTGTTGTACCTTTATGGTGAGATGAAAGGAAGCACATACTTTCCATTGGCTATTTATGACAACTCCCTCTACCCTGTTTTAAGGCCTTCATTTCTTGCATAATCTGTACTGCTGAGCTACAGTTCATAATTATATGCAAGTCAAATTCAATCCAGCAATTTGCTATAAACAATCTTTTTCCCAGCAGGCTTTTACTTTCTGCCTTCTGTAAACTAATACTTCTTCCAGCCTAAGAGCAAGTTTTTAACGTTAGCCTCACCCGGCCATTTCTCTTGCCTTTCTTAATGGAATAATAGCATTTTTCTGTAACAGTTCCATCCACACCTACTCTAAAAAGTTTAGAGAAAGGATGAGCCCCACTATTTAGTGCTTTCCCCCTGCATACCTCTCAGCATGCAAGATGCGATTGGAGAGGGTGCTAGCTAATGTCATCTAGGCTCCCTTTCCCATGAAAGGAAAAGCACCAGATGATCTTTCCCGCTCCCTTCCAACCCAGGCTGTTCTATTGTTCTACATTTTAAACTCAATGCTTAAAGCAGAGAATGCACTCAGTATAAATACTTATTTTATAGAATCTTTATCTGTTAGAGAGGGATAGTGCTTTCTAATCATCATGTGAGTCAGATACACCCTCTACATAGGGATGCAAAGCCAGAAGTGCCACCAATTCCATCCTTTATCTCCCTTTACATGGGCTCTCCCCAAAGCAGGTTCCCCAAAATTCCTCCCATGTTACTCTAACTCAGCTTCACTCCTACTTTTCCAATAGCGTGTTACCTCTTTCAGAGTCCAGTTTGCCAGCACGCCACTATATTAACCTTATTGTTAATACAAAGTACAAACGAAGTACTGTTGCTCCTTAAGTATTGCCTGTAGTTTGAGTCAGTGCAAAATCTAGTGCATTATACACAAACAGCATATTGACTATAACCTTGCTCTAAGTGCATAAAAATTTAAGTCTAGCTAATCAGTTGTGTACATTTTATGGGTTCCTTCATATCTCCAATACTAATTTGTTCAGGAGCAGTGCAGTTTCTGGTTATGTTAACTCAAAACAAATTGAAAAGGTAATGCGACAACCAAAATATGAAGATGTTACGCAGTATCTGCTAATATGCTAGCTCTTGTCATCAAGTTTACCAGACAATTGCTTACACTTACCATATAGTGCATTCTTTGAGGGGGAATACACGAAGGCTAATGTGTAGAGATAGAAGTTCAGTAAACCATAAAATGATAAGAATTCTGCTGGTAGTAAGAGTCAAGGATATTGCTCAATATAGCTCCATACATATTAACTTTGGAAACAAGATCCAAACTGTACATCAGCTGTTTCAACGGAAAGCATTATTTCCCATGCCTTATTAAAGTTTGAGAGCACGAATGGCTAAACAAAACTGCATGTTTTAAATTCAATGACAACTAATGTACTCCAGCTATTTCGAGGTACAGCTCCCACCAAAGACAAAGCTTTAACACAAGTAACATTTGCTGAGATAAGATCTAATCCTGAGTGGTGGAGTGCATGGTAAATTGAATAGTTCTGCCTTCAATACTAAAAGAAAGCTGACTAAGGGGGTGTTCAGGTAAGGTGTTTTGTTTTGTTTTGCTTATTTTTTAAAAAGTTCTTCCTTGGCACAGTGATTGAGAAAGAAGGAGAAAGAAGGAGAAAGGACTATCTGTAGATTGAACTTGGAGATGGCTTCTTGCCATCATTTTGGGAAAATACTAAAGGCTTTACATTTTGTTTTCTACTAGCTCCCAACACATATCTAAGCTCATCAGTAACCGGAGCAGTTGCAATCACACAGGCACTTTCAGAAAGTAGAATGAACTAGGATCTCATGGTTCAGGTCCAGAAACACAGTCTGTAATGCTGTTGCCAACAGACATCAGAAATAGTCTCTCTCAAGTCACTTAAATTCTCTGCTATGACCTCTTCCACATGTAGACTTGGACCAATACACAAATGCATTTTCAGTGACTTCTAAACTAATAATTTCTCAAATATTTTGGTATGCCCCATGCCAACTGATAGGTATACAGCAAACTGAATTATTGCAGCAAATATAGCCAGATTTGTCACAATAACATGTTAAAGTTACTTGAACGCATATCTAGGCCTTCATTCCTTTCAAAGAGTATCAAATGCAGCTGTGATGTAAACAAATTACACTGAAACTGTCTCAGCTCATAATCTTTACAAAGAGCCATTACAAAACGCTGACATGAAACCTTGATCAAAATGAACTGAACTTCTAAAGCCTACCTAGAAGTCAAAGGTTTCAGTCCTTAGATACATCATTTTTAAGTAGCTTCTACATGAAAACAGATTAATGGTCCTAGTTGAGCAGTATGAAAACACAAGGATATAATTCTGATAATGAGTCGACAGCTCAGCAACGAAGTTGTTCTGTAGAACTTGTGCTCCAAAGCGTAGGTAGAGTATTACAATGCTGTGGGAAAAAGTTAAAGCATATAGGTGTACTGTGTCTTTAAACCACAAAATTTAAATGGTAGATTGATAGAGGAGTACATGAGAAAATAATCATGTTAACAAGCAGACCATTTATTTTAAGACACATTTTCTTTCATAGTTCTAAATTAAGAATGATTCTTTTGTGATTAAAAGTCATCAGTCAATTGAGAAAGCAGAAACACCCCCCCCACCCTGTCTGTTTCCCTCGGATTTCATCCACTACAGGCAATACAAATGTCAAGAGTAATTTTAATGCTTGGAGTGGGGGAGACAGATATTAGCAATATCTGGGTTTAGATATTAAATATCTAAATAGAATATTAACAATACTCTAAGAAACTAATTCTAGACTGTTGTTTTGACTAAGTGAAGCTTACAAAGCTCCAAAAGAGGTGAATGGTGCACCGCAGACCACTCAGCATAGATGTTTTCAATATTGCTAAGTGAACCTCTAAAGCTTGCAGTGTATTGCTGTGGTAACAGAAATAATACAAAGCTGGCTCCAAAAGCCTTCAAGAAGGGTTAAAAAATTAAGAAATGCGTGCCATAACAATCATATAAAAAGACATTCCTCAGTTTCATTGACAATTTTATTATCAACAAAATGTATTCAAAGCCCTGAAAAAAAGGTTGTAAAAGTTACAGTACTGAGAAAGCTACTTTGAAACCCCTTACCTAATGACAAGCACTACAAAGGTTAACGCAGTCAAGAATTTTAACCTGAGATCTGAAAAAGATTGGAAAAAGTTGTTATTAGTGAATTTAAACCTACATCTAGGAGAAGCAAGTTTGTTTGGGAAAGAATCCAAAGAAATGTTCCTTACCAACATAAGGCATGTTATGAAGTTCTGAGCATGCCCTCACTATCAGGAACAAAAGGTAGAGAACGTATGCGGTTGCCACCACAAAGAAGAAGATTTTCATTCCCTATAAGAGTGTTACATTTTATTATTAAACAAGATTTGGCCTATTCCTTCTTCCCTCAACAGAAATCGTTATTTCCCAAAGCACAACACAGAATGGTCCATTTATTCAGGGAAAGTAGGCTTATGAAAGGAAGTACAAAACGAGGATGGCTAATCATCAGGGTAGGTTTGGGGGGAATGTGAAGAAATTATGTTTAAGAGAAGTCATCATTTTGTTCACTGAATTCACAGTGAGCTGAATCTCAATGATTTTCTAAAAACACAGCTCATGAGAACAATACGAGGACCTGTATACATCAGATCGTCCTTTAAACAAGGAAGACTGAAATTTACTAGGGCAGAGGATCTTGGCAGGAGTAAAGATATACAAAACTGACTTAATAAGAGAGTTAAAAATATTTCTCTGGGCCTGCAACTAAACTTGTGGTGTTGAGTCTCCAGATTTGCAAGGCAGTTTACTCTTCTCATTGGGTGGAGCTCAATATGGCCTATGCATGAGCTAAAGCAAATTTAAAAGTACCCTAGTCAGAATAAGATTATCTGACCAGCATTTGCTATTTTCTAAATTGCATTCTAGATTTTAATAGGAGAACAAACCCGACCTCCTTGTATTGCCTAACTCCACCTGACAATTTAATAGCAAGAAAACATTTCTGACTTACCTGGAAATTACCTGTGTCAACCCTGTATTGATATGTAGGATCACGTACTTCATTAACCCTAGAAAAGTTTCAAAAGGAGAAAGTGGTACTTACACCATTACAAAAGACAAGGTCAAAAAGCCATACTAACCAAGAAACCCACTAGCAAAGAAAGGGTTTAAAGTTACTATACAGAGCTTACAACTGAAGGTTTTGGCTGTATAAATTGGTGCAATGCCATTGATTCCAATAGAGTCATGACAATTTGCATTGCATGACATCCTCCATCTTCCCAAACCAAGTTTTCAAGGAATACGAAGGATTTCAGTTGTGAGGATGTCTAATCTCCCCACTTATTTTTTAGAAAATGCATAATCCTGTAAATTCCTACAAGCTTTCAGGATTTAGTGTTTAAATTTTATCCTTGTTGATAAGAATTACACTTAAGAAATAACTGTGGTATAAGCCCTCATAGCAATTCTGCTGATAGGGCATTAGCATGAGCATTTCCTGCAACTGCACTGCTTTCAACAGTGTACAAAGGCCCAGAGAAGGTTAGAAGGTATCTTCCTTCTGAGAAATAAAATAAGAGGCAAACATTTGAGATTAAACAGTTTAGAAACTACAAACATACCAAAACTGAGAGAGTTTTCTGGGTAGGGAATAGTGACACCTTTATGTTAACACAACAAATTGGAACAAAAGAGAGAAACACTAAACTAAGCAAAAGAACTGATTTTTGAGGAGAGATAGCAGAGCTTGACTAAGAGGTGTCAAGACCAATTGTGCAGGTTTAATAGTTGAGAAAGTTTGGTCAAACTGTGTAATAGTTAACTACAGAGAAACTGTTGCTTCAAATACTAAAAGCTAATCGGGACATAGTGCTAGAAGTATTGTAGGGAGCCATAACATATTGAAAAAGTAGTGATTTCTAGATCTCACTGGGATTTATAAAATTATGTACTACCAGATCGTCCATGGGGAATTCTGTTTTCTAACTGGTCACAATTTGCAAAACAGAAAGATGTAAGAATTTGAACTCCATTCCTATAGCACAACCAGAGCATTAAAAAACAGATAGCACTAATTATAAACAATCTTCTCATTCTTGAACACTCTCAGCTTGTTACTTTTTCACTAAGTTTTAAATTACTTACGTTTGCCATATTCCCAGCGTAACAGAGGCCAGCCACAATAGTCCAACAATAAAGAATTTGGGCAGATAGAAAGTTAAGCACTTCCTTTCCCCCTGTTGAGAAAACAATAGTGTGGTGAAGGAATGAACCCACATTTGAGATTTCAGTCATTCTTGACAGAAATAACTACCATCTTAGTTTCGTTCAGTACAAACTAGATTGAGAGACTCATCTTTTGTATTTTTAACCTGCACAGGTGATTACAGAAGACATAAAATTGTATGATTATTACTGTTATAAGATGCAGTAGATTTGGAGCATCCTACTTATAAGGTCCCACATATTTCACTGATACTGCAACTATAGGAGTATGCTCCAGAATTCATATTTATCTTACAGAGTATTTTAAAGTGGCTTAAAAACCAATCAACCACCTTATACAAAACAAAACCCTTCAAGGAAGAACAAAGTTTAATGGAATCATAATTCTGAAGACTGTCTTGCAATAGTTCAGAGTGGACTATCCTATCTGTCTCATTTAGCCATAGTAGCCTCAAGACAATCTACTTTACTACAAATCATTTTAATTCCAAAGCTTTATGTATCACATTGTACTTTAAGAATATAAAGTCTCTTTTTTTTTAAAAAAAAAAAAAAGGTTTCATTTTTGTCATCTTTTGAGAGGACTGAAAAAACAAGTACTATCTTCTCAATAAGCAGTAGATAATGTTGCACCCTTACCTGTACTCTTATACCATGGTAGACACAAAGCCAGAACAACAACAATGCACACAGAAACAACGACTGGAATAGATCATCCAGCATTCCAGGAAACCAGCTGTTCACCAGAAAAGAAAGGGGAAAAAATGGATCTGTAACAAAATAAGATAAAAAAGTTAAACAGAGGGGAAAAAGCAGAGTCTTTTCCATTATGAAAAGTAAAGCAGAATATATCTTCAGAGGAACGAAAAACCCTAAATTTTTCAAATTACACCAGTAAATGAAATTAAAGTTTGCTGTATCTTTCATTTACAAAGAAACTGGTGCCTCCAGCAGCAATCCTCTGTGTTGTAGAAATAATCTGAAATGGTTGCCAACATTTCTAGAAGATTTCAGGTTTTATTAGACTTTATACTAAACCACTGTTCTTTGTGATGACCTAAAAAAATAATCATAGAATGACTGAAAGGCAAATGTTCTTTTGGTACTGCTAAAGAGTGCTAGAATTTAATGCTGATTGCTGGACTAAAAGTAGCCTCCATTTTTAACTGAAGTGTAAGTATCTAAAAAATGAAGTAAGACTTAGCAAACAAACATAGAAATTGCATTTACATGAAAGGTTCAGTATGGTTGCAGCCACCTGTTCTAATCAGAGCCTTAAACAAATAGAGTTGATGTTCACATGACTGAAAGAATTCAATCTATTCAATCTACCTACTCATTATGCCCTTGGATTTGATAGACCTAAAAAGGGTTGGTTTGGGTTTTTTTTTAATTAGTTTTCTAAAGCCTTATAAACTGCTGCTTGTAAGTTCAAGGCCAAATTCCATTTTGCCTTCTGTCTCTCTTTTTTTTTTTTTTTTTTTTTTTTAAAAAAAAGGGCTTTTCTAAAAATTCCAGATACCATTGTAAAGTAGCAGGAGGGGAAGGAGGATGGACATCCATTTCTGTTCAATACCCCAGTCTCTCATGGAGAATTTCCGCAGAGAATGTGCAAACAGACACTATAAAACAACAACAACAAACATTTGTGAGGAAGAAATACAGCCTTAATGGTTTTATTGGAGTAAACAGATTACGCAGCATTTTGCAAAGGCTACTTCACGAGGTCTTTGCCACCGAGAACGTTGTAAAACAGGAACCATATCTCCTAGCTTCTACTTCTGCTTCAAGTTTGCTGGCTTACCCCAATGCAAATTACTTAATTTCTCAAGCCAACTGAGAAGGAAACCAGCTAGTACTGCCCAAATCAACAGTGTATGAAAAAATGTTGCCTGATTACTGGTCACACACTACCAACAACTTCCACTCAAACTCACTTTTTAAAACAGTTTCCATATCACATTCTCAGTTACCTGCTGAGTGACATCAGCTACCTGAGAAAAATGCTATGCAAGTGTTCAGTGCTTTAGTGTCTTTACTCTGGAAATTCTGCATTTTAGATTTTATGTTGGTTTTTTTCCCCCAAACACTTCTTTTTCAGAGGTCAAACCAGGTTGGAGGGGAGACATAATCTAAATTGTAGCATAATTTAGGTTGTAAGGGACCTCTGGAGGTCAACCTGGCCCACCCTCACACTCAAGGCAACAATAACTTTAAAGTTTGATCAAGGTCATATTTAACTGAGTTTTGCTCATTTTCAGAGATGGAGATCCCACACTCTGGGCATCCTATTCCAATGTCTGAGCCTACCTGCACTGCAAAAATTTTTTTTTCTAGCATTTAATTTCGAATTCGTTTAAGTAAAAATCTTTCTGTTCAATTAAAAATCAGAGTTTAGAAAAACAAGTTTTCCCATTTAACCTATTTTCTTAATGTCCCTTCAATGTCACTTGTAAATCATAAAGGCAGCAACTACATACGTATTTTCAAAACATTTTTTTACACCCTTTCAGTGATATCCCAACTCTGCTGCCTAGGGTTAAGTGGCTAAACACAGCACTACAGAGCAGTGTTACCAGCTGCCTACGTAATATACTCTAGAAAAACTGAAACAAAATCTTACCGTGACCATAAAAGTAAGAACTACAAAGACAAATCGGAACCATATTTCCACTTGTGAAAAAGTTGGATTGTAGGTCTTCCACTACAAGAAAGCAGAAGAAAACCAGCCCAATGAACAGTATTTTGACAGCGTACATACCACATCAATAATTAGCACTTTCTGCAGATACTGAAAATTCTCTGGCTTTTCAAAATGTAAAGGTATAACCGAATTCCACCATGTCACCATGGAAAGACAAAGAAAAATTCATACCCACAAGACCATCTGATGAAAAGATAACCAAAGCAGCCAATATCCTTGCTTATCTTTTACCCTGTCACTTTTAACATACTCAGTGTGCTGTCATATGTTAAAGCACTTCTCAGGACAAAAAGGATGTTCTTCATTGATTTCAGTTGCACTTTCATTCAAAGTTTGAATGCTAACAATTGAGTAAACCCAGTAAGTTCTTTATTACCAGGGTTAGATGCATAAATTGATTATGAAGAGGTTGGCAAGGTACAGGCATGCTTCCTGTAATGGGTTTGTTTTCTTAAAGCTTATTCTCTTGTTTCAGAAGTGCAAAAAAGAAAATCAAGTAAGGGATTTTTTTTCATAGGTTAAGGAGGAAAAGCTCCTTCTTCTCCTCCTCTAATTATTAGAAGGACACAAGTATTAATTATAACACGTCAGTTTGCATAAACTCTGCTCTACTGACAATTTATCTCCTACCTGGCATGCTTCTCTTTTGAAACGTAAACTGTCTGGTACAACATATGCTCTGCCCTCCTGAACAAGAAGCTTTACCTTTCAATGTTGGACTAGATGATCCCTGAGGTCCCTTCCAACCTGTGATTCTGTGAAATCTATCAACCTCTGTCACGTCTTTTTAAACCGTAAATGTAGAATGAAAATTATACATAGAGAATCCCATTATACAAAAGGTAATCTATGATTTCAACTGGCATCACTATAAACCTTTGTAATAATGAAATAAACTGACAATTTTAGTTGCTGTGAGAAAGCAGGGCTTTGGGTTTGGGTTTTTTTGGTTTTGCACACAGGTCTGCCTTAAAGGCAGCCTGCAAAGCAAGATAATAAACTGTACAACTATAAATACCCCAACGCACTGTCATGTTTGAAGGCTGAAACTAAGCAAAGGGTTTGTGAAGTTGGGTGGTTTTTTCCCCTTAGAACTTATTTTTAATGATGTGCTTTATGCACTAGAATATTACAAATACTAATATTCAGGAAGTTTGTTTATTATATAAAAACCACTTTTCCTTTACAGTTAGATTTTTGCTTGCTACCTGCTCTGACATACCAAATGTTGCATACAGGTAGAATATACCATAGTAACCTGTATTATAAATTTGGTTTAGTCCCATCTTCTCCCAGTCCAAACGTTTCTAGATTTCTTTCTGGAGCCAATCAGCATGCACTGATGATGTAACTGTTTTATAAGCAATATTCAGCACTATGAACTGAGCCAGTTATTTCACTAGAGTTTATTTTAGTGAATTACTTTATTAGCCTGCTTATTTTAGCTGAATAAACATTTTTCTCTTCCTTATAAGCCCAGGCAAAAAAAAAAAAATTCTTCATTTTTCTTTTGAGTTTGTTAAATCATTCTAGCCCATGCTTTTGTAACGTCTGGAAAAATCTGGCTAATTCAGACACACTTACCAGAAAGGCTGAAAAAGACACCATGCTTTAGAAAGGCAACACCTTTATAAGCAAATGCAGAAAACTGGATGTTCTAGTGTAGCTCACCTACTGTTAAAAATATCTCCCAGGAATTAGACTAAATTTCTCTGTTCCAAAAAACAGCATTAGCAGTTCTGAAAGAAAAATCTTGCCTTATGGAGTTAAAAAAATTGGTCTAGACTCCTATTAACAGCAAATGCTATAATAGTTCTAACATCAGCAGTAACAGAAAAATTAATTATGACACATCTTTATGGTTATCTTCAAAAATGAGATAACTTATTATTACAGTTAAAGCGGACTTCTACAGCTTTAGTAATTAAAGATATTTCTTTTGCTAGTATAAAACTTCGTACTTACTGTGAAAGTAATATTACGGATGGCGTACATTAATTTATTTAGATCTTCAAAGCTAACAAATATGTTGTACTGTGTGTAGTTCAGGTAGCCAAGGTGAGCAACAATTATTTCACTGCATTTCTGTGAACACATACAGTAACGAACAGTATGTAAAAGCCTTCAACTTTTTCTAGAATATGCACTGTTAGTATAGGTTAAAGAATGTGTTTCTCAATGGTCAGATATAGATACATTTATCATATGCCTTACCAATCCTAGTCAGTCAGAATAAGACTTTCTTGAAGGGTAAGAATTTCTTGAAAGATACCAGACAAAGCAGAAGAAACTTATTCAGTCAGTGGGATCAGAGGTTGAACCAATAAACAAGGCTAGCTTTTCACTTAAGCTGGTGAAAGCAACTGCTTGCACCACCAGGAAGGATCTGAATAACTGTCAGTCATGCTCTAGGTCATTGGATTGTGAGATGGGGCTCTCTTGTACTAACTCATTTCTAAAAGTTAACAGGAGGAAAGAGAAAACCCAAGCACATTGCTGTCTTGGCTGTGTGTAATTAAATCTAATGGAACACTGTTCATTAATTTCTGCAGAATTCATATGTGAAAAGGAAACATTTGATTTACTCTATATGCTTATCATAAAAAACTTCAGCTATGCCCTTCCTAAAGGGCTTATATTTGGAGAAGCTCTTCTGGTTGTCTCTAAGCTTAAAAATTTCAGTGAAAATGATACTAGAAACTCAAAACCTTAAACATTTCTTCACAGGTGGCTTTTTCAGAACACAGATGCCAGCTGATTTCAACCAGACTCTCTGTTAGGTGTTGGAGAATTTTTCTCTCCTCTGGAGCTCTATGGCCAATCTTCTGTGATATTCCTTTCTTCAGTACTGCTAAATCTGTTTAGGTGACTAAGCAGCACACACTGTTTGCTGGCAGAGAGCTACTCTAACAAGAAAGAGGGGCCTTTAAGGGGTAATAGACTGAAGTCATAGCAGGAAACAGAAAAAGATGGATAGGTAGGTATCTTGCTCGGCATTACTAGCTAGGTTGCAATTACAAATAAAACCATACACCAGATTCTTTCCTGAGACGTGCTTAACAGATATATTCTTATCATTTGCAATACAAAATAACATGCACACAGATGTAAAGAAAATGTACTGCATCAGAGTTTTGTTTAAGTAGGCACATACTTGTGCACAACTGAGTAATCTCATCCGATTGTGAACTTGATTATTAACATATGGCGTGCTTCCATCCTTCACCACTCCAAGTACTTTGACTGTCATAGTAACATTCTTTTTGAGGGATACTGTAATTAAAAGAAAAACCATTAAACTATTGCTACATGCAGAAATGAAATCTCAAATAGAGCTCCAAATATAGTTTAAAACATAAGATATCCAAAGATTACTCAAAGGTATTCAGTTATACTTTACTGGAGTAGGGGTCCAGCATAGTAATAAAAAACCCCACAAAACTTTTTATTTATGTACTTAGGCAGTAAGTCACAAATGCTGTGTGCTGCATCTTGACAGCTTAACAATTAGTAATTCAGTATTTCTCACATATTTACAGGGAAGTTTTATTGAAAAAAATAATATAATTACAATCTACATATCTAATTCCCCCCAAAATGAAGGAAGAAAGACACAGATTCTCTAGATACTACTGCTTTCACAGAAATAACAACCAACTCATCCCATATACCTGTTGCTTCCAGATCTCAAGATCAGTGCTGTCCATGACTTTACTGGAGACAAGAGGTGGAAGGGGAGAAAGTGTATCAGAGGAAAAACCCACCAACCATAGCAGAAGGCAACAGGATCATGTACGTGACAGATGAAATTAAAGATACAATATATAATATACGGGTTGCTATAGCAGTTTCCTGAGAATTAGGTAAGAGTCTCACCATCATGCTCCTCCAACTCAACTACGCAGGTCAGCCACAGCTGCTGATTGTAAGTAGACAGTGGTGGTGAACTTAAATTAAATGGCTTCAGCTGTAAAAAACCCCACAAGGTTAGCATCAGCCATTATTCTGTTACATGATATAGCTGTAGTTACAGTGATGAAAGGCATGTTAATTATGTTTATGACAGTATTTTTGGGAATAGATTTAATATGTGCTACTCTGCGGACAGTATGATAAGCAGTTCAAATATAAGTCTTCCAGAGAAGTAGCTTAAACAGCACATGTATGTTGCACAGCACTGAAGTAAGGAAAGATATGACTACTTAAAGCACATAGAAGCAGCAGCAATAAAACAAAAGGTTCAGATAAGAAAAACAAAGTCCTGAGACCTAGCCTAAAAATAAAAAGGCATTTCTAACACTTTATGTCAAAAGTCAGGTTTGTGATCCCCCATCTGCTACACAGTTTTTAAACATGTTCAACTATAATTATGAAAACAACTGTTTTTCCACTAGGTTTTCTAAAAATCCCACACATTTCAAAAGCATGGAAAATATCATTAACAGATAAAACCTACATGCACGAAAGACTTCTCTTATTTGATATAAAAGTATGTTTAAAAAAAATCCACCCATAACACAGTACCAATCCAAACAATATATAGGTCACTAATAGACCAAAAAAAAGAAACATTCCAGTATATTTAAAGAAAAATTACTTTAGAAAAAAAAATCAAAAGAACAAATACTTTTTAGCACTTTCACAAAAATTACTGAATATTTTGTTGACAGCGAAGAGCTAGACAGAAATAAATATGCAAGAACTGAGAACCAAAATATGAAAGCTTTCAAGAAAATGAATGTGACAGGTCATGTTAGGAAGCCAGATCCCATGTCTTGGTCATGTGACAGTGAACAGTTAACATGAAAAAGAAATATTCCTTCCCAGCTGATAGAAAGGAAGATCACAAGAGGGATGGCATTAGTTGCTACAGAGAGCATTGTTTTTCAATTTGTGTTCTCAACTTCTATTTCTGGACCCTCTACAGGAATCTCCAACATAAACTCACCAGGGAATCCTATCAACACTCAAGTGTTACTTTATCAGAAATTACTGGGCAGAAACATCATAGAATTCTCCATCTTACCTGCTCACAAAATTAAGAGACTAGAAATTGCTGCTGAGCCGCTCATGACATAACACAATGGTAGTGCAATATTGCATGTTCAATTTCAAACTGGAAAGCACCACATGGCCATAAAGTTTTCCAGTAAAAATGTAAATGCTTAAAATAACCGGGCAGAAGGAGTGGAATGTTTAACATTACTGACATCAAATAAAGCCATACATGTAATCCAACAATACTTATTAGCTCTTACCTTTAAGCTGTTATTTAACTCGGTCCTTGCTACAGAGGTTTCAATCACATTAGGGCCTACACAATATATAAGAAGGAAGAAAGAAAACATTATTGAACTATGTGTGTTACTGATAAGTAATAACATAAATATAGGATTTCAAAAGACTCTATAAAATACGTCCCTGCAAAGCAGGTAAATAGTATCCCACTTTTCAGATGTTTAAGCTGAAGGGTAAATCACTTAGGCATTTCAATATCATTAATAAACTTGGCCTGAATGTTCCTTTAAGCCCCTCTGCCGTAGTATTTCTAGGCATGATTAAATAGGAAGTAAATTATAAATTAAGCAATCCATGTAGTTGTAGTCAGCAGTAAGGTTTCCCCTTAGCCTACTTAGGTATGCAAGAACACATGGTACTGGGGAGAAGAGGAATGCATGCCTGCATGTACATACACAAAAGTATGTACTCATGCATGCATATATATATACAAAAAAGGACTAGACCAGAAAAATGAAAGGGAAGAGTAGGAAAAGGCCTGTATCTATATACCAGGGTGTGAACAAACACAGAGGAGAAGTATAGCAGGTAGGGACATAGGCAGGACATATATGTGTGTATTTGGGTCACTCCAGAGGCTTCCCAATCACAGTAAGGTTTCTCTGTCCAAATGGTCTCCTCCCTTATGTATTCGGTCTGGCAATTAATGTAATTTATTAATGCTTAAAACATGCTATTTCAGCCACAAACTTAGTATTAAAAAAGTCATGTAAGAAAAGCAGCTTTCACAAAGACTGTGGACTTCAAAGTTTCTGCAGAGAAACAATGGAAAAGAAGGAAGCTTGTAACTGAGAAACATGGGATCATTCTGTGCAAGAAGTATTTTAGGTTAGCTGTCACAACAGTTCTAAACATGCAGTGTTGCTTGGGCTTCTATAACCAACTCTAACTGCAATATTAACCATCTTCCAGACTTTAAATGGAAAAATTAAGAATCCCACCCGTCACACTCAAAGCTTCATATTAGAATTACAGTTCAACTTCACTAACAGCCACCCACTATAAAGTCAGTTCTGCATCACTGAACTTTTCAGTTCTCAAGTACATATAAACATGGCAGATTTTTGGAAAGCTTTTTGGTTTTGAAAAGCATAAGTCAACTTCAATAAGTGCTCACAGCTGATGTCATCATATTTCAGTAATTAAGTCATAACAAAACTAATAGAGTGAGCCTTTTTAAAAAGCTGGGGTTTTTTTTACCAGAAGATATGAACTAATATTGGGGCAGGGGGATCATAGTCCCAGTTTTTAAGAACAGCAACCGAAAAAATAATTATATTCTACTGCTATAACTGCTACTCCTCTAGCAAGCAGTATATTAAAACTTTTTAAAGCGACTGATCAAAACAATGCTGTGGTCATATTATTAAAAAATGGTGATTAAACTACATTGCTATTATTTTTCTTTTAGTTTTGCTCAGTTAACAGAATCACATTGGAAAGCAAAGAACCACCCTGAGGTGGTGAACAGGAAAACTGCACAGGTGCAGAAAATGAGCTCTGCACCTTGGATTGTCCTTGCACTTGTCTCACCCCAAAGATAACATAGACCCATTGGGAAAAGTGAAAGAAAGGGAGTGTAACTTGAGGAACAAAAAAACCAAGTCTGCATCCATCTTGGGCTACAAGAACTGAAGAGCAACAGCCACCTCAGGTTAAACTGTCTTGTTTTCTCAGATGAGGACATGACTTCTGCTAGGCTTCCCAAACTGCAGGTAGAGATGTTGAGTATGGGCAAAGGCATATTCAAGTAGCACAGAAAATATGGATATATCTCCCACTTTTTCATTTACACAGTGGGTTTGGTGAATTTTGCTCAGACTTCACCCTTTAATAAAGGAGCACTCTTGTTAGTGCCCCTCCCTCTATTTGTGGAAGAAAGGAGCTGGCAACAGAAGCCACAAAAAACACCACAGTAAGTGTCCAGTGGGTCTCCTCCCAAGGTAAACAGCATTCTTTTAAAGATAAGTTATAATAATGAATTGTGTTCATGCATTGTCAACAAAACTATCCAGCAAACCAATCTTACAAGGACAAGAATCCCACAGCCTGCCATGCCAGTTCCTGAAGGGGATCACAGGTGAGTCCTGGGACCCCAGAGGGTACAGATAACCAAGCATTGCTTACAGCAGCCAAGTCCCCTGAACTAAAGGCAACCACATCACCAGGTTGCTCTGCATGCAGGCGCAATGCAACACACTAACACTGCTCTCTTTCAGGCTCTGCTACCAATTAAGAATGAAATGTTTTGGTTTTCTCTTCCAGGAGCACCGCTTTTCGCCTAGTCTCACATAAAACAACTTTCTTGCATTTGTTGCAACTGGCCAGTATAAATACACAACTACAAACATGGTTCAGTTTTTAAGCCAAATGACTGTAAGTTAAGTAATTCCAGGTTTTTTTCCCTTTATCATTCAGAAAAAATGAATTTTTGTAAATGTATTTATATGGTATTTTAGTGGCCAGACAATGCCCTTCAGCATCCTAAGGCAAGTCACAGGAATACCAGTGGTTAACCTTTATGAACGGAAAGTCTGTCTGGAACTTAGGCTGCTACAATAAATCAAACAGCAGGAAAGAAGGTTTTATTTCACAGGCAAATTGTATTATTTAATGCTATTATGAAGAATACACTGCCTACAAGCACGGATGGGCACAAAAAGCCCAAACAGCTGCCTCCAATTAACTCCCCTTCTTTCCAAGGCAGGCATGAGTGGATGAGTCCCAGGCCTGGGCAGCCCATCTCATTCTGATGGAAGCAAAGGACAGGGGAGAGGTAGACACAACCCTACAGACAGGTCAAGAGTTGTCAGTGACACAGGAGAACACACTGGGTGATGTGGAAAGAAGCATTAACGTGGGGGGAGGTGGTAACATCCTTAAATAATTCTTAAGTGACGGGGTGGGTTGCTAAATAAGTACAAGTCCCTCCCTTTCCCTCTCCCTGTCATTTAACTTCTGTGTTGACAAAGCTATCCTGACAGCAGAGTATAAGCTTGCTAACACTGCAGTGATAGCATGCTGACTTCTTTTTCAAGTATGTTTTGGACCTGGAAAAGCTCTCTAGCATGAAATACAGGGGGGTCCCATGCTTTCCATCTGCCTCATGACACTCTGCATCTCTGTTGACCAGACTTCTGCAAATGTCTCTGATACTCAGGACAAGTATCCAGGCACTACGTGCTTAGCCTTCCAGACCACATCATGACTCCCACAAAGGTCTTTGAAACCAGAAGCCTAAGCTCATACATGTTTGATAACAGAAGTTCGCATTTTTATATTACTAAAATATTTTATATGTCTGTAGCATTTATCACCCAAACATTTAGAAGGCTTTACAAACAGTTGTCGGTTTCCTCACAGGAAATCAAGTATTAGCACCACCATTTTACAGATCGAAATACAAAGATGAAAATCAATGTAGCAGCCTGCTGAAACATTATGTTACAATGAAGTTGGTTTTGTTTCACTTCATTGACTCTCCCCTGCAAAACAGTTGCAAATTCCAAATCAGTGCGGGTAGTACTCCTACGGAAAAATTAGATGGGAGAAACACTTCCCCCTCCGTGTCAAAAGTAATGCTTCCTCAGACATCTCAGGGGCAGTAAGCTCATTAGCATTTAAATACATCTGTAAATACCAACAGGTTTAGACAAAGCACACAAGAACTGTAATCTTTTAAAAAGACAACATGCTTACCTGCTATTCCTATGAAGACTGTCAAACCAAAACAAAGAAAGAACACTACAAAGACCAGAACAAAATGCCGTTTGGACAGTGTATATAATCGCATCGGTGCCAGCCTACAGGAAGCAAAAGAAAGCACAGAATTAGCTGTTAGTCGTATTTCTAAAGCGGGGGGGGGGGGGGGGGGGGGGGGGGGGAAGCGAACGGACCTCATTCATTCCTCCAGAAAGAAAATTAAACCAAACTCTGAAACATGTAACAGTAAGAGAACAAAAATAATGCTGCTTTATAGAGCAAGGATAACTACTAGGAATTATTAGACATATGTACGTGCATGCACATCTGTGCCCCCAAATGTATGAATTTTGCCCATTCTTTGTATGCTAGGGTTTTCTATTATCCTAAGACTAGAGCAAGAGAAAGCATTTCTTAGAGGGAGAAAAAGTTACTTTTTTTTTTTAGTTCACTCATTAATAATTTAAACACCCAAGACACCATGTCTTGGGCAATGGCAGCTTAACCTAAAGGGATCGACATCAGTAACAACTCAGTTACCTGCACAGGATACTGATGAGTTTTCTACGCCCTATATACTTCAGCCCTGCGGGATCACCCTTAACAAGGAGTAAGGCAGAACTCCAGATCTGCTAGATGTGCATGCTCAGGCTCTGCATTCTTGTCTGAACTCCACCAAAGCTTGGGAAATAGAAACCTGAACTTAGGTTTATTATTAGACACTTAAATACAAATACACATAAAAGCAATGACATATCTTCCATAACCAGTTGGTGGTTATCATTAGATTAAAGACAAAATAGAGGGGGAAAAAAAGTACTAAAAGGACCAATTGCTTTCTCTTGGAAACAGGCAATTTCAAGTTCTGTTAGCTTGAGGGAAATATATATCAAAGAATTAATCCTACATAATGAACCCCTCCTTTATCTTCATTCTTGTTAAATGCATAGCTCAAAAAAAGACAAATCCACCATGTTTCAATATACAGCCAACATTTTGTTTTGAGTTATGCCGGAGCTGAGCCATCATGTAGTTGATTTTCTACTGCTGCTCCAGTAGGTATGATCACAGAAAGCTGTGCAGTTTATATGGGAAAGCTGTAGGATTCGGGGTGGTGGGTTGGTGGTGGTGTTTTCCAATGAAGCTGCAAGAGCACCACCATGGAAGGAAATGAAAGCATAAGACTTTAATGACAGTGTTGCCTTTCAGCTTGGAATAAAACTTATTTTCACCACCTGCATGGTGCTCTGTTTCACCACTTCAATGGAGAGATGCAGAAAAGGTGGTAGAATCCTTTCCATAATCCCAGCCTGAAATCTGGGACCAGGTACCCCGGGCCTACATGCCTGGCAGCCCTTAAAAGCAAGGCAAACAATTCACTTTAAACCAGTAAAAGGATTTAATAACAACTCTATTTTCTTTAAGAATCACTGCAATCTCTCCCAATAAGGCACTACAAAAATAATTACATCATTCCTTTACCGTAAAGTTTGAAAGATCCACATCTTAATTTAACTCACCAAGGAGGTGGGGAAGGGAGGAAAAACTCACAGAAGTAATGCAAACTGCAAGCAAGTAACTGTAAATGTTACACGTTTGAACGAACTGGCTGTACAGCACTGCGGGCATAGCACCTGCAAACGATGCGTAATTTGCCTCACCACACGCTGTTAGGCAGAGCAAATGGAAGTGGGAATAGCTGGTTGTACAGGCAAAAAAGGTAAATCGACCATTAAATTATCACAATCATAAATAGGAACAGATCAGATCTCTGTCACAGAGATCACCACACAGAAGTCTCACAGACAAATATGATTTTAAGTTCACTTTGAAAAATGCCAATTAATAGAGGCATTTCAAACCAGGACATGTCCGCACACATTTTGCAGAGTTATAACTACAGGATTTTCCTTAGATCAACGTCTTAACACCTCAGCATCCATGCACTTAAACCACTTTAAAGCTATTACATCTGTACTAGTACTAAAATAACTAATGAACTAAGGTGCATTTTCCTGTTTGTTCCAAGGGCTCCTTCAGTTCCACAGATGAGCCGGTAAAAACACCATGTACGGGATATTACCTTGAGATGCAAAAATACTAATCTTACCAAGAAAATCCTGCTTTATAAAAATGGGACATAAAATGTTGGTATGCCTAAAGGGTTCAAGTGGATACCAAATGTTTCATGGAAGAGGACGCACTGAGGCCCACTCAAAACACAGAAAGCAAGTCTGGATTGGAAAGCCCACAGGTCGAGAAAGTACCACACATGCTTGTGCTGTTCTTAACAGCTTACACCTAGGCATCCACTCAACAGCTGCAGTCTGATGCAGGATACTTCTGACTTGCTACGCATATTCTTGGTTCTTTTGATCAGCTTCCTAATTTCCAAGTTTTTGTAGATATTTCAAAGTGCATAATGTGAACACGAAGAGCACCTTCATCTCCACAGTCCTTACAGAAAATTTACCAGAATTCACCCAGCCAACACTCACAGCTCTTGACAATTATCACATTGGTTTACTCATATGCCAGAGCACAGATGCATTTGCAAGCTTTCAAAGAAATATGTTCCAGACATTGGCTCATTCTTTATTCCAGCTCTTCTCCAGGTAGTGCAACACCTAGTAGTCAAAATGGGTAGGTATACACCTACCTAAGGACAGTCATGCTGGCACTTTACAAGGAGAGGAGACCTGAGAGTAGTAGGGACACACTGTGTCTGTTCCTTCTTCTTCCATACTGGTACTACTGAAGTCTCATTTAAGCCACTGACCATATGTGCTATTTTACAGCTCAGTAAGGCAACATGGACACTTTTTGTAAGAGGAAATGCAAAGAAATCAGCCAAATCTTAACTACATTTATTGTGACAGCAAACAATTTATAGCATTCCTATCAGATGATGTATTCTCCACTGCCCCTCGCTGCGATAACAGAACTTCCTTGTGTGGTTAAGTGTCTCATTTCAACCTATCACGCACTGACATAGAGAGCAGATACAATGATCCTCCCATATGTTATTTGTTTAACCTCTGCCTCTTGGAAAGACATTATACAAAATTTATGAATATTCATAACTGCACGTTGATGATCCCCAAGTAACAGCTTCTTTCTAACACCTAAAAGGCATTTATGGGAGAAGAAAAAAAGGTTCCTCACTCTGGAAGCACCTGTTCAAACAAGAGCTGTGCTTTGCTTTACCAGTGGAAGGTGCTTTAATCAACCCAGACAAGGCAGTCTGAACCTTAAAACTAGATATCCACAAGTCTGCAGATTTCTCAGCCAGCTTTTACCACCTGTACTGCATTTTATCCTAACTCAGGGATGAACTAAATATTGTATAATTAAATTGTCTGAAACTAACTGCAAAGGAACAGAAAGCACTGAGATACAAACAGAAATATTATACTTAGACATCTCAAATAGTAGTCAGTAAAAATGAAACTGCTCTAATGCCATCTGTGATAGAGCAAACTATAGAAATGCACAGCCATAACAACTGTAATCTTTCAATAGCCATTCATACGTGATATGTAAAGGCAGGTTAAATCTTGCTCTTTGAGTAAAGTTTTTGCTCAAATGGGTAAGCAAAATGTTTCTCAGGCTATTTCTCATCTTCAAATAACTTCTCGTGCCTGCAGAACACAGTCTTTACTAGACTAAAGACTATCATGAAAAACAGAGCCTTTTATGCAATATTTTTCACTTAAGACTGCCACTTTACAGATGGGAAGGCTGTGACAAAAGCGGGCTAAAGCAGTAGGAAGCAGAGAGTTGATATTAAAATCAGAAATAACTCACTTTTATGTGCAGTAGTTTTTCTGACATACTAGCCTCAACACTCTGCCTCCAACTGCTCTTTTCTATTTTAGGCTCACTCCCAAATAAAACCACCAAAACCACTTTGATTTAAATGATTATATATACTACCTACATTCACAGTACTGGGTCTATACATACTGCAGTTTCTCACAGTTTAAAGACACTGCTTGCTTTGGCATCCCTCAGAAGACCTTGAGTTTCTTCTTGCAGATGTATTCCACCATGGTTAATGACTAACAAGGCAGCACATGACTACATAAAAAGATGCATACAATTAATTTTAACAGTTCTGCGTGGTACTGTTATAGGACAACTGACAGCTAACCACGACTGCTTGCATGCACAGTGTGGGTTTGGCACTTTTATAAGTGTCATGGTTGTTTTATTCATTGAAGTCTGAGTAATTAGTCAGGGTTCATGGCTCTATCCATGTGGATACACATCCGGGAAAACAAGTTTTCCCTTTTTCTTAACAGACAATCTGAGATTGGAGATACAGGGGGGTTTGTTCACCACGTAAGAGGAAAAACCACAGCGTTCCTCTGAAGAAGTGGGTAGTCGCTCTCAGGTTTCTGACTGGCGAACCATAGCCTCAGAAACATTAAGTTCTGATCTATTTCCTTAATGAGAATTAACGTGTATGAACCGAAGGACAAGACTCGGGTCTTTACAGGGGGAAAAGCTTAAATTACCGAATCTGGCCAGGGGAAGGCATTTCTTGCCCCAGTCCCAGGCAAACAAGTACGTCCTGCTCCCGGCATCCCCTCCCCTCCCTAAGGCCAGGACGACGGCAGCCGCGGGGCCCCCCACGGGCAGGCCCCCCTCACGGGCGGGCCCTCCCTCGGCGGGCTCCCCGCCGGCCGTTAAACGTCCGTTCCCGCCACCAGCGCCCGAGCGCGAGGGCAGCCCCGCGAGCCCCCAGCGAGCCGCCACCCCGCCCCGCCCGCGCCAGACCCCCTCCCGCCGCCGCTGTGTCCTCCCCCCCGCCACCGCGCGAGAGGGGACCCCCCCCCGCCCTCTCCTCCCCCGCCCACCACTCACGGCTCCATCCCGGCGCCGCATGCGCAGTGGAGACACCACCTCCGCCACACCCCCCCCTACCCCCCCCGGCAGCCGCCGCCGCCGTGGCACAATCGCGAGTGGTGCCTGGTGGCGGCTTCCGCGTGCGTCACCCGGCCGCCACGCGACTCGGGAGACGTCACGGCACCCCCGCCGCTCTGCCGCCGCGGGGCCGAAGGGCGACGATGCTGGCGGCGGGGCCGGGAAGCAGCTGGTCCGCCCGGGCTGAGGTGCCGCACGACAAGCCGCAGCCGCCGCTTCTCCACGGGGAGAGCCGCCGGGGCGCGCAACAGGCGCAGTCACCGCCCGCCCCGGGGCCGCCGGGGGAAGGGAGAGAGGGCCGCTCGGGAGGGCAGCTCAAACCGGGCGCTGAGCTTCGGCGCCTTCGCTTTGGCGGGCAGGCCTTGAGCGCCAGCACGCGCTTGTCCCCCTCCCCTCGCTGAGCGCCGGGCGCCATAGCGCACCGTTCCCTGCGGCGGCGGCAGCGCCGGCCGCGCTCGCAGGGCCCTCCGTCAGCTCGTGTCGTGGTAGCGGCAGCCGCGTTCAGCGTAGGGAACTATAACCGTGTAAACGGAGAATAACTAAGACAGAGAAGGGGTTCTGAATCTGGTTTAAACCTACCCCTTTCAGGCTTAAGGACTGACGCGGCTCATCCGTGCCGAGTGTGTACATGAACGTGGCTCCGGAGCAGGCTCCCCAGGGAGGCAGTCACGGCGCCAGGCCTGGAGACATTCGAGAAGCCCTTGGACAACGCCCTCAGACGCATGGTGTGAATTTTAGGGCTGTCCTGTGCAGGGGCAGGAGTTGGACTTGATGATCCTTGCGGGTCCTGTCCAACTCAGGACATTCTATGTGTGGTGCCTGTTAGAGATGGCCTCCGGGTTTGCAAAGGACTTTTTTCAGCCTGATCAAAGGGCGATGGCTTTTTCAGCAGAGTGAAAATGCCATCGCTGCAGTCACCTGCAGGCAGCTTTGTGGTGTTCAAGAGATGTGATTAATGTATCATGTTCACAGAGAATTTAGTCAGCTCACAAGCACTGGAAATTAAATCCTAGGAGTAAGCTACTGCTTTAAACATACTACTTAATGAAAATCCCCAGATTGCACCTAACGCTATCTTATTCTTGCACAAATGCTGAGATAAAGTTGGATTTTGTTCTGCTTTCCTATTAAATATCCCAAGACTGGGCAACAAAGATTGTCAACAGACACACTGGGAAGAGATTATGAGAATTACGCAAGCTTTGGGATAAATTGGCCAAGTTATATTTTTAATCATTTTTGATAGCTCTAATATTTGTTTATAAAAAGCCAGCACTGCAGTTACTTAAATATCTGGGGATACTTGGTGTCTGGCCTAGGATAAAATTCAGAGTAAAACTTCCCAGTTTTGGTGTTTGTCATATACGTAAGGTAGAGCCATGTCAGGATGACCTCAGAAATATTTAGATAGATCAGTCAACATAAAATTTACAAATTATCTGTTCAAGAATCAAATACTTCCATTAAAAGCTTACGTACGTGGTAAGATGATTTTACTGCACTGACTTTTTAAAGGCACTTGACATTAATAATATTATTCATTTCATTCAATTGCCCTACGGGTAATTCATGTCACTACTGGTGACCTGTGGGACCCAGCATGTCTCTTGTAGAACACCACTAAAGCCCAAAGAAACATGCTGGGAATTAATTCAGTCATTGACACCGGTATTTATCCTGTCGGTTAAAGGTGTGATTTACAGCACTGGTGTTCATTCAGTAATCTCATAAAAAAGCTGTCTTGGGAAATGCAGAATACCAAGTGACAAAGGAAAGGCATTTATAAATTTTGTATCGACAAGAATCACTACTGTAGGGCAGAAAAGAAAGCTTGGAATAATTAGGACAACGCAATGGTACCCAGAACAAGATGGCACTGCCGAGCCACAACTTGAAGTCCTTAGGTCACTGCTGACTACGATGTGCAGTGTGTAGCTTTCAGCACACTTCAGGTCTCTCCAACAAGTTCTCTCTGGCCAGAAAATGATGCAATGATGCTTACAGCATCCGTGACCATTCCCGGCATTCTGGGAAGCACAGTTGCAGAGACCGCTGCCATTTATGTGCGCATGTCTGAGCTATTTGGATGATTGCTCCAGTCCCCCCGGCACTCAGGTGTCCCACTAACGCGAATGAATTTATTCTCCTCCAAACAAAAACACATTCTTATTGAATGGGTAGGAAACGGAAGCACAGGGAGACTGAGCCTTGCCAAAAGTCACTTGGAGAACAGTGTGGGTGGCAGAGTTGAAATCCAGCTCACTTCAGTTGGCCATGGGACCACTTTTCTCCTTGCTATCTACCAGCTTTCGAAGGGTTGTGACTAGACTATAAACACATACGTTGCACCCTGTAAGTTTTGTGAAAATAGTGGTACTGAGTTTACAAGCTAAACACTCGGAAGGCACTGTGAAACCCCTCTCCCTCCACAGACAGAGTCAGTCAGTTGCTCTACTTTGTGCCTTGCAAGAAGGTGCCTTGCTCTGTGCCTTGTCCAACCTCCTCTGGGGTGAAAGAGCGCAAGAAGCTACTGTCTGCCTCATCTATAGTGGAAACTGGATGGTGTACGGTGAATGAGGCTTGTAAGAAGAGGCAGGCTGATCTACGAATAAGGAGGCTGAATGCCAGCTTGGTCAGGTTTCTACTCACACTAACCACGTTGACACTCGCACTATAGTTTCATGACCAGTTTATACTCATACCTACAGCTTTAGTGACAAAAGAAGAAATTCAGCCTCTCTGTAGCTCTTGGACTTTTGCTGGCATGAATATTTGTGCAGTAGAGTGGTGAATCAAATAATGGAAATTATCTGAGTTAAAAGTCACAGAAAAAAGTATATGTTCTGCTGGATCAGTTGCTCAGTGGCTGTGCAGCTACAGGAACGTTTGTGGGCAGGTGAGGAAGACAGCAGAAATTTCTGACTAGGGAAAGGAGAGCCAGGATGGCTTCTTCCAGCTGCAGAGCCAGCTTATGGTAGCTGAAAGCAATCATGAAGCTACAGTGCTATTCTCCTCCTCATGCTGTTTCAAGCCTTCTAGCTCCAGCTGTGTACTTCACACCAGGGTCATTCGGGTTCTTCCCCCAATTGCCAGAACCCAGCAGTGAGCCCTGGAAGAACAAGAGAGAGGTACCAGCTGTGGCTTGAAGCAGCTACTGAAGATCCTGCCTGGGTCTAGGCTGGAAGCAGCATGAACCTTCAGGGGATTTGACTGCAATTCTCCAGCAAGGTCTTGCTGACCCCTTGGCTTCTCACAGACTTGCACTTTGAGCACTTGGGAAAGATTTTAAGAAGGTGAGAAGTGTATCCTTATCACAACAGTCCTCTCTGGCAAAATTCAAGGTCCTTCTCTGAAGCACACAGGCACTAGATTTTCTCTAGGGAAAAATGAAGACCTTCTCCTTATTGCCAAGCCAAATTATGTGCTATTCCCTGGTCTTTTTGCCAAAGGAGCAGAACCACTGTGAATTAATTTTCCCCACATGTTTTGAGGATTAGCTATGTTTTAATGAACTGGAAACACTAATAGGATATGTTGAGAAATTAAGAGTATCAGTATCATCTATAATTACCTCTTCTGTTACCCATATAAGCAACTTCAACCATTAATTAAAGCTGTAAGTTAAATAATACATTTCACAATATCCTCTATATAGTCTTTTCTTTCTGATGAACAAAATGTCATATTATTGCATGATAGGCATTTAAAATGTATCTCTTATTTAAAGCAGTGCGGATTGTAGGTAATTTATCGTAATCTCTCGGTACTATTACTAAATTCAGTGCCAACACCACGCTTCCCTGTATAGGCTGATTGGCCAGTGGGATATGTTCATCAGCTTAGAAATTGATTTTTCAAGAATACCAAGTCATTAGTTATAGTTATGCGACTCTGATGTCAGACCACAATTTGGTCACCCTCCTGCTTTCTCTTCTATATCAGGTAGGCACTTTGCTTGCCTAGCAAAACGTTTTCAGCATGCTGAACACTTCAAGGCTAGCTACGGGGTAGAGTTAGGACACTCCCACTGAAATAACTGTCAGCTGATTGGGAGGCCTGGTGACTTCCAGTAAGCTTTGCGTACCTCACTGGCAACAGGTCGGAGAGATAAAAATACAGATGGTTTAGTACCAAGCTCTTTTCTTACCAATAACTTACTTTAAATTGCCTAGTGCTGGGGAGGGAGCCCTTGGCTGCGAGCCCTCCATCAGCCATCCCTGCCCAGCCATCCCGGCCAGGAGGCACGCTAGGGGAGGAAGGAGCATATTGGAGTGGGAGGGAGAGGCACCAGAGAACAAACTGTTCATTCAAGTGGCTTGTCTGGAGCAATTTTTCAGGGGTGTAAATTAGAATAATCCCAAAGTTGCTATAATAAATCAAGGGCTGGTACGCTTTGTGGCAGTCCCCAGGATTGATGGGAGAGCACAACACTTTTCCCTCTGCCTTCTCTGAGCTTATCTACTGCACCAAACATCTCCCGGTGTACCACAGGCTAATCCTAGGCATACGAAGTCCAGACCAATCTTGTATTTGGGTTACCAATGAGGTTATTTACTACTGTGCCCGTTAGTCTGTAAATCTATAGCCTCTTTTACAAGCATACCGTAAAGTGCCATGTCTGCCTGAGGGAACTATTAACCTAGACAGATCAATCAGTGTCAATCAGTGTTCTGAGCCATGGCTAACCCTGCTCTCTCCATCTCTCCCAGGTGGCTGGGTAAACTAGCACTTGCTCTTGGTGGGGAAATACACCAGGAGGCACAATTTAGAGGCTATTCTGGGCTCTTGGGCAGAACAAACTCACTAACATGGAAACTCCTTCACCTATCTAGTATGGATGAGTGTCCTGAGGCTCTGCGGAACAAGGATGGTGTAGCTTAGGATGGCTGAGGATCCTGCCCCACTTAGTTGTCATCCGTACCCAAAGAACAGGCTGCTCACAGACAGCTGCTGAACCACACGTTCAGGAGTACCGTGCTTTGAAGGAAGCCATCACCAAAAAGATGTGACTAAACTGCGACAGCCTCAGAGCTGAATCAGAAATGACTTAGCCATCCAAGCAGGGAGAGCACAGTTACTTGGGATAACAGCCTCATCGGCCATCTCTGAGCTAGCTCATCCCTTCGCACCGAATCCCGTCACATACCAGCACAGTGTACGAGTAGCGCTCCTGAGTCCAAGGCAGGCTGTTTCCCTGCCAGTCACAAAGGGCACTGCTTGGTGTTTTTCCATTCCTGCATAAGCTGTGCTCCAAAGCCTTCCAGTTTTGAGTTTTCCTGTTGTCACTCCAAGAATCATGTCCTTATAGAAATCAGGAGAGAGACTGCAGCAGCCAATTTTAAAATTTATTTTTCTGGCAAATATTGATTACTTGCAAGCTCACCCACCCCTCCTCTGCCTTCCCTACCACTTAATGGACTAGACTGTTCCATTTCCAAAGAGGCAATAGAAACCACCAGCTGATGTCCAAATGGCTTTGCTCAGCCCGCAGAAGTTAAGGCTGGCAGTGATTGATAGCCTCTCATTTGTGAATACAGTGTGCGAGAGGGAAAAATTATATGTTTTTTATATGGTTTTACCATCTCTTAATTTTGTTAGTCTGGTGTAAGATACTATTTGCTTTTAGCAACCTGGTTATTTTAGAGAACCTAGTTGGTTTGAAGTGAAGACAAGCCACACGGCTTTTCCTTGATCAAATTTCCAAAATTCCTTCTGCCTTCAGAGCAGCAAGGCTCTCCATTACATCCCTCGGTATGCTCATTTATGACCTGTCCAAATGTACTGAATGAAATAGAGAGAGAGGAGAGGAAGAAATAGCTAATTCTCCTTCCCATAAGGGAGAGCTGGCTGTAAGAAGAATGCACGGTACCATCAAGAAACCCTCCTCCTTACCAGGAATCTAAAAAGCAGGTGCCGATGCTACATCCATCCGTAACGCTAAAAGGGAAATACCAGAACAGCAGGTACGCAGTGAGAGTAACAGTAAACTCACTCTATGCTAGGTCACTTAGGTTAGGATCTTGGGAATGCAGAGAAGTACTAGCATGATTTCTAAGTCACAAAACATTATTTCCTTGCCAAGAGCCTGATATTACTCCATTTCAGTCTAGACAACCTGCAGCTGATACCTCTTGGGGATCCTCTCACTGAAGAAAGGGCAATCTAGCACTAACTCTACCAGCTCATTTGATCTGGTGGAGTAGTGTCTACTCTTTTCAATACAGAAAGTCCCTCCATACACACTTAGACATAAAAATGAGTTAATGACAATTTACCTTGGAGAGATCGAGTTTCTTCTGGAAACGAAGCTGAATAAATGCCTCTCCTGAGACCTTTTATTTGTTAATCCAAAGCATATCTCTCCCTCCTTTCTCTGTTCTAGTGCCAATATCCATTATCACGCTGCCAGATGCACACAGGTACGTTTCCATCACTCCTTATCACATCCTGTGGCTTCTCACACCATGCTCAAGTACAAAGAGCCACTCTTTTGACAGGCAGGATGGTCTTTATGCTAAATTCTGCCAAGTTGCCAGGCAGCGTTTCCAAACTCCGTGGCTCTTTGTAGTTTTTGCTATTGTGATCAATGAGA
Organism: Phalacrocorax carbo; assembly: GCF_963921805.1. Taxonomy (NCBI): domain Eukaryota; kingdom Metazoa; phylum Chordata; class Aves; order Suliformes; family Phalacrocoracidae; genus Phalacrocorax; species Phalacrocorax carbo. The sequence continues at coordinate 61,963,454 of NC_087515.1, read as the reverse complement.
CAGATTTGATCTAATGGACCACATGCCCATTCATTGGGGAAAGCAGACACAGCGTGCTGAAGTCAAATGATCTAAGCAGAAGATATGATCAGATTCATAGGAAAGTAGAGCTGGAAGAGACCTCACAAGGTACTTAATCTTTCCTTCTGTCTCAAGAGAGCATCTGCCAGATCTATGTTTTTCTTGGCATGCGTTTGTCAAAAGTTTTTAAAGACCTCCAATGATGGAGATGCTACGGTTCCCCTGGCTAATCCTTTCTACGGTGTTTTACCATCCTTCCCATTCAGGTTTTTTCCTAATGTCTAATAAGAACTTTTATTGCTTCAATTACTCTGTAATCCTTTGTCCAAGATTACATGATGGATGAACATGAAGTTTCTCTTTACAGAAAGTCCTATTCCTCCAGCTTGGATGTTTCTTCTTTTTGGGGAGCAACCCCAATTTTTCCCCACAGCTATGTTTTCTAGGCTTTTGATTATCCATATCTCTGTCCTTATGCTCTCTTCCACTGGCAGGCCTTTGAATTGTGGTGCCCAGAACTGGACAGAGCTCCGGCTAAGGTCTGGAGTGGTGACTAAAGCAGATGGTTTAATTCTCACATCTTATGAACCCTGCTTCTGCTGTACACCCCAAATTACTATACCTTTTTCACAGGTATAAGACAATGTCATTGTTGAAAGAGGTTATTTTACAAAGCATTATAATTCCCATACCCTTTAAAAAAAAAAAAAAAGTTATATAACTGCTCCTTCCCCAGCCAGTGTTTGTGTGGCTGAATAGCATTCATTCTCTGTGTAGCTCCTGGCATTTGTTTCTCCTGATTATCATTCTACTTTTTCTGACCTTTGATCCAAAAACTCTTTTAATTTATAACCCAGTCCTCCAGCACCTTTGCAGTCCTTCCTATCCTTGTGTAACCTCAAAACATTGATACTCTCCAGCCATCACTGGTCATTCATGGAATCGGAAGACAGGGCCAGGCACAGAGGAAACATGGGTGTAGCCCACTCAGTACATCTGTCCCTCTCGACCTCGATCTTTGCCAACCACTCTGATTTCCCAGACGCTTTTGTAACTATTGCAGGATTGTTTCACGGCTGCTTTCAACCACGCTCCCCTAGCTTGCTATGGCAGTGGAAAACACATAGCGCAGAGGAAGGCAAATGGAAGTTGCTTTTATCACCTGTGTAAGGACATTAATACATAAGGTAGAAGCAGAGGTGTTGGGCCTTCTGCCCAGAGGCGCTGCCGGTCCGAGTCCCCTGGGCAGGGAAGGCAGGGCCAGGCTGGGCTGGGCAGGCCAGGGCAGGGCAGGGCAGGCCCGGGCTGGCCTCTGCCGTGTCCCGCTGCTGCCGCAGGCCCGGGACGACGGGGTCCGGGCGCCCACGGCGCCGCCGCCCCGAAGACGGGCCCCGGGCTGGGGCGGCTGCTCCCGGGTGCAGGGCCGGGGGTCGTCGCATGAAGCCCGGCCCCAGATTTCAAGCCGGTCCCCGGCCAACCACCTCCCCCCACCCCGCCCCCGCTCGCCCCGTGAAGTCGGCCTGGTCCCCTCCGGAGCCGCGGCCGAGCGCCGGGCCCCGGGGAGGAGCCGCTCCCGCGCCGCCCGTACCGGTAGTAGCGGTCATCCTTGTAGGGGGTGAGGTCCTCCTTGATCTCCCGGTAGGTCTCCCGCACCCGCCTGCAGAAGCGCTTGACCTCGCCGCACAGCGGGCTGCCGAAGGCGGCGAAATCCGCCTCCATGCCGCCTCAGGCCCCGCGCTCCGCCATGGCGCCCCGCCAGAGCCCGCCCGGCGCAGGACCCGCAGCGGCGGCGGGGGGGGGGGGGAGGGCGGGGGGCGGCGGGAGCGGGGGGCGGGGGCGGGCCCTCGGCTCACGGCCCGCGGCCCGGGGGCGGCGGGAGCCGCTTCAGCACCACGGAGAGGGGCGGCCGGTGCGCGCCGCCGCCGCCGCCCGGGGGCGGCCCCGCTCCCGCTCCCGCCGCCGCTGCCCCCGCCCGGCGGGCGTTCCGGTGTTGGGGGCCGCCGGAGCAGCGGGAGGGCCGGGGCCGTGCCGAGGGCTTCTGAGCGCCCCCCGGCAGCTGGCGCCGGGCAGCCGGGTGGCCCCCGCCCGGCCTCCCACCGGGCTCGGCTCTGCCCTCCCTCCTCCCCGCCGGCCCGCAGCTCCCCAGGGAAGTTAGCAGCTAAGACCTCGCGTTACCCCTGCTGAAATTATCTGATTTTTAAAAAAATAAAGCCTTTTTGTTCTTAAAAACATACCGGCTCGATTTAAAATCAGTGTCCCGGTTTTTATTGCTTCTTTTACCCAGCCTTAATATGGCCAATTTGCAACACTGAAGAAAGCCTAACGTGCGTTAAAGAAACCCTGCGCTAAATCCACTTTTCACGGTCATCATGCCATAATTGCTCCAACATTAACAATGAGGCTGTTTAGATTTTCAGGGAGGCTTCTGCTGAGCTCCAGTCAATCTGCAGAGTGCCATGATAGCTTTATTTGCATTAAACTTTTCTTCATAAACAAATTAACATTTAAACACTGTTTTAAATTATTCTATCAATTCAAACCTTAATAATTCCCATGAATCAATGGCAATGATGGTATCCCTACTAAATATGAAAATACATTTCTATTCATATGTCCTTATTGCTTCCAGAGAGTATAGATACACAAGTCTGCTATACTGCCCCTCCCCTTCCCCATCCACATTCAGGAAACTGGTCTGGGTTTGGGTGGGGTTTTTTTGGCATTGCCCTTAGTCTGTATTTTATCACATACCAGAACATGCACTTTTACTTAAAAGCCCACTCTGATGTCTCACCAGTTCATGGTGACAAGAGGTTATTCCTGGTGGTGCAGTGGGAGAGGGGCGATACATCTTCCCCAGGAGGTGGCAGGGACAGAGCGAGAGAGGAAGGATCACCTTTGAGAATTTCTATGTCCCAACTCTGAATATTTCGAAGCCTGAGAAGACGTAGTAGCAGCAGGACAAAAGCCACCTACCTGCACACTTAGGCTGGAGAGTGGCAGGTTCCTAACACGGGACTGTTGCTCTGGAGCATCCTCCACAGAGGAGCAAAGAGCCCAGCCAATGTTAGGGTAGAGCTTGACCAGCTTCTCAATGGCTGCTTTGAAACCTCGGGAAGGTCTCAGCAGGTCCCTCGCACTTCTGTCACTGTCTGTGTGCTATAACTTGCCAGCACCCTGCTCTTTACAGTGCATATGGCTGATGTAGACATGTAGAATTTTCCTGGAAGTGTGTATTTACATGTAAATGTTTCATTTGTGATTAAGATTTAGCCATGTTTTCCCTCAAAACAAGAATTAAAATGCTTTGCTATGTGTGATGAATGTGCTGCTTCCACTGCTCAGGCCCAGAGGTAGAAGTTATCAATGGGATCTTTAGGTACTTACCAAAAGGAGGAAATAAAACATTTAAGGCTTTGGCTGAGTAAAAACACATTCACTGCTGGGAGTTATACAATTAGTGTAGCAAAGTAATAAAAAATAGGCTCAAAGATTAAAAACTGATTACCATTTAATTACTTACAACTAAATGACCTCCATGATAATTATTTCTCAAAACAACCCCCCCAAAAAACAAAACAAGCAAAAAAACCCAACCCAACCCCCAAAAAACCCCAACAACCCCCCCCTAAAAAAAAAAACCCAAACCCTAAAACCCCCAAGTTTTGCTTGAGGGTGCAAAGCAGATCCATTAAAAACATGCAATCTAGTTTCCTCTCTCCTGTGCTGAACATTATCCAGACCGGCTTCAAACTGTGCCTGTCGCTGTAACTTGAGTGCCACCGGAGGAAATCACAGCCCCTGTGGAAGGCTGACAGTCAGGCCTGCAGGTTACTCACACAGAGAAGGCATTAGCACTGAACGTGTCCTAACCCACCAACTTCTGCTATCAAAAAAACTCAGATATTGTTTCAACTAACAATTACCAAACATTACAGAATTAAAATTACTGGGCTTGTGAACAGTAAAGTTTGCAACTGTGTGAAGACTCAAGCTAATTGTGTATTCCCACTGCGGTCTGTATTAAACTCTCAAAGACTCTAAGAGGGTAAGGAAACAATCCGGAGTCTCCAAAGATCCACATGTCAATAAAACAGTGCACGGAGCTGTACGCAAGCACCAGTTTTCAGTGCGTGGCCTCCTCCGCCTGGGAAATGACCAGACACTGAAAGCCTGCAGAGCAGCACCAGCTGTGCCTTGTGCAGCCGAGAACACACCCAAGGGCTAAGCACACTGGTGGTCTGTGAAGCTCGGCCCCCCTGAAAGTGATTTTGAGAAAATGATACGGTAGTTAACAGGTCTGGCCTCCTGCTTTTTTTAAAAAGTGGCGGCCCTTGCTACACAGTAGCAATTCCTAAGTAACACTTTAAAGGTCAAAAATTAGCTTCCATCCAAATGGTTTCTTCAAATAAATTTCCCGGCTTTTTTGTTTGTTTGTTTTTAATTAAATGAGAAAAATGTTCAAACAAACTTTTAATATTAAACAGGCACTTCTATCAAAACTGCCAATCTATTTTCTTTTGTCAAAACCTAATGAATGGAATATTTCAATTAGGTGCTCACTCACCCCTAGCCCTGCAGATGCTAACAGATCGGGCTTCTACCTTTATTGGTTGTCCTTAAAGTCAGCAGCCACGGCACAGATTGGCCTGGCACAGCAGAGCATTTGGTTCTGCAGGAAGCATGACTTCAGTAAAAGCAAAAGGAGGTCAAGGTTTTTTAGACAGCTTTGCAAACAAGATGCAAGGTAACCAACAAATTACTCGCCCCATTCATCTCAGGGCACCCTAACACACCTATGCAAGCACAGCGCCTTCTATGTCAACCTTGGTTTGCCGCTTTTCACAGCACAGAATGAAAGAAACACATCTAAGAACAAACCAATCTAAAGTAATACTGAGGGTCCTATAAATCGCAGTTAGAATTTAAGCATCTGGAACTCAATTCATCCCGAGTCCTTCTGGACTTCATGAGGGAGAGAAAAGCCCCAAGAGTAAAGACTAAGATGTGATCAAACTCAACATCTGTTCCATGCACTCATCGTATCACATCACATGGACAGAGTTTATTTTGAGGGTGGAGCTTAACATAAGTCCCCCACATAATTTTTCTTCCTGCTTCTCCCCCTGTGGAGAGTTAGCCTTTTACGGCATCAGACACACATATTAAATTGTGATAGTAACTAAACACAAAGCTTGGCCATCCAAGTAAAAGCACCAGGATTATTACTCTGGGCTCTTTCAGAAGCAATAGCAGCTGGTGCTGAGAAGTTAAGGAAATAACTGCTGCCAACTCAAGTCCGTCTTTTTTCAGCAAAGGAACAACACCCACAAACAAGCAGAAGTCCAGCTGCTTAGCAAATACTTTCTCATTCAAAAAAATTTTGAGCCAGAGAAAGCCAGTAGTGGCAGTGCCTGGCTGAAAAGAACAACTACTTCCTTCCTTACAAGTGGAGTTAAGGACTGGCACATCAGATGGCACAGAAACAAGCACACATCCATACTGACTCTCCCAAGATAAGAGAGTGTATGCTGCTGCTATCCCGTTGCAAATATGCCTCTGAGTCTTGCTGCACACAGGAGCTGTGAGGGAGTATCCCCCAAACTGCACAAGTAGAAACTATGCTAAGCCCCACAGAAACCTCAGAGCCTTGACCCACCTTGCCCTCTTCTTCGCTGCTGCCTTGATTCTGGAAGAGAATAACCCCTGCCTCACCCCGAGCTATCATGGCTTGACTGTCTCCTCCTGTCAGAAAACTACTTTGTCACAGCTAGTCAGTTATGTGGTGACAACTGTTGCCACATAGCCCTTGCTGTGCATGCAGGGGATCCCAGCAGTGTGCTGGGGACAGAAAGGTCAGGGAGTTCAGCAGGAGCACAGCGCTCATCGTAAAGCAGGGTTTCTCATTTATTTGGAGAGGTGAATCAAAGAATCATTAAGGTTGGAAAAGCCTTCCAAGACCATCAAGTCCAACCATCAACCAAACACCACCATGCCTCCTAAACCGTGTCCCAAAGTGCCATGTCTACATGTTTTTTGAACACCTCCAGGGATGGTGACTCCACCACCTCTCTGGGCAGCCTCTTCCAATGCCTGACCACTCTTTCAGTAAAGATATTTTTCCTAATATACAATCTAAACCTCCCCTGATGTAGCTTGAGGCCATTTCATCTCATTCTATCACTAGTTACTTGGGAGAAGAGACCAACACCCACCTCACTACAGCCTCCTTTCAGATAGTTGTAGAAAGCGATAAGGTCTCCCCTCAGCCTCCTCTTCTCCAGCCTAAACACCACCAGTTCCCTCAGCCGCTCCTCATAAGACCTGTGCTCTAGACCCTTCACCAGCTTCGTTGCCCTTCTCTGGACAACAAAATGTCCCTCTTGTACTGAGGGGCCCAAAACTGAACACAGCATTCGAGGTGCGGCCTCACCAGTGCCCAGTACAGGGGGATGATCACTCCCCTCCTCCTGCTGGCCACACTATTCCTGATACAAGCCAGGATGCTGTTGGCCTTCTTGGCCACCTGGGCACGCTGCTGGCTCATGTTCAGCTGGCTGTCAGCCAACACCCCCAGGTCCTTCTCCACTGGGCACCTTTCCAGCCACTCTTCCCCAAGCCTGTAGCATTGCATGGGGTTGTTGTGACCCAAGTGCAGGACGCGGCATTTGGCCTTGTTAAACCTCATACAGTTGGCCTCAGCCTGTCCAGATCCCTCTGCAGAGCCTTCCTGCTCTTCAGCAGATTGACACTCCCACCCAATTTGGTGTCATCTACAAAATTCCTGGGGGTGCACTCAATCCCCTCATCCAATTCATTGACAAAGATATTAAACAAGACTGGCCCCAACACTGAGCCCTGGCAAACACTGCTTGTGACTGGCCGCCAACTGGATTTAACTCCGTTCACCACAACTCTCTGGGCTCGGATGTCCAGCCAGTTGTTTACCCAGCAAAGAGTACACCTGTCCAAGCCATGAGCCACCAGCTTCCCTAGGAAGATGCGGTGGGACACGGTGTAGAGACATCAGCTGGGACAGATCATCTATAACAAATGATCTCTGAGCTGACAGGGGCTTTGGAACCTCAGCTGCTACTGTAATCGCTGGGAGGAATAAAGCTTTACACAGCTGGCTGCAGCTGGTAGTCCTGACCCTCAAACAGCAGCAAGAAAGACTCATCTCTCCCTCTTTGGAGATGAATCTTTCCTGAATCTGTCCTGCTTTGAAAAGATGTGAAGACAAGCAAATAAAATAAGATTTATAATCTCTTTTGATCAAAAGTTAAGAGGAATCTCTTGCAAGGTGATTTCAAGGATGACAAAGAGGAAACCCTAATCACACCTGTTTCATGCTCTTGTCTATCTCTTACTAAGGTTGGGTTTCTCTTTTCCTGACTGTCACATAGAAAGCAATGGTAAGACTGAAATAGCCTAACTGGGAGCATGACTAGTTTGTCTGTCCTATATAAATTAACATTTTAATATGGTGTTCCAGTGTGATTACTAGCTTTCAAATGTCAACTATACTTGGAATAACAATAATAATTACCAGCGGCATATATTAGCTTAAATATCCCACTCATATTAAAAGGAAAACTTGTAAGGGAAATAAAACTCAACAACTTGTGATATCTAGATAACAACTAGTGATTACTTAAGAGTAACTGCATATTTTTAATTGCTGCTTACTTTTTGTGTTTTGGTTACCTTAGTCAGTGAAATAGATCACCATCTTTACTTTTCAGTTCTCACACAGCATATTGCTGCAAATGTACTTTAAAGAAAATTTTAAACACAACGTTCAAACCACATATCTCTGTTTTTCAAAAAGGTTTTAAAATGTTTGAGAAAACACATAATGTCATATCCTGCCAATTTTATTGTATCTATTTTAAGCAAAACAACTTTGTTTTGATTTTAGGTTGCCTATTACACTTCCTCTGAAAGTTAGGACTCTTGCAAGATATAATCTCATCTCTCAAGAATACTTAGGATTGACTAATAATGATGCAGATTTTATCATCGTGAACTAAAAATGTATGGTAGGTTGACCCTGGATGGGCAGCCAAACTCCCACCCAACTGCTTGCTCACTCCTTCACCCTGCCCTGCAACCACCTGGACAGGCAAGAAGAGAAAAAGAACAGGATCAAAAAACCTTGTGGGTAAAGAAAGGGAGATCATTTGCCAGTTACTGCTGGGGGCAAACCAGACTTGGCTCAGGGAATTTAAGAGTTTATTATTGTCAATCAAGATAAACATTTAAGTACTGATTTGGATACTAGTAAACAAAAACATCAAACACTTAAGGAAACCACCTTTTCTCCACCTTTCCCAGGCTCATCTTCACCCAAGCACCTCTCCTCCCCAATCCCCAACCCTGTCTATCAAGCTACACCCAGTTCCTTCAGTGAGGCAAGGGGTGGCGGTGGGGGTGCAGTCAGGACAGAGAGGTTATTCTCTGCTACTCCCTCCTTTTCACTCTTTTCCTGTGCTCTGGAGTGGGTCCTCCACAGGCTGCTGTCTCTTCTGGGGAGTACCTGCTCCAGGATAGACTTATCCATAGGCTGCAGTCACTCCAGGGTGTGTGTGCATGTGTGCATGTGTGTGTGTCCTCCACAGGCCGCACAGTCCTTTGGTGGTGGTGGGGTGCCTGCACCACCATGGAGCGCTGACTCCGACTCCTCCTCCGACCTTGGTGTTCCCCTGCTGTTTCTTACTCTTTCTGTTCCCTCATCCTGTTACTGCCATTCCTGAAGTATGTTTCCACAGAAGCACCACCAGTTTTGAAGATGGGCTCAGCTGTGTCTTGCACTGGGTCTAGTTTGGAGCTGGCTGAAACCATCTGTGTCTGACACGGGGCAGCCCTAGCTTCTTCCCACAGAGGCCACCCCTGCAGCCCCCCACTGCCAGCACCTGGGCACCTGCACCCCATAGAGTATGTCATTATTCAGATAGAACACTTCATAACACTTTTCCATTATTTATAATACTTCTGTTTCTGAACTGTTTTCTGTACCTCTCAAGGGAAGCAATTAAAACTAACATGGAAATAGTGAATAGTGCCAGACATTTTGGAAAACTTCTCCTCTCCTTTTAGAAGCAGCTTATTGCCTACAGACACAGTCACATATAAATTAATGGTAAGAACCTTTAGATACTGCTAGATCTAACTAGAAATATGCACTATCACCACAGTCTTATTCTATACTTGGCACTCTCCTTTCTCCAGACACTCATTTCTGGTCTGAACCACAAATCTGAACACCCAGTTATAAATAGCACAACATTTTTTTTCAAAGTAATAGGAAAACATAGATAATACAGGATTTGCAGCACATATTTGCAGCCCACTAGAGGGAATAAGCTCTTGCTTGCACAAACCAACTCACAAACTTGTCTCCTACTCAGACATTAGGACTGCAGCTAATTTGAAGGACTCGGGCATATTTCTAAGCTCCTTGGCATGGGCACGTGTGGATAAGTCATGAGCCCAGAAAAGACAGGGACTCCTTATCCTCAGGCCCTCACTTCTCTTGTAGAAAAGAAACCTTGGTGTGCAGATGGAGAAGGAGCCAGAGTGTCCTCAGGCCAGGTCATCATCTGGCTGATGGGTGCACCAAGACCTTCGCGTATACTGACCTTTGCCTCTGGAGCCAATTCGCCTTTGGTCATTGCATGTTTCACACATTTACCTCTATATCTACCCAAATGCATTTAACTAAAGCAGCCTTGACTGGAACACTTCACAGGATGGAGAATCCACAACTTCTTTGAGTTTGTTCCAGCGTTAACCATTTTCATCATTAAATGTGTCTTGCTTCTTTCGGTACTTGGCTTGAGTCCCCAGACGTTAGTTCTTGTTGTGCTTTTCCCTCCTAAATTAAAGTCCCTTTTGATACCAGTATTTTAGTTCAGTTAAGTATTTTAATTTAGTGAGAATTATTTGTGTTCTTCTCTGAAATAAGCTAAACAGACAAATCTCTTGCTGTGAGGAATTTTCTTCAGTTTTTGAACTTTTCCTTCTTCCAAGGTGGTTTAAAAACCTGTACAGCAAAAGGCAGACCCAGTATTTTATCAGGTGAAATCACTTCCCTCCCTACTGCCCTACTTACCAATCTGAGGATTGTACTAGCTCTTTTTGCATGAAGATCTCTTGGGATTGCTAACATATCACAATGAGATGGTTGTCTGCTCTGACCTGTGCCTCCAAATCACACCTGCAGCTTTCAGAGCTAAATTACCGATTTTGAAGATATGCCCACATTACTTGCCCCTAAATGTGTCACATCACATTTGTCTCTATTAAAAATGCATTTTGTCTGTAATGTTTCACTGCCCTGCCATTAGTGGTAGTTGCCATTCTGGCAGTTTTGTGCCACATCCAGATTTAATCAACCACAGTCCTGTATTTCCTTTTGAGTCCTGTTTACTGTCAGATCTAGTATCAGTCTCTGCAAAATCCTATCAGAAACACTCCACTGAGTGATGATTCCACATCGCAAGCTACTTTGTGAGATGCCTTGGTTAATCTGTAATCCCTTTAAAGCACACCTCATTCACAGTAGTTATTGCTAACTTCTTTATTGGCCACATTTGATCAAATGTCCCATGAATGAAAATTTATCTACAAATTGAGGTAATAACCTCAAATAATGGTGTCAAAGGACACAGCGAGATAAGATCTGTTTTCTCTGTAATAACATATCACCTAAAATTACTTCTTCATGGCTTACACCCTTACATTCCAGTTAACTGACTCCTTTATAATCCTTTTTATTATTTTGCCTGCTGCTGGGTTCAGCATGGCTGGCCTGCTACCTACTGCTTTTTTTCAAATATTGGCAGCTAAGCATTTTCTCAGGCTCCTGAAATTTCTCAGACTACATAAAATTCATTAAGAATGCACATCAGTTGGCTGGAATTCTCTTCAGCCTGCTCTATGCCACTGCTCATGACAAACTAGCCAAGTCTCAACCTTTTGAAAAAAGAGGGAAGCAGGATAAACTGATGCAGGTCAGTTCTGGGCAAGTCATTAACAATACTGTCTGAGGAACGAGTTTGGCAGGACAATTAATTTTTCACTTAATTTTAAACACAAGTGCAAATTCATCTATTTTAGCCGAAAAGGATGCAAGTTGTTATGTGTGTTCAAGCCTAGCAATATGTTCTCCAACAGTAGTATGTGATATCATCTTGCATCCCTCGGAGTGACAAAGTATAGCCAGTAGACTCCCACCATTTTTTGTAAAGTTAGCCATGTACCTTGTAGTTCATGTGCTTTACAGAGAGATATTTTCTTATAGACCTGAGATTGCAGAGCTGGCTCTGGAGCTTGGAATCTCTTGACACGCTGCTCAATGCCTTTGTGTACCTTTTGCCTCCTTGTGTGAGAAAGAAATTTCTTCAGAATCCTTTTATTCTGGGGCTGTACAGTAAGTTTCAAACTACAGTAGGATGCCATACAGTTATTGCTGTCCACAGAGAGAGCTGATAATTATTAAAATTACAGCTCTTGGGATCAGTCACAGTTTAAGCTAAGTCCGGCTCCTGGGTACTGCTCATTGCGTCTGTACTATGAGCAATTGGACACAACACAGCTTGCTTTTTCACATCTCTGCATTGCTCTCAAGACTCAAATTCTTTGATGATTTAAGCTGTCTCTCCTGCCTGCCTGTAGGTGTACTGTCTGGTCCTTCAGGGAATTACAATGAATATTCCTCCTGCCAGTTTGCTCATATCCACTGCTTTGTAGTCCCAGGTGAGCTCTGCTGCAGCAAGGATCTGTGTTTTACATTTACTTTATTTTTATGATATACTGTAAGACACCGCTGGAGTCTCCAGTTCCCTGATAGCCTCTGGCTTTTGAAAGATTCTGTTTGGTCCCTACAGCTGCAGTCTGTATGCTCATTCATCACCTGCTCCATAGGAAAGTCCACCTCTCGGTGAATTCATGCAGGCATGATGGAATAGGGTGAGCTGTCCTGCCTTCCTATTCCTACCACAGGTGCACCTCAGGAATTGGTGTTTGCTTTGTGGATGTTCCCTCTTCATTCTTGATGTGCTGTTATGAAAAGCCCCTGCCACACCACCACACTGTTACCATCCCTGATAGATCAGGTTCCTTTGAGGCTTGCTGGTATGCTGTGTGTATCACGCACTGGGAAGCCAGTGTGTTGTGTTGAAGTTGGTTTTGATTTTTTTTTCTTTTTAATTGGCTTGATGAATACATCAAGGGAAATAAAGAACAGGGTAATAAAAGGGAAGCTAGTAGAATGCAACACTGAGGAGCTGAAATGATGGCTTATTGAATCATTCTCAGTCAGGCACCAATAACTGTTGTTATAGGGCTTCTCTGTGTCACTGTGTTAGAAAAGTCATTGTCAGGAACCACCGGGGATGAAAATCCAGTTAATTTGGTGAGCTTGCTGTGTGTAAAGCTCCTGGGAGAAGCATTCAGCTCACGGAGTCAATGAACCAAGGTCAGAAAATTCAGCTGCTGATGTCATTTGAAGTACCAAAGTTTAATAATGCTTTTTGAAGACATCAGTGTTGACAGACTTTGTTCCTATCCTACAGCCTTTGGTAGCTTCAAAGTGATGATTAAACTTTTAAAAATGATGCCCTGCCTGTTGGTGACATATCTTTGTGCTGTAACACTTAAGCCTTACATATTTATCAGTCAAAATTTGATTACTAATACGAATGATATAGATTCATTGTTTAAAAGCAGCATAAACAGACAACAGTATTTTCTCTTAACATGTTCATAAACTATAAAACACTTGTAAGATTCTATTTCAACTAAATAATTCACCTCTATGTCTTACAAATCTGTGAAATTATTTTACTTGGTACCTCTCTTCTTTTGGTAGGCAGAGACTTCCAGTTTGCACCTGCAGAGAGTTGCAGTTTGCACCTCTTTGTTCAAGCAAAGGCATTACTGATTTGGATGTGTGCATTGACCGCAGAGGACGTACCTGATAAAAAATGTGAAAGGCAGCCATGGTGGTGATGATCCGAACACCCACTCCCTGTCCAGATTCTTCCAGGTACCAGTTGTTTAGCCACAGCTTGCAGGACTAAGCAAAAGAGGTTTGCACTGCAGCAACTGCCTCCAAATTCCAGTGTAACTGTACCCAGTGCGAACTGACAGTGCATGCCCAAGGACAGCTGGGACCCACCTCATTCATTTTAGAAGAAAGGCTAATAAGAGAAACTTATTGACACCAAGTATTGTCCATCACAGGATTTCATGCCACCTATGTTTCAAAAACATCTGATGAAATCACTGGTGCTTGGAGCTACAACTGCACAAGTTTTCTCTCTCCCAGCTTTCCCTCACCTATACAAGCACTAGCGATGTTAACATCCCAAACAAGACACATAGGCTTGTTACTGCTCCACGAACGCCATCCTCAGGGGAGCATTCAACTTCGTGGACGCCTGTGAATCTTGTCCAGGCTTGTGTTCCAGTCACCTGATATTCTGGGCAAGATATAAAATTGCTGCATCCAAGGCTAAGCTCAAGAATAGTTGTCTTCAGGGGTAACTGTGGCTGATTTCTATCCATGACTTGAGGCACAGACCGTATGCAAAATCCATCAGCTTTTCATAAGAGAATTTACTGAGTTTTTTTCAAGTCACTGATTAGCTCAGGGACTCATTTACAACATGGAGAATTTATCACATAAATTTACTCTCTTCTGCCACAAATTTGATGAGGCTTGAGTTGCTGATGGCATTAAAAACCTTTCTCCATTGCTACACAGTTCTGTTCCTGAAATGAATACTTGCTTTGGATCCTCTGTTGCTTTCTCTGTACCTATTTTTTTTTGTGTCATCTTTTGGAAATATCAAACTTCAGATAAATTTTGCAGCTTCCGTATAATCTGGTAGTGCTAATGACCTGGTGAAGTCAATTACTAGTTAACACTGTTCATTCTTTGATTAAATTAATTCTGTAGTAACAGAGACAATGATGATCTCATTAGGAGTTACACTTGTAACCCATCCAATGCCGCCAGTGCCCAGGGAGTACCGAGGGACTCCTTCAGCTCACTGTGTTGCACAACAATTAATATTTGTCCTAAAAACTTCCTCCAACATCCTTTGCCGAGCACTTTCCAACTCCATTCTTTCTGTTGGTACTAGAAGACATCTTTAATTTCTACTCGGACACCTTGTCATGTTTCTATGAGGGTGAATCACTTCTAAAACAACTCCTCCTGATATAATTATGTGCTTCTTCCCTGACTTTACATACTTTAATAGGTTATCAACAACGTCAGAGAGGAAATTGGCCAAGCAGCTAATGGACTGACAGCATCTGCCTCATTAGCACTGACTGCATTTATCTAGGGCTCTCAAACTGTTCAAACAAAGCTTTGACACCCATCTGATATTTTAAAGTCATATGTACTTACACCTTTTCATGAGTTATCTTGAAATTGATCAGTTAAATCATGGCTGACAGTTGTTTTGTATGATTACTAACTCATGCGTGTAATTACCACCTAACTTAACTATTTTGAGAGTAAATTTTGTTGTACATCCTGTTCTTTGAATCCCTTCAGCTGATTACTTCTCAGTGGCCTGCCACACTAAGATTCTTCCAAAAGAATGTACAGATCCAATTTAAAGACACTTGACGCCAACAGTTATTTGTAAAACTCTACTCAAAACCATTTTAAACATCTGTTCTTTTGATTAAATTGTTTTCAGCTTTGTCTCTTGCATGGAGTAGTCTACACATAGTAGATTAACACAACAACTCGGAGAACATGATCAATACCACTTTATCTTAATGAATTCCATGTTTTGGTCTTCCAGACCTGACCTCTAGCTTAGGACAGCTGCACTTCTTGCATCTTTTCTTCATTGGCTTGCTTGCAACTTCACAGATGCAAGCAATCTTGCTATAAGGTTGTTCATTGTTATCATCTTTGGATAAATAAAGATATTTTCCTAATGGATGCAAATGGCTCTTAGTATGCAATATTTTCTATTTCAGAATATTTAATTTTAGATTGTAATTCTCACCATCTTCTAAAAATTTATTTTCATTCTCTTCACATTTAATATTCACATGGTAACAATATCCACAAAAAAAAAAAGTTTCCACAGCCACTATCTTTCTAGTGATGATGGCATGGATGACCATCACTGTAGATTTTTTCATTGATAGATCTGAATATGTGATTTACACTAATGCATCAGCTCATGAGTTTTGTCCTTACATCTGAAGTAAAGTATATTCTGTCCCATAAGCTGCTGATCCACCCCAACAGCTTCATTGCCTTCCCAGAAGCCTCTCCTTTCTCATTTGCTATTGCCTTGCTCTTTGGACAGCTTTTTCATCATGAACATGCTGCAGTATTTCTGATACTCAGCATGATGCATTTTTACTCTCACCTGGGTTTTCCATGATCTCCAGAAGTGGAATCTAATTGTGGATTTTGGCAGCTCTCCGAAGGACGCTTTCTCAATTTATGGCCTGAGGGGACACTTCATTGGCACCTGGAACTTCTGAAGTTCATAGCAGAACTTCCAGTGTGTGTTGTACATACTACATCGTTTTTGGAAAGATGTCCGCTCTTTTTCATACTCACCAATATGTTCTGTTGGTCAGACACAATTGAAATCTGCTACAACCTGTATAGTTTATAAACTGCAGATAAAATTATTAGTATCATACAAATAGGAATACTAGCAGTGGATTTATGAACAAAACTGGAATCTTGGTTTTAGTGACTCCCTGAGCCCCACAAATAAAGCCCGTCAAAACGAATGTTTGCTACCTCAGATTATACTAGCTACCACATCAGCACATGGAGAAAAATCTTAAGGTATGTTCATAGATCTGATGAAAACAAGGATGATTCGCTCATTAGAAAGCATCATAAAATGAGATAGAGAAGTCACTTAAAAGTCAAACCACAGTTACATGACTTCTGAAGATGGGACTCTGCATCTGGCTGCCTCCGTGTGAGGCAATTAGAAGACTCCATGATGTTTAAATCATCTTCAGTATCTTCCCTTTGCTATGAATGCCTCATATAGACTCTTGTCTAAAATAAACAACCTTTCAGATTACAAAAAAGTAAAGAAGACCTAAATGGCTTTGAAAGGAAAAGGAAAAAATTAATCTCACCAAACCTGTGCAACAAAGGGAACAAAGATACTCTTGTTTTGAGAGACAGGACTATCACCACAGAGTGCATTGAGAAAAGAGGAGAAAAAAAGAGATGTGCAGTTCAAATCTAAATTTCCTCCTTACCCATGGGGAAGTGAGAAATTCCAGAAAACGTGGAACAGTTGGAAAGGATAAAAATATCAGGAGATGCAACAAAGCAAAACGTTCCCCCAGACGAATAGGTTTCCCCTTGATTAAACAAAAAAAAAAATTGAAATGTGTCTGAATTAAACAGAACAGAAAATGAGAATCTGCAATACACAGCTATAATGGATGAAGCACGAGATGAAAGGTCTGAGATGAATCTTGATTGGTATGTCGTGCCTCAGTTTTTTTTTTTTCTAATTTTGTACAACTCCCTCACAACTAGGTAATGACTTAGCTCCTGAGTGTATCCCATTAAGATCGCATAATGAAAGCTGGGCTGCTGCTGAAAAAATTAGCAATAAGTGAAGACTGCTATTTTACTATTGATAGCAATTTTGGTAGTGGTGCCAATAAAAAATGGATTATGTCATTGACCTGAGAACATCAACAATAACCTGTCTTGGTGAAAAAGCTCATGATCTAGCTAGTAGTTATCAAATCATATACACAAGCTTAAATATATGTATAGCTACTGTATTCTTAGTTTTTCTTTAAAAAGCCCCTGCTTAAATATTGTTCCATCACTGTCTGCACATGTCCTTCTGATCACTAAACCAGGCAGCATAAATAGAGGGCACTGGGCACAAATAGCCCTTGTATTCATTTAAATCATAAGATAGCACTATTATCAACAACCACCACAATCATATCCAAAAAGGAACACGTAAACGCTGTTAATCCCTCTAAGAGTCAAGAAAATGATCACAGGACTCTTTCTAGGGTATTTTCCTAAATGTTCATGTTTTTGTTTACCACAGCCCCTGTTAATTGATAAATTTTGCATTTGCGTCACTTGCCATTTCCAGGCAGGCATGTCTCAGTAGTCGCCTCCCCCAGACAAGCCACCTCCCCAGCTCTGTTTGCTTCCTTTCATGCCTCCTCTCTCTCTCAAGCTAGTTACAGCTCCAGTGTTCTCATTTCATCACATTTCTGTACTGACATGTACAGAAGGTGATGCAGCAAGCTTGAAGTCTATTTACATACTACAAGTGACTACGTGTTAAATTTAGCTGGTTGCACCCAGCAGAGAGGGGCCTTCCAAAAACGATCTTCCAGAACAACAAACCAAACTGCATTAGCTCAGTTCCATCAGCAAAGGAGTAAACAAATTGTTACCCTGATTGAATAAATTACCAGTGCGGTAGCTGGAAGAACCCCTCAAATTAACACTAAAAGAGGGCAAGGAAGCAGATGACAGCTATATTTTAAGTTGGTACCCTACATAAAGAAGGAAAAACCTGTAAAATGCTGGAACCTCAATCTAAAAGGGAACTGCATGAATCAGCTTAGTTCACCTGGCCAGTTACTAGCTCAGGGAAGCACTGAATCTAGCCAAAGCAAAAAGCAAAACAGCCCAAGGCCAAAGCAGAGTGCCATGACAAAAGCTATACTGCAGTTCTATTTGTCTCCAAACTTAACAACTAATTTCATAATTTATGCAATTTAGTAGAATGTGAATTTCTCCTATAAACTCATCCAGAGCTAAGGGAAACTCCATGAATGCTGGCAGATCCCCAGCACTCATTCCCTGAGCAGTGCCGATGCTGGAAGAGGACTTTTCACAGTTACAGTGTAAAGCATTCAGACAGCAGGTTGGGAATCCTCCCCCTTCTCCTCATTCCCAGAGGCCGACACTCCAGGTTTAAGCTTGTTTTAGAAATGCTGGCATGTGAACGGTGACACCGGTTCACAGTGAGAATCCATTTAAGCCCAGTGTTTTGCCTCCTACAATAGCCATTTGGAGATTCCTTGGGAAGAGCAAAACCAGAGAAAATTCATACAGTACTTCCCCTAATAGTCTGACAGCCTCTGACTATTTTCAGCTTAGGGAAATATCTGTCCCTGTTGTAGTTTTAGTGTCCAGGTAGATCTCTCTTCGGTGCACATTTCCAGTCTTGTCTGAATTCTTGTAAACTTCTTATATCACAGCACCCTTTGGCAAAGCGGTCTGCTACTCACCTCCTTAAAGAACCACCTCCTTTTGTTTGATATCCTGCCCCACTATTAATTCACTTTATTTTCATTTCATAGCTCCTAGTTTTTCTGCAGTAAGAGGCAATCAAGAGAACCCCTACCCACCTTTCCACATTACTCCTGTTTTGGTGGCTCTCTAGCAACCCCTTTAAGCTCTCTCTTTTCCAGGCTGAAGACTACTAGCCTTCGCAGTTGTTCCTTATGCAGAAGTTGATTTATGCCTTTGATCACCCTTGTTGCCCTGCTGTGAATCTTCTCTAAATCTAAGCTACCTTTTATAAGTCAAGGGGGCTGGTACTGCACAGTATGCAAAGTGTGGTGACCAACATTACTAATATTTATTTTATTCTTTTGACTGCTCCTGAGCACGAGAGAGCCATCTATCAAACTCTCAGAGGTCTCTTCTGAGTAGTGGAGGTTGCTTCAGAGGCCATTACCGCAAATGTGAAGGTAGAACTGTTTTGTTTCCCCGGGCGTACCACTTTACATTTACCTATACTGAGTTTCACCGCCATTTTATTGCCAAGTTTCATAAAGACTTTCTGAGATTCTTGACAACTGGCCATTGCCTTTACTATTTTGAATAATTTCCTATCATCAGTAAACATTATAGCTCAATGTTCAAACTCTTTTCAAGGCCACCCATGCATACAGTGAACAGGTGAGGATCCAGCAGAGACTCCCGCAAAACTTCACCAGTAACCTCAGTCCATTATGAGGATCCATGCCAGGATTCTCTCATTTGTGCCAGAGCTGGGATGTTTATTATGCAAGGTAAGGTACGACTTTACTACCTTTTTTATTTCCTAAGCCTCCAAAATGCTTATTTTAGTTAAAAACCAGAGAATGAACACTGGCCATCACAGCATTTTATTATCTGTTATTAAAGATGACAGGACAGAGGAATCCCTCGTGGTAATGTTGAAGTTTCCAGTATACCAATGACAAAATGAGAAGTACCACGAACTCCAAAGGTAATTTCCTTAAAAAGGAAAGCAAGCAGAGGAGAAACAGCAGAAGAACTGGCTGATATCCAGGCTGATAAGAATATTATCACGATGAAATCTTTGCCATCCATCCTCCCATATGAATGACACAAACTATGATGGGCTGGTACACGCATCAGGTTCAGTGGAGCTTGCAGATACAGTTATTGAAAAGAGAAAGCATAACAGCATCTGGCTATTTATTATTCAGGTTGCTCCAATGCAGACTTGTCATCTGCTTTAAAACTATCTGAGGTGCTTGACAAGATGCAGAATGCAACAAAAACAAGTCAGGAATTTCTAGTCTGCAAAATTTTATTAAGCAACAGCTGGACAACTCTTACAACTCAAATCATCAAGGAAAAATAGGGCAATCAGTCCATCGCTCAATCATGTAGACAGTAAAGAATTTGGACAAACCACATTTTTATAGGGAAACCAACAATGCTTTCTAGGCACCTCCTGCAAAATCTATTACACAAGATACATAAAGGGAGAGGCAGATCAGGGTAGTCTAAGTACAGTGGAAACCAGGTATACCGTGGTATACTGAGGAGAAAACAAAAAAGAAAACTTGGTTTTCAAAAAAATATATTTTAAAAATAGTATAGGTATGTAAAAGTACACAGACTGTGTACCAAATTTTCAAAAGCCATAAGAAAAACATGCGGGGCTTGCTAGCTTAAGAACGCATGCACCTGCATGACTATATGCTCATTAAAAAAAAAAAAAAAAAAAGAAAAAAAAATCCAAAATCATGTTCAAAGTTGTAGTACCAAAGTAATGCATTTATAAACAAATGCAACTCCCCTTCTTTTTCAGGAAACACTACAGTGCCTTTTCAATCAAATGCATCCCCATGCTATTCCACAACACCTTATATTTTATCTACAATAAACAACGAGATCTTGAACAGACATACCCTTCCCCAAACACACAACGCACACACAAAAAAAGAAGCAGCGGATGCAGAAATAGTGAAATGAAAGGCAACCAAAGGCAAAACACGTATCAAGCAAACAAACAAAAGAAACAAAGGGAAAATTAGGAAAGTTCTGAACAAATAGCTTGAAACAACATAGGTAGGAATTACAAGCTGAGCACGATTCTGATGAAATACTTGCAACTCAGGTGTCTGCACATTGTTCAAAAATGTTTCTTTTATTATTACTTTACTCTTAATCCATACTTTAAACCATCTACTTGGCCAGTAAGATAAACATTCCACAAATAGACAACATTCACCAGGACTGAGAATTGCTGAATCAGATCATATTTTTAAATTTGCAGTAACATAATCCCGGAGGGCAAAGATTAAGAATAAACTGTCAGGCTTTAACATCATACTATCTGATTTTTTCACTGAACGCTCTGGACAGGGAAGTATTTGGTATTTTCATTTATTTAATTTTAAGTCTCATCATGAGACAACAATCATGTTGTTTTTATCCTGCAGTCAGCTCTGGGTCAGCAAACTGTGCACTTGCATAGTGCTCCTCAACAATCAATTTGCCTTGAAGCACAAATTTCTCACTATAGGTCCATTTGCACAGTCAAAAGTTGAAGGGTGAAGTTTTTCATTTTCTTAGCAAGAATTGCTTCACTGAATCCTACTTCATTCTTTTACGCGGTTAATTGCTTCTGTCTTAAAAACCTAATTTTCTAGATGCAGCAACAATCAAACTGCCCAAAGAAATTATCTCCTGATACATCTTCAGAGATATCAGGCAACACAGAAAGCTGAGTCTTCTAAACTTAAAACTTCTCTGCAGGACTTTTTCAGAAGAAAACTAAATAAATACAAAGAGAAAATAATTCACATAGCCCATTGTTCACAAGTAGAAATTAATCTCATTCCTTCGAGAATGGTCCAAGTAAATTCCAACCCTGCAAAGAGGACCTGTGGTGCCTACCTGCAGACTACTCCTGAGGGTAGCAGGACTCTAAATTGGTATTTGCTGATGGAGGATTGTGCTTGCCTTGAAGGTGAAGGGACTTGAAAATGAAAAAATTGATCTTTCAGAATTTTTCCATTTTTGTCAGCAGTATGACAACATTTGCTCTCTTATACTGGGAAAACCATTATGCCAATCTCTAAATAACATAAACAGCTTGCTCTCCTGTGATGGAATCCTAGAAATGGGAATAAAAGGCAACAATCTGAATAACTGCCCTGTGCCCAGGATTTTACGTCTAGCATTCTTCAGGGGGGGTTATATGGAACTGTCAATATAGTTGTTGGCTAATGCTTTATAACTTTCTTAAGAGGATATATGGGTCATTTAAATCATTCTTACATTATAATCCCACAGTAAAGGGAAAGGTCATTTTGGGTTGATTCTACTCTCCTATGTATCTTGGTGTAACCATGTAGTGAGGCTAGAAGTCGGCCCTCTGTCAGCATGTCGCACAAGTGACTCATCTGTTACTACGAATCTCCAAGTCAGACTTGCTGGTCTGGAGTGGTTTGGGCTCCGCAGAAATGTGCATTTTCCAAACTGCTGCTCTGGGAAACACATTCTTAAAAGCTAGTAAAAGTTTACTCTGCCTTCTCTCCCTTTTCTCTCAATCGAATAAGTTTTTGCAGGTGTTGCTCTCTTCATGGGAGACTTTGAACTGTTTCTGACAGGTAACAGGGCACCCAGATAACATAGGATCACACACATCAGGCTGCAAAAAGCAAATGCACAGAAATTGTCTGAGGCAACAATCAGACAAGCTCCGAAATGTGTTTGGAACTTCTGCGAGAACACTAAAAAGACACATCAAGGAAAGCCTGGACCTACGGAAAGTATAGGCTCAAGGCTTCAGCAAAGTCAGATATCTTTGTCTGACACCTGTACACCTTCATGTATCTTCATAAAATCAATGGAACAAAACTGGAGAGAGAAATTTAGAACTGATTTGCTTGTGGTTGCATCTCAGGGAAGTTTATCTAACTGAGATGAACCTGTGTACAGATTTACTGTCATACAACCAATAGTCAGGCAGCCCATGGCACATATTACTGCTGCCTCTGGAACAGAGTGCAAAATTATTAACACGATAATTCCTTTTTTCCCTCTTTTACCCCCCTCTTTTACCCCCCTCTTTCTCACAGTTTCTTAGGGTGCAGCAGAAACATTATATTCTTGCTGTTTCAAGCTAAAATTTGCCACTCCATGCATGGTACACTTTATACCAGACTTTATGTATCAATTTCTAGACTGTTAGGAGCTATATTTTGAGGATATCAGCCATATTTTTTCAAAAGAATCAGGTTCTGTGTTGCATCCCTTCGCAACTCCAGTGGAGCCGATTCTGACTTCAAATGGCCACCATGGCCACTAGCTGGCACCGGGGCTTTCTCTGCCCAAAGCTGCTGCAGCCCAAAGCTGCTGCAGCCCAAAGCTGCTGCAGCCCAAAGCTGCTGCAGCCCAAAGCCCGTGGCAGCTGCAGGCTGCTCTTGGCACTGAGCTAGAAGGATGCGGGGAGGATGAGCCTGCTCCACCAGGTCTCCGACGGAGCATCTTTAAGCAGCAAAGCTGCTGCAGGCAGCGTCAGGGCTCAGCTCCATAAAGCTCTGCACAGTGCTAGCTCAGATATCAGAAGCACTATGGCTGTGCTAGAATCAGCTGAGCCCAGCTGAAGGAGGAGTGTTATTGGTCTGAGCAGAGGAAAACACATGTACTGCCACACTATTTCTCGTGCCTCAGCTAGCTTATTCCAAGCCAGTTTGCTTGTATCTCTGCTTTTTACAAACTGAGCCTATATGGTTATATCCTTTTTTACCATGTAAGCCACCTTATTTTATTATCTCAAGAAAAAGCACTCTACTAAGAAGAGGGAAAGCAAATCGAACCTTGCATTTTTAAAACCACACCCAACTGAAATATATAGTTAGAAACACGGGAGGAAAACAGTGAAGAGGAACAGGTTTCTGCAGGTCCCATCTACACTCTTTGTAGTCTACACAGTCCTCCATAGCAAACTCACTGCGTTCAGCTGTCAGAAAAATACTTTTGCCTGCCTGCATTATAAAATTTTGCATGCTATCCAGCAAAACCAGGTCTTCCTATATGCATTTTTAACTTCTTGCAGCAAAACATACTGCTAGCAAACAATTACTTACAAAGATGCTCTTTAAATATAAATAAGAAAGTGTGTATAACTCACTGATACATAGTAATAAAATAATCCCTAAATCACTTATTACATTATGCAAGATAAATAATTTGTCTTTTGGACATTAACAGATCTGCATTAAATTATCTTTAAAAAAACCCACTCAAAACTCCCTCAAAAAAAAAAACACCAAAAAACCCCCCAAACAAACCCAACAATAAAACCCAACCAAAAACCCACAAACCCCCTAGACTGTCGTAAGTATTGCACAACTAAAAAAAAACAACTTTGGAAAAAACATACTTAACTACTGGAAATTACTGTATGTATAAAAGAACTAGACATTTCTCAACACTTTGCTACATTCTTCCTAGAAGAACTTAGTTATCTACAGAAAACCTGGGTTTTACTAAAGAGATATAAAATGTAACATCTATCTTCTGGCTGAATGCAATAGTGATCTTCAGGATTTAAGTGATTATTTTGGGGGACGGGGGCTTTGAAATTTTTTTCCTGTATTGTATCTCAGTGAAAAATAAAACAACTGCCATTTTCTCTTGTCCTCTGTATAATTTAAGATCCAGTTGCACGCTCAGACATTCACATAATTCCCATTCCTTTCATTAAAATTCTACATATTTGAGAGTATTTTCTCTCTCTAATACTGGGTATTCTCTACGCCACTGAAATCCTCGAATAAAGGGACTCTGTCAAATTATTTTCAAAAAGATAAAAGGTAATCTTATCTTATAGCATGTTCTGACAAGTAAATGGGAAGGATGTTGGAAATTGCATTTTTTTCCCTCATTTATGATAATTATTCCTTGTGCTTTGCTGGGGCAGAAACCAGGTCTCTCCTGTGCCAAGGCCCTTTGTAAGTGCCATCAGAAGGACCCAGTCATGACCTGGGCCACTGAAACCAAAGCACTAACTCTGCTACTTGTTGTACTGGGTTTCATTTCTTGGTTTTCCATCAGCATAAACCTACTGATAATCGGAAAAAGTTTGGCAATGAACCAAGTGAAGAGGAATACTGACCCCTGGAAGGTTAAAGAGATTGCACAGAGAAGTCCTTCTATTCGGATTATATTTTGTTCAGAAAAACCATTCATGTTGTTTCCACATAACGAGAATTCTGGCTTAAAACCACCAGTGATGTTCCTTCCAGCTGAAGATGTCTAATGTGACTGAGCGGCCCTTTCCTCAGCCAGCCAGCAAGCAAGCCATGGTATGTTTCTTCTCTTACCATGTTCAGTGTGTGCCTGTTATACTCTAATTAGGGTATGACTGGTTAGCACAGACCTAAGGGCAGGTAAGGACTCTCATCAGCCAGCTTTCCTCCTTGTGTATTGGAATCAGTGGGCTGAGAATTCAGCTCACTGTTTGTACAGCGTGTAACTCAATATAAGACAAAGGGCTTTCTCCACAAAAACCCAAGGGAAACACTTGGATTTTAAAGGGACCAGAACCAAACCCATTTTGGTTCCTCCATTCCACACGCATTATACATACAGGCACTCAAACTGCTGAATAAATCATGCATGTGAGAAAGAATAAAAATGGGCCCAGACAACTGATGGAAATTAACAAAAATAATTAATTAAAGCAGATGACGATCTGCTAGATGACAAGGAGAATGTCGCACCTGACCACTTCCACACGTAAGCAGAAGCCACCGAGCTTTGGGACTACACAGGCACAGTACCACCTACTTTCCCCCTCCTTCCTTCCTACTTCTGCTTTCTTGCTCCAAGGAAACCATCTTGCATGTGGTTTTTGCTGGACTTACCCGGCAGGACATTACCTGTGGATGATCTGCCTTGTCATCTCCCTTGGCAACTCTGAAACTGCTCTCTGACTGGCATTACCCCCTCTGTGCTGCACAGCTCTAGAAGCCTCAGCAGAGCAGAAGTTAAAAGCTCACTGTGTGTTGGTAACTTCTACTACAGCAGGGTCTTATCTTAGGTAATATGTTCCTCTGGAATGAATCAAGCACAACGCACATCTGCCCTACCGTTAGGATTTAAGAAAAGCAAAGAGAGAAAATCACACCTATTCATCTTAAGTTATATCAAGTTTTTCAAGTAAGACGTTGAACTGTGGATGAAAGACAAAGACAAAGCAGCCCATTGACACCTCAGCCAATATATCTTTCTCAGTGTGCCTTTCACTTCAGAAGAGTAATTTCTGAGGGAAATCTGCAGCTAAGTTTTGTAATTGAATGTCCAAATAATCAAATGAATAGTTTTGGGTTTTGTGTATCACTGGGGAAACTACTTCCATACAAAAACATATTCTGTAGCAAAATGCAGGCAAGGAGGAAAGAGAGAAAGCAAATAAATATGTGCACAACATATGGACAACACAGAAACTCTTCTGTGCAAGCAACCCTTCTGAAATGCTCAACAGGTCTGCATGTCCACCAGAAAGAACTGCAGAGCCATGCTACAGCTATTAAGCCTTCCTCTAGAACACTCCACCTAAACTTTGGCTTCCCACTCTTATCTGGAGCATTATATTCTCAAACCATAGTCACAAAGACTACTCAAGTAGCAAGGTGATAAAAGGGATGATTCTGTCCAATTTTTCCTTCCTCTTTCAACTCACTTGTTCTCCAGCCTTGATGTTGTTTCTTGTAATGAAAGTGCTTTCCTGATGAAATTGCCTCCTATAATGACTCGTTATACTTCTGTCTACTTCCTAATTCAAGCACTGATACACTTTTGTAGAATTTGATTCATACCAATTGCTAAGAAGACCGAATACACTAGGCCTTCTCATTGGGTTGAAAAACTTTGTTTATAAAGTGTAAACACATCTGAATGAGGAGCATGTACAGGTGTGGCCCTGGAGGCACACGTGGTCACACTGTACCTCTCCCAACTACAGGCCAAATCGGAGAATACTGCTGATCAACATGAGCAAAGAAGCAATGTTCATAGATACTCCCTCCCTATTTTCTGTCACCTACTGAAGCATGTTTATCCCCAATAACAAGAATTACAATGCTTGTAATTATTTCCTCCTCTATCTTCTGTCACCTGCTGAAAGATGTTTATCCCCAATAACAGCACACAAAACAAGCAGACGTCAACTTCTTTGATACATGGGTTTTTAAACCACCCATTGGTAACAACTGTTTCTCTTCTGAATAACACATCATTATTTATATATTACACATTGACCTAAAGCCTCCATGGAACTTGTGGTGCTTAGTTATTGTCAAAGATCAGAGAAGAAACACATGTCTTCAAGTATCATAGCTTCTTTTTTTCTTTTTTTTTGCTGCTATCACTGATGTTGTAGTCGTAGTAGTAGTAATAGTAGTAGTAGTACAAACTGGACCAGAAAAAAAGTTATGTTCCCTGTTTTAAAAAGAACAGCATGATATAAGGCAGTCTATCAAAAAGAGCAGTTGTTTTTAATCCCTCTATAAACTTATATCAGCTACTGTAGCAAACACGGCAGAACCACCACAACAAGCCAAAAGCCACACTTCTCCACGTAACACTGAATGGCTCTCAACCCTTCGCTCTTTCTGAGACCCAGCACAATGCTTAAAAAGAAAGAAAACACCTGAAAACAAACAAACGAACAAAAAAACCAAAACAGAAAACAGCCCCCCACCCTCTACCCCGTGACTGATTAGAGTTTAATGCCCTTCTGTTGGGCACCAAGAGACTTTTCCAGTTTTACTGCCTTCTTTGCTCCCAGGCACCTCTGCACACCTAAAGCAGGCTGCCCTGACATTTTCCGGTTTGGACTTTATGAGAAGGTTAACATTTCCTCTCTCCAGTCTCTACTTGTTCATTTGAGGCGTTGAGTTACATTAGCCAGAGCAACAGCAAAGGCTTGCACTGCAGAAAATGGATACTGAAAGTCCAAAATGTAAGCATTGCCATCAATCCTTCCGAACTGCATCACCTGGGAAGCAGGGGAAGAGGAGAAGGGAAGAAAAAAAGAGAACAAAGTCAAAAAAAGTGGACCACAGAAAAGGAACCAGAGAAGAATAAAAGCTAAATATTTTTGCTCCTTTGTAAGAACCCCTCACCTTTTGAGCTAATATGAATGGGGCTACTCACAGAATGGGGTATGATGCCAAAGAAGAGTAAGAGCACTGTTTTATTTGTCTGTATAGATTATTTGGCTGCAATATTTGACTCCATAGGGTAAACTGAGCTTTAAAACATGCTAGACTTTATACAGCATTGGTATAAGTAGATCATCACCAATTACTTCAGCAGATGTGGGTTACACCAGCACCATGCTTCCTGAAGGAAAATACCATTCTCACCCTCGGAGAGATCCTATAATCAGGAAAACAGGTTTTGTTTTCAAAGAAAGGAGCTTTTAGGGAAGGGGAATAACCAATCTCCTAACTCTAGCACTTCACAGCTGGTAAGCTGTATGTTCTCGGCAGTTCTGTTTGCCTTTGCATAAACTTTGCTGGCACATAATTACACCAAGAATGAACAGGCAAAGTGGCAGTGGGAGCTGTTCAAAATGTAAAGCAAGACTAGTCAGGTTGTTCGTCATTCTTCCACAGGGAATATCTGAAGTTTGGCCTATCATTACTCCTTTTGCGTTCGGTTCATCAGAAGCCCAGACCGTATTTGCTTTACAGTGAAGATCCCTGAGCTAGAATGGAGGCTGCCTATGCAAGCCAAGTCAGGCTTTGCTCCCCCACCAAAAAAACCTACAGCGGGTGATTCTGCACAGTGGTCCATGGGTATGTATCCACAGCCATTTAACTGAAGAAGGGGTATAAATGACTCCAATCACTGTGCCTTTTTAATGAGCTGTTGTTACACAGACAGACAAAACCAAGAGACTACCCCTGGTCATGCATGTTGGACATTTAAGACATCTAACTCCCAAGTTAAATCAGAGGGATTTGAGAGCCTTGATGTCTTTAATAAATCAGAAGTGACTTACAGAGATGGGACAGGCTGTACAAGGAAATAAATATGTGTCTCCTGAGTCTTAGTCCAGTGTCCTGCTGATTGGTATCACTTAATAGCCTGGGTTTGGTGTAGTAACATCCCACTTGGGCCAAGGTGAGAGATCCTAAAATGAATGCTTTGATCTTTTGAACTATCCACAGACCCCTCTACACACAGGCAGTTCAGAAGCAGCCCAGGAGCACTTTGTTCTGGGGAGGGTCAGTGCCTCCCTCCTCTAGTATTAAGAACCAGCCCCAGAGGCCTGGTAATGCACAAGGGAAATTTTGGCATGGAAGGAACCTAACTGCTCATCCATTGTCTCTGCCTTAGCTATCTGCTGACTGGCCCACCTTTGTGACCACCACAAGAAGGAAGCAGTGTTCAGTCAGAGGGCTGCTATCCACAATCACCGACGACAAACGTGGCTACTGTTAGGGAGATCGGTTGTGTTTATTACAAAACCCACCTACCTTCAGCAGTGAGAGCCCATGAAACTAAAGGAGGCCTCTATTCCCACATCCCACTGGAGTAAGACCAAACATATTTTGTACATTTACTTTACAGCTGAACTTTACCCTCCGTTCTGAATCTATACCTTTGACGGCTCGTTTTTATCAACCATGTGGAAAAGCTTTTTTTCACGGAGCAGCTAACACAAGCAGGAGGCACTTGGCTGCATGAGAGGCAGAGCTTACTTCTGTGATGGCTCTCCTTCTCTCCGTCCCCCACCCTGGCCCACGTGTGTTGCCCCCGCCTACCTGTCGTCCTTCCAGCTCAATCTGGAAGTTTTTTGCTGACTCTTGGGTCACCCGCCCTCCGAAGTCCAGCTGGTAGACTTGAGTTGCCTCATTCCACAGCGGCTGCTTGTTGGCCATCACATACACAAAGCCCTGGCTCCCCAGCCTCCCGTCCTCCTTCTCGCTGGCCTTCCGGCACTTGAATTCGTCCAGCTCACTGGCTGTCCTCAAACTCCTTTTGGTTTTCCAACCCTTTTTGCTGCCCTGGCTCTGGTTCATCAGTTCATCCCCGCTGATAAAAAGCTCTGGCTCACTCTCTGAACTGTCCTGAAACTCATTCGTTTTGTTTAGCTTCTTGGACTTCAGCTGGTCTTTCTGGCTCTTGACTTTCTTCTTCTCCCTCCCCAGCCGAGGGCTGGATATTAGCGAATTGAAGTCGGTCAGCGTCCTTGCCTCCTTTTTGACCTTGCCCTCAGTGATAGCTTGCACGTTTCCTTCCTCGGCTCGACTGTCCAGGCGCTTGCGGCTCTTCTTGCCAAATTTGTCTGTCCTTTGAGGAACGGGGCTTTCTGTCAAGGAGAGTACCTCCTGGAAGGTGTCTGCTGTCTCCACCATTACCTCTGTACCCACATGGCCCTGCAGCTCTGCCGGCGGAGGAGACATCACCGGCTTCTCCACCACAAGGAGTGGCTTGGGAGGCAACGTGCCCTGGGGGTTCTGTACGGGTGGACAGGCGCTGTAGGAGCTCCAGGGGTGCAAGGCGATTGGTGGCAGCTGTAAACTAGAGCAGGCGCTACTTCCCGGATACATGGGTGGCAAAGGGCAATAGGAGAGGTTGGATGGATAACCTGGCTGAAGCACAACTGTGGGCTCCTGCTGTGCAAACTGCGTTGGGGCCAGAGCTTCTTTGGGGGAGCAGGGGGGCTGCATTCCCTGAAGGGGAGGGGCATTGTAGCTTCCTGGGTAAGGTACTCCAACCCCATAACTCGCCTGGAAAGTGGCAGTGGGACTGGTTGGGGACTTGGGGGAAACAAATGGCACTCGAGACATATCCAGATGTTGAGTTTGACCAATGATGAGAGGAGTAGGTTTTAGAGGGTTGGGCACTGAGCTCTGAGCTGTCCTTTCCTGAGGAACCCATATCTCTTCACTCACCATAGGGTCCCACTGGTACGGTGGTGGCCGTTTTACACCAAGGGCAGCCTCCGTCAAGGACACAGGTACATGCCGTATTGACTTCTCTACTGGGCAATGCTGAGAAAGGGCCTCATCCTCCGTGAAGGCAGAGTTGATATAATCTGCTCGGTCACGGGAATTGTCAGGTGGGCTCAGCAAGCTGTAAGAGGACTGGGAGGCCAGAGGCGAAGTACTGACAGAGTGAGCGATGACAGAGCTGTGCTGGGAGCCACTCGCCGTGCTCAGATCAGGTCTCATGCCACCAATACTGGAAGTGCTGCTACTAGCGTTGGCACTAGTGATGTTGCCCACACCACCAGCGCTTGCGTTGCTGCCGCCACTGCTGCACTGACTGCAGGTGTACAGGGCGGTGGGTACTCTCTGCTGGTATTGCGCTGTCACAACACTGCTCTTGGCCTTCGGGGGAAGTTGCAAGGTGGCTCTCTGACTGTCCACCAGCTGAGCCATTTTCAGGGCTGCCTCTCTGCTGTTCCTCCGCAGAGTTGCATGAATGATACTGCTGTCCAGCCTCTGCGTGATGCTTCTGCCCTGGGACAGCTGGCTGGCAATATCAGGGTAGGGCGGTGGGTCCCCAGTTGGGATGGAGTAACGGGGGACTGTGAGCCGATTCAGGGTGGCGCTGGTGCAGGGCTGCTGCATTTTCTTCTCAGAGGCGGTGATGCGCAAGGTGGCGGAGCTGCCGGGCCCTGGCAGGGTGTAGGTGCTCTGGGCACAGAGCATCCTGGTGCGAGGCCGGCACACCTCCTCCACATTCCCACTGCTGTCAAAAGTTGTTATCCGCTCATACCCCAGGGGTGTCTGGTAGTGCCCTGCTGGGTAGAGGGAGAATTCCCCCTTTTTCAGACAGAGGTCGAGGGGTGGCTGCGGGGGGCCGGGTGGAGGCGGTGGGGCGGCCGTAGGTGCAGCAGGGATTGTGCCAGGGTAGGGCGGTGGAGGGTTCATCTTGGTCAGCTGCAGCTCCTGGGTGGCCCCAAAGATGACGGCGTCCCCTTCCACCAGCTGAGGTCCCGGCCGCGGGGCCTTGGCCTTGGGTGGGGGCTCGTGCTCACGGTCGCTATGGTCCCGCAGGTCGGCCAGGGCAATGGCAGGGGGTGTGGGGGGCAGCGGGGCAAGGGTGGGGGGCACGGGAGGGGCACGACCCAGCTCCCCCCCAGCCAGCGCCCCAGCCCCGGGGCCAGGAAAGCGGCCCGGCACCCCCGGGAAGGGCCCCGCCCCTTCGCCCCCTGCTTCTGCCGGCGGATTGGCCAGCACGTCCAGCTGCACGTTCTGATTGGCCAGAAGTGACTGGACCAGGCCGATGCTCTGTGTGGGCGACATGGCCTGGGCAGAGCTGTGGATGGGGGCGATGGGGATGTTGACGGTGCACGGCGGACTGCTGGCAGGGGCACCAGGGGCACCGGGCACTGCAAAAAACAACACAGCATGTCACAGAATCATAGAACCATGTAGGTTGGAAAAGACCTCCAAGATTATCAAGTCCAACCATTAACCTAGCACTTCCAAGTCCACCACTAAATATAACCCTAAGCACCACATCTATGCATCTTTTAAATACCCCCAGGGAGGATGACTCAACCACTTCTCTGGGCAGCCTGTTCCAATACCTGACCACTCTTTCAGTAAAGATATTTTTCCTAATATCCAATCTAAACCTCCCCTGACACAGCTTGAGGCCATTTCATCTCATTCTATTGCTAGCTACCTGGGAGAAAAGACCAACACCCACCTCACTACAACCTCCTTTCAGGTAGTTGTAGAGAGGGATAAGGTCTCCCCTCAGCCTCCTCTTCTCCAGACTGAACAATTCCAGTTCCCTCAGCTGCTCCACGTAAGACTTGTGCTCTGGATGCTTCATCAGCTTCGTCACCCTTCTCTGGACATGCTCCAGAAGGGGACCCCTCAGTACAAGAGGGGGACATGCCCCCTCTTGTACTGTGGAGCCCCAAACTGAACACTGTATTTGAGGTGTCACCTCACCAGTGCCGAGTACTGGGGCACGATCACTCCCCTACTCCTGCTGGCCACACTATTCCTGATACAAGCCAGGATGCTGTTGGCCTTCTTGGCCACCTGGGCACACTGCTGGCTCACATTCAGCCGGCTGCCAACAAGCACGCCCAGGTCCCTCTCCACTGGGCACCTTTCCAGCCACCCTTCCCCAAGCCTGTAGCATTGCATGGGGTTGTTGTTACCCAAGTGCAGGACGCGGCACTTGGCCTTGTTAAACATCATGCAATTGGCCTCAGCGCATCGATCCAGCCCGTCCAGATCCCGCTGTAGAGCCTTCCTGCTCTCGAGCATATCAACACTCGTCCAATTTGGTGTCAGCTGCACACTTAGTGAGGGTGCACTCAATCCCCTCGTCCAGATCATTGATAAAGATATTAAACAAGACTGGCCCCAAAACTGAGCCCTGGGGAACCCCATTTGTGAACGGCCACCAACTGGATTTAACTCCATTCACCACCACTTTTTAGGCCCGGCCATACAACCAGTTTATATCCACTGAAGAGTATGCCTGTACAAGCCATGAGCAGCCAGTTTCTCCACAAGAATGCTGTGAGAAACGGTGTCAAAGGCTTCACTAAAGTTTAGGTAGACAACATCCACAGCCTCTCCCTCATCCACTCAGTGGGTCACTTTGGTTGACCCACTCACAGACCTGTGGCTGCTGCCACCTCTTTTTTGCCTAGGTCCTTTGTCCTAGGACCACTAATGTGGCCTCCTGGCTTCCTCTACGGCTGCTGCTATCTGATGGTGAGGCACAAACAAGTCCCTGCCGGCCCAGGCTGACTCCTTCTAAAGCCAGTTGTGTGACACTGTGCCATGCTCAACTGAGCTTCAGGAGGAGCATGAAATGATGCTCCTCAAGACTGCCCTGATCTAACAGCATTATAGAGTTTTGACTTGGATGTTTATTTGCCATAAAAACAAACAAAAAGTGGAGGAAAAAAAGAAAGTCAAAGACCTGCACTGAAGGCACTGTATAGTCTCTAGGATAATGTCCCTAGTCTCAATGAGTTTAGGAAAACTGGAGAATACAGACAGCAGTGGGGGAAAGCAAAGTATTATATCTGAAGTATAGGGGGTGACAAAGCAACCAGTATCAGAAAAAGAAGGGAAATGAAACAAAGAGAGAGAGAAATGCGATGGAATGAAATAGACAAAACTTATAAAAGTTTTTGAAAGAAGATTTGTAAGGAAATGATGTGAGGAAATAGATGGGAAGCCAAAAAGATTCAAGAAGTGGGTACTGTAGTCAGGGCAACTTCAGCGTGCAATCAGAAATGTGAAAAGAAGAGATACACAGGAAAAGTTTCCTACACATGGTGGTGGTAAACACGGGACAGTGAGGCAAGATGCAATTCTGATGATTTTGAGCAGAAGCATGGAATTTGCTCAGCTGCTTGCAAATCCTTTTGCAGGAAGTGGTGAGAGGGATTCCAATAGGAACTGCCACTGAAAAGCTGGAACATGGCAGGGAAATGAGGACACTGGAACCAAGTACAGGTGCAGAAGTCAAGATAAGAAGGAACAAAATAGAATAATGAGGGGAAACAGTAAATACTATATTAAAACCCCCACAAATTTTGCATACGCTCTATTAGTTTCCATGTATAAAAGCCATGGAAAATGATAAGCGAGTTGCATCAGCAGATTTATGAGAGGAAAAGAGACTAGTCATATCCAGGATCCTAGAGTCATATCCAGGATCATTTAAGTGTGCCAAATTTTGTGGAGATCTCTGATTTGCAAGACCAGATCAGGCAAGAGATCCATTAGTCAGGACTCCTCTAGCTACTGCCCAGTTCCTAATGAATTTCTAATTAAAATTCTAGTCATCCACGTATGCCTTGTTATTATATTTTTGATAGCATTAGGCTTTGGTCAGCATTAGTCATGAACGTGGTAGGTGTACAGACAGGTCTGTGGCTACGCTGGCAAATTTTTACAGTAGTTCTGTTCACTTCTTTAGAAGACGACCGACAGGTAAACTTAACTGACCCTAATGCAGTGTAGTTCTGTGCTCAGCTGGCAGGCCATGCTTTCGTCCTGCTGTCTGCAGGTTAGCAATTTATCTGCCAAAGCTCGAGGTTTAATTGTTAGCTTGGCTTGAGTAGCCCAGAATGTTGCTGTCATGGATATAACGTGCCTTATCAAGCAAAATTCCATTCGTCGCAGTGTTGCTTAATATCCCAAAGTGTTTAAATCCAACTTTTTTCATTTCTCCAATACTTTTTAATTTATTTGTTTGCATAATTTGCAAGTTAAATAAATTCACTGTCCATTTGCCTTGCCAAATCTTTACTGACTACATTAAAAAACACCTGTCCCAGGAGTACCTCATTATTAACATTCCACTGCCCAAGAGCAGCTTTCTATGTTGTTTTTTTTTTGACCTATCATGCAATTATTATTTACACTACAATATTTTTTCTCATTAGTATAGGGCACTTTTTTCCTCTATATGCAGGCCTTAAGAAAGGATATCCCCAAAGATGTCTCTGAATATTTAAGTAGCCCCCATTTGCTAAGTCAGAAATGAATTTTCAGAAGAAACTAGAAAGAAAAAAGTGGATAAGAAGGCAGCTGTTATAGAGGACAAGGTAGTATGATTCTTCTACTAGCCTTCTCAAAGAGCTGTAACAAAACTCTAACAATTAACCCTACATTTATGTGGTGTTCACCAACCTGCAATTCTGAGTATCATTTCAGCTCTTTTAATAATGTAAAAGGAACTGATATTGCAGATCTAACCCAATTTTCAGGAAGGGATGCAAAGACTTTATATTAACATTTTTTTTTCTACTTCATTTTTGTATTACTTTCTGTCAGCTGGGACCATGTTTCATAATAGAAAATGCTGAGTGTTTCCTATGCATAACATCAATGTCTCTTATCTTCTTCAGATCCTGCAGGTGAATATCACTTAGACATAAATTAGGCAAGCCAAACCCCGAATCATGAAAGAATGGTCTTCATTTTAAGCACATGAGTATTTCCTTAGAAGTCCAGAGGACTACTCTGATGCTTGGGTCAGACACAAGCTTTGGTGCTTTCAGCAGTCAAAACCTTGGTCTGAAATAATGGGAGTATTTCTACTTAATTCTATAGACTCTAGCACAAGCCTTTAATTGCTTTGTAGTGCTCACACTCCTTTCTCCTTAAAGGGTACTAGCACGATGGCCACTCCTGTAGTTCCAAAAACCTGTGACCTGGCAACAGGAAACCCCCACTGATGTGGAAATTCTGAAAATGTATTAATTTACCTTCTTGTCTCTTATTTTTTAATTTTATTGGCATGATGATTTTTTTTTTAATTGAAGGAGGCCCTCAGTACTTCCAGTCCTTTTACCTGCCACATTCACATCACCTGCATCCAAGCCTTCCCCACACTGTTTGAACCTTCTGCTAACTTAAATCTCAGTGAAATGAGAAATTCTTCTGACCCCCTGTTTATAGACTGTTTATAGACTGCTTCACTATTTTAGTCTCTCTGTAAGACTTAGTATTGATAAAAATCCAAACGGGCATTTATCACTTCTCAAAGGGTGGCTTATTTTTATGGGAAACTGCCCTTCAAGCCAAGGTCCTATCAGCAGGCTCTGCTTTGCTGCCATCAGGTCACAAGAATGACCCTTTGGGGCTTCCAACACATTACAACTCTGTCCTACAAAGATGCAGAATGCAAAGCTTCAATCTACAGAGAATTCTTAGCAAACTAAATAGAAGATTATTAATTTTCTAATAAACTTGAAACTTATATGAATTATATTTTCCACATATTTTAGAAAGCAATGTCTGTACTACATATTAGTCTTATTCCAATTCAGTTCTACAGGACCCCATCAGATTAAGGGATTTTGATTTGTGTGTTTACCAGAGGGGGTTAGTGACACAAGTGATCTGCCCTCCAGCTAGCTTAACCCATAACATAGCACACCTCCAGCTCCTCCTTACCCGGTAAATCATCTTCGTCTTCGCTGAAAACATTTGGATTAAAGACAGGAAGGTTAATGTAGTCCATTGAAATCTTCCGCACTTCCGGGAGATATATTGTCATCTGCCTGGGCTGAAGATGCAGCAAACTGGTTTTATATATTACTGGAGGAAGAGTATAACAAGAAATTTTAAAAAAATCTGTTACACAAAGAGCATCTAAAGCTAAGAAAGAATCAATTCAAAACAGACAGAATGGTTATGGCTATTTTTAGTTAATGCATTAACGAACAAATGCATATATGGACCATTCTTAGCCAAATTGCTATGTAACACTTTGCATAAACACGATAAAAGAGATTGTTTTTTTCAGCTATTTCTCTTTAAATAGAAGCAGCATCTCTGTAGTTAAATAATCCGTAGAAAAAAATGAATTACTTCATCTTGTATTCACCTCTATTTTTACAGAAGAAAAACAAGGCCAAGGGCAGAGTAGTGCACCTGGGCTGGGGCAACCCCCGATATCAATACAGGCTGGGGGATGAAGAGATTGAGAGCAGCCCTGCGGAGAAGGACTTGGGGGTTCTGATGGACGAAAAGCTGGACATGAGCCAGCAGCGTGTGCTTGCAGCCCAGAAGGCCAACCGTGTCCTGGGCTGCATCAAAAGAAGTGTAGCCAGCACGTTGAGGGAGATGATTCTGCCCCTCTGCTCTGCTTTCTTGAGACCTCTGCAGTACTGTGTCCAGTTCTGGAGCCCTCAGCACAGGAAAGACATGGACCTGTTGGAGCGGGTCCAGAGAAGGGCCGCAAAAATGATCAGAGGGCTGGAGCACCTCTCCTAGGAGGACAGGCTGAGAGAGTTGGGGTTGTTCAGCCTGGAGAAGAGATGGCTGTGGGGAGACCTTCTTGTGGCCTTTCAGTACTTAAAGGGGGCTTATAAGAAAGGGGATAATCCTTTTAGCAGGCCCTCCTGTGATAGGACAAGGGGCAGTGGTTTTAAACTAAAAGAGGATAGATTTAGACTAGATAAAAGAAGTTTTTTACAATAAGGGTGGTGAAGAGCTGGAACAGGTTGCCCAGAGAGGTGGTGGATGCTGCATCCCTAGAAACATTCAAGGTCAGGTTGGACGGTGACGGAAAACCAGCGGGAGACAGGCACCATCCGATGATGATCATCAAGTCTCGTTTATTGGCAATTAGCAAATATCTTTTATACCGTTCGTAAATTAGCTCATACCTATTTGCAAAAGCATAGCTCATCCTTGGCTGGGAGGTAGATGCCAACTCCTCCCATGCTTATCTCTTGTGTTCAGCCTTGCAATTAGCAGTTACTTGTTTCTCACACTCCTTTACCGGTCAATAACAGCTGGGCCCAAGGTCGCTCCGACCCTGAGCCTGTCCTTCTACTTCAATGCCCGCTTTCTGCTAGCCGTTCCCGGGCTAGAGTTTCCCACAGGACGGGGCTCTGAGCAACCTGATCTAGTTGAAGTTGTCCCTGCTCACTGCAGGGGGGTTGGACTAGATGACCTTTAAAGGTCCCTTCCAACCCAAACTATTCTATGATTCATTCTACTTTTGGAACTCTTCACCACAAGATGCTACTGACTTATATGCGTTTAGGGGAAAACCAGAAAGCTCTCAGGAAGAAAACCTTCTGAGGGTTACTACAAACAAAGAAACCCCTCCTGGCTCAGGAAGACCCTGGGACCCAAACCATTGGTGACCAGGAGAACATGTGAATGAATTATCACCACAAACTTACTCTACACTTACATCCTTCCTTACATATCTGTCACTGATAATGACAGAATTAGAACAACCTCTGGTCTGAACCAGAGGGTCATTCTTACACTAACTTTTCACAATCACTGCAAATGCAGATGT
The DNA here is from genome assembly GCF_963921805.1 of Phalacrocorax carbo. Classification (NCBI taxonomy): domain Eukaryota; kingdom Metazoa; phylum Chordata; class Aves; order Suliformes; family Phalacrocoracidae; genus Phalacrocorax; species Phalacrocorax carbo. The sequence goes on along the minus strand of NC_087515.1, from coordinate 61,925,326 downwards.
CAGAAATTCAAAAATTACTTGGGAAAAAAGTGCTGGAACAAGCATGAGGGTTTCCATAATACTTCATTAAGTAGAAAGTGCCATTGTCCTATAGAGGTAGCACTGGTTGGCCCCAGGGTGACAACATTCTGAGAAGACAACGTTTGCCTAGAGCCTGGGCCAGAGAAGGTCCTCTCCCCAGTAGTTAGGACTCCATCTCTTGTCTGACATTAGTCAATATAACCACAAAAGATATCTGTTTAATTAATTCTGTGTCTAGGGCATCATTATATAGTCCTGCCCTAACTATACAATGCAACACAGGGAAAAAGAAGTTTTCCAAAGAACTTGTAAAACTCCTACACTTGTATTAATATTTCAGGTCAGAGCTCAGTTCTGCTAGGTGGTACCCTGTTCTTTACTTAGTATTCTTCCTTTCAACAGGACTATCTAGGGAAAAATGGCGTACACAGAAGAAGGTCAAGAGACTAGACAACCGCTACTTTTAATTAAGGCTACCAATTTACTGATGCTCCAGCAAGAGAACCATATGATAAGGCTATGCACTGACTTGAAGAATCCTTAACATGATGTTATAAGAGCTTTTTTAACATTATTTTGGTAAAATTAGTAGCTAAACGACTCTAAAAATCTGAGTTTTAAAAGTATTTCTATTACAGTAACTTAAACCCTGCGATTTTTATAGCCTTCTGCAAAAATTTTCTTTATTTGTTTGGGTTTTGTTCAAATACACTGTAAAAATAAAGATCTGGGCTTGACTGTTTATTAATCTTTTTATTACAGCTGAGACTTTTAACAGTCTATTGATCATCTTGTTATTGTATTTATAGTTTTCCATCTTTTACTTGCAGTGAATTTTGTAAAATCTAATTCCTACTGTCCACAGAAAATAAGTGCTTTGTTAAAGAAGCCTTTTGATCGCTTAGAAAGAATCACATGGCATAAGATTTTGTTTGTTAGAAATAAGTTTGACATGCAAAAATTCAATAGAGTTTACTTTTACCTGCACCAAGGTTAGTTGGTAGGAAAGCAGCCAAACCCACAATTTTAAATTTTGTTCCCCAGATATTAGATGTGACCTGAGCAAGGTAGTTGTGCTGCAAAGCAAAAACAAGATCATTTTCACCTAATAAAATATTTTTCAATCTCTATTAAAAACCTGCAGAGCAATCAAGATATTGCAAGGGATAATACAATTTCAGCTTCTCATTTTTATTTTATTGAAACAGTCTAATGTGCCTACGTAGCAACTGTTATACCCAGTTATTAAGAAGTCTCATTGTGACATCTGAACGGCATCAGAAATTACGTATACAAAAAGCCACATAGGCTCATTAAAGCTGTTGAAGAACTGAACAACATGATGGCTGCTTAGTGAGAACAGGTCTGTTTTCAGATGCTTGCTTCTCCTGCACAACAAGAGCGTGGCCGTTCTGTACTTCATACACCCTACCCTTTGGTTCTGTGCTTACAAATCACTTCATAGAACAATAAATAAGACAAAAATTAATTACTCATAATGACAAACATACTCTTCCTGGAGCTTCCAAAGCAGTTTCCCAAACTACTGCTTCCATTGTGATCAAATTATAAATCTGAAAGACCAAGAGATTTTCTCAAAGGCCGAGAGTTACACTGTCAATATCAGGAGCAGGATCTAAGCCTCTGGTCTCCTGCCCTTTTCAAAGAACTTTTGGTACTATATACTGCTGCTATATAAGTGATCTAGAATGTTTCAAAATAAAGGAAAATGTGAAAAGACAGAGTGGGAAAACCCAACTGAAATGAAACAAAACAAAGTTAAAGAATGCAGGCTGATATTAACAAAATATTCTACAGCCTGCTACGTTTCATTTACCACAGGTTATGAACAGCACAAAGAGCACAAAGTGCCTTCCTTCCAATTAAGGCTGTTCCATGTTCCTGATCTAGTTGAAGATGTCTCTGCTCATTGCAGGGGTGGTTAGACTAGATGACCTTTAAAGGTTTCTTCCATCCCAAACTATTCTATGATTCTGTGATTCTATGAATTATGAAACAGAGAACATGTGGCCCACTGAGGCAAGTGTTTTCTTGTCTTTGCAATTTTTAGCAAAGCAGAGAACTATAGTGGCATTAGGACAGCTCAGGAACTGAACAAGAAGCATTTTCATATACACTTTCAAATAGCCAACAACATCACCTGGAATAAAACCTCTCACATGGATTCACATTGACAGAAGTTAGTAGTGCCAGGATTTATCAATCAATGACTGATATTCCATTGACACTTTCAAACATTAACATTGAATTGGAAGACGCAATTCTCTAGTTGTAATTAATGAAAAGTTTTCACACAACTTGCTGCCTCTGGAAGGAGATGCCTTTGGACTCAGGTCTGGTAACAATGTACACAATACCTGAGTAATATCTTCTAAAGGAAACTCTCTTCGGGTTAGGCTTGGTGAACCAATAGAAGGTTTTCTTATTGGTAATCTTGGTGATCTTGATATCTCCTGCGCAGCTCGTGACATCTTTGGAGATTTGCGAGCTTCAATATTGATTCTGCACATAAAGCAATAATTAGAATCATCAACGAGCATACGAAAATGCATAAAATTAATGTCTTTGAATGTAAAGATGCAATGAAGACAACCGATATGGTGTCCTCTAAGTGACTAATGAAGACTGTAGAGTCTACAGGAAGGAGAGTTACGGGTCAAATTTGAAGATATATAAGGCCTGGCGCACTTGTATAACTCTGACTGATGCTTTCAGATTCATTTAACAAACCTTACAGCAGTTCTGCCAGATACAATATATCCTCCACTAATCCATAAAAAAGTGTAGGGCTGAGCTATTTCAGCTATGCGGGCTTTGAGCAAAGCCTCAGGAGATGGAAACATGACACCTCAGCTGGCAGATCTCCATGTTAGTACAGCAAACCAAGACTCCACAAACTTCATCAGTGCTCTTACTCTAAGCTAAAAGTTATTCCTACCTCCCACTATGCAAAGGGGGTCAAGAATAAGAGAGAAGAAGCACCTGAAAAAGCTCACTGGTAGGAAAAATAATGAACAAAAGTTACATTTCAGAAGTATGGTCTTAGAAAACCAAGGACACTGGGTAGTTGTTTTTGTGCTATTTCAGTTTTAGGCTCAGGAACTGATGGTTCTTTTGTCAAGTACTGCTAACCTAAAACTTTGGTATTTCACATGTTATGTTCACATATAAAGGGATGCATTTGCTTTGTCTCATACTAGGACAATCTCATAATATAAGGTCTTTGGAAGATGTCAGCTAGAAGGCGTCAGGGCCTCAATCCCACAACATGAAGCTGGCAGATAGATATCAGTGCCTATGAGAAGCATCACAGACATCAGTGAGACTGTGCAGGTGGAGCGTTATGTCTATGTACATAATGAATATAATGAAGAGCTGGCAGGAAAGCAACCAGACGAATAATAAGCTGATTTTGCGTACCATTACAGAAGCTCATCAACCCAGTGTTTAGGAGGATCTCTTTGTTGAGGTTCCCTTGCAAGGTCACCACAGCAGCAGTGCCACCTATGCCAGGATCTATGACATCTATGCATGGACTTAGGAATTTGAAAATACCCCAGAGGAAATAAAGGCTTTACCTAGACCAAGGACCCTAAGCACAGAGGAGGTAAAAACACAGATTGTCTGAAGGACAAAATATATCCTATGGCGGCAAAAGTTTACATGTGGCAGAGGCAGTGGTGGGATAGTTTATAAAATCTTTCTTCGACACTGCTTGGGGAGAAGTGGTGCCCTACTGTTTCCCATTACATTTTGCCCCAGAACCTTCCCCAAAGTCCGCCTCAACACCAATCTCTGAGATCACCCCAGAACTGCACACCGTAGAGGACCCCACTTCTCCAGAAGACTCCTATCTGCCCATAGGAGTTTGCTTTTAATTTTATGAGGTGTCAAGACAGTGTTTAAAAACGAACAAAAAAAAAAGGGAAGGGAAGGGAAGGGAAGGGAAGGGAAGGGAAGGGAAGGGAAGGGAAGGGAAGGGAAGGGAAGGGAAGGGAAGGGAAGGGAAGGGAAGGGAAGGGAAGGGAAGGGAAGGGAAGGGAAGGGAAGGGAAGGGAAGGGAAGGGAAGGGAAGGGAAGGGAAGGAAAGGAAAGGAAAGGAAAGGAAAGGAAAGGAAAGGAAAGGAAAGGAAAGGAAAGGAAAGGAAAGGAAAGGAAAGGAAAGGAAAGGAAAGGAAAGGAAAGGAAAGGAAAGGAAAGGAAAGGAAAGGAAAGGAAAGGAAAGGAAAGGAAAGAAAGGAAAGGAAAGGAAAGGAAAGGAAAGGGAAAAAAGGGAAAGGGAAGAGAGGGGAAGGGAAGGGAAGCGAAGGGGAAGGGAAGGAAAAGGGAAGGGAAAGGCAAGGGAAAGGGAAGGTAAGGGGAAGGTAAGGGAAAGGTAAGGTAAGGTAAGAGAAGGGAAAGGGAAGGGGAGGGGAGGGGAGGGAAAGGAAAGGGAAGGTAAGGGAAAGGGAAGGTAAGGGAAAGGGAAGGTAAGGGAAAGGGAAGGGAAAGGAAAAAAACCTGGGGAAGAAGAAGAAGAAGAAATATCCAAGAAATTATTACCTGGGGAGTTTGGGTGATTTGCTAGCTCGACTGATTTTGGGAGATTTCTTTGCTGCCCAGTCATCACTCAGTTCAATATCGCTGGAGTCCGAGCAGTTGCAGCTGTCAATCACAGTGGAAATCAAGCTGTTTCCATAGATTTCATCTATCAAGACAGGCCCCAGAACATGTAAGTGCTGCTTCAGAAAACTGATATCAGTTACAACTATCAGTCAGCAGAAGCATAAATCTGATCCACAGGCAGCAGTTGAGATAAAACTATGGAGAGAGAATTAACCATTCTTCACCCTGCCTAGCATAAACTCCGAATTTCCAATGGTTCGAACTCAAGTGAACATGATTCAGAAGGATGAACAGAATTCAAGCAACTTCAAAATTGAGACTAAAGAATATTTTCTGCTAATTAGCAATCTATTCCCTGCTATTCAAAATACAAGAAGTTCGCTTTTGTAAAACAGAAGATGGCATGGTATAATTTCAGAGGCTTGAGCCTAGATCACACTAAAGACTTTTTTAGCATCAGAAAAGAAATATCAGATGCCACCTTCCATATTGCTTATATAGCTTTATTTTAGCTCTTGAGTATTTAATATCTAAAATATTTCTAAACAATTTTTTATACAGAGCAACAATTCACTTCTACCTGCTTTTCCATCTGTTTTAGGATCCATGATGACAAACTCTGGCCGCAACTTGCTGATACGACGTCCTTTCAGGATAGGCACCAGTCCCCCAAGGTATTCCAGGTACAGAGTATAACATGGACCACCGACCTCTGGGTCATCTTCTGTCCGCTTCATTGTGCAGTGAAGCCGTTCATTACCAGCTGTTGGGTAGCTGACAAAATCTCTCATATTGTTCGGGTCTGGGATAGGAGGCTTAATTAAATGAAGGAAAGAGAAAATTTCCTATAGGTTATTGTGTTTTTTTTCTGTGGTGAATAAATCCCAACACAACTAACTGAATTTGAACCCCACTCTAACTTGGCAGGTCAAGATTAGTACAGGTTACTGCATGAGTTATGCAGGATGCACATGCAAGACAGAGTGGCTGTGTATTACTTAGTTAGGTCAAAAGCAGCTGTACACAGAAAAGTGAAACTAGCTACATCAAAAAGGAAGGTTGGACCTGTGGTTAGAGCACTGAATTAGACAACAAACCTGTCTTCAAGTCCTGGTTCTTTCACAAACTTCTCTTTTAACCTGGGTAATGTCGTCAAGTCTAAGTCTCAGAGTATCTTGTCTCTTGCTGGCTCTCCAAGTGAACTTGGCCACTCAGGTTCCCATTCCTGGTTAGTACGGGTACGTGCTGTGCCACTATGCTACAATGCTGTCAGCTCTGGAATAAGCCCGTACGTCTTATATACTTCCAAGCACATGACCCATCTTTGCCGAGGGCCTATTTGTATGCAATGTGGAGAAATACAAGCACAAAGCTCAGGGTGGGCTACTTTGCCCTGCTTGCCAGCACACTGTACTAAGCCATGAAAAGCTCAGTCCTAAAGCAGTTGGACTGCTTTTGTCTAGGACAATATAGCCTGACACAATAGTATGACACAAATACTACTAATGTGTGTAAGTCAAGACAGTTTCTTTCAAAATGAAGGTGCAAGAAAAAAAAAAGTAGTGGGAAAAAGGAGCCTCCTTAACCTGGCGAGACGGATATGAGCTGAGGAGTGGCCTATAATGCAGTCCTCAAGCTGGAGGGCAAAAGAGGAATGTTTGCAGGGAAGAGGGTGCCTTGCCAGGCACTGTAGGCATGGCTGACAATGTCGGTGGGCATGTGGCTGCTGGGAACCCTACTTCAGCCTCTCAGCTATGCAGCTCCACAACCACTCCCCACCCCAGCACCCCCTGTAGGAAGTGACAGAAGGGTTGTAGGCAATGACGTGCCTCTGTACTGCCTCTGCCCCTCTGATCCCCATCATGGCTCCCAGCCTTGCTACAGCCAACTGCCGCCTTCATCCCCTCCCCTCCCATCCTATCCCTCCCATCCCATCCCATCCCATCCCATCCCATCCCATCCCATCCCATCCCCTGTCTTTCCTAACAGCCAAATAAGCATCACTGATGCTCTAGAGAGCTGCAGGGGTGGCTCTGAAACAACATGGAAAGCATCCTGGGGAGGCATGCTAGAAAGAACTGAGAACCACTGGTCTGTCAAATGCTCTGCAAGTTATGGAGATCGAGGAGTTATGGTTATAGTAAGGCATTAGCTCTTTAGCAAATGAAATGTTTCACAGTCACACAAATTGCCCTGATTAGCAGTACCCAAATGGAATTGTGCTGAATCATTACTTTATAGGCATAATTTGTTGTCATTTAAGCTGGGCCAACTCCACTAGTTTCAAATTAGTTATTCTAGCTCTGTATTATTTTAACGAGGACGTGAAACTGGCTCAAGACAATGCTGTAACACATACTCAAAAAATACGTAACAGACAAACATAAGTTTGGATGTAGGGCATTTACCAGCTAAGGCTCTGGTTTGTTGGCTGTGATAAAGAGTTTGGAAATCCTGAGATGTGACTGAGGGCAAAATCATGAAACAAAGGGGCTGAGCAGATAGCTCTGCTAGTGGTACAGGAAAAGGCATAATATCTGGTTCATTTTTCCATAGTGCTGTTGGAGCAGTAAGGTTAGCAGAACTCACTGTCAGTAGAAATATTTGGGCAGCCACAGGTCTTAAAGGATAACTTTTCAGGCCATATAAGGACTCATGTAACAAGTAGGGAGGCAACAGGAGGCAACACTGTGAATCTCTCCTATAACCGTGACACAGCGTTGTCATTAGTGTGAGCTTCTTCAGAAGTCTTTGTGAGTCACCAGCACAGTTTACCCTTACAATGTCCTTGGAAAGGCCACCCCCATGGAATAATGCAGATCAGCATGTGTAAGCCTTCTTTTCAGATTTTAATAGGCACCAAATGAATCAGTGGGCTCTTGAAGAGGACAGGAATGACCCTTAATCAAGCTTTAAAAATTATAATTATTATAATATTTTAAAATTTATCCATTGTCACTTAGAAGCACCATGGGGGGTAATCAAGCAACCCTTTCCTCTTCCTCACACACACGCACTTTCTTCATTTTACCTTGATTGTTGGTATAAAGGCAGTGGTGAGGTACGAGCAGAGCCGAGGGGGCAGGGTCAGTTTGCTGATATCCTTGTCATCCCGCAGACAGCTAGCGATGGTCTGCTGGCACAGCAGCTGCAGACTGGAGACCCTGTGCTCGACTCTGACAACGTATAATGCAGGTCCGGAAGCCATCAGCAGGCGGGAATCCCTGTGACCCCAACAGATTGAGATGATGGGACGCTGCATGGAGAGGAAAAGGTTACAACTTTAAAAGAGCCTGTACTTTCTCCAAGATAGTTGCACAGCAAGTGATCACAGGAATTCAGCACCCTAAGTCTTCCAGAAACTCAAAAAGTGTATCTATTTCCACAAAAAGGGAGAAGAATGTGAACATCTGAAATTATCGATAACAGCAGTTGAGGTTTACACAGTGCTTGTTACTAAGAAGGCTTAAAGCTCTTAACACAAGGAATTGTCTATCAAATTCATTACCTAGATAGGATAAGTGACTTTAAAGTCACACAGTGTTAAAAAGCAGGATCTTTTGATGCCCTATCCAGATGATTTTTTCAGTCATCTAATCAATCCTCATCCACTGGTAACAGCTCACATTTTAGAACTGAGAAGTTAAATTATACACCCAGAGTCACTTAGAAAACCAGGGGACAAAACCCAATCAGCTTTCTTGTCTTGCACTGAGTCTTCTGGTGCACAGTGTCTCTTTTGAACTACTCCCAGAGTAACTGAACTGTGAAAGAGCACAAGGAACAAAACAGAGAATGGCCTTTTGTCTTCTGCTTATCTACCCTCAGAAATGTCTAAATTCATGACAGTAAAACCAGAAAGAGTCAGGGGTGACTGGTACTAAGTGTCAGAATGCAGAGCAGAATAACAATAAACAACTCAAACACTGATTTGGACATTATTCCCTGCTGCATGAACATTAAGAATTCAGGTCAGAATACTGAGTTGCGTTTGCAAGGAGCTCTCTGAACTCTCTTCCTAAACCCCATCTTTTTCATATACAGCATCAGTCTGTTGTAACCTCTTATAGCTCCATCACTATTACTTTTGCCCTTCATGAGTGTTAGCTGCATTCACCCGTCATCTCTTGCTTTCTGTGTTACAAAGCATCTGTACTTGCAGATATACACATACTGTATGTAATTTCAAACCCGTAGCTGCTATCTCTATAAAAATAAACAACACAGGGTAAAGAAGAAACTCTCACTCCATGAAGAATACTGTGCAGCAGGCTGTAATCAGTAAACTACAAAAGGTTTACTCCTTCCTTTGAAGGGCTCCCTTCTTTTCACAATCTGTGACACTCGAAAGTTTAAGCAAACATGTTTTTCATCTAAATTATGAACTGTATTTACTGAAAGGTCAGGGTCTCTTTGGAATATCTTTGCTCTTCACAAGATGCACCAACCAAGAATTATCTATACAGAAGATAAGGGTCAAGGCACCATCAGCAGTAACTTTTATCTATTCCTCTCTAGTAATACAGTACCCAGATAGCTGGGTTAGAACAGCCCAGAAGTTACTAATCTCATCTGGGTAAAAAAGCAGGTACAGTCATCAATTCAAGATGCTTAAAGGTGAGAAACTGGGACAAGATGTTTTTATGTCAATCCTGTAAAGCAAAATACTGCTGCACAGCACTGTATCGATATCTATCATCAAGATCAAGGGTTGGACAAAACAATTTTTTCAGAGGAAAGATCTTTCCTCCTATGCCATCTTATCCCAGATTTAAATTTCAGGGAAAACATTGGTTTTAAAGTGGGAGGAATGAAGAAGCTTCATTTTCATTACATCAAGGCAACACCACACACAGACATCCATGGAGATGCAAACCTTCACGTTGACTGATATGCAAATAGAAAGCAGCAACATGTGAACCTTGCGATTTTCACAGTAATTGCTAAAGGCATTTTGTAGTGGAGAACTTCAAAAGAATTGAGAAATCCTTTGTGTACCATCAGTTATTATTACATTACTTGTCATAACCATAATCTGTGGGACAGAACCTTAAATTTGATGAGAGATCACATAAAGTATCCCTTACTGATCGGTATTTTAGTGATTTGAGAGTGTAGCAAAGCCCTCACATAGTCTGGCAGTAATGAGACAGTTCAAGCTGCTTACAGAATAAATGCAATTGAAAAGGCACTGACACAAGTCAGGTACCTGCCACATCTGCTATACAACAGCCTGAGAACGGCACCAGTAGAAGTGACCCAAATTACCCCAAAGGCTGAAACCCAGCATGGGCAGAACTATCTACCTGAGCATTACTGTGGGATCCAAACTGCATCGTTCTCTTTGCCTTACATCAACTAAAGCGTACCAATAAATACAGTGAAGGACCAAACAAAAAAGGTTGTGTGACTTAGCACACAAATGTTTATTTATTGGATAGAGTTTAATGCCAGAAGAGAATTCTAATATCCCAGCTACCATAATCCAATACAGCACACTCAGATAGCCCTACCATGAAGTCTAGTATTGCAGCTATTATAACCCCATATATCACACCCAGATAGGCCTCTGTTCACCCAGGCAGAGTCAAATGAAACCAATTCTCTCCTCAGGTTACCACTGCATGCAGAGAACAGCAGAGACGCAGACAGCACCAGTGCAAGAACCTCTGCAATCTTAAACATATTCCCAAGGAACAGGAAGCTTTGAAATGCTGGGTGGGACTTCTGGCAACACAGCACTGTGGAGCTGGGGAAGAGTAGAAAGTCAGAAGTCAAAAGACATTGCCTCACTGCATGATTTCACCACAGTTTCCCAACAGGCAACCAACTATAGTTCAGCCATCTTCTAAACTTCTGAATGTCTGATTCCCTTATATTCTGTTAATGTATTTTTATGTAAACAATATGTAAGTGGGAGCATGTTTAAATGCATGTGTGTACACACACAGACACACAATTCCTGCAAGTGTTGTACTGTTTGTAAATCACAACATTTCTACTCCTACATTCATACATTTAGTCTCCCCACACACCTCACATGTTTTAATCTTAGTATTTTCAATCTCATCAAAGTGTGCTTGTACCATACTGGTTTGTCTTTGCTTACTGATTTATCAGACATGCCTTGCCTTCCTTTTCTATGGAATGGTCAGTCCCCCAGTACTCCTGAAGCCTAATATCCACCAACACTTCATTTATGGTGAAGGGCTAAGATTTAAGATGATGTTCAGGGAAAATTAGTCTGTCATTACAGGCTTGGAGAAATAAAAGATCACCCAAATGCCAGATCTGACCTGACCTTTAAATGTACTGCTCCAAAAATATTTTTCAATAACTACGCTTCCCGCTCTTTCCCTTGAAGGACAGGGGATATGAATCAATTACTGCAGCAAGTCAGTTATGAGCTGGCCACAGCCTTCCTTCCAAACTTTGCTGAGAAAAGCCAACTGAACTCCAACATCCAATGCAAAAGTATTGCTCCTTATAAAGCATTCACTTATTTGCATTGTTTTAGCAGAAAAGGAAGGAAAAAGTTTTTGATACCCATATCGTACCTGTTAGAAAATGAACACGCAGATTCTAGCACAGAATTTTTTTTTCCATGTTTGCACACTTTTTTTTTTTTTCTAGGAACAAGGAAATGCAGCTACAAATATAATGTCTAATGACAATTTCTAATCTTATTTTGAGTATCAGGTTTTGAAAAATCTCAGCACAAACTGTAAATACCTGAATGAATTCCAGGGTTTAAATACAAACACGTAGAAAAAAAAAATCCTGGAAAAACCCTTGCACTCCTGCACCTAGATCGGATTCAGCTCTATGACAATTACATATTAGAAACAATTGGCTAAAGAACAAAAAGTAGAAATGTTTTATCAGGAGAAACATTGACTGAAAACACATCTCAAAAATTGGCTAACAAGGAGCTCTTTTGCCATTTTTCCAGAGTGGGACTGAAAGTCAGCTACATTTACTCAGATCTGTACCCCCAGCTGGGATGTTGACTCCCCTTAGAAAACCACGTGGGAATGGATATTTCTGCTCAAGCTCTGTGGTTGCTCCTTTTAAATCACTCATCTGTCTCTCTTACAGGAGAGAACATAATTTATATACCTTTCATCACTTCTACGCAGTTCACTCAATGAAAACACTGTTCAAGCTGATTCTTGCTGCCTGCCTTGAGCTCAGACATCCTGAGCGATGGGGCCTGCCTGCTGCTTGCACTGATCCCTTGACTGCTGGCACTGGGAGTCTCACTGGTAACGGAATAAAAATGGTATTCCAGGGCAGAAAGTCCAGCAACAAGTGGGATTTCTCTCAGGAGAAAGCAGCCAAGTGCAAAATAGTATCTAGTGAATGGTATGTGTAAGTAAAACTGATTTACGTTGCCTGCTTTCTCTCAGTTAGACTGCTGATGTGGAGACACACATTTTTCCCTCTGCTTTTTTTCAGAGAGAAGCTGGAAGGTGCAACAGCTGCAGTGCCCACCCAGCTCTTGTGAACTGCATGTGCACATCTCTGTAATGCCACAGCATTCATGGATGGCTGCTGGAAAGTAACGTAACTTCTTAATTCTTCTGTTTCAGATATTTACAGAGGAATAATGTTAACTAGTAAGAATTGATGGCGATCAAGGCAATAAAGACTATGCCGTAGTCACAAATTACCTGGCTGTAGCCTTCTACGATTTTTTCATGCAGCAAACTCTTATTCGATTTCCAGATATTCCTTGTACCCTGTTTCTACAGTAATTTTTTTTTTTTTTAGATTTCAATACTATGATAAGATTTCATTTTAGCAGAATGAGTCTCTGCTTAGACAAGTGTCTCCATTTTCCAGTCCTGATTATGACCCATTTCTGCAGCAGTCAGAGACAATCTTATGGCCTATATGGAAAATATCAAGATCCTTATTGATATCCCGTCTTTCACCAGCTAGTTCTGAACTGTTGCTTTTGTCTCTCTTTCTGTAGGAAAATAAACTCTTCTTGATGCTTTGTTATCATCCAATAACAACTAAATAGGATTAATTTCAGGTGATATACATGAAAGTCAACATTAATTCAGAAGCAACAAACCTGAACACTCTATGCGAAATAAATTAAGATAAAATAAGCAAGGTCAGCTCAGCTGGGTAACATAAAAGGCATCCTCTTCTCTCAAAGCTTTTTGATCTGAATTTAACCTAAAATTTCAGAATGAATGAATGAAAGAATCTATAATTCACTGGGTAAAAAACTGGCTGGATGGCCGAGCCCACAGAGCTGCGAACAGAGTTCAAACCAGTTGGGGGCTGATTACGAGCAGTGTTCCCCAGGGCTCAGTTTTAGGGCCAGTCTTGTTTAATATCTTTATCAATGATCTGGACGAGGGGATTGAGTGCACCCTCACTAAGTGTGCAGCTGACACCAAATTGGACGAGTGTTGATATGCTCGAGAGCAGGAAGGCTCTACAGCGGGATCTGGACGGGCTGGATCGATGCGCCGAGGCCAATTGCATGATGTTTAACAAGGCCAAGTGCCGCGTCCTGCACTTGGGTAACAACAACCCCATGCAATGCTACAGGCTTGGGGAAGGGTGGCTGGAAAGGTGCCCAGTGGAGAGGGACCTGGGCGTGCTGGTTGGCAGCCGGCTGAATGTGAGCCAGCAGTGTGCCCAGGTGGCCAAGAAGGCCAACAGCATCCTGGCTTGTATCAGGAATAGCGTGGCCAGCAGGAGTAGGGAAGCGATCGTGCCCCAGTACTCAGCACTGGTGAGGCCGCACCTCAAATACGGTGTTCAGTTTGGGGCTCCACAGTACAAGAGGGGGCATGTCCCCCTCTTGAACTGAGGGGTCCCCTTCTGGAGCATGTCCAGAGAAGGGTGACGAAGCTGATGAAGCATCCGGAGCACAAGTCTTACGTGGAGCAGCTGAGGGAACTGGAATTGTTCAGTCTGGAGAAGAGGAGGCTGAGGGGAGACCTTATCGCTCTCTACAACTACCCGAAAGGAGGTTGTAGTGAGGTGGGTGTTGGTCTTTTCTCCCAGGTAGCTAGCAATAGGATGAGATGAAATGGCCTCAAGCTGCATCAGGGGAGGTTTAGATTGGATATTAGGAAAAATATCTTTACTGAAAGAGCGGTCAGGCATTGGAACAGGCTGCCCAGAGAAGTGGTGGAGTCATCCTCCCTGGAGGTGTTCAAAAGAAGTGTAGACATGGCACTTTGGGACACGGTTTAGGAGGCATGGTGGTGTTCGGTTGATGGTTGGACTTGATGATCTTGGAGGTTTTTTCCAACCTTTATGATTCTATGATTCTAATATGGCACCCTCCTCAGGCCTCAGTAAAATAGCTTTTACACAACTACTATGTTTCTGCAGGATCATATAATCTTGAATCTATCCATTCAGATGCCAGGATGTTTCCAGTAGAGAAGCAGCCCATGAAATGCTGTCATGGTTTTAGCTGGGATAGAGTTAATTTTCTGCACTGTAGTTGGTATAGTGATGTGTTTTAGACTTCGTATGAGAATAATATTGATAACATGCTGATGTTTTAGTTGTTGCTGGGTAGCGCTTGTACTAGTCAAGGACTTTTCCAGCCTCTCATGCTCTGCCGGGTGTACAAGAAGCTGGAAGGGGAGGGAGCACAGCCAAGGTAGCTGATCCAAACCAACCAAAGGGATATTCCATATCATATGATGCCATGCCCAGTGTATTAACTAGGCGGAGTTGGCCAGGCGAAGCAGTGGTCACGGCTCAGGGACTGGTGGCTTTGCTCAGTGGGTGTCGAGCGATTGCGACACTGTTCTTTGTGTTTTTCCCCTCCTCCTGAGGTTCCATCTCTCTCTCTCTCTCTAGTTATTTTCTTTTTCATTATATTACTATTATTATTATCGTTATTACTGTTTTATTTTAATTATTAAACTGTTCTTATCTCAACCCACAAATTTTCTTACTTTGGCTCTTCCGATTCTCTCCCCCATCCCACAGGGGTGGGGGGGGAGTGAGCAAGCGGCTGTGTGGTGTTTAGCTGCTGACTGGGGCTAAACCACAACAGTGTGAAGACTGCTGCTGACGGAAGCTGGTTTAGAGCAAGTGGGTCTTCTTCTCAAAGACTCCTGGAAACCTCTCTGACAAAGATTTAGCCTTTGGTACACCACTTTGAATTAGGGTTTAAAAATATTACACTGATTAAAATGTGATCACAGTTTTTCTGCACCTGATCTTCTTGCCAATACAGCTGATTCTGGAACGTACAGGGCTCAGTTCACTCTTATCCTTCTTCTTTATTGCATTTGAGGTTTAATCTGTCCTTACACCAGTTACACAGTGGTATAAAATCATAAGAGAATATAAATTTACTCTAGGATTACAGGTATATAAGAGATCAGCATCAGGGTTTCTAAATCCATGTTCTTGCTCTCCTGGTCCTTTCTATGACGTATAGGAAAGAAAATTATAAGAAGTGAAGAAAGACCCAAAATACAAGCCGCAACTTTGAACCATCAGATGGAATAATTTCGCAGGTTTGGTAAAGTCAGCACTTTGCTAATTTTGAAGTGATCCTGCAGAAGACTTCTCTGTTTAAAATTCAAATGGGAAAATATGAAGCAGCTGTAATCTAGTAAGAAGAGACCTCTATGACACCAGGTATACTTAGCTGATATAATAAAGACCTATCTGCACATCAGATAAGAAATTTTGAAATGACAGAACTGGGTTGCAGCATTTACGGTAAACAATTTAGCAAGACTGTAAAACAGTCTTGAAAGAGTTGATTATTCTCATACCTGCTTGATGCTGGGGAAGGGTTATGAGGATTTAACTGATAATGCAAGAAATTAACATACTTCCAATAAAAAGTTATAAGCACCAGGGCAGCCTGCTGTTTTAATCACATTTTTAAATGTTGGAAAAGCAAGACCAGGAAAATACTGCCAGCTAAACAAACTGGGCATATTTCTGTTTCATCAGGTTCGTGTTTGTGTACACAAGGGCAAGCAGAGTAAGGGCTAAGTTCTACAGAAAATGACAGTATATTTTTGAATAGTTATTAGGTGATCAACAGCCTTTAAGATACACTGTTTATTTATAAATTAAGATATGCTTTTCATTTATATAATCAAGTCTTTGGAGTCACAGTATGGACTCATTTTTCACATAATTGCTTCCAATAAGGTAAAGGTCTGGTGTGACTTTCTGAAGTCGCTTCTGAAATTTTTCATCATTCTTTCATAGTTCAAAGCAGTTGGATTTTGTGTAGCACAAGTTCAACATTTGCCCAACCCTCACTGATGCTCTTTTTGCGATATTCTGCAAACATATTATTGCAGCATGTCAGGGTGGCAGGCTGAAGCCCCAGAGCAGGGAACAAGAGAGACTAACTCTACCTAACTCTACCACACCACAGTTTGTGTTATTTTTCATGCAGACCTACTGCGTTCATTTGGATACTTCTAAACAAGTGTGATTTCCCTGTCTAGGGCTTTATAGCCAGCAAACTAGGTCTATGCACCATAAAATCCTACACTGAAAGCAGGACCTTAAGTGAGTTAATCAAATGAGACAGAGGATGCCAAAACAGTTCAGTGTATTTTACTGATCAGATTTTCAGACGCCTGCTTTATCAAAGAATTGGGACAGAGGACCACATGGAAAATCAGTTTTGCACCTGTAATCCACTATTTTCTGTGTTCGCTGTTGCCTTTTTTTTTTCCTTTTGACCTTCATATTCAGGACACTGCTCATTTAGAATAAACGTGCTTTCCCAGTCACACATTTGCTTGCTTCCGAAGAAACAGTTTTAGCAAGAGATTTTGAGATGAGGGAATTATTTTCTTTTCTTCAATAACCAGTGATGAATTTTATAAAATTACAAGGCTGACTGTCTTGGTATAGAATAAAAATTAATTTACTCTGATGAATTTGTCATCAGACAAATTAGTGGGACCACTAATTTGTCATCTGTCATCTTTGCATATACATCTTTGGAGTAGAGACACAGAATAACAAAAGTTACTAGCAATTTTTTTTTTGCAACAGTGTTTTTTTATCTGGTTTTGTTAGTAAACCAAATACTTAGCAATGTTCTAGCATACCTGTCACTTAGCTGGTAATACCGTTAGACCAGCATTCAAATACACAGAAGCATAAAGTCCACATGAGCAGGTACAGGTGTCCTTCTGAAAGACCCCCTCACTTCCTTCTGCAGCTGAGTAAATAGGAATTTAAATGTACTAAATAAAGAGAAGAAATACTAACTAATGAGACGATAAGTGGCTCTAATTTTAGGCAGGTTTATGCACACAGGTTTTTAATAAACATAAATACATGAGTTTGAATGTTATTTTTACCCTGGTTTCCTAAGGAAATGAGATTCTATGACTGCATAACAAATTGGTGTTTGCCACCCCCCCGATCCTTCACTTCCAACCTGGCTTACAGCTTCTGAAGCTGTTAGCTTTTCATCTGAAGTTGACAAAGGGGGAAGAAATCTCCATGGTGTTAAAATGCTGCAACTACAGTGAAAATTAGCAGCCGGAAAGAGCAGAGTGCGTCATGTTCATATTTTCACTGTGAGAAATATGGCAGTATGAACTTGGCAGTTACCTGTTCTGTATGACCTGTCAGTTGTCCTATAAGTACTTGTATAATATGGCAGAATAGACATAACAGGGCAGAATAATTAGCCCTCACATCAGCCACAATATGTGCTTTCTCCCAGCTGGTTAAACAGAGGAGAAAGAAGAGCTGAAAATATGAAAAGAATTTGATGGGATATAGGGAGAAATAGAGGAAATGAAGGCATTTGAGGTGATTGGAAACAAAGTGGGGTAGAGAGCAGTAAGAGATGAGCCTGCACACTTGCACACCTTGAGGCAACCTGATGCCATCAGTTCCATACACAAACCACAGCTTGATTTCACAACTTGACACCAGAGTCTTACACTGGTTCAACAGCTAACATGGACATACAGTATTCTGGTACTGACATAACAGAACGAGGTTTCGTTTTTACCTGGTCTGGGAATAAGCAACACCGGTTTAAATATGCTTTCTCCAGAATTGATCCAAAGAGGAAAGGGCTGTGCTACTTAGTTGAAAGGACTATGTTTAAGACAATAAAGCTGTGTGTATGTGTAAGTCCTTTAGACACCTAAATCAGCGTTAGAAGTCACTGTACATATTTAGGTTGCCTTTAGAGAACATTATTTTATACATTACAAAACTAAAGAATTCTATCTAAATTAGAGCACTAACGTTAATAAGCACAGGTTAATGCTAAGTATAAGCAAACACAAAAGCTTAGCAGCTGTTTTACTACGTCATCCTTTTGT
The DNA here is from genome assembly GCF_963921805.1 of Phalacrocorax carbo. Classification (NCBI taxonomy): domain Eukaryota; kingdom Metazoa; phylum Chordata; class Aves; order Suliformes; family Phalacrocoracidae; genus Phalacrocorax; species Phalacrocorax carbo. Next base: position 61,907,354 of record NC_087515.1, on the reverse strand, counting down.
ATCCATCCCAGATCAGGGTACTGAAAAAGAAATGATAATAAATGGTATCATCATTAAACATAATTGAGTAAATATTTCAATAGCATTTCCCTGAATTTTTAGATTTCAAAGCTATTATAAATTAATTAAGTTTCACTAGTGCAGTCAGAAATCAGAACAGAGTCATCCTCATTCTGCACAAAATGAAATAAACTGTAGAGTGACAGTCAGCTGGGCTCTGTAGTATCAGCAAAGACTTATGAAGCATGTTTGCCCCTAAGCAGCACACAGACCATGTCTTGACATTTCTTGTCAAGAAACATGACCAAGGTTACAGTGAAAGTCTGTACTGAAGGTGGGAACAGAAACAAGACTTTGATTCATCCTTCTCCATCTGATACTATAAAGAGTAAAATATTGCATCAGTTCCACTGACTGTACATTAGAAAATTAGAGCAATAACAAAGAAAGAATAACCTTGTGGTTATGACACTGGACTTGAAATATTTTTGTCCAGTTCTTGGCTCTGCTACAACATCAAGCAAGTTATCAATTTTTTTCTGCTCAGTCGCTTATCCATAAAACAACAGAATTTCCTTTTTCTGTCTTGTTTGTTTGTGGCCCAATTGTTTTGGGAAACATTGTTTCTCGTTATATATTTGCACAAAACCTAGCACAGTGGGCCTTAGAAACAGATGTACTCTTGGGTGTCTACCCTAATGCAAACAATAATTATTTATAGTCCATTTTTACCTATATCGTATTTTAGAATGTGTTCAGGACATTCTGTAAACCTTCTCACATTGCAGGTCTATACCGAAGAGCTGATGTGGGAAAAGCATGCCAGCAAAGCATTGAGAACGGACTTAAAAAATACCTCCTACCTGCACAGGTGTCTCCAGAGTATAGATATGTTCCCCGCGCACGTTGTAGAACTTGACAAGTGCGCTTTTCAACAGGGAACCATTGCTGAGGTCAACTAGCTGGCTTTGCTTCTCCATGCCTGCTACTGCAAGTAGGTCTCCTTGTGTACACCACTGTACCACCACATCTGAAATCGCAAAGACAGTTTGCAATGATCACTGATTAGAATCAGTAGAAACAGCATTTCCAGATGCTGCAAAGTGGCCTGAACAGCTAAATCATTCTCTCAAAGGTTACTTAAGTACTTAGAAGCCTAAAGCCTTTCATCGAAATAGTAGCAAATATGCCCTCATATGCACTTCTGAGAATGACTCTTCATTTTGTAAATTGCAAAAAATGTCTAAAACCAAATTGTTTTTCTCTCTCTATGGTGACCCTAGAATATAATCAGTGGTTGCTCCTAAGTACCTAAGTACAAGAATTTATTAGAGATGTTAAAACTGATGTGGAAGACCCTATACACATCTTTGCGGTAAATAACCGGATTAAGTTAATACGCAGATAAATAACCTCACTGACTAGGAGAGCTGCAAAGAGTATTTTTCCGGAGAGGCCTACAGTGCAAAAAAGTAGCATATCTGGCAATGCCTCATGTTCACATTGGCTGTGAATATAACTTTTAGTACCGCTCAAACCAGAATTATATTTTAGTATAACACCAAACTAGAAAGACTTTTGGATTTTTATCCATAAATACAGATGGCCTCCATGACATAGATTTTCTTCTGACACGACTTCTGAAAGTCTATTCATCTGTCTAGCAGACTGCCAGAAGCACACAGGGATTGCTTAGTCTCTCATATACATGGATATGAATATACATATCAGTTACTTCTCCTACAGGCACCTCATGATGAGGAACGCCCACAACTTAATTTGGGGATGCTAATTTCAAACCCTTATATCCCCCAGCTTTTTATCACACTGCAACAAGAGCACTAAACCAGTATTTTGTGTTTCTGCTTGTGTTTCAGACAGATTTGCATGTGCAAGGAATACTGAGCTACTCTTTAAACCTTTTTACTCTAAACCAGAGGCGAAAGGCAGCTATTTTGTGCTGAGACAAAGTGAAGGTAAAGACAAAACTTTTGTGCTCTGGGATGCTCAATCTGCCAAGAACCTTTTGAAGACATTTGTGGGCGAGAAGCTGTCTTCAAATGAAGAAGCAGGAGAGAAATGAGAGTTGGCAGGAAGGATCTCAAAATTGTTTCAAGTTGTCAACTTGTCATTTTCAGGGACTTTTATGTGCAATTTAAAATGGTTTGTATTATTTCAACTTTCTGGTATTTCTCATGGGAATTATGCTTCTGTGTACATATCAGAGGCAAGACGCATCCTCAACATAATTTTTATCATATAATTTTTATTATATCTTTTTATTATAATAATATGACCCTCAGGGGTCGGTATTGGGACCGGCACTGTTTAACATCTTTGTTAGTGACATGGACAGTGGGACTGAGTGCACCCTTAGCAAGTCTGTCAACAACACCAAGCTGTGTGTTGTGGTCAGTGCACTGGAGGGAAGGGATGCTATCCAAAGGCACCTTGACAGGCTTGAGAGGTGAGCCCGTGTGAACCTCATGAAGTTCAACAAGGCTAAGTACAAGGTCCTGCACCTGGATCGGGGCAATCCCAAGCACAAGCAGAGACTGGGTGGAGAATGGATTGAGAGCAGCCCTGAGGAGAAGGACTTCGGGGTGTTAGTTGATGAGAACCTCAACATGACCTGGCAATGTGTGCTTGCAAGTCAGAAGGCCAACCATATCCTGGGCTGCATCGAAAGAAGCATGATCAGCAGGATGAGGGAGGTGATTCTCCCTCTCTACTCCACTCTTGTGAGACTCCACCTGGAGTACTGCAACCTGCTGGAGCGACTCCAGGAGGGCCACAAAGATGATCAGAGGGCTGGAGCACATCTCCTGTGAAGACAGACTGAGAGAGTTGGGGTTGTTCAGCCTGGAGAAGGCACCGGGGAGACCTTATTGCGGTCTTTCAGTACCTGAAGGGGGCCTACAAGAAAGATGAAGAGGGACTTTTTACAAGGGCATGTAGTGATAGAACAAGGGGTAATGGCTTTAGATTAACAGAGGGTAGAGTTAGATTAGATATAAGGAAGAAATTCTTCACTATGAGGATGGTGAGGCACTGGAACAGGTTGCCCAGAGAAGTTTTGGATGCCCCCTCCCTGGCAGTGTTCAAGGCCAGGTTGGATAGGGCTTTGAGTAACCTGCCCATGGCAGGGGGGTTGGAAATAGATGATCTTTAAGGTCCCTTCCAACGCAAACCATTCTACGATTTTATGAATTTTTCCACATCTAGGCACTGTATGCCTCTTTTTTCCTCTTAGTCCTCAGCCCTCTAAGTAATCTGCAATGGGATATATGCAGCCTTCTCAGAGAGTATAACAATAGGCAGGATAGAAATCAGTGAGACAGGCTGATCAACTCCACTTTTGGTATTTGGATTCACTACACAACTACCAAAGTGAAAAAACAGTCTCCTTTGGATACATCTTCAAGTAATACTTTCAGTCGATTCCCACACCAAGAGGAAGAAGAGTGATTACTGTGTCCAGCAGTTTTTTTCTCTCTCTCAAAACTCCTAGAATTAGGCTCCTGCAAAGGAAGTGAAAGGCTGGGTGTGGGCTGCCGTATCCGCCTGGGACAGCATGGCTCTGCAGCATGCTTGCACTGCCAACGGGGTCTTCAATGATTATCGAACCTTGATGTAAAATAGCTCAACTGATAACTAGGTCTCAGCACAAACACAGACACCAGAAATCAGACGGAGGTTTCATCTAGGGTAACGGTCTGTAAGTGAATCAGTGGCTCAGAGCCATCCCTCAAAACTACTTGCCAGTCACTACAGGCATGCATATATCAGCAAACCTTGAACAGACAGCAGTCTAAATGTGCTATAGCTCTGCAGGTAGCAGATGTGGCTAACTAGTACAACTAGTAGATGCAGTTCAGCAGTTCTGCAGCTAGCAGTGTACTGAGAATCACTGAGTTAAAAAGCATAAAAAAAAGAAAGGATGCAGCAACGGAACAGTTCAGGACCTCCACTAGAACTGATAAAACTTCCAGGAGTGTTCAAGCTGGATGAAAAGAAGAACTTGTATTCGGAAATCAAATTCTCATCCAACAGCAAATGTTTTTCTGCATCAAGTTAATATGAATACTCCCAGTAAAATGACAGCTATGCAAACCTAGTAGAACAGCAAAGATATATTGGTAATGCTTGAAATATTTTTATAGTTGCCTGCTTTAAAAATACATTGAGTAGCCTACAGCAGCCCATAAAGACAAGGGCATCTGCTGCAGAGACCACAACACAATACTTACAGATTTCAAACAGAAACACATGAATTGAGACTCACACACAATACTGAAGACCATACACTCTCAGCAGAATACCAAGTGGCTGGAGCGGATGGAGACCCTAGGCTGGGTGGTTTTGCACATTATTGCATGTGATAAAAACCAGTAAAATTACGGTCACTTGAAAAACATTTTGATACAAAGATATGGAAATGTGTACATCTGTATAAAATTATATGTAAAATACTTTCCACTGTACAATGCTTCAAAACAAGTGATATCCCAGTCACCTTTATCTGTCTCACTCCAGCAAGATGTTGTACATTCTTCGTCTACTGATGAAAACAATGTAGTCCCGTTTACAATTCATAAAAGTACTCCTACTCTGGCTTGCACATTAATATTTTGCTAGAGGAGGGTGACGTAATTATGGGATCCTTCTTCCATTAGTGAAAGTCAACAGGGAAAGAGAAACAGGAGAAACATCCTCAACAAGATAGAGCCCTGCAACTCTAAACAGGGGATTGCTTCTCCTACTGTTCCCAGCTGAAAGCTAGACTAGATGACAATTGAAGGCGACTCCCTACCCTAATTACTGTAATACTGTAGAGATTCTGGGCAGACCTGTTGGTGGATATAACGACAGCTTCTCTAAATTTGTTTCAGTTTCCCAGACTTCAGGCATCCTTTTGTCTGAAGAAGTTTTCTGGGTCATAGGGTTGCTTCATGATGCTACTTTTTGCCAGCAATGCGCTTCTTGTGTTGGCACAGATGGAAGCAGGAATGGAAAAGAAACCTGAAAGGTGGTTCTTTTACCTCCTAGGACTACCCTACATAGTGGACCACCCAAAAACTACTGGGCTGGTGTGTTAGCGCAACTTTTAACCAAAAATATCACACTGTTACAGAACAGCTAAGAGTCTGCTCCAACAGCTTAATTATTTTTTTTTAACCTAATATAAAACTAATTAACCTGTGGAGATGAAAAAGAATCAGTGGAACCTATATTTAAGTATGTGCTTATGTGCTGCAGTGAATTAAAATGTCTCTGCAGGCAAAGCACTGTAAATTGTACTGAGAGTGCTGGCAAGGAAGGGACTTTTCTGATAGGCAAGAACAGTAAAAATTTTGATGTGAATTAAAGATTTTACCTGGAACACTGACTGTACAAACATTCATGCACATCACTTAGCAAGATGTATAGTAATTAATCAGTGGAATTCTCTTTCTCTCGGAATAACTTGCCTCTTGATAATTAATAATTCTAACAAGTTTTCAAAATTTGTGGGAGTCAAAGCAGCATTGTGATTCATACCTGGTTACCAAAAGCATGGGATGAGACCTTGTGAATTAAAGATGAAAAGGAAGTGTTATGTAGCAGAAGCATTCACACAAAGCAGCATAAACCTATTAGCATGTTCAGCTGCAAAACTGCAAACAGATCAATTGCTCTACAGAACTGCCAGAAAAACACGATCTCAAAAACGTAAACGTTTTTTCAAACACAGAAACTCTATCAGCCAAGCACTGGTCTTCCACCAGCAGGTGTCACTGCTGGAAGTGGCAATAACGGTGGCTGAGTGCTTCTGGGTTAGGAGAGACAACGGCAAAAACATAACGTACACACACATCTTTAAATATACAAGAAAAACAGAGCATAGCAAAGGGGTTAAATGGCTTCCTTTCGTACCTTTCAACCCTGAGCGGATGATAGTAGGAGACAAGTCATCATAATTGTTCATTAAACTGATGTCTCCCGACGTGAAACTGACAGTAAGTAGTGGCTTGGTGTTCTGCACGGGGACTGGATAGGCAGCTGGTCCATCTGCAAAAAGAAGGCTCCGGAGTGAGCAAAAGGCAAGCAACCAGAAGTAAGTAATCCAGGCTGAAATACACTGTACGTCAGCCTACTGCCATCAGGAATGGTTCTAAGCCTCAAACTCAACCTGCTTATTGCTGCAATGTCTATGGGCAAAAGCAAAGCAGGTTTAGCTAGTTAGTCTGTCTGCTTTTGTGAAACCCCAATGTTCTTACTTTGTTAATTTTTACTGCAGTATATCCAAAGTGATTTATGCATATACTATTATGTATAACAGTGGTGGCTTTCAGTCATTCTCCATTGTCAACTCCTCAAAGTGTCCACAAATTGAAAACCAATGCTTTGGAAGGCTTCCTTGGGACCCAGGCTGAAAACCAGTGTAATAAACAATATAATCACATTGAAAGCTATTTGTCAGATACACTTTCTGCTTGGGCAAGTGCTGGGGACTCCTGAAGTCACATAGAGACATTATAAGAATTTCTAAGAGAACATACTGACCTTTCACAAATTACTGTACTCTAAATGTTAAGAGCTAGGCAGCAGCATGAAAAGTTACTTGCCATCCTGCATAACAGGATCCAATGCCCTCACAGGTAGATATGAGCCCAAATGGAACACTTGGCTTTAAAAACCATTTCTGCAAAGTCTGCTCCTCTGGGCTTGTTTTTAGTATTCACTGAAATTCCCTTGTTCAATTACTTAATGACCAATATCATCCGTAGCACTTGCTGTTTAACACTTTTTGCTTACATGTTCTGACAGGAGATGCTGCTGGCCCATGATAAGGTGCCTCTCAAGGCCCAGCCAGCATCTTTTCAGTCAACAAAAATGGCACGGACAGTTAAGAGTGGTACTGCTTCCTTGTAAAAAAGCTGATCAAAAAGCACTTCGGAGAAAGGTGTCTAGTAATTAGCATCTCTGTGTGTATATAATTTGATAAGAAAAACCCATCAAACTTCCAGTCCTTCCTACACATCTGTGTGAGTCGAAGGTTTGTCACCTTTGAGAAGTTTATGCTGCATCTGCTCTAAAGAAAACACATCATGTTTGGGTAATCATTAAAATAGGCTTGTAGGCTTGTAACAAGTCCACCCACCCCTGATTGACTCAGAAAAAGCTAGCACATTTGGATCATTTAAGTTCTCATCTGTGTACTCTGCATCTTCATCATCCTCCAACTGCAACCTCAGTATTTTAAAAAAGCAATGAAAAACCAATTTAATGTTGTTCCTTGTCTTGCTTTAGAAGCTTGCTAGGAAATGTGAAGTTTGTTTCTTTTCTTCTAAGGCAAGAAATCCCACCCAGTACAAAAAGTGAGGCATGAAAGCCAAAACAAAACTCAGTTTAAAAGATGCTAATATTTTACTAGATGATCACATTATCTTCTATCATTATTTTTTAAATACACAGGCTTACTATATTGACATATATACACATGTGATTCTGGAAAAGGTAGGTGTTTTGACTGAATCCAAATTAGAGCTAAAACTGCAAGAGTCCTCAATTCAGTGGTTCAGATCTGAGATGCAGATTCAGAATTATTGCTAGCTATTATGTATTTACATTTTTTCATTATACAATCACTGTTATGTTAGTCCTTAATTTAGTTCGAACTTTATACACTGGAATACAGAAACAGCTAACCTAGATCTTACAGACTAATCAACTGCATTAACAAAAAGAAGTATTAGCATTGCTTAAGAAAGAAGAATGGGGGTGAAAGGAGCAATGACCACATCCTACCCTGTACTATTCATGGATAACTAGGCCTCCTAAGTCTTTGCTATTGATGATTTCCAAAGAGTTTATAACCAAAACATTTCACCCAGTGAGTTATAGTTACACTTAAGGGGAGGGAAAGATTTCTTCCTGACCCTCAAACTAGCAATGTGCTCTGAAGCACGGGAATTAGTGTCTCCAGACAGCTTCAGTCGCCCTTCTTCTACCCTGTGTAATTGCAAGAAATGTTTTCATTTCCAATCCTTCTATGGCATTTATTGAGCTCTTTATGTCTGGACTATCAAGGATGAGACTATAATGATAAGCATTATCTCTGCTTCATAGGATTTCTTTAAAATTAAAGATGTAGTACTTTCCGCTATGTCTAGTACTGGTGTCTTTTCACACGAATCTGTATAACAATGCTTTAACTTTTGTGACTGCCCTCTGACCTACCTCCATATATATGTACCATTGCAATATCTCACATCTGCTTATCAGTGAAACCCGATATGCCCCTATCTAGTATTTTTCACTCACCCTCACTAAATACTTTGAGCTTTGTGCTGTTATCTCATTTGTGCAAACAGAGGCAGAGCAGCACAGATGAGGTACGATCTGCAGCAAGCCATGCAGTGTGGCTGGTGGCAGAGCTGGGGATGAACCCACTCCCCCGTACCAGCCCTCTTCTCCAGCTCCCACACTTACTTCCACAGGAATGAATCATCTTCTAGCCTCTACCAGCTTGAAAACATGGCCATCCTACTGTATCAGTACAGCTTGACTACTCCCTGGCATTTGAGATATCTTCATGAGCACTTGTAAACATCCAACAGAAGGACATGCACACAACACTACCTTGTGGTGGGGAATAGTCATCGGAGTCTGTGTCGCTCTCGCTGCTGTCCTCCACCAGGAAGCTGGGGTAGTTCCAGGACATGCTGAGGATGCCATCTGACTCATGAAGGAGCACATGGGCCAGCATTCGGCCATGGCAGTCCATGACAATAACTTGTCCATCAGCAGTGCCAAACAGCACCTGAAAATAACAGAACAGCCCTCAGACCCACCAAATGTCAGCCACTGGACCCTCCTTCAAACGCATTTTATAATTAACTAGCTATGCTGGAAATTAATTGAAAGCAAAGCAGACAGGGATGTGAAAACATGCCACAATAGGACACCAAAACCAAAGATGTACATAAAGAACGAAGCACCAGAGTCTAGAGGTAAGTTCCTAAAATCTCCGAGCAAGTCATGTTTCACGGTGTGGTGCATTTTCTTCACTTTAATATGAGCCATTACACTTTATTTGAGCTTAGCCATTACTACCACCAAGGTGAGCTAGCAGAAGGGCTACCACAGATTCTGCAGTATGCTTGGTTTATACAGAAACTTCTAAAATTGGTGGCAGAAACCAAGGTATTCATCATTCATAACAACATCAAAAGGCACAGATGACAAAAACATGGTCTTAGCAGAGATTTCGAAGAGTTTGTGAGAAACAAAAATCTGAATAGAGGAGGACAGGTTGTTCAGTTGACGAGCTGAGAGCAGGTGGGAGAATGTCTTCCAAAAACAGAGGCAAAAAGCAATATGACCAGTACACTGGAAGTAGATTATTATAGCCCAAGAGGAAGGCAATATGTTACACATTCAGGAAGAGATGAAGAAGAGCGCCTACCCACCATTTCAAATACAAAATAGATTATGCAGAGCTTTTTCTTGCCCTTAAACTACTCGTAGCCAATGCATACTGAATGAAGTCAGACTAACTGGAACCTACAATTTCTTTTTTATAAGCATTTTTCTGTCTTGAGGCTTTGAGCAAGTTAAAATCCCACATATTTGATGAATTTTAGAAAAATGTCAGGAAATAAGCATTAATAAATCCACAAAATGATAAATCATAGAATAAAATCAGAGAAAAATAGTATCATTAAGGTTGGAAAAGACCTCCAAGATCATCAAGTCCAACTGACAACTCAACACCACCATGCTTCCTAATCCATGCCCCAAAGTGGCATGTCTACACATTTTTTGAACACCTTCAGGGATGGTGACTCCACCACCTCTCCGGGCAGCCTGTTCCAATGCCTGACCACTCTTTCAGTAAAGGTATTTTTCCTAATATCCAATCTAAACCTCCCCTGATGCAGCTTGAGGCTACATCTTATCACTAGTCTTATGACTAGTAACCTGGGAGAAGAGACGAACACCCACCTCACTACAGCCTCCTTTCAGGTAGTTGTAGAGAGCGATAAGGTCTCCTCCCCTCAGCCTCCTCTTCTCCACACTAAACTACACCAGTTCCCTCAGCCGCTCCTCATAAGACTGGTGCTCCAGACCCTTCACCAGCTTCATTGCCCTTCTCTGGACATGCTCCAACAACTCAATGTCCTTCTGGTACTGTGGAGCCCCAAACTGAACACCGTATTTGAGGTGCGGCCTCACCAGTGCTGAGTACTGGGGCACGATCGCTTCCCTACTCCTGCTGGCCACGCTATTCCTGATACAAGCCAGGATGCTGTTGGCCTTCTTGGCCACCTGGGCACACTGCTGGCTCACATTCAGCCGGCTGCCAACCAGCACGCCCAGGTCCCTCTCCACTGGGCACCTTTCCAGCCACCCTTCCCCAAGCCTGTAGCATTGCATGGGGTTGTTGTTACCCAAGTGCAGGACGTGGCACTTGGCCTTGTTAAACATCATGCAATTGGCCTCGGCGCATCGATCCAGCCCGTCCAGATCCCGCTGTAGAGCCTTCCTGCTCTCGAGCATATCAACACTCGTCCAATTTGGTGTCAGCTGCACACTTAGTGAGGGTGCACTCAATCCCCTCGTCCAGATCATTGATAAAGATATTAAACAAGACTGGCCCCAAAACTGAGCCCTGGGGAACCCCACTTGTGAACGGCCACCAACTGGATTTAACTCCATTCACCACCACTTTTTAGGCCCGGCCATACAACCAGTTTATATCCAATGAAGAGTATGCCTGTACAAGCCATGAGCAGCCAGTTTCTCCACAAGAATGCTGTGAGAAACGGTGTCAAAGGCTTCACTAAAGTTTAGGTAGACAACATCCACAGCCTCTCCCTCATCCACTAGGCAGGTCACCTGGTCATAGAAGGAGATCAGTTTGGTCAGGCAGGATCTGCCTTTCATGAACCCATGATGGCTGGGCCTGATCCCCTGGTTGTCCTGCACATGCTTGGTGAGTGCTCTCAAGATGAGCCATTCCATAACCTTCCCCGGTACTGTGGTCAGGCTGACTGGCCTGTAGTTCCCTGGATCCTCCTTTGGCCCTTTTTGTAGATGGGCATCACATTGACAAGCCTCCAATCGTCTGGGACCTCCCCTGTTAACCAGGACTGCTGATGAATGATGGAGAGTGGCTTGGCAAGCTCCTCCGCCAGCTCCCTCAGCACTCTCGGGTGGATCCCATCCGGCCCCATAGACTTGTGAGTGTCCAGGTGGTGCAGCAGGTCATAAACTGCTTCCTCCTGGATTATGGGTGTTTTATTCTGCTCCCTGTCCCTGCCTTCCAACTCAGGGGGCTGAATACCCTGGGGGTAGCTGGTCTGACTATTAAGGTCTGAGGCAAAGAAGGCATTAAGTACCTAGCCTTCTCCTCATCCTCGGTGGCAATGATCCCTCCCACATCCAAGACAGGTTGAAGATTCTCCTTGGCTTTTTTTGTTGTTAATACATTTGTAAAAACATTTTTTGTTATCTCTCACAACAGTGGCCAGACTGAGTTCTCGCTGGACTTTTGCCTTTCTAATTTTCAACCTGCGTGACCTAACAAGATCCCTGTACTCTTCTGGAGTTGCCTGCTCCTTATTCCAAAAGTGGTAAACTCTCATTTTTTTCCTGAGTCCCAGCAAAAGCTCACTCTTCAGCCAGGCTGGTCGTCTTTCCCACCAGTTCATCTTACGGCAGACGGGTCAGCCTGCTCCTGTGCCCTTAAGACTTCCATCTTGAACAATGCCCAGCTTTCCTGGACCCCTCTGACCTTCAGGACTGTCTCCCAGGGGACACTCTCATTAGCTAAGGCTGCTGCTGCTATCACGTAATTCCATATGAGGCAACTATGTTTTAAAGCAAGTTTAAAGGCACTCATCATCTTGAAAACTAGCCAGCAGTAAAAATGAAGCTAAAAGGAAGGACAAATCTTATACTTCCCCTTCAAATCTGCCAGCTATTACTGGTGCGTGTAAATTTAAGATTCTAACAATTATATGCCCAGATCAAAAATTCATCTAGCCTTGCATCTTATCTCCAACAGTGGTCAAGTGTTTGGGGAAGAGTAAAAGTACAGGATGCACTAAACAGGCACCTCCCCTGCACACTCATGTAGCTTTCAGCAAAAAACACAGCCTCTTTGAGAACTGATAATTTCACTTGGTAACCTTTACCTCTTAACACTGAAAGAAATATAGAATAATTGTTGCCTACTTACATTCGCAACATTGGTCACAATTTTATAGACCTCTATTGTCTAATCCCTTCGCTGAAGAATTGTAGCCTACTTAGGATCTTCCTGTACAGCTGCTGTTCAAAGCCTCCAGTTGCCCTTGTTGACCTCTGCTGTCAGAGGTCTTACTTTCTATCTTCCTTCTGAGATGTCATGCCAGACTTACAGCATGCAAACTGTGTATTATATCAGACTTATGCAATAGTACTCACCTAGGAAGCAATTGTCATGGTTGCACTTTTGAAAGTTTCAGAAAGGGAGCATGGCTTCAAATGTCTCAGTTGAAAAACAAAAAAGGTACTAACATTTTTTCTATGATCAAGGTGATGATCAGGAAACACAGAAGACTGTAAACTAGAATAGCAGTTTAACAGAAGAACTCCAGTGAAGTCATTAACATTTTAAGAAAATCAATGGAGCTGTTTCACATTATCAGAAGCAATGAAAAAACAGTACCTGGCTGTCTTAACTGTAACCATTACATGTTACAAATATTTTTGTGTTAAATAGTTGCTGGGTTAAAACAGCAGCTATAGTTTGCTACAAGCCTCAGATTACTATTCTTAGATAAAAAAGCAAGGACCCGACCTTTGCTCATCTCACACTCCCTTCCCTTGTAGTCCTTTATTCTACTATTCTTCCACTTGTATCATCCCATCTCCTTTCACACTGTTCATTATTTCAATTGTTTTTACACGCAGAGTCCGTGCACAGCCACTTTCACTATCTGCTTTCAGAACATAACCACTGTCTTTCAGCTCTCTACAGAACAACTTCTACAAAGCTGAAATCCTACCAGTTGTCATTGTTAGCTTCTCACACCACTTTCAGCCTGCTCTATAGATTAGTTTTTTACCAGTCTCCTAGGAGTTTTATAACTGCAAAATACCCAGACAGAGGAGGTGAAACTCTCTGTTGTTTCTGAAAACAGCAGTATAAGAGTTCTGCCTCCTAAAAGCCAGTAGAAACACTTTATAACTGGGTAGGAACAAAATGTTGGGATTCATCATCCAGAGTTCAGTTTCATCTCAGTCTAAAACTAATTCTTTCAAGTAGCACTGCCCCCAATTCATTTAAAATTACAAAGTCCTACAGTAATTTCCAGTTCAGATCAGAACAGCTGCATGTGGGCATCTTAATTCTTGCACTGGAACCTGAGAGTGCTCTTTAGCAACCCAGAAATGTCAGAGGGCACTCTTCATCTCTTTAGCCAGGCTATAGGTTTCAAGGAGCAGCTCTAAGTTTCGGGGTTATTGTAGCAATACAACCTTTAAGATGAAAGCATTTATCAGGCTGATAGTCCCTCTGGCTGAACTCCTGCTGAAGCTGTAAAAATGTCTAATGGTGTTATCATCCGTAACATTACTCAAGTTATAAATGCCACACTCAAGCTACTTATGTCAGATGAATAAAATTCTCTTGACCTTCAGAAAAAAGGTTGAGCCACAGGATACTCCTTCTGAAGGATCCAATGGAGAAATTAAAAGGCTGTACTGTAGCTGCCTAAACTCATATTTTTCAGGTATTTGCAGATCTAGGACGTCTGTGGGAATGTTGGAAAAAGGTAGAAACAAGTTATTGTGGTTTGTTAACCCTTGAATACAAAAGCTAAATGATAATAATAGTAATTAAAAAAAATCCCAAGTACTTATATCGAAGTGGTTCTTTGACTCCTTGTTCTACTCTTCTTTTCTTATCTCTTTCCCTTTCATACTGTTCATTATTTCAACTGTTTTTACATACATTACCACTTGCAGAATTGTATTTGTAGAGTTATACACAATCTGATAATAAAAAACCTAAAATCACGCAATACATTCAAAGTATGAGTCAGTTACACAACGTAAGTGCATTATTTCTTTACAAAACGTATCAAACATAATAAAACCTGCACTACAGTGAAGCTGTAGCTGATTAAAGGTCATACAAACGCAGAGCAGTCTCCAGTGGAGCCCTGATGCTGTATGCTTTGAAGGGAAAATGCTGATAAACAGCATCGGGATAATTCACACACAGTTTTCTAAGCGTACCAAGAGCTGAAAGTTGGGTTCAGCCCTGAAACCCAAGCTTGGGGTGACTGTTACTTATTATAACAAATCCAAATACCTGAAAAACACCCTTCTCTGAAATGTGCTGACCTTTTAGCCTCTGTGGTAACTTGTGATGAGTTTCACAAGGTAGTTTTGGTAAATAAAAAGGTTTTTCATCACTTTTTAAACTATTATCCATGAAATTCAAGACTGCAGTCCCTTTAAATGCCCCAGATTTCAGAAAGCCTTCAATTTTGTCTGAAATGTGCCAATTCCTAAAAGACATGTGGTAATCAAAAGATGGGGTATTTTGCTCTGAAGTTAATTTTTTCACAAAGAAATGAACACTAGAACAGCCAAGAACCTAAAAAATTCAGCCCAAGAGGAACGACTTGAACTTGTTCAGTGATTTCACTACATGTGGATCTGTTGTGCTGAACTGTTGCTATTACTGTAAGATCTGTTGTGATGCCATTATGTGTCTGGACCAGATACAGTACTAGCAGAAAATGGTTCGGCAGCATTGAGATCAACAGAGCTAAAACGGAGTAGCCACAGACCTGGCACACTGAAGGTCCAGCTCAGGAGGCCCACTACTACACAAAAGAACTGTAATTCTTTAACAGTGATGTTATTTTTGCACAAAATATATTTTGTTGCTATTTAATTTGGTTTATTGTATGCAAATTGAGCTCACAAACAGTAAGAATTTTCAAGCTTTATGTTAATTTGAATACACTAGCCCAGTAGGAAAGGGGGAGATCCCACCATCTCACCACATCTCATAAGCAGTAGCTGAGAAAAGTCTATAAATCATAATGATTTCATGAAGTCAATGAAACTGTGCTGACTTAGACCTGCAGGGAACCTACCTACTGCCCATTCTTACTTCCTAGCCTGTCCTCATTGTCCAAGAAGCTTTCCAGAACTACAGTCACTTTGACTTCTATAATAACCAAGGATAATCCAATCCCAGCAATAATATATTCAGTGACTTGATGTCTATATGATGGGCAACAGAAAGGATTATTCCCAGACTGAGGTTTTCATTGTACAAACTGAATAGTCAACACTGTTGCAAATAGATATTGGTAAAATAAGACATTTCCTTCATGACATTTAGTAGAAACCTGAAGGCTTCTAATGTTGCCGATTAAGCAAAACTCCCAGGAAATCTCATTAATACATTTTTGGAACACGCGCTGTCATTCTGTATCAGAGCAATGGCTGAGCCTTTGACTGAAGCTCAAGTTGAAGTATTAGAAGCTGGACTTAACTTTAGCTACTACAAGCTACTGGAGATTGCTTCAGGATAGCACTGTTAAAGTGAGAGATTCCAGTATTGTGATGCCAGGAGGTTGGAAAAGGAATGTCTGCTTTACTCCTGTTGGCCCAGGATTTTTAAAAGAACCCCTTTGACTTGCTACAAAGAATGTACATCTGATGGCTGAGGGAAGCAGAACAACTCACAGACTCAGCTAATTAAAACAGCATCGAAAATTAATCTAGTAGACTCCATCCTAGTATAATTTGATTATTTAAAAACCAAAATTTTCACAGAAACACAGAACCTGTGTTGCTGGACTATTCAAGGTGCGTTAACAGATGGCATTTAAATTCCTGAATACACTGAAATGTTCTGAAAATTAATGTCATCTGTCATGAAATATCAGGTGGCCTCATCTTCCCTAAGCTGTGTCCCTCAGGGGTCCATACTGAAACCGGTACTATTTAATATCTTCATCAATGACATCGACAGCGGGATGGTGTCAGGCCTCAGCAAGTTTGCAGGTGTCACCAAGCTGAGTGGTGCAGTTGACACACCAGCATGGGATATCATCCAGGGAGACCTGGACAAGCTGGAGAGGTGGGCCTGTGAGAACCTCATGAGGAAAAACAAGGCCAAGTGCAAGGTCCTGCACCTGGGTCGGAGTAACCCCCAATATCAATACAGGCTGGGGGAGGAAGAGATTGAGAGCAGCCCTGCGGAGGACTTGGGGGTTCTGATGGACGAAAAGCTGGACATGAGCCAGCAGTGTGCGCTCGCAGCCCAGAAGGCCAACCATATCCTGGGCTGCATCAAAAGAAGCGTAGCCAGCAGGTCAAGGGAGGTGATTCTGCCCCTCTACTCTGCACTGGTGAGACCCCACCTGGAGTGCTGCATCCAGCTCTGGAGCCCTCAGCACAAGAAGGACATGGACCTGTTGGAGCAGGTCCAGAGGAGGGCCGCAAAAATGATCAGAGGTCTGAAGCACCTCTCCTATGAGGACAGGTTGAGAGAGTTGGGGTTGTTCAGCCTAGTGAAGAAAAGGCTGCGGGGAGACCTTCTTGTGGCCTTTCAGTACTTAAAGGAGGACTATAGGTCCTGTTGTGACAGGACGAGGGGTAATGGTTTTAAACTAAAGGAGGGTAGATTTAGACTGGATATAGGGAAAAAATTTTTTACTATGAGGGTGGTGAAGCGCTGGAACAGGTTGCCCAGAGAGCTGGTGGATGCTACATCCCTGGAAACATTCAAGGTCAGGTTGGACGGGGCTCTGAGCAACCTGATCTAGTTGAAGATGTCCTGCTCACTGCAGGGGGGTTGGGCTAGATGGCCTCTAGAAGTCCCTTCCAACCCAAACCATTGTATGATTCTAAGTTGCCAGCTTTATGGTAATTCCACTGAACAATTTCTTGAGTTATAGCTCTTCCTTCTCCCATAGGATAGATGGCAGCTAGAAGGACAAAGTGACCACATGAAGTTTTTCCAGGAAACGACTGATCACATTAGAAAAAGGCAAAGGGCTAAACGTGTCCTAGACGTTGCTTACTGGACCAGTACAGCAAATGGAGCTTTATTGAACTTGAAGTTCTCAAGCCTTCTACAGCCCTAAGTAATGCAAATGACATATATAACCTCTAAACGTTGTTATCTCACAACAGTTAATATTTGCAACAACAGTAAGTATTTTAACAAAAAAAATATTTTAAAACATATAGGGTGACATAAAGGCAAACCCACTGTTCCCATTTCTCATAGCGAATTGACTACTTAGTCTTCCCCTTTGCAGACTGATTCCTGGCCAGTTCTTCTCTCGGCACTGCTAAGCTATCCAAACACAGTAACTAAAATACGTATTGTTATAATTTGCTGGCATTTCTACACCTGCCAAATCATTCATGCAGAGGCTATATCCCCACTACGCCAAAGCACACACGCAGGTATTTCTGTCAGGAAATCCTAAGGGAGGCCTGTTTGCATTGGAACTTGTTGACTTTTTCAGAACTAAATACATCATGACAGCTATTCTTTTCTAGCCATCGCTTTTAATGACACATGCAAAGACTTCTGAGAGACTAGAGTCGTGATCTCCCTCTGGAAGAAACATCTTACCTAGGTCTTTTCAGACCAGTTTACAGGTATTTTCTGATTCCGTGTTCAATTTTTACTTTAACCAGATGCAAAGTGCAGATGTAAACCTTATATGCACATTTCTTGGGTACTCTTAAAACCTCTTCTAAATGTATTGCAGGAGAATAGTGCTGCCTTTCAAGACTTAGAACAGAGGCATGATTATTTCTGCTAGCAGCTAAGTTAGTTCATATTCAAGATCCTTCCTAATCTTTGATGTACTAGTTGGACAGAGGAACTTGCTGCATTTCAAACTAAGATGTTCCAGGACCCCCTTTTAATTTCCTCAGATTCAGTGAGGAGTCTCTCAACAGTGAAGCAGTAGCCCAGGGCAGAAATCTCACCAGCATCTTGTGACCAAGTAAACCATGAATGACCTCATAAAAAATTAAGCTTTTGGTTTTAACGTTCTCCAGGGTTGTTTTTCCAAAGTCTGGAGGATTCCTCTTCCACCTACCCACTTTGCAAACCGTACCTTGCTCTTTCAGCATTTTGCTTTTCACCATTTCTGTTCCTTTTCTGTCTGGCACATGTCTTGCTGTACGAAAGATGCCACCCTGGGCACCTCTGCATATTCAGCCGCTGCATCCAATTCTGTTTCTTGGACATTCCCCTTTTTGAAGTTTAGGCCTGTCTTTATGCTTCTTCCTTCAGCCTCCTCCCCCATCTGCTCCCAAAGGAAAAAAGTCACCACTGTACCTCAGAAATTACATTCTGCAAGAATGCTAATAAGGCCAACTGCGTTTGCATTGTCAGAATCACACAATCACAGAATGGTAGCAGTTGGAAGGGACGTCTGGAGATCATCTTGTCCAACCCCCCTGCTTGAGCAGGCACACCCAGAGCAGGGGGCACAGGACTGTGTCCAGGTGGGTTTTGAATGTCTCCAGGGAAGGAGACTTCACAACCTCCCTGGGCAGCCTGTTCCACTGCTCTGTCACCCTCACAGGAAAGAAGTTTTTTTCTCATATTGAGGTGGAACTTCCTGTGTTCCAGCTTGTGCCCATTGTCCCTTGTCCTGTCACTGGGAATTAATGAAAAGAGTCCAGCCCCATCCTCCTGACACCGCCCTTCAGATATTTGTAAGTATTGGTAAGATCCCCCCTCGGTCTTCTCCAGGCTGAACAAACCCAGGGCGCTCAGCCTTTCCTCATAAAGGAGATGCTCCAGCCCCCTGATCATCTTGGTAGCTCGCCTCCGGGCTTGCTCGAGCAGTTCCCTGTCCTTAAACTGGGGGACCCAAAAATGGACACAGTACTCCAGATGTGGTCTCATTAGGGCAGAGTAGACGGGGCGGATAACCTCCCTTGACCTGCTGGCCACACTCCTTTTTATGCAGCCCAGGATGCTGTTGGCCTTCTTGGCCACAAGGGCACAGTGCTGGCTCACAGTCAGCTTGCTGTCCACCAGCACTTCCAGGTCCTTCTCAACAGAGCCACTTTCCAGTAGGTCAGCCCCCAACCCGTACCGGTGCATGGGGTTGTTCCTTCCCAGGTGCAGGACCTTGCGTTTGCTTTTGTTGAATGCCATCAGGTGCCCCTCGGCCCAGCTCTCCAGCCTGTCCAGGTCTTGCTGAAGGGCAGCACAGCCTCCTGGTGTATCAGCCACTCCTCCCAGCTTGGTATCGTCAGTAAACTTGCTGAGGTTACACTCTATCCCTTCATCCAGGTTACTGATGAATATATTGAACAGGACTGGACCCAGCACAGACCCCTGGGGAACACCACTAGTTACGGGCCTCCAGCCAGACTCTGCCCCATTGATCATGACCCTCTGAGCTCTGTTTTTCAGCCAGTTCTCAATCCACCTCACTGTCCACTCACCTAACCCACACTTCCTTAGCTTGCCTATGAGGATGCTATGGGAGACAGTGTCAAATGCCTT
Organism: Phalacrocorax carbo; assembly: GCF_963921805.1. Taxonomy (NCBI): domain Eukaryota; kingdom Metazoa; phylum Chordata; class Aves; order Suliformes; family Phalacrocoracidae; genus Phalacrocorax; species Phalacrocorax carbo. The sequence goes on along the minus strand of NC_087515.1, from coordinate 61,887,802 downwards.
ACTGAAGTCAAGACAGACAACACCCACTGCTCTCCCTTCGACGACCCAGCCAGTCACACCATTGTAGAAGGCTATCAGGTTGGTCAAGCATGATCTTCCCTTGGTGAATCCATGTTGACTGCTTCTGATAACCTTCTTTTCCTCTACATGCCTAGAGATGACCTCTAGGATGAACTGCTCCACCACCTTTCTGAGGATGGAGGTGAGGCTGACCGGCCTGTAGTTTCCTGGGTCCTCCTTCTTGCCCTTTTTGAAGATTATAGTGACATTTGCTTTCCTCCAGTCCTCGGGCACCTCTCCTGTCCTCCATGACCTTTCAAAGATGATGGAGAGTGGCTTGGCAAGAACATCCGCCAGCTCCTTCAGCACTTGTGGGTGCATCCCATTGGGTCCCATGGATTTGTGAGGATCCAGTTTGCCTAGGTGATCTCTTGACCCAATCCTCCCCAACCAAAGGGAAGTTCTCCCTTCTCCAGATTTTCTCTCTCTCCTCTGGGGGCTGAGATGCCTGAGGGCCAGACTTAGCAGTAAAGACTGAAGCAAAGAAAGCATTCAATAACTCCGCCTTCTCTGCATCCTGCGTCACCAGGGCCCCTTCCTTGTTCAGCAGTGGGCCCACTGTATCCCCAGTCTTCCTTCTACTGCTGATGCATTTGAAGAAGCCCTTCTTGTTATCCTTGACATCCCTTGCCAGATTTAATTCCAGCTGGGCCTTGGGCTTCCTTGTTGCATCTCTGCATACCCTGACAGCATTCCTATATTCCTCCCAAGTGGCCAGTCCCTTTTTCCACATACTGTGAACCTCCTTCTTCCATCTGAGTTTCTCTAGAAGCTCTTTGGTCATCCATGCAGGTCTCCAGGCTCCTCTGCTTGACTTCTTCCTCCTAGGAATGCACCAATCTTGAGCTTGGAGGAAGTGGTCCTTGAATACTGTCCAGCTCTCTTGGACCCCCCTGCCTTCTAGAGCCCTAACCCATGGGATTCCTCCAAGCAGGTCTTTGAAGAGACCAAAGTTGGCTCTCTTGAAGTCCAAGGTTGTAATCCTGCTTGTTTCCCTGCTGCTACCATGCAGGATCCTGAACTCCACCATCTTATGGTCACTGCAGCCAAGGCTACCCCCAGCTCTCACCTCCTCAACCTGCTTTTCCTTGTTCGTTATTATAAGGTCGAGCAGCACATCTTGCCTCATTGGCTCCTCCACCACCTGTATCAAAAAGTTGTCCTCGATGCTCTGGAGGAACCTGCTGGATCATGCATGTCTTGCTGTGTTGGTTTTCCAGCAAATATCAGGATGGTTGAAATCCCCCAAGAGGACCATGGCCTGCGATTGTGAGGCTACTTCCGTCTGTCTGTAGAAGGCTTCATCAACTACCTCTTCCTGATCAGGTGGCCTGTCATGTCCACATGTCCACAACAGTGTCACCCATATTTGCCTACCCCTTAATTTTTACCCACAAGCTCTCAACTTCTCTTCTTCCACTCCAAGGCAGAACTCCATGTATTCCAGTTGCTCCCTCACATAAAGAGCAACTACCCCACCTCATCTTGCTGGCCTGTCTTTCCTGAAGATGCTGAGCAGTTCAAGGAAGCTGAGTTAGTTCTGTTCACCCTGATTTAGCCATCCGGACAAACATCAGTATTCATGATAGGAACAGCCTTCACAGTTGTCACCATAATGGCATCACACTAATAGAAATAAATCTATTTTGCTGATCCAAAATTCACTGAATTATAAACTGAATAATATAAAAAATGATGGATCAACCTTCTATTTACGCAGGTAGGCTTAGTAGCATAGGAAATACTTGGAAAATTATTGCCTGTATATATTTTCATTCATTAGCCTAACAAAAAAATGCCAGTCTTGCAAAGGTTGAGTTACATTTGTAGCCCATTTAGTTATGGTATTAGCACTTTGCATTCCTTGGGCTCTTCTTGTTTACTGTTTCCCCATCACAAAGCAGGAGACAATGCAGCAGCCGCTTCTTAGGATACATTAAAAAGTGAAAGTTTGTTTTTTCTCAGTGTGGTATTTCTGGCTTTTCTTCTTTTTATCTCAAAATGCAGAGAGAAAGAAAGAGAACCAGAGAGAGGGAGACAGCTGCTCTCCTGCTGAATACTTTTTACTTCCATTAAAAATTCAGTTGCTGTAAAATGATTTCTTGAACCAACACAAAAAGAGACATCACCACAATTCACACACAAGCTTGGGGGGAAAGCACTAGGTTTTCTTTGACTGTCTTTATGTCTGTAAAAACTAAGAAGAGTTTTTGTTTCCTTTGGACAAGAGGAGTTACCGGCCCCACACAGGGAAGATACACCACGAGATCATCCAGCTAACTGCATATATACACAGCAGTGAAATTCTCATTCAAGACCATTAATGCTTTCAAAAGCAGCAGTGGTTCAGTTACCTACTTTCAGGCTTGTTCCTTCTCTCTCCTACAAAGTCCATAGGGTCTAGATAACTATTACAAAGCCCTCAAATGAGAAGACAAAGTGAATACACTGGAGATCCTGGTGACAAATCCATTTAATAAATATTTAAATACTAAAATATTTCTCTCTAAAATAGTATAACATAGGTGAATGACTGTAAATTAGTTACAGCCTTGCACACTGTTTCAGGAGTAAAAAATGTAAGTAGTCTCAAAATCAGGACTTCAAGCTATAAAAAGACTCTGGACATGTGGGGATAGAAGCAATTGTCCAGGCAAAGACAATGTTATTTGAAAGCAATCTGGCAAATGACAGAAAGACTGATTAGTACATGTCCCTGTAATTACACCTGGACCAATTTTGACTTGTGTTTTTCCATTTCTATATTCTTTCTTGACTCCTGAGGCATTTTTCCGGGAAGCCTCCTATCACAATTAGAGTTTTAAGTGAAAAGAGTTGCCCTTCTATATAATGTTTCTGAATTAACAATATGCCTCAGTTTACTTTCAATGTGGAAAAGAATTGTGTTTTTTTTTAAAAAAAAGCTTGTGTCTGGTTTCAAATCACGGTCAAAGTAGAATGCAAAATGATCAAAATGCCAGCAGCTGGAACACCTTCTACAGAACATCTTCTGTAGCTTTTAACATGGACAGGACTCTGAGCCTGGACCACTAAGCTCCCACAGCAGAAGTACTCTGGAGTGCTCTTCAAGCAGCACCATTTTCTGTTTTCTCAATAAACTCTGCCAGGAAACTGCACACCTGTCTATGAAAACATGTAATTCTTCATATATATCCAATTATATATAGCAACAAAACCAGCTATTTGGTACTGTTAGGTGGGAAAATGCAATTAGTTTTACCAACAACCACTCAATCAGGCAAAGAAGTCAACTGATACATTTGGCAGGCTTCTGCATTGTTCCCAAGCCAGGTTTTAGTTATTTCCTAAAAGATATGTTGACCGCTGAAGCTAAAATTTCATTCAGAGTTTTAGAAGTCTGAGAGTTTCTGCTGGGGTTTTGTGGTTTCATTTTTTTTTCCTACTTGAAAATGGTATTACTTAGCAACAAGGATTGCACTCTCAGCCAGTGAGAATGCAATACAAAGCAGTTTAGAAGCAATGTCCTTGCTGTTTTGAATTTCATAATACAAAATCAAAGAGCCCCTGGGTTAAGCTATATGCTAATGGAAACCAGCCTCTTAACTTCTTCATTCTCCTTCTAGGTCCTGGGTGCTGGCAGAGATGGGTAACTCACCATGATCAGGAAATAAGTAGAGTGGGTGAGGTCAAGTATAACTTCGTCAACATGAAGACAGGCTGAGTAATACACTGTTACTGAAATGAGGCATCGAAAAAGAATGACTATCCTCCCCAAAGCAAGGAAAGCAGGGAAAGATTAACCCCTTTTCAGCTGATGGAGTTGCCAACAATCCCTCAACATCTGAACACTGACAAGAAACTGGCTCCTGGATACAGAGCAGAGAGCTCAAGTTGAATCCGTGCAGGATGAAACACTGATGGGAAAGGTTTTCGAGAATAAAGAGATACTGCTCCCACTTTCTACTGGCATACTATCTCTTTTTGTCAAATCAATGGAACGACCATGTGATATCACTTTCCAAAAATATCACCTTTCTTCTCCAATCTACTATGAAACTTGGCCTTGCGTTCCCAGAGAAGACCTAATGCAGAAATCCACAGATCTCCTCTTCCTCATTAAATCACACTAATCCTCCTTGCCTGCACCAAGGTTTCAGACTATTCACAGGCTTGAACACATCTGACCCAAGTTCAAGACCCCATTTGGCTCCTGGTCCTCTTACTAACTTCCAAAAAATCAACAGATCAAGGCCCAGTGATAATAAAGTTTAAATTAACCACTCTGGCAGCTACATTTCTTTTGAACTGAAAAGACCACAAAACTCTGGATGAACCAAAGGGGTCCTGGGGCCAAAGCGTTCTCAGCCAAGTGGCTCTGGCAATGGTGTAACACAGACTGTTCCTGAAAAAAATGCTGTAAAACCTTCACAGTTTGGAGAATTTTTCATCTGTAAGAACTGTACTTCCATTCACATGCCCTCCCCAATCAACTCAAAATCTAAACGAACAAATCAAAGCAATTTTCCTACCTTATATATGATGACTTCTTAGAAAAAGAGTGGCTTCCTGCAGGAGGTGCCATTTTTTCTCTGTACTGCCTCAAAAGTAGCATACGTATGTGCTTCTACTTTGCACAGGTGCACTGCAAATCCTCGTTATTACTATTTGACCCACAGCATGACACAGTGCTTTTCAGAAACACAGTTTCAAATAAGTACTCCCTGTCCCAAAGAACTAAAGACTTCAGGCTATATGAGCACATCTTTCTGTAAAAGTGCCAGCAAGGTGAGAGGAGAGGCAAATGACTTCTTTATTCCTGCCATTTCCCACACAGAGACTGGCTGTGTTTCTATCTGCACACGTCTTTAGTTTGCTGACTCAAACACCGATGCTCCAAAAATGTACTTGGTATAAAAATGCTAAGTGGACACATTAACTGAATAGTACAAGACTTTAGCTCTCCCTCCATCTCTGGTTTGTCACTGTCATTGACATCCTTTCTTTCCTGAGGGAGGGGAAGATGTGGTAGAGTGCACAGAGTTTAACAAACCCCAGATTCTGGTCAACTAAAACAAGAATACTGTGACCTATCTGAGAGTCATATCAGATCATGGTAAAGAATTACAAGACACACTGTTCAGGGTGACCCGAACATCCTAGTACACTGTGCATCCAAGGCAATGCAGAAACCCATTCAGCCATTCACTTTTCACAGTAACAAACATTAAATACCCTGTCTACAAGGATGAGCAAAACATTAAAACAGTTGTATTCTTCCTTTCAGACAGTCATTAAAGGCAAAATTTCTGTGCAAGACTCATCTGAAACAGTGTTGACATGAAACATTGCAGGAGTTACTGAGAAAAAATGAGCCATTATGCTGTCAGCACATAAACATCCCCCATCTTACAGCCCTCATGACTAGAACAAATAGCACCATCTCGTCAGCTCTCTCAGTGTCTCGCCACTACAGGCTGGATGAAGAGCATCAAGGGAAAGATTAGGCAAGGCACAGACGAAGCAAGTGGGAAGAAGAAAGCACACTGAAGCATCACCTTGTTGCTCCGCTCCTTCAATTACCCACTCAGTAACTGTGCAGTATCAACTGGGGTTTCTGGCAGGAAAAGCCTTGTCTAGGATAAACCCACAGAGAGATGCCACAGCTCCCAAAGCTGTAGATAAACCCTAGAGGCTCCGAGGAGAACATACTACTTCTCTATCCTCCCCAAAACTCAAGGCAAAGCCTATAAAGTCTTCATCTGAGTACTGATATCTGCAGTGTAGCTGCTCATTGCTAGGTAGAAAAAGAGAGGACAACTAAAAAAAGGCACAGTGCACCAAGCTATTTAACTCTTCTCCTTCCTTCTGTCTGGAAGCCATATTCTCAACAGAATGATGCATGAAAACCTACTTGACGCAAAAAGGCAAAGGAAAGGCAATGCTAATAAAACTATGTATGGACATCAGGAAAAAAAAAGAAATCTATTATTTCAGAAATAGCTGCATAATGTAGCTTCAAAACAATGTAATAAAAAGACAGGAGAAAGAAAGGCTAACTAGCACTTAGAATTCACATTACTTTTTCACCCAAAATCTGTCTGTCATCATTATGTAGCATCATAAAAATCAAGTCACCAAGCAAAGAACAAAAACAAAGTTAGTGGCTTCCAGCACATATGAATACATAAAGCAAGAATACTGAAGTCTCTGCAAAAACATTTAAACATTCTACGTATCTATAAAAAACCACATATTTTGTCTATAAAAGGATGCAGTAGGATAGTAAACATTCATAGAATCCTTAGCACAAGCAAGCAGAAATCATTAATTTTAATAGCAAGTCTGCCACAAAGGTTTGAAATGCTTCTAAAGATCGTCCAAAATATTAAAGACAGTTAAGCTGTGGTGGGTTTTGTTTATTGGTTTGTTTTATATAACAACTGGATTTATCTCAAAAGACAACTGAAGTCTCCTTCCCCTGCCCTCTTTTTGCATTTTAATGGTACTGCTCAATTATGCAGCATGCAACGCTACAATCCTTATATGCAGTTTAACCATTGTCTGCAGTCTTTGTGGCTTGAATAAACTGCCTAGTTAATTAATGACACTTCTTCAATGCTATAAATAGCCTCTAGCCATTTTTCCCAGTAATTTGAGTAACTCATCCATCAATGAAAATAAGTCTTTCAGTTCTTTGTCAAAGACTGTATCTTACAGTGCAATTCTGAGTGGCTCTGGTCACTGACATATATATGTAAGGTCATTTGGTAGTCCCTGCACCCAGAATGGATGGGGGAAAATATGCAAGTTTATTAAGACACAAAAATATAGATATTCCCCGGCGTTCTAAAGGGTCCTTTATGTGAACCTCTGAAGATCCTTAATAGGGACAAGAAGTATTCTAATAAAGACCAAAGTAATTGCTTACCCTTTCAAATTTTACAGGCTGTAATTTTTTTTTCATTTTGTCCTTCCTTCCCTTCATTCAAAATAATTAAGGTAAATATTTGCCTTCCCAGTTGCCTGTTTGCAGCTCCCTTTCATCATTCTGTCAACTCATTAGAAGGCTGTCTTCAAGATTTTTTTTTTCCACACAGCTAGATGTCTGAGCATAATTAAACTTGATCAGCGCAACTACTGCAATAGCAAGGACTGTTTGAATGAGACGTGTGCCACAGCACCTGATTAAAAGCAAAATGGTAGGGTGAAGTCAATCACAAAGTCCTTGTTCCAGAGCAACAAGCAAAAGAAGACATAGGTGAGAAGATGACATCATGGCCCAAACAGACACAACATTCTCAATAACAAATTCCTTATTTTTAAGCCATGTTCTGGAAGCTAGGTAAGGCTGCTATTCCTACTTCCAGCTCAGGAGTTGTTCGGAATGACTATTTCCCTGAAAAGGTGGTAGCAACTGCTACCAGATGAAAAAGCGTGGATCCAAAAGCAGACTCTAATGGATTTATTAGTTAAAATTCTTGCCAGGGACTAAAGCCACACCAAAACCAAGGAGCCTGAGAGGCAAGCTCATGAAATGCCTGGTGTCACCAGTAACAATTTGACAGCACTTCTTGTTAACTAGCTCCAACCTCCTGTTGACAATTTTGCCATAGCTCCTACCTCATGGCAGCTACTTGGCACAGCATGGCGCTGATCCTATCGGGGACACCTGAGACACAAAGTGCTGTATTAGCACAGAGATCCCACCCGACTACATCGCTGGACCCAAAAAGTAGCACAAATCCCCCCTCCTTCATGTGAAGCTCCTTTCTGTGCACTGGGCTCCACCCTGAAGCACTGCAGGCAGGGCGCTGCAGGCAGGGCGAAGGAGCCGAAGCCTACCCTTGCCTCGTGCCTGTCACGGAAAAAGATGCTGAAGCATCTGTTGTTGCCATGGGAGTAGGGATAGCAAGCGCTGGCAGCTAACAGTGTAAAAACTGCCTTTCTGCACAGCTACTGCAAACGACAAAATATTTTGTTTTTAAAAAAACAATATACAGACCTTCTGCACCCTGTGTTTTTGAGACAAAATTGGTTTTGTCTGCTTCTGGTCTCACAGGTTTTCTTCCAGTGTCTCCTAAGACCCTGCAGTGCACACGGTATCTGTTCCTGTGCTGCTTTTCTCTTCCACTGAGAGCAGAATTTTGTATGATTAGGCACAGAGCAGGCTGAAACTTGGGGCCTGTATTTACACATTCCTAGTACTAATGCCCGTTGTGTTGCAATGGGACCACATACAACAGTTAATGTACCCAGCAGGATGCCAATCAAACTAGCTAACTGATTGTATACCTATTTTCAAAGCAAACAGAAGGAAGTGTGCTGGCAAAGTTCACACGTACCTGTTGTCTGTCATGTCCTGGCCAAAGAGAATCCTGACCAGTCCTTTATTTTCCACAAATAAAAGCTTTCAACAGGAAAGAGGATGGGAGAAAACCAGAAATGGGCTCTTACAGCTGTCAGAAAAGTCTAATAATTTACAGTAGCTGAGATGCAGGGAACAAATTAATGGTACCTCTTGGGATAACCAGGGATTAAAATATATTAATTCATTTTCATCAAGGCTTCCCTCTATTGGAGAGTGATTTCCTTCTGATTCTCTTCTGACACCCAGAAACAGCAACAGAAACAACCCCAGTGAAGTCCAGGGAGTTACACTATATTGCTCTAAACAAGAGGATAATCAGACCCTCTACACTTCTCACCCAGTTCTCTGACACTATGCCTTTCTCTTGTTGTGAACAGAATAAGCCTCTTTAACAGGTAAAATCTGGGAGAAGTAGAGGGAGAGGATGGCCTGAAGGCAGCAGAATTTGATAGAAAAATGTCACTAGGAGCTAAGCAAGCACACAAGAGGGCAGAAGCAGCACTGGAAAGGTATTTTATATGACCTGTGGGCTTAGGAAAAAATCCTTAATTATGTACTGACATTGCTTCTGTAATTATAAACAAACCCTTTGGCTAGACAAAACTCAAGTTTTTCTCACTTGGGAAGTCATTCAGTCTACTTGGTATGTACAGGGTACAGAAGTGTCTGATATTTCAAATTTACTTTTCATTTCAAATATACTTTTCATCCCTCCATGATCCTAGGTGAGCCTTCTCACCAGAAAAGTAGTCCACATGACCCCGAGGAAGTAGGCTCTACTACAGCCTCCTGTAGCCTTGAAAAAAACATTTCAAACCAGAGAAAGGAAGGTCACACTCCTGAGAGATCCCATCCATCTGAGTTTAACCAAGATGGCACTCTGCTCAAGACAGAGGACCCAGTCCTGTAAAGTCTTCCTGTTCTGCATATTTGCTTATTATCCTCAAGAGCCCGTTGATATAACGGGACTCTTTGCCTCGGCCAAATGTGTGCTCTGGTTACAATGTACCAGAGCAGGAAACACCCTAAAGCCCTCCACAGGAGCAGGACTACAGACACACAATGGAAGAAAGACAGTTAACTTCTAGTCTTCTACAATAAACATGCGGAATCACAATCAAAAGGCCTATGTATTGAATTAGCTGAAGAAGCCCACAGCTCAAAGTCTGGACTCAAGACCTGGGCGTGAGCCACACTAAAAGTCTGCTGATGACCTTCAGAGATCATCTGATGACATATGATGCTAAGAAAGAATGCGCTGCAGTCAAACAGATAGTATCAACTATCCTATGACTCACATTAAGTTTGTCCCCAACACACAAGGAGAGCTCAAGAAATCCTGAAAAACAACAGACTGGCAAGAAGAATGATACCACTCTCTTCCTGAAAGGAAATGCAGAAGAATTGCATCTAGTATCGATAAAATCAGCCAATAACTTCCTCAGGGCAAAGTACGTACCGAATCAGTTAAAAGATACACCTATAAGCACAGTTTTATCAGGAGTATACTCCATCCTGGCCATCTCTCCAGCTCTTATCCCATCTCTAGGCTCTCAAAAGACTTTGGGAAGTGTTAATTATGGAGTTTCAACCACAGGTGGCATCAGCCGCTGCCTCAGGTGCTTTACTTGCAAGCCTGTGTCAAAGCACAGCAAGGACACAAGCCCAGAAGCCACGCACACTCTGTCAAACAAGAAGATGCTGGCAATACTGTAGCTCCAACCACTTCTTGCCTCAAACAGAAAGACGGTGGTAGGAAATCACCCTCCTCTGGCAGAGCTGCCCCAGAGCTGTGGTGAAGAGTGACAGAGGATGTAGCATACCAGTGTTGAACAGACAGATAGGAGGAAAGATGGAAAATGAGACTTAAAGAAAAGAGGACGATGCATGCAGTGAAGGGCTGAGGGAGAAAGTTAAGAGAACAAAAGACTGAGGTGAACAGATAGACAATATTAAGCCAATTTTTTATCAGGACAGTAGAAAACAGATACTGAACCGTACATTCCCCTTGAAAATGTAATTTTTCAAGTTAATTGTGTTAAAGGTCATGGGACCATGGAGAGTAACGTTTTCCAGGAACACTTTCACCAGCAATCTTCATGGTGCCAGAGGGGTGACAAAAAGAATAGTATGAAAATATAAATTTAAATGTTGACATTTATCTTTCACTCACTGTACTGACAAGTAGATTCCATTGTGCAATAGGGAAGATGCTGAAGCTACTCTAGAATAGAACAATATTCTGTTCTCATTTGCACAGATACAAAACAGGAGAGAAATTAGATAAGGAGATAAACTAGTAAGGGTATCCATTTCTGTACGAGCTTATCTGTGTGTAATATATGCAATGTCCTTCCCCCTCTCAGTTTGCTATTTTTAGTTTGAACTGAGCATAGTCTCTTGCCTAGTACCTTAGTGAATCATATTTCCTTGTGCTTCCACAGGCAAATACATCTAAACACATTTTAAAAAGATCACTTCTTTCCACCAACTCTGAAGAACAGTATAAAGATCCATCATCACTTGACGTGCAAACCCCATAGTTAGGAGAACTGTGCGGAGCAACATCAAGCTCGTGGCTGGAGTTGGCCTCTGCTTCAGCGAATTTGTTGGCAGCAGAATCAGTTACTTGAGCAAGTGATGTTCACACAGCTGGAACTGGCCATTATGTTTGAATGCACTTACCTGGACACTGAACAAGTGTTTGTTTTCTGGAATAACCACTTAAGGAGCATCCAGATTAGAAAGTACAAACATACTGGCTAAATTGAATTAAAGGCAGTAGTCAATCCAAACTAAACATTCAAGTGAAGATATTTCCAACTACAGTATCAACAACTGAGTATCACACAAATGGGGTAGCCTCATGTTTAAAACATAGGACTCAGAGCTATTAGATCTTAGTTTCCCCTCCTACTTCTGCTGCTTGTCTTTTCCTCTTGATCTCAAGTAAATTATTTATTGTAAAGATTTACATTTCCCCAGATTCAAAAAGAGGCATTTAGACTCCCTGGCTTTAAAGAGTAACCATAACGACAGCAAGCATGCGGAAGGAAAGACCGTTCCAGTAAGCTCAACAATGAATGGCAAAGGGCCGTTGTATGTTCTGCAGATGAAGCCAATGGCCTAGCTCAAGCCCCACTATAAATGGTGGTGTGACCAGTACCATACACTTCTTTAGAAAAATAGTAAAGAAGAATTTTTTGACTGGCTTTTACAAAGCTCAGCCAGTTTTGGACTCAATGGCTGGAAAAATATCCCTCTTTCAAATGGTGTTTTTTGCATAAGGCTGAGGTCTCTCTGACACTCAATCAATTCGATCCATTTACTCATGTGAAGGCAAACATAACCAGATCTGTCACTGGAACTGCTGTATACAGAATGGCCAGTCAGATGTTTCTCTGCTGTCTCCAGGCTGTACCCCTGCTGAAATGCATTTTGAAGATAGCTGTATCAACAAGTTAGGAGTACAATTACAGATTCCTGTCTCAAACAACTTTGAACATGACTGTGTGTGAATTGGGGTGAAAAGTGATGACAGGTACCTTGGTACATTATCATATTTGCCTAATGAGAATGACAGGATGAATTAAATTTCTGTTACCTGTGGGAGCACCAGTTTTGAGGAAACTGTTCTTACAAAGTGACCATTTTACTGAACTTCAAAGAGATGTACTCTATAGTATATCAAAGCAACACAGTTAATACCTCAAAAAGCCCTGTTACCTGTTGGTCATCTGGAGTCCATATGCCACAGGTGATCTGACTCTCCAAGTTTATTTCTGAAGACCAGTGTCTTTGCCCGCTGACTGAACCGACCAGCACAAATCCATCTCTATAGGAGATAAGTGCTTGAGTCCCATCATGGCTCCATGTAAAGTCGCTTACCTTAACATATCAAAGACAAGAAAATAGATATATGGGCCATGTAGGAATTTTTTTTTAATAGAAGGTAGCACTGCACAGAACTAGACAAGGCAACTATTAGCCCAGTTGTAGCTCTGATGTCACGGCTATTGGATAAAGCAGCTGTCCCTGCAAAGCGTCTTTGTGACAATCCTTGAATATTCCTTTCAATAAAGGAATGTTTCATTTTCTCCTGTGCTTTTTGAAAGGTATAAAGCACCATTCATTGTTCTCTTCATTTTGCCTCTCAGGACTTGATCGCTCTTGATTGCAGAGAAAACATGCATACCAACCTGTGCCCCTCGATCATTCACAAGCTCCACAGACCATCTGCCTTCATATTGTATCCAAACAAATATTCCTCCATCTGCATCGCAGGTTGCTAATTTCTGGAATGGTTCGTTCCATCTCACCAGCACAACCTTAAAAGATTACAAACGAAAACAGCATTACCAAAACTGTGTGTTGTGCTAACAACTATTTAACAAGAACCAGTTAAACAATACTGCAAAATAAACACTGCAGCATTTAAATCCTGAAGAAGATGTAGAAAATAGTAATTTTCAGCACAGCATTAGGCGCCTCTCAAGAACAGCTGGAATCATTTTGCCATGGCTGTCAGGAAATGCACAATCTCTCACCGTCAGGCCTTTTTGGAAGGCATCGCATGCTTTCAACAAAAACACACTGTATACTGGTATGTAGGATTTCATTACAGAAGCAGCAAACAGGAGGCCCCGTACAGACCATCCAACACACTTCCAAATGATTTCCCCGACTGTAATCTCAGCCTGTCAGACTCTACGTCAAATCATCACCTCCTGCTGACTTCAGATGAAGTTGCATGCATCGCTATCAGATTGAATTTGAATGCTCATATCAATAGTGACATGAAAAAAAAATTGAGAGTCCCATATTATTAAAAAAATAAGTTTCATAGAAAAGTTGCTTTGCTACTGAGTGCAGAAGGAATACAAAGTAGTTTTAGGCTCTTCTCTCTACATTAGAACTAGCTGGGCTTTTCTGGAGAATCTAATCGAGTCTAAACCCAACAAATTGCTCTCTCATTTCTAATTAATGTATCAATTTAACAAATACAGTATCTCTTGAGACCTCAGTATAGAACTTGAAGAAAGATGCCATCCTAGTGCTTGAAGCAGAAATTAGCTGTATAACCATTTACCTTCTGTTAGTGACTTTTTCTTAAAAACTTATTTCCAAATTAGTTTTATTTCAAAATCATGCAGATATATATAGGACGCTTATGTTCATACACAAGAAGATTCCCCCAAGTTACTTTAAAGAGACATGGCATATGCAAACAAAGAAAACATATGCTAAATAGTCAATCAGTAGGGTGTTATTTTAACTAAAGGAGCATCCAGCTCTAATGATGCTTTTTTGTAAATCTAAGTAGATAATTAATCATTTAAAAGAGACAAAAGGAGAAGATTTTAATGAAATATATTTTGCTGTTTACAGAGATGGACTGATGCTCCTGATGATCCCAGTCCTAAGATGAGCTCTGAGTAGACAGATCCACCACACTTCACAACAAAATCAGCAGTCATTTTTCAGAATTAGGATATAAATATGCACATCCGAAACCTTAACTTGACAGCTGAAAGGATGATCTTACACTTATTTAGCGAGTGCTACATTTATTAACAGAGCGTCAAGGGTCAGAACTTCAGAACGTGTATATCAGTGTAGCTCGCCAGACTGAAGCATCAGCCCTTGAACGATTAAACAGCTAAAGGAAAACTGTTTCTTCACGCATATGTGAAGATTATGGGGAGAAGCGAGTATGACAAACCACCTCTCTGCTGGTAAGCAGCTAAGAAGAATCCCACTGAGATTTTGTGAAAAACCACCTGTTTCTGCTTGATTATAACCTTGCAGCTGCCCTCCAAGTCCCAAGTCCTGTCTCTAGTTGGGTGGATTATATCATGCCACTAGATGGATTATACCACACGCTGCTTTTTTTATTTGTTTGTTTTTGGAAGAGCAGTAAATAAAATCTTCCAACATATTAATACAAGCAGCTCTACTTTGGCAGAGGTTTCACTCTGTCCCTTCCATCTACACAAGAATAGCACAGATACATCAGAATTTTGTTTTCTATTTGGTGAACTCCCATGCACAAACCCATCGTTTCATCCACCCTGAGGCAAAATGCAACAACGACATAACTGTACTTGCCAGTAATGCCTAACAGTACTATGAAAGAAGTGAAGAAAACGCCATATGTAACACAAGGATAACACTGAAAAATCTTCACCCCAGCCTTTAAGGTTGGAGGCCACTAAGACTAACAATGACTATTAATGGAGTGGAAGGTACTTATTGCCACAGAAAATCAGACCTTTAATGCTTAGACAGTGCCCATGTTGGACATTTCATAGATCATACAGAAAAAATTGCTAGGGAAAACTTCAGAACAAAAGATAAAACTAATAGTTCAAATAACGTGTTTTTTAACTACTGCCAAAGGTGGTACTGTCTTAAGAGTGCCCTCTTTTGTCTGGCAAAGATTTGAGATGAGCATATGAATTTATAGATTTGATGCACCAGCTCACTTAATGACACAAATTACAGGCAAACTGACAAAAGTTACCCTGATGTGGTTGGTCTCTTTCCTATTTTAAATAGAAATCTTGCTAAAACTTGAAGGTACCTTTTGATTAAAATTCTGTACACACTGTCTTTTCTTTGGATTTGATAAAGCATCCAAGGGTACATGTGAATATAAACAAGATTAACCAGAGCATCCCTCCCTCCGTCCCAATTAGATACAAATTAGTAACTTCCAAAACAAACTAACTGCTTTTCAGTCACAAATGACAGTGAGATAATGCTTTTATATGCCTTCTGATAACATACTTATAAATGAAGCAGATTTGTAATTTGAAAATTCAACTTCTTTAAACACAGAGTAAATGTTACCATTTTATGAGGTAATTTTAAAGATGCTTCCATCATTTACATTTAACATCTGACTACAGGTGCTGAGTCTACAGCTGCTTTGAATATTTTGAGCTTAGTTTTATTTCATTTTTCATAACACACAAAAGCAGAGATAAAGAAAGGAAGGAGTATTGCCCTAAGAATTAAATTACTTTTGGCTTTTATGTTGGCTAAAACGTAAAGCGTATGAAAACATGCCCCATTGATAGCACACTTAAATAATGCATAAGCTTGAATTACCCCTCTGCAAAGAGGAATTTTATTGCTAACCCATAAATGCAAAAATATCATTACTTTCACTAACAGCTTCAACTCATACGGGACCCATTTTCACTTCTGCCTTTATGGTCCTCTGCTTCCTACTTAGCACCTTCACACAGGTACCCAAGGAATAAACTGTTTTATCTTGTATTGAAAGAGCAAAAACGTTGCTGTGCCAAAGAAAGTTGTCTGTGGACCATTTGTGGTCCACACAGCCTTTGTGTATTACCTAATTATTTTGGCTTGTTTGTGTTTTTTCTTAAAAATACTGTAAAAATTGCAAATTGTGTGTGTTCTACTGTAGAAAAAATTTGTATCACAAGCACTGATCAGCTTCTGAACCGCTATCCCATACAGGAAATGATCTCCCATGACTAAAACTTCAAGGAACTCCTGGCTTAATATATTAAGTACAATGTAAAGGCCAATATATCATGCCCAAACAGGATGGCTTCCATGAAGTTCAATGAGCTTCTGAATCAGCATCTTAGGTTTTCTTTGAGCTTCTTTTTATACAGTGCACAGCAGTGAAAGATTTGTTTCAAAAGTGGAACATTCAGCATGTTCAATAGCTCTGTTTTAACTGTCAACATGATCTTCAGGAATTAAATTTAATTAATCGTAAAGGTGCTAGAAACTCTCCCTAAAAACTGACCATATACTATAATGCTGCAAACGCAGCAGAATTAGAAAAAAAACCCCAAACTTAAAATTATTTTCATCACAAATTAAGCATACATGAGGATTTGGTATTCTCAACATTAAAAAAATTGTTTATGTATAAAATGAGAAAATATAGCTAACGTACACTTGGGAGATGAACCCATGCATTCACTTCCAGTACTATGGACTAATCAAGAATTAACATTTCTCAATTTAAAATGTTGTGCAAACATAAGTTTTAGTTTATGAACCTCAGTTACTTCCCATCCTCACAGATGCTCCATTTAGAAAAGGTCTTGTCTTGCAGAAAAGGAAATATCTGTATTATTCTAACTGAAAAAACATCAGAATATTTTTTTAAAAAAAAAGAGCACTGAATTATGCTTTAGAATTTCCACTTTCATTCACTCTAATGCTTTTTGGTCCATTACTGCAAATAACAAAAGAAAGTACAATCAGTCTCTTGCCTGAAAAATCATTAAGTTTCTTAGAAAGACCATCATGCAGCTAGCAATGTTGTTATTTATTAAAATCTTAGAGAAGAAATTTTGAGTAACTGCAACTTTTTGGAGTAGCATGTACGTGATTTATAGTAAATGTGTCCTCTTCCCAACAGAAGCCAGGTTTGGCTATTTAAATTCATTACATGTTATTGACACTTTTATTATTTTTTTCACATTTTCTAACACAAACCCGCTAAAATCCAAAGCATTCTGAGAGCTTTTGTTATTCCTAATTTCATTACAGTTTCTGAAGGAGATGACTGAAAATATGATACCAATCAACATTCCAAGAGCAGAAGTCCTTAATCTAGAATACCATACAACAGTCACTACTGAAATCTTACCTCTGTAGTCCCTAGAACATACAGTACAGAATTGCTATAGAGGCAAGGGACAAACATGTAGAAAAAATAAATGGGTAAATAACTAGGGCAATTAGTTCCTAGAGTTCCTTACCAGATTTAGATAGATTATACTACTGAAAAGAAACTACATGGCACTGTAGTGAGTCACAGTGAGTAATTTTTTAAACCTCCAATCCTCCATCCATTTTATTGGGGAGCAGGCATATGCTCTCAAGATAGAGGTCTTCTCCAGCATTTATCTTCACATACAACATGGAGATCTGGTTGCAGATGGACTATGGGAGCAATAGAGAGTAGAGAACGCTTGAGGGCAAATATTTGATTACGGCACAATTTGTCACACCTGGAGAGCCACATTCCTTTGTCTGGCACGAGCATTTCTGAAACTACAAGTGAATTAGGCATCTTTGCAGGGTGCATGGGATTTAATGCGCTGTAAGTCCATTGAGCATATACAACACTAAACATTCTATGCAATTGCTGGCCTTTTTTCCCCCCCAATCAATCGTACTACATTTCTAATGCTATTGAAAAGTGCTGACATGAATCCACCTTCCAAGCAGTGACGGCAAAAGACCTAACTGTTCCTAGGACAGAAATAGAAGAACTAATAAAGGAGATGAGGCTATTGCCTATGGTAGCAGAGCACAGGACTCAGTCTATCCGAAGGCTTCTTCCAATCCTGTGCTTTTAGGAAAGTATTTAAGTTTTTAAAGGAACATATGAGGGTTGAAACAAAGCATTGGAAAAGGGAACTGGAAAATTTACCTAGGATCACTGAGCATCATCTGTTCGCTGTATCTAGCAACGCTATTATGCAATCCCCTAATAAGTAGATTGACCTTCACTCATGGTTACAAGCACAGAGAAATATGTGCACATAGTGCATACAGTACGTGCAACATGCTGGCACACATCATGGTTTATTAATGGCAACAAAGATGAAGAGGTGCGTAAGTATATCTATCAAAGAAAAAAGATCAGTGTGCAGTGGGGAGCAGAAATAAATGTAAAAGTAAAGGGATCAGAGAAACCAATAACCACCTTTACTTGCTAATACGGTTCAGTGTCTCCCTCTACATAATATATACAGATATACATCTTGTGCATATGCATTACATATATATAACATGGGTGTGTCCATGAGCACTCATCTCTATTAAATCCTTGAGGAAACTGTGCCAACTATGTACATTTGTTGACTTGAAGTTAGTTAACTAAAGCAGATTTTAATAACTAAAATGTAATTTAAAACTGACAACAGGCGCCCAGAATAAGCAGTACGGTTGCAGGTAACAAGCTGCTGCTTCTCACTATACTTTACCTATAACCAACGCTTGGTTCTAAATAGTTCTGCATATGTTTAGTTCAATGAAACATAAAGTTTAACTAGTTTTTAAATGCTAATATTTTTAAAGTGAACGCTACTCATGTTTCTCTCTCCTAATTTCTCATGCTGAAAACAGATTGTTTGCAACTGTTCTGACTTTCGTCTTCACTTATGACTTTCATTTCTTGCCATGACAATCACGTCAGGCTAATTCTCTCCGTTTGAACTAATTCAATCACGCGAAAAACATCACGTTTTTCCTACTAATAACAATAGACAAAAAATCAGCAGACATGGTAGACAGCTAGTTTGCCTCTCCCAGGGTGGCACACCCATCCTCCTATCTTACTTGTGTTATATTGCATTCTCTAATGACACAGTCCCTGTCTCTCCCTCACCTGCAGAGCTTTGACTTTTTGTTTCCAGAGACATGACACCCGGGTGGAAGTGCTTCGTTTGCATATGTAGCTGTCAGTTTCCAAGGTATGATACCCATCAAAGAATTATTAATAAGAAACTACTACTATTAATAACAAACATTGTGCTGCAGCTAAAGAACAGCAAATTTATAACAGTCAGTGTCTACATTTCTTGAGAAAAACTGCCAACTTGCAATAGGGGCTGCACGTTCTAGTGGGTAAAGGAATGGTGAACGAAGTCTTGGAGCAGAAAACACCATCCAAATTCTTTGTGTTGCTTTAGTCTAAATAATAAGAAAATTAACTCTCTTCCTGGAAGGACTGGAGAAGTCTCCAGATATCTCAGGGATGGATGTTCTTTAATAAGCCTTACCCTTGCCATGGGAGAAGCTGCAGCCACTGGTGAGGTGTGCTGGCGGCCGGGCACTGCAGCTCCTCACAGCCCCTGGGAGCTTCAGCTGCTGCTGTGGGCAGTGTTTTCCAGTGCCACTCATATATCAGAGGTCTGCCCCTTTATACCAGGATCCTACTTTTTCCTTGAAAAAAATGTACTACTCTGCCAGCAGCTGCCACCTTGGTTTTTTCTGCTCTTTGAAAAGGAGCTTCAATTTCTATATATATACTATTTAAACAAATATAACAACATTCTTGTGAGAGATGATATAAAAGCTACTAACTATGAAGTTTTAAATATAAAAAAAAAAAAAAATCCATGCAAGGACCAAATCTGAATAGCACTTTTTTTTTTTTAAACTGGAAATCTGATTTCATGGTATAACATTATCAGTAAGCAAAGCGTGACATCTGTGTCACCTGGGGACCTAACCTTGCACTGACTGAAATCACAGGTAAGGCTGGACCAGTAACAAGGTGCTGACCTTAATGGACGTGAAAGGTCCAGGTCCAACCCTGTACTTGCTTCTGACCACCAAGACTTCTGACTTCTTTGTGGCCTTCACATGAAAACCTACTCCAAACAACTACATCCCTAACTCAAACACCTCAGGTAAGGGTCTAAAGGTAAGTACAATGTATGGATATATCAGAAGCTCTGTGCCATTTGTACAATACACTTGCTCTCATTTTTTCCCCTTTCTGCTTGGCACTTGTTTTTGCAATGCTTAGAGCATGCACCGGGCTGGCAAAGACTCAGATCATCTGCTCAGCTGCAGAAAGAGAAAAGGCCAGGCAGGAGGAGCGCAGTTTACCAGCAATAACCCTCTAAGCAAGCACAGGGGAGGTAACCATTCACCCAGCGCTCACTCGCTCTCCGTGTGAGTGCCTGGTACCTTCTGCAAGTAATAGTGTTGTTGCTCACCCGCTGGGGAGAGTGTTGATGCTCCCCAGCAAGTTTTGTATATTTGCTTTGCAGACGTATGCCACACATGCTTATTTTTAAAAGGTATCTTGGGTTGGCATCCAAGCTACCACATATACCTATTCTTGAAAGATATCACACAGCTGGCATCCAATCCCCAATGGAAGGTAGGCTGACCTTTAAAAGCTCCAGGAGATGATTTTGGCAAATAGGCAACTGCAAGAGAACATTTGTTTCGATAGCTACATTGAGGAGGGAATATACTTAGTGTGAGGAAGATGTCGTCTTAAAAATACCTAGACTGTCAACATCTCACTGAATACATTTAGGAGCCTTGATAGTAAACTGCCAAGATGAGGGCTTCCTAAAGACTCTAAAGCTTTACAAATCTCCTTACGTTCCTTAAGTCATACACTTCTTTTTAAGAAATATATCCCCAAAGTCTGTTAATCCCAAGGATTTGCCATGTAACCATTTTTTATGTTCACAGAACACAAAACATGCCATCTGATCACCTACCTTAGAGGAAAGCATCCCCAATACCCCTCACGGGTACCAAACAAGAAGTGTTATGCTCTTACAGATGAAGTGGCTCACAGGGCCAGTTCCAAAGGAATTACTCTTTTTCACTTTGGAATCACCACTTTTAATTGTGGCTTCAAAGAACTACAGTTGTAGGGGACATTTAAAAAACACCAACAGAAATTAGCTGTATGCAAGGTATATCCAATAAATGCGTTTGGTAGCTGAGGATCTTTGATGGGTTACCCATCAGAACTGGAAGTTGCATGTTGAGAAACAGAAATGACAGGCGATATGAATCTAACATGGATGACAAGATGCTGGTATCTGGCTACCAGTTCTCATTTGAATTAGTTTCTTAACTATTCCTTCAAGGGCTAGTCAAGAAAACAGTTGAGTGTAATCTGAAGGAAAATAATTAGGGCATGAAAGGAGTAAAGGCTTGAAGTCAATCACCCATATGCATGAGATATCTGCACACTATGTTCTTGGAAGGGAAACGGGTGGAGGTCTGCTCATCTCCCATCCCACAGACAGCAGAGTGACAGTGATAAGGAGTATGGTCCGCTCTTGACTCCCTTCCCTTCACAAGCATGCTCAAGTCTCAAAAGCTCTTTCACAGAAAAGATAACTGTTTCCACAAAAAGATCTTTTTTAGAATTATGTCATGCTTGCTTCCAGTGAGGGAAGCTCCTTTATAGTACGTACATTACTATCACCGTCTCCTATCAATGGTCTTTCAGTCCTTAAGCATTCCTGCAAGATACTTCTTTTTAATTGCCCGTATATACTCCCTAGAAGTGCAGACACAAGCCTAAGTCCACTAAAAATAAAACTAAATGTTGATAAGGATGACCAAAGGATAAAATAGGACTTTCATCGCCTTTATATGCTCTTTTCACTTTATAAGAAGAAAGATTTTGCTTTGTTCTAGTGTCCATACAGATAAAAACATCATAATAAAGGAAGGAGAGATGAGTATTCTATCTAAAGATGAACTACCATTTTGCCTTAAGATCAAAATACCCAGAGCAAAATAATTCCCCCTCTCTCTAGCAGATCACTGATGAGCACCATTAGGAAAGGTCCATTGCTGTTGAAAATAAGACACATGCAATAACTCTGCAGAGCTGGCAGTTCCTTGGGTTTGTGCACCTACAGTGAAATATTTTCCCACAAGAAAAAAAAGCACCAGATTTAAAATTCTCTGGTATTTAGCCTACATTAAATTAAAAGTACATGAGCCTAATGCTCATTTCACTAAGATCTGACAAAATTACATTACAGATGGTATAAATCAGGACCATTTTACAACCACCACATTTACATTCACTTTTGTGCTGTAAGAACCTCACTGTAAATGAACCTCAAGCTTTAAAAACAAGACTAACACTAACTGACATTCACCTACGCATCATCACCATATATGAATTCAGGGACCATGCACATCTTTGTCAGACGTTCCAAGGAGGCCGGAGGGGGTGACACACACAACAGAAACACCCCACATAAGACAGATTTAAAATTCTTTCTGTCTTTTTTCCTGGCTAAAAATACAGAAAAAATATTGGATGCAGACACAGACACCCTGTAGCAGAGCCTATGGCCTTCATTCTGTCTGTTCTTTTTAAAGATATGCAGTCAAGGACAAAATACTGTTTGGAACCACGTACTGTATCCAAAATGATGGGTCACCAAATAATTACTAAAAACCCCCAGAGGAGACAGGGCAACAATAAACTTCATTGAAAACCATTCCTACTCAGTATGAACTAGCTCTGCTCTGCTTTCTCAACAGCAGCTACGTAGGAATTCCTACAGTATCCTTCTACCTGGTAAATGCTACCTTCTTTGGGAACACCCCCAGGCTAATGAATTGCTGGAAGAAGTCAGTGAAGTGACTATGACAGAGGCACTCTCCCTCACACTTGATTGTCCTTGTTTAGTGGTTAAAAATTTCCGGGGCAGTGTTCATATAATAGTGAAATATAATTTTACAGCTTTACATGTATATACGCACGTCCAAGAAATTGTTCAAGAAAAAACCCCACTTGCACTACTAGGAAACTTCAAAGGGAACTAATAAAAATGTTATATCAGGGTTTTTTTTTTTAAATAGAACTGTGCTAGTTAACCCAAAGAAAGGGGGCAATCACAGGTTCTACACCTTCTGGAGTCTATTCTGAGAAGTGTCAGGAAAATAATGGTGTCTCATGACCACATACTGATGATCTGCCTGTATCAGATACACTAAGTCTGTCTATATCAAATATATTAAGGTAACAGATAAATTTTCGCTCATCAGATATTCAAACTTATACAGCATGGCGGTTTCTGAACACCATCATTAGCATTTGTGGTATTATTATATTGTGGTTTTATAATCAGAAGCCGGCCAAGAACTGTCTTGATAGTTTTACAGGGTAGACTATACCTTAGCTTCCATCTGTTCAGCTAAAATCACTGTAACAGTCCTCCAAACAAGTCTTACGTGGGACCTGACTGCAGCATAAGCTTTGTGCAAGCCCACTCTTCATAGATGAACTTCACCCTTTAAGAACTGCAGTAAAAACTTGGGTTTTGTCAGCAGTGTAAACAGAAAAGACCTTAAAATTCAGAGGCAAGTGTCAAAAAGCGTTGTCCAAGCATGATTATTTCTCTGACAGTTATAGTACTTCAACCTTAATTATTTTTTTCAAACACAAGGAAGTAAAAATTATCCAAACTTCAGTAATAGCACAGATCAGCACTTCAGGTCTATTAACATATCCCAGGTGATAATAGCTGTGCACTAATCTAATTAAGGTGACTTATAAGGCGGATGGAGACAAATGGTATAGCTGGGCATTTCACTGCTGAAGTGGGACTACTTTACTATCCCAAATTCCCAAAGAAACACTCAACTACCGTTATCATGATCATCAAGTCCAAACATAAGACCTATGTGTGAGTTACACGCAACTGCAGCACATTTCTGGCCATCTCAGTAGCCATAAATTAGTCGCAGAAACTGAGAAAAGAAAGCATTTGTGTAATCTTTATTGGACTGTCTGGACTGTCTTTGCGTGACCCACAGAGACTGTGCATCCCTAATCCTTTTCTGAGAACAATTAAATTCCACCACGTTACTTTGTAGAGGCAGGACACCTGCTTTAACTTTCACCACGAGGCCACCACCTGAACCCCCTGCCCGCCAGCTGCCCCTGAGGAGGTATGTTTATATGATGTTCAGCTAGCGGCATTTGGGGCAGCTATTGAGGAGACTGTGTAATTGCTGACAGGGACTAGAAAACAAAATGGAAAATGAAATAGTGGCTACTTCCTAGGCTAATGATGCCAGGGAGGGGAGAGGGCAGTAAAACAGTGAAGGCAGAAAAGGCAGCACAGGCACTCAGCACCTGCACCTCTCAGGACAGAAAGGTACAAAGAGGAGGTTCTAAATTAACAATACAAATAACTAAAAATCACAATATTTACATGCAAAATGTTCAGTTTAGCACATTACAGTAAATGAGACAACAGATATCTACCAAGCATTACTTGGTTAATCTATGTTACCCCCATGGAGGCTCTGATTCAGGCTTGAGACAGCGACCCACCTGATTTGCAACTGATGCGATACAAACCTCTGACAATTTGAACACAAGCTAAGAAAATGCCATACTCTAGGAAATGCCAAATAGCAGATTTTGAAAATGCCACCCTTGCTTTGGCTGGCCTGTAATTCTGCACAGACTGTATTCAGAGCAAAACCCTGTAAGTAGTTTTCCTTGATTTCTTATGGAATAAAAACTGTACCATGACACATTTGGCCAAGCAACCGATAATTCCACTTGTTTGACTTTCCAGAGAACACAAGGGAGCTATAAATAAGGGGTTCAATGAGTTACTTGGATAGAAGGATCGCAACAGGCAAAGTGGACAACCCTGGAAAGCACAGATCACTGCTATTCCTTTTTATTGCTGTAGCACAAAAAAGCCTCAACCAGAAGAGACCCTCATGTTGTGGGAACTGCACAGTCTATGAATAAGGACAGTCCCTGAAGTTTTTAGCCTTGAAGACAAAGCAAAAAGCAGGTGAGAGAAGCACTGCAGGGAAGGCTAGTTCTACAGAACTGTAAAATGACTGTATTTGCTCAACGCACTTGAGAGGGCTGAACTATAGGTCAGGAATGCAATCCCTGGGCACCCTAATGGGACATAAAGGTCACTGTGAGACTACCAGGTTGTTTGCCATAAGCGTGATAGGATACACACATCTGACTGTCTAGGACAATACTCGACCTTACCTAATGAAAACAATAACAAAGATATTGATCACCTGCGGTGCAGCAGTTTTCAAGGAACTGAGCTAAAACCAACTTGCTTCTCAGAGACCAAAGAGCAACAGTATTCAACCTTTAACAACCCAGCCAGTATATGAACCACAGACTAGAGATGAAAGTTGTCTGATCTGCATCCAAGAGCCTGAGCCAGTTAGCTTATAAGTACTGCATCACTGGAAAGTAATTTTTATAGTTTAGTTTATCCTTCAGCTCACTCAAAAAAGAGAGAGGAAAAGCCATAAGAAGTACACAAATTTCTGTTCTCTTTTTTTTTTTTTTTTTTTTTCCCCAGTAAAATCCTTAAAAAAGTTTCACCTGGCAAAATAAGCAGATGTTTTCCATCCCAAGTCACTTGCTTGTCAGCGAGCATCTGGAATATGACTGAGACAAAAACCTAGTGAAGAAATGAACTGTTATTTAGGCAAGCCCATCTGTCTGTGCACTGCCTCTAGGTTATCCAGATACCATTTCCCTCTTCCCTGCCATATGAAAGCCTCAATTCAACTGGCTCTCCTTTCAGGTTTTCAATAAAATGGGAACTAACCTGGCTAGGCACAGCAAAGAAGCAGAGGCAGGTGACTACCAAACTTTTCCAAATGTGGAAAATCTCCTAAATTAAAAACGAAACTTCTCTACCATTTTATTTCAAAGCAAAGGTTTTAGTATTTAAACAATGGTTTTGACTTGACAATTTCTATATCTCTGTCAAATATCCTTAAAGAGTTAGCAAGTTAACAACTTGAAAAGACCTGTCTGAAAAAGTAAGCTTATGTGTGACCAGGTGCTACCCTGCCTAAGAGCCTGTCCATGTCTGCGCTACCAAGCCTTCCATACCAAGCCACTGCAGTTTTCCTCCCACCACACAGCCTTCTTCCTACTCTTCAGGCTGCCACCCTCCCCATGTTTAGGTCTTCTATCTCTATGTATTAGATATCTCCAGAGAAGACTCTAGACTGCAGAAACAAGTAGCAGCTGATTCTCCGTACCCTCAATTCTGTGTTTTCCTTACAAACACTGTTGGTTTGTTTCTTGTTTTGGGTTTGTTGTTTTTTTTTTTAACACCATTTATTCAATGGCATCATTTCCGATGCCTTTGTTTGAGAAAAAAAAAAGCCCCATACATTTATACTAACCAGAAGAATTAGTCAATAAGACGAGATTCTGCAGGAAACTGTGGAAAAAACATCACTGAAGTATTTAAAACCTTAAATATACAACATGGATTTAATAGGTACTGTTAAATGAACACTGCCATAATGCAAGAGGTTGCCCACAAGTGCTACAGGCCGTGCTTTCTGACTGCCATTGTTCTACGAAGTTCAATTTCAAAAGCAGAAAACACTGCCTCTGGACATCTCCTAATCAAGCAGCAAGGGCATTACTTCAGACAGGGCTGTAGAAAATACTTGTCTTTGTTCTATGTACAATTTTGGTTTCTTTTCTTTATGATATTTTACAGATTTTAAAGTAATTTTTTTTAACATTCTTAAACGAGTTTAAAAAGCAAGGAAAGTAATTGAAGTTTTGGATATTAAAGGCAAATAATAAAACAAAAAAACGCCTACTGACAAAGCGGAGACATGCAAAGAGTCAGCAAGTACTGGAATGACACAAAAAAACGAAGTAAGGCATTATTAAATGTTACTTTAAGTAATAGGATGATATTCAGGAAACTGTATTTTAGGTTAGATATCAAGTAAAGCTTCCAGCAATGAAACAAATGCTTAAACAGTCTTCTAAAAGAAAAGGTGGAATGAAGCCAATCTTTGGAAACACTTCATACAAATTTTCACATAGCATTAGACTGTATATTGCAGCAACTTACTTTTTTTTGTGTGTTAACTGACTACATGTGGTTATTGCAGTTCAGTGGTTCTGTTATTAAAACATTATTTTCTTGTTCATTAACTGAGATTTAAGAAACATAATTTTGTTTTATTAATAAGTACAACAATATTTTTCCCATTTTTTTCCCTAGAACAGTATCACTTTAAAGCTCACTTGAGTGCTGAAGTGTTGCACATATATGGAATAAAGTCATTATTTCAGTATGGTAAGTATGTGACAGAAAGAAAGATATAGTCCTAATTCTATGCACGAGGGTGAAGGGGAACAATCTGCATCTGATCTGTGTCTTTTTATGACTATAATTAAATCACAATTTTTGTGCCTGTCTATCGGCAGGGGGTGTAGGTCATGGCTGCCTAGATGGTCTGCCAGCTACTTTCATGCCTGCATGCAGATCTGCAGGCAATCATTCCAGTAAGTTTTGCTCTGTGTGTGCTCTTGTTACACTTTGAAATGCTAGTCTGCTAGCATTTTCAGAGTACATCTTCCTAAAGAACAACAGATGGAATGAAACAGTCCCGTTGTTCACTTTTTCAGAAACCTTTAGTAACAAAGCGGTGACATCACTAGCATGATGATCAAATAGCTCGATTTGGAAATTGTTTATATTACTAAGCATCTAGTGATCTGGGTGGTGGGGCACTAATTGTATGAGGTGATTCTGGGTGGATCATATCATAACAGAGAAATCAGAGTGCCTCCCTCTCTCCAAAAAAAAAAAAAAAAAAAAGAGAGATGGAGGGTTAGGGTGACAAATCAACAGCATGGAGTCAGAAATGGGACCCAAGATCCAACAAAGAGTGATTTTTCCCAAGCAAAGTCCTCTACGCAGTACCACAAAGTACTCTGTGGAGGACTCAAGGATACTACATAGACCATCAAGTACCACAATGTTTAGATGCAAGAGTGAAGGAGCCCAAGTAAGCTGACTCGTGACCAAGCTCAGCTAGCGCAGGGCTGACCTGAGAAGGCTCCAGCTAAGCATCCCCGAACGGTGGAGCACAGGGATCCCGCAGCTCCAGCTCTCAGCCACCAGCTTCCGCCACCATCCCCTGTCCCAGAGCCTCGGCTGGAAGGTGGACAAGTGGCTCGTGACAATCACTGCCTCCTCCAGCTCTGCAGTCCATCTGTACAGCCCACCAGCCAGATGATTTTCAGTGAACCTCCCTCTCAGCGCCAGCCACATCCTTGCACGTATAGCCTGCTTTGCTACCATTACTATATGGTAATTCCTTCAAAGTATGTCTCTGTAGAAAACGCCAACGAAAAAAGTGTTGTACCCTATTATGCCCGTGGCATCCATGCTGCTGACACCTGCCCACTGTTTTGTATGAGCCATGTTAGGGGCACCCTGCCTGGCCTGCAACCGTGCTCCCAACCCTCCTGACTCTGTGTGCGTCACCAACTCTCAAACTCAATCTCTGAAGAATGATTTTTCTCTTAATGCGCCACTTGCCAAAGCTGACACTCTTGTCAAGGGGAATGAGCATGAGTTGGGGAGTCCTGGACAGTGTCTCTCAGCAGTGAGAGAGGCCATGCAGAAGAGGCAGCTACTGAGCAACCCCCCGGTGCCCAGCCTGACTACTAGTCTCACATGATCGTGAAATATTAGATTTATCAGTTCTAAAAATAAAAGCATGTGATGCAGACTCATGCACTGGAGAGTCTGTTGT
Organism: Phalacrocorax carbo; assembly: GCF_963921805.1. Taxonomy (NCBI): domain Eukaryota; kingdom Metazoa; phylum Chordata; class Aves; order Suliformes; family Phalacrocoracidae; genus Phalacrocorax; species Phalacrocorax carbo. The sequence goes on along the minus strand of NC_087515.1, from coordinate 61,859,292 downwards.
TATGCAGTGAAACCACAATAGCTGAGATACTGTAACTATGAGCCAGTCAGCTAGTGTTAATAGTGTTATTTGCATTTATGATCCAGTTAGTTAACACTATTTTAACAGAAATCATGCTACCTCTTTAATTTTTCTAATATTCTGTTGTTATTACTGCACAGGCATATGCACTATTTATTACCCATTGATTTCCTAAAACTCTCAAGTAGGGTGTTTTTTTCCATGCCATTTTACTGATTCCAGTCAGCATGTTTGTGTTATGCTTGCCATTTGAAGGCCAAATATCAACATTTTCCATTAACATTTTGGAATTACGTTACCTTCTGGCAATTAAGCAGAAATTCATTTCTTTTTTTTGCACATAGAGCTTTCCTTTCTCAAGAGGATTTGATTACAGAAGTCCTTTCAAATACCTATCTCAACCTTTAAGATCTGCAGACAACATCATTAATTACTCTTTGGGGTTTTTTGAATTATCCTTTGGGGTTTTTTGAATTATCCTAAAATATCATGCTACCTGAAAAGAGGCACAAGTCAGAGAGTAACTATACACCAGCACTGAGATGAATGTGCTTGTAAGAGTGCAAGTACAATTCCTGAGGAGGTTACTATCAGCTAAAATGGCAGGACTACGTGAATGGGCTGTCTGATGTCTGGCAAACGTCCGAGTCAAATTCGTTTAGGGACAAATACAATCTAATACAAGCAAAACCTTAACAAAAATGATGAACTGCTTATCACCGTGTATGCATATACATATCATGTACTCACATGCATATCCATGAAAACCATGCATACTGGAACTGCACCAAGCAGAAATGCTTTTGTAGGCAAACAAAAGAACGTTTTCTAAGTTTGCCTATTTACTTGAACAGTTCAACTGAAGATATCAGGTAAAGACAACAGTTGCTCACTTCCTGTCTTCCAGTCACTGTAAGCAAAATGAACTCCAGGACATAAGTGCAGAAGGCACTCTTGCTTTAAGGGAATTTTTAAGAGATGGAGATCTTTTACTCATACATGTAATGTACATATGACCAAAAAAAGGCAACTCAATACCTTCTACCCAAATTTACAATTGCATCAGTTCCTGACCTTATTACATTTCTAGAATCACGCACCTGCCTGCTTCTGTTTAGCCACAGACCTTGGTGACTTCAAGAGATGCTGGGAACCACCTTTACCATCCCCAGGGCTACTCTGTTCAGCCAGTGCCGGAAAACACTGTACTGCTCTGAATTCAGGTATCACCCACACAGGATGTTCTTTAGGATGCCACTGAGAATCAGAACTAATTTCACACGTTTTATACAACTATTATATGAATTACACCATTAAAGTCCTACCTAACACTTCACATTAGGAAGGAAGAACAACCACCAAAAGAACAGAAAGATATCCCTAGTAGCTAGAGATTGTCTTAACATCTCAAGTGTGAGGCTTAATATCCCCTTCAAAGTTTGTCAGCATGGATTATGGCAGCTGTAAATGTTTCTGATATCCATTAAAATAACGTTTTTAAAACCTTGTTAAAGTCTTCAGCCTAACACTGCCGCAGTGACTTTCATAACTTAATCACAGATCTGAACAAGAACCTCCTTTTATCAGTTTTGGAATTTGCAACCAGGAATGAGGCACTGCTGGACTTGCTTGTTCACAAACCGAGAAAACCTGCTTTGTAATATCTCAGTGATAGCCTTGGATGCAGTGACTACAAAATCGTGGAGTTCGGGATCCTGCTGAGTGTGCCAAAGATCAGCTCTAAGACAAGGGTTCTGGATTTTAGAAAAGCAAACTTCAGTTCACTCAGGGCTCAGTTGGGAGGGATTCGATGGGAAGCTTCCATGGAAGATAAAGGAGCTAGTGAGTGCTGGGAGTTCTTCAAGAACTCTCTACTGGAAGCACAAAGCCAATTTATCCCCTAACAAAGGAAAGGGAAGGAAGTGGAGCAAGAGGCCCCCATGGCTCAACCATGACCTCCTGGGTCTACCCAAATCCAAAAGGGAAGCATACCAGAGATGGAGAAGTGGAGGATTATCTGTCGACAGCTACAAGGGCATAGCCAGAACATGCAGAGATGCAGTTAGAAAAGCAAAAGTCCAGCTTGAATTGAAACTGGCTGTAGACGTAAAAAATAACAAGAAAGGTTTCTTCAGGTATGTCAGCCATAAGCAGAAAAAGAAGGAAAACATAGGTCCACTGTTAAACGGGAAAGGAGAGTCAACCACCAACGATGCTGAAAAGGCAGAGGTCCTCAACACCTTCTTCACCTCTGTCTTTACCAGCACTGCCGGGTCCCAGGCTTTGGGAACAAAATTGCCGGTTGATCCAAACACCGACCCACCGTCAGTGAAGGAAGAGTTAGTACGTGAATTACTACAGGAGCTTGAACCCCACAGATCAATGGGCCTTGACGCCATCCGCCCGAGGGTGTTGAGAGAGCTGGCTGACATCATCACAAGGCCACTCTCCATAATCTTTGAGAAGTTGTGGAGAACGGGGGATGTCCCAGAGGACTGGGGGAAGGCAAATGTTACCCCTATCTACGAGAAGGGCTCAAGGGAGGATCTGAGTAACTATAGGCCCATCAGCCTTACTTCAATCCCTAGGAAAGTTACAGAACGAATCCTCTGGGGGGCCATCACAAGTCAAATGAAGCACGTGATTGGGAAAAGCCAACATGGCTTCACTAAAGGCAGATCGTGCTTGACAAACCTGGTAGCCTTCTATGACAAAGTGACTTGCCTGGTTGACATGGGGCGGGCAGTGGACATTGTCTACCTGGACTTCTCCAAGGCCTTTGATTTGATACAGTCCCCCACAGTCTCCTCCTGGAGAAATTAATGCGCTATGGCCTAGACAAGTGGTGTGTGCAGTGGGTGGGGAACTGGCTGACAGGCCACACCCAAAGGGTGGTGGTAAATATCTCCTTTTCCAAGTGGCAACCTGTCACAAGTGGAGTTCCCCAGGGATCGATATTGGGCCCAATGTTATTCAACATCTTTATACGTGATCTGGATAACGGGATCAAGTGCAGCCTGATGAAGTTTGCTGATGACACCAAATTGAGTGGGGAAGTAGACACTCCCGAAGGGAGAGCTGCTCTGCAGGAAGATCTGGAGAGGCTGGAAGAGTGGGCCAGCAAGAACCTTATGAAGTTCAACAAGGACAGGTGTAAGCTCTTGCACCTGGGAAAACATAATCTGGGAGTGCAGCACAGAGTGGGATCCACCTGGCTGGAGAGCAGCTCTGTGGAAAGGGACCTGGGGGTCCTGGTGGACAGGAAGCTCAGCATGAGCAAACAGTGTGCTGCTGCGGCCAAGAAGGCCAACAGGATGCGGGGTTGCATCAAAAAGGGCACCATTATCATTATCATAAGTCATTATCCCACTCTACTGAGCGCTTGTCAGGCCACACCTGGAGTACTGTGTACAGTTCTGGTCCCCGCTATACAAAAAAGATGTGGACAGGCTGGAAGGGGTCCAGAGAAGGGCCACCAAGGTGATCAAAGGACTGGGAAGCTGCCATACGAGGATAGGCTGGGAGAGCTGGGTTTGTTCAGCCTTGAGAAAAGGAGGCTTAGAGGGGATCTCATCCCCATGTACCAGTCCTTCAGGGAAAGCTACAAAGAAGATGGAGACTCCCTTTTTAAAAGGAGTCACATGGAGAGGACAAGGGGGAACGGACACAAGTTGCTTGTGGGGACATTCCGATTGGACATGAGAGGAAAATTTTTCACAGTGAGGAGAGTCAGCTATTGGAATAATCTCCCCAGGGAAGTGGTTGACTTGGCCACGTTGGACATCTTCAAGAGTTGTCTGGACAGGGTGCTGGGCCATCTTGTCTAGACTGTGCTCTTCCTAGAAAGGTTGGACTAGATGATCCCTGAGGTCCCTTCCCACCTGTGATTCTGTGAACCTTCTGATTCCTTTAAATATCCACTTCCTTTAGTGCTTTAAGACAAGGAAAACAGAAACTACCCCAATCTACCTTCTCTATTACCATTTACTGGTTTATGCAGTTTTAGCAGGTCTCTTCTCTGACTCATCTGCTTTCTAAGGTAAACAGTCACAGTTTTCTTCAGCCACTCTCCACAACTGAGATTTCCCTGATCCTTTTTCAGCTTTATCTCGTGTTCCCAGAACTCCCACGAACTCTTGAGTGCTATTTTGAGGTGAGACGAGGGTGTCCTTGATATATCGGCTTTTACTTTTGGTATCATTCTCCATGCTATTCCTTATTACTTTTCTTATTCTTAACGTATGTTTTCAAAATTACTGGGAGTTTTTCTTTTACTACTGTATTTTTCAAGTCAGCTGCATCCCGAGAAAGAGCTTGCTATTCTCAGGTCCCAGGTCTTTCCTAAATGGAGGGCTCCAGGGAGGGGTGTAGGACTGACAGCCTTCTAGCCCTCCATACTCAGGGATCAGACATCATTTAGACAGCTCCCAATTCCGCCTTTCAGCAGGGCTAGCAGGGCAGGCACATCCCACACCAGTGCTGCTTTGTGCCTGTAAGAATGGAGCAGTCCCCACCAGTTTAAAGGGAGGATTTATCAACATACCACTGTTAGAAGGTCTAACCAGTGAACATGCCTTTTGCTTCTGTCTCCAGTACAGGTTTTGAGTTGTGCCAGCAACATTACCCTCATCTTAGTAGTACCATGTTTCTTAATAACTGTCCGTGAAGGACAATGAAACTTTCAAAAAGCTTTCCTTAGTTAAACAAAATTATTTTCCATCTGCCAAAATACCCTCCCCCCTTCAGTTCAGCACAACACCATTTTCTTCTGTGCGATCTTGATGGCTGCAATCTATGAATTGTGACCTGTTGGTAACTTATTTCAGCTAATTTACTGACTACTGGTATAAGCTTACTGGACTGTAATTCTCTAAATGCTTCCTAGAGCCTTCTAACACATTTAGTTCCACACTCTTATTATGTGTATATTTTGTCTAATGCCTCAGCCACCTCATACTTATGCATCCAGATTTGTTGAGAGAGCACATCTGCAGTAAGGACTGGTACTAATAAATAATTTAACACCTTTGCAATATTATATTTTCCTGAATTGCTTCCTTTGCGCATGGTCCACCAGTTGCCTCACCAACTTCCAGCTTCTGATTCACTGAAAACACTCTATGGTATTTGTTCCAGAGAGTTCAGCTACGTGCTCCACTGCCAGCATTTCAGTCTTTTGGGGTCCATTTTCACCTGTTGTAGGATTACCTTATGGGCTTACTTTAAGACTCCTACAGTCAAGCACCTTCTGAAGACAGCAGTTTTCTTATCTCCAGGCAACGTGCACATGAAAGACCATCTGGTTACTGGATCCCAGCTGCAGAATACCAGGGCAGAGGCACTGCCCGGGATCTACTGTGGATGAGGGAACTGCCTTCCCTGCTTCTCTCACTTGCAGGACTACAGGGAAAAAATGCTCTTGGTGCATGGGCTTGTGTAAGAGATCACCTTTACTGTAACTTTCTCCCTGTTTGTTAGATCTCAAAGCACACCAGAAGGTGACAAAGTAATCTCATTTACAGTTTAACAAAAAAAAAATTTCAAGTATTTTTCTGTGGTCGTCAAGAGTAGAGTAACAAATATTAAGAGTTCAGAAGACAAAAAGCCAAAAAACTTTGATATTTTTAAGTTAAAAGCATAAATTTTGGGTCTGAGACATGACTTTAGAATGCTTGTGTAAAGAAACACTACAGACTTTAACAAAGAAACGTAAGACAATTAATGAGACGATCTCCTATGAACCCTTGGTCTCTTATCTTCTCTTACAAGATAAGGAGAGTTAATAGTTCCACAACAGATTCAAGCTGAATCACCATCTCTTACTCTTTGCCCTACTCATCACATTTATATACCATCTATATGTATGACACTCCAAACTGAAATGTCTCCCCTTGTGGCCTCTAGCAGACACAGATGAAAACTAAGTAGAGTATGTTAAAAGTACAACATGTGCAAAAAACCAAAAAAAAAGTCCCATGTTGTTTGATCTTTTTATGATCAATAAGCATAATAAGCCTTCATGTTCTGTGTTACCTACGCTGAACAAGTATTTATTAGGCTACTCTGTAACCAAGCTCAAAATAACTATTTGAGTTGCTTTAACAATACAGGGCATTGGGTTCCTTTAAAAGTAACCCGACTTGGCAGTTGCACTATGTAATACTCTGTTTTTCTAAACAAGGCTGTGACTCTAAAGTAATTCTTACTGTAGCACTAAGCGGAATGACTGTGGTTCAGCTCTAAGTGACATGAGACATGCGTGAAATGGTATGAATTGATGTATGCTTCCAACAAAATATTAAGACTGTTGAGTAGTGCCAGTGCAGCGTTTGGGATCTACACAAACACTCCCAGGACAGCTGAGTCAGATCTGCCAAGTGCCATGCTTTGTAGGAGGTTCAGGAAGAGCTGGCGTATAAATTTTCTTCAGTGGGCAGAGCTCCCATCTCAGCTGCTTGTTCCCATGCCTGGTTCCCATCTTACTTTTCCTTTTGTGCCAATCCAACTATGTGAGCGGCCACAGGGTAAATCAGATCACAGAAATAATCTTTAGCAACGATCAAGTGTTGCTGAACTATGGTGCAGGAAAATAAACTTCTTGATTAAGTTCTGATACCAAAAGGCTGTCCATGGAACTGCATTCATGCCCCATTGGTACCCCTGCAGTGACGGAAACACACAATGGCAGCACAGTGAAGCATGTTCATCTGATGGCAATGGCTTCGCGTGCCCAACACAGCTCAACTCCTACATGAGTTTCATCTGACTTGCTAAAGTCCAGAGCCCCCAGCCAAGAGGAAGCCTGTTGCTGATGTACTCCCTATGCCGAGGAGCACGCAGCACTGGCAAATACAAAACCTGGCATTTCTGCCAGTTTGTTTTTGCAGCCCAGTAACCTTGACAACACCTAAACAGGGAGGTAATCTCTGGCCGTTAAAGCCTATTCAAAGTAGCAGGAAGGCATTTATGAGTTAAAAGAGGATTATCTGCTCTTCTCATCATGAGGCTGACACATGCCGCAAGACTCTGTGCTTTGCTTCCTATAATTTGAGAAAAGATTCTGATCATGAGTGAGACTGGTGAATTCTGGGGGATTTTAGCACTTCTATTTTGGGTGTGAAATTATTGGCATCGTGCCCCAAACTGGCATCACAATCAGAAAAAGAATTAATGATTGAAAGGTTTATTTTTCTTTCTTCCACAGTACTCTTTCCATCTCCCACACTCACTATAAATAATGCACAACTCATGTGAAGTGAATTAAAAAAGGTTGAAGGCCAGAAATACATACTCCACACGCGGGTCCTAAAAAAAAATTTCTTTTCGGGCAGCTAAGTGTTCCCAGCTAACTTAGCCACCCACTCAGCATGTACCCAAATTTAGAGGATGTGATAATTCATCCACAGTAAAGAGATTTTCTTCCAAATGGAGTTTTCTGTGAGCTAAATCCATGCTGCTCTAAGAATCAAGCTGTGCATACCCTTACTATACGACAAGGCTCTCAAACACTCGTCCCTGCTTATACAGCCCAAGCATTTGAAGTCTACATAAGACTTTTCACTGTTTCTGGTGAATCTCAGAGAACCTGAGTCTCTGGATATGGGATATAAGTAACCCTCATTTTTTTCACAGGGAGTTCTCACTATCCAGCAAAATGAGAACAGAGCTCAAGAAATACGGGTAAAATTGACAAAAAATATTTTTTTTTAGTCTTAAAGAGCCGCTATATAATGTATAGTTGCTACACTAAGGGGACAGCAATGCTATTCCTAAGAAGAGAAGGGAAGATTAAAAGGCTTCCGTAGATCACAGACTAACATTACCTCATTAACGTTCTTGATTTTTTTCCTCCTCTTGCTAAACAAATCCGTAGCAGTTAAATCACCTTTTCTAATTACATTCTCTGTTCCTGAGAATGAGGGATATACACTTCGGTGTCCACTCTATATCACCACTGTGTAATATCATCCACAATTTACAGCCCTGTACTTTGTTCACTAGTCAAGGTATCTCATGACTGATAATGGCAGAGTTACAGGCAACGCAGGGCTCCTGCGACAGCGCACTGGAGTGTCACTGGAAGTATGTGTTCTAGGCCAGAAGTTCTCAACTTGGGAGTCATGAACAGCATTCAGGAATTACCGCCACCCTCTCTTTTCTCAAAATAGATGCGAGGAGGTGATCCAAAGAAAATGTTTTTGTAATGAAAGGCCAGTGCACAAAGACGACTGTTCTACAGTACCAGACTGAATAATTTGGAGTGGCTTAGGGACTATTTTCAACCTGCAACGCGTTAAGGCAAGTATTGTGGCAATAGATAAACATGACAAACGCAAGCATATCAATTTGCCAGGGAGATTGTAAAGATTCCTAAGCATAACTGCAGGCACATGGTAAGAAATGTGGTCAGCCACAGAGCCAGGCTTGCAAGGAAGAACTGCGTCATACGGCACAGACAACCGCTCTCTCAAAGTAATGCAACACTACATGGAAATGCAACATAAAATATCATTTACTGGATATGTTTCCAATATAATGTTTTGTGGAACTTTCTTTTCCCTGAAAAAAAATCAGCATCTGTATCTCTTCACCCAAATTTGAGACAAAAGAATATCAAAACACTTTCATCCAGCTCTTGGCTTGTGCTACTGTACAAGGACAGGCTACAGAAGAGGAGCTAGGACAGAAACAACCAAAGAGGTTGAAAGGAGTACTGCAGTTGAGAAAGATATCAGCCTCTGAAGTTCACAACCATCTGGCTCTTCAAAACTAGCTGAATTGGGCTTATTCCCAAAAAGAACATCTAAGCGTTTTAATTTGTTCTGATATCGACTTCCCAGCAGAGTTTGGAGGTTTGGTTGAGGACCAAACTTGCAACAGCTTCTGGGAGCAAAGCAGCAGTGTGGATACCAGGCTGCAGAGCCAGCCTACAGCCTGCTGGCTTCCAGCTGGCCTCACTCTCACGAACATTAAACCTCAAGAACAAAAACAACAATTAAAAACAAGCAGGAAAGAAGGAAAGATCTTAATCTAATGGTAGGTGGTGTTACATCAAGAACTTGAAAGAATTAACTCTGCACTTTCCTCAGCCAGCTGCCTTTTGAGTCTGACTACTTTCGCAGACTCCTGTGGATGAGGCAATGCGCTGATTTCTACTTCAAAAACTAGTAGTAAATGAGATATTTGCTTGATCTCTATGCCACATATGATAGCGTCTTCTCCTCTAACAATAAGACATACCAAAAACTTTGACCTGAGCATGTTCCTCACTGACATTTTTGACAGCATAACAAGGGTGTTAGATATTTATAACTATTGTGCTAAATATAACACACAAACAACTCAGATGCAATTGCTTCTCAATACTAGATACTTATGACATTGAAACAGATTCTCATTTGAATTCAAGTCCAAATTCCTAGATACAGTTATGCACCATAAACCAGCATCCAAGCCATCTCCGGCACAGAACTGAGGTGCTCTCTCTGCTTGAAGAGCGCTGTGAGGAGTAAGAAGATCAAGAATAAACATGAAATTAAAAAGCTACCTTGTTCAAATGAAGGGCAGCTGTATAAAGTTCTTAAAACATTCATGTAACAACACACGAAAACAATTGTGTTATTCTGCAGTTTCTCCCTTCCTAGCCCTGCCTCTCACCCTGCCACGTTCCCGTGGTGCTGCCGATCCTGCAGTCCACAAGATCACAGCACAAGTGGTGTTATCACACCAGCTACAAAACGAGCACTCAGTGCCAGGGTCCAATTCACTCACCCTCTTAATAAAGTCAGATTCTTCAAAATGATTTTATATAAACTGACTGTCATTAGGGAGGCCTGTATGTCTTTGAAATTGCTCCCTACCAAGTTTGAGTCAGTCTGGCTGCAGACACAAATGCATCCAATGCTGGCTGAGCAGTAGGTCTGGATAATAGACAGAAAGCTGTCCCTGTTACACCACACCTATCATTCCCAGCACTTTCTTTCTTTCTTCTCAATCTTTGTCCTACCACAGTCACACAATGATCCAAAAAGAAAAAAGAAACAGGTCACCAGTGAGATAGAAAGAAACTGTCACTAATAACAGGACCAGAATCTCTTAGCTCTTGCGTGAACTGTGGCATTTGGAGAGCTCAATGGCCTCTACAGAGGGTGGTTAGAAATCATTATCCTCGAATTATTGATGGAGAAAATGAAGCACATTAAGGTGAATTAACTGGTCCAAGATCATACAGCCTGGGAGCAGTCAACTTGGGAAAAACCTGGGCACCTGGAGTCCCAAAACAAGAGTATCTCCAACAGGGTGGCAGGTTTCTACATTAACTATACAGAGATAATAAGGACGATCTGACACTGCTGAAGAGCAACGGAGGTCAAATGCTGACCTTTAAATGGCACCAAGTGGATAAAGTGGTGGTAATCCTGCTTTGATACTTTTGGGTCCTTGTATGTCACACTGGGTCAAAAGAATCACCTATAGTCTCCCATTTTGATAACCCTGAACACCTCATCTTTCTACCTTAATGGCACTTGCATGTTAAAGTCCTGTATCTCTGGCATAGGAACTAACAGAGCAACCTGTAACGTTATCAGCCTGCTGTCCCCCTAGATCGCCACCTCTCCACAGTGCTGGGAGATTTTACTGGTGGGCTTCACAGATATTTGCTAACAAGAGAGACTCATGAATGGAGGGCTTATCATAGCTATGGCAGGCCATGGTGTTTAATACTGTTATCTTCTGCCTTTTCACACCATACTTTAACTTCCTTAGCCCCTTTCTATCCAAACTGTCCTTGGCCCCATCCTGTTTCTTCCCCGCCATCAGATCGTCATCCAACCTCATTCTACTCTCCCTTCCTCTGCTATCTCATGTCCTTTTGAAGAATGATCCCTTGACCATTTCCTCAATTTCCCCTTGCCAGTTGCCGCTCACAGCCTCCCTGGGGTGCTTTCCACTTCCAATTCCCCTTCAGCTATGCCTTGCTTCACCTTCCAATCTCCTTTCTCAGACATATTCGCTTCTCTTCCCCCATGACTGCTCTTCTTCACAAACTCTGCCCTCCCCTCCTACCCGTTCCTGCTTTCAGTTTGTCACATCACTTTCAACTCACCTGTGCTCCCTGTTTTCCCTGTTCCCACCCTCAGCTTGGTTGTCTCAATGCAGAAGCCACCAAAGCAGAAACAGTTCAACCTCATCCCTGTAGCGTCAGGCACCATCACACTGAGCCACTTTGTGGGATGGTTGCATGTGCGATTTGACTAGTGTGAGGAAAGATGAGAAGGTAACTCAATAAGGAAGAAATATTCAAAGATCTAACTCATAAAATGTAAATGGCCTCTTCCCAGATTTCAAGGAGTTATAAATTGGTCTAAAAGCAGACCTGGGGAATAAAGATACAGAAATCCCTATTCCACAATACAGAGATAACAGAAATATTCAAAGAAAAAAGAAGCATCATCCTGAGCTAGATAAACAACTTATAAAAATTTCAGCCCAAGTGGTTCCAGCTGACAAACCTGAGGCACTGTAAAACACAGCCTCTTAACAAGAGGTGTCAGACAACCTCAGTAACAGACAGGGCTTTTACCTAAGTGAGTACATTGCTGTTTTACCCAGGATACTAAGATATAATTCCCCTCCCGGCAAAATCTACTCTGTTAACCCTAGCTGTAGTTACTCCAAGGAGCAGTAGAGGACACGTGCTGCGCCCACTCGTCTCTGAGATTCACAGGCTACCTAACAACTTCTTGCATGCTTTGCTCCTGATACACATCCTCTACACAGAAAGTTCACGATATGGATTTCCCAAGCAAAACACAACTGCACCTAAACGGATCTCTCTATATTATATTCAGTGAAGTTTCCATAGCAGTATCAGTGTCTGGTTTACAACTGTGTCTCTTCAGACACATTAATTTTAAAACTGTCTAAGGGTAAAACCTTCTGAAATTAAAATTACTTCCTTTTGCCTTTGAGATAGGTTAACAAAGAGATCTTGAGAAGAGGAGGAGGAGAAAGAGGAGGCAAGGACCCCTCTTTGCTGGCAAAAGTTTGGGGGAGAGAAAGAAATGCTTTTGAAAAGTCAGTATAATGATCCCAATGCAGGTTAAGTATTTGGTGCTGTTACATCATCTACTGTTATCTGACAAGTTCTTTTTCTACACTGTGCTCCAGATGAGTGCTAAGAGATCAGAGGCTTTGAATCCTGCTCACATTCTTCCCCAGAAGTTCCTCTCTACTAAGCAGCCAATGCAAAAACACTGTATACAAAAACAATTCAAGAAAATTTTGTTCCCAAGTGAGAACTCGGTAAGTACACACATGACAAAAACCATCTTGTGAGCAGCTGTAGCTTTCACTTATGGACTGTCACATACATCTAAGTACCTGGCCCATTTACTCTACATACTTTATTTTCAGACAAAAGCATCTCAGCTGATGATAACCATTTGAAATGGAGAGAAAACCTTTAGTAAACAGTATTTCTGTGATTACATATGCTAAATCCATAGCACGACCCATGTGTGCAAAGTCCACTTGGAAATTATTTTAGATAATCTGAAAACAGTGAAATCACAGATTTTCAGGAAGATGTAAGGTTTCATTTTAATTAGTCCAACTGATATCTCCATTCAGCAAGTGTAGCTTCAGTAACAGAACCGTATCAGAGATGTGTCCTCAACTGGTGAATAGTCATATTCATGATGTAAATCAGCTAAAAATATACAAGTGTACACACATATGCAAAGATATTTGCTTTGACTTCAATTAAACTTTTTTCCATCATGAATAATCCATTTAACTAATCAACATCTGAATTACTCTGAGGAACACTTAATTCAATGTAAAATTAAACATAAAAAGAGAGCACGAAGTAATTAAAGGAGGACATTATTCAGCTGTTAGTCTTTGCCTTTTGCTAGCGTAAGTATTAAGTAACTTCCAGTATTCGCTGGTTGTAGATCAAAAATAAAAGCTACACCAAATGACGTAGAGAGCTCTCAATTTACCAGTTCAGTGCAAATGAATTACTTTTAAAAACATTATTTCAGAAGGGTCTTTCTGCTGTTAAATTATAGGCTGTGTTTTGCTCTCAGAAACTCTCAGTAAGAAAAAGTATGTACAAAGACAACCAATGAAGTTAGTAGAGGGGCTAGGGATTTACACCATGTAAATAAAAACAATGCTGCATTCTTCCTTTCCAAAACTAAGCGAATAACCAGATGGGTGCTTTCTTGCTGAGCTATTTATTGAGGCATTGGCAGTCATTCGTTCAACAGCGTGCCTAAAAAATAAACAAACAAATCCAACAATCATTCAAGTGAGATGTTTTTTCCAGGTACCAAAAATATACACTCAGCAATGCTGCCTCGTTTAATAAGACAGCACACTGGGGTTACTATAGGACAGCCCACAATCAAGTCCACGGAGGGGAAAACTTGCTGACCTGAAGAAGTCCTGCTTGACTTCAGCATTACTATTAGAAACACACACTAGCTGCGGAGGGAACAGCGAGGCCAGCAGCTGCTCTCCCTCACCAACACCCAGTCCCTCACCACACTGGTTTTGAGCTGAAGAGCAAAGACCCATTTGGGAAAGGTGCATAACTATGAGGCATGCAGGTATTTTCTTTCAAGCTAGCACCAAATGACAAGATAAAGATGGGGAGCATATCAAAACACAACCCCATAATGCAGCCCTACAAACATCTAAGAAAATCAAGATATGGGACTTTTCTAAAAGTTGCTACAGATAGTAGTAATAGGAGTTAAAAATAAATCTGATATGAATTTAGCATTTCAGTCAGAATGCTTACTACAATAACTATTCTATTTTAAAATCTAATTTAAAATACCACCATCTTAAATTTAAAGACCTGTCCACGCTGCAGTTTCACTGAATGGTCCCATCGAAGGCTTATCTTACCCCTGAAAGTTTACAGATCTATGCACTGCACGCTTCACATTTCCATAGTATATTTATAGCTCACGGTGATGATACACTTTGCAGTCTTTTTTTTTTTTCTTTCCCAATTATTATAATGGTTCCTTGCAAAGAAAAAATTATAATTAGCTCTACTTGACAAAAGTTAAGGCAATAGCAAATCAAATGAGCTGTACAAGATTAAAAATAGTAATATGAAAATTATTCCCTCCAAAGTGCAAAGGGCAAACCTACTGAATTCAATCATGTAGCTATGCAAAGACACCAGATTTTTCAGGTAATGTCTCCTATGAGGCCCTTGGAAACCAACTGTGGAGTTCTAACAGTCTTCAGTCCGTAAGATAAAACCTGGTATCCTTAATTACAAAAGCTTAGTCTATAAGAGTGCATCGCCTGCTGCTCTGGCCATATGTTAACACAGTTAGAAATAACTCATCATTATATGAGAAAAGCTTCAACATCACAGACTGAGAAACTAAACCTACAACTGGGACCACAGCTTTTCACTGCCATCACATGAGAAGCAATGGGCTCAGATCTATGACTTTCAGAAAAAGAGCAAGGAAAAAAGGGTAAACAAAAGAAAAAAAAGAAAAAAAAAAAAGAGCTGTGGACAGTCATCCCAACCCCCTTTTCACCCTGAAGTAGTCTATAGAGAGTCACATCTAGATTCATTCAAGAGCCAGTAATGCATACATTCATCTTGGTTTATGCACCTGTATGAAGCTACTGAACTGAATGCTTGCAAGGGCCAGAGAATGAAAAGGCTTTAACCTGAGATTTTTGTGCTTCCTTACCAGGTGCAAAGCACAGTTTTCCTCTTCAATAAATCAACATTTTAGTAACAGTTTAATCAAGTACCAAAAATCATCTACAAAAAGGCAGCCTACTGCTTACAGGAAATCTAGCCAAAGGGATCCTGGTATTTCCAAAAAGTAAGACAATTTAACAGATCAGAAGGCATTTAAAACTTGATAACCTATAGATCAGTGATTCTTACACAAGTGCAGGAATAAGGGAGAAGAAAAAGGAGCTTTAATTATAAATGAAAACCCAAGCAAACACCAAAAAATGGTTGGGGTGTAACAGCTTCTATTTTCCTTTAATCCTCCTTCCACTGCTACAATCTAAGACCAGAGACTTCCTTATGAAATGGCTCCTCCACCATGGAGATGCTCACAGGTTGCTAGAAGTTGACTACTCCATACAGGCTAGGAGAAATAACCTGATTTAACCGAAGAGGGTGATAACTGTGTGGTTTTCTTTCTTTTACATCACTCACATTGTTTGAGCTGTGTTGTATAATGTGAATTTTATAAATAAAACCACATTTGCTTTTACCTTAACCTGAGTTAAGGAGAATACCAAGGCAATTTAAAGGAACCCCTTGGAAGGGAGGTAAGCAGACAGCATCTCCACACATTTTCCAGGGTATTCCAGGAAGGTGGTTCATAGCATGAGCCAGTGCAAACCTCCTCACTGGCAACCATGATTAGGGAAGCTACAGAGCATTCAAAAGAGTTGGGAAAACACCTGCATTTCCAGAGTATTACAGGCAACATATTCTTGTATTAACAATAGCAGCGTATAAATTCAGAAGAGTGAGTAATTTCTCAGTCTATTACTTACAGACCAAACAGATTAGTCTGGATTTATGATGGAGGCCTTGCTCCAGCTATAAAGTATAGCCCTTACATTATAATATAAACTGATATTAATTTAAAATTCTAGTTTCTACAGCATGTATATTTTCCTCACCTCTGTTCATCTACTTAACGTCTGTGACACTTCATCTCTTTCATCAGTGTATGTCTCTCCCAATTCTGTACTCCTGCCTCTCCTCCCTTTATATTTTGTTTCTTGCAATGATTTCAGTGGTTTACTTGCTTTCCAGCACCATGTGATGAACTAGAAAATAATTTCTTTTTGTTATCTGTGCCTATCTGAAAGCTCCAAAATAACAACTGCACTTAGAGCCAATGAATGGACCAGGTGGATGGCAGTCCCTGTACCATGCCCCAGCTGAGTGACCGGTGCGGCGTGAACCACATGCGGACACAGGGGTCTCCAGTGAAGCACAGACCAGGAGCTCAACTTCAGAGTCATAAAGCTCTCTAGAATTACCCACTTATAAACACGTTTTCAGGGAGTTTAAAAGAAAAATAAAAACTGCAGTCCTTTTGTTTTCACTATAATATTTTATTCCGTTACTCAGAAGTAATCTCCCTTAGGCTCCAGGCCCGTCTCTACAGATTGCTGGTGGGCATACTTTTTGCATATCTTCTACATACATGACACAGTGTACTGTTCATATTGATATCTGGCTTTCTGGGTTGGTAAGCGAAGACGAACAATATATGAGACAGAACTAAAGCTCTTACAGACTAGGAAAAGGATGAACAAAGTAAGCTTACATCTAGCTACAGGGCAGGCTTTGCTCTCTACAGTTGGCCTCCTTCAGTTTTTAAATGAAATCCTGAACATGAGACCCTGGAAATACTACTTGTAATACCACTGATAAAGTGGAGTGGGTTTAAGGGCTGAGGACAAGTGGAAGAGCAGTGTTCTGTGGTTGAAAGAAGGGCTCTACCATTCTGTTTTTCACTCTCCGTTCTTTTTGTTTCCTTCTTGAAACCAAGGCCGCCTCTGCCTTCACTTGTTAAAGGCTAGGAAGCTTGTGTTCAGACTTCAATTAGTGCAAAACTGTATCAAATTTAAAAGGTAAATCTTATTGGCATTAAAAGCAAATAAAATCTTTCAACTAAAAAAAAATTTTCTTTCTGTAAATTCTGATCTGATGTACCTAAAAAAAGTTGATTGCCCATGGCAACTAATACAGATCAGTTTCCTACATACTCCTTTCTTCCAACAACTGCTGAAACACTCAGGTCAATGGAAACCTACCGTCAACATCCAGATTTCACAAATTCAAGCACCTTTAAAAATTATATTTTTCTTAGCATTTTAAAAAGGCAAATTTCTAATAATAACCACAACTTTAATAGTAAAGGTGCTGAAGTTCAGTCATTTTCTTTGACAAGATCATTACAGTCGGGCACACATTCATGGAAGATGCTCTCCCAAGTCTGGGTGCAAGTCTGTGGCAACTGTCTTGATCAACTGGCCCTTCAAGACTAATGTTGTCTAATTGGCCAAGTACTAAAAATCAGCAAGAGATTAAAAGAGTAAAGGAACAGGTGGAAAGCCACTGGTGACCTTGAGAAAATGCAGCCAGGGCAAAAAGCCTTCTGGTATGGGAAATTAGCTTAAAGGCATATGGGCAGGTGTAAATTGGAAAAGTGACAGGCAGTAAACACACAAGATAAAATATAACATTTACAGACCTGTAAAGTTATGCAGTTTGAGAGAGTTTTTACTATTATTAAACCATGCAGCCATATAACAGAATTAAGTGAACTCTAAAGAATTAAGTTATGATAGAAGCCAATTAGAAGAACAAACTTTTCAAGTAGACGGTTCAATTGGGTTACCAATATTACATTACAAGAGACAAATTTAGACCCTTCCATCTCAAGATAAAAGTACAGTTAATGAGGTGAATAGATTATAACTTTTCACAGACTAATTACATAGGTTTGAATTTCATGCATCATCTGTCCAGAAACACTGATGTACCTTCAGCACCTCTTCCAGCTAATGACCTTGGGGCAATACTAATCCTACAAGTTTTTCCATGACAAAGCGCTATATATAGTCACTAAAGCACAGTATTCCCATACCAGTATGTGTGTAAACATGTCTAATCTTCCACACGTGGGCATTATGCAGACATTGAAAGGTAAAGTATACTTTCAACCCAGATCTTTGTCCATGAGGAATCATCATCAGTAGGTCTTTGTGCCCCTTCCAGCACATCACATGCTAAAGTTGACTGCAGAGTTAGAAACAAGACTCAGGTTTATCCTCCAAGTTCAGTAACTGCAATGGAATTTCAATATATATTAAAAAAAATTTCTCCTTTCATCTCAATTAGAAATAACATCCAGTCACATGTTTCTGCTCAGGAAGGAACACTGGGAAACCTCATAAATATTACATTAGTTACTCTGGAATCCCAGTTCTGATGTTCAATGCCACAGGGGGTCTAGCTATTTTTTTTACTATTTGTAAAATCTTCAAGGAAGAAGTGAAGACGTGAATCACCTCTACATAAACACGGTGCAGTGAATTCTTTCCATTTCATAGGGGATTTTTCCATATGGTATTGAAAAGGTAACCAATGGAAGAACACAGCACAATTTACTACCCTTTTTATCCTATTTAGAGGTTCTCAATAAACTGCTCTTTCTAACTGAAGCCCTGGCCACAAGGCCATTTGATTTCATCGGGAATAAATGGAATGCTATATATAAACCGCTTCATCTGTTTTTCTGAAGAGGTCTGCCTGGAGCTGCCCTGGAAGCGGACGTAGTGAATGCCATCAGCAAAATAAGATGAAAATATCCCACACGACAGCTTGAGAAGCAGGGCTTCGGAAAAATAATTTAAGGGTGACAAGATTATTGCACAGGCCTGCTGCAGCCTTATCGCTCTTTCAAAGGCTTTATAGCATTAAAAAAATATTACTGCACACATTATAAATAACTGACACCTCTTCATATGCAAACACTATAAATGCAGACAGTTCTATGTAGTATTATAGCAATCAAAATGAAAACGTACTCCTAGTCACTAGTAATAAAACTAACCAAAGCCCATAGGGATACACGGTTGTATCTGGGTCCCTTTCCACTAACAGCAGGAACACAAAAAGCATGCAATAAGACAGCGCAATTGACAGTTGTCTATGTGATTTCAGTGACTGAATACTAGGTTTAATATCTGTAAGGAATACCAAAGGCACCATTACATGAAAATAAACATTACTAATGACTCCAGCTCAGTACTGCACTTAAACCCAAACAAATTGTATTTACTGTAGTAAGCCTGAAGTATGCACTTAAATGCTTCCATGGACTGCAGACCATAAAACCTGGTTCTTCATCCCACCTCCTGTCCCATGTTCACTATTTTATACCACATACTGTGCTGTCTGGACTCAGAGAAGTTGTGGAGTCACAGTTGTTGGAGATGCTCAAAACCCAGATGGACACCGTCCTGGTCTGCTCCAGCTGACACCGCTTTGGGCACGGGGGCTGGACTAGACAATCTCCAGCGGCCCCTTTAAACCTTGATTATTCTGTGATTCTGAGTAGATACAGATTTGGTAAGCTCAGGAGAATGACGCTTTATCCCATTCAAATATCAGTGTTACAGCAGAGGGTTGTTCTTTTGTTGTTGTTTGGTTGGTTTTTTCCCCAGAAATATAAACTGACACACAAAAAAAAAAAAGAATAAAAAAATTTACAGCCACTCTGCCCCATTACAAGCCTATACGTAATTACACCTTTCATGTTCACGCACAAAAATATGAAGTGGTTTGATTTTGGCACACTTAGCATTATTTGGTGCTGTTTTCTTCACTGTTAAACTATCCCACGCATTTTTATATTAGAACTGCCACGCTTTCTATACAACTATAAAAGATATACCTATATATGAGCACCACACACTGAAAAGATCTGAAGAGGGAAGATAGATTTTTTTTCCGTGTACAAAACTCTTAATTATTTATTTCTGATAAGCTGCAGTCAAATACAAGCTACACAATATTCTAGAGAAAATCCTTCCTTTTTAATATTTCAGGCAATTTCTACTTTTCATGAAAGTTTGAGAGAGTGCCAATTACACAGCTCTCTAATGCAATCAGTAAGTACTGGGAGTACAAACAAGATTATGTATCTCTAAAAACATTCTTAAATATACTGGAAGGAGAGGAGCATAAAACTCCTTTTATAACGGGGTACTTCAGAATATATACATGAAAAATGTAGTGATACTCTACGCTCTTCTCTCCTGCATTATCGTCAAAAGTAAGGTCCAGCTCAGGTCAATAGCTTGCTCAGAAAAAGCCTTTTACAGAACAGCCTTTGACATAACTGTGTTACCAATCCCCCTAATGTAGATGCATCTGTAGAAACACCTCATAATTTTAATCAAACACTTTGTGAGACAGGATGACAAAGCTCACTTCAGACATATACAATATTAAGGTGTTAACACGACCCAAAGGGCACCACAGCACTTTTTTTCCTCTTTCTTCCAATTCCTGATGTGTAAGATCAGGAAGCCAAAGAGGCAGAAGGGCATTTTTGACCTCGCACTCCCCTAACCTCTTCTCCTCTCATTATGTACATGCCAGTCACATAACACCAGTGCATCAATCACCTATAGCCATTATATGAATTATTCAGCCAAAACATCTAAACATCCACAAAAATCTCAGAAAATCTCAGATTTTTTCAAACCTCTACTGCAAGATGGAATTTTTAATAATATTGTTCCTAGTCAGACCCTTAGTTCCCAGGGTCCGTTATGTCCCCCTAGATCTGAATGACACTGCTGTGCTGAGCCAATCTAACTGCAGGCTACTCCTGAAAGGAATGGTTCCTGTCCAACCTCTTCTCCTAGCACTCACACAACCGCTACTTCACAGGCTAAACTGGCAGGAAACTATGAGAAATAAAAAATAAATTTAAAAAAAAGAACACACCTGGGGGAGGGAGAGAAGCCTGCTTTTTTTTGGCAGTAACTCGTCACTAGATTAACATCACTGTACTGTAGACCATATCTTGTCATAGTCGGGATGTCATCACCACTCTTGCCTACATCTCTTCAATCAGGCCTTGGAACTACATTGCTGAGAATATAAATACTAAAGGATTATAGAATTATTTATCTGCCTCTTAAAATTATTTTTCCTGAAAGCATTTTCTAACCAATTACTTAATCCTGGATGTGTGTTTTACTTTGTCACACTTTCTCCTCAAGCTTTTTATTTCAGCACTCACATACACTAGCAAGATCCATCACAGTTTAAATTCAGGCAAGAAAATCAGTCAGAGGAGATGTGTAATAGTGATGATAATTATCGGCTAAAACACAGTTGATCTA
Source organism: Phalacrocorax carbo (assembly GCF_963921805.1). Taxonomy (NCBI): domain Eukaryota; kingdom Metazoa; phylum Chordata; class Aves; order Suliformes; family Phalacrocoracidae; genus Phalacrocorax; species Phalacrocorax carbo. Next base: position 61,838,316 of record NC_087515.1, on the reverse strand, counting down.
TCAAGCTCATAATAATAGATAATCCATGCCTGAGCTTGTTAATACACTACTTGAAAGATGCCCCAAGGCCTAGAGTATAGAAGATATGATTGAATGTTTACAACGGTCCTTTCTAACCTCAAATATCTGTGTACCTCTGGCCAAGAAACAGCCCGAGACAATACAACCTCAAATTCACAGTTCCTCCCGGTGACTTCATGACCCTAGAGAGGGAGGAGGCAAGTTGTGTTGAATACAGAACAGTCACAGCTCATGTTCCCAGCCCACCGATGCAACCATCTTTGCCACCAGCAAGCCTCTACCATCAGCTGCCCTGCAAGGGTGGCTTCCCTGGTCATGCTGCTGCCTAGAGGTAGGTGTCAGGGGAACATAAGGCACCAGCTGAAAGGTACCACTTCTGCTGTCACACTGCCTGTCAGGCTTTCCAGGAGAGAAAAGGAAAAAAACCAAACAAAACCAAACCACCCTCGACCTCTTGTCATTAAGACAACACTGAAACAACTATTTTGCTCACCTTTCACTTGGGTGAAACCACCGACTGGTATGCGGAAGATTCCAGCCATGGACAATCTAGCACCAATTCTTCATTTTCAAAACCTTTAAGCAGCTGCTAACTTACTTCATCAACTCCGCTATTCCATTTGGTTTGTACTGCACCTGAGATGATAATTTTTATTATTTATGACATCCTTGTCACATCCATCCCCTAGTTACGTTTGAGCTCCTACGTCCCCCTTACGATTACTTACGAGCAGCCCTGATTTCTACAGTTGCTCTGGAGACATTTTGCAAGAACATTTATGGCCATGATCTGCCAACATTTTCTAAGCTGCCCCCAGACAAGCCTAGCTACTCTTTCAGTTGCAGTCTGTGGATGTCCCAACGCTTTCAGCACTTTTTAATAAAAGCTATCCCTGTTCGCTACCACAAGCACAGAATGGATGAGGTGGGAAGGGACCTCTGGAGATCATCTAGTCCAACCCCCTGCTCAGACCAGGGTCAGCTGAAGCAGGGAGCCCAAGGTTGTGCCTGGTCAGGGTTTGAGTAGCTGCAAGGATGGAGACTCCACAGCCTCTCTGGGCAACATCTTCCAGTGTTTGACCACCCAAGTGGCAATGGAAACACAAAATTGTGCTGCAGTATCCAGAGGGCTAACTTTGTAGTGATGAGGAATGGTATGCACCGATGGCAGAGTTATTAAACAGCAGTAGTGGATACGTTTGTTACAAGTGTTATTCCAAGCCTTGAAGGACTCCAAATACTCGGCATGCACTGTGTTGCTTTTTATGTGCCATGCATTTTATCCTGCAAATAGTTCAGCATATTTTAGCTTTAAGCCTCTGAAGTCTCACTGGCATAAAAGCTATAGATAAAGTGTTTCCATGAGCTCATTATCTTCCTGCTTCTCTTTTTCTTGTCAGCGTCATTCCTAAATTATTTTTCATTCCTACAAAAATTCTTTACATACTATAGAAAAGCATGGTGAAGTATACCCAGCCTTTTTACTCAAACCATGTTTTTTGTTATCCTTCCAAACAGTAGATATTAACTAGCTTCTATTTTCAGTTCTAAATTTGGAAGGCTGGAAAGAATATAAATATATTTGTTTTTACCTTTGCTGCTGCTCATCGTTATGCTGAGGCATATTGCTATTTGCCAGGAGGTAAAAAGAAATATCAAATTACGTGGGAGATAAGTCACGCAAATGGAAGAGATAATAGACTGTGAAGTGCACTAGCCAAAAACCCAACTATATACATAGCATGCCTTCTTCCTCCGAGTCATTATTTTCAAATGACCTTTCTCAATTTTATACTGAGTCCTACAGATCAATAACCACTTCTAATATAAAGCAATCCACAAAACATGGGGCTATACAGAAAGCATAACTTTTAGAGACTGACTATTGCAAGTACTACAAGGGAAGTTATAAAAAAATTTTACTCATTAAACAGATTAAGACTGGTTAAAAGCAAAAAAAGGTTGACTGAAACTTTAATGTATGACAACACAAGTATTAGGAAACACCAACCCCTTAAAAATGCTTACCTTATCATTTGCATAATTACATATTTTTAGCATTCTGTGCCATAAGACAAAATAATATTTTTCAGTGCACCCAGAAAATATTGCAAATAATCTCTCTTTCAAAGTCTCATTTCAGAAGATCAGATTCAACTTATAGAAGTTACTTCCTGGCTGTGGAGAATGTGCCTTTGGAATGGCAGGTCTGAGCATGCACGCCACCTTCTCCCGGCGGCTCTGCGCACCGGCACGGAAGCGTTCCTGTCCAACATGGCATATAAAGCATCTGGAGGCTCGCTACTGGAGCAGTCAGAGTCAGTCTAGATCCCTACATGCAGCAACTTTTCTCTTTTATCCTGTACAACTCAAAATGTGTCCTGTGCAAGGGAAAGAATCCAAAGAACAAAACCCATGAAATGTAGCATCTCTGTAATCAGATAGCCATAATATATATGAAGATTTGAGGACAGACGAATAGCCTTAATGCTAACATTAATTCTTGATTTCATATCCTTGTTTTCTTTTTAGATAAGCAGTTTTGTTTTCCTTCATTTTTGTTTCTCCACCTTTTCTTGCTACAGAAGAATACAGAGCTGTTCTTTCATGACACAATGGGTAACCACAACAGCAGAGAAACCATGGGAAATTAAAAACCCCACGTCTATCTAATTTTAGGTATGGACAGAATGCAATGTAAAGACCACACAACTAGGTGTGTGGACGTACTTAGGTGCATTTCTGTGCCACCAAATTTCAAAATTACAAACTCCACTGTAGACCGAAAGTGCATGGCATTGGAACTCAATTGACAGAGCCCACATTTGAACAGAGCAGTACAGCTCCTACAAGATTCAAATATGCAAATAACTGTTTGGCTGAAATCTTAGCCTCTAAGGCACAGGGGTTTTTCCCCTGCTCTTTCTTTGCCTTGGTTTTCTGCAGAAAAAAACCCTGTATTCAAGTAATGGGAAAAAAAATCCTTTCACCAAAATATTTCCATTCATTTGGGTAATGTTTATTCACAGGTAATCAGCAATGTTTAGTAGCAAAAACACAGGCATTTACCACTTGATTTTCTAGGCACTGAAATTTTCTAGCAAATGAAATCTTTATATGATTAAAGTAATACAGGACCGTTTGCCTCAGTAATGGTAGATGCAGCTCTACACTCTCCCAAGGCAGTCAGCTTGGCCTTTCAAATGTAGAATTTTTTTCCAGATAATCCCCAACATGTACATCATGATTTAGCCACACAGCACTAACCTGCATGTATCTGTCTGGATCAATTCCAAGAATGTTTTTCATCCCTTTCTCTTCCATATTAACAGATCTTAAGGATCAAATTCAGGAATAAAGATAGTATATTTGCATACAAATGAGCAGTATTATAATCCAGTAGCTTCATTCTCTGTCTCCTCTGGATAATTCAGATGCTATTTTTATTTCTGCAGCAGATTATCTCTGTCTTTCAAATAAGCACATATATTGAAAGCCTTCCCAAGTGCTTGCCTAACAGATTCTATCCACTGGACAATTGATATTTTAGCTCAGCTGGAGGCTGAGTCTGTAGAAGTAAGAAATGAGGCTGGTAATAAAGTAAGACAAAATCTGAATTGCAAATTTATGAATTGTAGACTATACGGAAGGGCTAATAATCAGAAAAATTAGATATTTACTAACATGTTTTGTCTCAGCAGGTGCTAATCGTAGTTAGTATTTCAAGATTTGTCTATAACAACACAATTACCGGGTGTGGGGAGAGTATCTACCTACAAGTACAAATTTCAAGTTCTGATCTTCCCATACTGCAGAAATACCAACTACCATTTTTATATGGTAGTATATCCAAGTAAACCAAAGACTCACTACAGTTATGTATGAATAATATTGTATACACCAACATCACCAGGTGCAATACTTGCACAGCATGCAGAACTCAGAGGTAAGCCTAGATATAAATGAAATTAAAAACAAGTTACTACAATTCTAAAAATCTTGCTTTAAATCATTCCTGTGTCTCAAGGAATCTTAGTGCAAGACTCTCACATACTGTAAAAGCTCCCTGAAATCTCATGCATCTTTCAAAAATTTTGCCTATTTATCTGTTTAAGGATTAATGGCCACGCTGTCTTCCCCCACTCTTTCTAAATTAAGAGGGACTAATGACTTTTGCTTCATAGCAGAAGATTCAATTAAGAACCGTACTGCAAAGGGACGGCCACATCCCAGTGCACCTGAAAGACCAGTGATACAATCTGGCCTTAGGAAGGTGACAGCCCCTTTCTTTCAGAACCACCACCATCCTCCACAAGGGAAAAATATGTCACATGGAAAGGCTTTGCTAATCAAGCTGTAAGGCTTTCTTTTTGTTCCCCGGCTATAAACTAGGTGGGAAAAAAATGAAATAAGAAACAGTTCTATGTTTTTTAATTAATCAGCCTGATCTGAACTGAAACACAATTCTATTATTCACAGTCACAACTTTCTGATCACTAAAGAGCATCACAGAAGACTGATAGTTTATGCATTTTAACTATGTATTTCTGAGCTTAGAAGAAAGCCAAGCACATGAAATTTAACATTAACTCCAGAACATCTTGCATTTGGGGTTTTCTCTCTTTAATGCCAGGCTGTATGGTTCTCAATCTTTACAACAGTTTTTTAAATTAATTGCATACATTCTGAACATGACTTCCATCTTAATGAGGGCTTACACTGGGACTATACGGTTGAAAAATTAACTCCCTCGTAAATTCAACTTTTGTTCTGCTCAGTTCATATGATAATTTCCTGATTAAAACCTTCAGCAGTCTGCTGGGTCTTACGCTAAGTACCAATCTCAAGAGCTCTCTTACTTGTCTGAAGGTAAGGACGAATAGGGAATGGACTTATGATTTCTGCCACTACTTATGATAGTGCTCTGAGGCTTCAGCTGAGGATCTCACAGTGCTAGATTTTGTGCAAATACACTGTAATAAAGAGTCCCAGAAGTTTAAAATCTACATACAAAAAAAAGGATGCTAAAAGGAAATTAATATTGCTCACATTTTACAAAGGGAAAACCGAACCAGAAAAAGACTAGATGACTGGCCAAAACAGTCAGTTACAAAAAAGACTGAACAGTTGGAGCTGGCACTGAATCACCATCTATTGCTTACTGAAAGACTGTCCTCCTCCTCCTCTGCGAGCTTTTATAGATAATGCTGAGGAACACCAGAGGTCCTGAGAGCTTGTGGTTGCCTACTACATGGGCAGAAGCTTTCTTGGCTATAAAGGAGCAAGCTTTCAAAGTGACTAAAAAAAACCCAGACCTTTTTATCCATACATAAACCCACCTGCAAATGAAAAGGGCAGAAACAATTCAATCCAAGGAAATAACTGAGAAAATATGTCATCAAATCACAAAAAAAAAGATTAAGATCAAGACTAGAGAAAGCAAAGCCTCTCCATTCCCTCTATAAGCCAAGCCTGCTCAGCTGAGCTGATAGCAAAGATGCAGCTCAGAGAACATATAAATCAACAGGAGTTTACTCTGAACCTTATACTTACTACAGCCATTAAATAACCAATACCTAACATTTTTTTTTGTTGTTTAAAAAAACTCCTTAGCTGCTCAGCCAGCTATTTTGCTGCCACATCTCAGAAACGATGCCACTGGCCCTTAGACACCCCTAATGGGTGGAAGCCTGATCTATGCTATGCTTACCTGGAATTAAAATAACAATTTTACTATCTCCTTTGGCAATTTAGTTTATTGCCTAACTGCTCTTGTGTTTTTAACCCATGCACCCTTAAAGTTCATTTTTCTAGGCTGCAGCAACATAGGTTCATTATTTCTTTTACCATGAACAGCCAGAGCAAGCAAGACCCCAATTTCTGTAAAACTGCTTTCCTCACACAGCCTTCATTCAGTTCCTTTTCTACTTCTCTCTAAAATACATTATTTTTTCTCCCTTCCTCTTAAATGACATTCAGAACTAAACGCAGGATATGTTAAAACCCAAACTCTGCCACATAAGACCCACATGATGCAGACTAATCTCTCCAGTGCATGAGACTTAAGTGCCCACGAACTGCTAAGCACAACCCAAAGAGAGAAAGAAACAATTAATAGCTCATACAGAGAATAATCCTAGTAAGTAAAGCTGACAGCAACCTCAGAAAGGGAAACATGGCACTAACTCATTTACAAAACTAGTTTTGTGGGGGCTCAACCAGCTCAGTCAACCCTCCCTGGAGCTGCTAAGCAATAGATCTGATGCAAAGGAACTGGTGAGAGCACAACTGCCTCCTTGCCCCATAAGATCATCTTAGCTTTTATGTCCAAGATCAGCATTAGTAAACAAATTCAGTCACTAAGAGTAAGTTCAATGAGCTAACACAAATTATCTAATATTTGCTGCAGGCTAAGAGCACACACAGAGAAAATGACCATAAGTTGGAGCAATGCACAGCAACTCTTCATCTTCCCTAATTTGCTCGTGTCAGAGCCCGTGCAAACGCTCGCCACGTTGCAGCATTTAGGGAATACAGCCCCAGTCCAGTAACTGGCTCCAGGAACGAGATCACTGGAAGTGTCTTCAAAATGAGATCAGCTGTGGGATTACAGCCTATTATTGTCTGTTACCAGTGCAATTCTAACCCCTTAACACCTACTAAGGCTGATTCTTCATTGCTAGCCTCTACTGACTTCTTTTTTTATTTCAGTTTCTCTAATTAATTTCTCTAATACAGAACAGGAAACACATTTTCTTAGTTTTCAGCACCATCAGTTTGATATGTGAAATGGGCATAGCTCTTTATAGCTGCAAATCTCCTGACATATATTTCTGTGCTTAAGTGCTACAACCCTGCTGAACATCTCTTAAGCCTTGTTAACAGACCTCTTACTGCATGCCAATCAGGGATTTAAACAATTTGCCAAGAATCCTACAACGTCATAGGCAACTGGTAGTGACTTTAGCACTTAACTTGGGTTGGCATGTCTCCTGTGTCGTCTTTTTGAGGTCTTTTTACTTTTGAGCACCAATATTATAACAGGTGGTAACTCCAAGCCAGTTTTGGAGGCTCCCAGAGTAAATGCAAGACCACCAGGTATTCTGTAGCATGAAATAGAAGAAACGCCTCTATGTGGTTATGTAGTTAAAGACCTGTTCTTGATGCCTGTGCATAGAGACTCTTGTCACACAGCCAAATTTAATTCAGGAATTTTGTGACATTTATGCACTCAATATTTCATCTACCGTAGTGTTCTTTCACAATTTTTAAAATACATTGTGCCCACTCGTTTCAACACTAGAACAGGTGCAACATGCCAAGCAACAACCTAGTACAATCCCATTTTAGATAAAATGAAAGCATTTCACAAGTGAGAAGACAGATTACTAGCACAGATGCTTTCAACTTCAATACACCAAACCATTTGGGCATTGGACTATCCTCGCAGTTAGAATAAAAGGTATCAAGACACTAAAAAGCAGCTCATTCCAGAGCTGCTTCTTCAGTAGTAATAAAATTAGCAACAATTGCCATCTGTCATTAATACGCTGTGTGCAATAAAAGATCATATAATAATATAGCAACATTTCTTTCATTACTAGCGCATCTTCCTGAAGAAAAAACCCTAAAAGACAGGAGGGGAAATTATTACAAAGAAAATTTTTAAGGATATGCATCTTTTCACAAATATTTATTTTAAAGCTAAAACCATGACTGAATCTATTGTAATCAAAAGAGGATTTTCATTGTTTCCATTTGGCTCAAGATTTGACCCCAAAATTTGTGGTTCACCTTCAAAGCTCCTTTAGAGCTGACAAACTTTGTGTGCTTCTGAAGCCAATTCTTGGGCCTTGCTTGGGTGCTGTATGTCAAGAAAGGTAGAAAAAATAATGCCATTCTTTCTCTTATCCATGGCAACTGTCACCACACAGACTGTGCAGAAGCAGGCAGCTTAGTGCAGCCCAAAAGGAGGCAAGTGGACAGTTAACCTGATTTACAGGAGTATTAAGCAGCCTTCAATCCAAGTGGCTTTACTGATGTTCCTCCAGTTTTTCTGAGAGCAAAATTTGGCTCTCTTTCTCAAAGCCTGTCTGCACAGGACTGCAGGAGCTGGGACTGCTGCAGAGCCGCACTCTCAGCCCAGCATTCACCTCAGTTGCCACTCTACCGCCTGAATACGGACTAGTGGTGACAGTGGTTCCCTGTCCCAATACCAGAGTGAGAAAGAAAGAAGAACCACAACCAATCCATAAGAGACAGTAATTGCATAGAAGTACTGTCAAGTTAACACTCCAAAATTAATAACTTATTTTACACTATTAAAATGCATAGTAGTACTGTTCCCCTACAGGCAGAATACAAATCAAATTTAAGTAGGATGAGCAAAATAAATAGATATTCACTGTCTCACAAATCAGTTCATTGCTTAGATTCAATTATTTATTTTGTTCTTTTTAAAAGTGTCCTAAAACCTAAAAATACTGTAGGTGACAATCTCTGTAGCTGTTCTGAGCTCTAAAAGACAGGCAACATACAAAACAAACCAACCATCCAATTCACCCATGCATACGCTTCCAAGAACTGCCATTAGGCAGACAAGTTTCTTCTTTTCCATAATCCAACCCGTACACACTAATTTTCTAGGAACTTAGGATAACCTAATTGATTTTTACACTGTATGTTTAAAAGGTAAACTCAGCTGCATTCCACTTGCATTTTCATCTCTCCACAGCCCACATACAAGCTGTAAAATGACAGCATGTGCTGAGATGTCTTCTCACACAAAGGACTGATTTGGGGTGGTTTTCATAGCAATTCAGCAACTGCATTAAATACTACTTCATTTTCCCTTTCCCCAAAGGAAAACACTGAAATAATTGATTTTGTGAAATTTCTATGGTCTTTCATTAGAACAATGACAGACACTTAAAAAGACTTCTGACAGTATAAGGAAGACGATACTGGGAGAGAAGCACCTGGTTATCCAAGCACACAGTTACAAGCAGACCGCCTTCAGGTCCCATTAATTCCTACCAATTAATCTGTCTCAAGTAGCCCTCTGCATTTCTCTTGACAGCTACATGCGAGACAGTATTTCAGTAGCACTTTGAAACAATTTACAGATTATTGATAATGTTGTCACTGGATATTTACTTAAAGAAAATATATTGCAAGGGCTTGTAATTTTAATTTTCTAAATGAAACAGAAACTTGCAACATCTGAGACAAAAGGAATGTACTTTTTTCCACTGCAAAAGAAAATTTTTATCTGATACAAGTTGTGTGACCAATTTTCAAGTTACTGAATTCTGCACTAAGCTTGGTATTGCAGTTTGTGACATACTGGTGGCCGGACTAGATGATACACTGATCCCCTGTTTCCTTGGGCTCTTAAGATTTGAAGAGTTTCTTTCTCCTAAATCACAATGTAGACACTGACATGATGATTTTAAGAACTTCTCATCATTGTTCATACTGACATGCAAATAGCTAGACATAAATACTAGTACCAAATTAATTTTGTTTTGATGTAAATGAAATAATCTGCAGAGTACATCTACAATGTTTCTCTAGGAGATCACATAAGTCCATTGACTTCTGTAGCTTTGAATCTTTCATTTTTATTTTAAAATAAGATTGTTCAAATAATTTCTCTAATGTTTGCTCTACAAATAGTGGCAGAGTTGAACAGCACTGGCCGTCACAGATCTTCCTAGAAAATTAAAATCACCTAATTTTAAAACAAGCCTGTTAACCACCAATCAGCTTGGTCACCTAACTAGGATGTTATTGTAGCTTCAAGTCATCAACAACAACAACAAAAAAAACCAAACCAAACCAAACAAAACAAACCCAAAACACAAAAACAAACAAACCACAACTTTTGAAACAACTAAGGAAAGGCTCCCAGAACCATGGAAAATGTGACTACTGAAGACAAATCAGATGAAAAACAAGCTACTTCTCTCCAGTGAACTAAAGAAAGTAGAGCATTATAAATAGGTCATAACAAAAATAGATTCTGCCTATAAAAAGAAACATCCAGTCGTACCCACGAGCAGATTTATTTACTCACTACTGGAAATTCCTGGAAGACATCTGCTGAAAAGAAAGGCCATTCCCTGCTCTGGTGCAAACACTACTTCTCAACACCATCAAATGGGAGGGAGTCAAAGCAAAAGGGGGTCTTGCTGGATATTTTTTCTCATTATTATTATTATTGTGAGAGCTTCTGCTTTGATCTCCTTTCTTCCTCTGCTCTGCTCTTCCATCTCATTTCTTTCACCACACTTGAACATTGCTGCAATTGCACGGCTGCCAGAGACAGAGTCCTGAATGCTCCCCCATCAAGTCAAAGCATTTAACTACATAGTGCTTGCTACCAGACTTCCAAAGCGAAATTCCTGCTGTTAACAGCTTCTGCTAATGGACATTATTATTATCACCAATGGGTTTTTTCCAAGTAAACATATGTTAGATTCCCCAGAAACATTTCTTTTTCCACTGATGGAAGCAATCTAATCTTAACTGACTAGTTTCACTTGCAGTTAACTTTTTGAATCTTTTCCATTATGAACCACTACAGAATATAAAATTGGATGGTTTCACTTTTAAAAACTGTAAACAGCACCTTTTCCCATAAAAGCTGAAATCCAAATAGGCCGACTAAATAGCAAGGAAGTTCTTGCTTAATCAAATGTAAAGCTAAATTTTTTCCCTTGATTTGTTCAAATATTAGGAAGACCTTCAGCTTCCACGGTATTTTCTTTCTTTCAAAGAGACCTACAAAGGCAAAAAACTGGTTTCTTGGACAGCAAAAGCAATTTCCTTTTCACTAGCTTAACCATTCTTTCTTATTAAAGTCTTATTTCAAGTTGCTCCATAGAAATCAAATTTATCTTGTAGCATGCAGCAAGACAGTCAGCTGAATTGCAGGTGAATTTGCATCCATCAGTTACAGTGATATAGGGAGGTAGTATAGGAAGCAAAATCCAGTATCTTGAAAACAATAGCTTCTGTATCAAAGCAAAGATGCAGTCTAAATTTTATTAAGCTTCACAGACACAGAAGACTCACGTGTTATGTAAATGAGATACAATATATTTGATTACTACTGTGTCACATATCAGGGAACTAAGATAACATTTCATATTAGGTGTGATTTTTTTTAAGTAATAAAAAGATACCTATGGCAATTCAGAAGAAAGTGAAGAAATATTAGAATTTAGATTTAGACACTGGTAAACAATTTGAAGGCTTGAACACTCTCAGAAAAAGGAAAAAATAAAAAAATGAATGCACCAGTTAGGGAAACCAGCACCACAAAGGGTCATTAAGTCATCTAAGAAAAATGATGAAAAATTCAGCTTTATTCTCAGCTAAGCCATCTATCCCAAGCAACACAAGCTGTAGAAGATAAAGGGAAATCACAGGGAGACTGGACTTGGAGCACAAATTCATGCAAGTAAATAAATTAAGACTAGCCATCCAAAGACATAACAACGCTTTGCACTTATGTAGCATTTTTCACATTCAAAACACTGTGAAAACATGAACTAACTAAACAACTGTGCCATTAAAAAAAAAAAGTTGTAACTCAGCTCAAGCTGCATCGATAATTACAAATGCAAGTCATCGGATGAAGTTCAAAGAAGTAGACACAAAATTTCCTTCGACTGGAAGTTACTTCTCTCCTTTTCAAGCCAAACATCATAGAAAATGCAGTAAGGTCAGCCAATCAGCTTGTATCTGTCTTGCATAATACAGCCTATTCTGCCTCTCTGAAAGTAGACTTTTCCTCTTCAGTCCTCTCCAAAGCGCTTTACCTTGTCTAACTTTGCATGCCTGCAATGATTCTGTCCCTCAGTAAGCCATCAATTTTTTTTTTCATATCCCTTATCAGAAGCAAATACCATTCTCCCCAGCCTGCAGCTCAGACTGAAGGATTGATTTTAAAATAGTATTTCTTCCTAAAGTGAGTCATCTTAAAATGCCAGTGCTTTACATTTCAGTATCAATGCCATCATCATTTCAGATCAAGCACTGATGCTGATGGATTTACATATGAAGCCCTGCTAAATAATCCAATTTGGATGGCAATTAATCTATCATTAATTTTGCACTTTTACTTTAAAAAAACTGATTTCTTGGACAAAAGTCTGTAGACCTCACTCAAGAATACATTAGTAAGCATCCCAGTGAGTCACAAACACCAAATACTTACTCAGTGCTGCTAACAAGACCCCACCAAAGTTGTTTCTTAATATTATCCTCCATAACAAGACAGGTTTAATCAACAGTGGTATACAAAACCTCCATTTTACAGCAAGAGGAGATAGAGCCCCAAAGCCACACTGTGGTCTAAATCTTCCCTCTGTCCTCTCATCACTGAAACATAACAGTTTTAAACATTTATTTGGTTGGAAAGCTCATTTTAATATCTGAAGGTGAATGTTTCTTTTTACAAGTGTCAACTATGTTGGCTGAGCTGTTTACATTCTGCAAATGGAAATATTCCTTTTTATAATGAAAAGACTCTTTTGAAGAGTCACAGAACGACTGAGGTTGGAAGGGACCTCTGGAGGCTATCTGGTCCAAACCCCTGCTTATGCAGGGTCACCTAGAGCAGGCTGCCCAGGACCATGTCCAGGCAGCTTTTGAGTATTTCCGAGGAAGGAGACTCCACAGCCTCTCTGGGCAGCCTGTGCCAGGGCTTGGTCACCCTCACAGTGAAAAAGTATTTCCTGATGTTCAGAGGGAACCTCCCGTGTTTCAGTTTGTGCCCATTGCTTCTGGTCCTGTCACTGGGCACCACTCAGCTCTCTACTCTGAAAAAGGAAGAAAAATCAGAATTTACAAGGACTTAAGGGAAAATGAAATCAAGTGCCTTTGACATTTTAAAGAAAATTTAGGTAACAAGGCTGCAAGAACCTCATTTATGTTAATGTCTGCATTCCCTTGCTAAATTTCTCTTTTTCCATTTCCCAATACAATGACTCATTTATACATTTTAGCTCCTTAACTACTATTGTGCACTAGCTTTTTTCCTGTTCTTTACAAATCTTTGCCTTACGGGAATTTTATTCCTTTGTACATTTGCTCTAGTTTGTAGGTACCTGTGTCTTTCACCTACTCTTTGCATTTTAATATCTTCTCAAGGGAATGCGCTCATTAAATGGCATAATTTGTATGTATTTATTTTACTCCATTCAATGATACAGATATTAGGCATTTAATATCTTCATCATTAAAACTTTAAGAAATGTTCACTATTTTCAAGGTGGACAAATATTCCTGAATTAAGTGATCTGCTAGCTGAAATCAGAGTGAAGTTACCTTATCATGAAACACAGTGTGTTTTTCTTATGCCACTGTATGCAGCATGATCAGAGCCAGGAAGGTGGACACCTCTAATAAGACCCGCAAATTCTTCTCCTCACACCTGAGATCTTTCTGAGAAAGGCAGTCACAAAAACTAGTTGCCAGAAAACAGTTCAATACTTCAGTCAGTATTACTCTGGAGCAAGCTTAGCAAAATAATGCATACCTATTACCTGGTCAACAGAGACAAATCAAATATACTGCCTACATAAACACATTTTTAAACGCTCACATTTTAAAACAAATGAAGATTATCTTATTTCTCATGACAAAACTATAAGATAAGGATAATTGATTATACTAAAACTTTAAATATGTAAAGGCTATAGATGCCAGAAAGACGCATCCACCAACATTTCAAACGCATTTATTTCCATTTACTTGGAAACTGAACAGCTGCTCTGAATTGCCAAACCTATAATAACAAAACCTCTCGACCTTCTAGCCAACAGGTAAGTAGCTTCTGTTTAACTTCAAGGCTTGATACAGTTTAAAAAAAAAATTTCTCCAAGGTATATAGGACAGGCTTCCTGGGCACAGGCCTGGGCATGTCATCACCACAAAATCCAGGCAGAACTCAGGTCCCAGGGAGGGCTTGTTCTGGAGAAACGAGCAGGACTCACAGCACGCACCCTGCCTGCCTCGTACCCTTCTTCCCTACCTTTCCAACATGCAAAAGTAGCCTCTGTTTCATGATTAGCTTCCCTGCAGACCCTTCACAGCATGAGCAAAGGTGAATGGCGACAGCAGCTCTTCTGCCTCCCCACCCCTTGGGTGAAACCCCCTCACAGAGAGGGGCTTGTGGAGACCCCAGGATCAGGGCCAGGGCCGCAAAGGTGGCCAGTGCCCCAGAGAGGGCACAGTGCCCGAAGGCAGTGCGCCTCCAAGAGGGAAACACGGCTGCAGGAAAGAGAGACACTTAGGGAAGCTTCTTGCAAGGCGTATGAAGCTGCAAGTGTATGGTCACAGCCAAGCAAGCCTGCAGCTCTCCGCAGTAATCTTGTCAAACCAAGCTCCCTTTTCTCCCATGAGCAAACAGATCTCACTTTCAGGTCCCATCTGTACACACAGCGCTCCAGGTCTGCCAATGTGATTTTGACAGACTGACTGACATAGCTTTTGAAGCTGTTCAATGTCTTTTATCTGCATGTGTGCATGTAGAATGCAGCCATCCTTCACTCAAAAAAAAATAAAAATACATATCATAATTCATTGACACTGTTTTGATAAATATTACAGGGAACAAAGAAATAGGAATTGTACTGGCAGTCCACGTCAAGTCCTTTATCCATCACCAGTTAAAATATCCCCCACTAGGCCTCTTTCAATGAAACACATCGGCCCTAACTATACCAAGTAGTAACTGTCATTATGTTGGCCACCATTCACAACTGTAAGTGAAGAACAGAAATCAAGAAATGCTAAATAGTAGATCGCAGACAAGGGTGCAGAACGAACGATTCCTTTCATGACACTCCTTCTGCCTGTCTGGGCATACCACCTATCTGTGGGTGCATTCAAAGCTACAATGAAGCAGATGGGGCTTTGCATCAGTATGATGAATTTGGATTTATGAAGAAAATGGCAGTGTCCAAGAAAGCTTTAGTAGAGGCAGAGCTCTGCTTGATGCAACGGAAATTGCTACTTCACATTTGCTTAGCTATTTCAATTAACGTAGGTTTTAAATGAAAACAGACATTCTATTTTTGACTTACAAATACCAAACACGCATTAGTAAAAAAGAACTGAAATTTGCAATGCCCCACTACTTTGGAAAGCTCCAGCCACACTGTTTATAACATCCTACAACCCCCCAGTTTAAGAAGGATGTGGAACTCCTTAAGCAAGTCCAGCAGAGAGCTACGAAGATGATCAGGGGACTGAAGCATCTCCCATATGAGGAAAGGCTGAGAGACTTGGGTTTATTTAGCCTGAAGAAGAAAAGACTGAGGGGGGATTTCATCAATACCTATAAATATCTAAAGGATGAGTGTCAGGATGATGGGGCTAGGCTCATTTCAATAGTGCCCAGTGACAGGACAAGGGACAATGGGCACAAGCTGGAACACAGGAAGTTCCACCTCAATATGAGAAAAAACTTCTTCACTGTGAGGGTGCCAGAGCAGTGGCACAGGCTGCCCAGGGAGGTTGTGGAGTCTCCTTCCCTGGAGATATTCAAAAGCCGCCTGGACACGGTCCTGTGCCCCCTGCTCTGGGTGTCCCTGCTCAAGCAGGAGTGTTGGATAAGATGATCTCTGGAGGTCCTTTCCAACCCCTACCATTCTGTGATTCAGTGATCCCTTGGATATCTGTCACAAAGCAGCCAGGTTGTGACTCTCCAATTTATACAAGACTTTAAGAATTTGTAGCATCTTCCTCATCACCTGCAGACTGCCTTTGGTTACATATTCAAGACAGGACAGTAATGACTTAAACCTGTTCCAGTGAGATGACCATTATACACGAGCTCCTGATCCTGATGCACAGGAGATTCCACAAAGGATCTGCTCCAGCATCTGCACCAGGAACACCGGCAACAGGTGAGCGTAAACCTTAAGGGTCACAGAGAGCAAGACACGGGAGTTCTTAAAACTGCTGCCTTTTTGCACATCTACTCTGCCCAGTATCTCTCTGATTATCCTCCAGGACAGTCAACTTCCAGTTTCCACAAGCACTGATGTCACTTGAAGATATTCAAAAGGAATGAAAGAAAAAAGGGTAAAATATAGTAACATTATTAAAATATTTTTAAGGCAGAAGGGTGTGACTGCAAGGGGGGAGGGAAGGAGAGAAAACCACAGGAATGCTGTCTGAGGAAAACAAGCAGTGGAACTAAAGATATATTTAATTATTTTTTTAAATTTACTTGTACCATTTAAACAAATACCTAAATGGGCCAAGTGAAAAAAAAAAAAAAACAACCGTTGGTAAGAATCCCATAAAGTGGCAGCTATGCAAAGCAGAAACCAAACACTGGTTGCCAGGAGCTATAATAAAAGAACATCATAATGTGCAGGGTGTGTCTGTTTTGAATTAAGAGCTGGGAGCATGGGTGGACCCTACCAAAAATGCCAAGTCACATGTTAGACTTTTCTCCTGCCCTCAAGAATTTAACCTGTTTTGGGACAATAATTTGACACAGGCGAAGGATTACAGTTCAGATTACAAACATGGCAGCAACAGAAATTTCATTTAAATGATCTTATAACAACTGGGGTCCATTTGTGGAGAAATAATCTATTAAAAAGGTGATGTTTTAGATAAGCCCTTGTACTTGGTCTTCATTTACCTATAGCATTCTGATGGCTACAAATCAGGAAGGTCAGTAAAACCCAAAACCTCAGAAGGATGCATCTTTTTACAAATTCTAGACCTCATCCTACAAAATGCTTCGGTTCTTGGGTCTTCTGTGCTTAATGGGTGGATAAGGGCCCTGATACTGTAATTCCAATCAAATAAAGCAAACCCATGTTTCAAAGAGCAGCTTCCTGACTTGTATGAGCATTGCCGTCTCCTTCCTTGCAGCTGGTGATTCACAGGCAGGTTGAAATGGCCAGGCAAAACTGAGCTGAAGCCTGCGGGCCGCACATCAGCGAGGCACTCCGCCTGCTCCGGATCAGATCCAGGCTCAGGATGCCACATTGCACCATGACTTCCACCCCTGTATAACAATGCAAAGTTTTGTGTAACATTTCAGCATGCACTTCTTTTCTTGCCCTTTTTAAGCCAGCTTTAGTGCAAGACTTGTTTATTTCAACTGAGCTATTTTTATCTATTTTGGGTCTCCTCCCTTTGCTCTTTTATCTGTTACCATATTTTCCCCATTCCTTTGAGTAGCTGGGAATTAATCCCTTTGTGGGTGGTTTGCAAGAGGTCTGTTGGGCTTGTCCTTGTGCCTGATTTTTTTTTTTTTTTTTTTAAATCTTGCTTGGCTATATATTTTATTTGTCAGTTTTATGTAGAGATTTGGTTTTAGTGTTTGATATCTGTTCTAATTCAGGCCATAGATACCTCACAATAGGCAACTTAATACATGAGCTAGAATAAATAAGGATGACATTCAAATGGTTTCACACCACACATGGGCAAGAATAGGGTTGTTGCAATAAAGCATTTCAGTGATAAATGAATTAACAGGCCCAGACAAGAGATAAACATCCAAAGGCGCCATTATCTAATGCCTTTCATCTGAAAGGACCCTGGAGCACTTTATTATATAGCTTTATTTATAAAAGGGAGATCATAAAATAGATTAATATTTTAAAAGACCCAGCATGCTATTTGTACTACAGTGTCTCATATACTTGTAAATTTTAACAGCTTTTTGATGTCAGATTGTTTGGCATCTTTGTGACTGAGACATCCTGCCTTGGTGGTCTTCGCTCTGTAGCTTGACTCAGTCTCTTATTGCTGGGATCCTTCACTAGCAAAAACCCTGCAAAATGGGGTAAGCGAACGAAGAGCTTCTGCTACAACTCAGCTTCAGGACTAAGTCTGACTCCAGTGACAGATCAACTCTGGCTACCTACAGCACAGAGTGCTACCACCATAAACATGCAGTGGCTCTTTCAGCTGTGGAAGGCAGAAGAATTTATCAGTGCTGGTGGCAACAACACAGAGGAGAAGGGCAGCCAAATCTCATTCCTTAGCACAGCCATTACAAAGCACCTGGGCTCCACATTTGTACCACCTTCAGTGAAACAAGGTAATGAGCATACTCTACAGCTGCTGCTCAGGTAACTTCCACCTGAGGGTCAAATATAATTCGCTGGTACAAGGTACCTATTTATTTTTATTGCTTCTGGAAAGTACATGACTGTAGTGCCCCACACAAAGTCCAGTGTGGCAGAGGAGGAGCCAAAGCATGCCATTTTCTCATAATACTTGAATAAGCTATCCGTTCATCTAGGTAGAAAGACTGGGCATCACTGGTCTAGATAAACTACACCCCTCATCACCACCTGTGAGAAATGTGGTATAAAATGCCAGGCTGATCCCTTGGAGTGACACCCACTGCTTCCATTAACAATGACAAGAAGTGACAGGAAATTTCAAAACAGCATCCATAGTTATTAGCTTGCTAATAACCGCCCAAAAATGAATACAAATTGGTGAGAAGCCTTCCATCAAACAATTACATGATTGTCATGAATAGATTTGTTCCAAAAATTTTCAGCTGATCAAAACCAAGCCTCTTCTTTTCAACTTAGACTACTGTTGGCTCATAGAAATGGAAAATCCATGTCTTCGATTTTATTTTAAGTATATTCAAGGTTTCCCCTCCCTACTTTTCCCAAGTAATGAATGAAGAAAGCAGCAAACTACTTTCTTTAAGCAGAATTACAAAGATTAAGAGGAGTGAGTGAAATGGCTTTTGAAAATTGTATCGTAAGTTAAAAAGTTCAAATACTATCATTTTGTAAAAAAAAAAAAAAAAACCCAAGTAGAAAGTTGTCATTATCACCAGACTAGATTAATACTTTACATAATATAACATGCTCCAATGAAACCAGTACTGTCCACACAAATATTTAAAAAATAATAATCCATCTTTTGCTATTGAGGAAAATTATGGAGGAAAAATTCAATTTGCAAGAATAATAGGTAAATCTGTACTTACAGAAGCTACCCACAAGTACCACAGCACAGTACAATGGAATTGTCATTGCTAAAGAACACCTGTAAAAATGATTTGGAAAATTAACCATCATCACATTGGACAGTGAACCCAAAAATGCACCTTCCACAACCACCTGGAAGTATAAAGGGCATTTAAAAATATATTTTACCACCTTTTTAAAGCCTCCTTTACAGTTCACATACCTTCTGTAAGGTGTTTTATGGGCTTCTGCCTCATTCTGGCAACGTAAAGGCTTTAAAAGGCAGCCTTAAGGGTGATTTATTTAACAGTAGCAACTGTTTACTCAATAAATTTGCTCCCCGTGTATATTCAAAGCTCACCTCTGCTGACATTCAAGATAAAAAGTTAACACCACAGAGTTAGCACAGTAAAGATAAAAGATTACATGTTTTTGTTGCTTTCACAACCAAAGAAATCTCTGTACTCATAAATACAACAGTTCATTCCATTATACCCACTTAAACCCACTTAAACCATGTTGGACAGATGATACAGGAGAGCTAACCCACAGTAACTTAAAATCCCTTGATTACTGGTGAAGATTAAGAGCTCAACTTGATTTTTCAGACTGAGGTGCTATTTGCAGTACTGGTGAGGGTGCAGGCAGTTTATCAGCAAACTTACTGTATTTCTCAAGTGATTCTGGAGTTAACTGACATTAAGAAACTTCACGTACTATCTGACTTTCTTCTAGCTTTCACGCCTACCCAAGGGAGTCACACTACCATGTTTCAGATTCAATTAAATGCCTGTGATTCTCATCTTAATAATCACTGCAGCATATAAGTACATCACAGAATTTTTTTAGAACATTTTAAAAGTCAAGCTCAACAGGACAATTTAGATCTAACATCTCTAATGTTACCATCAACAACACTGAACTCAATTATTAACACCTCCCATTAATGGGAATTGTGTTATACATCCTCTGGGCACAATCCACATCATTATGATTGTTCTGAAGTTCTGAACAGGTGATTTCTAAGATGACGAACTGCCTGAATCTCAATGAGCTAGACACAAAACATAACTAAAAATCCCCTAACTTTGACTGCTATACACCTAAAATCTCAAGTTTTTAAGTTAGCTATGCTGTCCATCAAGGATTCCCTCGATATTAGGTAGATGTATACCACAAAAACACTGCACTGGTGCCCATGTGCTGTGGGGCCAAATATTACTTACAATCAAACTCTGGAGTTATGAAAATTTATTTTTAAATTGGCTTGTGAAATTAAATCCCCAAAAGAATATCAAGATTAGAGTCACAAATGCTTTAAGACCAAGAAATGCTGGCTACCTGTGTGGAATTATAGTGTCTGAGCATTTAATGAAAATTAATTAATCCATCTTCACAGTTCCAAAGATAGTAAAATGATTACTACCATTATACAGAAAATGACAAATACATCCTGGTTATGGTGAATGGTGAAAAGCTCAGCAAAAAAACCCAGTCCTCCACAGCAAGATTCAGCTG
The DNA here is from genome assembly GCF_963921805.1 of Phalacrocorax carbo. Lineage (NCBI taxonomy): Eukaryota > Metazoa > Chordata > Aves > Suliformes > Phalacrocoracidae > Phalacrocorax > Phalacrocorax carbo. The sequence continues at coordinate 61,817,794 of NC_087515.1, read as the reverse complement.
CCTCAAACACAGGAATTCACTTTTTTTCATGCCCTTCACTGCATACTTATTGATTTCCAATAAAGAGTTTGCTGGGCAACTTTCCCTCATCCATGGGTACCATCCAGGCGCTGAAGGGAAGAGAATTCCAGAGAGTCAAAAAAAAGAAAAAAAAAAAGGTATGTATTCAGGTAATTGAAAACTGAATCATAATATGTATGCACCAACACATTCAAAGAAATGAACTGACAGTAAAACAACTGTAGGTAATGCTGACATTTCATAACTTCTGATAGCTTAATCTTTCTCTCCGATACACAATGGCTGTCTGACAAATTGCTCAAGCTTTACAAAAGAAATAGGAAAAACCTACATGTTGCTCCTGACATCTACCATCAATCCACAAAACGATGAGCAGGACTGATATCTACTATCTACATTTAACTAACAGCTATTAAAGTTGTCATCTCTGGTTTGGATCACTCATTACAGAGGATGAAGACGTTTTGAGCACATCTGATAGCTATTTATGAAACAAGGGGAGTTCGGGACCTCAGAACCATAGCTTCAACCCCAGGACCTGGCAGAAAGTCTCCTCGGAAAAGCGGCAGGAGGCCTGCCCTCTCTCTGCCTCCTGTCCCCTCCAGGTACTCCTGCATCTCGCATCCAAACAGTCCCAAACTCCCACCCTGCCCTTCAGGCTGCCCTGTTCCCCAGGGCCTGCTCATTCCCACTTCTACCTAAATTCTCAGCTCTCTCCCTGCTCTCATGGACACTGCTACCACTTCACATATAATTAATTACAATATGAGATCTCTACATCAAATTGGTAAAACCCCTGCTTGAATAAATGCTGGCAAAAACAATGTATGCTTATCATGTAAAATTCTCTATTTCTCAGCACTACAAAAATAATACAGGAAACCTTACAACTCCTAGAGAGTGAGTAGAAACAGTGCCAACAATTCAGGTGCTGCTATTATTCCCACCATAATTTGAAAATAACATTTTTATAACAAGTTATTTCTAATAGTACTAGTAGTATTAGGAAGAAAGAAAAAAACCAAACACACAAAACAAAACAAGCTAAGAAACAAGAGTGCCTTCAGTATTAAGAAGTTTTCAAATTTCTGTCCTGAAGATTACAAAGATAAAGAACACAAGAAACAGCTACCCAAAAACATCAGGTTTAAAAATCTTTAAAGTCTGTGTCTTATTTTCAGACAGGAGATATAGCTGTCACTAAATCTCCATGCGTTTCAGTACACAAGTGTCACACTCAGAACCTACCTTGATAAAATATCTCAAGTGAAGTAATAAAACGCCCAGTGCACAGCAATAATTTTCATCTTGGGTACATATATCAAAAAGGTGTCTCTAGTTTCGTTTCAGCCATTATTATCATTGAGTATTTACAGCACTAAACATGAGGAACTTGTAGGAAAGAAACACTTAAAGCACACAAACAGCCATAGTAAAAGCAGACATTATTTCTTCCAAAAGAAAGCATCTGAATAGGCAAAATATGAGGACAGAAAGCTTACTCCTTCAGTTAGTATGTGATTCATGTCTATTCACAGTAAGAAAAACATTCAAAGGTTTCTATAAAAAATGCTGTGCTCTCATTTAAAATAGTATCATATGTTATGGTATGTTTCATCTATTTGCACATTTATTGATCTCCATATGAATTTTTAGCTCAATATAAAACATTTGTTTTATATTTCATGAAGCTAAGTGAAGTAAAGCATGAAACATTAGGAGACTATTAGCTTACTTTTCTGTGGAACAGAACTCTTCAACAGCTGTTATTTTTGCAACAGCTTAGCTTGCATACTGTCAGATAAAATAATGTATTACAAATCCTTTTACATATATATGTAGAATACAATTTCTTTATATGATGTTTTCTAGTCATAGGAACAAACTGAATCCTTCAAGTCTTACAAACAAGTTTTGATTATTGTCATAATTATGCATCAGAGCTGCAGAAACAGCAATTAAAATTGAGGCATGTATGAAAATTTTAGATATGTACAGAAACAAAATTACATGAATTTGCCTCAAATGGTAGCTTAGGCTCATCTGTTTTTAGAGAAGGCATCTTCCTCTCCCATCTCAAGCGTAAGGTAGCACGTTTTAGCTGTTAGCGGCAGCTCAGGACCGTCGGGACGGAGAAGTGTCCTACCCCTGTAATTACTGACACCCACTGCCAGCCATTAAACACAGTCACCTCCCTGGCCAGTGTAATCACAATCACATCTCACTTCTTCACTCGGAGGGAACTAAGCAGGAAGCTGGCTGAGGGAGGACAATTTTAACATGGACCCAGTGACCACAGAGACTAGAACTGTTACCGCAATTAACCCAATGAAACTCCAGCTCCAAGTAGGGCCTTTAATAACACATAATAACATTGTGTCAAAGCCTAATTTGAATGTTTAATCAACAGAATGACTTTATGGCAGCCATAAGACATAATAACAAGGTATAATCGGTTGCGTAAGTAGTATGTATTAAAATGACAATACTCTAATTTGTTAACCTCCCCGCTGGATTTGTTTCTTCTGGAGAAAGTACTTAAGGCAGGACAAATTTTATCCTTAACAACTATTCTTAATTTGAAATACTGCTTCAGAAGACTTCCAATTTCCTTCAAGCAAGAACAACAAATATATATTCCAATACATATTTCTCAATGAACAAGTGTTGGTTTACATTTCTATAACTTGCTTAAGTGTTGCTTATATTCAAGAGAGCATATGACACGCAGACTTCTCTCCCAACTGGACTGCAGGGTTTGGGTTCCCTAATTAGTGAAAGGACTACTAAATCTGAAGAAACCATTAAGGGTATTATTCTGGAAACAGTAAGAATGCTGGAAACGCAATGAAATTTAAATGAAACACCTAGATGACTGATAGTGTTCCATGGGAAAACACCAGTTCCTACTCTAATCAATGGGGCACCTTGTGGGCAAAAGCAGAATTGCTAAGATGACATACGTGAGAAAGCATTTATCTTATGCACCGATAAACATAATTTATGCTAATGGCTCACATTGTACAATCTGTGCTTGTAACTCTAACATCAAATGTCCTTCCATTTCACGCACTGTATTCTGTATTGGTCCAATTTAGGTCATGAAGTACATGTCTATCACATGGTACTACCAGAACAAGAAGTGACAGGAACTCTCAAACTGCAGCCTTTCTTAGCCACTTCGCCCTCTATGTACTTTTGAGACACCTATTTCATGGAACCACATTTTGAGCATCCATTCCCTACAATAAATAGAACTCCTTCCACAGCAACACTGTTTATTAATTAACAAGGCATTTAACATTATCACTTCTGTGCAGCAGCAGAAAACACAGATTCATCATATGCTCCCAGAATACTTCTGAACTGAAGAGCAAGATATTTGTGTATTACCAGGCTCAAGAAATACTTTGCAGGACCAAGTCAGAATTAAGGGAACAGAAAGAAAAAGGAATAGGATCCCTTTTCCTTAAGATAATCCTAAGGTAAAGGCCTGCTTGTATCCCTGTAAACTAAGCTCTCTAGTATGCAATCAACACTCCTTTTACCAATAGCAGAGAATTAGAAAGCTGTCTCATATCATCATAACAGCCTGTTGGGTTATCTTCACATGTGCAGCCTTTAAAGATAAAGTAACTCCTCAGGAAAGGTCCTCATTAGGGTAGCTAGAAATTACAAACATGTCTTTACTTTTAGTATCTTGTAATTGAAAAATCAAGCCTATTTGAGTCTCCTTCCTACCCTTCCTTTTTCCACTGACATAATTGTCTGTCGTGTCTCCACCTGAAGAATGACCAAAAGGATTAATTCCTTTTGGTGGAATCAGATTTTTTGCAAAACTCAACTTCCTCTAGCTCTTTACAGGTTAAAGGCTTTAGCACTGTCTCTTCCCGGAGTAGAAGAACCCTCTGTCATTCTTTCTTCCATCTTACTCAGATGATGGATTTCTCCTCCAAGAGACAGAAACGCTCCCTCTTTCTCCACTTCTCCAACACCTCTTGCAGGTCCCTATGCTTGGCCCCCTCACTAGGACACTACTCAAGACACTAACTTCAGGAGGTCACCATACTGCCAATAACTGGCCTTCAGTTGTGTCTTCGGCTGCTGGCCATTATCCCCTCTAGAAACTACATCTGTGGAACTGACTGCTGCCTTCTGCTGACTGTCAGTGAATGCCAGATCCCCCCAGGTTTGCCCAGCTTCACAAAAGCCACTGTCATTCTCAGCTCGGACAACATTTCTGAGACTGGCTCTACTCCAGCTACACCTGTCTCTCCTGCACATATGCAGGTACATGTACACTCCTGTCCTTGGTAGCGATGATCTGCTGCTGCAGGTTTTTTCCCAGTTCTGCCTTGTCTCTCCTTGCAGAAACAGTTACTTGCCATTTTCCCATTTTACACACAGATGAGCCAATTCAGTATTCAGGGCAGTACTATCTTCTGACACAATTTCTTCCAGAAGTCAGATCTTTCACTGTCTACATTTAGCATTTTTTTTATTACTTCATTTTAAGCAGGGCTGCAGACTTCTATAGCTTACAACAGACTTATGCTCTGCAGCTTCTTCTAAAACTTCTCTCCAAGGGGCATAGCTTTTGCAGTTTCTTCTCATCTTCAGCTTAGTAACAATTTTCCTTCCCGAATTCTGCTTCTCTTGTGAAGTTACCCTCACATCCAACAGCTTTGACTTTCTTCTGCATTTTAATTATCTCTGCCTGTAACTCCTCATGAGGATTTTGACTATGGTCTCCAACTGCTTGACTACTTAGAATATCAGCTGGATTTATCCTCAGAAGAATTCTCTCTGCCTCTTCTAGCACATCAGTTTGTTCCTTCATTTTAGCCAAACTTGGTTGGCTTCTCTCCACACTTTTTCATATTTAGCACTTCTTGCCTGCCTTCAAGACTTGTGGGTTTGTTTTTTTTTTTTTGATGTTGCTCCACCAGTTTAGGTGCAAAGGATTTCACAAACAGATTTCACAGAATCACAGAATGGTTGGGGTTAGAAGGAAACCCTGGAAGGTCCAAGCTCCCTGCTCAAGTAGGGACACAGAATTGGTTGCCCAGGACCATGTTTAGATGTTTTTTTAATATTTCCAAGGATGGTGACTCCACAACCACTCTCGGCAACCTGAGGCAGTTGCCCTCACAATGAAAAAGTGCTTCCTCGTGTTCATAGGGAACCTCCTGTGGTTTAGTTTGTGCCCATTGCCTCTCTCACTGGGCACTACTGAGAAGACCCTGACTCCATCTTCATTGCACCCTCCCTACAGGTATTTATATACATCAATAAGATCCTCCTGAGCCTTCTCTTCAGGCTTAACAGCCCTAGCTCTCTCAGCCTTTCCTTATATGTGAGGTGCTCCAGTCCCTTCATCGTCCTTGTGGCCCTTTGTTGAACTCTCTCCACTTTGTCTACGTGTCTCTTACTACAGGGGAGCCCTCCCAGAACTGGACACAGTCCTCCAGGTATGGCATCACCAGTGCTGCACAGAAGTGAAGGATCACCTCACTCAACCTGCTGGCAATACTTCTCCTAATGCAGCTGAGGACACCATTTGCTGCCTTTGCCACAAGGGCACATTGCTCGCCCACATTCAACTTGGCATCCACCAGGACCCCTAGATCATTTTCCCCAAAGAGGCTTTCTAGTTGGGTGGCCCCCAGCATATACTGGTGCATGGTTCTTTCTCCCCAGGTGCAGAACTTTGCCCTTATTGTTGAACTTCATGAGGTTACTGTCAGTCTATTCCTCCGGCCTGTCAAGGTCCCTCTGGATGGCAGCACAACTCTCTGGCATATCAGCCACTCCTCTCAGTTTGTTGCCATCTGCAAACTTGATGAGGGTAAATCTGACCATCCATATCATTAATGAAGATGCCAAACAGGACTGGACCCAGTACTGACCCCTGGGGTACACCACTGGTCACTGGCCTCCAACTAGACTTTGGGCCACTGATCACCACCCTGTGGACCCAGCCATTCAGCCACTCTTCTATCCATCTCACTGTCTATTCATCCAGCCTGTACATCAACAGCTTGCCTAAGGGAGACATACCTTATGGGAGCTACACAGCTATCTTATGTGAGACAGTGTTGTCTGTTGTCTACAGACAACAAGCAAAATTGCGAAATTGGGCACCACCAACCTGAGAACCCTGCTCCTACTGTTAATCAGGGCAATGGGTGTAAAATCCCTCCTGCCAGAGGGTCCCTTTGGAATAGGGGAATAAATCCACTGTACTTTGCAGTTTCATTACATTCTGACCAGGCTAAACAAAGCTGTATTTTCTTCATTAATGAAGTAATCTACATACATTTCATTTCCTTAAACGCAAAAAATTAAAATGTATAGGGATACCGTTTTCCAATATACTAATTTGTCAAATAATTCCAGAACTGGAACATCACAATTCTATTTTGAAAACTTAAAACCAGAGCTTGTTTTAGAAAACTCACACACAGTTCCCCAACTCAAATTTATCTTCATTACTTCCTGTAACATTTTTGTTATAAAGGTGGATTACTTCTCTTTAAAGACGTTTCTAATGCAAAGAGAATACTGAGAACTCCCTCAGAAGTTCACACATGTTCCTAAAAGATTTAAAAAGAGAAACAAGAAAAAGATTCCTAAAAGAAGTTCACACATGCTCCTAAAAGATTGCTACCAGAGCACCGATGCTGGTTGCCCAAGGACAAGTGCTGGTATAATTTCTTTTGTCTGTCCCACTACATTCTAGCTCTACTTGACAAGCAATTACTTGGTGCTCTATGTTCAATTATATTGTGAAATGTTTATGGTTTGTAATGGGTATCTTATCGGTTCAGACTATCTGTAATTTGATTAATTCCTCTGGGAACTGTTCAAACCAAACTGTCCTTAATGATTATTATGGTTCAGAAATCCTACCATAAAACCTGATTTCTCCATTATTCAGATGCTCAGTATGTAAGTATGCACATACAAGACCTTCAGAACTACATATTGAGATGTTACCTTCCTTATTCAGAAGATGCTCATATTCTAAGCTTAGGTATCAACTCTTAGTAGTAATCTCACCTATTCACTACATCTATAGGTCCTCATCATTAAACTTTTGTTAAAGAAAATGCATTTATTTTCCTTGAACACCCAAAAGTTTCATGCTGAACAACTGCTCCTATCCAGAGCAATAAAGTATCTTCACCTGTCCTGGTTTCGGCCAGGATAGAATTAATTTTCTTCCTAGTAGCTGGTATAATGCTGAGTTTTGGATTTAGCATGAGAATAATGTGATAACACACTGATGTTTTAGTATAAATACTGCTTAGCAACAACTAAGTCAAGGACTTTTCAGCTTCCCATGCTCTGCCAGTGAGGAAGAGCACAAGAAGCTAGGAGGGGACACAGCCGGGACAGCTGACCCAAACTGGCCAAAGGGATATTCCATACCGTATGATGTCATGCTCAGTATGTAAGCTGCGGGGAGTTGGCCAAGCTGGCAGAGAGCACTGCTCAGGGACAGGCTGGGTGTCGGTCGGTGGGTGAGGAGCGGTTGCATCACTTGTTTTTCCTGAGTTTTATTTCTCTCTCTCCAATTTTTGTCATCATCATCATAATTATTATTATTTCAATAATTAAACTGTTCTTATCTCAACCCATAAGTGCTCTCACTTTTACTCTTCCAATTCTCTCCCCCATCCCATGGCAGAGGCGGGGGAGCAAGAAAGCAGCTCTGTGGTGCTTAGTTGCCGACTGGAGTTAAACGACATCACCACCCTAATTTAAAAGGCAAGAAACACCCCTTGGGCATATCAGTATCTTGAAATATGCATGTTGCTATCTTTCACCAATTTAACATGAATAAAAGCTTAGGGTTCATTTCTGATAAATGTGAGCTTGATTCCACTTCAAACTTTTTGAGTAGAATTGCCTAACAACAAAACTGCAGCCACGCGTTATAGCACGGTAAAATACAAAACCACACCGACAACCTGCTTACAAATATTATTAGTTTTCTTTAAAAGCTGACAATACTGTTCCCATGTCATATATTCCTCTTTTACCCAGCCTTGAGGGATGATTTTTCTAGATGCTTTTTGAAACAAAAACTAACTTAAAATTTTCCTGAGTGCATGACCTATCCTTTGCAGGAAACACTGTGTATGCACAACATAGAAAAGCAACTTTCAAGAAGCACATCAATGCAGCATTACCAACTCTCACCACTCAAGTACAGTTGTAGCAGTATTGGATGGTTTGCTTCAAAGTCATGTGACTGTGCAAGAAAACAGATCAAATATAATCCTGTACCTCAATAAAAGGAGAGGGTCCTGAGCAGCCAACCCCCCCGAACTTGGAGAGCTCTCAGGGAGGCTGGGGTTCTGAGGCAACTGAGAGACACAGACAGACAGAAAGGCCCAAGTATTTATGGAAGTAGAAGCTGAGTGTGGCTGGAAAAAACAGTAACACAAAGAAAAGATAAAAGACATACTGAAAGTGGTCACACTTCTTAGAGTGAATAAACTGTACAGAAGGTGTACCGGTACAGTTTAGGCCACACTTTGGGGTTTGCAAAGTGATATAGGGCACAGAAACGGGAAGCAGCAGGACTGTTATTCCCTGGTTAAGGGAAGCGGATCAATCCCTTCCAACTTCCAACTCCGTTTATTTTCTTTGCTAATTCTCTTAAGGCAAGGCTGTGAAAGACACTTCTTCCATGCCACAGAGCGTATTTAAGCTTCATCAAAAGTTTGATTTAAAACAAATAATTTTAAAAGATTGGTAAGAAAAATACTAACAAAGGGGTTTAACGTGTATTTTTGCCCTTTTAATACTTGCTTTAAGAAATAAAAGCACTCAAGTACCTAGGCCAAATGCAGATCAGACAGTTCAAGAACGTATAACAAGGAGCCTGCATGAAATCCCAATGTGTTTGTCCTTTCTGTAAATAAGTAGTGAGAAAAGCCTGGAAATAGCAGTCACAATACAGATTTAACAGAGCCAGCCCAGCTAGGCCCAGGAGCTATTCTCCTACAAGTCACTTCCCACAGAAGCACTAATTCTGCTTCTCTCTGCAGCACTATTCTTCTGTAGCCATAATAGTTTAAGGACAGAAGGAGGGCATGGTTTGTAGACAGATTTAGCATTGTATCAGCTAGCAGGATTGTAAAAACTAGGAAAGCTTTCAAAAATACAAGTTCTTCTTCAGAACATTGTATGCCCAAAAGCTTGTCTGTCTTTTCCAATTATACTAGCTTGCTTTAACAGAAAGTATTTCTGCCAACTAACCTTGTCCTTTCTTCTGCATGCAGTGACAGAAAAGCAGAAGAGATGATCCGCAGTACCACTGCAGTTTACATCAGCGTATGTCTTGTACCACTGAGGCTTCTCTAGCCAAAAGGCATCACTATGGTACTGCTTTACCTCAAGATTTCTTAAGTGTTCATCAGCACCGACCGTTCCAGCCATGTCTGAAGGCAACAACTGATCCGAGGTACCCATGCTGACAACACTCACTTGGTGTTTCTGTCCAGGAATCATAATAAAAATCACATTTAAGGTTCAAATGCTTGTTACTATTAAAACAGACAAAAGTGTGGTGTGGGTTTGGTTTTTGGTTTTTCTGTGTTTGTTTGATGGGGGGGTGGGGGGCCCTGTCTAGGTTTTTGTTTCCTATATTCCTACCAGTAACACTACAAACCAAGAAACACTACTGAAAGGTTTATTTGTTTGGTTTTTTAAAAGATGTGTTTCCTATGCAAGCAATAGACTTCTGGAAAGAATCTGCTCAGAACTGTCGCATACAAGCTTAAAAGGTGGAAAGAATAAAGAACAGCTTTCTTTTTAGAACAGGAAAACCAATTTGTAACCAACTGCCTTCCACTCTAAACCAAAACAAAACCAAGAACTGTGCAGAGACTTCCATAACTAACGTAGGATGAAGAGCAACACTGATTGAATATTTTTAAAGGACAGTATTCCTTTCAAAAGCTGTAACTAAAAATAATTCATTTGACAGTCCAGCTGAGATATGCTTATGTGCCTATCTACTTCTAAATCCTGTGCCAAACAAAATGAGTGTTTTTCCAGCTGTAGTCATGCACTTAGGACACTCAAATAACATCAAATGTAAATAAAAGAGCAATTCACTTTATGTTCACAGTAAAAAATGCTATGCTTACTCAATAATGTATTCAGCAAGTTACTTAATTCACCGCATGAGAATTTGCATATTCTTGCAGTACTTTTTAATACTTCAGTCCAACAATTAGCATACTGAATCTTATTAAATATATCAAAGATGTCTTTTTAGTTAGCAGTAAAAAAAAAAATATACACCTGCAAAACACTTTTTAAAACTCTAATAATTTAAGAAACATTAAGTGCCATAGGAACTGTTACCATCTTAATACTCTAGACACAACAGAACCCATTAAGAGAAATACCTACAGCAGCACCATCCAACCAATTTGATTTGCAGACATCCTGTAAATTTTTCACTGGAAGGAAAGATCCCTGTAAGGCTAACTGAAATCCACTGAGGATAACTTTGGGCTTTTTTTCTAATTATCTTTCACAAATCCCCTTGAAAATCTCTCCCAAGAAACATCAGGATGGACCAGAAGCTGAAAGCCAGTGTCTCTGTGGTACAATATAAAAAAAAACGAAAAAAAAAAATTCAGCCTGGCATGCTTCAGAGCTTACTAGTCACACTGGGTGAAAACTTAACCTTGCTGAAGTGGCCAGATATTTTTCATTTAATCCTTAATTTATCACAGAAATACTAAGAGTCAGAAAAGGAATGGGCTCAATTACTTTTCTAACACTGTTTCCCAGTGCAGCCAAGGAAAGTCAAGTTAGGTCAAAATCAGAGACTTTCAAATGTCACTCTAATTTCTGCACAGCATTGCATTTACACGTGCAAGGGAGGGGAAGGTATTTTAGGCTACCACATCCCTGCTTCCTGGCCGCTAATTCACACATGGCGGTACAAGGGCACACCTTCCCGTCCTCTAGCCTTTCTGCCAGACTTGAGGAAGAAATCCACTGAACACCAGCCTCCACCAGTTTGTTCTCACAGACCAAGGGAAATGCTCCAAAGCCAGACTGAACCATATGCCTCTGCAGCCATTCCTATCTGCTCCATCCACTGCTTACCTTCACAGAGACACCTCCCATCCCATGGTCAGAGATGCAATGTGTTCCTATTACATGTGAAACACGTTGTAGCTGCACAACACGTATTTGCCCTTCCTTTCGCATCAAAGTTGCTTCTGCCTTTGATATCTACCCATTTAATTTTCATTTTTAGAATGCTGAGCCTTACATAAATGAGATTCAGGACTGTAAATGCAATGCTGAAGTTAAAAAAAAAGATCACAAAACGAAGTATTTTCACCTCTTGCTATAGAATAAATGGAAAATGGTTATTTTAATCACTGCAGTTCTCCTTAGAAATTACAAAAAAAAAATCAGGTTGTTCATTAAAATGATATGGCAGCCATTTCCTAGTTGCAAACCCTAAAAAGCAACCTTGAAGCAACTGTAAAAACACAAGTGTGGCTCATGCTACAAAGCATTTAATTCTCAATTTTTTTTCAATGCAATGAGTCATGCAAGTCCACCACTGCAATATATGTGTCAGTAACTCAGTCCTGGGGATTCTTCATTCTTATTTGTTCTGATATGCTGCAGGCGTGCTATTACAGGCAAACAAGGAGCTGTGTACCAGAAGGTTTCAGTGAATCTCTTCAGCAATCATGAAAACCAAAGCAAAAATACATGACTAGCATCCACCTTCATTACCCCCTTGAAAACAGTCTCACGTTTTTGCCAAAAGCACAGTGCTGCCACATTACCTTTTCCAGATTTTCGCCCTCAAACTGAAATATAATGTACTGCTCTGCCCACAGCATATTGCTAATTATACAAAGCATTTAGCTTCTGTGTTTTCACCTCTTCCACTCTGTTCGTTACAGCATTTCACACTTTATAACTGAATGCATACTAATATTAAAGCAGCAATGTATGTCAGGAAAGCAATAAACTTGACTTGTCACCCTAGCTTTATCCCAGAGGAAAGTATGTAGAGGTATACATCACCATTTCTGGGAAACAAGACAATACAATGCGCTCCTACAACTGGTCAGTGAAACACGCAGGCTCTTAAAGTTGTAAGTCAACCACGTCCCTTTGGGTACATTCTGTACAACAAATGTAGCTTTAATGAGACAGATATACCAGGATATTAGCAATAAGTGGTGCTGTTCAACTTTTTTCTTTTAAAGAATCTTTCAACAGACAGATTTAGAAGGAAAGGTGTTTTCTAAAGAAAAAATCTTGTTGTCCATTCAACTATACACCTTTAACAACTAACAAATCCTGTATTACAGTTTCATTCCTACTAAAATCAGTGGGATTCTCCTACAAAAGGCTTACATTCTGTAAGCCTGGTGAAGAGTGCTGTGTAACACACCATCTTGTAAGGATGAACTTTCATCTGCACCAATGTTCAAGAAAATATGCCAGCAGGAAAATCTGATAGCAGCCACAGACTCATCACAGAAAGCTTGTTGTACTAAAGTAACTTTTCTTCCTTCGGTACGACACATTTTTGACCACACCATACCAGATTTGTAGCACCATACAGAGAAATGAATTGGCACTCTCTATTCTGGTCATTCACGCATTTTCTATCAGGAAGATTATCTACAGAAACATAATTCTTTATTAATGACAAACTTGACTCAGCACATTTTAAGGGCCCAAATAACAAAAAAAAAATTCAAACAGAACATTTTTCTCTCATGAGAGCCTCTCTCATGCCAATCACTGTTAGATGAAAGGATGCGCAAACAGGACAGCTCAATCCACACAACACCAATGCAGTGACCCAGAAAGAGAATCCAACGGCCAACTGAGTAAACAAAGCAAAACTAGCCAAAAACACTGGGCAGCATGCACATCAGCATCTTCTCCACCTAACTGGCACATACTTAAACCTAGTCTCGTATTACCACATACTGCAACACAACTTCACATTCCCATGAAGAGCACTTCCTCCATTGTTTCCAAGACACATATTATCATGTACCTTTTCCATGGTTCACAGAAAAGTTAGAGAATAAAATACGGAGAAATAAAAAACAATCATTGTATCACACATTTCAAAAATAAAATGCAATTTGCAGTTGAAAATTATACTGACAACTAGAGATGGCTCAAAACAAAATGCTGGATTCAAACATCATTCTTCCCTTTGGGAAAAGGTGGCTGTAATTTTTTGAATGAACCTGACACAAATATGTACACGAATCTGCTCTCATCTAGAAATAAAAATATATAATTTAAAACACACCTACGCAGCTGCATATACACAAAGTGTGTAGAAGCAATTATTTAAGACTAAATATTTATCCCCTGCTCCATTTTCTGCTTAAACACATGATTGTTATTAATGTTAACAAGAACCAAAGCCACCCACCTCCAAATCTTTGGTGCAGCTTACGTCAAAAGGGCAGCCTGCATTAGAGCCTGAGGAGTAAGTGGCACCAAAGATGAGAAAAACCACATTGTATCTTCGGTTTTCATTTCAATACGTACAATGTCATTCCACCCACTAACCTAAGAGCAAAGCTTTGATTCAGACAGATTCTTTTCAAACAGCACATCCAAACTCAGCCTAACTAAAAAGCAGAAACAAACTAAGTCCTCAACCTGCCCAAGAAGCTCTGCATACTACGGGGCATCATCTGCACTTTGCATGAAGCATTATGCAGAGAAAGACATAGGTGCCAGGAAGATGGTAAACCACAGCTGAAATACCAGCTTTTACCAACAGATTTATCCCTTTCAGAAAAAATGTGCCCTGCACTCTGAAGTTACAGTACTTTACTGCAGGACATCTTAACATTTTTCTGAGAAGTCCCACTTGGCCCTTTTTCTAACAAAAGTAAAAGTTTTTCTAGCGATGACAGCTGCCCCCTGCTGTGGGCCATTCCAGTTCGCAGCTTTTGAAAAACTGGCAGACTTCAGCTGAGCTCCTCTCCCATTCCCCTGCCTTTCCATTAGTCTTCCAAGCCAGACATTAATACTGTGTAAAAGCAGTCAACCATCACAAGTTTTAACTCTCTTCACACACATTTATTGAATTTGCCTGGAAACTGGGAGGTGCTGGGGAATGGAGGAGAAAATAGGCCAAACCAAAACGAGACCCATTTCCAGAGAACCTCTCCACCATCAGCCTCATACACCTGAATCTACTAGAAAGATTCCAACAGATCCCAAACATATTTGGATTAGTCCTGAGCCTCCTTCATACTACCCTCTCGAATTTCAAGCAGAAATACAATTAAAAGAAAAAAAAAAAAAAAAAAAAAGACTGCTATCATTTCCTTTAAAGCGTAACACACATTTTGCTTACCTCACTGTTGTGGCCCCTCAAATTGAAGTTGATTCTCTGAGGGGTGTTCCGGTCCCTCCTGCAATGGCTGGAAGTAAAAGTGACGCCTACAACTCCTCTGCCATTGCCTGTTGCCAACCAGCCTTCCTCATAGTACCGCCTCCTGCACACTGGTTTCTCCTTCTCACTTTTGGGGACTCTGCCTTTCCAGGAGAGGCAGAGGATGTTGGAATCGCTGCAAAGAACAGGCCCATGTTCCACTGCTGCATACATGCTTTTTAAATATTTTATTTTTTGACATAAGAAAGTAATATGTCTAGTGCACAAAATTTAAACCAATTTTTTTTTTTATTGATAAGACTGACCTGGGATAGATCATTGAAAGGGAGGAAGATGGGGTCAGTGTTTATAAATATCCACCAAATGCATAGTGAAAAATTCCTCTATAAAAGATGATGGCAGTTGGCTAAGAAAAAGTAACACTTAAAAAAAAATTCAGGTTCATTTTTGTTTTTGAGTCTGTAGAGTGAGGGTGCACTTATCCTTTGGAGAAACAGCTACTTCATAAGAGGCGCTCAAGAAATGGTTAAGTCATCTTTTTGCTCAACTTGATATAATCTTTATACAGCCTGAGATTCCAGTTTAGCGTAATGCAATTCCAGAGACAAAGAGTTGCAAATGTGTAGGTTTCAAGTAACTTAAGGCTTTTAAGATTTCCTCCAGTCAGATTTTCTTCAAAAGTTCAGTTGCAGAAATTTAAACACACGCACATACATATATATGTATATATATGACATTCATCTTTTCCAAGCTGCCCTCTGGCATATCTTTTCCATCTGATGTATTTCTGCTGCTAAAGCTGAAAGAGATTGCATAAAGGGAAAAAAAGGCACACAAACCGTGCGAAACAACAGACCCGAACTTGTGCAGGCACTGGTGTGCCAGGCCAGCTGGGAAATCCCTCTTGGTACTGAACTGCTTGTTGGACTCAAAAGTTTTTGCAATCCAAAGCCAATCCAATTTTCATTGCAGCACTTTTTTTCCACCAGAGACCCAACACAGCCTGAACTGTTTATCACGCTATCTTGCCTGCTTTCCCACTTTTTGCTGCCACACACGAATGAAAAAGAAACCCCCTCTTCATTTATAGCAGAATCAAAAATGCTCTAAAGCTTTTAGCTCTCAAAGCAGATAAGTTTGCCTCAGGTGAACCATGAAGTTTTCTCTCCTCTGAAACAGGCTAAAATGTCAAGCTGTTTTTCCTTTACTTTTCCCTTTTTTTTTTTTTTTTTTGCTACAAGGAATCACAGACTTTTCATCCTACCGTAAAAAACAAATGCCAGAATTAAAGCACATCAAGTAAGCACTCTTTCAAAATCTTCTAAAATTCAAGGAAGGAAGAAATATAATCATCTAAAAAAGAAAGAGAAGCAGCATTAAAAATCTGACTTCCTGGGTTCACTATTTCTCTAAGTATTTTCCTTGCTTGTTTGAGCGGATCTTTCCTTCTTGATGCTTGTCTACAGCACAGATTCATAGTTCCAGACACAACATTTGCAGCTGTACAAGAAGGAAACATATGAAGTATTCCAATTGTTTTATTTGAATAACATTTATGAGCTCAATTAATTAGTATTTATACCACACTAAGTGAAAAGAGGAAAAAGGAGAGGAAGAAAGAATATGCAAGTTTGATGACCTGGTTAACTCAAGAAGGACGATGAGATTTGCTCAGTTCAATGCCCAGACTTGTCCCATAGTTCCTCAACTTATTTACTTCCAGTCATCATTACTCAACATATGGTCACGATTTATTAGTCCATTCACAATCTATTGAGCCCAAAGCAAAATGTGCCAAAGACCACACATTATTCCTCTGCAGTAACAAAATCAGTTTCCTCTACCCTCTGTATTCTTCTGTTTCCCTCGCAGCTATTGATTTAGATTGTGGAGGTATTTATTAGGCGTTTCCTGTGCAGAGTGTGTTTTTTCTTCCTCTTCTTGCAAACTTTTTTCACCAGTAAAGACCATGTAGAAAGTTGAACATTACTGGCAGGTGTCTTTCCATGGGTTACTGATTCCTGTGCTATGAAGGTGCTCCATCTGGTTCTCAAATTAATTTTCATCAATTGCAAAGCTCTCAGGAATATGCAAGAGTAACTCTACGTGATGACAAAAACATGTGCGTTTTCGTGTACATGCAGTGCACACCCAAGCTCAATCTGGTACTCAGAGCTGCATCTGCCTTTTCAATTTAGCTGTGGTAATCTTGTAAGACGCCCGTCATTCAAAGCATGAAATCCCTGGATTCTTCCAACTCTGCAAGACAAAGCACACACACACAAAAAAAAAAAAGAAGAAAAAAACCATAAGTGAATAAAATAAGCCACAACTTAAAGATACAAGGACTATTGTTACAGTAATCAAAGCATTATGATTAAAGTTCAGAGAGAACCTCCCGTGTTTCAGTTTGTGCCCATTGCTTCTGGTCCTGTCACTGGCAGCACAGTAAAAAGCCTGGCTCCCTCATCTTCATTCCCTCCCATTGAGTGTTTATACACATTGAGAAGATCTCCCTGAGCCTTTTCTCTGCAGGCTGAACAGTCCCAGCTCTCTCAGTCTTTCCTCATATGAAAGATGCTCCGTACCATGAAAGTACATTCCTAAAGTTATCAGTCTCAAAGGAGCCCAAGAAGATTCCTCCAAGGCTTAAATTACCACTTTAAAGAGATCTAAGATACTCCAAAATTAAAGCTTAAAAGTTTGAATCAATACAGATGAATTTTAAAGATTTAAAGACTACTCAAATCCTGTGTAAGTCTCCATCTGAAAAAGAGGGAAAAAATTACCCAAATTCAGTTATATACAGAAGAATGTAAATGGAGTAGAAAAGACGAAGCAAAAGGCTGTCCAGGATATTCCAGAAGTTGTACCTGAAGTGCACACATACACACAGTTATTGCACCTATACAGTTACTGCTAAAGACAGCTCATTTAAATTAAAAATTGCATTCATTATGTTCATGAGAGCCATAAAAATGGTTGTGTCTCTATTACATAAGGCACTGTACTAACCTTACGTTTCGAGTAATTAAGTACTTTTTTCAGTCTAGCATAGATGTACAAATAAGAATTTTTTAAAAAAAGATGAGAAGAAAAATTTGTAGATGTAAAGGCAAGGTCATAAAGTAGTTTACAACGCTGTTCATCTAGCACACTTATCAGGAACACTGTCCATGAGGTCTGGTGAGTCACAAACAGAACTTTTCAGCATTACAACTATCCGAAGCTTTAAAAATAATGGCTGCTACCAATTTTTTTCATCACAGTGTGATGAGGATATGAGAAACATCACCTAGACTTTCCAGATTTATGATGCTTCTCAATTACTGTCCAGAGAAAGTTCATATAAAGGAACATTTAGAAAAACTTTCAGAACACAATGGCTTGAAGAAGAATTTCTGCGCTTATCCCATAGGCAAACTTGATTCCATCAAGGATTAGCGCTATTATTTCCATATGCACTGGTGTCTTCCTAACATCTGCATTGAAGAGCTGACATTTTATATTAGCAGCACGTGTATTATGATGCATGCCTTTACTAATCCTACAGAGAAACAAAACCAATGGTTTACTGAGAAAACAGAGAGTCTCTGAAACATCAGTTAGAGCAGCATGAGCTAAGCATTAAACAGAATTGTCTGAATGGTGCGAGTACCATGACTTTACCAGTGGACTTTAAAATAGAGAGAACTATAGATGCAGTGGCTCTGCACAAAATCCGTATGCAATTTCTGTCCTTACTCACTGCACAGAAAATTAACAAGTTTGAGAAAAAGATTCTTCTGCGTCTTGGCCAATAACCTTCTCTCACCTGAGTCCCATTTACCATCACTTTCGAGATTAGACAAACCAAAGGCTTCTCCTCTTAAAAATATCCTAACTGCATTAGGAATGCTGGACAGGGAGAGATTAAAATCTAAAATAACCACAAAAGGAATAAAGTCACTCATTATTCAAATACCTCTTTCTCAATACAATACACCCTATGAGAATATTTTACCTTTAAATCACTGAGGGTCAACACTTCCTTTGTGTTGTACTTACATTCAGTAGAGAGGGTAAAAAACACTTTTAAGACTGTAATGTTAAACACTCAAAAGATAGGCTGGATTAAGATTACATATATTATATATTCAGATTTAATGCTTTCCATACCCCTCTCCTCGATTTCCACCCACTCAGTATTTCCTAAGAAATAATCTAATTAAAACATTCAGATGCTAGTCTTACCTCAAGAAAATCAGTAACTAATTTAGACACCCCCCCTTCTTCTACCATGACAGCAGTCCCACAATTCTGCTCCTTTTCACATGTTTAAAGCAAGCTTTTTGCTTTCTTTTCCCCACCATGAACCACAAGGGTAATGGTTACTTCCTGTATTGCAAAGCATGTGTAAGAGTCAAGGATAAAAAGCATTACAGAAGAGGTAGGTGTTACTTGCACGATCTTACCATTTGCCTGAATTCAGTTTGGGCTCCCCGTATAAACAGAACTTGGCCTTCTAGATGAAACTCACCCAAACTAAATTTTTAGCTGCAGATTTTGTATAATCAAACTTTACACATCTTTTCTTTCAGAGCAGGGCAAGAGCTAATTATAGAAAGATATTGGATTGTGAAAAAATATTTGGTTTTGCTGGTAAATTATTTCTAGCACTACTAGGACCCTAAATATCAACAAATTGCGTTACCTACTTTTACTCTCACTTAAAGGGTAGCTGAAAATACCTTTGCTCTGGATTTTCCCTTTAACAAAGGGAGATGCTACCTGAACTCATCCTCCAATACTGTTTTGAGTCTCAGCCCAGTGATGTAAAACACTTAAGTACAGATACCTAATGAGACAAAAACGTATTAGACCTCAGACACAGGAAAGAAGGATCCACAAGTATTTTATCTGATTTTGCTTAGAAAGCATAACTCTTCTCAAATGCAAAACCAGCAACAAGTTATGTTTCCACATTATAGAAATATTTTTAGGTATTAATTTTAAAAAATGAGCTTATTAACAGTGGCTCTCATATTTTTGTGTCAATATTTAACTCAACATTTTTATCTCCTAACTGTTTCCATTAACTTATATAAAGTGTAAGTGTTAAGCCACAGTTGGACAACTAGAAAAATATTTGCTTGTTCTCATGCATCTTTCATTGAGGTGTCTCTTTTGTTGACAGAAAGAAGTCATGCACAGCCAAGTGTACCAACACTGCAGCAAACTCTTCAGCATTTTAAGTTTATTCAAAACCCCACTCTTCAAGGCTCCAGAGCAGAGTATCTGACAATGAGGATAAAAGGAGACTGGGAGGGGAAGGAAATCAGAAAAGCAAAATTTGGGTAGTACACACTATTTCTAAATTATTATCCTAAAAAAAAACAAACCAAACAAAGACTCACAGGCTGCATTTTGAAGACTCTGGCTACCCAAACATCTTATGGAAAAAAACCATAACCTACCGAGTCTTTGCAAAGTCAGGCTACCAGATTCCAGGATTTTTCAGCCTAACCAGATTACCTTCCTGTCAAACTTGTATGAGGTCAAAGGAAACTGCAGTTTTCCTTCCCTTCACAGTCTAAGAAGGAAAAAAATATACACCAGTATCCATGAAGACTGCATAATACTTAAAAAAAAAAGTGAGACCATGAACTTGCATTTTGTTCTGAAGGATCAAACTACAACCAGTCCTGTACAAGGTGATGGCAGATGATCCTACCAGCTATCAAATGGTGACTGTGGGAGTAACCTTTAAGGTTATTGCTGAACACTGCAATACAAAATTGGCTCATTGTGTAACATGGTCACCATATTCAGGCCAAATATGACAGCGCTAGAAGCTGGCAAGATGATACATTTTGTTGTTTATTTAGTCCAATTTATAAAGTAACAGAGATTATTAAATAATCCTATCTAAAAGGAAAGAAAATTATTTAACAAAATTAGCTACTTAATTCTTAAAAAGACTGAAGTACATACAAGAAAAGATAACTGGTTTGAAGGTAAAAGGATTTTTTTTTCCCCATTTTAAAAAAAGGCCAATTCCATAGGAAAAAATGTAATTTTGATCTGAATAAGTACTGGTTTTCCTCTCTTTCACTCTTCTCTTCTAATTATCTTTGTTTCATTCACCTTCCACTGCAGTATAAGTCATTGATGTTACCTTTCTTTCATATTACACAACAATACAAAACTAATTTGGAGGACATGATTCTAAACAAACACCAACCAGCTCACCAGTGGTTGTAAAAATATTCTTTACCCCTAGAAAAATGAAGGAAGAGCAGCAAGGAAAAGTTAGATGTTTGATTTTTGTTCTGTTTGTTCTTAAATGGTTTTCTCTCCACAATGTTTGTCCTTCCACTACTCAGGGACAGATGCATGGCCTGGGCAAGACAGTCAATCATGCTAATCAGAGACATGAAGAGATCTGTAATCCCAGCATAGCTGCACAGAAACAGATGCATTGCAAAGGTGTAAGGTCGGGCAGTGTTACAACTGCCAGGGCATTAACACAGACACTGTAATGTTAGCTATATGCACCTATATATCATTAAGCCAATAAAACTGACAGAAAATGTATTTGTTGTCATATTGAGAGAAGTGAAGCTTGTATTAGTGGCTGTTCAGCAGACATTCATTGTGAATACTGACAAAATTTATTTCAGTGCAATACTCCAACAAACTTACAACGATATCCTCCACCAAGTTACACTCTCAGAGAAGTGAAAATAAAAAACAGTAGCAGCTGATCAGCATTTCTGATGTGCTGAATGACCTGGGTTCTTGTAGTAGGGGAGAAGGCAATATATGTATGTTACATACATTCTTTAAAGTGCAAGGTCTTTTTTCATGTTGCTGTCTTACATGAAAAATAAGGGAAATATTTGCATTATTTCTAGAACGATTATATATACTCCACTTTCAATGCTTGATGCTCTACCATCAGATTAAATGAAAGTTAAATTAAAAAATACAGTTAGGATGAACACGCAAGAAACACATTTTAAAATGCCTTCAGGATAAATATTTTCAAGAAAAACACCAAGAGTCCTTAAGCAAACTGTTAGAAGCTATTAATTGTGAGTTGCCAAATTTATACACATTCTGCAAAAGGTGGAGGCCTGAAGACATGAAACACAGTAACTTGTTAAAAACCCTGCCTTTGGAGGAAGTGAGGTAGAGAGTTATGCTGTTCACAAGGAAATTAAGTTAGAAGAGATAGAAACACTGCAGAACAGACTCAGCCCCAAAGCTAAGGGTATTTGAGCTAAACAGAACCTACCAAAACACGCAAGAAAGAGAATACCTAACTTGGGTGTGTTTTTTTGTTTGGTTTTGGTCTGTTTTTTTAAACACTTTCTTTAGTAACTATATACTTTAGATGAATAAATATTATATCCACTTGTGGAAGAACTGCTGGCGAGTCCCTTTAATCAGATACTGGTCAAACACACTCACAGGAAATTTCTGAGTCAAATAACGCTAGATCTGTTATGCTTATGTGGCAGGGAAGCAAACCAGAAAAATAATTGAGGGCTAGACGTCACAATAAAAAGCATTCAGCTGTAAGACAAAAGGAAGATATTTCTGCTCCTGCAGCCCTCATTGCTTCTTTTTCAACCCCTAACATGGCACACCGTGCCCCTCACTTAAGCCAGGATGATCACTGAAGGTGCTCCACTGTGAACTACATCAGAGAAATGATGTAATTAAAAATTTCAGAAATGAACATTCAAAACAGCTTAACCAATATCAATCTGGTTTGCTAGATTCAGCTGTGCTCTCAGATTAACCTTGTGACAAGCCATACCCCTCCAGCCTCTCCTATCACAAGCACCAGATCTCTTCCAATTGTGCAGTTCAGGAAGCTGATCTTGCCAAAAAGGTGCCCTCCAAAACCAGCAAGTGATTTTAAGGGAGCTTCCCTTAGTGAACTCACTACGCACATGCAGCAGCACTACTGCCAATGTAAGAAAGGGGGTGGGAAGTATGGCACCACAGCAGCCTAGATTTCAATCAGTTTGAACTGTGCTCAAAAGCTCTTTCTTTTTTAAGTTGAATCAATCTCCAACACAATCCCAGCGTGGTCCCACATTCAGCTACACTGGCAAAATGCAGAAGGTGGGGCTGTACAGCACTTGTGATAAACATAAGGGAGGAGTACTTGCAACTAGTATTGCCACTTGAAGGCTATGAATGACAAATTTTGGGCACAGAGCATTTCTGAACTCAAGGATTTGCCCTCAGAAGAGAGGGGAGCAAAGTTTGTCTTTTGAGGTTGCATTTAAGATGGCTACCACAACATCCTGGTGCCAAGGCTACCCATCAGCCATGAAAATATGCCTCTTTTTCAAGTAAATTGAAGCGGGCTGAAATACTTCAGACACTGAAAGAAAAGAAAAATGTACAAACATGTATTAGCCTTTTAAACAAACTGGAGATTTACACCACTGAAGCATGCATTCAAAATCTTTAGAGATTAACAGAAATGGGAAGCGTGACCACAAAATTCCCTTCACTTACAAGTGTGAATCTTGTCTTTCAAGAAAGGGCTGCAGTCCTCGCAGCACAGAGAACACTTACACAATGTATACTTCAGGGGACATTTACTTAAGAAGTGGTAACAACTGTGTCTCATTAATGACATTCAAAGATGTTCAAGGGAGGGAGCCCCAGCTCTTACCGTCTCTCTTCTACTGAACTGACTGCGCTGACCTTGCCTGTAATTACAGAGCAATTTCTTTCCCGTAGGAATGTTCTGCAGCCTGCAAACATCCCTTGAGCCTGCTGCAGTTCCAGCTAGTTCCTAATTATCTCCAATACCTGCCCACAGGCTCTTTGAATACTTTCTTATGAACATACACTGAAGTTTTTATATCCTCCCCCAAAATCCCAAGACACCTTTGTATGTGACACAGGCACTGTAACATTGGAAATAAAAAATAAAATAAAAAATAGGAGGGTGATACGAAGGGAGAAAATAAGAGAAGCCACCAGTTTTTAGAATTATAAGAGCCCCATAAACAAGAATTATTTCTGATGGACAGCAGGACATACTCCAGACAGAAATCCAATAATCTCTGCAGAGCAGTTTGAGCCCAGCGTGTTGCAGCAGGGAAGGATGCTGCGTCAGCCTGTGGGAGGGAGCTCCTGGTGATGCCTGCAAGCTGCATCACAGGTGTGAAGTGGATTGCAGGTAACAGCTTCCCACCGCGCTGCCCTGCTCACCATAGGCTGCACTCTTAGAGCTGTGAAGCAAGGCACTTCTCACACCAGAGCCCTTAATTTAGTTGGATATTCATTTATTTAAATAAAAAAAGACAAGAGTTGCAGTTTTGAAATGATGAGGGTTTCTTGGTCCTTGGCTTTGGCATGAAGAACTTAACTCTCTAGTCCTGACTGTTCCTCAAACGTACTGTAACTGAAGTCTTCGGTCTGTGTTGAAGGACTTGCACCCATCTCATAACCACTGCTCAGAGGTCTAAACAGAGGGGAGAGATACTCCTGGCCTCACATACGATGGATGCAAAGCTAAGGAACAGCTTCATCTCCTCCCCATACCTGTCCTCTTTTGCTTTAAGCTCTGTGTTTGTTCCTCAAGGTTCTGCAAGGTCGTGCCAAGGCCTCTGGGTTAAAAGAATATAATATCGTGAAGGCAGACAGACTGGAAGAGTGGTTGCCTCAGAGCAACCTTGACAAGCGGCAGTCACTGAAGAGGCCTTTGTAAGAGTTGGGAGCTTTAAATTAATTCTTGCAGCAAAGCAAAGACTTCTGTACAGAAGTGAGTTGTTTCACTAGCAAAACTCAGAGGGCATGACATCAGCTGCATACATATGTGCTCAGTTAAGTGAATGATGTTTTTGAGCTGCTCTGTCTGCATTAACATGCCAAGTGTTGACTGCTCATGGGTATGGAGAGAGGCGAGGAGGCCAGCAAGAAGCAGGCATCCTCTACGCACAGTTGTACTCTGGTGGGAAAGCTGAAGCCAGGAATGTGGATCTGCACCTAGGTAAACTAGCACAGCAGTCTTGTGTCTTAATTATTTTTCCTTTGTAGAGATCTTCACAATTATGATTCTCTCTTCATCCTGGCCAGATGCTCCTGCTAGACATACAAAAGTTTTAGGTACATAAAATATAAAATTTTGAAGTGGGGATAAGAAACAGCACTGTGCTGTACTCACACACAGCTCTATCATTCTCCTTGCATGACAGTGTGACACTACAACCTTTCCAGTAGGAAGTCCATAATAGGTAAAAATTGCTGATTACAGAAGTGTTCAGTGGAAGGACAGCTATCAAGGACTGTGTCTTCTATTTTCTTAAATATGATACAAAAATACGTGTTCAAATGATCACAGATGAAAATGAATTAACAGATTTTCAGAAACTCTGGAAAATTATCTTCAAGAGCAACGTGAGTTTAAGTAAAAATTCTAAATATTTCACTTTAATGTTGTCAATGTTAAAAAGAGACTACTCAAATTTTGTTTATAAAATTAATTTCTATAATTAACTAAAAAATTAGTTGAGATGCCAATTCTTCCCATTCAGCTTTGTCAATCTGCAAAGAGCAAGCCTTTGATAGGTATCATTTTTAATATAAAATTTATTTATTTTATATTGTATTCATATATATATTTCTCAACATGGTAACATCCTAAGATAGCCAGACTTTGTGTAATTCATTTAACTCTGTACAACTACCCGATAATGCTTGCTTCTAAGCACAATCTCTACAAGTTTTGGAAAATGCTCTTCCATTGAACAAACATTCAGGTTCACCAAGGAAGCAAACAAATGTTGTAAATATATGGGGGGATTTAAAGTAAAAGTAATATTCTTACTACTGCTAGTCCTGTAATTAATGTTATTTATTTTTCCCAGGAAGTTATATAAATGCAGCAACTGTCAAATTTCTTGGACCCAATTATTCTTCTTCCTGAACACAAAACACTCAATGCCTTTCAGCATTTACCTAATCTATGCTTATGAGATTTTTTTTGGGTAAAGCTCAGTTTCAGAATCTACACAGCATGAAAATCAAAAGGGAAGATTCATCGTTGCAGTCAAATGTATACCTTTCAGACAAATATTCACACAGAATATGTGTGAATGTAATGCATTCACATACACACAAAGCTAAAGCTATCCATGGCTTAACAGAAGAAAAAAAACCCACTGGCATTCTTTCTTTGGATTTTCTTCTTTCTCATTGCCAAGTTTCACCTTATTGCCTTTCCCAAGTAGCACAATGATCTTCAGATTAAGATGGTAAACTTTTCAAAACAGCTAGAGAAAAGACTGACTTGACTGAAGAATGTCAGCTTCATACATTTTCTACCTCATTTTGAAAACTTGGATATGGTAAAGTAATATGATTGTATTTAGTAGATATTGCGCTACTTAGCTTGCTGCTTCTGCTAAATCTGACAAATATAGGTCATATTCCTGCACTCATGCTTTGCTCATGCAAAGGTTGCCTTTTGGTTTGGGTTTTGTTTTTTAACATGACTCTAAATTCCTCAGAACTCCATGATACTTGCAGATTCTAGCCAAAAGCAACAATAAGAAGATAGAAGCAATCTGAGGTCATTTCATAAATAATGTAATTTTGACACTTTAAAATAATGAAATTTTAAAGCTATCTTACATACAGCCACTTTTTTCCTTCCGTGTCTAGAATTACTACATATTTAGACAAACTTGTCCTAGTACAAATCATTTTTTATTAAATAAGTACTTCAGAAAGTACCTCCAAAGCTGCATAAAAGCCTAATATTTACTATATTAAATGCAATTTCTATATGTCTATGTGAAGAGGTGAAAAAGCAGAACAAACAGAAAAAAAAAACCACAACTGGTAACACATAATCCACCCTGATCACTCCCTCTTTTAAAACTCAACGTCTGTACTAAAGGTTCCTTTCCTGTATTGAAAAGGTCTGCTTGCAAACTGCTCAAGGAAAATTCTGCTGCTTTTTCTGGTAAGCAGCTTGGCAGGGTAACATCATAATCTTGCAGTGTCAGTGGTCCCCTTGAGCTTATAAAGTCTATTAAAACAAATTACATGAAAACATCTTTTCCAGGATTCCAATTCTATAGCTTAAGAGGATCAGTATATTCCAGTTTCTTTTTAGATTCAAGTAACATAAGACAGTATACTACTACACTATCTAATGCTGTCATGACATCTCAATACTTTCTCCATTAACTGCGTATTATGCCCAGACCACAGAATACCAGGAGGTTACGAGGAAAAAACTATATGCTTTCTTGTTATCTATACTAGCTAGATTGCAATGAAACCAACACTTCAGCATCTGCTTGAAACAGCCATTACATTTTATCTGTAGTAGATAGATGCATAGAAAGAACATTACTTAGACAAAAAGGTTAAATATACAGTATTTCATAAAGCTGATACAAAGCTTCTGAAATTAAGTAACTCAAGAATGGCCTTTTAAGAAAATTCTACCCCAATAACTAAAATGATGTATCACTTTTCACATACTGTTCTACTGAATGACAGCATGAAACAAAGACAGCTGATGAACAAACAAATTACAATGTCAGAATACAAAAATTCTAACTGTTAAAAGAATGAAAAACCTAAATTAAATATGGGAAAATCTAGTTACTCAGTGATTCTAAAACCTCAGATAATACCTGATACAGATGCTGACTTCACTGGATTGTCAACCTACGGTTGGGCTGGTTGATTAAAATGATGGAAAATATAAAACAAAAAAATGATTTGTATATAATCTGTTTGCTTGAAATCAGCCTATTTCTTTCTAAAAAGATATAAACCAAGGCATTACATCTAAATATCCGGCCTTGCTTATAATCACAGACTATCACAGCAACAGCCATATTACTGCTACTGCTGTTTCTCCTTGTGTCCATATTGTAATGTATTTCTCTGGTACAAGGGACTGCGTAATGCTTGTGCTACTGGTCAAAGCAGAATATGGAAAGGCTAGCTAGGATTATCTGGGAGAAGAAGGATGAGTAACAAGCCCATAATGTTCCCAGAATGAGCATTTCAGTGTGTTAACAAAAATGCAGGGCTACAAGAGAGAGTAAGGAAATGGCATACGCTGTTCCAAACATGTTAAACAGAGCTTTGAATAACTGTAACATGGACAGTGAATACATAAATGCTCCACCACTTTTTTACTTGATAAAAGCAAACCCCCAAAGATGATTATCATATAGGAACAAATAATTTTACAAACTAATGCACCTGACAGATCAGTAGTTTGTCAGAGTAATATCTTCCAAATATTCACCACATTGTCACTCCTACAGTAATCCATCCAAAATCTATCACTAAGAATGGGAGTAAACAACGTTTTACTGATGGATAGCCACAAACACCGTAAAACAAATACTCAATCATCTCCAGTCCACCCCTACTGGACACAAGTCCTTAAGCAAGTAAAACCCAACAGGTCCCACACATACATGGCATTTAAGGGGCCTGCTAACAGAACCAAATTTTCTTCTCCTTGCTCTCAAGACTGATCAAATTACAGAACTAGGACTTGGAGCTCTCTAAAACTTCTTTCCTATTTCCATTCATGTAGAGAGAGATATTCTACCATCAGTACTCCATGACAGCTATAAACTACCTGCAATGCCTATCTGGTCCATTTAATTATCTTGCATGTTTGTTTTTTTTTGTTGTTATTTCTGCTGGATATCAAGTAGGTAGGAGACAGTATTAACAAGATTCATGGATTTTTTTTTTTTTATTCACTTTAAGGGCAAAATATCAATGAAATTATAATACCATATCCAATCTATCAGATTTCTTTTTAGCTGCTTAACTACGATTAGTATCCAAAGCAAAGTACTTTCTGAAGTCTTGCAACTGATGTAAGCAAAAAAGGCTGGAGAGCTTATATTATCACCTCATGCTTTACGTTGATTAAAGCTTGAGAAGCTAAAGCTCACATCCAGAAAATATGTTAAATTGATATTTCAGTTGACTGAAACTGGTAACGTGGCTTTTTATAAATGTAACTAACAAGCTTTAGTTTGCACTTTTATGTTTACAAATTTTTATTTCCGATGAAAAAATCCATCTCACAGAGAGCAATGTGAACCCTAAAAGAAAGACATTGCTAGATTCTAGACAGACATTCTAGAGCAACACAGAGCTGCAGGGATCTGATTACAGACAGTATCTACTGCTGGGCAGTCAGTCTCCCACTGGGATGGGGAGCACATACACTGGATTGTTCTACAACAAAACAGTGTTTCTCATACAGAGTCTTACAGATGTCACAGGTTTATTCCTTCTCAATGCTCCAAACAATTTATCAAAATTTTTAAGCAGAGCACAGCAAGGCACTTACAGTTTCATAACATTCCCCCATGCAATGTGTTCCGTGATTCTTGGGTGTGTGGCTCTCCTTGCAAGAACCAAAAGCCAAGTACAAAGCAACTGCTATGAGTTGATAGCAAATGCCTTTTATTGCTGCTTCTCAGAACCACACCCAGATCAGCCAGAGCTCTAACAGACTGAAAGCAAACCCAAGCCTACCTTCTGGAAGGCCACATGCAGTTGCAAAGAAAATCAGGATACACACAGGTTTCTTGCTCTGTTCAACATTTGTTACTAGTTTATTTGTTCTGAAGCAGAGCTACAAGTAATTGACGCCTTATCAATTTTCAAAAGAAGCTTCTATAATTACATTGGTATGCCCTGTGGAAACACTACTGGGTTTCTCATAGCAACCTTCAATGATTCAAACTGCTCTTCCCACAAAATTATTAATACTAACAGAGCTTCATAATTCTTCAATGAAGAGCTGATATGTGACAGACAGAATTACCATTATCAATGGTAATCCAATGGCTTTATGACAACTTATCTCAAGAAACAAAGTTTTATGGCAAAAGTAGTAAGTACATTCAGTATACAGTAAGGCAGGATTGCTTCTGTAAGATCTTTCTCACCATTTACAATGCCCTGAACACACACACATTGCAAAGTCTTTTTAGAAACCCTGTAAGATAGGCAAGCGTGATTCCTGTTGTAACAGATGAGGAAACTAAAGGTATAGGCCTGCAAGACAAGCAAACTGTTCAAAGCAGCCTATGCCACAGAAAGACTTCATAATCTCCACCACGCCTATGACCTACACCAATTTGCCTTCCTAGATCTGTCTGCTCCTCATCCCTCTGTACACCGCCAGGTGCCTGCCTTATGACATCTCGCAGATTCATCTTCCTAAAACATCAGAAAGTAAATACTAAAAAAGTGAGGTGTCTTCTGTGGCCTTAGGGAAGGCGATCAACTCACTGAAGGGTCAGATGATTGTCAGGGCTGAAGCAGAGGAGCAGGCAGGACCCACAAGATTTAGGTGCAGGGAGACCTTTCAGAAACAGAAAGGTATTAAATCGGCTCAGCCGCACCATGGAACTTCCCCATGGGACAGAGCTGCAGCAGCATCCTTCATACTGAAGGGAAAGATAGCATCGAAATAAGAAGGAAGAATTTACCATTACTGGCTTCCAGTCTGTGCTACAATCGTATCACCCATTGAGTGTGGCTCCTGTGATTTTTCCCTGTCCATTTCAGTCTTTCTTCAAAAGTTGCCCATTTTGGATCCACAGACAAAGTCATAACCAACATTCTGCTTTTTGTTTTCATATTTGAAAATATCCATCAACATTTGGTAAAATGCATTTTGTGCCTAAACACTCCTCCCGCAGCTCACTGCAGAAGTATAGATACTCAGGTTGGGTTAAGTCAAAATTATTTACAGTAACCAAGAATAGTTACTATTTCTATCATCAACCGAGGAAACTTGATTTAAATAAGCAATTTTAACTTGATTTTGCATTTCTACTTCTTTTCTGAAAGGAAGCCTGTTACTAGGTAGTAACCTTAAACTGATGTTAATTTGCAAGTAAACATAGCAAAAACAAATATCAGATGTGAGGTATAAGCTAACTGTAATGCTATAATACATTCATATTTAAGTAATTGCATAATTTAAATACACATTTATTCAGACTGATGGTTTTCATATTTGATGTTAAAGAATGGTAAATGGTCCTTCTCATTTTATGGAACAGATGTTCTCCAAATTGCCATATATGCACCACTGACACACAGTCTATGCATATTTAAAACTGCAAGTACACACTCTGAAGTGTTATAAGACCCAGCCTAGAACATGAAGTTACCACTAAACCTACTTGGGATCCTTCACCCTATCTACCATCATTATCCTCCTATCAACACACAGACTTAAATTAATGGCCCCAAACATCCGAAAATCCCGCCCCTTACTAAAAGTAATTAACAACTCCCTAATCCATCTTCCCACCCCTCCCAACATCTCCACTTGATAAAACTTCGGTTTGCTCCTAGGCATCTGCCTAATGACACAAATCCTAACCAGCCTACCACTAGCCATGCACTACACCACAGATACAGCCCTAGCATTCCCATCAGTTGCCCATACCTGCCAAAACATACAATACGGATGATTAATCGCAACCTACATGCAAATGGAGCCTCATTCTTCTTCATTTTTATCTACTTACACATCAGACGAGGATTCTACTACCGTTCATACCTATGCAAAGAAACTTGAAATACAGGAGTCATCCTCTTACCTACCCTCATAGCAACTGCCTGCGTAGGATACGTCCTACCATGAGGACAGATATCATTCTGAGGAGCTACAGTCATTACCAACCTATCCTCAGCTATCTCATACATTGGCCAAACCCTTATAGAATGGGCCTGAGGAAGGTTCTCAGTAGACAACACAACATTAATCCGGTTTTTTTTGCCCTACACTTTCTACTTCCCTTAATAATTGCAGGCCTTACCCTAGTCCATCTCACCTTTCTCCATTAATCCAGATCAAACCATCCACTAGGTATCACATCAAACTGTGACAAAATCCCATTTCACCCCTACTTCTCCCTAAAAGTCATTCTGGGGTTCATACTCCTACTCCTCCCACTAACAACCACAGCCCTATTCTCTCCTGACCTACTAGGAGACCCAGAAAACTTCACCCCAGCAAACACCTCCCTACACCAAGCCAGAATAATTCCTATTCACATATGCTATCCTAGTCAAATCCAATGTCACCAATGTTGCTGGGGATTGCAAAAAAAGTTGCAATACATTAAAGGATTTAATTTTAGGATTATCTTCCAAACTCACAACTGTGTCAGTTAGTTTCAAAGGAAATTAGAATTTCATTTATACAAATCCAAGTTTTACAAGATTTAGAGAATGCTACTAATAAAACAAAACTACCCTAGACGTTTTAGATTCATATGCCTGTATAAATCACTGTTTTCTTTGAAAACTAAATTTATTTATTCTGTTAAAAAAATCAAAGTATTCTCTTTACCTAGTGAACTGAGATGACTTTCTGGATACTATATCACTACTTCGGTAGAAATAGTTGATCTCAACATCACATTTCATTTTTATTACGTTTTGCAAGAGGAAAACAATCCTTTACAGTTTTTCCTTTAAAAAAAATTGACATAAACTATACTGAAATAAACAAGATTTTCCACCTATGCCTACTGAAGAAAATCTGTTGCACACTGATCTGCCCCTTCAGCAAACTAAATCCAATTATTTGCCCAACAATTTCTCTCATTTCAATGATCTGATGTACTTTAAGACTTCAACAAAAATATTTAAGCAATACACACATTTATTAGCAAAGTTATTTTATTTAAAATTGACAGCTTATGCTAAAGCCTAAATTTACTGTAATACTTAGACAAAGAGTTCCACTCAAAAATAGTACCTTTTTATATCCATTTTTAGCAACC
This sequence comes from Phalacrocorax carbo, assembly GCF_963921805.1. Taxonomy (NCBI): domain Eukaryota; kingdom Metazoa; phylum Chordata; class Aves; order Suliformes; family Phalacrocoracidae; genus Phalacrocorax; species Phalacrocorax carbo. The sequence continues at coordinate 61,785,499 of NC_087515.1, read as the reverse complement.
CTGTAAATGCTTTCTAACGTATCGTAGTAAAAAAAGACTTTTTATGGTATTGTCAGAATGATTCCTCCTCTGTTACGGACCCACGTCTGCACATCCATCACAACACAAAAAGGTCCTGAATCTTAGTTTAAAAGCTGACAATGAAGACAAGACCAAGATAGAAGCCAAACGCTGAAGTGAATTATGTGAAGTACAGGCACACATTCTCTTCTAATCATTCAGCAGTGGACTGGTGATAGCCTGTACCAGGTACAGCAGGAGAAAATGTATCAAACACACACATTTTGTCTGCTAAAGCCCTTCAGACATACTGCTTCTATTTCTTTAAAACTTCAGGAAAACAGAGTCTTCATGCCTCGAATCTCAACATACACCGTGTTTCAGACGGATGAATATAGCATCAACAATGCATGTCAGGTTCATAATAGAGGATCTATGCAGAAATTAGTATTTCTACTTCCCCCCCCATGCCAAGCTATCTACACATGCACACATGAGAAGAAAAACTCTAATGGTTATTTGCCAAACCCTGCAGTGTCAAATGGCAGCAGTAGGTAAGTCTTTACAAGCCAGCTCCAACCTGACCAGTGACTGATCTGCTCCCTTCCAGGTGAGACATCAGGTCATGACAAACATTATCCCAGTCACACAGCTAATGACTGAGCTGGAGGGGATCCCTCTAAGAGGAAAGCAGAGACACAAGGAGAAAGTCTCCTTCTGGGAAAATGGGGTGAATTAAGGCCGTACTGAGAACAGGCAGGTGGCTCACAGGGTAAAAAGAGTGCTAGATTAACAAGTGGAATTCATGCAGTTATTTTGAAGCCGAGACGCTAAAGCTCTTGGGCAAAAGGCCCGAATCAGACTTCAGGCATAGTATCAATTTCCTGGACTGAGTAAACAGGCCAACAGCCTGTACACACACTACAGAGCGTCATCTGCCATCTAGTACAAGGGATGTTTAATTAGCTTAGTAGGAATAAGGGTTTGGGCGGAGGGTGGTCGAAGAATCTGTGTCCTTCAGTCGCACAACAGCATTTGTAAGACACTTCTACACTCAAAAACAACGCCCTGAAAGCAAAACCGAAGTTATTGAAGCATTTTTTTATTAGCATGCCAATGAAATGCTAAATCATCTGGCGTAAGAAATTATATGTTCATAAAATTCACTTGGCAAGACAGTCTTGTCTCAATAATTTAGACACTAAGTTCACATAGGGAGATAGGAGTGTGTTATTAGAAAAACAATGTACAATCAGCAATTAACCAGAACAGAGGTAAAAAACTCATGTAAAAATTAAGACGGCAGTGATTCCTTTCTTATTGTTCCCATAAAGGCCCAACTGACAAAAGTGTACAATAGGTGTTTGCCTTAACAAATAGAGACTGCAAACTCCTGAGAGGAGAGAGTGTGTTATCCTCATGCCAGATTCTTTCCAGACACATTTTTGGCCATTACTGTAATCATATACCATGACTGGGGCTAGGGGAACAGGACCGGACAAACAAAAATACCTCTTTGACAACAAATATGCCTGTCTCAACCCAAAACCTGTGTGTAATACTGATACCTTCATTTCATTTTTGTTTCGGCACAAGAGAAACATGCCCCAAAAACCAGTAGTGGAAAGCAGGAAGCAACCTTTCCAACCAATCAAGGCCTAGGTTCAGCAAAATATGCCTTCATACGCTCAAGCTATGAACACGCTACGATACCCTGCTGATTTTGGGTATAACCACAAAGACCCAGGGCATTTGACTGAAGGATGTTTTGACTATACCATACAAAATCAACTTCTATGATACTAAGGATCTAACAAGCCACTGTCAACAAACATTTCTTTTCTAGATGAGAAAGCAAGTGTCTGTGTGGCAGCATTTTCAGGCTTTCCACTGATATGATGCTAAGATAGAGGTAATTGTCCCAAGGCAGATTTAGACTTATCAGCATGAGGGAATGTCTTGTTTATAATTAGACTCATCAGTAAGGATTTCAGAATTTAGAGGACAAAAAAAACCAAAAACAAACCACCACACACTAAACAAACCTACTCTGGGAAAATCCAGGCTTCTGCCCACTTTGTTTGTAAATACCAGAAAAATTCTGCAGAAGATAACTCCATGTGAATGGGTGCTAGGGCCAATAAGAAACATACTTCAAATTGTGAGTTAAGACTTTGATCCTTCAAACAGTAGAGAGTATGGGACATCTCAGTATTAAGTCTGAAAACCTTAACACAAGAAAAAAGATTATGGCTTTCAGAGCAGTGGCTATATACCATTATTTGTTTGAATAGTGCTTTGACCAGCTTTCTGGGCCTAAAAATTTCCAAAACACTGAACAAGAGGTCTTTTGCTGTCACTTCACTGCAACTGTGCTGCAAAGTGCACTAGATATCCTAATGTTGCCTAGTGTACTTCTAAGAGTTTTTATTTGGTGTGGAACCCACACTTTCCAACAACTTTTCCCTATTATCACTTATTCATATATTAACACAGACAGCTTTGAAATATCCTGCAAGAAAAGCTTGGAAGAGAAGGCTTGAATACTACAGCACCGGACACCTAAAAAACATCAGTCTGGAGAGCAAAAGCCTTAAGAGTCCACTTTGAGGAACTACGCACAGTGTCAATCACATAGCCACAGGAGCTTGTCCTGAAATAAAACGCAAAAATGCAGAGGGACAAGGCAAGAAACATGACAGCGTTATCTTTTGACAAATTTAAATCCCTGAGAGACCCCTAAATTTACTCAGCTACTCAAAGAAGGCAAGTAAATCTCTGAAGACAGAGAATAAGTCCCTCAAAAAATGGAAAGGAACAAGATAGGTAAACAAGACACATTCCAAAGAGAGCTCATGGCAAGAAGCTCAGGGTGAGCCACCCAAGGAGCCTCATGAGCACCACAACTTGAGAAACCCAGTGAAGAAAATTATCATGAAAGAATGCAATTTAGGTCATTGCATTTTTCATGGCATGTTTTGTTTGTTCAGTTAAATTTCTGAATAAACATCTGCACCAGAACACTGATAAGCCTCAAAATGAGAAGCAAGGACCTTCTTGCGTTTTCTTACCCCTCTCTGACCTAAGGAATTTTATCTTTGCCTCTTTGCTTTGAAGTACTATTCCCCTCTTCACAAGGTCTCTACAGAAAAGAACAGACCTATTAACAGTTGACTACATGAGGGAACCAGCTTCGTACCCATATCATAAATTTAAGTCTAACAATAATAGAAAATCCCATAATTACTTTCTCTGAAAAGAACACTGCTATAGTTTAACCTAAGTGCCCAACTTCACATAGACTGCAAAGACAGTGCTGTGCAGAAGTTCAGGCTACATAACCTCAATGTTTAATTCTTGTCTTAACAAATCTATGACATGGACAGATTTTATTTTGTGTGTCATATACTACACTGTTCAAACATAAATCTGGGGCATAATAGCTGAGTAGGTATTAAAGAAAATTATTATAGGAATTAAGAGTCTGTCCTCCAGAAACAATCCCAAACAGGTAGTATTAGACATCTCAACAAAAGAGCATCCCTGCTTTATTCTTACTGCCTCAGTAAACACAGACATTGCTAAAGGATTGTGAAGATGAAAACTCCCACAATCTTACTCAAAAATCTGTGGCCAAAAAGCATCTCTATGGATAAAGCTGATTAGTCTACAGATGCATTTTCTACTACATACAAGAGAAAGAAATGCACTATGCTGCTGAATCAACCTTTCTGTCACAAACACACCCTTGCAAATGAATGAGCAATACAGACTTGTCATTGCTAACTCTCAAAACTCACAGCACACCATATTCTAATTTAGCAACACTATGGATCCTTTCCGTGATTCACTATCTGCTACAAACAGGCAGAGGAGTCTTTCAGCTACAAGAGCGCTTTAGTGGATATGTCTGAATATGTGCCCTACAGAGGTACCTCATCCAGACATGTACTTTTGCCAATCTTATTATTTTAAAGTATCATTGCTGTGTCGCATGGTTTACAGATCTTAAGTGATAGTCCAAGAGCCCACAGTCTCAAGAATCAACAAGAAAACAAGGAAATAAGCAGTCACATAACAGTATTTATAGCTTATCCTGTCCTATTTTGGTCCCCTCTCTTCCTGCAACTTTTTTAGTTTAACCTGTACCTAGCCTATTCATCTTCGATGAGTGAACATATGACTCATTTCCACCTGCATGATGATTTCTTTTAACAAGATCCTGAACTACGAACCTTTTATCCAATGTTCTAGAAGTGCTCTACTAGCCTCAGTTATCCTAAGAGAAGTAGGAAAATAGCATTATTCCCATTATCCTGCTGAGTAAAAGACAATTAAGCATCACACGGCAATACATAAGCTCATGACAGAATTGAGAGAGAAGTACAGGAGTTCTAACTCTCAGTCTGCTGCTGTAATAATCAACTAATGCACAACAAAAATAAAAGCCAAATGTAACTGTTAGCTTTGACTGACACAGATTTAAAAAATGAAAACAATATTTCATCAGAACTCTCATCTACATGAGATTACAGTTGCCTTTTAATATGTTGTATTTATATGGCAGCAACCTCCCACAACCTACTTTACCTTCCCAATCACAAGACCCTGCTAGAGTAAACACCAAACAAGCAGAGGCAGAACTTCAAACACACTAGACATTATTGGAATACCTGAGGTTATCTGACAGATAAGGAGGGCTTCCCCTACACAAATTATTTTGAAATCTGATCCAGAGGGCGCATGCATTTATCTATTAGAAAGGACTGGAAAAGATGTCAAAATTCATTAGGATTTCTCAAATGAAGGTAAACCTCCAGATCATTAAAGCCAAGTGAAAACAGGACAGAACCCTTTTCTAAAAATAGATCCTGCTGTGCAGCCAAGTATGTCTGTGTGCAATTGTTATTTATTTTTAAGTTGGGGAAACTTTCCAGATAGATTTTTAGATCAGCTAACATAATAGGGTGCTTCAAAACAAAGTCAAAACCCCCAAGATTTCTCTCCTGCCTACATTTTCTATAAAGATGTAGAGGAAACAAGGAAGCAATAACAGAACACATTCTCACCTAGCATACCACAAAATTACAAAACTGTAAATTTCAGTGAAGGCAAAGACAATAACAATATCAGCATCTAGGGAACAGGGTTGCAACTCAACCAGAGCAATTGGAAGACACTGTCCTAACCATTGTAAAAAACAAACCAACCAAACAACGCACACAAAAACCATACCACACACTCACCCCAGAACCCCAGCCTCATCAAGGACAAAACCTCGTAGAAGTCACATGCTCTTCAGTATGTTCTCCAGTGCTTTCTCCATTCAACTGGCATCACCTCAGGCCTATTCTTATCAACAGTGTTATCAGCCCACACATAGAGAAGTGCAATCAAAAGTGTCATTGGGGGCAATCAAAATAGGAACAGAACTGAGCATTGTCAGCATTTAAAGATCTTTCATTCAATGCTTCCGCACTAGTCCTGCCAGTGAAGAAGACAACAACCCAAACCTCTTAATATACTCCAAGGGAGAAAAGTTATTCCAAAAGCTTGAGTGAGTGTTACGCTCAGAAAGCAATGAGATCTTAGTCTACACATCAACAAAACAAAGCAGAAGTAGACACAAGTGAAAACAAATTGACAGTTGCACATCAGTATGGACACTTACTCATCAGCCGTGATATTTGTCAAACCTGTGACAATGCAGCTGGAGGCGAATCAAGATGATCCAAATCCTCACGACACATCTGTCCCATTATATCTTCCTTAACCAAAAATGGACAACTAGTAGAAGAACTACTCCCGGAGACACTGTAAAAATTATATTATTGTTTCCCATGCAAAGGTTATTTGATTGTTTTAGGAGAGTTTTCATTCTCTGCCCAACATAAAGCAAATGTCATTTCTTGGTTTTCACACTCATCCCTGGATGGCAAGGACACAAATTCAAAATCCAAAACAGGTAACAAAGTCATCCCAGTATTTCTGGAGTTTCAATGAGCAATGCTATTTTAAAGCACTTGACTATTAAAATCACAAATATTTTCTCTTTAAACTGACTAGAGGCTTCTTCACACCAGAATTATTTAAATCAAACTCCAGAGGGGGAAGGGGACGACTGATTTCCGTAACTATCCAACCTTTGGAATATAACCTCCCTAGGACAGTGACAAAACACTTTTCCATCTTGTGAAAATAGGACACTATCTTTTATGAAATCTTTCAGAACTACTGGTCACTTTTAGCCCAGAACAACCACTATTCAGGTCATCTGCTCTCTGCATTAATAATGACTGCAAAACCCACAAACACAGTACTGAAAATGAAACTGGATTATGAGAATTTTCCATATAACCTTATTCCTTATCTCCCAAGCTGCAACATTATTCCCTAATCAGTGGTCTCTTATTTAAATCTTTGGAAGAGCAATTTCCAATTCCTTTAAGCATTTAGCCTTCTAGAAATACAAGAGGGGGACTAATACTATTCAGGCATACTCCTAGCACTAGTACTAATCTCAAATTATACATTTTTATGGAGTATACTCTCCTCAATGTTATTACAGGCCCAGTGAGCAGACTTTCAAATTAAAAAATTTTTGTTACAACACTGGGAAATAACGTATATTGGATTTAATACATGTTCCACAGGATTATTCTACTGGTATAAAGGAAGACAGAACGTCTCCTTAGCAGGCTGGCCAAATCTGGAAGGAATCTACCTCTGGAAGGTCTGTAACTCAGAGGAAGAGGACTTAATCACTTAATCCTATGATTTTTATTTGCTTTTAATAGAACTCTGTTGCTGCACTGAAGTTTTTGTTGTTGAGAGAAACAGACTAATTCGTGCTCATGGTGGTCTACTACAATTCATAATTCATAATAGGGCTCCCTACAGGTATCTTTCAAAGAACCACGTCCCCTCCCCATCCCTCTAATCTTATTTCTTTTCTTTTTTATATCTTCATTTCCACCTTGAAAAAACTGCTAACGGTTCCAAATCACATACCTGTAACTGGTTTGATTTTATCCCTTGATCATTCACGCAATATAGCAGATTTTCACTGTATAGCTTCCCATGTCATTATAAGATTCAAATGCATTTATTTAAATCTCTCTCCTAGAATTCAATCACTTTCATTCCTTTATCTAATTAAATTCATAAAAAGTTACCAGACAATGGGAGCTGTAGCCCCATTTTTTGTTCTGACAAATTTAAAAAAAATATATATATATACACACACACACAGCCCACCATTATATACAAGTATACATACACACACACTGCCTTAAAGGATCCTTTGCCTTAGGTATCAAACATCTTTAAAGATCTGCCAACAAACCCTAACACTCAATACGAGGATCCAACCCAGGGATAAGTCCACATCAAATTGTAAAAGTCCTCAGCAGTCTCCAGAGCAATCCAAGTCTAGAAAGGCAAATCAAACCAGTTTGATTTATATCACTGCTTCTTTACAGACTAAGTGAAAGGTCAAGTATTGACCGTAGGAAAGAGCTATTTAATTTACATATTATTCTGTTTCCAAATTATTCAGGAAGGTATTACATTTTTTTTGGATGACCATATGATAAATATGGGTATAATACCTGTCCCCTGTTATCCCACTACAGAAACTTCACACCAAAATCTGAACCAAAACTTTCTTTATTCTTATCAACAATCTCAAACTTGGTAATTACTTTTTATGCTTGCAATGTTTCTAAAGATACAATTCATATACAGATATGAACACTGTGGTCTTTACAAAAAGATTCACTGCTAAGAGCAAAACTGCTATAAGCTATTTTCAGGTTCCATTTTAAAAGAAATGCAAAGTGTAAACACACTGGACATTACTGAAAGTGAGAAGATTCCATGAAGAGTTCTTTATATTTCTTAGCAAATAAAAGAGCCTCCACACAAGGTGTGCACATTCCACATGCACACATCAAGCAGACAACTTTATCCATACCAGTTTGATATCAAACTTTACAAGTTAAAATAACAGGGTTTTTCACAACGCAAAATGAAAGGAGCGGAGAATTGTAGCTTTTAAGATGGCAACAGCCTAACCAAAAATGGATGCTTATATTTCTGTCACACTTGTGTCACAGGATGCTGTGGATGCTAAAGCTATGAAGGTTTCAAAAAGAGATTGCATGAATTCACCACAACTATTGAAAACCAAATAATTAAACACCAACTCTGCGCAGACACCCTTAAGCCACATCCTGGTAGAAGCCAGTAATACTTCCATCAGACACTCAGCTATTTGTACATCCTGATACTCTTCCGTAGGCATCTGCTATCATCCATTGGCAAAAACAAGATATTGGTGTAGAAACACCTTTGGTCTGAGCTGATACGCCATTCTTAGGTCCATATTTTTGTGCCTGGGAAAAAGGAAGGTAAAACATCTAAAGCTGGTTCAACACCTACACTGTTCAGTTCCCTCATTTCCAAACACTATGTAGGGCACTTGTATGGCAGCCAAGATATTTATATAGTCACAGTTCTTAATATACTTACATCACTCATGAGAGCTGGGGAAGACACCACAAATACATAACTCTTCCTCCTTCTCCCTTAGCTGAATTCAGTCCCTCTTTCAAGTCCTACTTAACGCTTAAAATAGCTTTATGAGTAACAATTTTTATATTTTTGTACATTAACTATTATCCACAGCCTATATTATCCGCAAGAGAGGATTTGTGTTAGTCAATCTCCCTTTTGTGTATTTTACTCAGATTTTAGACAGGTAGATCTTTGGGCCTGTGTTTTATTTTTTAGTTATTTACAACCAAAGGGATTTCCTAGAAGTCATTCCACTACGCCATTACAATAGGGGGATCTGTTCTTTATCAAGTACAGGCAGCAATAACACTGCCAGTAATGCTCGGATGCCCAACAGACCAGGGCTCCCACTGTACTTGATACTGCACCACAACATAATAAAAGTAAGAGCGCTCTCTCCCTCTACAATTTAAGAATTTTGTTAGCTATGGTCTTTCTCCAACTAAAGAGCCTCCTGTGGACTCTGATCCATCACAATCACAGCGGGCAGCCAACCTTTGCTTTTCGCAATAACTTTATTTGCTACTTATCTTTAAAAACACTGCTCTTCTATAGTATTCTTAATACGCGTGCAGGAAGATTCTTTTCTTTCATATTGTGTCCAACACTAATGGTTCCTTTCGTCTGCTTACATGGTGCCAGGTACCACTGGTAATGTATTTGCACTAATTTTCTTTAAATGGCTATGCAAATGGGTTTGGCCTTCTTCCAAATTTTACTTTGCAATTTTTGTTCAAACTAGTGACACAAGACATATATGAAGTTTTTATTTAGAAATCAGTTTAGCTGCAAGATATTTGCTTCAACAAATATTTCATGAGAAGACTGTCTTCAAAGGCAAGGAATCTATTCCATTGCATGTACAAAGCAGACAAAGAACTGACAGGATGGATTGAGAAGCGCTAGAACTTTATATTAGAACGTAAGAGTTAATCTTCAAGTACGTGCTTTGCAAAGAGTACTTTGCGCTAGACAAAGATGTTGGAGACTGTTCAAACCCAGGGTTCTAGGAAAGTGTATGACTATTGACTGGGTCTGCTACCTCTGAAACTATGCAGAAGGCAACAATCACAAATGAATGAGGACCTCCACACTACAAAAACAGCCCAGCTTTCCAGTGGGAGGTTCTCCAGACCAGCTTTGATATATTATAGCTATCAAGGATATGATGTGCAGCTGAGTAATGCCAAGGTCTTTCACAGGCACAAGCACGAAGAGAAAACTATTGTCACAGACCATTTAAAAGACATTGAAGTTTTAAGTACTGTAACATGATGTAAACAAAGGCATAGTTAAAAATAACACAACATAGAAATAATGGATCAAACACAAAAGCGTGGGACAAAACAAGAGTCACACAAAAACAATGAACACAGAAATAGGCAGAAAAACTTCTTGGAAGTGGATGTCTCACATTATTTTCTCTTGGGCCTTTTTTTCCAAATAATATGAATATGAATCCACACAGATCCAACTGAAGTCTAGGTGCTAGCCTGCCAACAGGCAGGCATTGTTTTTACAGAGAGTCAACCGAAATCAGTGACTACACCTCTAAGACTGCTGGCAAACACTTCACTACAGTAGGTAAGCCTTCATCCCCTTTAATAAAGGGTTTACAACTTAGAGATAAGCTGTATGAGCTCATGTTTCTGGATAGCATTACACTATCTGGGAACACAGTTCCCATACTATTTGGTATACAGTATACACATCGTTTCCAAATTATAATAATTCCATTATCAAATCTTTCATATATTTTCTAATTGGTATTTTATCCCTGAAACACAATGCTTTAATGTATTGTCTTCAATTAAAAAAATACATAAATGTCTTTCTGTCTTATTTTGGAAAATACCAACCTAGAAGAAGATCTCAAGTCCTAAACAAAACTATTAAAATGCACCAATAATGTAATCAGTGATATCATCTACGCACCCTAACTGGTAGAGGTAGTTGGAAAACAACACTTCACACCTCTAACATCAGAAGTTCGTTCTGTTACCAAATGCATTACAAAAATGGGACACCAAAGGTGACTGGAACTGGTGGTTCCAGTCAAAAAAAAAAATGAAAGGCCAGATTCCATACCACTTCTACGAGCTCTGCAAGGTGGAAATGAAGGAAAACCAAGAAGATATGAGGATGCTGGCCATGTAACTCATTCACACACACACACCCACCCCCTTTTTTTTTTCCTGATAGACACTAACAGACACCTGTACAAACTCTCTTACCAGTCAAGCTCACTGGTAACTGAACTAGAGATATGCACCGTTACTACTTTGATCACCTTAACAGAAACTGTCCTGAATCATCCTCTAACTCGTCAATGAACCTGGCTAAGTCTTCGGCAGGGCCTCTGTGACACTAAGAAAAGCCTGTTCTACTTAAAGCACAGGCTTAGCTTCCAACCTTGGTACGGCAGGTACAGTATGAAATTACCTCAGGCATTAAACAAAATAAAAATGCTACAACAGAAAACTACAAAAAAGAAAGGTGCGTTTGTGGGGTTTTTACTGCAAAAAAAATTAACTCAAAAATCTGATTTTATTATTGTTAGACCTTCTTATACAGTTTTTTTACAGCAATCACAGGCAGACAATGATCTCTTTATGAGGACTAAATAAGATGTGAATAATTACCCTTAGATAAGAAGGGAATAATTACACTGGATTCTTTTGCAAGGTGCTTTGAGACCTACTAATGAAAAGTACTGTTAAAAGCTGTGTATTGTAAGTATGCTTAATAATTACATGAAACAAGTACAACTTTTTCTGGTGGCTAGTTATAAAAAAACCTGATTTTATTTGAAAGTTCAGCTGAACTAATTCTTATTTTCTGTGATAAAAGTGATTCAGTGAGCTAAGGAAAGTTGTACTGCAACAGTTTTCTTGGTGTAAGCTTACAACAGCAGCACTTAAATCTGTCAACTTACTGAAGAAAATGAATACTTTAAATTGTCCATCAGGGGCTCAGTATAGCTCAAAGTGAGTAGGGTTTTTATAGAAGAGTGAAATATGTTAGGGTTTTCAGAATAAACATCTGTTGGCTAGGTGAAAACAAATTCCACAGTCTGTTGTTAGAAACAGTGATGTGTCGTACAAAAAAAAAAAAAAATCTTTCCATGGAAGTCATTCACAACAGTTATAGGTATCAGTTTTCTAAGCTATTTTTAATCTCATAAACATCTGCCCCTGCATAGGCACCCTCCTCCCCCACCCACCACCTTCTTTCAGCCACCACGAAACTGATAATGACCTCCTTACAAAATTCTATTGGGGGCGTGGGGGGATATGCAATTTTTGAAATAGCTCTGCTTTGCTTGACATTCACATTGCCTGTGAAAAACGAGGCCCACTCGTGCAAATGCTCCTTATAAGAGCAATCACGTTAGGAGCTCCTGGCATGAAGCTATTTCTTGAATTAGGATTGTAGGATCAAGTTGAGAGCTAGCATCCCTAGGGATCACCATGATTTTGCTATTATGGAAAAATCTATGATGGTATTATTTAAATAATTTTAACAGAAATCTTGATGTAATGAGAAATCTGTTCCATGAACAAACCTCTTCTTTTTATATAACTCTAAGCTTAGAGTTAGTAGTTCAATGTTAGTGGTTCATATAATCATCTTCAAAGCTGTCAATATTGTATTACGGTAAAACACTTGCTATTTTGAACAAGTTCTTACGACACGGCATTTTATTAAACAGATTTTCGGTTTTAAGACTTAAATTTCACAAAGCGTCTATCAAAACAGACGTTAAAAAACAATTATTTACAGCTCCCATACTTGTAGAAAACATCCACTGCAAATACCCCTTACCTATTTAAAACATAATATGTTGCTCATGAATCAGTAACCCTCAGACAGGCAAATTTCATCGTGGCAAAACAAAACTGCCTATGACAATAATATGACTGCCATTATATTGTTTTTTTAAAAGGCAATGAAAAACCTTTTCTACTAAGAGGCCTTTGTCTCGTTCTTTTTGAAAACATGTATATCTTAGTCATGGAAGAAAAAGGGCTCTTAAATACTATGCCATCACATTTGTCTCAGGAAGTCCCTAAACCTCAAACCGCTGGAGGCCTGGCTGGTTTCCCAAAGCTTCACAGCACGCTCACCCTGTTGTTATGGTGTTTCCTAAGCATCTGCTATGTGCCACTTGCAGGAACTGGAATCTAAACTAGACGGACCTTTGATCTGGCCCCAGACAGCTGCTTTAATTGTACGTTTTACTGTTTAAATCAAATTTAAGTACTGGATGGGTAAACGATCCCTGCACTTTTCAGGAAACCTTTCGGAAGCCGAGGTGCTCCAACACGTTCGCGCACAAGCGGTTTTATTGCAAGGCGTGACGCGAGGACGCGACACAAAAGGCGGCGAAGGAGTTGCGCCGGCCAGGCGAATTTCACCGTACGGCAGGGCGAATTTCCGAGCCGCCTGCCCCCCTCCCCCGAGACAGGTAGGGAAAAATAAAGCAGAGAAAGAGAAAACAGACAAAAGCCGCCGCGCTACAGGCGGAGGGTCACAGGTGATGCCGGCAGCAGCGCCACCGCCGGACCCCGGCCGCTCGGCGGGGCGGTTCGGGGGCCCCCGGGAGCGGGCGGGGACCCCCCCCACACCCCGCCGCCCGGAGCTGCGGGTACGGCGGAAGGGTCGGGGTTCGCGGCCAGCCTCCCGCCCGCCGTTCCGGGGGAGGCTGACGGGGTGGGTGGGGGGCGGGACCGAGGTCGGCCCCTCCACGGAGGGAGGCTTATCCCGGCCGCCCTCCCTCAGGCGCGCGGGGGGACCCCCACGGAAGGGGGGGGCGGCGCGGGGAGCAGCGGCACTCCGGGACACACACACGCACACCCCCCCGCCCCAAACACAAAACCGGCTCGCTCTGCCGGCCCGCCGGTGCCCACCGGAACAAAAGACAAACAGCCCCGGAGCCGCCCGCGGCCCCGCACAGCGCCCCCTCCCTGCGCATCCCCCCCCCCCCCAACCTCCCACACTCACCTCGGCGCGGCGGTGGCGGCGGAGCGGGCAGCGGCGGCGGCCACTCGCACCCCCGGGCTCCCTCCCCGCGCCCGCCCCCGCCCTGCGCGCCTCCCCTCCCCTCCCCTCCCTCCCCGCCCTCCCGGCTCCGTCTCTCACCGCTACCGGAGCGGCGGCGGCTGGGCCCGAGTCCCCCGCCACGTGACCCCGCCACGTGACAACCACACTTCCCCGGCCCGGCTCCGCCCCCCCGTCTCTCCCGCAGCGCCGCGGCCGCTCCGCCGGGACGGGCTTTGGTTTGGACGGGGAGGGCGGCCGCCCCCGCGCCCTCCCCCGCGGAGCCGCGGGCCACCCCCGGCCCCCCCTGCAAGGCCACGATCCCTTCGTGGGGCCCGGCCAGTGCCGTGACGGAGCGACAGTGTGACGCGACGTGATAACGGCTCATTTGACAAGGGGAAAGAGCCGGGGCGGGGGGGGGAAGGCCAAAGCTGCCGCCCCCCTCAGCCCCTTGCCTTCCTCACCCTGCTTTGAAAAATCTCACCATGCCTTTCGGAAAGCCCAGGCTGGGTGATAAGGAAGCGCCTGGAGCGGACTTTTCCCTCCTGCCTGCCTTGCGGGGGATAACCCAGCGGGAAGGAAGAGAAGTCGGTGCCAATAGCTGGGGCAGCGCACGCCTCCCAGCAAAAACTGCCGCCGCTGGCACCACCGTGTTCCTGCATTTTGACTTAAAAAGCCACAGCGAGTGAAAGTTAACCGTGTTGACCACCACCCCATCCTAAGCATAACCTTTGCTTCCAGAAAATAATGCTTACGATAACGAGTCGAGGGGGTGTCTTCTGCGAGAGAATGCCTCTATCCTCAAACTAGGCAATCCAGGATACAATGCAGGGATGCCAACACTGCAAGACCTGGCAGGGCCTCAGTATGAAGGGATCTGTATTGCAAACAAACTCTGAGGCTGTATTCTGGTATCACATTCACTGCACATTCTCTTTCTTCAGAAAGGAGCAATGAAATGCCTAAACATAAAGAGCGCAGCACAGTAGTTCAAGGAAACCAGGAACAAACTGAAACCATCAGCTCTTAAAAAGCCATCTAAAGAATAGTACATGGGGAGCAAGAAGTGAAAAGGCCCAATGCCCTGCTGGCTTTAGTAATCAAAACTTACTGACCATTTCAGAAGCTAAAAAGGTAAATGTTTTTCCACACACTCTTCCCCAAAGCTCCCTGTGGATTTTATCTTGCAACCTATAGCAAGAAGAGGCCAAACTTTGTGCCAGAGGACCAGCGAGGCCTGTGAAAACCTGGAAGACTGAAGCCTGAGATAATGTGTTATAGCTGGCTATAGGTTTTGTCTGTTGAATTCTCATCTAGAAAAAAGTAGCTTTTTTATTGAAGATTTTCAGTTGCACTACACAGGCTAAACCCTTGGGCATCTCTTAAAGGTAGAACAACTGTCCTATAGCTAAAGTGCAGTAAGTTATGAGGGGGTTAGGGCTCCATTCCTGGGTGCATTACAGCAGTTATTATGAACTGGTGAGCTGTGTCCCTGAATTACCTCCTGGATATCTGCAAAAGACAACCACCACCACGACCACTTGCCTTACTGGTATTTATTACATTTATTCTATTGGGATTACTTCTTCGGTAAAAAATTTTGAAGAGCCAAAAACAGTTAAAACCACTGTATCACTCAATTCATGTGTTTAACTTAAGCCATCTGTGCCTTAGCTCAATTCCTAATTTACAGGCCATCGTAAGAATTAAGTTTCAGTAGTAAAGCAAAAAAAACATCATAGAGATGTTTCCAAAACACAGCTACAGCTTTAACCCCCTTTGTAATCCCCTCCTCTCCGCCCATGGCTCATTAACTACAGTGTAATGGTGTCACCTACTAGTCCCTTCTCTCAGCGGTATTAGTAGTTTTCTGTAGCTGGGTTCAGAATCACAGGCAAGAACTATGTCTGGTAGTTGTTCACCAGCCTCTAAAAACTATGATCATGACTTTGAGCGATACCTTGCAGGAGTCCTACCCATGCTGTACCCTATTATGTGTTCAGGACTGAAGGAAAATACACAGGAAGATGAACCCTCTTATCATTGCTGCAGCTCATTCTATCAACATAACACATTTCTTTTCCAAAAAAACAAATGCACACAGACGCACAAGGGTCCCAGGAACTAGAACCAGATGCTTCAAGGCCATGTTTAAATCTCACAGCAGAGGAGCAATTGCCCATCTTTTTCGTGTGAATCAAGAAGACCTGATTACGCATCAGGGATGCGTATAAATGCAAAGGCAGATCACACTTAGGAAAATACCACTACTGCATTTGTGCAACTGCTATTTTGTATTTTTTCTGTGAATAAAGGACAATCAAGATTTTAAAACCCACTTAATTCACACTCCAAAGTATTTTTTTAAAGACATTGCCAAAATGCAGAAAACTCAAAGAGGAGAGACAACCTTTTCCTTCACTATAGTCTACTCCATCCCTTCCACCAGTGTAATATGCTTGACCTAAGCCACCGGTTCATTATATTATGGAGCTAACAGCATAAACATTTCAGTAGTACAACTGCAATATTTAGTGCAACTTCAGCAGTACAAATGAATAGAGAGATTAGCCTAATATTGTGTTATCAAAATCCTATCATGCAACATTGTTAATTTTATTATGAGGCCTAAAAACCCCACTTTTTTTTTAGAGCTGTGTTTCTACTCGCTTCTTGGTATTACTGATCTGAAGAAAAGCTTAGTTGTAGTTACCTAGACAACTTGACTGGATAATAAAAGATCAGTCAAGAAACTGTACAGAAAAGTTAAGTTCATTTTTACTATTGGATTATTGTGAATTTAAGGTCAAAGCCAGCAAGACATATGCCTGCTCAGAAGGAACTCAGCACTGTTCATTTCAATCATGAACAGGCCTATGCTTTTACATCTTATCCAGCTGTGAGAGTAAGCAGCTACTCCAATATCTGTCCATTTCTATAAGCCATTCATCCCATATTCACAACCCTCTAAGGAACCAAAAGCTGGCCTCTTTTTTCAGGAAGATTTTCTTGTAATACCTCTTATTTTTTAAGGGCAGACACCTTTAAAATAACTAGCTATGACCATTCATGAAGCAGATGATAAATCCCACTTGTCTATGAGCAACTACGTGAACTTTTTTGAATGTTGAAATTTTATATTTCAAAAAGAAAACACAAGGAAACAATTTCAACTCACCTTCCTTAGTCTACCCAACTGGAACATCTCAAATTTTTTTCTCTTCAGGTAAAATAATCACATTCTCTCACATTAAACATTTTCACTGCAGGCACGGGGTTTTTTTTTCCATGTCATTTCACTTTTCATGATTTCTTCCCCATTCAGAAGCTCACTCTTTTCATGCTCATTTATACAATTTGTGTATGTTGGGACAGAAAAAAACCCACAGGACTTGGTTGCCCTCCAAATGCAAGCAACATTAGCACTGCAGAGAACAAAACTGTGATCTCTGCAGGCATTTTCACAGAACTGGTGAGCTGACAGTTCTCTATAAACTCTTTATATGTAAAACCAAGGGTGGTTGTTTTTTTTTTTATAATACAGTCACTTCCTAGGGGTGGTTCATATGCTCAAGGAGAAAGGGAAAGCACACCTGAAAATAATAAAATGTAACCATTATTGTTAAGACCCTTTTGAATCCCTTAGTTTAACTCAGAGCTTTTTTTATTTGTTGTGTTTTTTTTTTAAGTCTCTTTTGGGGATAATCAATCTCATCCTAAAGACAGTTCAATTTAAATATGCAGATCTATAAGTCCAGATAACTAAGGTAGGAAAAAGGAAAATCAAAAGCCAGTTCCTGAGCTACCCAAGGGAAAAGTAGCCTGTTTCTACAAAAAAAAAAAACCACAAAAAAACAACTGTTCTTGCCTCTGTCAGGTGTAATCATTAGCAGGTAAGCAAAATGAGTTCAACACTGGGATGCAGTTAAATCCACACTCAAGCCTCACTGTTATAAAAACTTATCAATGTCTTAAGTTCAACAAACTTATATGCCTAAGTACTTGCAGGGCTGAGGTCTTTGCATTGGAAGCTTGCCCTGACTTCCTGAAAAATGTCATTTAAATTCTATTTAAACTGCTAATAGAAAAATATATTTTATTCCATTTCAGTCTAGAACAGAGGTATATAGGGAAATCCTGCTCATACCTCTCATTGCTTTTACCATCTACAAGAGCTGCCTCCATCAGACCGCAAGTACCTTTTTTTGTTGCTAGCCAGTGACTTTTCAGAAGACTGCATCAGTATTGCTGCTCTACAGCTCCCAAGTTGGGCTTTCCCAATGTTTAGTAAAACAGATGTGGAAGGATGTCTAAGCTCAGGGTAAGATTTTGGTAAAAATTTCTTTGAAATATAGGCCAAACACTGTAGAAAGCCCATTAATATTTACAGGTTTCAAGACGACAAAATTCTCCAATTTCAGTTGCCCAGCCTGAAGTGTCTCTGGCTGGCAGTACTGGATGGATTTCTTCAAATGCCCCTGCCCCTCCTAGATGTAGGGAATTCTGGTATGTTTGAACAAACAGATTTCTTTTGAGCCCAGGGTCCATCAGTGGTACTATTCATCAGTATGAAGACATTGAAATTTAGCCTTTTAGTTCAGTTTGTTTCCATCACCATCTGTTTAAATATCATTTAAAATAATCAAGTAAAGATATTAAAGGATTCCCAATAACTATATCTGCTACACAATCAAGCAGCCTAAAACTCAAATTAAGGTATGTCATTATTTCACTCCAGTTTCTCAGTCCTTCAGCAAAGAAAGGGAAGGGAAATACCAAAAACCCCTAAATTAGAAGAAATTGTAAAAATTACAAATAGTCTTTGTGTTGCAAAAAAAAGGACACAAACAGTTCAAATTGCGGAACACTACCTCACGGGACCTAAACTGGAATAGGTACTTAAGTGTCTTGTGTCACATAGGAAAACTGTTCTTGTAGGTGCCTCTGTTATTCTGTCTTCCTCCTTCACCTCTATCTGGATTCCCAGCATGAATGAATGTCCTATTTTTAATGCACTGAAGAGTTTCACATGCAAACTTACTTTTTTCACATGCAAATCTATTCACTTGTACTTCTACACACAAACTTAACTCATTTTTGTTTGCTTTATACACTCAACTGATTCCAAAAGGCATTTTCCTTTTGATGTACCTAGCCTTGCAGTTTTCCTCTACCACAGAGGAACACATCAGAGAAAGATAAACAAGTCAGCTTGCCTGGGCAGATTCCCCCAAAGAGCAAGGATTTCCTTGATAGCTGAGAAGAACAGCCGGGCTGACTGACGATTAACCAAACACTCCAGTAAACTGCCTGTTCGCTCCAGCTTCCTCCTGCCTCATTTTTGTTGTGGAAGCAGCTCCAACCTTCAAGATATATTTTTTCCCCACCTTCTTCACGGAGCTTAATGCATCATCAACAAGGAACACAAGATATCATCCCAGGATACCAAAAGAACAGACATATTAAAAGCAGCAACACTTTTTTTAAATTAAGTTTGCCAACCATAGCATATATAAGAGAAGACATTGTACCTGCATTCAAGAAAGGGAGCAGTAAGGGCAAGCTTAGAGTTATCCATCTCGTGTGAACAGCACAGAAGGAATTGAAAAACTTTTTGTAGATAAGAACAAATACACTTTAGTAAATAGGAAAATGGGACAATAGTTGAACACATTCACCATTCATCAATTACATACACCAAGTTGAATAGAAATGCGACTTCTGCATTTTTTTCCTTCATCAGATAACTGATGTGCTAAACACGGGAAATACATTAATTTTTTTTTTTACTTTACTTAGTATTTCAAATGGTGCCACACAAGATATTAATTAAACTGAAGAGAATTAAGTACAGATGGCAAGGGATGGGAACTAATAAGGATGGCAGTGGATGGTTCTCCACAGAAAACAGACTGAAGAGATACTATAAATGGGGTCCCTGAACAATCAGTCATTATACTCACCTTTTTAATATTTTTGTTATCTGACCTTAGAACAAAAACATGAGTGTGCTGATGACAAGCCTGAGAATCATCAACACAGCCTAGAACCAGCATATATATATAATTCAGAAAAAAAATGGATGACCCACAGAAGCAGGCTAATGAAAAAAGGGATGAAATATGATAGTAGAGAGTTCAGAATAGTGAACTGAAGGACTTACAAATGTTAATTTTAAACTGAAGGCATCAACTTAAAAGCGAGGAGGAAAAAATCTGTATCTGCCAGTATGCAACAGAGCATCCGTAAGGCATCAGTCTGATGAGATCATGAAAAAGGCTAATAGTCCCAGGATTTCCAAGAGAGATCTGGAATATAAATGCTACTGCACTGGTACTGGAAAGACTTTACCTAGAATTCTGCATACAGATGTGATCAATTACATTGAAGAATGATAAATTAAATTTGAAATGGGTACAGAGAAGGGCCAGGAGAAACAGACATGGTTCTATGTATGTGTTACTCTATTAAACAAACACAGTCAATTTTTGCCTATTTCATTTGCTATGTCAGGTTAGGCCCACTTCTTATGCATTACATAAAAGGTTTAGCATTATGAAACCCTAGTTCAATATGAGACCTTTGAATATGTCTACAATATAAAAAAAACAATTAATATAACTTTCTCAGAAAAGCCTCCATTAGAATATTTAAAAAAATAGCAGCTGGTAGAAATAATTCCAAGGTCCTGAGGCTTTTCAGTCAACTGCTTTAATGGCTAAACTATAAATTTATATCTTTTTTATCTTAAATCTACAGAGACCCATGCCATCTATATATATTCTTCAAAACCTTGTATCATTTCAAAATATGGTCTCATGAGCAGTTCAAGTAAGAGGACAGCACAGCAAAGCCTAAGCAATCCTTTTTTTCCAAAATTAAACAGAGACAACATTCAAATATAAAAATAGAGAGTTCTTGAAAAATATGAAAGAATAAGAGAAAAGCCATCAAAATATTCAAGGTTTTAAGCACCAGAGTTCTAACAGCAGCTTATCACCAGAGTCGCCAAATAGGTATCCTCTGTACTACCACCAGTAGAAAATACAACAAATGCAGAGGTTGCTGCAAAATCAAATGTTAATTCTTAAAAAAAAAAACAACCAACATAATTACAGGACAATACCTGCATTTGCTGTGGGTAGTCCTTTAAAAGGAACATGATTAAATATTTAAGTCCTTTTACTCCACTGAAAAAATAATTTCAATCTAGATTTAACAGTAGGAAAATACATTGCAAGTATATGATGAATATACTGATTTTTTATATTTTCTATGGTTTTAGCAAAAGATATACAACAATAAAAAGCAGCTCTATATACAAAGAAAATAAACCCCTTACTTTCATGAATGCCTGATTAGCAATCTCACTGATCATTTTAATCCCAGTTTTAGAAGGACACAAAATAAATTCCAGATGTGAAAGGTCTGGTTATCCTTATTAGCACCCCAATTTCCTATGTTTGTTACCCCTTGAAACCCATCCCCCCCGACCTGCTTGAGGCTTACAGTGATGCTACTCAGTGCAAGGACTGCAAAAGCATCCATTTCCTCCCTACATTGTAAGAAATATTATTGGGTAAGGAAGGATATCTTTCTCACAAAAGGTAGCTACAGTGATTATCTATACATAGTGCACATACATATATATGCACACACAGAGACGTGGGGGGAGAGTGGGGGAAAGAAGAGGAGAGCAAGGGAGAGACACACACACACACACACACACACACACACAGAGTATTCCTAACCTGTCACTCAGAATTGCAGTTAGGCCAGAATGTGATGCTATGAAGACCTAAGAATCTTTGACAGCAATATTTAACATGCATGCATGTAACCCTACATACCTACATAAGGTCTCCTACAACTGAATGCATATTTTCCTATGTACGTTATGAAGTACTGCAACATTTACTTTTACTAGAGAATATTTGTATTTTAACAGGAAGAGCACGCAGGACAGACTTCCATTGCACATTTTGTATTGACAGAACACAAAGCAAGGCCACAGTCCTGTTTAGTAGGAGTAGCAGAAAAATAAGGACTCTTATCCCTATTTTACTGACAGGAAATCTACATTGGAGCAAAAGAAAGCTACCCCCTTGAGAACATAGAATAATGTCAGACTCTTCACTTCTCCACTAGGTCATACTAGTTAAAGGTGAGCTATTCTTTAAGTGGTGAGATAGTTCTGTCTGGGAAGGGACGATGTTAACAACCTTATTTTGGTGAGACTAATTTTCACAGCTCTAGTAGTAAGACATAAGTAGAAACATTACTACTAAATGTAGTGCTTAGTATCTCATATGATCAGGTCTTGAAAGCTAGCAGAACAACTCTGAGTAGTGAGTTCACTGCACTTGATAATAAGTTCACATTTGCATCAACAAACACTTAATTGCTTTGCAAATATTTGCTTTGTATGTTAATCTCTTTTTAATGATTTTCTTACCAACATCTGGAAGAAATTGGAACTAACGACTTGGCCTTTTGTCTATGTTCTCAGTACTAGTTACTCAATTTACATGTATTTAAGTGGCTGCTTCATTAAAAAAGATGACTTGGTGCCAGAGATCACACTTAGAATGAATTGCATTCAATACTTACTGGTGCACACACAAGTTATTCTCGTATGTATTTTTATTTTCATACTTTTAGAAGAGAAGAAAATTAAATCTGTATATTACCCTTTTAATTGTACATGTTACTTCATTATTGCTCTACTTCATGCCGTCACAGACTTCACAAATTGCATGACCATCGCCGTTACATACTGGGTGCTAAGACAAAGGAGAGAAGTACCCATTCATGTTGGAAGCAGCAGTTTTTAAGATGGAAAATCCAGACTTTGGCACTCCCTTGACCCAACAGTGAAAGTTTCCAGCATATTCAACTTAAGGTTCTGCCCTAGACGTTCAAGGCAATCCTCATGACTAGTAAAAACTAAAATATTGGCACAAGCAATTAATGTTAAGCTAAGCAAGGATAAAGTGTTGCCAATGTCTGACCACTAGTCTTAAATTTAGGTCATTTATATCAGTCTTTTCTCTTTGTTTCTATGACTTGTTTTGGTTATGATCTTCATGTAACTATGACAATAATGAAAAGAAGTCACTACATGAAAGCCTCCTTCACTGTTTCAAACTGAGAGGTGTAGCAGGTTGCTTCTTGCAGTTAGCAATTCAAACAATAAAAGTTCTTTCCAGCACCTTTGCAGTTGTTCTTGTTTGGTAGTATATTTATTCTACCTCATTTCTTGTTTTTTTAACTCTGCATATTGAAAAGACAGTTTCAGCTTGGTCTAGTTTTTCATACTTGTAGCAAACAACTTTAGGAAGCACCTTCTGAAACACATACACCCTCAGAATCCCTCCTTCCCACTCCCTATAGCTCCTTCTGGCTCCTGCTGTCACACAGAAGGCTAAACAGGCAGAAATGGCTTTTTAAAAAGCTACTCAAAGCCAAAAGGGGAAACATTTACTAGTTCCAAGACTTCAGATTCCTTGGTCCTCCTGACAGATTTGTTCAGATGCTTAGCTTTGCCCACTCCTCATCCCTACTGTCCTGCTCCTCCCAAACACTGCAGCTGCCTTTGCCGAAATAGCAACTTGGCCAGCAGCAAAAAGCTGCCACAGTCCCGTCTCACTGACCTCACCATGGCTGCGCTTGACAATATCAATTTCAAACACTCCTAAAGAAACCAGGCCTTTTTTCTTCCGTTTTATACTGACTTTATAACTTTCCCAAAATTAAAATATATTAGTCTCAGTTTAGACTAAAAGCAAAATCAAATGCAAGGAGCATGCTTCATATGACAGCTGAAGATAGATATTTCTTTCATATCCTAATTTCAAGCTCATTGATGATATAGAAGGCTATCATTATTCCAGGGTTACTCATTGCTGCTGAATCTCTAGCTTCTGGTATACCTATACATCTAATGATATACATACCATACACATGCAAAAGACATTTTACACCCAATAAAGTTGCCAATGTAGAATCCCAAGATTAAAAGGAAGCAAAACTACACAATCATTCCACATGGAAAAGTGGTCACATCCAGGACAGAAGCAAGGTAGAATAATATGCATAACATTAAGAAAACTTGCTCTCCCAGTCCTCATCATATGTTGGCTCTGATGATAAATACAGGACCTTTTGTAAGCCAATGAAGTTCTAATTAATTGCAAGTACATTTTTAGATACAAAGTTAAAATTGAGTGCAATCTCTCTCAATTTTGTCATCATGCTCCTTTTGATCTTATTCAATATCAGAATTAACAGGAAACGTTAGTTACAAGTCTAAAATACTCTTCCCCCTCTTTCCTACCTTCTTTCTCTTTTGACCTCCCATCTCTCCCCTCTAGCTTTGAAGCATCAGGAACACAACACACAAAAGCTGACAGATTATAGAGGTTTGCTTAGTACGTTTACCTCTCCCTACTGACAGCGTTATCAGCTATGCCAACATTGTAGAAGTGTGCCAAACTTTATCTGCAAGCGATATCTTCACAGCTGCAAGTGTACCCGTCGTTCTGCACGTCCTGTAATTTATGACTGGGTCCATCTTTTCCTGTAATAGAAGAGTTAACAGCTGTATAGCTCTGACAGCCAACTCCTTCAATCTATAGTCATGCAGAAATTTTGCTTGCTGTTTCTTTCCTAAGGAGCTAGTTTTATGGCTAATCAATTACCTGTCAGTTCTGGTGTTGCGTGGGTTTTCTTTGGTGTGTTCAAGCACATTCCTGCATGGGTATTATGAGTCTGCTTTCCTTTTGGTAAAAGAAAAATATTATTTTGAAAATGACATTTCTTCCAGAACCTTATACTTGTTATTGTTACTAACATCTAGAATTGCTCAAGCACAAAAAGCTAAAAGCTAACAATACTCTAAAATTTTCAGGTTTTAAGTTTGTTCACTGGACAGCAATTTTACAGTCCTTTTTTATTCTATAATCAATCTGCTTATTACTGCTACAAAATCAGAGGAGAGAAAATTACTTTTTCTGTCTAATATGAAAAATACAACCACTAATATCCAAGGTAATAGGATTTCCCCCCCCCCATATTAAAACTTAACTGGTAGGTGTTGTGGGTTTTTTGTTTAGGGAACATACCGAATATCACCTTTATATAGGTATAAACCAATAAAGCTGTTCGCTTTTGGGGGTAATGAGGGAAAGACTTTCTATTCATCTCATTTATATGTACTATTAGCAAGACTGTAGGGATACAGATGCAGAAATCCCCAGTGCAGACTGAAATACAGTAAGACTAAATTGCAGTTGTATATGCCTTCCATACGGTATGGCGCATGCGCTCTGAGGAACAGGTACCCTACAATCACATGCATTTTGTATGATGAGGAAATAAAGAGAAAAAAACTTCATAAAAGTTACTTCTGGCTGTATCAACAGTATCTTCCTATGATTTACGCTCACTAAAAATGATGTAACTAATAGAGAGAGCAACTCCTAAGGTAGGCTAGTGGTGTGGAGATAAGAGACCTACGAGTAACATCAGACGGGAAGACCCCATGTCAGACACATCATTTTAATCTAACAGGACTGTGCACCTAAGCACAGAAAGAAAACATTGGATAACTAAACATCTAAGATATTTCAGAGCTAAAGATACTACACTCCAAAATCTCCTACTGCAAATATCTTTCTAGAAGGATCCTTTGAAGTTGAATGTTCATCTCTCACTGAAAGCATATCCAGAGAGAAAGATATTAATATACCAAAGCATGGTTAAGTCACAACCCACTATTGCCCATGCTGCAGCAATTCTTTAAAAAGCCGTTTAAAATATTGGTAAGAGCTCCCCTTACTGGTCTGCCTTCAAATTGTGAAAACCTCAGTCATTAAAATCTTTTTATATGAAACAAAGATAGGTAAAATATTACTTCCATTACACATTAAAAAAAATCCACATCATATTTCTATCAGAGACCCTATTTTTTAAATTTCTTATTAGTTGTTAAGTCATAAGACCAAAGATAATGACTTAGTTTAGGAAGAATTTATTCTTCCATCATTATGAATCCTTAATTTTGTACCACACATGTAAGCCTTGCCAAGGTCTGAATTACAAAACAAACACAGACATGCAATTCTGACATACTGAGTAATGCCTCATTTCACAGTAACCACCACCAGCTTTAATGGGATAATTTGTGGGATAATCAATGAGTCAGTGCGGGAAAAGGATCAGAATCTGCTGTGGAATTGGGAACTGCAAAAAGACTTATTACAAAAGCTTTCTGTTTTCTTCAGTGGCCTGCTACCAGGTTGGAAGAGCAAAATATACTTCTCAGTCTGTTTTGGTTTATATGATTAAGGACTTGCTGATTTTATACACACACACATTTATATAAACGTTTTTCAGAGCCCTACTTTTGCAAGCTCAACCTAGGCTGACCTAATTTCAGGGCTGACTGAAATTGGTCACCTTTATGGTGATGATGCCAACTAAGAAAAAGTATCAGTCAGTAACAACACCATGAAATACCATTATCTTCAATTCACAGTAAACAATCCTGTTCATGCATAAAATACATGTTGTCTAGTTTGCTCTCACATACTTGAGGCAGCCCTACAGTTAACTGCAGTGAGAAAAACCAGTAAAATCTGATGTTATGCTGCATTAAAAAGAAAAAACATCAGAAGATATACTTTTGAATATACCCTACAATTCTGGGAAGACTGCAAAATAAGATTTCTTAATGTACAACAGCACTTAGATAAGTTTTTGCATAGCATATCACGCTAGCCATCTAGCTCTCAGCACTGTGCTACATCGAACAAAAACCAAACTATCATTATAAGCACATTAAATTTCTAAACAAACACAAACACTCTATTCTCCATTCCAAATGGATGCACATGCCTACCTTTTTATGAAACAACACTGGCAGTCTAGCTACAAAGTCAAATCCACTCAATCTGGGTTCTCTCAGGTAGAACAGTGGAATTCCCTGAAGCATTCTCTATTTTCTTTCAAGTTTTCTTTCTTGAGGCCACATCCATTTTCTCCACTGAGTGCTGGTTGTTTCCTCCTTTACTGCACTGGACAATTATTCTCCCTGGGCTAACTGTTGTATCAGAGAGAAGGAAAGGTGACTTATGCACTGGTAACAGGCTAAGAAATTCATTATAATCCCTATCTATACTGATTAATTCAGGGTCATCTTCCTTGTGCTGCCTACCCTCATGTTAAAAAAACCACCCCCTTATCCCACAATTTCTAAATGTATCTAAATATGCGACAGCATTTAGGCTTATTTGCTTTTGTGGTACACTATGGTCATATTACACAGCTTTCTTTGAAGACCATTAATAAATAATCCAAGGCTTGAACAAAACCCAAAACACCAAATAGTGTAATTTTCAATAAAAAAAGATATGCTATTTTGTTATTTTAATAGGAAGCTGCATTTTCAGTTTCCACCAACCTCTTCCCATTTAACATAAATACTCTGCTTGCATTGTTCACATTCTCTTACCTTGCTTTAGAGATCTCTCTCATCTTTCTGTCAAATATTACTCTTTAGCCTCTGCATTTGTGTTAATGGAAATGCTATTTATAGGCCTGTTCAAAGTTACAGTAACCACCCAAGAGCAACTGCTGACATCACAAAAGGCTTTTTTAGAGCTAAGTATAAATAAGCAGCAAGTCAGAAGTGAAGTTCAAATATGTGTCCTTTAGGTAATTACTCTACCATGCTCTTCCTCCAGTAGACAAGATACTTTCAGCTCATGTTGAAGGCAAAAAGTGAAGCACCAGCTCAACCCTTAGTAGTGAAGGCCCATCAAGATAAAATTTGCTGCTTCAACAAGAAGCAACAAGAAGTCTGTCATTCAGGCCCTACCTTTGCTTCTCAAAGGGGCCCTGAGCAGAGTACAGTCCCAAAGCAAGACAGCAGCAAAAAAGTGAACTTTTTAGCTATGGATAAAAATGTTAAATTAACATAAAATATTCCAAATACCACAAGAGCTGATGTTCTTACCATATGAACTCTTAGCAAAACATGTATATACATATCTCCTCAACCTTTTATTCTCAGATGCTTCCAGCCTTTAAAAAAAAAGATACTCTTAACACAATGTTTCATTCCAAGCTCCACTCACCAATAATATTTCACACCTAAATGAAAGCCAACAAAAACATTTAAAATCTCTCAGTGTAAAATGTTAACTATCTCAAAATGTCTTGATATTGATAAAGTTAGTATCTACTTTTCTCCCATCTGGGATATATATGTGTATATATACACACACACCCCTGTATGTATTTTTAAAAGCATGTAAGTTCCAGGATTATATGCATTTAAAAAAGTGTGCCTTTCTGAGGTCCCAGTTTATTCAACCCCAGAAACCCTTGGATGTTTAAGGTTTTTTTTAATATGTGTACATACTCAAGTTCTAAAAGCTTCCTCATTGGATTTCCTTCACCATTTTACATGATTCAAGACCCTTTTTTTGATAGAAACTACAAAGAACTCATCTCCTTAGACCCCATAAGGAGATACCAATTTGCTTCTTTATACCTTTCCGTATAAAGAAGGTTTATTCTTCCAGCAGAGAATCAGTTAGACCTGGTTAGGTTGCAGGAAGGATTAAGTCTTGACAAGTTTAGAAGTTAAAATCTATAAATGTTTGCTTGGAAAAGACTGAGAGCAAAGAGTATAAGAATGCACATCTAACTGTTTAGTTTATACAGTTTGGAACTCCTATCCCTCTGTGTTACCTAAGCCATTTATCACTGGAAACATAACTGGAAATATAACCTAAGACAGGTAATGCAACAATAAAGCTCTACAATTAACCTGGAGAAAAAAAAGCAAGAAATTTACCATAGACTTAAAAGGAAAATCACAACAGAAATGTAGCACTAGGCATACTAAATAGAGAGAAGTTTAACAGGTGTAATTCTAACATGACTTTTTAAATACTGTCATTTGAAAAGAGAGTTGAGGGATCATTTACCTTTTATCAAAATCTGGATGGAAAATAAACTAGGATTCCAAAGAAAGGATATAAGACACTTAAATTGTGTTAAGCTATCATGCCATGTTAAGACTACTGATTATCACTCCATTAAATAAGCATCCAATAATCTTCCACAATATAACAGTTACATGGGCAATGTTTGACCAGGCTCAAGAATGAGGTAAGGAACCATAAACCATTCATAGAAGATTTCAACTGTTTATTTCAAGTGAGATGCGGAGCTGGTTCTTGATCTGCATGACTGGAGAGGCATCCACTAGTAAAAGAAAGGGATGGAACAACTTGGACCAAAACCCCTTGTTCTATACAGTCAGAGAGAAGGGCAGGTACCAGAAACCACATGAAGCTAAATTCCACAGAGCTATTTGCTCATCCACATGAGCTGGAATATATGCAATTCTACAGAACTTTCTTTGGACAGCTTTTTGATTAGAAACATCTAATGAAACTTTCTCCTGAAGCTTCCCTATTTGGGGCGGGGAACAAAACTAACAACTAATCTGATGTCTACCAGACAAGAAAAAAGCAACAGTGGGAGAGTCAGTAAAGAAAACTGTGCCTTAGAAAAGCCTATTTACACTTGGTTTTCCCGCAAAAATAAAAAGATGGCATCTATCTGATGTACGTGAGCAGCTCTGAAAACCAAGCTTCCCTTTGAAGTCATATCCTAGAAGTCTTTCATTTAGAAATTATTACTTAAAGATCCAATATATTTGACTATTTTGAGTAGGGAGCAGGAAGTAGGATAAGAGAAGTGGTAATACATGTTATTCTTCTTGTTTCTGTATCAATATCTGCCATATTTGTAGAAAACTTCACAGGTTTTATCATCATGCACTAGCTAACTTACTAAATAAGCCATTGTCTGAGATAGTGAGTTAAAAATACAGTGTAAAAACCCCCTATGAAATTATGAGGCTTTTTCCTTGCAGCAAAGTGCAAAAGGGGAGGAAGAGCTAAGCTGAAGGGACAAAAACAACCCAAACAAACAAAACAAAAAAAGAAACCACAACACAAAAAAACCCCGAAACAAAACCAGCTTTTTTCTTCACAGGTAGAGCAACCAAGTATTTATTTCCCCTTCCTGATCACACAGCTTACTGTGACAAAGTATTAGCTTCAGTGGAAAAATACAATTCTGTCTAAAGAATTAGTCTCCCATTTACATTACACCTTTAATTTGCTATTGTTGATATGCAGGTAATCAGTTTACAATTAAAATAGGATGATCTGGTGTAATGAATTTTGTTGTCCCCATCCCTCCATATCTCTGCCTCCCCTCCAAAATACTAGACTCACCCTTCTACTCCCCAAACCCAGAAAGCACAGCCTTGGTAAAAGTAGGCAAGTAGTATGGGGCATCTGTAAAATGTTTGGAAAAAAAAAAACCAAACAAAACACTCCCACCCCCACAAGAGAACACACCAACTTTCATTTTGGTGTATAAAA
Source organism: Phalacrocorax carbo (assembly GCF_963921805.1). Taxonomy (NCBI): domain Eukaryota; kingdom Metazoa; phylum Chordata; class Aves; order Suliformes; family Phalacrocoracidae; genus Phalacrocorax; species Phalacrocorax carbo. Next base: position 61,755,413 of record NC_087515.1, on the reverse strand, counting down.
CCCATTAAGTTAAAGCAGTATCGGACCATGTCTTCAACTTACAGAGATGTTCCATCAAGCACAGATCACACTTTAACAGACATTCTTTACATTCTATCAGTCACACTATAACCATATTTAACCAATTCCACAGGAATGTAACATGTCAGAGGAGTTCATATACCACTCCAGTACAGAAACACTAATTTTGAGGTCATACCATCTTGTAAGATAAAAAATCCTAAAGGAAAAACAGAGACCATACATCAAAAATTCTCTAGGCCACTCCTCAAGTACATCATTTTAAGGATTTTAATAAAGATACCATTATCTTCCAAATGAGAAATAAAATCCAGTTTGAATATTTTGTCTATGAAGATGATCCATTTTCTAGAGTAGCCACTCCTGTGTAGACCTTACTAACCGCAGTGTATCTACTAAAACAGTAACAACTCAAGCTATTGAAATTCACTATTCAAAACTCACAGCAACCTCATTTCTCTAGTCTTTTTACTTCTGAGTAATAGGAAAAGAGTTCTGGTCCATTAACTCTCCCACTCTCTCCTGGAGGAAGTTAACCAACTCGGCTAACACAAAGACATGAGTGTCATCCAGGTCTTGTATGATGAACTTCTTTCCCAACGCATTTGACTCATCCAAGTAGAGCAGAAACTGCTTCATTGCTGGGTCACTGTAGAGACAAACACACATCAGATCCCACCTCATTGTAATAAGATACACTTAAAAACAAACAGAAAACCCACCCTTTGAAGACACTGACAAAGTTCTTTGGGAGGTTAATATTAATTTCAAGAGTTGCTCACAATTTAAAGAAAGTTTATGAAGCTACTGAAAAAGTTGTTTCCTTCACAATAGTAATTGCTTGGGTTACTTTAGAGATACAAATAAACTGATAACAAAGTCTAAAGAAAAGAACTGGCTACTTGATTGGCAGAGAAGTGTCCCTATGCTGCTGTTAAAGCAGCTTAAAAAAAAAACAACCAAGAAAACCCCAACAAAACCAACAACAAAAACACCAAACGAAAAAACACCAAAAAAACCCCACCACCAAAACCCAACCCAACCAACCCTTAATGAGGCAAGTTTGAACTTATATTTCTATCTTCGGAAACAGCACCGTAAAACCATGTTTCTTAAAGCATATCTTTGTTTAAAGGAAACCAAAACTCAAAACACAGCCCTCACTCAAGTAGTATATCACAGGGTAAAAGTGGTCATGTATGAATTCTACATTTATCACACTGCATCTGACCAGTGCCTTCTTTTTCATGATGTCACCATGTAAGTTAAATTTAAATGTTCAGATGAAAACGTTTTGGAAGTATGGAAGTTACAGGTGACTGAAACAGCTGCATTACACTAAGCAGCTAGATAAAGTGTCTTCAAAATACAAGCTTTTTGATCCACTGAAATTTTGAAGAATTCAGACAATATTATTCTCATACTAGTTTTACAAAATAGGAAAAATGCTCTTTAGTAAAACTTAGCATATGATTGCAACAACTGATGAAGAATATGCGCAAGAAATATGGGAAATTGCAGTCATGTAGGTCAGGACACTTTCCAGATTATGGACATAGTTGTTTTGGCAGCACAGTAATTTTTAAAAAGAATTTGTAATAACATAGTAAATCTTAAAAGAATTCTTTGGCTAACCTTCTCTCTTTTAAATGCAGTATGAGGACCAATTCTCCCTCACCTAAAAGCATATGTGGCACAAAGGCAGGCACTGTAAGACCAAACCCTTCTCCTGCCCCCTACCCAGCAACACAAAAAACAATCTTTAATATTGGCCTCAAACCTGCAGAAGCAAGACTAGAATTAGTACAGAGTAAATGCTAATACTGAGTGGGATGTGGTCATCAAGCTGAATAAAAATACACAGATCTTTAGGTTTATGTAAAATAAACACATAAGGTGCAAAATACAATATTCTGCTAACTGCTTGAGATTTTAGAACTTCTTGCCAGGCATCAGTCGAGAATTCTGCTCTGGGCACCCTTACATACTCAGCTGCATGCAGGCAATTTATCATGCTTCAGAAGGTTTGTGACGGTACTAGCATGGAGCCAAATTAGAGAAGATAGGCTTTTTGTTATAGCAGTGTTTGGCTATGTGTGAGCAGTTCAGAGCCTATAGACATCCAGACTTCAGCTGGCTAACATCCAGTCAGCTCAGAAGACATCTGCTGCAAGCTCACAGCAGCATGCACCATGCAGGCACAAGAGGTTCAAAGCTGTTCAGCTTTTATGCAGTTATTGTTAATATCTTTGCAGTCTAAGTGTACAGCAGAAATCTTATATGTTATATAATGCTATGCAGTATCCCCACAAATCTTGTCTGATGCTTGTTTTTATTTTGGAGGTATCTGTTTCTTAGCCTGGAGACTTCAGATTGCACGGGAACACGCTCACTACATATACATCAAAAGCTTACTTTTTACAAACAACAACCACGTTCCTTTTAAGTATGATCTACAAACAGAGCTACACGTCAGCCTTGAACAGAATTTGGACTAGAGTTGATTGAAAAAAAGACAGGAAGGAAGGATGAAAGATTATCTGCTCCCTCCAGAATCATTAGAGAAACACATTGCTCACAAACAACAAAAAACCATTATTTGTGAGCAATATAAAGAACAAGAGGGACCATCTAATGGTTAAGCATAAGTGGAAAACAATTACTTGAAAAGCAAAAAGGAGTTTGGAGTTAGGATTACCCAGAACTCCCTCTCTCCTTCTTCTCCTGAAGGCCACAGTTTTGTCTGCTTGTTCAGCATCATCCCTCCTCACAACAATTACTTTTTTTTTCCTCATTCTAGACTGTCAAGTTACTTAGAATATTTCCAGCTCTAAAGAAATAAGTAGACTTCGACCCCACAAGAGGCAATAAGTGCTGCCACTAACCATTCAATCAGAACGCCTTTCAGAACATTCACCATCTTCGCACTTCTCTTGCGAGTGCTGAAAGGAGCCGGTGACAAGAACAACTCTTGCTTTGGGTTACACACGTAAACAAACGAAACCTGAAAGAAAAAGAAACAACGCCTCGGTAGAACTCAGCGACCCCTCATGGCAACTCGCCGGCCGGGCCAAGCTGGAGATGGGACCAGGCCGGGCAGCAGGGCCGGCTCAGGTGTGCCGCTGAGAATTGAAGCCCTCACCCCTGGAGCACTCAGGGCAGGGGTGAGAGCACCCCGCCCGCCGAGCTCCGCCAGCGGCCGCGGCCGGCTACCGGCCCTCCCGCCGCCGGGGACGAGACAGGCCGCGGCCTTGCAGAGGGCAGCCTGGACGGAGGTAACGAGCCCCAGCCCACCCTTGGGACAGCCAGGAGCGCTGAACGGGCAGGGAGGCTTCGCGGCCGGCAAATCCCGCCACCGCCAGGGGCTCCGATCCCACCCGCCCTTTACCTCTGCCGCCGCCGGCCGCTACCCTAACGACAGAGGGAGGGAGGGAGGGAGGCGCCACCGCCGGCGCGCCAGGCGCATGCCCAGCCTTCCCCTCTCCCACCGCCGCTCCCGGCAGCACCCCCGATTGGCCGGGCCGCCCGCAGCGTCCTGGCGTCACGGGAGCGCGTGGGGCTGGTGCCGGGTGTGGGGCGGAGCGGCGGAAGGTATAGGCAGCGCCGGGCCGGGCGAGGCGGGGCGCGGTGGGGCGTAGGCGGCGGGAGGGGGTCCGGTAACGGGGGGCGGAGGGCCGGGCTCTGGGGCGGGACGCGACGCGACGTGACGCGACGTGACGCGACGTGACGCGGGGGTCTCGTCCTCGCCTGCCGAAGGGGGGTGCTTGTTTACCTCAGAGGGTTTGTGGGGGGGTTTCCCGGTTGAATGTTTATTATCATTTAAACGATCTCGGCCTCGAAGTTCCTCCGGGAGCCCGCTGCGCCGGCGCCCCAGCCTCGGCCTGCCGTGGGGCGCCACCCGCCCGGGGGGCTGCGGGGCAGCCCCGGGGGAGCCCCGCTTCTCACGGACCTTCAGGAACCGTAGCCGTGCCCGAGGCCTCGCCTGCTCCCTGGGAGCGCCGGAAAGGTAACAAATGGGTTTTGTCCCCTCTTTGGGAAGAGGCACAGAGGTATCCCCGCTTTGCTCCTTGGCCGTTTAGGTGTTGCATTGCCTAAAGTTGTAATTTTTTTCTTTAAATGCCCCCCAGTTGTGAGGCAGCAGCGTTCCTGCCCCGCGCAGGGGTAACGGCAGGAAGGTTGGTACCCCGCAGCCCCATCGGCACGGGCCGGTGCGGGAGCTCCTTGCAGACGGCGGAGCTTCTGAACCAACTGTGAAACAGGGCGCAAAATGGGTCCTTTTGCATCATGTTTTTATATGCCCAAGCATATTCGCTCTAAGACCTGAACAGAAGTTCCCGGCAACAAAGAAATGGTACTCGCTTTGGCCTCTTGTGTTTGCAGGTGCATGTTATGAATTCAGGGAATCGTGGCACCTGCTGTCACTGAACTACATGTTTATTGCAGTAACAGACTGCAGTTATGTAGAAGAATTAACGTGAAGGCTGTGGTTCTATGAATAAAGATAGTAAAGTAACTGCCACTGATTAAACAGAGGGTTTGGAGGTGGCGGTGATGTCTCCAGGGGGCTGATTATTAAAGTCTTAGACGTGATTCACAGTGTTATGTACTCTGAAGTGAATGGATAAACACGACAGAAACCAAAAAGTTGTCTGTTGTGATTGATTTCAGCATTCAGTGAATGCAGTGCAACTAGTCTGTCAATATTCTGTGTCTTCATAGTGTTGAATTGCTAAGTCCTTAATTTTAAAAAAGGTTCTCTTCATCATCATTATGGCTAGGTTTTCATTCTTTTGTATGTATAAGAATATTTCTAGAAGGAGATGCATCTTCTATGTTTTACCTGTAAGCATTCCCTATGAGTTTCACAAGCCTGTGGAGTCAGAGCATTTGAAAACCAATACTTTTATGAACTGTAGAGTATTTATGTTCTTGAAGTATTAGTCTGATTTGCCCTTTAAAGGCAAAACCAGGTAGTAGTTCTTGGAGCCTTGTTAGTCAAAATAAAAGACTTATTTGCTAACACAGTCAATTATGAGCTTTAAAAGTAAGTGGTTACTAAGTTGTATTAAAGCCCATGTCATATTGAGTAATGTCGTGATGGAGATATGACCGTATCTAGTATTTAAGGGAGAGCTACTGAGAAGTAGGAAAGGAGACTTACAAGCACAAAAGTTAATTGGAGATACCTACTCACTAAAATAAACAGTAATGCATAATTGTATGAAAAACTGCTGTAACATTTTCTTGTAATTGAAATGCAGCCTATTAAATTGAGGAGTTTATAGACTTCTTTAGTTAGAGCGCTTTATATGAGGTGAAGTGACATAAATATGGCTTATTGTGGCCTTTGCTGTAAATCAGGACCTTTGCTGTCATGACCTTTGCTGTAAAAAGACAGGAAAGGAAAGTGCTACTGGGTTTCTGATGTGATTCTCAAATCAATCATTACTTTCTTTTTTTTTTTTTAAATATACAGGATGTCAGTGGCCGCTTACTGTATATTTTGCTATAGACAAATAGGAACTTCTGGTCCAGCCACAAAAACACACCTACCATGGAATGATATCAGTAAGTACAGTTCTATATGTATTGTTTTGAGGTGTTAATAAAAAGGAAGAACCTGTGTTGGTATTACGCCATGCGTAACTAAATGATACAAAAGATTTAAATCCCTGAATACTTTGTGATCAAAAGCTTTTATTTGCCTAAAGTGGATGTCTGCTTCTGACCTTGCTTTGCATGATATGTAAAATGACACCAGCAGATTATCTGGGATTAGAATATGAGATGAGGGGTTCCCCCCCAGATGCAATCTCATTAAACTATCTTAAACTCCATTTTGTATCTGATTTTTTTTTTAACCTTTACAGCCATGAAACAATTACGTCCATAAAGTTTGAATAACGTTTGTTTCTATTGTTTCTTCCTCCTTATTTACTGGTATTAATTCTTCAGTCTTCCCTGCTTAGTCTTTGCTTTCTTTGATGCCTTCTGTATAGAATGATAATTGTTACAATTCCAAAGTTTTGTTTTTGAGCATTAAAAGATAGGATATTTCCATCTCTGCTTTACAAGAATTGTTGCATTTTTTTGCCTTTTCAACCTTCTCTACCAGTTCTTTCTTCAACGTCTAGTTGCCTCTTGTCTGCATGCCAAAATTCTTATGGTCTCACAAAAGCAGAACCTGGTGGCTGTGGTTGTGGGGCAAATGAGGAAAAGAAATTGTTCATGATAGGTGAGATGTGTTCCACTGGGTTGGCTGCTTCTGGTAATAATAGAGTTTCTCTGTATTGAGATCCTTACATCCAGAAAAAAATAGCTCAAATCTGACAGGAGTCAGACTTAAAAGGGAAATTGTTGCAAGTGGCATGTGTTTATTCAGATATTTGCTTTATAAATTAGATTAAATTGAATTATTTTTTAAAATATTCTTTCTTGGGGAATTTCTGCAGGACTTTCCAAAGAACATACATACTCCTGTATGTATGTATGTATTCATGTATGTATGTATGTATGTATTCATATACATGGAGGAAATATCCACACCATGCAAGAAAAAGTTAATGCCTTAAAATAATCTGGAGTTCCAAATGAGTGCTAGTGATGCAGGCAGAGAAAGTTTCCTGTTGATTTCTGTAGCTGAGCAATGAAGGTAATTGATAGGTAGCAATACTCAAAGTAAATAGTGCTGGCGGGATATGTGTTTTATCATCTTGCTTAGGGGAGCAGGAAATTCTGATCAAGTAATATTTTAATGTTTTCTCTGTTTCTAAATATAGGTAATGATTTCCTGAAAGCTAGAAAGCAATAGAAAAATTTTTAAAAAGCTTACTCTAAATGGCTGAAATTCTTATTGTCTGGTAATCAAATGCTAACTGTGTTTATATTGAGGTGATGCATGCAACTTTGTTTGACATGAATTTTTTTATTTTTTTAAGGAAAAATTGCAAAGGTAACTGGATCACTTATACTAGGGTAAGTTGTAACTGACAAGCATATGTGTAACTTCAGTGTACACTTAAATTTTTAATTCATGTATCTTTCAAAAAATATGACAATATTAGGGGACCTTTAGACATGATAGAATATAGTTTTTAAGCATGTTTTCTGATAGTTATTACTTATTTAAAGTATTTTAGGGTCTTTACTCTGCTAAATTAAAATAATCTGCTTATTATTATATATTTGGTAAAATCTGGATATTGATACCAAAATTATTGTTAACGTATTTTTGCCATCATGATTTTTAAAATTAATATTCATATGTGGTTTTCTTTTGTTTAAAGAGGTTTTGTATTCATTACTTATGAAGTCCTGTCCTTAAAGAAGTTACTGAAAATTGATACTCAAGCTATACATCAAGAAAAACTTAAATCCTATGTATACATACGTTCAACTTCTCTAAATCAAAGTGAATGTCAAGGTAAAATGCATAATTGTTTGGATTCTAAAAACAGAATTTTAAGAGAACAGAATGTTTCTAGAAGTAACCCTTATATAAGGAAATGTGTATTTCCTGAGATGTGTTATGAAATTAATAATCTTCACAATGTCACCAAATTTATTTTAAGCTGGTAGCTGGTTTTTTAAGATAGTTCTGTACATACAGTTCTCTATTTATGAGGTAATTCTGTATATATACGTCCATATATATATGTGTGTGTGTGTGTGTATTTCATGTATATATCATAGAATACCAGGGTTATATATATTTAGATAATATATATTTATATAGTGTGTATATAATACTCAAGAACCGTCTGGTCCAACCTTTCTTGGCAAAAGCGCAGTCTAGGCAAGATGGCCCAGCACCCTGTCCAGACAACTCTTGAAGGTGTCCAATGTTGGGGAATCCACCACTTTTCTGGGGAGATTATTCCAGTGGCTGTTGTTCTCATTGTGAAAAGTTTTCCTCTTTTGTCTGACTGGAATCTCCCCAAGAGCAACTTGTACCCATTACCCCATGTCTTTTCCACGTGACCCCTTGTAAAAAGGGAGTTTCCATCTTTGTAGCCACCCTTTACATACTGGAACATGGTGACAAGGTCTCCCCTAAACCTTCTTTTCTCAAGGCTGAACAAACCCATTTCTCTCAGCCTTTCCTCATGTGGCAGGCTTCTCAGTCCTTTCATCATCCTGGTGGCCCTTCTCTGGACCCCTTCCAGCCTGTCCACATCTTTTTTGCATAGTGGGGACCAAAACTGAACTCAGTACTCCAGGTATGGCCTGACAAGCACTGACTAGAGCGGGATAATGACTTCTTTCTCTCTGCTGGTGGTGCCCTTTTTGATGCAACCCGGCATCCTCTTGCACTCATGTTGAGCTTTCTGTCCACCAGGACCCCCAGGTCCCTTTCCACAGAGCTGCTCCCCAGCCAGGTGGATCCCACTCTGTGCTGCACTCCCAGATTATGTTTTCCCAGGTGCAAGATCTTACAAATCTCTTCGTGTATGTACGTACATAGACACGCACACACACAAAATATTGTAATAGAACTGTCTTTCAGACTTCCAGTAATCTACAAATACTCTCACAGGGATCACATACCAAGCCAGAAAAGAAATCCATAAAGCTGTGAGGAAAATTCTTGAAACAGAAGCTAAAATTTTCCGGAGACCTTTTAATGGTAGGTATTGAAAGCATGGCTTCATCTATGATTATTATTTTTTAGTAATAAAGCATAAACCTTTTAAAAAGTAAAATAATTTTTCTTACAAGCTTAACGTGTTCTTTTGTGTTTGAAATGTTGGTAATATTACTATAATTTTCTGTATTAATATAGTACATTAATATATTTTCTATGTATTAAACCCATTCCTTTTCTTAAAGTAAATGAAAGTGATGGTTAGGAAGAAATTTGAGATTTTTGTTTGTTTGTTTGTTTCAGAAGAGATTTGAAGCTTAAGGTACGAGGATAATATCCGATACCAGTTTTGTGTACAAAAAGTGCTTGGGGGACGAAACACTCTCAAAATTTCATTTTAGAAAAGTGTGTTATGCTTTCATCAGAATTGCCAATAATAAATGAAAGCAGCACGGTCTTTTTGTAACAGTGTGTCCCTGCTTTTTAGTGTAATTTAAAATAAGAATTTCAATTCATATAAGAAACTGTGCTCCTGAGGCATGCTATCTGTTCTCATTTAAGTATCTGTTAAATGGTTGTAACAATATGTATCTCCACTGTGGTCCAATGAAATTAATTGTCCAAGGTCAGAGCCTCAAGAGTTGCTAAGGATTTCCAACTCCTGCTGGAAGCTAGAATTCTGGTTGGTAAGTGCCAGCCAGGGTGTGTATGTATAACATATATGAAATATCAACCTGGCGCCACTGAAATGAATCAAAACCATCCTATTAATTTAGGGATCAGCATTTTCCTAATGCCTTTCTGTCATTGTTTACTGTGCTAATTCAGTATTAAAAGATTACACTCTAAATTACTGTTAACAACTAATATTCAAATATTAAAAGAAACAGGGCTTTTTTACTCAATGAATAGAAACATGGCTGCTAAAATATCATTAATAATAACTTGGCTTTTATCTGTTTCCTGGTAAAAGAACAATTCAGTACCTTTGATGGAGAAGATCACGAATGTGCCTTATGGCTCCTCTTAAAGAGAAGTCAGTCTGAAGACAAAGAGGTCCGACTGCAGGCTGTACAAGACCTGGCAAACAACAGTCACTGGCATGGTAACGTATGCTGATGTAGCCTAATTCATCCCAGAAAGATGACAAAGTCTCAGTTAGCTGTTGCAAGTCTGCTACCAACATGAAAAAAGGCTAGTAGCTGCAAGGAGTGTAAACACACTCTGAAATTTGGTCTAAAATGTGGGGGGTTTGCTTACATTTCAAGTAATTCTTCTTTCCTAATACTCTGACACAGAGTGAGTATCTGCAGTGCAGGCCTCTCTCTGTTTCCCCACCAGAGAATCACAGCCACTGCCATGGTGTGGGAGAGCAGGTCATGTTCATAGTTCCCTAGCTTTTCTATTGGAACTGCTAACAAGGTCACTAGTTCTGACAGTAATTTTTATAGGGCTCTGTATGGGAGTGGGTTCAAGACCATGGTTCAGTTAATAAAAATTGGTTAGGACCTAATAGGTAGTAATGACAAACTAGAGGTAGAGGACTTGTATGTGCAAGCACTATTTGTAAGCCATTTTCCATCCTAGTTATTATTATTTGGCAGTAATATGTCCTCCCTGAATGTCCTTGAAACCCCAAGTAAAGGGGAGGGGAGTATAGGTGTGTCTTTCTCCCGCTTCCATCACTAGTCCATATAAACTAGGTGACACTTTAATCTTGACTCTCATTATTCTGGTAATCCAGTCAGCTGGGTACCTTGCACTCTTCCAGTGCAACTCCACACCATGGGATTTATCTTGTTTCAGATTGCCTCTATACAATTCTAATTACCTCAAGCAGTTTACATCAAAAAAGCTGTGTTTGAAAACATTTGAAAGCTAGGCTGTATCAAAACTGAAGCTGTGTGTACTAATTTAGTATAACCATCTCGTGTTCATAGGAGAACACTGTTAGCAGGTGATCTCAGTGCACAAGATGGCCAGTGCTTGGGGACCTAGTCGCTTTCTGTTATCTCCTTTTCTCTGTAGTACTCATTGCCGTAGTATTTGATGTTTCACAAACACTAATTATTCTTGCCAACTACCTCATGAGGGGAAACAGGTTTTTTTTTAAACCTGATATTCCAGAACGGAGTCCAAGGAACAGCGAAAACATGTGCTAACTTCTCACAGCTAGGACCAAATTGTTCAGCATACCTGTTTTTGTAAAATACAGTATTCTGCTTGTCCAGAGCACCGCTTCAGTGACTTCAATTCGCAGCTGTAAGTGACCTGCACCAAATAAAAAAGACAGTCAATCTGTGACTGTTTGTGAAAAATGTATTTTAGATGGCTTGTTAGTTCTGTTGTAGAATTGTAGAGCAATAACAAGGATAGAAACTAAGTTTTATAGAATAAGTATTGATCCACTTTATATTTTCTTTTCCTTCAGTTTGCCACTTAATTTCAGTATGTAATTTTCAATTTCTCTAGCTATTAAATAGGTAGGTTTTGGGAAGGAGCAGTAGTTACTGTTTAAGTCTGGTTTTCCTTCAGTAGGGAAACGGAAAGTCATCTTGTATCTTCAGTAAAGAAGGGCTGCTTAAAAGTGTACTTTGGTGCTGTCCTGCTTTTCTGAGGTCACCTGATTTTGTGTCTTGAACAATTTTATTGAAACATAGTTTTTGTGTGATTTAAAATTAGGTGTCTGTGTCTTGGCAGCATTTGGATTTAAGACTCTAGGTTTTAATACTGTATGCAGAAAAAAATTGTGCATATGCCTTTCAAATTTTAACTCTAGTCCAGGGGATTAAGCTTGGGTTTGTAGTCCTTGTACTCCTTTCACAGTGGCAATACTGAACGTTTGTTTTTGCTTGTGTTCAACTTATATCTGAGGACCTTTATCAAACTGGTCTATAATGAACAATTAGTGCCCAGGTGCCTTCAATTCAGTAGAGTGCTGGTCTAACAACTGCCAGATTTGTCTTTTGGACTTTGTGATTACAAAATCAGAGCTTATTTATGTAGATTACAGAGAGGTGGTTCTGTCTTCAAGTATATTAACAAAGTCAATCAGAAACTGCATTTAAAACCAAATGAAATATTTAAAGTTAGTTATAACCCTAATGCCAAAGTTCTTGTACTACAGATTATCAGTATGGTACAGTTGCCCAAACCTGTGATCAAAGGACTGCTATAGGTTTGGCTCGGTCCAAAGATATTGACCTTCGCTTTTTCCTGCCTCCACCACCATTGCCAAAAATAAAGAATGTAAGTAAATGAAAAGTAGGTATTAGATTACTTTGGCTTGCTTGTTTGTTTTTAGTACTTTTGTTGTTGGTAACCATATTAAAGCGGAGTTCTTCTAAAGTAACTAACAAGTAGAAAAATTAAGACCAAAATACAAAACTATAATATAGTGATATACCCCTGGGGTGTATCTGCGTTAGTGAATGGCGTGAAGGAAAGAAGTAAGGATGGGGGGTTGATGAATTATTGTTCTCGGAGTATATGTCCACATTACACATTTACTAGCAGTGAAGTTTGAGCCAGTTACCAGTCTGATGTACACACTGCCTGTCTGTACGTAATAGGCAATGCAAAGCAGTCTTACATTACGTCATCCTAGATTGCCTTGTTGATACTGACAGAATCCTGTGCACAGAGAGCACTGCGGGAGGCCTTTTCATCCTCATTGCTAGTGTGGTGTTCTAGTTAGTGTTCTGGCATGCAGCTTTAACCTTGGTTATATAAGTAGGAAAATAATTTCAAGTGCACCATGTGACTCCCAAGTGCAGATGCAATGCAGATTTTCTGCCTTGAAAAATTCCTCCAACAAACTGAATCACTAATGTAGACATACTCACTGTCTTTCACCTGTTCTGCTGTCTTCTCATTTTGACATCTTAATCTACTTATGTGTGAATCTAGATGTTATAGAAAGCGTTTGGAGATGAGCTTAGTGTTATTGCTATTAACTAAGTTTTATTTAACTTCAGTTATCACAGTACTTATTAGATTTAATTGAATAGTATTCCAACAGAAAATTCAATTATTTTAGCTACTGAAAGGCATTGTACCTCAATACAGTAACTGAGACTTAACCAGATAAGCAAATATGTAACATCTAGAACTGCTTTAAGAAATCTGTCTTAAATTCCCAAATACCTCCAGAGGTTCTGAGGTGGAGATGTGGCTCTTCCCCATCCTCTTTACTTGCAGTAAGCTCTACCAGCCTTGTCTTCTTTATGCCTAGGTCTGCTGTAGGCCCACCTCTTTTTTTGCCAGCTTTTGGGTGCCAACAAATCCGTATTGGATAGATCTGACCTTGTTTTGGGTTTATGTGAATTAGTAAGTGTGTGTATATATATATGATGGTTTGTTCAATCATGTCATCATATCAGCTTCTTCGGTAAACAGAATTGGCATCCAAAGCATAATATAAGAGGTCTTTCGTAATGCTAATAGAATGAGTGCTGGCAACGGTCCCTGTCAGAGAATACCTGTACATCTTAACCAACAAAATTGAAAACCAGCTTTGATTGGTAGTGATATTGTTAGTTTTTGCTTTCTTATCTTTGTAACATTAGGTGGTAGTGGATCTGTACCTGTCAGTCCTGAAGTAGTAGGTTATACTAGTATATGGTTCTGTATATAGTTTTCACAGCACTATGATTGTGAGGTGGTTGAAGCTAAGAGTTCCCAATCTGTTGCTTAGGAAGTTGAAGCAAATCATTGTGGCAGCAAGTGTTGCTCTGCACATTAAATATGTCTCCATTTCTGACTGTAGCAAGGATTAGAGTAACTGCAAGTTCCGTGACCATGGGCAAATAAAATTACTTTTTTGAATCTGTTTTCCTGTAATCTGCCCTGGATTACTAAACAAACATCTATATGAATGCTTTGAAGAGAAAAGATTAAAAGAAATGTTGTCTGTATTTTTTACTAGGAATTTATACATTCATTTTAATGGAGGAGCACCAAAACCAGGATGTAGTTAACGGTGAACTTTTAAGCTTCCTGTGCCAAGAGGAACAGTTCTTTCCTCTGCCCTTCTGGACCTATTAGAAGGCCACCAAACTGTGAAGTTTAAAGCTTACCTTTCATCACTTGGTTGGTGGTTTTAGAATTATCAGTTTCCGAAGTCTTTACAGGTGTAACTATTAAACCAAAGCTGCAGAGCACTCAAGTTCAGGGTTCATATTTTACGGCCTTATTAATACGGCTGATTCCATTATTTCAGATCTTCCTTTTCTGTGTTTTGCTTCATGCTTTGAAGAGAACTAAAAGCTATTTGTGCTTACTTCTCACAGGATGATCCCATAGAAGATGAACTTCGCTTGTTGTTAGTATCTTTACCTCAGACTGGTCTTGATCCGTGTGTCCAGTACTTCACATCTCTTGCTTTACGTGAAAGTAGTCAGACTCTCGCTGCACAAAGGGTGAGTTCCCACCTGCAGAATAGAACTATTTGGCTTCTTTGCTCCTGCAGGGCTCAAAGATACAAACCTATTTCCATATTTTTGAGCATTATAAGAGGAAGAGAAATACAGAGACTTTGTGACCATACAACATATAAATAAAACCTCTTCTATATACAGCCTGTCTGCTTGAAAGCTTGTTTATCTTTCCCAGCTGTACTAGTCTGTCTCGTGAAAGATTCTGTCTTTATTTACAAGCCTTCCCATAAAGCAGATATTTCAACATTTTGTCTAGAACATTTCCTTCCCCTTGCAGTGCATATAAAATTATTTTTTCACATTTCATCTTACCGTTGTCTGAGTGTTCTTTGAATGCTGAGATGATTACCTCTGTTAAGTCTTACTAGAAAACTGGTAAATTGTTAGCACACCTTAAGTGGTAAACTCTTTACTCACATAGAAATGCCTCCCTGTAACAGGTCACTGTTGCCAAAACCAGAACTGGAATAGTGTAGTGGTCTGTTTGGACTTGGAAACTAGGAATTCTTCAACTCCGTCTGTCCAACAACTTCCTAAGTGGCTTTAGGAACATCATTTGAAGTGCAGTTATTGCTTTAAAATAATAATTGTAATGCCAGTGTCATCCACTATCTCATGCATTTTATTTTTATATTGAAAAGTTGTGACTTTTTAAATTGGTGATTACAATAATTAAAATGACTGTCATATTTTAATAATGATGTCTGACAGGCTTTATTTAGAGAATTCAGAGTGCAATAACTCTTTATTTCCTATGACACAATTATGTGTACTGTTTTTACGCTATGACTTCTTTATTGTTTTCACAGCCAGAGCTCTTGCTACTAAGAGAGCTTTGGTAAGACACCACACATGGAGGCATTTTGATAATCATGCTGTTCTAAAAAACTGTTCTTTAGGGAGGTTATGCTGGTCTTCCTACTGCATGATTGCGAGAGGCTGATCTTCAGAGACTATGCTAAGTGCTGAAGACCTTTTTTCCTCTCATTTTTGCAACTGTGGAAGTCTAGATGCAGTCTGATTCTTGCTTTTTATGCTTAAGTAAACGATCTTAAAAGAAGACATTCATTAACAAAATGAAAAACCTACATTTCCCCCTTTATTGTATGTTTTGAAGTTAATAGACTATGGAGGCTACTGACTGAAAATCTATTTAATATGTTAAAATAGTTGATATTTTTCTGGTGTACTTGTGTAGTTTGTACATTTTGAAAAATGCATGCATGCTGTGCACTCTTTATAGCAATTTCTATAGATCATTACACACGTAACGTTTTAGTTTAGAAATGCGTATTTTATGTAGCCATTTGGAATGTAGTATAATTTTTACTGATTCTCATTTCAGGGAGGCTTATGGTGTTTTGGAGGAAATGGACTTCCATATTGTGAGACATTGAGTAAAATCCCCTCAGAGACAGTGGAACTCTTTTGCTTGCAAGCTTTAGTACAGCATTCGAAGGTAATTTTTCCTTTAAACTATAGCTGAAAAGCTACATTTATAAACATTCCTTTCCAATGCTCTCTCATATATTGGGAAGGAGTTGCCATTTCCTTGTCTCCTACCCCTCACCCCTTCTGTAAGGATGTTCAGACAACTGAGACTATTGTGAATTGGAAGGCAGCAAATAAGTTCCCCTGTAGCATACCTGTATGTATCTTCCAAGAAGTAAAAGGGCAGCTCTGACACAGAAAAGCAGGAGAGAATGCCTGAAGTCTAGATGGCTTAACAAGTCTTTTCTATGTAGGGCTACCTCCCACTGGCACTCAAAGTCATTGGAGAGAGATGTCACAAGGAAACCGTGTTTCCACTGCAGCTTCTCAGTACGCAAGATAGTGATGATGTGAAATTCTCAGTGCAAAGTATGTGTGGATTTGTGTGAGTTGGTGTACATCAGTTCAGAAAGCTTACAAGCAGTCTCTTCTTACCTGTAGTGCCAGGTTTCCAGAAAGCAAAGTAGCCTCATGAATTCGCTCTAATCAGAAGCCAGAAAGGAATCCAAACCTTGGCTATTCACAAAGGTCAGTCCTTTAAGGGTGTCATGGTTTAACATCAGCTGGCAACTAAGCACCAGCAGCTTGCTCCCTTCCCCCCAGTAGGATGGAGGAGAGAATTGGAAGAGTAGAAGTGAGAAAACTCATGGGTTGAGATAAAGACAGATTAACAGGTAAAGCAAAAGCCATGCACACAAGCAAAGCAAAGCAAGGAATTAATTCACTACTTCCTATGGGCAGGCAGGTGTTTGGCCATCTCCAGGAAAGCAGGGCTTCATCATGCATAACAGTTACTTGGGAAGACAAACGCCATCATTCCAAACGTTCCCCCCCTTCCTTCTTCTTCCCCCAGCTTTATATGCTGAGCAGGACGCCATATGGTGTGGGATGTCCCTTTGGTCAGTTGGGGTCAGCTGTCCCAGCCGAGTCCCTTCCCAGCTTCTCGTGGACCCCCAGCCTGCTCGCTGCTGGGGTGAAGTTGTTATCCCGAAAAGCAGGTTCGTTCACCCAGTGTGCAAAACGCCAAACTACACACAGAGCGGGGGTATTTTATTTAATTCGTTTTTACCCAAATGATTGGTGCTAGGTGGTAACCCACAAAGCTAGCACCCGACACCGATAAACTACAAGGTATTTATTCAGTTAAATGTGTCGGTCACAGCTAATATTCACACGCCTCAGCTAATAATTGGTTAATTTCTTTCTCGCTTCGACATAAAGGTACAGCTCACTTTTAATTTACCATGCATGCGCAGAGAGTAAGGGACTTACTAGAGGTGGGGCAGTTCCTGGCCTGTGGGCCTGATTTTTAGTATTGTAATGAGGATAGTTCCCCTAATGGGCACTTTGTTTTAGTTCTTATCAACATCCCAATTAGTTGTTCTCCTTGACTATACACTTTATTATCCTGTTCTCAGTGTCTTCTGAGGCGGGATGTTTGCTTTGATCAGTCTTTCAGCTCTCCTCAAGGATATAGTTGTAAAACAAGTGCTTCCCTATCTCTCAGTTCCCATCTGTGGCAGCCAAATTCTGTTTTGCCAAGCTCACATAGTTCATTGTTATAGCTTAGCAGAAAATTCCAAAAATTCCGTTTTCTTCAGGATATCAATCTGAGGAGCAGAAAAGGCCTTGACTCTGTGTAAGCACTGCTCAGCAATAACAAAAACATCCCTGTATTATGGACACTGTTTCCAGCATGAATCTAAAACATAACCCCCATACTAGCTCCTATGAAGAAAAGGATCACTGCCTTTGGGCAGAATATTGCACAGCACGCAGCTGATACAGTGCGTTTCCAGGACAAGACTGTTCTTTGGAGACACAGATGAAGAGATGGAAGATTTTGTGTAACAATGATTCTTCTTGATTCCTGTTGCTGCACTCTTCAGTGGGCACTTAATTTTTCAGAAGCCTAGATCAGTGAGAAACGGCATTGAGAATACCAAATTGTTATCGGTGGTAGGGATGGATAAAGTGCAGTTTGCCAATATTCCTTTCACTTCTTCCATATACATAACAAATTCTAGACTAAGTCAGAATTTCTATATTCCTGATTTTCAGTTTTTAAAAAGTTACAACTGTACTCATTCCAAATGTGTATCTGTCTTTGTTGAAAGCCGCAGACTTGAGGGCACCAGCAGTTCCATAACTACCACACATTTTTAAGTACTGTAGGCAACATGATCAAGTCATAAGCATTTGGCCAATATCAGTAGTTGACACTTCAACTAATTAGTGCATATTCATTTACTTGGACTAGAATCTACGTTGTCCTTAAGATCAATAACGATAGCGGTACTATTTGGAGTATAGAAATACCTTTGCATTTCAAAGAGAAGGGATTATAATGATTCAAGTTATGTGGTGAAGAGAAAGATAAGTAGCTCTGGTTAAGGTAGTGCTTTAATGAATGCAGACAATTGTCCTGTTCAAACTCTTGAACTTTAGTTGAAGTTTGATCATGCAAAGTGAAGAGCATTCTCATCTCCCTCAGATGTGGAGGAGAGTAGAGTGATGGTACTTAGCATCTTTCAGGTTGTCAATCCATAGAAGTCATGCATTTAGCATATTAAAATACTTACTTCCTCTTCAACTATAGCATAATAAATGCTAGATCAATAAGAATTTCTATCTAATGAGGGCTCTGCTTCATTATCAGCTCCTTAAACTTCCCTAATTTTTGAATTAACAGCATCTCAAAGAACCTTTTGCAGAACATCTATTTATTGTCATTGTATTGACTGTATAATTGTAGGTTTCTTCTCACTGTGATAAAATTGAAGCTAAAGGAGGCCTTCAGCTACTACAGAGGATATACCAGCTACGTAAAGATTCAGCAAAAATTCAAAGGAACATAATTCGTATTATTGGAAATATGGCTTTGGATGAACGTCTTCATTCATCTATAGTACGTGCAGGTAAAAAGAAAGCAAGTGCAAGCGGTCTGAATGTCAGATTTCTATTCTAAAATTTTCAGATGATTTAATGCTTTTGTAAAACACAACGGACCATGGCAGTGGTGGGTTTTATATTTAGGGGGTGGGGGGGTGTTGTTGTTAGGGCTTTTTAATAAAAAAATACAGATGGATTAGATGGTGTTGATTAAAAAGTCCTGTATGCTGTCTAACCAATATGTGTCAGTGCTATAGAGGTGCTCTAAGTCTGATGGATGGTGAAAATTTGGACTTGGTTGATGTTCAGTTCACATTACTGGCAAAAATCTTTTGAGTTTTCTACTCTTACAGATCATCTACCCTGTAGATTAATTTTTTTTATTAACTGTGTTTTAGTCTCGTAAAGGAGCAGACAAGCTTGCAGTCCTTACCTTTTGAAATAAAGGGAAACATGCCTTCCAGCCCTCCCTTGCTTCATGCTAGTAACTTCTAAGCTTTGCTCTGATGCCCCTTTTTTCATACACCCTTAATATCATAATGAAATTATTCCTTCTAGTTGTGTACGAAATAAATAATTTCCAATGTTTTGTTAGGAAACAGATCAAAAGAAAAATAGAAAATGTCAATACGTCCTTGTATATGTCCGAGCTGGTGTCTGCCTCTTAAACACAGTGTGCGTTTTTAATCTCTCTGTTGCAAAAAAGCAGAAGTAGCAAAGGCACAAGGAAAGACCATGAGGGTGATTAAAAATTTGGAAAGACTGTGGTAGAGTAACAAGTAACTAGACTAAGACACTTACTATGAAAAAAGTAGCTGAAGGAGAATGTGATGGAGATTTATAAAAGCCTCACTGGGGTAGAGAAGGCAAAGAGGGAATGGGCATCTGCAGTTTCTCATAATGCAAGACCAAAGGTTCTTGTACATCAAATTATCAAGAGGCAGAACAAATAAGTATATTTTCTCTCCATACAGTGCATGCCCAAACTAAAACTTGCCACAAAACTTTGTGATTGTTGAAGACTTACGAAACTTCACTAAGTGATTAGACAAATTCATGGAAAGAAAAATCCATAAAGCTCTACACACAGAAGCCAAGTGGATTGCAAAAACTGAGAGGGTGTAGTGGAGAATCAACACTGTGTACTTGCCCTTTTTATTGCTGTATTCTTTTATTGTTCTGCAACTTCCATTACTGCTCGCGTTTGGAGCAAGACAGCTGGACTACAAGTGCCTTTGATCTGAGCTCTAGCACCATTTCACATTCTTATGATGGCTGTTAAAACCGTACATGTAGAGGAAGAGATTGTAACAGAAGAGTCAGCAGCTCCCTGGGGCAGAGCTCTTGGTACAAACGGGATTTTAGACAGTGAACCAGGTTCCAGAGGTGAGCAGTTGGATACTGCTGGTCAAGAGTTGATGAGACTTCTCTTTTGTTGCTAGATGATGCATAAGAAGAACCTCTAAGGCTCTTTACCTTTGCTAAAACTTCTGGCACAGAAAGGAAGGAAAGCAATGATGCACTGTGTAGTAGCTGTGGTGGGGTGTCTGGGGGCGGAAGGATTCTGAACACTATTTTTGACTTTTCATCTTGGCTCATTTAAGAGAAATGCAAAACCAGAGACCTTGCTGATTTTAAGCAAACTAGCTTGGCAGTCTTTCGTTGTATTTGGAGAACTGCAAATAGATTTTAGATAGTGTTCTTCTTAAGGAGAACTTGCACAGTGGTCAACATCTGTTCTGCTTAGAAGTGTAATTTAAATAAAGAATTCTTAAAAAATATATTCTTTCACAGTTCTCAAAGGTACTTGCATTTAAACAGAACTCACATGTCAGTTCATTCTTTTCCTAATTCCACAGTGAACTAACTATTTTGAATTAACAACATACTGGCTATCCTAACAACAATATACTGTGCATGATTTTGAAACAGTGCTCACTAAGTAGACTGTTTCTTCTTTTTCAAATCAGCCTTCATTTGAAAATCTCTCTTTAAAGTCTTACCAGCTTTTATTTATGAGCTTGACTTCAATGTAATTGTGATTTATAGACCACTCTTGCTAGCAGCAACAAGATTTATCAGGATTTTAAAGAAATATATGTGTCTGTGTGTATAAAAGATGGTCTTTTGCATTTCTCAGTAGTCCATGAACATCCCCATCCATGTCTAAGAAACTATGTTTTACATGTTGGGTAAAGTATTGTGAAGGGTCTGTTTTTCCTTGAGGTAGCTATGACTTGAAATTTTATTGAGGAATGTATTCAAAGTTTTCCTTCATTAATTCTCTTATGTTTGTTAGGTATAATAGTATACTACATTTAGAATAGCAAGGACATTTTAATACCTTAAACAGGTTTTCACACACTGGATTTTAAAATTAGAAATGGTTGTACTCTCACAGCAAGCAGCAATTTTTCCACCTGCCATTATTCCTGTGGGTTGTTTTCTATGTCTTTCTTACGCTTTGCACTTCATTTTCTCTCTGGGACATGTCTTTTCTCTGTCTGTCTTGCATCTTACCTGCCAAAAGAGGCTTCAGATCTGTTCTGTCTCTGACAACTGCACTGACCTGCTGATACACTTTCTTTTTCTTCTGAGAAAAAAGTCTCCTTCAGATCATAAGCTGAACAATAGTACAATATGTTGTCTCCTCACCGCTCTGGATTTTTGCATTTTGGAGGTTCTACTTATCTAGCATTGGCTTTCTTGTGGTAAAGAGAGTGGATTGAGATAACTTGATTTGATGTTACCATTCTTAAGTTTTAACATCTATTTTCACAAATATACTTTGAAGGATTATGTTTCTGAATTCTTTCATTTGGATGTTGTTTCTACTTAGTTAACCTGCCGCTTTATTTTTTTCAATGTAGGTTGGGTTTCAGTACTTGCTGAAGTAATGAAATCCCCACATGTCATTCAGTCTTCTCATGCATCCAGAGCTTTGGCTAATCTAGACAGGGACACAGTGAAAGAAAAGTATCCAGATGGTGTTTATGTCTTGCATCCACAATATCGTAGCAGGTAAAGCAGAAGGAGATGTTGTACATGCTCTACTTTGAGTTACTCGTTATACTGTTCAGCTATAAAACTTTGGAAGAGTTGACATCAAAGTGCTGCTGTACTCGTGCCGCCTGCCCCTCCTGTTCTTTGGTGGGTTGGGAGGACTGAATTTAGATTCTCAAACAGGAGAACAGCAGAAGTGATGGGAGAAGTCCATAGCCATGAAAGGAGTATTATTGTACTGCATGGAAAAATCCAAACACAAAGCATGAGATGAATGATTGTTTCTCATGGGTTGCAACCGTTTAACCTTTGCACTGGCTGCCTTGGGATACAGTGCCTTGTAATTATTCTGTTGGCGGCAGCACATGTTCACCTAAGATACAGTAAATTTACAGCTTCAGCTTCTTTTAATAGTGGTCATGTATCCGGGACTGAACCAATCTCTAGTGTGGTATGTCACTTAGTAGCAACTATTCCCTGGGTCACTGGAGTTAGTCAGGTTACAGTAAAGATCTCATTTGATTATAAAACTGGAACTATCAAGCTGTACTAAGAGTAGCTGGAGAGAATGGTAGTTTTCACTACAGAAGAATATCACTAGTGAGGTTGATATTTTCTGTGCCTTTTTGTATCTCTCTCTCTGAGTGGATCCTTGGTTTTTTGTCTTGATCTGAGCATCCTCTTTGAAATATTGTGAAATGTCTTGAAATGTTGTCCGTAAGACAAGAAAATCGCATATAGTGTTAAAAATAGCATTTTGGCATCCTTTAGGTTAAAAGTTCTGTGTAAATTTAATGTGCTAAAAGAATATGTACCATGCACCTCTTAAAAATACCTTTTTCTCTACCAGTCAGCCCATCAGAGCAGACATCCTTTTTGTTCATGGTCTTTTGGGAGCAGCATTTAAAACCTGGCGACAGCAAGACATTGACCACCATTTGGATAAAAAGGCTTCAGAAGGGGAAGAGGACTATAGTCAGTGCTGGCCAAAGGTAAAAAGACATTTTCACATGCAGCTGCTGTTTTCTCATTAATGAGAGCTGTCGAGAGGATCTAGAATTACACTGTCTTGCAGTTGTCTGTTTTGAATCAAATGACTTGTAGTCTGTTATACAAGTAGCACTTTCCAAGTTCCTGATATATTTTTGTTAGCCAGCTGAAATTTCGAACATTTTGAAATTTTGTTCTTGCAAAGGACATTTTTTTTGGTGGAATGTTATTGCTGAGAAAAAGATATATAAAATTACGTTTTAATTTAAGTGTCCTTTCTTACATAGGTATCTGAGTACCTCAATTTTTGCAGATTGCTACATAAATATTGTTGATAAGTAATTACTGCTTCAAGCAACTCACATGGTATAACCACTGAAGTATCTCTGTAAAACTGAAATTTATCAGTCCTGTTGGTAATCTTAGTAATTCTTGTTTCAACCAGGAGAGGGAGCCAGGAATGCATGAGTTAGTTATCCATCTCCATCCTTTACCTACTTAGTGGCTGAGGAACAGGCTAGAGTTCGCCAGCATGTAATAAAAGAATAATAGTGTAGGTGTGAGATGTATTTGGGGGTTAAATGAAGAGCAGAAATCTGATTTGATATTGTCCCCATAGCAACGTCTTTGCTCCATTGCTGGTAAATTGCTCACAAGGGTTTAAGTATTTCAATTATAAGCTCCTTTTGGTTTTGCTTTTCCTTAATTTAGACATGGCTGGCTTCAGACTGTCCTGCCCTTAGAATCATATCTGTGGAGTACGACACCCATTTGAGTGACTGGAAAGCAAAATGTCCTGTTGAGGCTCACAGGTAACAAATGTAGTGTCCACAGTTTGGAGCAGGGGCAGGAGGGAGACCTGTAAAGCTGATCCTTGGGATCACCTAGTGTGAAACAGTGAATTTATTTCTTCCTGTTCCATTTGAAAACAAAGTTTGGAAAAACATGAGGTATAGTCATGGTATGCTTGAGCTTTTCAGCCTCCTGGATAACTACTCGTGGCAACTTGTTAAGTTCTTACAGTCTGTTCTGCTTCATGTTTAGGGGAGACACTAAATTATGCTATTAGTTGATGTAAACATAACATCAATTTTATATCTTAAGGGGAATATTTCTTAAACCTAAAATGACCCAATAATGCTTCAAAAACAGCAAAAAAATTCACTGTATTATGCCTTTACACTCATGATAAAATGAAGCATATAATTTTATTCAAGAAGTGTTATTCCCTGGAAAGAGATTCTTATAAGTCTTTGATAGATAAAATACAGCAACTGTATCTGGTTTGGTCAGATAGTGTAATTGCCCATGTCAGAGGAATTGTGTTTTTACTGACCATGACAAGGTAGGTCAGAGGATGATGATACATCTAAACACGTTCATTCTAAGAAATAGAAGTACTTTGAGCCTTTAAAGATTATTTGGCTTGAATAATTAGGCTTCTTAATTGAGTTCAGTGGTCTTTAAATCAGATCCTAATCCAAGTCCTTCAAACACTTATTCAGATACTTAAGCATGTAACTAGTTCTGTAGATTCAACTTCTGTACTTCAGTGAAGGCATGTGCATGACTGCTCACAGGTTAAGAATCTGAAAATTGATTAAGTTTTGTGTAGGGGAGAAAAAAATTCAGCATGTGTATAATAGACTGGGAACTTGATACTTGTTCATTCCCTCCTCCATATGGATATACAAAGGATCAATGCAATTACTGCATTAAAGAAAGCATGTAAGCAGGTTAAAAATAAGGAAGATATGGCTGTTAACATGCTTATTTGAAATTAGGCAGAACAATGACACTAAAAAACATGTAGGTGGTTATCTCTACAAGGTCCAAAGAAGACTGGACCTTGTAGAGGGACCTTGTACCTTGTTTCACATCCAAAGAAGGACAATGAAGTTGGTGAAGGGTCTGGCGCACAAGTCTCATGAGGAGCGGCTGAGGGAACTAGGGTTGTCCAGTCTGAAGAAGAGGAGGCTGAGGGGAGACCTTCTTGCTCTCTACAACTACCTGAAAGGAGGTTGTAGCGAGATGGGTGTTGGTCTCACCTCCCAAGTAACAAGCAATAGGATGAGAAGAAATGGCCTCAAGCTGCGCCAGGGGAGGTTTAGATTGGATATTAGGAAAAATTTCTTTATTGGCAGGTTTGTCAAGCACTGGAACAGGCTGCCCAGGGATGTGGTTGAGTCACCATCCCTGGAGGAAATTTAAAGACCTGTAGATGTGGTGCCTGGGGACATGGTTTAGTGGTGGGCTTGGCAGTGTTAGGTTTACGGTTGGACTTCATGTTC
This sequence comes from Phalacrocorax carbo, assembly GCF_963921805.1. NCBI lineage: Eukaryota > Metazoa > Chordata > Aves > Suliformes > Phalacrocoracidae > Phalacrocorax > Phalacrocorax carbo. The sequence goes on along the minus strand of NC_087515.1, from coordinate 61,730,703 downwards.
TTAAGGGTCTTTTCCAACCTAAACAAGCCTGTGATTCTAAGAGAACTCTTTTTCTGTGTCCGTTTGGATTAAGTATAATGGAAGAAAAATTGAAAAAGAAATAAACCTAGATTTCTTTCTTTATTTTATGATAATGTCTTTTTCATTGCAAAATGGAAAATTACATTACCTGCTATTTATGGTCACCCAAGCATAGTATTTGATTATTTTATAATTTGATATGGTTAATAAAAAATGAAAGATATTGCAGATATTTTTAACTAGCAGGAACAAAGATGTGGCAGTAGAATCACAACCTTATGATTGCTCTAAGTGTACAGGCTCATTCACTCAAAAGCAAATTTTTATGTCTCAGCTGTCCTAAAGCCTATTGTTCAGCTGAAGAGACATTTGAGTATCCTTTTCATATGTGTTATAAAAGCAATTTCTAGTGAGAATGCTGAGAAGCAATGAAGTGAATTACTTTGCACAGTGGTTGCCCAAATACCCTGACCTTTTCATTATCCAAGGGTTTTCTATGTTTGATTCTTGTTAGACTGCAAAGAGTAACGATGTTGCACTTTCCAGCTTGGACTGGGAATTGGCATTGGTTTTGTTTTGCTTGTATCATAGGTTCATTTTCAAATTATCCTTTCTAGAGGTCAGTCTCTTCATTTATACAAGTGGAGATTATTGAGCTTTTATACTATTCCAGTACAAAGCATTTGGAGATTATTGTCTGGAAAGTATAGCAGACATTGTCTGTGATTTTATTAATATATCGGTTGATCATGCACTTAGTTATTAAATTCCTGCACCTTGCTCCGGATTTTGAGCATTTTTAGCAAAGTACATTTTTGCCAGACATTAGGTATATTCTTGTTTCAGGGGATAAAGTTCATTATGCATTGATGATGCTTTCATAAAATCAAAACATAATTTTGTTACAATGTGTGAATGAAACTGAAACTCCATAAAAAGATTTGTTGAACTAAAGCCAAAGGAAATGAGTGGTGAGTGAAATTTAAATAAAAATTTCTAGCAAGATCCAGAAGCTGAATTTAGCTCAATTCCTGTTGTCCTTGTGAAGCCAACCTTACAAAAGTTTTTGGCATTTTTCAGTGTAGCAACAATAATTAAGTAGTTAATGTTTTATGTACCTAATTCACTTTCATAAGCATGCAGCACTGTTTTAACATTGCCTTTTATCCTACCATGCCTCACAAGTGCTTGCCTTTGTTTTTTCTTTGCAGGAAGTCTATTGCTTACAGGAGCAATGAGCTTCTTGACAAGCTCAGAGCTGCTGGGATTGGAGACAGACCTCTGGTGTGGGTGTCACATAGCATGGGTGGTAAGCACATTGCCCATTTGATATATTTGTTTGCTCTTATATTTCAGAATAAGCTGTTAGCCAATTTCAGTCTGAAATTCAATTATTCAGAATAGTTTATCTAAAAAATGTGCAAAGAGCTAAAAATGGAAAATAGATTTCTACTTTCTTAATGCATTATATTCAACAGCATATACATTTGAAAGGATTTTTATTGCTGTTTGTTTTTACTGTGTTGATTTAAAAATGCAAAATCAATGAGTTGAAGTTCATGCAAATGGGAATCCAGAGGCAAAATTTTCTCCATGATCCAGGCATACAGTAAATGTCATTAGCAACACTTAAAGCAAACCAAAATTGGATTTGGACGATTCATGGACATTTTATTGTATTGCCTCCTCAGGTTCGTTTGATTTTTTTCAGCTTAATGTTACATGTTTGACAAAGCAAGGACTAATCCACTGAGGCAAGAATATGGTTAGTTGTTTCATGAATAATATAGCATGATCGTTATTTTCACAGTGGTTTAAATCCCTGCATTAATTCAGTTTCTGTTGCCAGGTCTTCTAGTCAAAAAGATGCTGGTGGATGCTTCCAAGAATCCAGAAATGGATAAAATTGTAAACAACACCAGAGGAATCATATTTTATAGTGTACCTCACCATGGTTCCCAGCTGGCTGAATATTCTATAAATGCCAGATATCTTCTCTTTCCGTCTGTGGAGGTTAAAGAACTCAGCAAGGGTACGCTCACTTTGCTACCATTTAACAGCGGGGATCTATGCTAATCTGTTCATGGTGCTTTTTCTTTCAATCGGGCTGTCAGAAAAAGCTGGATAAAATCAACAAATCCCCTCTTAATGTTTTGGGTTATGTGTTGAATTACTTAGAGTAATTCAGAGTAACTCTCATTTGATTGCAGAGGTGAGGGGGAACAAGGGAGTCGGAACAAGTTTATAGAAGAGTAGTTCGGGCCATTTAGCAATGTAGTAACTCAACATGTGCTGGATTTTAGACTCGTTATCTTCTAAACAAATTCATGCTATGAAGAAATAAACAGTTGTTGCATATGATAGCACGAAAAAGGGATTACAAACAAAATGCTATGCCGTTTACTGGAGTATTAATTTCTCTAAAACATCTTTCTAGGAATGCAGTCTGGCCAGAAAATGCTATAAGCTTATGTTCAAGATAACACTGCAAGAATTATGTTCCTCTTTCTCAGATTCTCCTGCCCTTAAAAAGCTGAATGATGACTTCCTGTCTTTTGCCAAAGATAAGAAATTTTCAGTGCTGAGTTTTGCAGAAACCTTACCAACACACATAGGCAGCATGATAAAACTGCATGTTGTACCTCTGGAATCAGCAAGTAAGTCAAATAGCCATTTAATCTATTTAATTTTGCGTACATTCATGTAAGCATTGATAATCAGGAAGGATTATAAATGCTGTGGTAGGAAGACCTATTAAAATATATCTGTTATGTTGTGGGGTTTTTTGTTTAAACTTTATTCTGAGTTCAAACTGCAGTCTCCCTGCTGAGAAGATCAGAGGCAGCTACATTTGTATCTTAGAATAGCAATTGTTTGGTTTGGTTTTTCTAAATGTGAGTAACACTTGTTATTGAAAAAAGCAGGGTAGACCCTGGTCTAATGTTACATTGTTGTAGTCTTTTCCTTTGTAATTATGAGTAACTGTTGTTGATCCTTGTAAAGGTAGGCTAAATAGTGTTTCAGAAGCTCCCACAAATTCCACCTATTTCCTCCTTTGAAAAACAAGAAAGAAAATTAGTAAACTGCTAATAGAAGGAAAAAGCTGTTTTTCAGTGTTAAGAATCCTTTATCTTCCGTATCTCAGCTACTCAAGCAATAGAGTACACCTCCTGAAGAGTCCCCTCCGTCTTTTTGCCTTTTGTAGGAGAAGGGAAATCCAGGCAGTTCTCTTTCTTGCATTGTTTATGGGTGTTCAACTTGGAGAATTGTTTTAAGTCAGGTATTTTCAGGTTTTCACTGAGCAAAACTTTCTGCCCTGCCCAAGGTACCCATAAGGCCTTAAACAGAAACCATTGCTGTGTTGGATTTTAGATGAGGCTTTCCACCAGCTAAATCCACTAGGTTAAATGCAAAGTTAGTTGCTCTGAAAAAGGCAGACTATACATCCCTGTTTTCCTGAGTCAATACTTAGCAGTATTTTTTCAGTACATCATGTCAAGAAGCAATTGTTTGCCAAAATGTCACTGATGTAATTTTATTGGCAAGGACTGAAAAGCTGGGCATTTTTTTTTTATTATTTAACAAAATAAAATGAAAAAGAGGACTGAATAACAAGGTGCACAAATAAGCACTGTGCACTTATAATTTTATAGCATATTTCTCCTCTCCTAGAGATGACACAGTGCAGCATGTGAGCTCTTGAAAGCCTTTAGAGGGTGTCTGATGGTTCAGCAGTATGCCACTCGTTTTGTTCAAAACCCAAGCAGTACACTCACTGTTTCTTACACGCGTGCTTGGGCACATGGAAGCAAACTTCACCCTGCTCTAGTGTAAGTTTGCATGGTTAAAGATACGGAGTTCCAAGCAAAAGGGAGGATTTCTCAGGAGACTGAGTGAATAGATAACAAACTGGAATGTGGCAGTCTCAGCATCCTAACTGGAAAGTTCACTACTAGTGATAACTGTTGGGAAAGAATAAATGCCTTAGTGTGCCCCAAAATCAGTAGCTGAGCACTGAACACTTGTATTCTACAGTTAAGCAATGTATATTTTTCATTTCCCCAGAAATATGTATAGTTATTTGTGGCATATATGCTAGTCCCATTTTTAATCTCCACATCAAAGTATTTTATAAGGAATATGGGCAATTAGTGGTGATCGGAATCTGGATACCCTGGATTAAACCCTATCCCTGTTCATGTCAGTGCTTAAACTTCAGTCAGAACTTAGCTGTCAGTCAGGTGCTGGTAAAGGAAGGTTTGATTTTTTCAAAGTTGTCTGTATGGACAAATGTACATTTGTGTATTCCCAGTAAAGATAGTAGAACTCTGACCTAATGGTATACCAGGTATACCAATGTGGGCTTTGTGGCAATGTATAGCTCTGTCTGAGTGCTTTTAGCACATTGAAAAATAACAAGGACAAAAGGGATAAACTGAAGACAGAAGTTGCTTTTGAGAGAGAAATTGCTAATGCAAGATGTGCTTTTCAGTCTAGGTGATCTTACAAACTTTGGTTGTTTTTTCTTTTTTCTTCTTTTTTTTTTTTTTCCCCTCTCCCAGAGTTAGGAATCGGAGACCTTATTCCAGTGGATGTTAATCATCTAAATGTTTGTAAGCCAAAGAAGAAGGATGCTTTCCTGTACCAGCGTACACTGAAGTTCATTCAGGATGTTTTAGCCCAAGAACTTGGAGACTGAGTTTTTGCTACCCTTGGCTGCTTATTTCCTCCATTTGGTGTAACACAGTAAGTTCTTCTCTTAACATTTGTTAGGGGATCTGCAGAACTGCAAAGATGCTATGTCAATCGTATCTGCTGCTAAAATAGTTTTCAGTACACCTCCAACTTAAACACCTCTCCAACTTATTTATAAAATATATTCAGAACAAATACAAACCAAAATCCTACAAACTTGGCAAAAAGAAAATGTGTGTTGGCTTAGAGTGACCGCGATCTGTCGACAAAATGTGTGTAAATTCTCCAGCAATTTGGCTGGGAGGGGATAGGGATTCAGTGGAAGAGAAGTTTCACTTAGTCTACAGATATCCTTCTGGAGCAACACAACTAGACTGTGGAGAGGGCCCAGGATTTTTAAGTTTTTTTCTTTTTTTAGCAAAAAAAAAAACACCCCACAACTTGCTCTTGGAGGTAGGTGGTCTCCTTAAGGTAAATATACATCTGGGACTGAAGCCTTACAGAGAGGGTCATAAAAAATTGACTCAGGTGGTTATTTGTTGTGTCAAAGTGGAGGAGCACGTGGCTGTCTCAAAGCTTTGGTTTACTGTCCCTGTTGAGTAGTCTGACTGGAACCTGAAGAAATTTGTCCAAGTGAATGAAGGTAGCCTTTCAGTCTAGTGGCCCAGTTACAGGGGTCTTCGTACTTTGCCTTTTCATTTAATAGACCATTCAGACTTGTGAGCAAATATGGCATGTGTTTTCTGTTTGTATAAATGAAAACAAAAGAATTGTTCACCTTCTTGTAGATCTCTCTCTTAATCTTAGCAAATTCTGATATTGCTTTCTTTAGAACAGTGTGTATATGGTCCGACTCAGGGCAGTTCTGTGCTTTCTCATATGGCAGATATAGAACAGAGGCTTAGCTTTTTTGCTTTACTCCTGGGACATACTGAGAAGACGGTACATTCAAATCCCTGGCTCATGTTATTTATTTAGAAACTCTTTCTTCAGCTGATTTTAAGAAGAGCATTGAAAATGCTCAAGCCAAGTAAGACAAATGTAGGCCCTGACAAAAAAGGTGATGCTTAGAGTTTGGTGCTCAGGTAGAGAAAAAGTAAAGCAGGAGAAACTTCAGGTGATCGTAAGGTCCCACTGGAAATACAGAAAATCCCAGATGTTTGGGTTTCTTCAAGCCCAAGTGTATTTATTGGTGTAGAAACAGAGAAAAGCAGCAGTGTTGTCTTACTTGAGTTTATGTTTACATTAAGGACACCTTAACAGTACTGGTGAGAAATAAGTATTTTTAGAAAAAAAATAATGGCAGTGCTCAACCACTTTTTTAAAGACCTCAATAGTTTACAATGTAGTTAAATGCAGACTAGTCTAATTGTGATCTCTTTCCTTCCTTTCTTTCCACCCCCAACCATCTCTGGAAACAAACATAGGCTATGATTAGGCGATACTGCCCTAGCTGACCGTTTGCTAAATAAGGCCTGTATTGATGACAGGCTTAATACGGCTCTTAGCATCACTTATGTGAGATGGATTTAGTATCACTGGCCTTAAAATTATGGCTCTGAAAGCTGCCAAAGAGGTGGGATGGGCTTTGCAGTTCTGCATGGGCTTGGTGCAGGCACCAGTGGCCGCTGCAGTCCTGCCAGGTCCTGAAGCCACCGCAGCTGTTCCTACCTGAAAGCACTCCAGCCCGGGAGGATGCGACGTCTGAAAATGCGCTTCTGGAAGTTGAGTCCTGACCTGCTGGAGTTGCAAAGTAAAATTCACAAGAACAGTAGGGAGAAAGTACAGCACTGCACTGGAGCAAAAAGAGCATTTTCTCCCCCTAACCAAGATGTAGATGAGAAGACTGCATGGCAGTATTTCAGATAGAAAATGTAACAGAACTGTCGTAACTTCTAAAGAGGTTTATCCTTTTACACTGTGGTTTAAACTTCAGAGTATAAATATATTAGAACACTTTGTATTCACAAAGTAGAGGGTATGTGGAATTCATTGTGAATAGACAAGACTGCTAATAACGGAATGTGTGTTAGCGTGACAAATCTTGTATTGATTTTTGGCTTACAGGGATTCAGATCAATTACATTACACATTAATCTCAGTAAATGCATCTCTTTTGTTACTGTAACCACAACTCTAGAGGCAACTTTCTCCTTTTTGTAACTCTATGTATATATGTGTAACTTTTAAAACTAATATTTGGGGAAAGGTGTTGTTGGGTTTGGGGTTTTTTTGGAATATAGTGGTGAAATGTGTTTTTAAAACTGTACTAGATATGCCACAAAATGTATTAAAGGTGAATGATCTGCCAAATGAATGCTCTGGATCATGTTCACTTTTGTTAAAGACCTGAATTACTTTTCATTCATTGTCTCATGCTGGAAGAATGTAGCGTCTTCTGTAAGAGGCATAGTGCTGGGGAGCACAGCTGGTCATCAGTTTTCCCAAAGTGAACGGTTTTTCTGTTGTGCTTTTAGGTTTTGCAAAAGTGCCTCCTCCACCACATACAGACATTGGTCTGTTGCGTAGCATTCGTGCCCGTTTCCCGATAGAAATGTGTGCTTTCGTGCTCCCCTGGTGTCTTGTTAACTCAGAATAGTGCCTTTATGTAAATTCTTGGGTCTCAAACTATGCCTTTAATCCCATCTAGCTGGGAGCCCAGCTGCAGATGTGGCTAGCAGGTATGTGCAAATTGTCTGAGAAGATGGTATTTCGCCTGCATTGTGGCATCCAAGACTAAAATAGTAAGACGGGAAGGGAAGGCTAATAGGAGTTTGTCAGTCCTCTTGCACTTGTTGTCCAGCACTCTTGTATAACTGTATTTGTATTTCTAGTAGCAACAGTCATCAAGTTTTTAATTGCTGTGATTACAGTAGTGCAAGCTGGCTTTCACTGTGATTTGTGCCAGGCAGAGCAGCTCGCTAGGAAGGAGAAATTTTCTGGTGATAACGTCAATTCTGGACAAAAAGGAAAGCAAAAATGTTGTGTGTCAGAGTGAAAATTCTAAAGAGTATTTTGGGTCTGTTTTTCTTTTTTTGTTTCAGCGCTCACCCGCCTAAAAAAGCTAAATCGGGCAGTTGCTGTACCAAGGAGAACCATTTACCGACCCCAAACATGAATGCAGCTGAACAACCAGGATGCCTGTAGCAACTTGAAGTTGCTGTACTACAGGGTCCTGGGTAAGCTCGCATGGAGTTAGTCTCTTGCCAAAGCCTCTCACATTAAATTAGCACAGGATGCTTACATACTTGCATCTGGTAAATCATTCATGCCTGGCTTCACAGCCGGTGTCAACGATTTTAAGCTTTCCAAGTGCTGGGTGAAAAACATCATGGGATAGCCACTCCCTACCAGCCATTATATGGCCTTCAAGACTGATCGCTATCCCTGAGAATGTTGGTTTCCATTGATAACGTCCTAGTGAGAGTGGGCAGCGGAGCTGAGGACAGAGCTGTGCTGTGGGTTTCCTAGTTGAGGACACCAGCTGAGGAGGGTTCAGGTTACATAGCCTCTTTTTACATTGTGGTGAGGCCTGGCTTAATCCTGAAAGAGATGGAAAGAATCACCATCTCCTGCAGTCAGGGTTTTCTGTAGTGCTTTCCCAAACGCAGAGCAAGTCTGGCCCTGCTTATCTTCTCCTGAGCATTAAAACGAGAACCCAGGTCGCAAGCACCTGCCTCTGAAATAAACACTTGGCTGGGGTGCTGGGCACCAGTGAGGAAGGCAAGATATCGAGACCGGAGATTCATCATTCTTTGCTGTAACCTTTTCAGCTGGACTGTCTGTTCCTTCCCCTTGATTTGCTGCGATTGAACAGTGTATGCTGTCACTGATAGTATAAACCAGCTAGCTGCAGGGAGTCGTATGTTAGTGGGCAGCTTGCCACGTACATAACGCTAAAGGCTACATACTTCTCTTATTCAAGGAGAGTAATAAAGCAGATTTTATTTGACTTGTATAAATCCACTTTAATTGGCTTTCCTGCTAACACTTTCATTAACATGTAAATTAGCTGTCCTAGAGCTGTTAATTATCTTTGCAGAAAATGTTGGATATGGTCATATAACGCACTCTTTCTTTTTTACTGCTCTGAATGTTTTATACTGAAATGTGCCCATAAATATTCACTGGGATTTTTTTAAGAGGATGATGAAGAGTCTAAGGCTGTGTGGCATCTTGTAGGGAAACAACTACCTTGCTTCAGGATTACTCACCAGCCTGCCACCATGTTAAACCGACACTCACATAAGAAGCTTGGCACTGGGTTTTATTGGTTTGGCCTTTGAAGATTTTGGGGATATTTTTTAAAGTATCTGGCAAATGAGGGAGCAGAAGAGGATGGCAGGTGCTCAGACAAAGGCAGCATCCTCTTTTACACTGTCTTACGTTCAAAATTTGGTACTGGCAGTGAAACAGGTAGGGATTACAAGCAAGAATGTGGCTGAATTCACAGTTACCAAGAAGCTGAGAACAAGCCAATTAATTTTCCTGGGGGGAAAAAGAAAACCTCTGAGCTTTTTCTAATATACTTTTTCTGCAAGAATCAGCTGAAAACAAGAGGGTTTTTTCAGCTTCACCAACTGCTTAAAAATGTTCTCCTTACTTTAATAATAAAAGATCTCGATGCTTCTCTTAACAAGTTACCACGACAAGTTGCAATCTGTTTATCGTTTCTAATTGCCTACTTTGAACAAATGGCATCTATGGTGCACAGTTTTACTGCACAGGCAAGGCGAACGCCTGCGCAGCTGGTGCAGGTAAAACAGGCGCGTTTAGCACTGTGGATGATCCTTGCCAAAATCTTAAGCTTCTGAGAAGCACGCCTGCTGGTTTGCTCATCAGCGAGAGGTGACTTCATTATGAAGAGCAAGGCGGCTTTGAGCTGAGCAGCAATACTTGATGAGCCAGCCCACCAGGGTAAGTGACTTTACAGGGTCAGCTGCAACACTTGTCCTATGGGCTCTGGTGGAATGCTGGACAAGTGTGAGGGAGAAGCAAAGCAGGCACACAGGAGTACTCGCCTGGAGTTTCTGCAGTGGTTAACCGGGGAATATTTCCCCTGCCTAGGCTGTCACTTTCTGAACCATCAAACACGATTGTCCTTTAAACCTTTTGTTTGCAAGAACCTGCACAGAACAGATCTTTGCAGTTGCTTCCCAGTTAGTCCTACTCTGTGCATTGTACCCGCCACCTAGGTATGCTCCCTGTATGGCCATGTAGCGCACCCGAGAACAGCTTTATTCACAGCGGTGTGCGTGCTGCTTAAATTTATCCTCCGTCTTAGCTGCAGTTGCCCATGCCTAGTTCCATTTCTTAGCCTTCCCAGCTCATGATCAGTGATCATATTGCTTCTCAGGGCTGCTTGGCCCCCGGTGCAGCACAGCTTTACTGTGGCAGCTGCAGAGGTGAATGGGAAGCATGCGGCAGCTCCTTCACTGGTACAAAACAGATGGCATAGCTGGTGATCAGCAGAAATGCACAGCGAGAGCAGTAGCTCTACACACTTCTACCCCCCATCAGTTTGGTGTGCAAGCTGAACTTTATTGTGAGTGGGCAAACTTGTTATTAGGCCATAAGCGGCTGTGGCTCTGCAGGAGGGTTCTGCCATCCCCAGTTGTGTGCCTGTGGCTTAGCTTTGGGATGTAACAGCCCGTGTTGCGCATGCATAACGTTGGGGTTCATGACCAGCTCTCCCCTCATCTGCACTGTGGAAATAAAAAAACTGACATGGCATTTTTCTTACGAAGAGGCAGAATGGGAAGAGGGACACGACTACTGAATTACTAAACTGCCCTTAGCAGAAGACATTAATATGTTAATGACCTATGTCGTCAGCTGGCCTCAACTATTCACCATAGTTCCACAGTACTTGCACAGATCATACAGAAGCGGACTATAGCATTTCTTCACAAAGGGATGCCATTGTCCACATACTATTTAATTGTAAAGTATGTTGTTTGGTCTTGGCTTGCTGTGAGTGAAAACCAGGGTGAGTTTTGGAACCGGCAGAAAAGCAGCTAGGGCTGTCTCCGATCTCACTGAAGGGCAGAGCAATGTTTTGAGAGGCAACCCCATCCTTCTGGAATAGCTGAGGCATGTTATAACAGTGCCGCGAACAGCATAGCACGTAGGAGAGGTCTGGTGTCATATGGGGTTCACTTGCCTAGTCTGGAGTAAGCATGGGTGTTTCTTGCTGGTGCGGGGGCACCACCTTCTCGTGGTTCTGCTTCACAGCCTCAAGGCACACACCTTTCGTTTTACTTTCTAGACAGGAATGAGTTTAACAAGGTAAGTACCAGGGCCTGCCAACACTGCAGCTCCTTAAGATCTACAAGAAGATACTGTCTAAGCTTTGTTTCCACAGTAGAAATGCAGTAGCAGAACAATACCAGCCTTGCTGCTGTAGTTATACTGGTATGTATTCCCCTTCTGGATGTTTGTTTGTTCCAGAACAACTGTAGCAGTCTAACTATTCAAGATAAGGGTTCTTTATTTCAAGTGACAGAGATTGATTAATGTATAAATTTCACAGGAAAATGTTTTTCTTAACATCTTTTTCCATACAACATTACGTGTTCTTGTGCATGATTTGTACCTGAAATGAAATAAAACATCTTAAGATGGATTAATAGAAAGAAATAACTTATAACAAAGAATGTTTCAAACAAGCTGTAGATAATGTTAGGCTGTATATACTCTATACACTTCCCTCCAGGGGCAGTATCTTTTTCATGTTTAAAGGTAATGAAATGTAGCACGGACAGATGATCTATTTTCTTAAATAAAAATCTTTTGTGCAAAAGATTTAATTTTATCTTGCATCATATCTGATTTCTGTAGGAACATTAAGAGGACAACGTTTTACAATTCTAAATCAGTATTTGTCTTCATCAAGGTATTTTTGTTCTGTTCTAAGACAAGCAGTTTGTTGAACCCTTCTGACGGCACACTACTGTCTTCGTCATCACTAAATGTAACCCAGTGACTGAAATCTTTCAAGATGGGGAGTTTTGAATTTTCTGGAGTGTGTGCTGGAGGAGTAGCTGATGCCGCCTGTATGGGAAGTGGGCAGGAAGAATCCGTGGCCAGGTCCAAAAGATTGGCGTTCTCTGGAAGGGAGCTGGTACCTGAGAGCCGTGGATGCTGGCTTTCTGGTACAGGAGGGCCCTGGAGGTTAGCCATCAGTTCTGCAGCATTTGGTGCCAACGGTGTAGCTGTGGCTCTTCCTGGGCTGGCAGAGGCTGTAGGAGCTGAGAGAGCAGCCCGTGCAGGGACAGGGGAGTTCTGAGTCTGAGGGCAGAACCCCGGATTGTTGTTGTTGGAGTTGAACATTAACCCACTAAAAAGTGGGTTGTCACTGCTCTGGAGAACGTGCAGATGAAGAGCTGCAGGAGCCGACTTCTTTCTTCGCGGTGGCACCTTTGGGGCAAAGGAAGCATTCTGCGGAGGCAGTGTGATGGCCTCAGCCGTGCTTGGTGTGGGGGGCTGCCCTTCACTGCTCCCCCTGCTCTCCTGAGGCTTCCCAGCTTGTGGCGTCCTGGGTTTAGGGACTGGAGTAATCTTGGTCGGACTAAGAATAGCTCCGGCTTCTAGACAGGGCTCTGGCAAGCCAAAAGGAGACTGCACTGTCTGTTGGTCAAATTGCTCTTCTGTAGACATAGGCTGAGGGGGAAAAGGAACAAGAAATTTGAGAACAAAAATGGTACCTTAAACTGAGTCACTTCTAGTGCAAGTCTTAGTGATGGCGTTACGGAGAAAAACTGACAGAAACTGGAGGAAAAAAAAAAAACAAAACCAAAAAAAAGCACAAAACAAAACAAAACAAAAAAAAAACACACAAAAAAACCAAGGCAGTACAAAGCAGAGGCTTGACAGCACAGGCTTACACCATGCCTGCCTGGTTTTGTTCTTGTGCATCGTGCCTTGGACCAGTGGTTGTTTACAGAGTGCTATTCGAGGACAAGGATCCTACAGCACATTCATTCCCTGTATGAGAAATACATCTCTTTCTGACCATCTCTCTCTCATGTTAGGATTTTGCTCCAGGCCAAATTATCACATCTCTCTGCTGACTGATATTATTTAAGAGAGAATGCATCGGGAGGGCTGAATTAGTGGGGCCAATCGCACAGGCCTTTGGGTATGTAAAATACATATGGTTGAAGGACAATTAGCTTAAGCTAACCCAAGAAATGCATTAATGGCTCTGTCATGTCTCACTGATGCTGGGACCGGAAGCTAAAAGTAAGCTCTCAAAGTACAGTCTAGCATATATATATGCAACATTTGAAAATATATAAATAACTGGAACGCAGCTCAGTCCAAGAGGGGAAGGGCTGCTTCAGGTTTCTCACACTTAGTGTGACTGAATGGAAGCATTTTAATTCTCTATTACTCTCCCATAGTATTAAAAGATAATATACAGGCTTTTTAATGCAGTCAAAATATTTAGTCACTATTTTGTGATGGCCATATCCCCTGCCACTTCTGTCTATCTGCTGCTGTTAAGTTGCCTACATTTGACTGCATACTTTTTTAACGATAGAGGTGGATTGGGTAGAGGTTTTCAAGTACACAACTCCCATCTGGACTCACTCAGATGGAGGAAGGAGTGGAAGTCTGAAGCAGAGCCAAGCTGAAATAGATATATTCCTGCAGGAGATTTCATGTAACTAACACCAAAATCGCTGTCCCCCTCAGCACCTTTCAGGAGTGCCCTGGGAATGGCAACAACATAATATAAACAGACCATTCCTTGTTACTGAATGTTTAAGGGAAGGGCACACACTGTGTGGTCTGGTTTTTCTCTTTTGTGAATCTGCTAAGTAGAGATGGCACAAAGTCCATGATAGAGAAGGGGTGAATGCCTTTACAAAGGAAGGTAAGGCAGGAGTCCTAACAACTCAGAACAGAGCTTCCTAGCAGAGGTTCTGTCAAAGGAAAAATATAAAAGGTTGTATTTGTCTCTCTCCTACTTAAATTGCTTTCACCATTAAATACTCATTTTAGCGGCTCTAGCAGTGAAGAACTATTATCTCCATGTAGAGACATGACAACGAGACAAATTAAAACCCCAACACCTACAGGTTTGTATTTTTAAGAACCTGAACTCTCGAGCAGAATGCAGAATCCAATGTGAAAGGCCAAATCCCAATATAAGGTCTGTGAGAAAAGTTAGGCGTTTCCAAACAAGACACAGCTCAGCATACTGATCAAGAAGCTGCCACAAATCAATACAGAGCCAACCACTCATGATGTGGTCAAAAGTAAACATTGTGATAAAGAAAGGATGAGTCTTAAATCCTGACAAGGTTTAGATGAGCCAGAAGACAAGTAATAGAATTGAAGAGAATGGACTGACAAATAGAAAAGCTGAACATGGCTGAGTAAGGAACTCAAGGCTCTTTCTCCTTTCTGGTCTCCTAGTACAGTTTTATGCCTCGGTGACTACAATACACAGAATCATTTTACTGCCTGCTGGCTAAGTACTTTAAATGACAAGACTTCCTACAAATTGTGTAACAGCCCACCCCTCTTGCCATCGTTCACACTGTGTGATGGAGGCTGGATGCATTTTGCTGCAACTATCTTACTTGTTCCGCCTTGGCTCCAGTCCTTTGCAGAGGTACTGGCTTCTTCGTAGCTGGAACTTTGGGTGGCGGGCGATGAGGCACAAGAACTGGTCCTGCCTGTGACCCTTGCAATGGTGCTGATTTTGTGATGCTGGGAAGAGGCTCGGGTTTGGTATTCATTTGGTTTCTAGTTGTAGTGGGCTTTAGTGCATCTTCCTCTAGTCCTAAAAAGCAAAAACAATTAGCATCTTGGCTTGATTGGAATGTAGCTTGAAGATAATTTCTTTCACAATCATGTTTCCCAAAATGTGCATGGCTAAAGGCAATGTGCTCAGGCCGGGAAGGTTGGTTTTAGAAATAAACACAGACCTTTGCAATCCTGTCACATTGTAAGAGGCAGTTAGGGAAAAGCTCCCCTGTCTGAAATAATTTCGTGCCAAAACAGCAGTGCTGTGCCACCACTTGGCCAAGTGGATGAATTGACTGGCTGGGAGTTCAGGAGTATTGGACTCAAGCCCTGAGTCTCCTTTTGCCCTGGTTTCCTTGTCTGGGTAATCAAGATAATGATACTGAGCGCATCTGGCACTTTGGGAAGAAATATAAATGCCAACTGGTGGTACAGCACAAGGGACTGGAAGTGATGCTGACCGGACTAGTTTCCTTACCAACACTGAAATTCATGTGAAATTCAAAATTAGCAGAAAGTAAAGCTGATTTAAAACCAAATGTACAGCACATTCTAAGGAACAAACATCAAGATGCCTTTATGGTATTTCTAATTAAATTGGAATATTCCTAACTGCATTTGCTCTATTTACAAGTGAAAAGGGATGTTTTTCTCCTAAACTGAGAGCCTTGCAAACTCAGGTAGCTATCTCAGAGTCACGCTGCATTCTTTCTCATCCATATAGCATCAGCAGAAAAACTACTTGCAACCCTGGGAGGTATATTCACATGGCCTAAGTTTCAATACCTAAGCTAGTTTCCTGCTCTAACCTGCTCTTGCAAGAACCTCTCTTCTCCAGGGATTACATAGAGACCCTACACACAGAGTAGCCTTTCAGCTTAGCTATTCAAGCTGAAGCGGTGCAAGCTTTTATCTAGGTTACAACCATACTTACTGTCCAAATGTGAACAGGATCCAGGTTATTTCTCCCATAGCTGTATTTGCTCTCTAGTCCTGCTTGGAATAGTGAGCATTTGCTAAATAGAGCAGCAAATATCCTTTATGCAACTCTGAGCTAACACAGGCACCATCCGTTTAGGAAGATCCCATCTTTACCTTTCAATTTTTCAGAATAAATCTGGCCATAAATAACCCAAGGTGCTCCTAGTAACAGCTTCTACAACAAAATATACAACTTAAGTAATCTTGAAAAAAAGGTTAGTATTATCAAAACTGACAGAGAACACTAAGTACAGTCTTTCAAGAATGTGTATGTCAGTGTTCAGGTGAGCTTCTGAATAGAAATACATGCATCTGGGCTATGATGGGAAGGATGAATACACCTACAGTTTTCTTTAAATAAAGATCTTTATAAGTCAGTTAGAAAGCTGTGCTCACGTCCTTTAGCTTCCATAAGACATCTAATAGCTTCTTCTGCTTCCTCAGCTGTGGTGGTTTTGATCTGCTTGACGTTGTAAGGTTTACTTATTCCAGTCCGGACTTTAGGCTTTAAAAAAAATATGAAATGAGTCATCTTGAGAAAACTGGTTTTTCTTGTACACCGGTAATCTTACAGCTAAGCTCACACACCTGTAAAGTTCTGGTTTTGCCAGTGGCTATTCAGCAATCTAGAAATACTACGGAAGTGGTGGGGAGTTTTCCACAGATATTACATCTTTGTTACCAGCTGACAGACAGGCTAACGGCTTACTGCCACAGCTAGACCCTTAGCACTTCCCTTGTTCAATACATTAGGGTTCTCATCCAACAAGAGAGGAGTCAGGAGGTGTTTTCACATTCTGTTCTTGGTCTTCCAGTCAGAGGGCTAGCAGCCTTGCTGGCAACGGTCAAGACTTTTCTTGTATGCTGGGCACTAGCATGGCCCATCAAAAAGAGGTGAGAAAAGAATTAAAGCACTTTTTCATGGTGTTGAAAATTCAAGCTAGCATCTGTCAGAAAGCAGCATATGGAATAAACTAACAGTGCCCTGGTCTTGCACCATTCTCTCTCTTTCCCTCTTCGGCCTTTCTCATCCCTGAAAATTTAATAACATTTTTCTGGTGCCTAGCAGGCCCTACAGCCTAGTATTATATTACAAGAAGTTCATCTGTGCATTTCCAGCTCAGGCACGTGATGGACTTCCTTCCTTGTATGACAGGCGCATCATGTACATGATGCTCAATGTCTGTGTGGGTGGGGGAGATGAGGACAACACTAAGTGGCCATGCTGAGCAGAAGGACTCACGGGCTGCTGAGGGGCTCCGGGCAGCAGTTTTGCCATTGCCAGGATGGAGCAGGTGGAGTGGCTTCCTGGAGAGAGGGAACCATCTGAGGGGGACTTTTTGCCTGATGTTCCCACTGAAAGAGGAATAAAAATGGATTTTTACATTCAAGAGCTGGTACAACATTTTATCTGCAATTGAGCAAAAGCAATGCGCTTTGAAATTGTCTGTGATAAATAAGAGAGATGCTGTCACCCTCCCTGCTCCTCCAGGGACAGACATATTAGGCAAGACCTTGAGTCCCTCTGTCTGAGTGCCAAGAGCAAGACACTTTGATCTAGGAGGAGTGATGGGCCGAACTGTTACTGGTCTAATCTAAGGTGAAAAAAATCTCAACACAGAATAAAATGCTGAAATCTTACACCATTTCAGGAAGCAGTTTCCTGTTAGTCTTGCTTTCATTTAATCAATTCAATAACCTCAGCTGAGCATTAACATTGCATTCCAGGCACAGAAATACAGACACCAGTGTTGTCACTCCTGTGCAACAGACTCAGAAATGAATGGGAATAACCCCGAAGAACTCATCTTCCAGCAGTGAGTCTGACAGAACCTTTGATTTAAGGCTGGAAAATATACAGAGAAGACAGACTTTTGGACTGCAAGAAAAATATGATGTATAGCATGCATCATACAGAAGGCAAAGATGATTATGCTGATCTAGCAATCAACATTCATCCAGAAGTAGCCATAAAAACAGGAGCGGCATAGCGCTGATGGCATCTCAGCTAGGTAGAGCTCTGGTAAAGAGCATCACTTCTCTGTGCCTCACTGAAAATCATAAGCCACTTTGCATTTCTTTCATAAACACAAAACCAGCAAGAACTGCTTGCAAAGCAGGAAAGGACAAAAACTGTCCAGAACAGGTATTTTGTCAAAGCTTTTTAAAAGGAAGATTACAATTAAGCCAGAAAAAAAACCAAACTGTAAGAAAACAGTCGGTGTCTTTGGAAGTCAGCAGGCATAAATACTGATATTTATTTTTATTGCTACAAAGTGGCTGGTCAACTCGCTAACCTGAGTGATTAGTATGAAATGTATGAGCCATTCCATCCTCACTAAAGGCATTTTTTGTGGAGTGTCTGTCATCCTAAAGACAAACTTCTGTTGCTAACTGTTTTCACCCATTGTCAGGCTGAAACAGACTGGGAAGCAAGTACAACTACCTTGACAGCCTGACATTTCAGAACAGGTATTACTTTCTTTGCCACCCAGAAATGGCAGGCAAAACTGTTCAGCTGGGACCAACACAACATTAAAGAAAGCTGAACTCACCAGGAGGGGGAGGCCTCTGCGGCGGCTGAAGTGGCCGAGGCCTGGTAGGAATGGACAGAGACCTGCTTGGAGGCCGGCGGTGGCGTTCCCCACTCGCTTCCAGCTCTTGCTTCAAATCAGCCAGGTCTGTATCATCTAGGGAAATTTTAGAAAGGATCTGTATTAGACATCCACTGGGTGAAACGCACTAAATCTGGGCGGTCAGGAGAGAGGTGATCATGAATGGCAAGCCTCAATCAGATACCTCAGCAACACAACATGTCTCCCTTCATATTGTTTTGCTCTCCCCAAATGTCTCCCTTCTCTCACTCCAGGAAACATCTACCCTCTTGTCAAATGCTTCTTTCTCTCCTTTTCCAGCATTTGTCAACTGTTTGTTCCGACAAAGACTGCCTCCATCTGATTTCAGGGTTACTAGTCATCTTGTCAGATTCTGAGCTTTTCACAGCCCAACTTGGCAGCAACCTGCTCTCACTCAAACTGTGTCACGGCAGCCACGAGGAGGCTAGTCATGGTCAAGCCCTTCTCTTCCTT
Organism: Phalacrocorax carbo; assembly: GCF_963921805.1. NCBI lineage: Eukaryota > Metazoa > Chordata > Aves > Suliformes > Phalacrocoracidae > Phalacrocorax > Phalacrocorax carbo. The sequence continues at coordinate 61,712,158 of NC_087515.1, read as the reverse complement.
CCTGAACACAGGAATTCCCTCTGAGGATTAAACAACTCTCCGTGGTCAGAAAAGTTATGTTTTATGCCAGAGAAAAATCTGTCTGAATGGCTCACTCATCACATCTCTGCTTTCCAGCAATGTCTCTTAACAGGTACACCTGCCTCAATCTGATAGCGCTTGGCTGCACCTTACATGTCTAAGCTATTACACAGTCTTTCATCCTGTCTAAGCCTCTCTGACAGCTGGAGAGGCAAGGAGTAGGGATTGCTTTAGTCTCCCAGCCTGCTGAAGTGAGAGCTTTCACTTCAGTTCTCTCACCTCTCTTCCCAGCCCATCCTTGCAGCTCTGTTCTTTAGGGCTCCAAAATCCACTGGGTTTAGTTTTGTCCCTGCGGTTTGGAGAGGATGGGGAAGAAATTGTGGTAGCAGCAGTCTCTCATACTTCAGGCATTTTTATGCAAGTTCCTGTTTTTCAGAAAGCTGTGCTCTGCAGGGAATACTGAGCTGCCTCACAGTTTCCTACACCCACTCAGCAGCGGATGGCAGCCACAGAGACAGAGCCTGTGATCTACACAACCTGCCCCCCACCTTCTCTCTGCATTTTCAGTACTTCTAAGCTACTGATACAGGCTCATCAGCAGGATCCAAGGAGTCATGCAGGCACCTAAATGCATGGCTTGAAATTCTGGAAGTAACACTGAACACAAGACAAAAACCAGCCACCACCACTCTATCCCTTCCCCTAAAAGGCTGCTGGGTTTAGGCAACAGCTCCCAGGGACATCAGTTTTGTGAAGCTATGCCCTTCTCTGACCTCAGAAACACACATACGCACTGTTCTGCCTGTCACTGGTTTCCATCTGTGTCTAACACTGGCTACACAATCATCATGCCTTTGATTAGGAGTTACGTGGGCAGAATTGGAGGCTTATGGAGGCATCTGAAATTGCAGAGACTTTCAAGATGGATTGAATATATCGTATTCTGAGTTGTGTGAGATCATGACCCCACCTTGACCTCCTTCAAACTATATTTTATAATCTCCCTTTACTTTGTGATATTTTTTGTGGAGAAGAGTTAGTGTGGGTGAAAAGAATCACTGCAATTCTCTGTAGCTTAATGAATCATCACACAGTAAGCCAGAGGTGTTTGGAGGGCAAGGCATCCTATAATACAAAGTGATTGGCTTCACAGTATTTAATAACGACAGATTACTCCTTGGCTCAGGGCTAGGTTTCTGGGTCTGGCCACACTGTACCCAGCCCTATCACTCAAGGTGGGCAAGAAAGCTGTATATCACTCTGATTGTTTGGAAAATCTGTCTGTGTAAACTTACGAATTTCATTTAATCTTTTTGAACTCAACTTCTAACTCAACCTTTGAAGTTATTAAAGTTCTCACTTTTATGTCAGAAGACAAAGCACTTCTGAGAGAGTGCAGAGACACAGCTACTGAATCGCTTGCTTTCATCATGAGGTGTTTAATATGTGACCCAGCCTGTCAATGGTTGGTCACTGAAGCGTGTCCTAATCACATCCCAATATAAGACCACCACTGGCTCGGCTATTTCTTGCTGCAGTTTTTATCTGTATTCTGTTGACAGCTTTACCTTCTCTTTACCAAGTCATTTCACAATAATGAGCAAACAAGCCAGGTGACCAGGAAAAAAGGTAACGTATTTATGAAGCACTAGAAGTATTAATATGGCTGTTGTGTGAACCTTGACTTCTTCAGAAATGAATAAAATAGTATTTAGGAACAAAGGAGAAACTTTAGGCTTCTTTGAAGTAAGTCATTTGACCACAACCACCTCCTGGACTGTCCAGCCTACACCTGACTGCACTGCCACAGCTCAAAGGACAGGCCAAGCCCATCACTGAATCAACAGGATTCCTTTGGTTTGATTTTGCTCTGGTCCTCACCACTAAGAAAATAATGGACAATTTTTTGTTGTATGGTCTGGTGCCAAACACCATCAAATGAATAAAAAGACTTAACTTCTCTAATTCCTATAAAAGGAAACTAGCATTTTTCAGCCCTCCTGCCTTGTCCTGGCGTAGAGAGGAGGAGGATCTAAGCTTTATTATTTGTATTGCTGTTATGCCTGAGGGCCTCAGTTACAGTCACTAACTCAAGGGGTGGTCGAGCACTGTATGAACATGTACCAAAAGGATGATCCTTATCTTTAGAGGACCTACAATGAAAATATAAATGAACAGGGAAATAGAGACAAAAGGAAAAAAAAAAAAACAAAAAACAAACCTTCAGGTCTTACTTTAAGGAATACAGATTATTTACCTTTACACAGCCGTGGGTTTCGTCCAGATTTGTTTGAACGACCTACGGATGCAGAATGTCCACAGCCATCAGGCATACCTTCTGCTGTGTCTGCTACCAGGTGTTGACACAAAGCATCATCTAAATAATCATCTTCATCCTCCACTATATCACCTGAATTAAAATATTAGATAACAAAGACTTAGTGAGCAAATGCATTCTCTGTCTCTTTCTACTACCAATCAATTAATTTAATACACGTGTTGGGCAAGCTTCTTGTGTAAGCCATGTGTTTCATTACAGTCTGTTGCTGTACAGAACTGTACCATACATTGGATTTGCTAACATATGTTATAACACTAAATTGATAGGCTAATCTACGCAACAGTTTTCTTCCCAGGCACAGGGCCAGGTCATGGCTTTAGTTACAATCCTCTTTTTAAGAAGCATGCCTTCATTACAAATTAAGATACCACTAACACTCATACTGTACCTTCTCAGTGCAACCAAAGTCAGTGAAGCGATTTCTCACAACTTAGCTTAGAAACCTGCTACTCACCTTCTGACTCATAGTCCAAACTTGAAAAGTCAAAATTTTCTTCCAGAAGACAGGAGTTTGCTGTGGGGGACATGGGGACAATGCTGTCCCGTTTTCGAGCAATTTCCTCCTGAAGGCCCTTTAGCCAGTCCTTGGTCTTGGGCCGGATCTTCACTGTTCTGCCTCTGACCTAATGCAAAGAAAGAATTGTTTCCCCTTTGCCGAGCAACATCACAAAATGAGAACACCTGAACGCCTGATTCTTATGAGAATAAGCAAGTGCTCCCAGTCTATTATATAACTGCTTCAGAAACTGATATAACTAAAGCTTCATTTCAGAAGCTAAATGAAAAGGAAGTACTCTTCCTATCCCCATAACCAAGTTTTCAGACTGTAACAATATTCTTGAAAGAAAATTAGCTTCTCAGCTCAAAAGCACTGCTGCTGCATTTAGGAAATACTTGAGAAATAGGTGAAACATCAAATATCGTCAAAATGATACTGTGATAGTAATAATGGTGTGGGAGGGTTCCATTTTTGAGTCAGTAGCTTTAAAACACACAAGAATTTGCTACCTGATGCCATCTGTAAGGAGACTTTCTGCTCAGAAAATCCCAGATATGATGGCTGATGTATATGGATAGTATATTATTACACAGATTAAGACCACAGCTGCTTATATGTGTTGTCCCATGACTTTTGGGGTGAGATGTGTCCAAGGAAGCAGCTTCGGCAGCAAAATTACTTTGCAAGTTCCTGAATCGGGTTCCCAGCACCTTCACACTTTTTGCACATACACATACAATTGTGTCTGGGTCTGTGCTATAAATGACATCAATTAAATGAGCCAAATTAATAGATAAAACTTCTTTCGAATATGAAAGAAGAATGAGGGTTAAATCCGTTACTTCAATGTTAAGTTTATAGTGCAGCCCCACAAACAGTTTTGTCAGCATAAATTAAGGGGTTGATGAATTGTAGAGTGTGTGTGTGGGAACAACGAGCAGGGGATGGGAAGGTAAACACCTACTGCTAACACTGAGTTTGCCATGGAGGCCAATGAATCATGTTGTTCCGGCTTGGTAGAAGGAGTTTGTTTGATACACTTAAGAGAAACAAGAGGTCTCCAAAACCACAATCATGAGGATGCTTTGACATCCTCCTGGCATCTCAGGAGAACTGCTTCAAATGCCGGAACAATGACAAAGTCCATGTATTCTGAAGAGGCCAGATACTAAACACTGCTTAGGAGCTCCAAGAAAAGTTACCTCCTGCCCTCCTGAAACTGAAATACTGCATTAAAAGCCTCAGCAGCTGTGAAAGCTAAGGACTGTGCGAGCACTAGGCTTCTTTAAAATAATGCTACTTGATTTAGCTAGAAACTCAACCACCTCATTCTAAGCAACCACTTTTGAGAAATTTGTTCTGAAATTATTATAGGTTTGGGAGAGTCTTACTTTGACACCATCTATATCCATAACATGAAGAGCTGACTTGCTGTCTGCAAATGTCACCAGCATTTGACCTCCACTGATCCTAGTTAAAAAAAGCAGAGGAGAGAAAACAGTGCATTTTACTTCACCATTGAATGAAAAGCCTTAAAGTATGATAGTTTTGTACAGCTAGGTATTGGGCTTTAGTTGCATTTTCCTCACAACTGTATTTTTGGGGGAGGAGCAAGTGATCTATGAATGCCAGTTGGGCTCTTCTTCCCTGCCACCCTCCCTTGTGTGATCCCAGCACCCTGCCCTTTACTGGGTTGCTCCTGCAGCAGCAGTACAAACATCTCAGCAGCTGTTTACAGGATACCTAGTCTGATATCCACACTCCCTCTGTACTAATAACTTCCATGGCTCTGCATATCCCTCACCTCAGAGGACATGTGATGTTCCCAAAGACTAGTGCATCATCAAGCTCTAAGACAATTAAGAAACAAAAACAAAACCAAACCACCAAAGCATGTTCTTTTCTTGCTCCTTTTCTTCACAAGCAAAGTAGTGCTGCTGTTCCTGCAGGGCTGCTTTTGAACCCTCAACTTATATTTGGTACTTCATAAAACCACACAACCATACAACCAGGTCATCAGTTTTCTCCATTAAGAAATGGGTCAAATACAACATGAACAAGTTTCTGGTCTTGTTTCCCAGGTCAACTGTCAGGTCTTTGGCTTGTATTTCTTAAAACAGAAGTCTCATAGCTATGCTGGAGCCCTCTACAGAATCAACCAGAATGAAATTAAACTGCTCTGTCAGACGGTATCACAATCCCCTCTCAAACTGCATGAAGCTATGCTATTAAAAAACAAGCCAAATAACACCCAAAATAAAGAAGAGCCAGCCAGGAAATCCTAGTAAGTGTGAAAGAGTGCTGGAAGAGAGCAGACCTCCTTGGAGGATGTGAAGCAGGGCCCCAAGGACCCGCCAGCAGAAGCAATGCATGGAAATCAGGCCCAGATATAAAGGTGATGATTCACATCAAAGCCTCTGCTTTATGGCACCGTACTGTATAGAACTCTCCTCCACTTCAGCTAAGACAACTGTTAGACAACAGGTAAAAGATATTCAAAATACTTGTATTCAATTTCTAATGAAGAATTCAACATGCAGTAAAGGTATTCAGCATACTACTTTCTAATACAAAGTTAACTCTGTCAGGACAAAAAGGGAATTTCTAGTCTGTGTTTTTTAATAGATGACACGCCATTTCAGATTCCAAACTTACCTGACCAGAACAACAGTGCCATAATCCTCAAAGATTTGCATAAGCTCTGTACGCAAGTCCTCAGGAAATTCGTTTTTCTCTTCAGGCGTTGGCGATAGCAGATTTACCACTACTGTGGCATCCAGTGGTCCCTGGAAAGATGACACTTCCTGGAAAACACTCTCACGGGCAGCTTGATTAACTTCCTGAACTTCCACTTCTACAATAGCTAACACTGGCCTACATGAAACAAAGGAGAAACGCTTATTTAAAATTAAGATCAACATCATCCAATAGGAAATGCTTATATAAAATTAAAATCAATGTCAAGCAGTAGGACAGGTAAGAACTTAGTTGTGTGAAGGACAAACAGTGTCTTGTTTAAATTCTATACATCTCTGATGATTTTTAACTCCACAATGCCAAATCTCATTGTAAATACTTAATTAAGCCTGCTATACCTTAGAAAGAAGTGATTATTATGTATGTTCTACACAGAAAGAGAAGTGGAACAAATTACTTAAGGTCTTGCTGCAAAAAAGCACTGTGGCTAGTAATATAACCCAGAAGTTCAGAGTCTGGCAGGTTGTTTCATTTTTCCTGCAGTGGAAGTTCATGCCTTGAACACTGCTAATTATATTTACCAGCCCTGCACTAGCTGAACGTAACAGTGAGGACACACCATAAAGGAATTCAAATAACAATTGTGTGTAGCACTTCTGTCAAACCTGCAGTCTAAAAATACCAGGATACTTCACTCATTATCAAAGAGCTGTCTCCCAAAACATCTATAGATTGGGAAGGCAATATATTATTTTCTGTTTGACTAACAGAGGCCACATAAAGATGTCTTCTTCCAAAAACTAAGGACAAGGTACTCCAAGTATATAATGTGGTTACGGAGCAAATGTGTCAATACACTGCAAAGTTGCTTCTTCAGCCATTTCTTAAAAATGACCTCTCTGTGTGTTAAGTCTAAATCAAATTGAGAAAGCTGTCTGAAAGACTAAAGCTTGTCTCATCTCAGTGGATGCTATCCACATTCTCAGATTTCCACCTGCACATACACACAAAGCAGTAACTGGGATGACTACTCTTCTAACTATGTCAAAATTGCTCCCTCCTACTTGCAATAGAGCAGGCTCTGGAATACACATTACCAGAACATATGAAAGCAACAGCAGAGCTAGAAAGTAATAGCAAAGGGGGGAAAAAAATGTATAGGAAGTGTTAACTATTTCTATAAGCACAGTGAATCGTAATGCATTTCCAATATGTCACAAAGATATAGCTAAGCCCTTTTTCCAGCACAAACCCTGGGAAAGCAAACCTGCTGACTGTAATTAAAAAGCAGGTTTTTGCAGTCAGGTTTGCTGAAATAGAAAACCAATGTACAACAGCCATGTTTCACAGACTGCATCCTCAGGGTCCTATATAATGAGTGCAGCAGTTCCACTGTGCTTTGTGGAACACAGCAATGTCAAAGCCTTGACACAGAGAAACTGATTGCAAGAGGCATATTCTTCCATTGCTGGAGGAATACAGAACAGTCCTCGCAGCAAGAGCACCACGAGAAGCACAGAGCCAGCTACTGTGGGTCACTGAGCGCTGCTATGAGGAACAATATTGTAGCATTTCCACAGGGCATGCAAGGGGTGAGACAAAGATTATTCTGAATGCAAGGGAGCTTTCAGGGTGTATTTATTACATAATTTGTTTCAGAGAAGTGAAGCAGTGACAAGTTTAACCAAGAAAGGTCATTCATATCCCTAAAGAGAAGTTAGTGATATGGACCAACCAGAGGCACTGGTCTTTTTTTTTCCTCCTCCCATGTCCATTTCTAAGGGAAGCCCAGAAGCCCAACACTTCACTACTCCAAAGAGGTCACATGTGGCCCTATGTTCATGGCTTACACCTCTTCAGGCCACACAGTCCCAACCTCCTCCTTTCCCACAGCAAGCAGAGTGGGAGTCCACCAAAGCAGCTTGGTTTTGGTATCAGAGCTTTCCAAAACCAAGCAACAGAAAGCCCTCAGTTTTCTATAATTATCCAACCCTTGCTGAGATCACAGTGCAGCAGAAATCAATACGGGAACATAGATACTTGCCACTCTAGTATAAAACCCACTATGAGGGGGAAAAAACCCCAAACAAATTCTGAACACAGGATAAGGGTGTAATTCCTGTTACAGTCAGACTCGGCCCCTCACTCTGAAGGTGTAATTCAGTATGACACATTCTAACCTAGCAACCTTTTCTCTGATTATTCGCTTAGGACTTTACCTGTGGTCAGATGCTTGCAGCTCTGCTCTCCCATAGTACATCAAGGCTCCAGGGGTCCAGGTGTGCCTGACTTTAGTTTCAGCATTCAGATCACTGTCTAGGAGATCGATCTCTCCAGCTATGAAGCACAAAACATGATTTAAAACTCACTCGAAGTTAGTTTTATTAACAGTTAATAGTTATTTTACCAGGATGCACTTCACAGACCCTAGTAGTGGGAGGTGGGGTTTTTTTGTTCTTGTATGTACCAATCAAAGAAGAGCTTGTATCCTGAAAGATTTACAAATGAGGGACTAGGAAATAAACAACACAAAGGACAGGGAGTGCAACAGAGACAGTTGATCACTAGAATAAGACACCTGCAAAATGCCACCCAATCAATTACCTGTACAATCTGGGTTGACAGAGTCATTAGTATTTTTCCTCCTGCCCCATTATTGAGCATAGAAACAGACACTGTACTTGCAAAATACACTGCAAACCTGAATAATAAACAGGAATTGGAGAAATAATACACAAGAGATGGGAGAAAGCAAACCCATGCAAAACCAACCTCCAAATACTTCTTTTGCAATGCATTAAGGTGACAGTAAGTACTCCATATACTATGCTAGAGTGAGGTATTATATTGCTGTTGGTAACGGGAAGTTTTTGGTAACTGTTTGTGCTAATGGATAACTGTATCTCTTTTCTGTGGAGCTGAAAATGAGTTAATATGGAATATGGCATTTTGCCTAATCAATCGCACTGGGGCTACGCTTTCTTCTCAGAAGGCAAATAGACCCCTAGCCTACAGCAGCAAAAAGAAGCAAGGCAAAAGAATTAGAGCCAAGAGGCAGAAAAGCCTTGCCACCAGCAGTAAAGAGGAGGAACTCTGGCAGAAAACTAATTAGAAAAGCTTTGCAGGGCTGGGAAAGTGGGTGAACAGACAAGGGGTCAGTTATATACCCACGTGAGCTAGCTGTGGGAGGCCTACAAGCTCTAAAGAAAGGAACCTACCTCTGCTTTTGCAGACCACCAACATGGGAATTTTATGTGGACTAATGATTCTGTTGAAAAGCAACAGAACAATTTCTAGATTGCTACAGCTGGATTGTTTTCAGTTCCTCAGTGAGCTCCCAGCACCTTTTCAACCTGTAGCATGAAGCCTTTGTTAACACGCTCAAGAAGAAAGGGCTTTCTACTTCTGCAAGTTATTCTGGTGAAGCCAAAAGAACATCTGCTTGAGTAAAGCCACTGCAATTTGACTAAGCCTATGGGTCACATCTAAAGACAGTTCTCAGCCCAGAGCTCACTAACTCCCTTCCTTGCCATTCCCTACATTAAATCCCCTTATGTGGGTTCTGGACGAAATCTAAACTTTCAGAGAAAGAAGGAGGAAAGATCCTACACACCTGTTTTTTCAAAAGGCAGTTTCTTTCTCCACCAAAGCACTCTGTCAGTCCAAGCTGGGGTTCTGCACTTATCACTTGTATCATAAGCCTCTGAGCCAACATCATATTTATATGTTGGTCCAAAATTAATAGTCCCTTCGTGGAAGTCTTTAAAAATCTATGAAAAGAAATACCATCTTCCTGATTAAGTTACAGCTGAGGTAAGTGCCATTACGATCTATCAACTTCCTTGCAAACAAACAACATTCTGATTTTTAAACAAATAACTACATTTATGTACTACAAACAAGGGACTCAAAATGCAACTTTTTCACTCTTTCAAGGAATTAGACCAAGCCAACATGCAAGCATTCAAGAAAATGAGACACACTGCCTTACCTTTCCACTGGATTTTTGCTGTTGTAGTTGATCAAATTCCAAAAGTGTCTTCCAATCTTGACGCTTGAGAAAGTAAAAGACTTCCTCATATGTTAGATCGATGCGATAGTTAAAATCACCACACCAGAAGACATAGTCATGTGAGAACACAGTCCGCCCCTAGTTTAGAGGTACAGAACACTGTTAACATTAAATTACATTTATGAAAGCACCTTTTAAATGCACTGAAGTGTACAACTCAGTCTCTCTGAATTACTAAATACTAGATCTACTGTCACATTCTCTTTGTTAAAATCCATCTTGTGCTAAAATGGATTGGTTCCTTCACTGCCTTTTGCATCCTGCTAAGATGAATTCTGTAAACAAGGGTGTCAGACTCTGACCCCTATTTCCTGAAGGTATGCCTAAGCTGGGACACCAACTTTATATTCACAATTTGGCTATCATGAATATTAAAAATATACGTTGAAATCCCTAATACTTTTCACATACATATATTTACATATTCTAAATATAACACACAATGTGCTTCTTGGTACCAAGGCACAGTCAGCAACAAAGGTCCCGAGTAAGAACAAGCTCCAAATTTGATCTTAAGTGCATGTCACTGTTTTGTAAATGTATTGAAATAAAATGTCAATGAAAATTTACTCCAATTCTAGATTTAACATCCTATCCTCTAACCAGTCTTTTTTCTTTTTTTCCCAGTTAAACTATAAACCTCTAAACCCAAAGATTCTTAAAGGAAATGTTCCAGAGCTGTGGCTGTCACAGCACTAGAGGGCACTCTTTATATGCATTATACACACAGGGTACATTTAGCTATTGTAAATGTAAAGGACATAAAATAGTTAATGAGGTATTAGAAGGAAAAACTACCATAAGCACAACTTTATGGCCATTTGGAACAGATATTCTATGCAGGAAGTTCAGCCTGTCAGTATTAGTTCTTACATAAAACAGCTGATTGATATGCTGCATGTGCCATGCCTCTAAACCTTGCAAACAACAGGGAGTTAAAATTTTATGCTTTGCAACCTAAATGCCATTTTTTGCTGGCTAACCAGAATACACAAACTGGTCCATTCCCTCCTGGTTTAGGACCACTCCAGAGAGGTCTGAGAAAGCAAGCATTGTGGAAATTAAAGCAACCAATATTAAGGGAAGCAAAGCAGCACTGCTACAATCCCACGGGTTATCTACTGGCCTGAGGAGACAAGTGTGAAATAAAACACAAGGGTGATTGATTTGACACGATTTAGGGGAAAAGTTATTCATACAGACCAATAGTGCCTACTTGCCACACTCTGAGAAAAGCCAGCGGTTACTCGACAGTACACATTCATGAAGACAAAATGAAGGGAACAAAGTACTCTATCAGTGACCAAGAACTGATATATTGTACCCAAGCAGGAGCAGCTAAAGCACTGATGTACTGAGTGACTGAGGTGGTCTTTTAGGAACCCTCACTAACTAGTGCCAGCAAGAGCTATCAATATCATACTCTCCAGCACTAACACCAGTCACCTAGATCTTACCCATGAGGCCTTACAGATTTGTCAGTTAACTTGCAGCATCCTGAAAGATCGACTTCAAAACTGTTCAAAGGCGAGGACTCTTCACAAGCACTCCAGCAACTATATTTTTTGAAAGGCACAGAACTTTTTTAAAGCAAGCATTATACTGGGTGATGTCCAGTCTCCTGTGAAACATGCTTCCTTTTTTTTTTAAAATGTTTTCTTTACCATTTTCTTTTATATGCTCATTCTCCATGGCACTGGGATGACTTCTTTGATGACCTGTCATCAAAGACAGCCTGAGAGCAGCTGTAAAGATACAGCCTTTATCTCCAGTGTTTTTAGCATACATACACCTACACTTACCATTGGGAAGCTGAGCTTCTGTGTGATTTCTTTATAGTCTTCATTCCTCTCTTTCACCTGAGTCTGCCCAGCAGTTAAGTGACTGCATATAAAGCAAAAACTGGTACTATAGAACTGAAAACGAATGCTCACTGCCCCTTTATTTCCAGCTTTTCCTCCCATTCCCGTCTTCACAGTGTCTATTGCTACATCCCTGTATTTAAAAAAAAAAAAAAAAAAAAAAAAAAAAAAAAAAAAGAGAGAGAGAGAGAGGAGAGTAAAGGGCTGTGGGGACAAACATTCAATTAACTTTGGCAGCAACATACAGGAAAAGACAGTTTACAATGCCATGTCTTCTCCCCTCTAGGAAGCTTGCTGCTTTGAGGCACATCTTTTAGTTTCTTCATGATGTTAATGTACTTATGTTTCAAATTAAGTATAATACAATAGTATAGAAATAAAACTATTTTAAAGTCTTTTCCTCCTCTTCTTGTCCCTTCCAAACAGGCCAGCAAGTCAGCAAGTCATTATTTCTGAAATACTGGGAATTTTTACAGAATATACTCTTCAAGTTTACATCTCCCATGATCTTTAAGAGAGTGACAATAACTAAATTTACTATTAAGTTTCCTTTTACTTTTGAACATATGGTAATCTGTTTTTCAGACAGTTAACAATTTCTTTAGTGTTACTATGTGCTGACACCCAACTTCGCAGTTGGTGTGTTTTTTTCAATCAATTAAAGAGCAACAGGTCATGACCCATAATTTGTTAAATCAGATGCAATAAAATCAGTGGTTATTAGATACAACTATTTATCCCTAAACTCCTAAAAATGAGGTCTGTACTGATGACAAATTTCTTAGGTCCTCCATGTTGTTAATTACATAGTATTTCAATGTCCTGATTAGCATACACTTTACTATAGAAAGATGACTTGCTTGGCAAAGCAGACCACCTGCTCACAGGATAATTTCTCCCAGATAGCCAGTCTACTCTGAGAATTAAGCATGCCTGTCTGATCAGATAAGTAAATGATGAGATCACTGTTGTAACCAATCCCAGCACCATGCATGTCCTCCCCAGTGAGAAAATTTTACTTTCCAGATAGAAGTCAAGCAGATCTGGACTAGAATATTACTGGCTTTAAGCAAGGGAAAGGGGGAAAACCACTAAGTCTTATCTGAGTTATTGTCAAGCATTTATGATCTCAATGATGCAAGATGTTACAGGCTCTCTTTTTCCCCTCCTCTTCATTTTCCTCTCTCTCCTGTGCCCCCCCATCTTTTCTATACTTTTTCCCCTTTTTCCTCTCTTTTCCCAACTGCAGAAAACCTCCAGAAAAGACACCCTCGGGGAGGCAAAGGGGACCATCAATGTTTTCTATGAAAAGGTGGGTTTCAAGTGCTCCAAAAGATGCACATGTTCAGTCTTTTTCACGCTAAGGAGTTCTCCCTTCCTGCTGCCTGCCTACCCAACTGCTGACTGATATTTATCTGACTTGCATTCATGGCAAAGGTTATGTTGAGATAACCCACTGTGCATTCAAGTGCTGGTATTTCATCAATCCTTTCCCTGCTGTATAAGCTTCAGCTATTCTCTCATTTTATTTCTCTATTCTCGAACTTCTGTCCTAATCTCTTCAATCTTTGTAAGCACAGAAGCCTTTTTTTTGCACTTCTGATCATTTTTGTTTTCCTTTTCTAGATATGGGAAAAACTACGCAAGCATACAAGTTAGGTTTGATTATGTTCACATAGCACAAAGCACCACATTAGCATTAAATGATGAAACTCGGTCACTAAAATCAAACTTTTCCCTTTTTCTCTTGAGTTTCAAAGGGCTACATCCAATTCCTAACAGTTTGACAGCTGCAAGAGAGCCACTGTGCTGTTCTGCTTCAGATCTCCATTTAAACCATGCATTTCTTGCTGGATTACTCTAATTTCTTGTAAGACAGGTGAAAAGTCAAAAACTGACAGAAACTATTCTCTTCTGGATTACTTCATACCACCAAAAATATGTAATTCTTTAAAATCATGTTGAAGAAAGGTTACTGGGAAGGCAGCAATGCAAAACCATCAGGGTTACCTGGATTGCATTACTCTGCCTAGCCCAGAGAACTTGATGTTGCACAAGCTCTGCAGTCATCTTCCCAGTAGATCAGGCCAGAGGGAAGAAGGACGCAGCTTTTGATATTTTAATTACAAAATGCAGTGTCCAACCAGTGCCCCTAACATGGATTAGGGGGCACTGTCTGGATCACTCTAGACTTTAAGGACAGAGTGATCCCCAAAGATAATTTGGATTAATTACTCATTCCATACCCATTCACAGTTAGCTGCATAATTCTTGCTCATGGCAAAGGCATTTTAATGCAGAAATCCCTGTGGCTTGGTACTCTTATCTTTCCTCTTTAATAAAAGTAAGAATCTTCTAGGAACAAAAGGAGTTTGACCAGTCTCCAGGGACATCAGTGCTAGTAAGCTGAGGATACACAGCTCTGCACCCTCCTAACTAGGCACATAGTTCTGGTTCTTGCGACATCTAGGAGAGACAATCACTTAATGGTCCCTTATAGCTCCCAATTCTATAAAATGTCAGGGGGCAAAATTAGCTCTCTTTCCCCCCTCCCTTTCCACCTTCTCCACCATTCTTTTCAGACCTGGAACCAGCCCTGTTTCCATACGGAAACACTAAGGAGAGGGTTAGATTTAAAACCTGCCCTTTGGGCAGAGGCAGGCACTTGCCTTTATTTGGTGCTCCAAAGGCGCTCAGCCTTACTAGCTCAGGTCATTCCTTTTCCAGAAAGACAGCACCCAAACAAGGTGCTACACCCTTACTGCTCACCTGGAGCATGCCTGGCTTCTCAGCTGAACTAGAGGAAGGTATTGGGGCTTCTTGACCAGGAGGATGGACTCCAGACTACTGCTGCCTGGAAACACATCTCTCCCACATTGAGCAGAGAACGGAATCCAGGTTTGTACAATTCCCACCAAGCTGAAAAATCACTCCCACACTCTCTGGCCACACTCCAACAGCAGATGTTACTGAAGACACAGGTTGGGGTATTTTTCAATTTTGGTTTTGGTTTGTTTTTTTTTACCTGATGAAGGGGACATGATAGGGTCGTACAAATATGAAAAGACAAACACCAACAAGCTGCGCTGAAGTCAGCTGAATGTAGCGATGAGTCCTGGAAATAGCTTTTTGAAGCTGCTCTCCCCACATTTTTCTATTCGTTGTACTGGAACAAACAAAAAATCATTTAATGGAATCAAAAAACCCCACGTACAGTCAATAAAATGAGCAGATTAACCATGCCTTAGGTTTAAAGACATCCACTAAGCTGTACACATGCTGGCTCCAGAAATGGAAGTGCTGTAGGATGCATGGCAGAGACAGATCATACTTGTGAGCCAGCCCAGAGTTAGCAGGGTCAGTGAGCCCAGACACAGCTCAAAAATACAGTTATCCTGCTTCTGCTGGACGTGAGAGGGATTTTGTCTACTATGCTTAGAAAGACCCATGCTCACATGGCATTTGATATCCCCATCCACTGGAGGTAACTGTAAGCTGATTGTAGCAATCATAACCATAAAAACAAAAACCCATGTCAATCTCATGAAATGTAAGATTTCTTGTGCTCACAATGAAGAGAAGATCTTCTCTGACAGGGAGATGACTGGCTATGCGCAGCTGTTGGCTGTTCTTAGCTGAAGGTTTGTGGGTGGGTGCATATACCTTCGCTTCTGCAGAACTAGTGTTTCCTCATCTCCAAAGTAAACCGATACACGCAGACAGACTGCCAGCCCAGAAGCCACACTAAGCACTGCTGTAACTTGTCATTCCCAAAACAGACAACTAACTGGTCAGCCTGACAAATCAGCACGGGAAACGTTATGTTCAGGGTTCCAGATCTACTCCTCCTTCAGATTCAAAAGGACCGGTATACATCACAGCCTACTGTACATGTTGATGAGCCAAGCTCAGGGTTTACCTTTAACTCCTTCCGTAGCCATAATTTTCACAAATACAATTAGCCACAGAGACGTTTCAGTCAGTTTAGAATCCCCACATGAATGCCAATTATGTCTGTAGTCACTGAGCACATTTTTCTGACATCAGACAGGGGATTAAGGACAAGCGTTAAATGAGTGTCAACCACCAGAACCCTACTCTGACAATACAAAAGACTTAAGAGACTATGAAAACACAGTGTATTCTACTGTATAGAAGTTTACAGAGAAACAGCACTGTCCCGGTGCCATGGGCTAATGGCAAATACATTTCCAGCTACGATTACAAGCACCAGACTTGGAAGGAAGTATTCAATGCACCTGATCATATAAAGCACAATTCTGGAGACTTTTGTTTGGCTGGTTCCTTTAGGGGAGAAAGTTCTCTTTTTTTGGGTGGTTTTTTTTGTTTTGAGGTTTGGGTTTTTTTATTATTTTGGGGTTATTTTTAACATACCTGGCATTCACAATATTCCCTGCGTTTAATTCAACCATCTCTTCAAATCCCACTGCAAATATGTCAGGAGGGCAGTTATCATCATCTGTTTGCAAGAGGGAAAAGTCATACAAGAGTTACTATTTTGTTGTTTCTCCTAACGACTTGTTTTCTAATTTCTGTCAGAGATCATTCCTGTAGTTCTATCTTGTGTATTCCCTGCCAAGCTATACATATTCATAGCTCTTTTAAGATAATCTCACAAAACAACCCCTGCAGTTCCTCTGAAAATTTTTCCTGCTTTTCTCCCACCAGTTGGTCTCCATCTCTCTTGCAGGAAGCAGTTCAGAACAGAGCATTATACTGTAGCAATTTTAAGATGAGAAAATATTCAATGTTCTCTCTCCCTCACCCCACTCATCACTAAAGCCACAACATCTCCCTACCCACCATCTTTCATCCACTTATCATTTCACCCATCATACTTTTCCTTTTCTTTTTTTGACACTGATTGCTATGTAACTGAACTTACTGTCCACACACCAGTATGTCCCTTCCCTCTCAATGCCTTTAGTAAATTTATCTACTCATTTAAGGAAGTCCTTGAAGTTACTTCTTATCTTCTTTCTTCCAAGTCTAACTTAAGGTTAGGTTAGGTCACTCTAGAGCACGGTGGCTCTCCCTTCCCTGGCCCAGGCCTGTAGATATTAACCTGGTAATACACCAAAGATCCAATGCTCTCATATAATAGTGTCAAGCATATCTGTTGACCCATGATGTCTGTCCGTCACCTAAAGGGATTTTTTTTTAAAAAAACTGTCATATGACCAAGGTAACCGTAACTTAATTCAACATGAAGACCTAAATAGTAGACAATCATAGGAACTTAAATCAGACCTGCCTCAGAAAACAAGAACTGAAAGAAAACTAAAATATGCAGCAACTCTACGTAGACACAAGGGTGAAAATAGCACATGGCACCTAGCCTCCTTTACTGGCTTAACATGACAGGCACTGTCATATGTGTATTTCCCATTAATAATTTTGGGCATTTGTCTTTGAACACTTACCCATTGGTGTAGGCACTGCACTGACATTACCACAAACACAGACATTTGCATGGTCATACCCCAGCTCTGCCCCTTTACATAGCTCCCTTCCAGAAGCTGCGCAGACCTATCACATTATGGCTGCCTGTACCATTTAGTCCTGCTCCTCCGGTTCTCTCAGGGGAAGGCCTGGCAAGGCTAGCACATGACAGGCTCCCAACAAATTTTGATATCGCAGACATAGTCATGTGCTAACACATCTAAACCGTTTCTGAAACAGACTGGACCAATCACCCACCCAAGCTGCTCAGGGTGAAGTTGTCTGCACCTAATCACATATCCATGCACTCTGTCGCTAAGGGTTCAAACAACTCTTGTGGCTTGTGTAAGTAGCCAAGGATTTGACGAATGAATTCCTGAGCTTGGAGGTTAGGCACAGGAATATCCCTGTGATGCCTGCAAGAAGCTAAATGTTCCACTGTAACAATAAAAGCACAGGTTTTGCCATAGTTCTGCAACCACTCAATTTTTAAACAACAAAACATTCACTTTTCATTTTCCTTAATAAAATCTGTAAATCAATTACAATACCCGACCTTGTTCTGTAAATAAGAAATTCAGCAGCAAATTTAAGCAAGTCACAAGCACAAGAGCTTTCTATACTGCTAAAGAAAGGAAATTGCCTTCAACAAATGTAATAACTCTTTTTGTCTGAAGGTTTTGATAGTAACATTTCCAGACAATCTCAGAGTCCAGACTGTACAGGCAAGTTTAGCTCCAGATAAATATCAAGGAGACATTCTGAGGACACCTAAGCACGTAGCTCCCACTCGCAATGAAGAACAAAGGACAGAGATATGGAAGAAGAAAAAAAAAAAAAATGGGATGCAGCATAAGCAGATGCACCCTATGATGGTGTGAAAGAGACCTCTGAATTCTCACCTGCTGAAGTTTCAAAGCAGAGTCACCTGGCACAGACTCACGAGCTGCTCTGACTGTCAGGAGCCCTTCACATGCACTGTTCCACTGCTAAGGGAAGGCAGCACAAGTCTACATGGGGCTGAATACACCCCTGAAAACTGACAGAAAATGCCCTCTAAGATGCACTGCCTTTGGAAAGAACAGCTGGTCAAATCTGTGTCCCAACTCACTGTCCCTAGAGATGCCAGCAAATACTGCTTACACGTTTTGACTATGAAGTCTTACCCTGAAATTCAGAAACTCCAGAGAGCTTGGGAGAATCCAGCAGCCAGTCTGTCAGCTCGCTAGTACCAAGGATGTTACTTCGAAACTGCTTCCCTCCATTCACGTTCCAGGTCCCGGTGGCAACACGAACACGGTTGAAGCTTGTGAATTCAAACTGACGCTCTGACATGGCCTTCAAAATACTTGGAGTTACTGATGGAAGAGGGGAGACAGAAAGAGAGTGTGTAAAAGAAGAATGTGATGTAAAAGGACAGAAAACATACAGACAGCAACCATACAGTCACTGAGAAATAATGACATTACCCTAGCAGCAACAACACAAAAGCTAAGGAATAAGTCCATAGGCAATTACTACAAGATAAGTACAATTACTACAAGATCAGCAATTTCTCTTCCAGAAACCAGGTACCCTTTGAAAGCTTGTAAAGGGCTGGTCAATCAGCTTCCAGCATACTTTTTCCCGCATTTCTTCAAGTAATAAGCAAACAAATTCTTTTTCCTCCCTTAATCTTTTCAGTTTAGCCTCCAGCAATCAAGCATGTCACAAGTTATGACTTAAATTCAAGCCCTAAGAAGTTTGGGCCGGGGGCGGGGCGGTGTGGAAGACGGAAGGCAGTACACAGTCGCACATCAGTCCAAAACTCGCACTGTTGTGGCTCTTTAGCCTGGTCAGAACTCCTCACTGGAAACTGTTATATTAATTTATTTTTGATGAGTATAGAAAATTAGCAGTGTGCTTTTTTTGTGTGAGCACCTGAGGTAACCTTAATCTTCAACTACCTGATTTGCACTGGCAGTCAGGCATAGAGAAGCTATCTGTATTTTCCTTGTGGTCTGCATCAGGGAACAGCCCCAGGATTGAAGTAGCACTGAATGGTTCATGCCTATCCTATTAAAATCCAGTAGTTCTCTGGAGCAAATTGACCACCTGACACTGCTTGTGGGGATAATTATCCTATATTTTGCACTCAAGTATCTTCTCAGAGAGAGCTAAGTTGGATTACTCTAGATGGGTGTAAACAAATGTGTATATGTTGTAGACTACCAGGGCCTCAAGTAAAGCAGGGAATGAACCAACATAACAACATAAATGTGCCTCTAAGGATCCAAATGGCTAAAAGCATGTGCAAACTGCAGGCCAAAATTAAAGAGAGAAAAAATCCGAGCCCAAGAGGCTTCCTCAAGACAAACTCAGACAGGACCAGACTGGGAATATAGCCCTAAAATCTTTCTCCCTGGTCCAAATCCTCTAAACTGTCAGAGGAGATTATCATCAAAGAGCAGACAAACATACTTAGAAGCCCAACACGAAATATGAGAAACAAGGACAATGGAATCAGAACACAGAATTGTGTTATGGTCACTTGAGAGCAGTGTTTTAAACAAAAGATTTGTGCAAAAAGTAGCTTATTTATTGATTTTTTTCAGAACAGTGCAATTGCTTACATCACAGAGCTAAAAACACACAAAAGAAAACAAAGGATTTACACTGGCCTTACCCAGCAGTGCAGTGTGGTCCATGAGCATCTTGCCTTTGTCTGCATATTCCTCACTGAAGAAGTCACCCATGAGCAGCAACTCGATGGCTTCCTGCTTTACTGCATCAAAAAAATTTGACTGAATGGTGCGAGAGACGGAGCGGGCGCCATCCTTGATCTTTCCAACCTACATCAGACAGGAATCATCAGTGCAATACTGAAGAGTAAATCAGACATCTTTCTTTACTAGTGAATGAACAGTTTTGCCTTTTTTTTTTTCTTTTTTTTCTTTTTTTTTTACCTTGTGCTTTCCCTCGAGGGCACGACTGCCAGTAAATACTCTGCTCAGGTTATGACCGTTGAGAGTCCACATTGCTTTGTAGGATTCCACAAAGCGCTCAGTTATAGATTTAGAGTTCAACCCAAGGCTCTCTAATTGAGCAAACAGGACCTGGATTAGGTGCAGAAGGAGAAGAAACAACGTTGTTCTTAAATATGTTTTTGCTTTTTATCCTCAGGTTAAGTATTCTGGCCAGCACCATTCTGTATCATAGAGCTGGCAAGACAGACTTGTATCACTGGGGCTTATGCCCTCTTTTCTGCCCTCCCCATTGAACAGACAATGTATGTGGTACAAGCATCAATGAAAGGTCCTCCGACAAACTCACCTCCAGTGCAATGAAGGACTGTACACTATTAGTACGATCCAGGCAGTCCAAACAATTCATTCGGAAAGTACCTGTCTGCAGACTTTGGTAACCAAACACAAGAGGAGGGAGGGGAAAAAAAGGGATATTTTAAAATAACATCTAACCATGAGTGGATTGAACAAGATCATCAGATGTTCAGCCTGAATATAGCCACCCACGTTTTGACAGTGCAGGCACATCGTGCACAATGTATTCCATTAACACGTCTAATTACTGGACTACATCTGCAAAACTGTATTAGCAAATCCATGCGCTGGTAATTTTCCAGGTTTCAAACAATAGACATTCAGTCAAGCCAAATAATCTGTTTAGCACCAAGACCACACTTTACCTCAAAACTGTATTTCAAGATGGTCATTTATGCTTATGGTCCAAACACAGTGAGCAACCTGGGAAGGCCCAGACAGGTAGTGCCTGGCTATGCTGGGACAGAGGGGCAGGGACACTCACCGTGGACTTACATTCTCGCCCTTTGTGAAGATTCCAAAGTCTTCCCAATGCAACTTCAGCTGAGGCCTCAGCAAATTTTCCAGTTTCTCAGTTTTCCCACCTTTTGCAA
Organism: Phalacrocorax carbo; assembly: GCF_963921805.1. Classification (NCBI taxonomy): domain Eukaryota; kingdom Metazoa; phylum Chordata; class Aves; order Suliformes; family Phalacrocoracidae; genus Phalacrocorax; species Phalacrocorax carbo. The sequence continues at coordinate 61,691,290 of NC_087515.1, read as the reverse complement.
ATTGGTGGTAGTCAAAGTTTATCATGGGAGTGTCTTCCGCATGGGAAGAGGCCCATAGCAGTTTCTGTTTAGATAGAAAATAGAGGAAAACAATTCCTGCTCAAGCTACAGTGTAAGGACTGATGCCAGCATGCTTTTATTATTACTAAACTTTGACTGTTTATCACATTTTTAATATTGAGAAGTTCATAGGGAATTTTGAAAGGCCAGACATGAAAAAAGCAATGAAGTTCCCTATTTGTTTTCTTTCCAAAAGTAAACTGGATTGTTAGACACCAACTTTTCTGCAGGTGAACTCAAACTGTAACTGCAAAGTACACCTCAGAATTGCTGCTGTCTGCAGTGGCAGCCCTGCAGCAGTGGGCTGCTGCCTCTGTGCATGAGGGTGTACAGCAACAGCGATGCTCTGGGCAGGGTCAGGACTGGGACCCTAATGGGAAGGGTGTCTACAGCTGCTTAAAGTACAGGGGCATAACAGTGCATGGGTGTATTTCTCAATCATTCCTGAACTGCTGAGACATGGGAAAACATGGCCCTAATTTAGGCAGCGGGTGCCTGGGGAGGAAGTAAGAAAGAAAGAAATGTCCCAGGAAACTTATTATAAAATGTTTGTGGCAAACCACAAAAGTGAAAGAAGAGGCACAAATAGCTTTATTATTTCATCTCCAATTTCCATGACCTCACATGCATTTCCGTAATCACCACAGATTTCATTAAGGTATCTGTAATAGATAGGACAATAATACATCCTGCTTTCCATGACAAAGCCAGAGAGATCTGTTATATTAACTCTAGCTTTGCAAGCCTTTGTCTATTCCCTTCCCTCCTGCACATTCTCACCTCAAGAGACAGATACTTTACTCCACTTGGATTGTGACACAAACCAAAAAAAACAATTCTGATATTACATTAAAAGTGTACATGCAGCAGTTACACCAGCATAATTGTATAAAGTAAGCCATTAAGCCTTTCCTGCAGGAAGAAATTTAAAGCTGTTGCAGGACGTTTGGTGAGAGACGTGCAGAACACATTTCACTGCACTGTTAGAAAAGCCAAAATGGTTTTCTAACGGTATCTGCTTGTCTGTGGTCGACACCTCAACTTGCCTTTACAGCTGCTGGCACTAGTAATGCACTTTAGGATGCCATTTACCCACTGCCTCAGCATAAATCATTGTCAGAGTATTCGTAACTCTACACTACAGCACTGATTTACTGTAAACATAATTACATACAGATAGGGGATGCTTATGAGAGGAACAGTATTACTGGGAACAGTATTGATTTTTGTTCTGGTAACAGCTGATTCAGGTTACAGCTGAAGGTAAGTTGGTCTTTTACTATTTTTCATTTGTTCCTGTTGCATAAATGAATGGCAGCGGTGACATGCTGATCAAGGAAACCCACAAGAATATTTTTGACCAACTCTGATAAGAATTACTAAGATTACACCAAGACTTGGGAGAAGAGGAAGGAATACAAGCAAAGGAAGATGGAGAAACAAAGAAATAAGCTAATGACAGAAAAGGATAAAAGTTTTCATTCCTAGTAATTCCCCTACAACTTACTTTCTTTTTAATTCAAGCTCTTTTAAATCATCAAAGTAAAAATTAGCTATATATTCTTTCCAAACATCCATTTATTACAACTCAAAGACAAATAAAAGACCAAGAGGTGGTTGTTTTGAATGGGTACAAAACTTCAGTTTCCAGTGCTCTCAGTCAAAATTCGTTCAGCTCACAGAGTGCCTACATAATTGATTTATTTTTAAACATCAATAAAGTTTAACAATTTAAAAAGATCTTTATTTAAAGTAGATGAATGAATACAAGCTTTTTATTCTAGAGGTGCCCTGTTTCTGACTTAATTTCTGTTTGTATGATACTGGCCAGAACACTGTCTTCAAGAATGCAAGTGTTTGATAAAATACCAGTATTAAATTAACAAGAAAAGTCAAATTTGTATCCTCATAAATTATCTAAGCATTTTGCAAGTGACCATCTCTCACCCCTAAATTTCAATGTTTTTGCAAAATAAACTATAAAAACTATTTTAAAGATAGGGAAATGAAGACATTTTAGAGGCTTATCTGTGACATGCAGAAATTCAGTAAGAAGCTGAAAACAGAAGCTAGAACCAGACTTCACTTATGTACTTTCTTCATTGCCTTGCAAGCTTTAGCCATAATCACTTTTATTTGGCCATATTCTGTACAGGGGGAGACTTTCACTTTGCCACTTTCCACTGGGGAAGCCAATAGTCCTCCCCAGCTCTTTTGGAGGAGGAGAAAATGGTCACACAGAAAAACTGCCAAAAAAACCTCAAGATACTCCTTGTCTCAAGTACATTATTCTGACAGAGAGGGAAACAAATCAGGAACTATTTAACTATTGTGTTTCACACAATAAACATTTGAACGCAGAACTGTTGTATCATTCTTTACCAATGATAAATACGTAACACTAACTACAGGTGTGTACTTAAACCATTCCTCCTGTTATTCCTAGGAGGATATAGTCCAAAGCACCTATGTCGTATTTCTAAAGCACCAGACCTTTAGGAGGCAGACTTCCATCAACCTCCAGCCAGATACAGGCAGCTATGCACTGCCACAAATCCTACTCTGTGCCAGTCTAGGGCTTCAAGTACACATTAGTTTTAAAAGTCTGGCCATGAGAATGCTGCACTAGAAGTCAGTGGAGCTTTAATTCTACAGTGCCCGACACCCTGAAAGCATAACCCAGATGCTTTCAGGTATTAGTTGTGCCTACGGACATGTAGGGGCCAGGAAAACTTCTCTCTTCATACACCAGGCTGTCATCTAGTGCTCAGGCAACCAGTTCCCATCACAATCAGTGCAAGACAGCTACTTCCCACTACAATCAGAGCAAGATAGCTTGCTTATGTTCAGCGAGCCAGGGTCAGGGCCTGACCCCCAAGCAGTTCTGGCAATCCCACGAGGGACCTGACTGGATAGGTGACTACATACCATGACAAAGCTGACCACAATTCATTTCTGCAAATGTGAACTACTCTTAGGAGAATTAGGGTGATTTTTTTTTTTTAAGTCTGCTTAAAGATAATGTACATAAATGTGTGAAGAAATAAGCAGGAAGACGGTGCTGGAAATTAAGCCGTGACACTATGAGGCTCCATTCTCTCAGTATGGAACATCTAGTAAAGAGGTAACATCATTTCTTAAGATATAATATTCATCACCTACTGGGCCAGAAGGGAAACAGAAGAACATGGAGGCTCTGGAGAAATCAGCAGTTTAAAAAAATTTTTTTTTTAAATCTTTGCTTTTACCTTAAAAGCTCTGTTGAGCACCTCCTCCCCTCCTCTGCTTCCCAACAGGTTAACGATCACTTGCTTTCCATACTGCTCTTTCAGAAGCATCATATGCCTAAGGCAAAAGTAACCACAATAAGTACTAAACAAAACCATGTTATGTTGCCTACTACCTTTTTCAAAATACAGAAGTAGAAATTACTGGTTGTTCCATCCAGCAGAAAGTTTCAGCCACAGCAGCTACAGACGTCTGCCTCAGTTTCCTTGCAAGCAATTATAAAATACTACAAATGATGAGTATGCAATTAATGGACACAGTATTTTGTACTGAACTTTAAAAAAAAAAGAAGCATTGCTGCTTCTGTCACTGTTAGCTTTGACATTGCCCTTTATAAGCTTCCACCTCTTGGCTGTCAGCCAGGGAACTACATAGGAAAGACAAGAAGAGAGGAAAAGATACTACACTTCAACAGGAATTGCCCGGCATCTTGCAGGGCTGAGCCTACAAAGAGGCAGCAGCAGCAATGGGGCTTAGGTCTCCTGTGCCAAGGCCAGAGAGGCACAAACACACATCATAGGCAACAGGGTTCAAACACCTCTGAGCTACTGCAACACTGAGACATGCGCTCTCACCTTCATTAGATTAAGCAGGAAGGTTAGTAATCGTAAGAACTGCTGCGCTGGATCAGACCAAAGGTCCTTTTAGCCAAGTGGCCTGGCCCAGATTCTTCAGAAAAAAAAACACAAAATAGGACAAGTTTGAAGTGGGGGTTTTTTGGCATATATCTCCAACCCCTCAAAGCCTGACTCTCAAGTCAAGAGCTTTTAGCGAGGTGCAGAGGCACCTATTCTCCCCTCAATAAATTTTTTTCAGGTTGGCATGCGTATGCTACAGAAGCTGTGCTGGCTCATCAAGAAACAATTAGATCTTAAAGCCATCTTCCATCATGTACTAACAACATTGTAATAGTACTTAGGGGGAAGCTGGATAGAAATAAACAAGAAAAATAAAATAAACACACAAATGAAAAGCTATTACATGCTGCAAAGCAACGTGCAACAGCAAAGTGTCAGAAAAACAGCAAGCACAGGTCTTCTGGCATGTGCTTTTAAGTCCCATAACCAGAAATAAGCCACACAGAAAATCAGGGAAGTGGAGAAAAGAAAGAAAACATTATCAGCATAGCCTTCAAAAACATGACTAAATATATTTTCTGGTGCAATTTATGTTCCTGATTCTGCAACCAGTTCTCTGTACTCCAACTCTTCCCAAAACATTTGCACCCCTCTGATACCAGCATCAAGATCCTACTTCTCCACCCATCTTGCTTTCTTACAACAAAACTGCTGAAGCTCAGGTCATCTGCTTGAGTAGTGCAACCAGAGCTCCGCAAGGATTTCTCATGGAGAAGGGACGGGAAAGATCCACGAACAAGATTACCATTTGTTTCTCACAGTGCCTTCTCAACACATTAACCTATCAGATGGGAAAATGTAACAGGCTACGTCCACTCTAACACTCTCAGAAAAGCTATAGCAGGTAGTTACGTTTCAGCATTTCTTCCATATAAGCAGTCACTTATTCTTTGCCCATTTTCAAAGGACTGCCTTTTGCACATCTATAAGCAGAGATCTCTCTAACTTCATCTGACCTAAAGGCTTTACTGCGCACACGGGAAAGAAGGAATAGCACAAGCTGATCCTCATGGTCACGGTTCTTACAAGAAGGCTATTCACAGTTGCATCAGGGTCAAAGAGAAAAGATTCTCTGAGCTGAATGGTTGTTCCTTGCTGAGGTACTCTCAATTCCTTGGGCAGCCCAAGAGGATGCTGAATAAGTTATTGTCGTCTTCTTTTATAAATGATCTCTGCTGTGGGATGCAAGCCTCTAAGACAGGGACATTGGCAGGGCAAGTTATCATGGCACCAGATGACCACAAGACCATGAGTCTCAAAGGCATTTGAATTCAGTAGGATTTAAGAGCCTTAAAAAGCTTGGAGTATGTAGGCGAAGGCCCTTTGGAACAGGGACTGGTATCCCTTTAGATTCTAATCCCTTTTTGGGGTCTTCAGTGCTGCAAAACTATTAACAGTCACCAATGCCATGTTCACTAACAGTTGCAGAAATCAAGGAATTAACTGGCATTCCCAAAATTAACATAAACTCTGATTTGCCAAAACCAAATCAAAATAGAAATTAATCACATGACCTGGCACTTACAAGTTCAAAATTTCCCACAGACCAAATCCTTCATGCCCTTTTCAGGCAATGTGCCCACTGATGTCCATGGGAATTTGCCCTCAAAGGATATCACTTCATAGTAAGACACTTAAAGGAATCAAGCTAATGTATGGGATTTTTTTCATGTTTCCAGCCGACAAGCAGAGTATTAATGGTTTAAAAAGGTTTACAAGCCAGTCTTTGGGTAAAGTAGAAAAGCATCAGCATGACAACATCATACAATATTGATCATAGAATAAGACACTGTTATTTCTGTATAGCAGTAAAACGATTATGAGAAAAACAAATCCAGACTGGAGAGGAAGCAGTGTTTACTTTTTAACTACCTGCGCTACAGTGGTAAAGAACATATGTTCTGTGTACCATAAATGTAAATTCATATTTGTTGGCTCACAAAAGGTTGCACAGATCTTGCTTTTGCATACCACTCAGTATTTCTTAGCTTTTACAGAAACAAGCCAGGAGACCAAATTAATTCAATTACCACTGAAAACAGAAAGGAAAATGAACAAAAATAAGTGAATAAATAAAGTAAACCCACTTAATAATCCTGCAACACCTGGGGAATTGGCAATGTCATCTAAGAGGTGTTTCACATCTCTCAGGATTTGCTAGGAAGGCATAAAGTTGCGGAATCTTGGTTAAATGCCAGGCTGCTGTGTTGTTGCCAAAGTGGAATGAAGCTTACCTGTCAAAGGCAGGAGCATTAGCTTCCAGACCTCTGCTAAGCTTTAGATGATGAGAACCCACCTAAAATAAAATATTGGAAAGGGGAGAAAGAGAGAAACAACTTCTTAAATTGCTGGAGTCCTAAATCACTAGATGTCTCCCTTTTTCCTTCAGAGAAAAACAGCACCAGACACCTCTAACAGACTCCACACACCCAGATGCATAATATCCGTAATACGAAAGCCACAGCTTTTATTAGACAACAACATTTACAATTACAAGTGAAAACACAATTACCATTAAACAAAGGGGTACCTACACATCTTTTTATGGCCAAACAAATCACATCCCTTTGCCAGCTTCCTCTAGCAAATATTCCACATTGCCTCACACACGCACGCTGCGTGCCCAGCATTCTTCCTGCCCTTCCCTCGGCAGAAAAGGCTGCAGTTATGCCAGGTCCGTGGGTTGTGTGTCCTGAGTTCTTTCATCTTTCATTATTTACAGAAACGAAAAAGCATCAGAACAGTCCTTGGAAAATATGAAGGATGAAATCCTGTGCCATCAATCTAATAGGACTTTTAATATGGGTGTCAACAACAGTAGCCTCAAGCTCCTTTTGAATGCTAGTTACTGTTACTACAGTATGCAGAGGATTTCTTTCCTCTCCAAAAACTACACTGCTAATTATTTATAGGATCATGCATTGTTTCCTGTACTTCATCATCTTCCTTTGTTTTTCATGAGGTGGGTTTCTGCAATTCTTTGTAACACCAGTGCCAGCACACTCACATCCAAAGAATAAGAGTTATGAGCATTCACCAGCATAAATGAAAGCTCGATAATCTAATCCAGATCAGGCAAAAAAGCAGATTGTGTCCCTACTAAAAAGTTGAAAATTCTGTTTAATTAGAGAAGCTACCCACTACCCAAAAATACTGGGGGAAAAGATCTGTGGCTTCATAACATACAGAACAACAGTGCTGGATACAGCTACACCATGAGCAGGATGTGTGCAGAACCATACAGGGAGACTGCTTTATAAAAAGAATCAAGTATTGCACTGGATGGAGCTAACAGACAACAACACAGACCCTTTAGTCATCTTGCTTTTGCGCTAAATCCAATAGTTCTGAATGGTACCTAGGTGCTAGATTTAATGATAAAAAAGTATCAAATAATCTTTAAAGAATCTTTAAAAAAGTTATAATATGTATTCTCTTTACTAACATATATGCATATATGTGCATACTCATTCCAGTTGCTTATCCCTCTGTTCAGAGAATGCAAAGAGTGCTAGGACGATTCTATTTGAGCTTGTAACTGTATATAAACTGTAAGTCACAGACCATATGCAACTCGCTAGGCTTGATGCAATAATCTCCTGATGAAACCCTACATCTCTGTCTTGCAGAAGATCAGATTAGATCAGCATCACCCTTTTACCTGAAACCTAGAAAATGCACCATCCAGACATTATACTTTGTTTCAAGGTAAAGTGCTCCTGTAGAGCTCCTAGTGTCCTTAGATACTCCAATTTTATTGTGGAGGTCAATATCATCAAGTCAACCAGGCATTTCAAAAGGGAAGGTTACTCCAAATCAAATCAGAAAAATTATAGAAATATTGCTGTAAGCTTCAGCTTAGGACATTAGGACACAGCCCCTTACAAATAGTTCCCTGCAGAGGCACACAAATACATGAAAATGTTAAAAACTTCAGTTAACTATAGCCATTTGTCTGGTTTAGCTCTGTTTATCTAAACACACAAAATTTCCCACAAAGTAAACCTACAATGAAAGAGCTCAGCATTTTCACAGAATAAGTTTTACAGCTCACTTTAAAAAAATTTAATTTTTATGTAACTTCTAACATGTAAGTAGCAAGAGAGAAATGTACAGTAAGCTTTTTGTTTATTTGTTTACCTGAAGCCCCGGTTGCTCCCAGAACAGTGGAACAGAACCTCTGATCTGCACAAAGGAGGAGACATCATCATCCAAGTAAATTGTCTGCAAAAATAAAATAAAGGAAAGGAGTTCTACAGTTAGACCTATCAGTCTGTGACCCCTTCATCAGGTGACAGTTTAAGACACTGAATTCAAAGGGTAAAAAAAGTAAACCACGTATCTCACTGTATCCACTTACTGCTCAGCCACTTTTCCACAGGCAGTGGAACAAAGCACAACATATTTACTTTCATGTCATCACAGCAGATTCAATTCATTACTCACCAGAAATAAGAGAAAATTTAACACACCACCACTGGCAAGGAAGGAAGGAATCTTTCATCCACAATGAAGATGGATTTGATCTACTGGTGGAGGCACTCAGGAAGACCAGCCATATACTTTCCTTCCCTCTCTCTCACAAAATTTAACTGTGCAAAATGTCATTGCTCCTTGTGACCGATGATGGGTAATGTCAGGTGTGGGATAAGCTTATGTCTTGCTTTATTTACTATTTCTTATTTCACTGCGTGTTGAGCCTTGTCAGAGTGCCCAAATAAATCTCAGTGAAACCAGCGGCTTTGCCACTCCCATCTGAGATACAGTGAACAGCATGTGATCTACTGCATTTCCAGGAGCGAAAGGCTCCAAAATCCCCATTTCTTTCCCTAACCAGACCTCAAACTCTCCCTTAATACTTGTTCTTATGATCACTGCTAACAAGCTGATTTTGAGTCAAATCTATGCGAAGTACAAAGCCCGATTTCCCCCTTTGCCTTCCCCCTCCACCAGCCCCCAAGCAAAGCGTTACATTATACGTTAGCTTAGCACAAAAGGTACTATCTTCAGATTCTGTATGACCACAGAGCAACTGTGCAAAGCCTGGCTCACTCCCCTGGCCTATACTTAGCAGTGGAATCCTGGCTGTTTTCCATGGGCGATACATGATACACATGATACACATCTCTGTTATGTCATGCATGACAATGAGTCTTCTGTAGCCCCAAGGAGGAATGGTATGCAGGTCATCCAGGTAGCTGCTTCTCTAACCACATCATATCGTTTAGCACAACTGCTGCCAGCTGGCTAGTAGCTCCCAAAATAGAAAAGAACATGAAAATGGGTTACTCTACAACTTTGATGTGGTTTGTGCTTTTGGATTTGCCACTAGGTGTGCTGGGTGGGTGGCTCAGGGCAAGTGCCTTCATTTACCTTGACCTCTCATCTTTATAATCACTACCAATGTACAATTTTTAGAGCTACACATGTGAAAAGAAGTACAGCTACACCAGAGAAGTAGGTATTTAAATATCCTGTCACCAGTCTTATGTAACTAATCTTTACAATATTTTTGCAGAGCACTTCATACTATCCCCGTTTCACTAAGATAAAAGACTTAAGTGGCTTTGTCAAGGACACATTGTCGGTGTTAGAATGATGGCTAGCCCAGGTATAGTGCAAAACTATATGTTTTGATGTTTTTAGCCTCACACCAATGAATTAAGAAGCCTTCTCTGTTGCATCTCATCCTAGCACAAACCCCTGCAAGAGAGGGGGTTTCTCAGAGAAGCTTCCTTGAGAGGCCTGCCTCACAGCTTGAGTAACTGGCTCTAAAGCATGCTCCCCCAGTAAAGTTTTATAAACACTGCCAATATCTGAGTGCAGGAGCTAATTACCATGGCAACACACTGGTGCACCTCCCTTTGCACGTCTATGCTCAGAAGAGTTCATCCTGTAGCTGGACTACAGGAGTGAGCAGGCCCACCTTCTTCCTCTTTATCACATCGTCACTGAGACAGGTTGTACCAAGATGAGTCGGTGACTTTTAAACACTGAATCATCTTTTCACTCACAGTCATGGACCCAGATGAGCCAATTCTAAGGTATAGCAAATCTGTGTAGCTCCACTGACAGCCCCAGCATTATCCTGACTCACACTACATGACGAACACATCCTGAATCTATGCAGAAACGAGTCAGGACTGGCTCACTTCAACATTTGACACAAATCATCATCTTAGTGATGCAATGAGTTGAAATGAAACACCTAATGATGATGATTACAGACAAAGCTTCATATGAACTACAGTTTGGCCACTCAAAGAGCTTGCTACAGAGGATCGGTTTTCTTTACAACCTTCTAGAACATCCTGCTTCCATTACCTAAATGAAAAAATCGACAGCTCAATTATCTCTGGCCAGTTCTTTTAAAAGTCCCAGCTGCAAATTCTCTAGACCCACTGATTAAGAGATAGTAATAATAATTCTAATTTTAATACCTGTAGTTTAACATCTTCCTGAGCTACACTTTAAACTGAAAGTATTTCACCACAGTTACAGACCATGAATATATAACGTGCCTTCTTTATGCCCAGTACAGAAGAAAAAACCTGATGAAACGTTTCTGCCATTCTGCATTATCAGATGCTCACATTTCCACTTCCTAGTGATTCAACATCCTAAGAGTTAACAGATGTTTGTTACTACTATCACTCACATTTTATGTTCACTGGTTTTCACCCGTTACCTCTGCTAACTATTTTCTGCTTTATTAAGCTGTCCATTTGGAGAACTGAACAATAACAAAAAAATTCAAACTATTTGGGGATCATTCCTGTGATCTGAACAGGATGCCCATGTCCTGATGTGATGGGCTGGGGACATCCTCTGTCAGGATGAGGTCTAATATAGAACTCCCCTATGATGATAGGGCATTTTAAAGAAACTGGCATTTTTATGCTTCTAGAAACTCAGATGTGTTTGAACTGGGAGAATGGCCTTTCCAGCACAGCCATTCACGAGAAAGTTCTCCATATTAGCACTTTTTTTTTTTCTTTTCACTTACAGGGCTCATCATTCTGTTCTCTGGAGCAATTCTGTGGTCTTTCACAATCCTCTCACCTCATTTTCATGACCCAGATGAATCCAAAATTATTTTCTTCAAAGCTGCCAGTGAGTTGGAAAAAGACCTAGTATTTTTTAGTGAGTGGGAGCGTAACACCCTTTTCTACCAGTCATTCCTTCCTCAACAGACTGTAACCATTTCATTAAGCATTACAACTGAGTAAATCTTCCCTGAATTTCAGCAATACCCACTACCCTTCATTCACCACTCCAAAGAACATGACCTCTGATCCTGATGTTGCCTTCTACTATGTATGCCCCTTGACATTACAATAATAGTGGCAACAGCCTTCCTACCAGCAGACATCTTAAGCATTGAAACACTGAGACTAAGACGACTTTCCAGTTCAGGAATGGACATCATCTTAACACCCATATACACTATAAAAAACCACATTTGTTAAAGTCTTAAATAAGCCCTGATAATACACCCAGGTTAAATTTACACTCATAAATAAAATATTCCTACTTCATAGCTTATGCAGTTCCAGCATTTATGCATATTACAGAATTTCTTTTCTCATATCCTTCCAAGCCTTGATCATTTTTTGTTCACAATGTCATGTTTCCTACAAGCACATACCTGCCCCACTTTTTTGTCATTCTAGTTTTGACTTTATTACCTCATCCTCTAGCAGATCCATTTCTCTTATTCTAAGGCACTACACAAAAGATGAACAGTTAAGAGAATAAACTATTCCTTCTTAAAAAGCTTTATTTCCAGAATTTTCCTGTCCTCTATTTTCCTTAACTCATGGACAAGAAATATATCCAAGAAGATCACACAAGTTTTCCTCTAACAAGTTCAGCAAAAATCAGTTTCATTTTGGACAACGCTTTGTCATCAGGGTTGATACATACTCCTAAATCTTTGTCTTTGGGCTTCATAGAACTATTGTAGAGTCTTATCTTTTGTCCAAATCATTTTATGTTTTATCATTTGTCCAAAATGACAGCAAATTGTTGCCTGCTTATCCCAGGGAGGATGTTCATTCCTATCAAGTCCTCAAAACACTCAAGGACTACTTCATTCATCTCAAAGGGTCTAGCCCATAGAACAATCCAAACCAGTTAGCTAGATGGATTTTCAGACACATTTCCTGCAGTTTTCCATCAGACAACACAATAGCAACTGGGTACTTAACCCATGTGGAGGACATCTTCACCTCGATAATAGATTGCCTGTCCTCTGACCTCTGGTGTTAGAATTTGCCATGTTTTTTTCTTTCGACTTCTGCTGTCTTAGACTCTTCTTGTGGTCTCTTTCTCGAACTCCAGGATCAAGGGTGACAGTGCTGACAGTTCAAGAGGATATTTCTCAATCTTTCTCTTCTGTTGCATAGAGCCAGACCTTGCCCCTGCGATCCAGAGACCTTTCCTGGTAACACAAGCTTCATGCACAGGTACTGCTAGAAAGAAGCAAACTGGTACCACTTCTGAGCAAGAAGCAAACATCTATGTCAACCAGCTGGTGTTCTAATCCCAGCATGCTGCTCCCATTCATCACTTGGAATAATGTATTCCCTAATCTCCATCACTTAGCTTCTTTAGAAGGAAATAATTATCCAGTCACAACATCAAATGGCAAAATTCATTACAGACTCAAGAGGCATGGAGACACAGTCCATGATGAAATGGATATTCACATGGCTTGCTCTGGGATCCCCAGCTCTGCCACACAACCCACAAAGAGCGTGGATAACAGATGGTCTAAACATACCTCTCTGTGAGTCCCTTTAACTCAGACCACGGGATCCAAGGGTATACTTGCCAAAATAATCCTCTTTGCCCCGCCTGGGGCCATACAAAAACTTGATCCAGAAAATAAATTAACCACATGCTTGCATCCATTCCTCTCCTTAAGAGCTATCCAACATGGTCTAGGAGTTATTGTGAAATAGGGATCATTTTTCTTAATCCATGCCCAACATTTTTTTCTTGAAATGGAAGAAATGGCAGGCTAATCCAAATTCATGGCATTTTCCTTTAATGCCTTGTCAAGGTTTCCATGTTTTTATTGAACAGTTCCACGAAGGGGAAAACAACTGAAACCATTAATTTATCCTTGGTAAATTAGAGTTGTTCCCCATAAGTCACATACTAAGACATTAAGAGTTTAGCACAACTCTTTGGAGGATAACTGGGGGAGGAGCTGAAATGTAAACAGTGACAGGCAGACAAAGGAAATGAAGAAAGCATGCTCGTTTCTCAACACTATCAGCAGAAAAGAATTAAAAGAATGTGATACAGTCTCAACTTTAGGGGATTAATAGGGAAGGAAGAAAGGGTGAAGGGAAACATTTAAGCTATCACTGGGAAACAGTGTGATTTTAAAACTATTTGAGGATTAACTGCAACACTGCAAGTAGAAAAGGCTGATGTCCCACTACAAAATACTGGAAGCAAATCTGTAAGTACACATTAGAGAGATTTCAAAAAAAGCCCTCTTTTCTCTTCCCATCACGTTTTGTTTTACCTTAAGTGTTTCCTACCATTTCTCTTTCTTCTTTCTTTGTAAAGATGCAAGCCAAATGATCAAGTATCTGAAAGGTCTACTAGTGGCTTCTTTTTTTTTTTTTAAAAGCAAAAGTGAAGTGAGATATTTAACTTTTCTCCCCTTCTTCTCTAACACTGTGAGTCACAGCAGTTAACTGAGCCCACAAAAAATGACTCATTGCAGAGCTAAAATGCCACAAGGCTAACTCAGTGGGAGACAAAAGCATACCATCTATGCATAAAAGAGCTGCCTGGAGATAAGACTAATTGTTTCTCCCTCTTCTAAAAACAGAAAAACGAAAAACGTTAGAAGTAATTCCTATAAAGGGGGGAAAAGTCCTGGCTTTTCAGAATCCTAGGGTGCTATTTATCCATGAAAGCACACAGCCCGCATGCCATTATGCTGTACAGGCTGCAGCAAATGGAAACAAAATGTTATTCAGCCAAGATATTACCTCATAGGCGATTAGTCAGTAGTCTACTATGAAAGTAGGAGAGAATTTATTCTAGGACTCTTCCTTCCTAATGGTAAGTGGATGCCAGCTTGAACTGGATCTCAGGCATCCCAGTGGTTAGCTCAACTTCACTTTCTTAGGACACGCAGTTTGGTAAAACTAGTGTTTATCACCATTAGCAACAGCAACCTTCTTTTCTCCTTTAAAAACAAAAACCAAACAAAACCACACAATCCTTTAAAACTGCAAACCCTTGTTATAATTTTCAACCTACTTGAGCCTTTCACCCTATAACCACTTTGCTCGTGTGCTTTTGCTTACCCAATTGCAAAACACTCAAAAGCCTTCAGTTCTTCCTCTTCACAGCAGCCCTTGGCTGAACAGGAACAAAGCACTGCAGTTCCTGTGAAGAGCCTGACCCAGCCCCAGCTAAAGGAAGCATCAGCAACCAAGTACTTCTTTTGCCACTCACCAGGAGCCAATCCCCAGGTTTCTGCTGGGATGCAAAGGCCATCTTATTTTTCATGCAAATCATTTGCAACATAACGTACTCCAGGAATGTAATTAAATAGAATTAATTACTTCTGACCCAACTAGTGAGCAGGATCGCAGCAGTATTTCCCATAATTAGACAACTGCTAAGTGCAGTGCCACAAATGCGAGACTGATCCGAAAGAAAGCTGATAACCCTTTCTAACATTTTCTTTCCTCTGCATTTCAGCAAGAGAACATTCTTCAAATCCTGAGTAATGTACTTTGCACTAATGCTCATGAGAAGGCACTCAACTAAAATAGCAGACTGTACCAAGTTATTACTTAAAATGGCATATGTCCCTTCTTCTGTTCCCATGTTCCGGGGAAAACTCCACTTTTTGGTGAGCAGACCTATCTGCATCTCCCAGTGCACTGACAGACTTTCTAGAAAGATGTAGATGCTGCAGGACTTGACTTGCAGTTGCTTTTGAGCGGAGGCACAAAAGAGAATTATTAGCAGAGAATTCAGAGGCTGACATTAGAGACCTAAGCACTGCAGGGGAAGAGTTTGGCATCCAACAAGCAGAATTTTTGGAAGCCTGAACACTAAGTGGAAAGCTGCCAGGCCAGCTTACTGAAAATGCAGTCAAACCAGTAAAAGGAAGGACATGAGCAAAAAGCCACCC
The DNA here is from genome assembly GCF_963921805.1 of Phalacrocorax carbo. Classification (NCBI taxonomy): domain Eukaryota; kingdom Metazoa; phylum Chordata; class Aves; order Suliformes; family Phalacrocoracidae; genus Phalacrocorax; species Phalacrocorax carbo. The sequence goes on along the minus strand of NC_087515.1, from coordinate 61,676,128 downwards.
ACATCCCTGATGAGAACTCTGACGGCTGGGCAGGAAGTCACACATGTAACATTGTGCATGCTTCGAACATGCCTTGGGGATCAAACGTGTCTGAGGAATACCAGTCTGCAACTCCTCCAGGCCGCCTGCTGAGCAACACAGCACTGTCAGGTCTAAGGTAGCTCTACATGTGCCATTAGGCAGAACCAGGTGACGAGGTTAAAGTGGCACCATCATGGCAACATCTTAGAGGAAATTTTGAAAGTGTCCAAACATTGCTGGATTTTGGACAAACAGGTGCCTGAAGGCATGCCTACCTCATGCAGTGGGACAACAGAAAGGACAGCACTGAGTGTGAGCCACCACACTCACACAATGCCATGAGGAAATACTAATAGTAAAGTACATGCACTTTTGAGGTGGGACGCCACCCTCAGGCACGCTCCTACAATGACACAGCTATAAATCTGGAACAAGTAATGACACAGCTAGCTTAAGTACTCTATGCTACACTCACTGTGTCATGTAGAGATGACTCACCAGCCTCCCATCATGAACATAACCTAAGCAATCTACTTACATTGTATGTGCACCTACATATAGACGCATACATACACATGCAACAACAGTCTACACTGCATACAGTTTTGTAGATCTGCCCAGAAGACACTGAAAACTACCAAATTTTAGGAGCAGATCCTCGTTCTTTGTTCATAACTACCTCCAGCCATTTATCTATTCTGCTTATAGAGACATCTATTTCTGTATGATGGTTCTGACTGTTAGTAATTACTACTTCTATTCAAAATGGAAAAGGTGATTATACTTGAATAAGAAAGCATTCATTTCAGCTGGCACAGAAGATCTCAGATTCGTCAGGGTCCACTGCTTTTTGTTCGCTTTCAAGGTAGTAAGCTAAATCACGTGTAATAAAACCAACTGACTGTTATTTTGTTTGGCTGCATCAATTAAGGGAGCCTGCTGAATGCATTTCACCCATATATTTTGTCTTGGCATCAGTTGGAAATAAGGTTTTTACCTTGTAAGTATAAAAAGGGTGTCAAACCACCTTTCACTGGAGAGAATCCCCCACAAAGCAAAGGGGAATATAAATCAAAGCCTCTTCCAAAATGAGTTGCACTAGAGTTTGCCTGACTCTGAGAAGATCATGTTTCTGCTCCGTTTCCTTTACTAGCCAAAGATGGTTTGACTCCCGGAGAGCTCAACTCCTTTGCTGGGCAGCTTCCTCTTAACTAGAATTATATATTTGAGCACTGAGAGTTCTTCCTCACCACAGCACAGCACACACTACCTACCTTCTATAAATGCTGTCCTCACTGGTCTGCAAAAGTCCTGTGAGGCAGGAAGTTAATAAGCATCCTCATTTTATAGCTGAAAAATTTACTGTACCAAGCAACGATGGCTTCAATCCAATAAGGCAGACAGGAGGAACTTGAAACATGAATATTTATGATCATAAGATTTCATATGATTCTAAGTGACTTCCTTAGAGCCAAAAGCAAACCTCAGCTCTAATCTTTACTGAAAATCACCCCCAGCATCCACAACCAAAGTCTTATACAAAACCGTAGATATAGTTATGCCACTGTAGAGCAAGGGCCTTTCAATGGCCAGCCCAGCAAACCTGGTGGTATGGACTAATAGAGATACTTAAAATGAATTGAAGAGAAATGAAGTGTAGAGACCATTACTTTATAGAAAATCTTTCAAACCAGTTCTTCTCTGCAAAATATATTTTGAAGTGTATGCAGAATGCATAGAATTGTGACATTTATTCTGGAACAGATTTGAAAATATTCTTTTGTCTAATACATGGGCCTCATGACTGATAACTCTAAGCAAGTTTCGCACAATTAAGAAACTTCTTGTTACACATGTTGATTTTGCATGAACTAACACACAGAGCTCTCTGACTGGTTTAAAAACCCATGTCTATATTTCATTACAATAGCAAATGGCCAGACTTTCACATTCAGGAAAAAAAATCAAAAGTATTAATGAAAATTGAGTGCATGGAAAACTCAGAAACACAGAAAAAGAACAGATCACAAAGAAAAGTTTAATGGGCAAGAACAAATAGATCTGTCATGCAATCATATTTTTAAGCATTTTTCAGAAAAACACTTGCTGAACTTTAATTCTTGTTAGAAACTCTGCCTGAAACATCTGAGTGGACTAAATTATTCAAAGCTATCAGATACATCTGCTTACCTGCTCTGTCTCAACGAAGTTAGACACATGCCCATCATCATTGACCCCTCGAATGTGAAACCGGGCACCAGCTCGCTCACAGCTGATGCGAGAGATGAGGCAGGCTTTCGCCTTCTTGTGGGAAGCATAAACAGTGCGAATGTCCACTACACCACAGATCACTTTAAGCAACCAGTCAGAGCAGTTCACCTGGTAGTGTTTGAAGGGCACATGCAATAGCTGGTTCCTGAAAGGTTCAACAATATAAAGATACATTACTGAACAAAATAAGACAGGCAGGCATGTGTGCCACCCCACAACAATCACCAATTTAAGCAATTAATGTTTTGGGACCCTTTTTCTGTTGTACCCTTACTTTATGCAAAACCAGGAAATATCAGGAAGAAATCCTTGTGAACTACTACAGTGAAGAGAACATGGCAAATTTAAATAGCACAGCTACCACCAAGGTGCTGTCCTTATGTCTTGTACCTCTGTCTTATAAATTCAGATGCAAAAGTCACCTCTTTCAGCTCCAGAAATACATTTATATTTAGTAACCTTTTCCATAAATTACAGTGCTGTCAAGCTAATTACTTTTGAACAGTACTGCCTGGACCTTAGTATACACTACAGGATTAAGAACCATTTTAAAACACACCAGGATTTTCAGGAAAATTTTTCCAAGCAGAAACTGGACCTATAAGTCAATGGAGATATTGCAAAAAGTGCTACTAAAATTAAGAGGAATGTCTGTTTTAACCTTCAGTTTATTTAAGATCAACAACCCAAGAAACCTACAATGCCTGGTTAACAGTGATGCTAGTCTCTTCTATTATGATAGCTTTCATCATTTCATTTTTCAAAATGTGCCTTTAGCCACAGATACGGGCCAAGAAAAATCAATTTTATGACCACTTATTGCTCAACAGCAGATCTGTACGAGAGTTATTACATCTAGCAAAACCCCTGAAGAATTGTTCTTCTAGAGTACAGCATTTCTCTGAAAAAGGTGCAAGACATTCTTATATTTTTAAGCTAAATATGTAACTGAAAAAAGCAACTCAAATAATTTTTGTTATTTCTTCCACCTCCTTCTCCTAACTGTACTCACAGAAGAAGTCTTCACTCAGACAAATTCCAGTAGAATTTTGTTATTGTTGCAGTTCATTTAACAGGCAGTTTGTGTTGCTTATAACTGCTTATAACTAAGGTCGTCTGATACTCTTCACCATGTGGCTATCCCATTGTTTTCTTTTCTCAAGTATCTATTGTTTGGTCTAAAATTTCCCATATCACATAATTGCCTCAATATAAATTTTCTTTGGAATGTCTTTTTGCCCTAAATGTGATGTTGTTGCCGTTCATCCCTGTTCTACAACATGTAGGAGAATGGAACCTCTTCAAGGCCTACTTCTATATTAGCCAGAAGCAGCAAAGAAGGAAAGTTTAAATATTTATCTTCCACAAAGAAAAGTTTCAAAAGACAGTACAGGTAAGAAAAGTTGCTTTAAATATTGTTTCTTTATTAAGGGATACTGCCACCTTAGGAGTTTCATCACTGTTGAGATCACTTGTGCCATGTGTCTAACCTGACATGCTTGGAGAGCCTTTTTGAGAGATGCATAATTAGCACAGTTGAAAACAAGTTTTATATATCTCTCTTCTGAGTTACACTAAAACACTAGACCTTACCAGTCAAAAATCACACCCTGGTTAAAAAGATTATTTAGCCTGAAAGATCTGCGCTCTCATGTTTACTTATCATCCATTATGAACTTTTTTTGCATATTTTTTGCTTATTTAATATTCACCTTCGGGTAACACGACTGATCACACATTCTAGTAGCACACCCACATTTAACTCTGCCAGTTATTTTCCACCTACATCATATAACCCTCATTTATTTCCAGTACATCTATGCTTCCTGTGTGACTATTTTTTTGTTTAATAAGAAAAAAAAGAGGGTAAAGGAATTCAAGCATTCTGCCAGAACTTGTAAAGCAAAAACTGAATTACATCAACAGTGAACCCACCTAGGGAAGACAAAACCGAGTACCTGTGTGTTTTCCTTTCCACTCAACCAATACTTGCCACAACAGGAATACTTTTTATTTGCTTTATAAGCACAAGAAAGTAAGAAGGACAGAGCAGAGTATCACAAGAGTTTCCTTCTGTGCAACTTACACTAACACTGAGCTGCAAACATACTAATATTGATGTTTCCAACATAAAAACTAGGGCACGTTATTGAAACATTAAACTACAGACTTTAAAAACATATTCTTTTAAGAAATAGAAGATATTTCACCACAGATGATGGTACTTCAAGTGCAGGTTTTAAAGCAAATTATTAAAAAGAACTGCAGGGGAAACTATTCATGACATGCAGAGACATGTTTCTGTCATGTGAGCAATACATCTTGCGTTTCCTTCTTAAGAACACAAAATATCCAATTATTAGAATTGCATTTCACTATCAGATTAATTTTAATTAAACAGGATTTACTTGTTTGACCCAGGTTTACCATGAATGCGCTAAAGCCACATGCCCTGTAAAATGACATGATAATGAAATGGAGAAGGCACACCTAAAATGCATATGTTCATTTCCCTCTGAGAATGTTTCACCAATAACATACAGATGAGGATGACAGAAGACTGGTATAACATGCAGTACTAACCAGAAGAACGAGTTACCAGATTCATAGTGGTTATCACCCTGCTTCTGAGCCCGCACAGTCAGGTCAAAGTTTGAGCCTGCATTAGGCCAGGAGAAATAGAACATCCCAGAGTTCAGTATTTTCTTCAAGGCAGTAACACGCTCCTCTTCCTTGGTTTCTTCCTGGAGAGGACAGAAATCTGTTGCAGTAATTTTGTAAACTTCAGCGTCCAGGATTTTTCCCACCGACGTACAGCCTGTCACCAGGACCAGAAAGTGCAGCCGAGTGTTACCTAGAAGGCAACAGATAGTTACAAAAGGGTTACAGGTGGACATAGGTTATGCCAATTCGCATCAGTCCTGTCATATGCAATGCTGACAGGGCTCCAGCAGAGGCCAGTATCTTTGCTTCAGAAGAAAGCAAATAAATGAACATAGGCTGTGTGCTTGTTATGTTTCTGAATTCCTTTTGATTTCAGGTGAGTGCCATTGCATAATATTCCACAGTAGTTACACATTCCCATCCTTTGCTGCATTAGAATGTGTTTTTCCTGCTTACTTTATGAGGCGCAACGAGCTTGGCGTTGGGACGCTAATCAAAAGTCAAATTTCACCACTCTACAGAACATACAGTTTTCATTGGATTTGACTGAAGGGAAAGGTAAAAGACTGGTCATTTATGAAATAAAGTGTATTCCTCGCTATAAAATTCAGAAGACAGTTGAAAAATTCAAAGATACGAAGCATTCAGATTTCTTACTGGCTTCAGTTGAAGCTGGGTGTGTTCAGCCATTCAGAAAGTTTCAGTATTACCAATTCTTAAGATTTTGGGTTTTTATGTCACAAAAGAGTGTACATGATTAGAAGACAACCTCATTTATCACTAAAAAGAATTCCAGCTCTCACAGCTGTGAAGCAAAGTGTGAAATCATGAAGCAGCTGAATCTCAGGACCCCAAAACTAAAAGAGAAGTTTTGAAGCTTGAGAACACCACTGTAATCAGGTCTCTCATACACAGCAGGATTTCAACCTCTGCTCATTCTCTCTGAAACAATAAAGTAATTAAGAAACAGTAGAACAACTGTTCTGAAAACGCTGGTTTTGTGAGGAAGAAACTGTTTCATACACTTGAATTGGCCTCTAATGGGGACAATGTCATCCTATGCACTCCAGTTAGTAAGAAAGGGTGGAAGTGAGCCAAGATTTATTGCTCTAGCATAGCAGAAATGACGACTGACCTGCCAAAAGCAGGCTAATTAGCTAAGGGCACAGCAACAGTGTGGGACAGTATGGTTTCAGACAGCAAAAGGGAACACTTTGTAGAACCACTCTTCAAGCCTCCACGGTGGTCTGCTGCCCGAAAATGTGGACCAACTCCCACGCAACAACTAATTTTTTTTTCTGAAACACCAGCAGGGGTTTCCTTGCTTCCTGATTGCAGGTTGTCTACAGAAACTTGAGTTAGGGGTGGTTTGCAGCAGGGCCAGAATATTTGCGTAGGCACATGGGACTGGAATGACAGGACAAGGCGGGAGATTAGATCTTATTCATTCTGTTTTGCTGACTCCAGTTTTGCATAAAGGCCAGCGTAGGTTGTATTTACTAAAAACCTCTGTTCATCACATTTCTTTCTGTAACAAGGGTATGCTGCGTTCTCCTTCTTGAGAGTTTTTCAGAAGTACATCTTTTGTACTTTTCTAGATGACACCATAGTAGAGGGTTAGAAATACATAAAACCTGACAGTTTATTCTTCCCCTTCGCACATGAGTGTGCATAATTGTAAAGGCTTAAGAGTAGGAAATATATCATTGGTCACCATGGGAGTTCATATCTGACTAAATACTGTCTTGCAGCATCCAGAAGCGGTTAGGAGGAGTTAGCTGTCTCTCAGGATAGCTAATAGCTTCTGTGACTTTGCTGAAACCATGCAAAACTGATCAGCTCAAAGTAAACTTCACTCCTGAGAATTTGGAAACAATGTATAGAAACACTATTAATATGCCTTACTATCAGTCAGCTTCAGGGACAGAAAACCAGTAGCAACAGACTCACAGAGCTGACTGGCTGGGATGCTGAGACAAAGAATACAAGCACTTTCATTGTGTTCACTGACCTTAAACTTTCCTAGAGGGTTCAGAACAGATCAAATGAGAAAGTCAACATTAAAATAGCCAAAAAGAACGAAAAATTAATAACGGTAGGCTTTTTATCTGTGGTTCTGTCCTTTGAGGAGCTTGCAACCAGCAGAAAATAACTGGATCTAACAAAGCAATGCTTTAGTTTAAGAAGGCAACAAGTAGGAGTAAAGCATGACAGAAAAGCTGATCAAAACTATACCATTTTGCCTTACCTACAAACTTGCCATCCCTTAGCAGAGACTCTAGACTCTTTTTACTACCTCCTCCACTCAGCCACTCACCCCCAAAATGGGAGACACATCTACACCTGCAGAGGTCCAGCATCACTACTCCCCCAAATTACTAAGCTAATGAGCTCATAAATAGTAATCACAGCTAAGGAGCTACTGCATTGTTCCTGAAGCATTAGGAGATTGATGGCTTTCTGAAGCTTTAATACCCTTTCCTGCCACTGTGCAGAAACCCCACATGCACATGAGAGAGCTGGGGTTGTTCAGCCTGGAGAAGAGATGGCTCTGGGGAGACCTTATTGCAACCTTTCAGTATAATAAAGGGGGCTTATAAGAAAGATTAAGAGAGTCTTTTTCCCAGGGCCTGTAGTGACAGGACAAGGAGCAATGGTTTTAAACTGAAAGAGGGTAGGTTTAGACTAGATATAAGGAAGAAGTTTTTTACTATGAGAATGGTGAAACACTGGAACTGGTTGCCCAGAGAAGCTGTGGATGCCCCATTCGAGGTCAGGTTGGATGGGGCTTTGGGCAACCTGGTCTAGTGAAACACATCCCCACCCATAGCAGGGAGGTTGGACCTTTTAGAGGTCCCTTCTGACCCAAATCATTCTTTGATTCCATACACACAGAATAAGTCTCTTTACAGTACTCCAAATCACAGAGCAGCCTTCATCCTTCATGCACTTTTCATGATGCCTTTGAACAAATGCAGGCTGGCAAAGGAGTTCACACTTCCAGGCCAGAAAACTGGAGAAGAAGGAAGTAAAGACACAAATAGCTTTAAGCTATGATAAAGCTAGCCTGTTTTGCCACTCTGCAAGCTGAGGTGGTCTTCAGATCAACTCTAACCTCTCTAATTTGCTTATATCACTCGGGATATGCTACAAACCAGCCAGAATGCAGAAACCCTAAAATACCACAGCCCCAGCTCAACACATATCTCTCTGACTCTGTGCCTTGGAAAAAAAGTCCCAAGCCCCATCCTCTGATACCCCCTTCATCCCAGGTAGTATTTGGACTGTGCTCCTAGGAATCAGCTCTAGGCTATCACTGCACTGCCTGGAGGAGCAAGATCCTGGCCCGATGTGCATGCCTCTCTTGGCATAGGGAGCAAGCTAATAATGATATTCTATTGACAGCACTCAGGCCTATGCCCTGCCCCATTTTTATTCACAGCACAGATGTAGCCACAGGGTCGTGAGCAGAGGTAGTACTCCTGTCAGCCTTTCACCCTTTTAGAACCTCACACAGCAAAATTAATGCTACCAAAAACTACTCTGCTATTAATCTTTTAATCATGCCTCCATTAAGGTCTAAGAAATTACCCACCACTGAACTACACAGATATACACAGTGAAACAAAGCTCTCCCCGTCTTCCCTTCTTTGACAGCAACATCACTTTATGTCTGGGAATCTCTTCTTTCAGTCACAAACCCTTTTCCTCACATTGCTTCCCCTCAACGCAGGTTGCCAGTGTTTTTTATATGGGACAAGTTTGTGATGGAAATTATAACCACGCTACCTCTACTCATGCTTTCACTTAGGCATTTTGTCAGATTGAAAATGCTCCTTCAAGGAATAAAACAAAAGTAGTACATATCCAAATAGCACCTAATATGGCAGAAACCTAACATTACCAGCCACAGGAAAAATGCTTCTGCTTATTTGCCAGTCACTGAAAGTCTGATTGTTATTATAGATGCATTAAAGCAATAAATCAGTCCATTTACTTCTAAATTTAAACCTTAAAAAGTCAATGTGGTTTCCTTTCTGGTATGTAAATGTCAACATGCCATAATATTTCCTGTTGAAAAAAACAGAAATCAGAAAGAATAGATACTTAACATGGAAACAGCTGTATCAACCACAACCATACCTAAATGCACTTAAATTTAAGGGTAAAAATTGCTTCAACTGCTTCAATCAGGATGGATGCTGCTACCAGAGCTAGTCATTTTTTATAAAAAGCAAACTTATAATCAACTTGCTCCATTTCTGAAAATTGCAGATAATAAGTTATTTGGTAATTGCTCATTCATTGCAAGGAAAATAACATTTTTAAGCTGACAAAAATTTACTGAAACATTCTTTTAGTTCCTAAACAATTCATTTTTATTACCCAGTAAATGTTACAGAAGAATGCAAGAAGATGCATTGGTTTACTACACCCACCCCACCCCCTCAAAAAAGAAAACAAAACCAAAAAAAAACCACACCCAAACAAACACAACCAACAAAAAATTTCTGCTTTCAACACAACATGGAATTTCCTGTGATAGGCAGATCTGTGAGGCTATGGCACAAGAGAAGATTTTTTAAAATTAAATCGACTTTGCTGAGCAACCTGTAAAAATATCACAACTTTAATGAAATCGATCAAATTGAAACACCCAGACATTTCTTAAAGCTAGAATCATAGTCAAGACTAGTCTATTAATCCCTTCAGCCTTAACTTCTCAAAACTGCAGCTCACTATCATTTCCAGTTCTGTAGTTACATTAAAAATACTGCTCCTTTTAAGTTTCCAGTGAAACAGCTTTTATGCAAGTAGCACTTGAAGTACCAGACTAACACCAATCACAACAAAAATACACCAGACAGTCCAGTCAAATCCACCTGGCAGCAGCATCAGGAAGCATATTATCGGGTCACAGCCTTTGAAAGGAGCTAAACAGATTCAAGGCATTTGTGTTTCTTCTGTCCAGAACATCAACAACAACATGGAAAAAAAAAACCTAAAGCCGTGAAATGATCAGTCACTGCTTAAGTGTAAGCTCAAATAAGTCAGGAAGCTGAGTTTTAAAATACTGGCAGTGTATCCTCAAGATCAAAGGGAGAATTAACAGTAAATCAATTCCCTCGAGTCAGTGGCCCTGCTAGTACTACCACTGAAGCCAGTCTACAGAGGCTCCCAGCTCTTAGGAGCTCCCTGCATATCTGGAGTAGGGGTCAGGCCAGACTCCAGTCTTATTTCTTGAAACAGGAGCCCAACAGCTCCTATCAAAAAAAGTAATTAATGGAAATACACTGGGTGGAAAATTCATGGTAATTTTCCCTTGATTTCGTGTGCATTACAGTAGAAGAAAGCATGTTATATTCAGCTGACAGCTGCAAAGTGCATGATGAATGGGGCCAGCACTAGGGCCAATAAGAAGCAACCCAAAAACATGGAAAACTCTTTCCTGTGAAGTGATCAAGGCTCCAGGTCTGACTCTTACACGTCACTTTGTACCAACAACCACATCAGCTGCAGACTATTTACCAGCCCCCCCACTCCTTGGAAACAATTTAAAAAGAAAAAAAAAAAGATTTCTTTTTACAAGTAGTTTAATGTGCAATCCTGCTTCGTATTAGCCTTAGATTAAAGTGATTTAGGAACATAAGAACTCCAAGTGATGATCATACCTGTGGAAATGTCCCTCATTTCCTCAGAATACAATCTGGAATGCTTTAAAGAAACCTCTGAAATAATTTTAGAGCAAGAAGTGAAGTGTTCCTTAATGATCATGCTTTCTACATCAACACATGTACGAAAAAGCAAGACTGACCTACAGTACTAAAGAAAAAAAATCTTTCAAAGCTTATGGACCAAATTTTAAGATAGATGGGTATAAATGTTCATGCATCATGAACAAGATCATTATTTTGCCCCATTACAGCTATAAATCACCACAACCATCTGTAAAGAACACTTTTGAAGAAACATAAGAGATGTTTTGCTCACAGCAATGTGCGCTGAATGCCCTTTTATCAGGTTGCACAAGGGAGGCAGAGGATGGAGAGTATTTGGCATAGAAACAAGACAAAAATAACTTGCATCCATTTTTAAAAAAGCTCTTGTGAAACCAACTGCCTTAATCCAAGTTGAACAGGAAGCACAGTTCTGGTACGTCACACTCTACAATAATAAGCTGCAGCTTCTGTATATAACCTGTACTACATGATTCAAGGCAATTGTTTCCCCTGAGTTTGTGGGATTACTTCAGAGTTGCTTATTATGAACTGCATTGAAAATGAGGCAATATTCCACTCTTATTTTGTCCTTCTTAACTGTAAATATTTCACTCATGACTGCCTTTTCCTTTTAAAAATTAATTTGCTCCAGTTTTTGCTCTTTCTCGATTCCAGCAGAGTCATGCCATTGCCTTATGTTCCCTCAGCCCGTTCCATCTCCACTCCACACATACCTCCACTCCACTTTATAGTCCACTGAAAAGCAATTTGCAAGGTGGTTTTGCCTCTTATCTGCCTCCCAAATTAGCAAGAGAACACAGCAGAGGAGTGGATTCTAAGCATCTAGCTGAAAATCTGAGGAAATCTATAGCAGAGTTATGAAAAGAACAAAGATTTTCCAAACTACAGTTTTAGTCTCAAAGATACTCTTTCTCCCTCCTTTAAATATAACTACATATTAGGAAATGTTCAAAAGGAACAGAAAACTGGTACTTAGCTGTCCTTTTTGCCTTTGAAACTTATTCCTTTCAACTACACATTGCATACGTGCAAGAGCAAGAGTATATACACAGACAAACTAAATCAGAATGCCTCCCCAAATACAGCAGCTGTATTACAACAACCTATGTGGTGATGGTGTCAAAATACTACCTTATCTATGTACCCCTTCCTGACATCAGTGTCTAAACCAAACACCACAAAGCCAGCTCTTTTAACACTTTGCTTAAGATGTATTTGCTAGATCTTCTTTGGCAGCAAAATCTTGGCTGCGATACAGCTCAGAAACACTGTACAATTCATTCTGCTGCCATCCATCTCACAAAAGAAAGCAGAAGAACTTGGTGAGTCATGTTAACAGACATAAGTACATAGAAGTGAATGTTATTACTGATGGGAAACATTAACTTTGTGAGCCAGTTTCACATATTTCATCTACTTTCTTGTGAAAAGCACAATCTACTTTGGCAGGCATACAATGTGATTTATTTGGATTCCTAAGTAGTGATATTTACAGATTAATTAATGGAGATATCTTTCACATCTTGACAAAAAGTCTCCCCTTCTGCTCTACAAATACGCTCTTTTAATATCGTAGTGGAATGTACTTTCACAAATATTTTCAGTTAATTTAGTACTTATGGTCTGCAGGTTTAGAGCAGACAGAAAAAATACTGATACTCCTGAACAAAGTCTATGTGATCACTGATGCTCAGTGAAGAGCTGGCCAATTATGCCCTTGTTTGCAGCTGCTAGAATACATTATATAAAAAAGAAAAAAAGTTACATTGCATTCCTTTCTAGTGTTAATCTTTTATGTAAGCCATAGCTAATGGAACTCACATGTAAGATGGAAGATGTAACTAAGGCTCTGAATAAACCCGGGCTACCTCTTGAATGGGAAGATGGAATGCAATCATCTTTGCTTCTTTAAACATGTTCGACAGCAGGAAATGTTTGCTTACCTTTGCTTACCATTACAGCATGACCCTCCTGACTTTTCACTCAATCACAATTAGAAGTTTGCCTCCAGTAGTTAACTTTTTTATCCAATTACCAATAACATTTTTAACAATCCTTTCCAAAGGAAGTCCTGTACCAGGACTTGCAATTTAATGCTAGAACAAGACAGAGGTGCAGTGACAAAGCTGAGAGAGGGAAAACCTCACACTTTAAGGGCACTGAAGTTAAGCAGGTGTTGTTCAAAAAGAAGTAAGGAGAAAAGAGAAAAAAATAAAGCTGAGACTATTTCATACCCCATTTGAAATAGTTCACCTTCTAATATGAAGACTAAAATTGGATAGATTTAGTTCCCATCATGTACAAGAAACTACCCTCATCTCTAACTTGAAGAGCTTGAATTCAATAGCTACATTCCTTTACTACAACTGGATTCATTAGACTCCGAGGAACAAAAACAGGTCCAGTGCCAAAAAAAGCTAATCACAAGTCCTCCATTTTTAATTACATTAACAAACCGTCATTAATCTCCACAGAAATGCCTAATTAACTCCACAAGAAACAAAACAAACAAAAAGCCCACATTCATTTAAAAAAAACTAGATGGGCCTTCAGTTTTAAATTATGACACAAATCTTGAAAGATTGCACTCACCTCTTCAGATCAATCTTGAGTCATATTACTCGTGCCATAAAATGGTACATGAGCTATAAAAAGATACACATATCTACTGGTCTAAAATCACAGGGCTCACACCACCACTGCATTTGGCAGATTCCTTGACCAAGCATCGAGTTATATGGAAAACAGTCTTGTCATTCCTCCAAGTCAAAATTAAGGCTTACTGTAAGAAGACCATAGTAACTAGGCATATAGTGCTTTTTGTTTTAATGCATTTTTTTCATCAGTGAATGGGAAGTCTGCTGCATAAGGTACTATTACCTTCAAATCAATGACTGCAGTTCTTTTCCTAAAACATGCTATTTCCATTAACATTCCTGTAGGCAGTGTAATAGGAAGCCCTTTGCCAAATCAAGATTCCCAAACTGTACAGAAATTTACAGCAATGACAATAAATCTACCTTACTATACTAGATGAAGTTAAAGGCCTGGTTCTGCATATCCTTATCCATGTGAATTACCCAATGAAAGGCAACTGGGCTTTAGCAAGGCAACAGTCCTTTAGCAAGGACTGGGAATCTGTACTACTGCAGTCTCAGATGACCATGATTAATCACTCTTTAAACATAATCCTTCAAAAAGAAGTAAGATATCATAGTTTGCCTTGGACAAATGTGGTAGGAGGGAAAGAAAAGACAATTATCTTCAGGCAGCTAAGAATGTTAGACAAAAGTTAGAAAAAAATCAAAAATTCTTAGACTATCGCTTAGCAGTATGCTTTTGGCACAGAACAGAAAAAGAAACAGAACTTTTCAAGACTGAACATAACAAGGTGCAATTAACTCACAAGTTAAGGAATCAGACAACTTTAGCCACTTGTCCTTTAGCATTGTTTGGGCATTTTACAATCTCAGTCATACAGATGGTCACTTACCACATTTAAGCTGAAGCTCTCCTAAGCAGCCATAAGCATCTGTGAGTTTTTCATATTGTCCTTTAATTGCATCTTTTTCTTCTGGAGCTGAAAAACAAAACGAAAGGCAGCAAACCTTAGTTTTCCAGTCTTTGTCAAATTTTCAGGTTGCTACAGCCTACACCAATGCTTCCCAGCTGATTTCGCTCAGTAAACAAAACTACAGTACAAAGGTGGGGTTAAAATGCTGTAAGAAAACAGTGATTAAAGCGTGATGGGACAGAAATGCATAACCTCTCCACACGCCACCCTAGAAGAAAGAAGGGCACTAACCACCCCTTCCAAACAACGTGATCACCAGTAATGTCCTTCTTATTCTACAGTACAGATGCCACATCAGTTTCAGAATAAGTGAATATGCAGGCACATATAAACTTTACACCACTCTAAAATAATAACAAAAATAAATTTTTTTCTGGCCATAAGCTAAATTATAATATATCTCTTCTTAATGTGCAAAAAGAGATGAGATGGTTTCTGTTTCCAGATCCTCACAGTTTAATTTCAGACAGAATCAGAATTTTTTTATGCAAGATAACATAATTTGATGCAGACACATAAGATGTTGATTTCAAGAGGAATTAAACTTATATTTTAGTGATGTAAGAATTAGCTGTTTAAAAAATAAATAAAATTAAAGGGTCAGATGCTGATGTCAGATTTGTTTGTATTTCAGCAACAACTGACTTCAATGGGCACAAACTGAACATTTACATATTAAGCCACATGGCTCAAACCCGTCACTGGCTACTTTAAAGCAAAACCAAAGCACTTCCTGAATGAGTAAGTCTCCGTTTTGTATATATTTCCTAATGAGGAAGAAGCCTAGCCTCGTGAATCAGGAAAACAGGCTGTGACCCTCAAATGTCCATTTACCACAGATTAACAGCAACATGGTACTTCCAGAGGTTAGCTAATACTTTAGAGACTTATGCTCCTAATAAATTTCAGCAGTTTAAAAACTCTGTCCTTTTTATGCCTGGAGGTTTCAAACTGAACTGCTTGCAATTGATGAGAGAACAGGAAAGAAAGAAACAGACTTCTCTTTATAAACCTCAAGCGGCAAGTAGCTCAGTGAGAAGCATGGAAAACAAATAAATATCTCATATATCACTGACTTTCTGAAGTAAAAGGAAGGACACTTCCACTTGCACAATTCTTGTGGAGCCTTAGTACAGGCAAGCCCCAAAGGAAATCAAAACACATTTGTCTCAATTTTTGCATCCGTGACAAATAGAGAAGACTTGTTATTTCTTTTCCTATTTTTATTTTTGACATCAGACTTTCACAACGTATCTATTTTGCTTTCTTCCAAATACTGAGTGAATTATAGAAACTAGTAAAACATTGATACCACACACACCACAGCGAAACAAAACATAAGCAACAGAAAGAAGATAAAGGGATTTTTATTGAGTAAGGTAAACCTCTGGACAGCAACAATTTAAATATTCAGTATAAGCACCTCTTAAGGCTGAGACTGTGGAAGCTCAGTTCTCTGGCACTTCAAAAAAAAGTCAGCAAAAACAGTTTAGATAAAATATAACAATGTTTCATTTTTTAAAAAAAGACTCCCTCTCAGGCCTTCCTTAAGTATTAACCAAAAAATGGCACCTTTCCACGGCACCTTCGCTAGAAAAAGCACCAACACCATACTGACTTCTTTCTTAAATTTGTTCTCTGCCTTAAAAGCTTATCTTCGTTCCCCATAATAAAATAAAATAAAAATGAAAAACCACAAACAAAATTCTTGTTCCAAATATTCCACCCCTAAGAAGAAACAGAAAACGGCAGAAATAGCAAGAGATTCCGATCTCAGACTGATGCAGGAGCTCACAAACGTGAAGCCTAGGCACAACCTGAAAACATTTAGAAGACATCTTGAAAGCACACTAATACTCTTCAAAATAGAATAACAGGTTGGAAAACTGGCTGTTAAAGTGTCTGGTAAGAGCACGATCCAAAAGAATGGAATTTATTTCAGTGTGGAAATAAGCAACACACAGCTCATGCTGCTAACAGCAAGAACACCTGACACTGGCACATACAGAAGCCACCAAAGCTCCCCAGGTCAAGCCAGCAGCACCACACACACATACCAGCGCCTGGCATGGGACTTTTCCAATGGACAAACAAATAGCTGCGTTTTACCAGTAGCAGTACAGAAATACCCCATCATCTGGACAGGCCATTTGACAGAACATTTGCCTGCGCAGTACCATCAGTCAGGGCACCAGTACAGCAGAGCGGCCTGGAAGGGAGAAGCAGGCTCTGAACACAAACGTCCGGGACCCTGGGCTGCACTGCTTAGGATACATACACATGTACTATAGTTAATGCACAATACTACTACAGAAGCTGATGAAACTCACAGAAAAGTTTTCTACTTAGAGAACAAGTTAAGTCTGCAAACACACAGTGCACTTGTTTACTACTTAATAATTAAAGAATACGCATAGTAATTACTAAACTCCACTAAAGCTTTCCATTAATATTTTTAGTAATCTTTCCTTCCACTAAGCATATAATTGAGTTTCCACCCCTCTGCAATGATTACACCTGTGTTGCGTTCATAACAGCTTTACAGACCTGCACTCTGTCTGCATTCCTCAAGCACTTTTCTTAATATCAATTACATAAAAGCTCCTGATGTAAATTATATATAAAGTTGGCATGTTAGCTCAATATTTTAACCCTTGATAAAGAAGAGGCGCCCATTAATTCAATGAAACTAAGCTACAATAAACTCAACTAAAAGTGATCTTTTTCTGTGTGTAAGGTATTTCAGAGCCAAAGAAAAACACCATGAAAAGACACAAAACTACATATATCACATGGCCTATCCAAGTGACTTTCTGCTTGTATAAGCTGCAAATTTCATTTAACAGCTAGCAGGAACTGGCCAGACTTATGTAGTTTCCTTTATCAACCCTTCCTCAGGGCTGATCCTCCAGATTTCAGCAGGAACCAACACGGATCTCAAACATACGGTGTCCAGAAAGGCCAGTGACCAGAGGGAGAGGGCAGAAAGGTACCATTGTTCCAAGTCCAACATTAAGAACGGACACAGTAATACCTGTGACTTAAAGATAAAACTGAAGAAACAGCTCTTGAAGAAAAGAGTCTGGGACCAGGTTACAGATTCTGGCTCTCCCCGCTCATTATTAAGCCTGATTTTGGAAACAGAAACCCGCTTAGCTGTAGGTACCACTATACATACATATTCTGAAGCATTTCTAAGTACTTTTACAAACATAGGTTTGATGTGATGGGGTCTTGGTAGCTTGTTTCTTTTATTTGTGCCATTTAGCATTTTGGGGAAAGAGGCGTGAATTTTCCTCAGAAAGAGCAAATTTATAATCAAACAGAAATTTTATATACAAAATAACCCAAAACACGAGACACTACTGTCAGTGTCTTGCCTAGAAATCATAGAATATGTCTGGTATTACATAAGTTTAGAAAATTAACTTGCCTCCAACTTATTCTCTGTCATCCTCAGACAGGCCTAATGCACTTTGTTAATTTATTTTTTCATTTATTTTTACTATCTTTCATTACTCAAATCTTCCTGTTCACATTCAATCTGAGCTACACAGGCGTTATGCAAGTCATACTGCACTCTGAAATACCATAGAGGTCACGCAATACAGAGTTGGGAAGAGGTTTGTGGTCAGAGTTACAGTTAAGAGAGTCTGGATATTCAAAACATTAAGCAATATATTTACAAATTTTCTAGAAAGTGGTACTTCTGGTTGAAAACACAGCAAGCAAATCAAGAAAGTGGCATTTTGGAAAGATCAGTTCACCAGCTTCCTGTATTAGACTGGAAACATTCTGTTTCTAGTGAAGGATTACGTTTTCATGGTTGCATGTGTATATATGAATACTTTATTCACAACCAAAGAAGAACAGACTTCTAAAACCACCAGGTTTCTGCTGGCCAGCGCTGTGGTCTGCAGGCCATCGAGGTAAAAGAGAAGTCCCCAAACCATTTCTCTGGAGCTTGACCATTATCTTTATGTAGTTTCTTACATATATTAACACAGCAACTTGTAACCACCACAGACATAAACCACCAAGTAGAATTTGAACCTCACACCCACTAAGAGTTTCCTAGCACAGATCATGAGTCTTGTAATCTACACTCTGTGTTTATACCAACACACCTTCCCTCTTCTGTGTACTCAATTTCCATTTCAACAACAGCAAAAGAATTGTAACACACACTTGTTCCTGTAACCTATAGCAGTGAATTTCAGCCTGAGAAACCGTAGTTTGCAAGTGTCCATTGCCAGAGTAACCAAGAAAAGCAAGGCTTCTGCTACGTAGATTACTTCCACAAGTTCTGTAGGGATTTACAAATGGAAAAAGTTTGAACACCACTGAACTGCAGAAAACTTCACCAAAATGTCTAAAAAAAAATAATAATCAAATAATCCAATTAATTTAAACATGAAGTTTTAGGATACAGATAGAATAGGGAGATTAGCTATACAAATATCCTGTCATAAGAGTAAAAATTAGTGATGCTGTAGGGCTCATTGTTTTGTATAGCGTATAGTGCTTAGAAACACATTCACAATGCTTCTACTGAGGTATTGGTGTCTGATTTCCATACCCCACTCAGTGGCATATTTATCCACCTTAATACAAAACTAAAGCTTATTGTAAACAGTGAATGTACGTACAGCACAGAAACTGCATTCTGTTCAAGAAAAGATACATAGATAAATAATTGACACCTCCTGGTTTTGCATCCCTCCCCCTGCAAGGCTGTACCCTAATTTCACTCAGCCACGTCAGGGAACCACACACATACCTGCAACTGAAGCTGCAGAGGAGGCACAGAGCTGCTCTGCAGAGCGTACACACCCCTTAACTCTATATACATTTGCGTCTGGTAAAGGCTTACTTCCCAGATCTGTGGGTGAAAGCCTGGAGGAAAAGCTTCAGCCATATTTGCAAAAACATGCACTGTAACAGCTTTGAATTTCAGTATTTTCAAAAGACTACAGTCACTTAGGATCCACTGTAACAGGTGTTGTAACATCCTTTAATAAAAGCAACTGCAGAATCAAAGTGCTTACAAAAAAAAAAAAACTTCTGTGCACCCTTGGGCTCTACCCTTGCAAAAACATATTTTTATGCTGAATTTCAATAGCAGAGCACTCCTGTTGACATCATTTCACTGAGATTACCTGCTATAATAAAGTTAAATAATTGTATTTTCTGCATATAGCCTTAGTTTAGTTCAGCAACTGCCTTGACAGGATTTCAGAACTGCCTTGTGCAGTTCACTTCACCTATAAAGCCTCAAAACTGTAATGTGTTAAAAGTAGGAACAGCATACGCATCTATACTCCCTCTCGAATAAGCAAAAACTTCTAAATCAATGACAATTTTTCTTGATCCTTCATGACTCTTTCTTCCACAAAATCTAATTATTAACGTTCTAGTTCAGAGAATTCCTGGAAGAATAGTTTCAGGCTGTCACCCATCCTTCTGGAGATGATTGAAGTTTCACAGTTGCCAGTGGCAGAAAAAGCCTCTTGCAATATGTGCTGTTAAATTCAAAGCAGTGAGTTTTACCCTCCACCCTACAGTGACACCATGAGAAGAGGAAGAAAAATTCCCATCTTCAAAAATACTATTTAATTTACGATAGAACAGAAAATTGTTCTGTTTATATTACATTGCTATACACATTATGTTAAGGAGTTTGGGGTTATATAGCTAGGTTGCCTGCTGTGATTTTTGATTCCTTGATTTTTCCAAAAGTTTCTTAGGTTATATTTCTGTTATGGCCCATGTTCATTTTATAAATTGCTGACATCTCAGACAATTAGAGATCTCTGTAATACTTTGCCATTACTGATATCAAATGTGCAAATATTTTTGAGTTAGAAGTATTAAATCTCTGTATGCAACAAGAAAATTCTGAAATATAACCAATTTACAACTAAAATTGCCACCATGATCTTTATAACATACTGAGAGAGGAAAAAGTACAAAGTCATCAATTCACAACACTGTATCAAATTTTTGGTTTACCTATGTGAAAGGATTTATTTCAATTATGAATTTACCAGAATTTATGGCCTGTATAAACACTTGAACTGGATTAAATTCAACATTAGAGTTTCTTCTAGTACCAAAGTATTATAGAAGCAACTGAACTTTCAAAAAATGTGATGTCCTGCCTGTTCTAGGGCAAAGAGACACTTGGTAATTATGGAAAAGAGTAATGAATAATGACTGAAATTTGCTCTCAGGCCTTCCTTGTCCATCCACGATTATTCCTCTACACTTCTATTGACACGAGGCTGCTACTGCAAAACTGCATAAACTTGTACAACTTAAGTGCTCCAGGTATTCATATGTGCTTTTACTTAGTGTGGAAGTTTGCATAAGGTGCAGTTGCATAATTCCTCCTCACCACAGGCATGCAATTGTTTAAAAAAAACTTTATTGAAGAAATGGAAAATTAGACAGAGAAGCCAAAATTAACACAATCCTAGGGCTAGTATATCTGAAACCACACATAATACAAATCGTTAACTTCCCACTGAAGTGTTTCTGGTTAGTTAACCTAAAGGCCAGTCAAACAAAACAGAATTAATGTTGTTTCTGTTACCACCCTGGCTGCAGAGCTTCCTCTTCCCAATTCTTGTAGATTCACCATCACAATACCTACTGCAGGGCTTTCCCTCCTTTTCTGGTCCTTTGCTGCATAAACAGAAGCCATGACCTAACAGGCTCAACTGGATAAACTAGCTTTCCCTACAGTATAGGAACCAACAACCCAGGCAGGAAAAGAGAAACCAAATTAAATAAAATGACAAAGTTATTAACATGGAGTGGGCTGGATGCCAATGCATGATTACAGTTATCTCAAGAGCTGACACTGGACTTTCAAAAGGCATGGCAAACAGGCTTTTACACTGCCACCGTACAGATCACTACTTCAAAATTCTTCTAACACACATTTAATTCTTTTAACGCACATTCTAACACACACAAAATTTTCTCATAATTTTTAGCTATAGGAATTCAAATGGTGGGTAGCAACACTGGGGGAGAAAAATCTATTATAAGTTGATGATTCCCTTAATCAATGAGAATGCAAATAATCCTTCCAACTACTGCTCATACAAACGGCTTGGGGTCAGCTAGATGAACACTGATGTCTCAATTTCAGTCCTGCACATTGGCTTTGGGCAGTGGAGCTGCTTTAGATTTGTATCAAAACAATGCAATACAGACCCAAGCCCACTGATATCTCTGGAGATCTTTAATGTCAACAGGTTTCTGAATCAGGGAAAGCGCATAAAATGCTGCTCAGTAGTACCAGACTTTTCACTTTGTCAGTTCATTGAAAACTGACACAAAAAAAAAAACCCTACAAAAATTTCACACATTAATGTCCACTATTACCAATTAATTTAACAAGAAACTGAACCCCCAAAGTATCACACAATATAAAATTGCAACAAAATTTTAAAAAAGCGCCACACAAAACAGTGTGGCAATAACATATCTTTATCACAACTGGTGAAAATTTTTCCACTATCAGAACTATTCTCGTGAAAATCAGCTACCACCTGAAGACCTTTTTGGCTTTCTTCATGCAATCCCCAAGACCTTTTAGTCTGGGTGTCTTGTCACTGCATATCATGGAAGATTCAGCTCAGTGGGCCCAGATCCTGAACTGACATTTTATAAACCACAACATACTTAGAGTTCTTATTACAAAGCGTTCTCAGTTTAAGTCTTCCCCTTTTCCTTTGAGCTGCTTGTATATAGACTTCTACAGCACTGTGAACAGTGGCATGATTGCAGGAACAGGTAAGTATTACACAGTAAACAACTTAAGAACACAGCACAAGCACAACATGCTCCCCTGCATTATTTTTTGCACCTTAGATCCTCAGCCACCTCATTTTCCTGTGTCTGCCTCAACATTAGCATCGCATTAACTCATGGGTGGCAAATATCAAAACACAAGATCAGACAACCCTGAGCAAGTTTAGGACTTCCACCGCCTCAGGTGAGACTCGAGCTCCTCCAGTAAGAGCCCGACACAACCATATACAGCGCAAACCACAAGGGCAGGTATGGCACCACAGCAAGAAGCCACGTTTTCTTTACGGGACATGAATCTCAAGTCAGTCATCCAAAACAAACTCTGCTGTGAAATGGATGTCTACGCTGGTGGTTGGCACCAGATGCAGCCGAATAGAAATTCCTTCAAGAGGCACAGGGCCCCATGTCTTCAACCGGGCCCTTCTCTGCAGTTGGTAAAGGCTCGCAGAAGGCTGTAGGGTAAAGGCCTGCACAGTAAGAGACCCCACAGCCACCAGATAGGCAGGTGGCCTCTCCCGCTTCTTCCACCGCCACTGCTGGTGAGGAGAATAAAGGCATCCAGAGCAGGAGAGACGTTCGGACATGGATCGGGCCCGGCGTGGCACCGGGAGGAGATGCTGGCCAACCCTCCGTGGCGTGGCGTGGCATGGCAGGGCAGCCAGGGGTCACCCCAACCGGGCAGCAAGTGGCCAGGCCTGGGGAGCCATGCTGGAGGCCGGGGTTTGCAGTGAAGTGGGAGAGCCCCCCCTAAGGTCGGCCAGTGTCCCACCGGGCCCAGGTCTGCGCTCTCCCCTCCCTCCCTCCACGCCGCAGGGGAAAGTACCCCAAACCTCCCGGGCATCGGCCGCCGCAACCGCACCCCGGCACCCCTCGAGTCCCGCGGGCACGGCAGAGTCACCGGGCGGGTACCCACAGCCACGCCACCCCCCCACGCCACAGCCTCCCCCACAGGCACGGCGCGGGAAGCCGCCCGGCCCGGCCCACCCCGCCGCGGGGCACTTACTGAGCGCCGCCACGGCGCCGGCCTCCAGCAACAGGCAGTCCTGGCGGGTGCGCGCCTCCAGCAGGGCGCTCGGCCCCGGCTCCTGCTTCCAGAGCAGCCGCAGCCCTTTGCTTAGAGCCATGGGAGCTGCCGGTCGCAGGGAGCAAAGGAGCAGGGGGTGCCGGGGCGAAGGGGGGGATGCGACCCCCGGCGCCGGTGGCGAAGGACCCTCGGGGGGGCTGCCAGCAGCCCCACGACCCCGCAGGAGCTCGTCCGATCGTGGGGTCCCCGGTCCTAGCCGCCCGCTTCTGCCCGGCGGCGAGAACGTCGAGGAGGCGGTCAAGGAGGGCGGCCGCGTCCCCTTCCCAGAAGCCGGTCAGCTCAGCAGGCCGCCAAGTGCCTGCGAGGGGGCGCCCGGCCGGCGGGGAGGGGAGGGGACCGGAGGGTTTGCGGCCGCCGCTGCTCCGTGTCCCCGGCGGCCCGGCCGTACGGCGGCTGCTGCTGCCGCCTCCTCCTCCTCCTCCTCCTCTGGGAGTCCCTGGCTGCGGCCAGCGGCGCGGGAGCCACCTTCCCCTCCCCTCTCCGCCCTTTTCTTCCCACCCGCGGTCCCTTGTAAACTTTCCAGTTAACTTTGTCCCTCTCCCTCTCGGCTGCGGCTCCTCCTCCTCCGGGACAGGTACAAGGGGCCGCCACCCGCGGCAGAGGGGAGGGGCGGCGGCCGCGACCGCCCGCACCGCGTAGCCGCGCCCAGCGGGGCGCTACAGGCCCCGGTCCGGCGGGGCCGCTCCCCGCTCCCTCGGCGGCGCGTCTGGGCCGCGGCGGCTGAGGCAAAGCTCCCCACCAGCGCCCAGCGGCCTTTGCACCGCGGCCGCGCAGCGTGAGGGCCGGGATAAGTGAAATGCCTTGAGGCGCCGACGCTGCTTTCTCCGCCCGCCGGGCCGGCGGAGGCTGCCGCCTGGCTTTGCCCCGGGGTGAGGCGGTCCTCCTTCGCGCCTCCCGCGGGGAGCGGCCGCCCGGCGTGAGGCGATTCCCGAGCGTGTCTTCGTATAAAAGTACGCGCTGCTGTTGGTCTTTTGTTTTCCGCTGATATTGCAGGATTCCCATCGCAATTCCCTGTTGAGACTGTACGGGATGAAGTGTTAGGTTTTTTTCCACAGCTCGGCCATAAGGAATGGATTGAGGAGGCAGGCGCAGGTACACAAACGTGTTCAGACGAGAGGAAGCCTGCTGTAATTACTAGCAGAAGGTGTAGTCCTATTTATACACAGGTAAATCAAGCACAATCCTAATTTGTTAATAAGGCAGAATTGTACTTTACATTTATATGTAGAGAAAATCGTGAAAGTCAAAATACCCGAACTACCATCTGTTCTTGCCGTTTCACATTAACGTTGAGGACATCACGGCTGTGCTCTGCCAGGTGGATATAACAGTCCCTGCCCCTGTTGAACTTGATGGAAACAAACTGAAAAAAACAGGTACTGTTTTCCTGTCGCACGCCCGTTTTGTTTATTTTATGACTAGTAGTAATTTGAAAAGGAGACTTATTTCAGGTTTGTTTATACTTCTTAAAACAGATAGCATTTCGAAAGGATCTGGTAGGGAAAGTGGGAGTGGTGTTTGCATAGGGCTTTTTCCCCCCTGATCCTAATCTTTGATACAGCATGTAGGGTGAGATAGAGAGTGCTGGGTAATGTGAAAGAAATGACCCAGAAACTGTAGAAATTAAGTGACCAGGATGAAAAAAAGTGAGAAAGCACACAGCTCAAAGTTTGGGGAATGTGAAAAAGTGCAAATTAACCGTTCTCGATTTTAAACAGGAAAGAGATGCCTTTCTGATGGCAGACCAAGAATCCGTTTACATCCTTCTCATCTTTCACCATGACCTCTTTCCCTAAAGAAAAGTACTTACTTGAGTTTAAATACTCAAAGTATCACTTAAACGATCAGAGCGGCCTAAGACAGTTGTACCACATATGATTTTAAAAAGTTTCCCTGGATCATGCACTTTTGTATTTAAAAACAACAACAGCAAAACCCCACTCTTTTTTGTGTGTGTGTCTTTGGCTTTGAGGAATGATTCTTCATAGTCATCTTTAAACTCCATCATGAGAGTAAAGTGTCACTTGGAGGACATTGGTATGTCACTCTCTGTTGCCCATGCTTGTAACTCATTAGTAATTTTTGTCATTAGTGCTTTTCACTGAAAAGTCCAAGAACACAAAATTTAGGATTATTAATAAAAAGCTTACTGTCGTATTTGTTGGGCAAAATACTAGATAAAGGACTGGTGCACCTGGGATAGTATTTTTTTCAGCACCTCAAATCGATATGAGGAGATGAAGATGTGAGAGGAAAACTCGGATGAAGGTAGGAAACTGGAAGGAAACCTTTACCGGTGTGTATGACAAAGCACTGCTTCTACAGGTGGCTCTGCGAGCGAGTCTTTTTTAATCTGTTAGGAACAGATCTTTTCAGAGGGGTCTGGTTGCAAAACATCCACAGCTTGGAAAAATGCATTTTTAAAGGTGTAATGTCGTGATTACTGAAAAAGCAGTAAGTCAGTTAAGTTAGACTTTGTGTTGCAGGTCAGTTACCTTAGAAACATAAGACTGAGAAAGCACCTATCAGAAAATGGTGAAGAGGAATGGTGAATAAAGCCATACAATTTACAAACCTCATTCACATGGAACAACGTCCAAAGTGAGGGCTCAGATAGGAACCTTATTCTGCATATGTGCATATTCTGCATGCACAGAATAGTGGGAGTATTTTGTGGGGTGGAATATCTCTTGTCAGCAGTAGTGCTCCTTTGCTTTCCTTTTCTCCTTCCAACACCTTTTCCGGCTCTTATCTTTAGAGCAGGGGGAGGGAGATCCTTCCCTCTCCCTATCAGAACGGGGGGGAATCCTTAAGATCTCCTGTTTGCTGACTGCAGAACTATGTGAAATGCAGTTCAAACAAAATTGCAGCCCTGATATGGTAGAAGGCCAGCCTCCCGTGGTAGGAGGATACAGCCTTCAGCTGCTAAATAAAGTTTAGTTCCTGTTAACTTACCTGTGGCATAAATTCTGTTGAAGATAATGTCCACACAGTGTTTACACAGCTTTTTAAGCACAGTTCTTTTGCTGTCATTAGAAATTCAGCTGTTATCTCAGCTGCAGAAATTACCTCAGTGTAATTTCTGAACACTTCCATCTTCTTCCAAGTCATTATTCAGTTTGGTTCACATTTCCAGTCACTCCCTCCCCCCCTGCTGCCAGCCCCTTGTTTACCTCTGAAGCATGCTATGTGTTATACTAACTCCAGCTCCCAGCTCTCTATAGTAATGGATGTTTACAGGTTCTGGATAACTGCCTTAATGAGAGAGAGTCCTGCATGCTCATCTTAGCAGGTGGCATTGTAATGTTTGTCTGGAGAGGCATCAGTAGAATAACAACAGGGGTGTTACAAAACAGTTTAGCAGAACTAGGGAGAGCAGGACGTATTGGGTTTGGCTGTCTGGAAGGGTTGTGTGAACCCCATATCCTAGGCTTTGAGGCGTAGAAGGGGTGAATGTCCCTGTAGTATCACTTGTCTGTCTTTATGTACTATTGAGTGATATTTGCAATCTGTGATTCTTGTACAGAAAGCTTTGGTGACACACAGTAGAAACAAACAAAAAATATCTGTGTCTCCAATATTATGCTACTGGAAGCAATAGTAATTTTTTTTTAAGCTCTGAGACTAAATATAAAAGATGACTTGTGACGGTATTTCCTGGAGATTTCTAGCCACTTGCACTCAGCCTCAGTGGTCACAAATTCCTCAGGAAATGTGTGTGCCCACAAGGTCATTGAAAAGAGTTCGGGTTTTGCCTTTTATGAGAAACTTTTTACTTCAGTAAGTAAAGAAGAACTAGGGGAAATACCTCAGCACAGCTTTTCCTACACATGACATTCAAAACAACTAGTAACTCCTGCTGCTAATATGCAAAACCTTTTATTGTTTTCACATCTTCTAATTAATATTAGAATAACTATTCTTTAAAGCTGAATTTGCCACAGAGAAGCATTTGCAACACTTGTAGGCTAAAGTGCTCAAAATGTTGCTCTGAAAGTAGCTGTGAGTTTTTAATGTCACTTCTTACACTCTCAGTGAAATCGAGAGATCTTTCTATTCTAGTTGGTTACGCTTGTCTTGACTGTGTGAAGAACTCTGTGTGCAAAAGACATCTGGTACTTTGTTACAGAGACAGTATGATATACTTTGAGCTAGGTCACTGTTTCTTGACAAAGTCAACAGCATTTCCTTAAAAATAACTCTGAAGAGCATGAGAAGCACAAGTGATAAATTAGTATGCTTTATTTGTGTGTTCAGAGCTTGACAAAGAACATTTGATTTCACCGTGAGCGTAAGAGGAGTGATGCAGAGCCATCTTCTGCACTTAAGCCAGTGACAGTATTTTCAACTTTCCACTCTTGTTTACAACCTTTCCTGACAAGCTCCTCTTGCCCTTGCCCCTGAGGTCTGGGATCCCTGCAGCAGGAAAAAGAAACTTTTAATACAAGTATTTCTGTATCAGTAGTATCAGTAGTGCCCATTAACCAATTATAAATAATGAAGTTGTTAAAGCTGACCTGAGCTTCCAGTTCAGCAGGACACTAAAACATATGCCTAACTTTAAGAATATCAGTAGCCTAAATCTCACAGATCCTTGCTTGGGTGAGACTTCTCAAGTGAATAAACAGTGCCAGTTCAACTGCTAAGGGTAGTTGGACTGGAAGCCAACTGGCTTTAGGTTTAGACTGAGTCAGGGCCTATCTGGCTGCGGGCTGTAGCTCCAGATTGGCAGAAGATTGGGCTGTGAATTCAAGCTCTGAACATGTACCAGAAGTGGCTGAGAAATGCTCTGGTGGAGTGCTAACTGCTTTTAAAATGCTGCTAATGAAAATTTGTGTTTGAAGTGCTGTTGAGAGGTCAGTGGCATTTCTCACCTGCTCTTCCACTTATATTTTAAATGTGTGTGTGAGATAAATTAAAGAGGTCTATCTAGAGAGGCAGATTGACTGCATTCACGGATACTAGCCTTTTCTTATTAAGAGGCTATTTTCAGTAACAGCAGCTGTTTTAAAGCTTAACTTCCTTCATCCCAAAACTATGTGCAGATGAGCGGCATTAGTCAGACAGCGTTTATTTAGGCAGCAATAGTGACCAGACAACCAGATAAAATTTTTACTCTTTCTTCCAGACTGACATGCTTGTGATTAATTGTAGGTATTCCTCTCTCATATTCCTCTCTCACATTCGAAGGACTAGGAAGCCACAGAGTTTTCCACTGCTTCTTGCCTAATTTTCTGGAACTTCTGATAGAAAAACCAAAATGCTTAATAAAATAGAAGGTTCAAATTTAAAGTGAACTGCTTCAAACCTACACAAAGAGATGCAGTATGTTGGTTGGCAGTTTTTCTCAGTAAGCATATGCCTTATCTTCTGACAAATTGTGCACACCTTTGTTGAACATCAACAGTGAAAGCAGAGTTCCATGATTACCCCCTATCAAGGGATATGGTTTTCATGAGGTGAAAGAGGCCTTCCTCTTATCCATGAGTCAGCTATTAAGAAAACTCCAGACAGGGGCGATCCCAGATCGCCTGCTGTGGCATTTCTCTAGTATATAGCAGCTACCATTTTCACAGACAGCATACTGGAAGAGACTGCCCAGTGCAGCAAAGTCACTCCTAACTTCATTCTTAAATAAGAATTGAACTATTCTGTTGATGGTCCATATTTGTAATAAGGAAGAATAGAGTTTTCCTGGTTGTTCAGAATCTGTGAGTTTCATTGTCAGTTGAGATGTTGTAGCTAGCCAGACAAAAACAGATGAGTACAAGGGTGCAAAATGTAAGAATACAACAGAAGACTGATTATGATACAGAAGGTGAACCTGAAAGCTAAATAGTTAAAATGAATAAAAAACAACCTTGTATTTTTTAGACTAACCAAGTCACAGGAAAACTAGAAAAGTTGAGGAGAAAATGCAGTCAGTCAAATCACATCAGGGCTTCATATACATCTGGGTAATTTTCATGGTAGGGTACACTTTATTTCTTGAGGAAAATGTTAGCTTCTGATCTCTCTTACTATAATTAACTTGTAAATGAATTCTGTTAACACAAGAATCTTTAGTTATTTTGTCCTATTTGGTAATACAGGTTACACATCGGAAGAAAGGCGCATACAGGGCAGATGAGACATACAATGAGACATTTAAAACTGAGGGGTGGGAAGAGAGGGCAAGGACAACAGAGTTTCCATGCTCAATATGTGACTCTAATTAATGCTAATTTATTTAAAGCTTATTGAACCAGAGTCTGCCCTCAGTATGATCAGGCATTCAAGGGTGAATATATTCTATGGAGTTTCAGCATGTAAGCATTAGTGGGAGTTGTTTGAACATTCATAAGGATAATAGAGCATGTTAACTGGGTTTATTTTCAGTGCTAGCTATTTACGGTTGTAGCATTTTCTAATAGGATTTTGTTAGATAAGCACATGTTCTGTGTCCACAGAAATGCATATATAAAAGCAATGGAGACTGGTATTTTAAAGTAGCCTCACATTCCAGTTCTGGTTTTTTTCTTGCACATATAACCCAAAGCTAAAGCGAAACTAAAGTTTTTTTGTGAACAGAAGTGAATGTTGGACACAACCTGTCCATGTAAAGGTTTCAGATTTACTCAAGTATTTGAACAAAAAAAGGGGTAATAGAAGAGGGTGTTCTATTTGGAGAGCACCACTTCAATACAATCAAATCATGACATCAATAGATTTTTAGAAGCTAAGTGCTTACCTTGAGAAGCATGAATTTGTAACAAAAGCACATGAAGTCACTGCTTTCCAAAAGAAAAAAGTAACTAACTTTGGAGAATACAAGGGGCAAAAGTCAATTGTTACTCTTTGACTCTTATTTCATCTTGTATAAATTAATATATTATCAGCATTTTATTTTTTTCACACTTTTCTTCAGATAGACCTCATAGGTCTTTAAAAACTGCTTTAAACACAGTGTGTGGCAGCAGCAATCTGTGCCAGTAGTCTGGTGGAACACAACAGCTATCTAGCAGCCAGTATCGCCACCCTGCAACTACTGAGAAAAGGAGCTCTCTCTCTCTGTGACGAATAGGCTGATTTCTCCCAAATCTTAAATATAATCCAGAAACCCAGTTCTCATACATAAGTTCCACGGGAAACATTCCCTAGATGTAAGGTTCAGGATTTATTTGCTGCATCTTTCTTAAGATACAGAATTTCCAGCTACTGCCTTTGATAAAGGACTACTGGTTGTATGCCAGCTACTAACCCATGTAGAAAAAAGCCATGTATTCAGTCACCCTCTCAAAGCAACCCAAACAGCCTTGCATGCATAGATTTGCTCTTCTATTATCGCATGTCAAAATTCTTTCCATTTTAGTTGTTTCTAGTTTTTAAATTGAAGTTAGGCCTGTTTAATTTCATTTTATAAACAGATACTTTGTGGTATTACGTCTCCTCATGCTTTAGAAAGCCCTGTCCATTGATTCTGAGATTTAGGAGGCGTTTCAGACCAAAGAGCAAGGGGAGCAAGAGGCATTATAGTAACACATTTGCATTAAGGAAGGAGAACATATCAGTTTACCTGGAAGACTGAAGGTTTTTTGTATGTTGTTTTTTTTTAAACTGTTTTTTTGTAAATTTTGAAAAATCTTGTAAAAATGGCACTGGGCGATAAATCTTAGGTGTTCTGTTCCTTCTCAGCAGCTTTATGACAAGATGAGTTAGACTGAATAGTTTGAAAAGACAGTGAATATGAACTAGTTGACATCAGAATAGTTAATGGAATTCCTTAGTACAACACCAGGCACGAACTGGAGAATGGTAAATTAAAACTGAAACAGTAAAATAGAGCAAACCGGATAAGGTGTCAAGCTATTTCACAGCCCCATAAATTATATGAATTTATATGGTGAATGCAGAGTGAATAACATATGTTTTTCTTGAAAGGAAAGGAGGACTATAGAACGAGGTGTTACATCTGTCAGTACTGCTGTAAAGGAGTAGCTGATGAAATAGCACAGAATGCTTGAATGAGGGGAACAGACCAGAAAAAGAGAAGGACTGAGGAAATGCAATGGTCTGAAGTTATTTGAACAACCATTTTGGTATGTTACATTATTCTTAATGCACCAATTAAAATCCACAGACTGTGCGTATGTACAAGTAAACATAGGTAGGCTTTCCTTCTGCTTGCTAATCAGTATTTGTTTTTTGACAATTTGATGTGTTTATTTAGGTGTTCTGTTCTGTGCCACTGAAATAAGAGTTTACATTGCTTTTACAAAAAGAATTGCCTGTACTTCTAACTTGTGCCGTGTCCATTACTAACATATAAACCACTGCGGGAGTTTGAGGTTGATTCCCACCCCAGGTGCAGGTGGTTTAGATTTCACTGTGCCTGTAGCCATCATGTGACCCCTGCGAGCCTGGGGACTGTTCATGGCACACACAGCAAAAATGATTAGGCCATATAGTGAGCAGGCTAGTGTAGGGCTCCCTGGCCCTGCTGATTCGAAGTTGCAGGAATTAGAGCTAAACTCATTTGTGGGCGACTGTCCTGGCTACTGTCCCTTTTTTGCTCCAAATTTGTGGGTGTGGAAGGGCCTCGAAAATTATCAGGGTGGAAAGGGGGTGAGAAACCATCTTTCCCTGTAGTCTGCACTCTATTCCTAGGACATTTCCTCACTTCTGGTACCAGCCACTGTTACAGGTAACCCAGTAGTACTAGTGACCTGGGCAGGCTGGTGTGCCTGGCAAGGGGTGAGCACACTGCAAAGGCATGCCAAGTAATCTCAGCAGTTTGGTAAAGCAGGGGGCAGGGTGGAAAGGCTGCGTGTGGGTGTGGCTGGAAAAGCTCAGCAAAGCTGTGGATTTGGGGGGAAGCCAGCTCCTGGGGTGTGAGGGGCAGGGGTGGCTGGAGTGTGACACCAATGTTCATGTCTTCCCCTCTGAGCCACAGGCCAAAGGTAGCCGTCCTACTTCTGTCCCAGGCGCCCAGTCCACTGTCGTTCACTTCACGCAGTAACATTTTGCGGCTGTTTTCATTAACTACTGCACTAGCTCTTCGGGTTGCCTTTCTTGCTGCGCTCATCACCAACTTTATTTTCTGTTCCTTACACTGCCATTACCCTCCCTCTTCTTTGTCCCTACCCCTCCCTCCTCCCTGCTTTGTTCTCTGATGCTTTTTGCCCAACTGGTCCCTTAATCATTAGTTTTTGTTATTAGTGATCCTGATGCACAGGGAGAGTTACTGCTTGGTTATGCCTGCAATTGCTTTATGTGTCTTTTGAAAAGATGGGTGCAATGACAGCTATCCTGTGCTGTTTTTACAGAGTAGCTATTTTGAATAATATTCCCAGCATATTTTGGTAGGAGTTCAGCTGAATTCTCTCTTTACTCCTTCCAGAAATTTGAACTAGACTTTGTCTGGTCCTAGAGATTTACTGCAAACTGCATGTAAGGGCCAGAAATGGTGCAGATCTTTTCCACGTGGAAATGGTGATGCACAGAGTTTATAGCCTGCCAGAATAAAAGCAGAGATGCTCTGCGAGCTTAAAAATGCCTCTTAGAAGATAGACTAACTAAAATCAGTTTAATCCTAGAAGCTGCTGCTCAGAAGGCTGCCCTGATACGGGAGCAGAAGTCTTGGATGGGCCAGGAGGCAACATATTGCAGAGAAACCATTATAAAATGACTACTGTTAAGCAACCTCCTGCCTTAAGATATATGCATGTTGACTAGAGTTATTAGATTAATATTTTTTATGATCATCTGCACTTGAACTGTTGCCTAGTGCTGGTCATTGAGTTTAACTTTTTGGTGGCTGGACTGCCACAGGAGAAGACTGTAAGGTATCCTCGGGCAGATTTCTAGGGCTGTTTACTCACTGTGCAGAAACCAGCTACACTCACACCCTCATCAGCTGTCTAGCAAAGCCTCTTGCAAGGCACAGAGCAGAACCAATACGCTTTGTAAGATCTTAGCTGGCTCTGCACAGGGCCAAGCCGAGGTGTCACTGCACCCTGGGATCGAGGGGGAGTGGACAGTGGTGGTGCACATCTGTCTTGTCTCTTTCCATGCTGTAGAAGAGTTTATCACTAGACCTGGGTGCCACACACACACCTGGAGCCAGCTGGGGTTCAGCAGTAGACCTGAGCTGATTACTGCTCTCTGGCTCCACAGCAGTGAGAAGCAGTCCAGGGACTACGCACAGCTCTGCAGTGCTGTCTGCGCAGCTGCAGGTGTCTGTGCAACCTCCCTTGCAACCACCCAATACAGCATTTACTTGTTCGTTAGTTGGGTTTTGGGTTTTTTCCGTGACACACAGTCCCCTTCAGGAAGGGCTGTTTTACT
This sequence comes from Phalacrocorax carbo, assembly GCF_963921805.1. NCBI lineage: Eukaryota > Metazoa > Chordata > Aves > Suliformes > Phalacrocoracidae > Phalacrocorax > Phalacrocorax carbo. The sequence goes on along the minus strand of NC_087515.1, from coordinate 61,642,623 downwards.
TTGCTATTAAAAAATGGATTAAGGCTGCTAGTCATTTTTATTAGATACTAATGCTGGATAATTACAGCATAAACCTAGCAGCTCAGTATAGCAGTCTTTGGATAGCAACCTCCTCTTACTGACTGTGAGTTTGGTTTAAATTTTGGAACACTTTCATAAACACTTGCATTGTGGTTTTGTTTGTTGTGTGTTTTTTTTGTTGTTGTTTCCTTCTTGCCAAGTGTTAAATCTGTGTTTATAAGCAGCAGATAGACTGGCACTAGTTCTTACCCCAGTAAAGTTTATCTCTGGCCAAGAAAGCATAAACATGCTCATACTAGGGAAGAGGTGTTCTGTACCTACCTCCTTCCCAAAGTTTTGTCTTGGGGGGGAAGAAAGAAAAAGTTCTTGCAGTAAGTTTGGTAGGTACGATTTGGAACCAGCCAGAAAAGTGTCGCTACTTAAACAGGGTAGACAAACGATGAGTTTCCTGACTTCTCAACTTTCTTTGCAGGCGTAACGAGTCCTGAGCCGTGCAGTCCCAGTAGTGCAGTCAGATGGGAACCTTCTGGGGCAGTGGCAAACTCAGCAGCTCTATCCTAACAGCAAGCAGCCTGTTGTATATTTTGCAACTATATTGCAACTGATGCTATGTTTAACTTTTCAATTATTTTCCAGCTGTTGAGTTTTTAACCAAAATCTTTACTGAGCTTAAAAATACTAGTCAACTGGTCAGAAAGTAGTCAATAATTAGAAAACCGTCCCTCATCCCTGTATGGCCCTTGTTTTTGAGGCACCTTCCCCTTTGGCAACAGCACAACTTGGTGAATCGTTGCGTTATTGAATGCACCGAATCTGACAAGATCCGGTGTCTGGCTTGGAAAGAATTTTATTAAAAATAATAAAATAAATATAAAAAGATAACGTTGGATAAACAGTGGTGCTCTGTTGTGTTGGGCTTCTGAAGGTCTGTGTTTCCAGCGTGTCACTGGAAATTACAGTAGCAGGGTTAAAAAAGAAAAAAAAAGATGGGATTCTCACATAAACATTTTAAGGGGCTTTAAGAAATGCCAGTAGGTATTTCGTATTCCTAGTGAGTGCTGGTAGTATTGTAAGGGCATCCTAGCCAAAGCCCTCCAGGTAGTTTTACAGAATGGCAAGAACATACTAGCAGTGATGCCCTAGCAGGAGAGATGCAGGGTCTCAGAGATGCCAACAAAGGGAATACAGTCCTCCCACCTTCTCGGCATGTGACAATCCACTTCTCCTTCAGTTTCCGTATCAGTGAGATACAGAGAGAATACTCATACATCCTGGTACAGGTCTTTCACAGCAAAAGGTAAATACTTGTTTGTCTGTCCATCCTTGCACCAACATTTCCTGCAAAGAAGCCTATTGGAAAAATCATTTACATTCAGAGCACGTTAATTTACTGAACCCACACATGTAGAAACTCTGGTTCTGGAGATCTCCTCTGGTGCTGCTTTCACACTGCTCCAGTCTTTCCTGGTTCAGGGCAGACATTGTTTGTGGGCTCAAGTAAGTCGGAAGAAACACTGTGAGACACACCGAAACATCAGAGCAAAGCACACTCCCTTGCCCAGGCATCCCCGGGCAGCTGTGTTTCAGTCCCAGGGCATTGACCTGCTTTTGTTTAGATAATGTGCAGTGATATTCCTCCCCTAAGCTCAGTGCCCCGTTTACAGACACAGCCTTTCTGTCAGGCACCCATTCACATAAATGGGACTGCACAGCCCACCAACTCCACAATACCAGCTTCAGGGCCAGCTTTCACTGACCCTAACAGCTTAAGCTCATCCTTTCTAGGTAGTCCAGCACATTTTCCTATAAGACATATGGTTGAAAGTGCATAAGGGTTCCAAATGTAGTTATTTCTGGCAGGGACCCAACAGCTAAACAAAATTAACTTCACCACCACCCCTTCTCTCATTGCTTCTAACCTTTGGCCAAATCTTTTCAGGAAACCTGACAGGGAATTCAAAACCCTGAAGGTGACCTTTAGCGTTATCTTTTCCTCTCCAGAGTCACACACCTCCTCTGCCTTTCCAAGCTCTTGAGGCAATGCTCTTCCACTGCCTCAGCCAAGCCTTTTCCAAGCTGGCCAATGACAAATGCTCTCTTCTGTTTCCCTGGCTCCTCCCTTCCCCTTTATCAATTCTGTTAGATGGTCAAAGAACGTGCCTGGCTACCCACCCACTTGGCAGATCAGTTTTCTCAGTTTGACACCTTTCTTGGCAGGCTTGTCAGCCCATGGGGACTGGCTCAGCATTCTTAACAAGCACAAACACTGCATGTTCCTATGTACATGCATACATATATATCACTTGTTCCCTATTTCTCTGGGTGCCTGTGTTTGGGTACAGGCTAATAACTAAGGTCAAATAACTAACATAAAATTCAAATGAAACCAAACCACTAAAATACTTTTTTTTTAAAGTCTCCACAACCTTTTTATATTGTCTGTTGTTTTTATACTCCTTTTATTTGTCATTATTCTGCTGGGATTACCCCTAACAAACCTCTTGGAGCTAGCAATTTAATTGCACCTTTAAAATTCTACTCTATTATATATATTTTAGGAAAACCAGCTCTTGGAGTAACAGCTCATCAGTTTAATTGTTTGTCTGGGGAAAGACATGCCAAAAGATAAGAGGTACCAGTGAAGGGTAACAATTTTAGATTTGTAGCTACTAATTGCAACAGAAGACAATGTGAATTAAAAGTGACCTTGAATTGATAAACATGCTAAGACAAAATAAGTTTATTAGCAAATAATTTTTAAAAAGTGAATAGTCTTCAAAGATGCTAGGTATAAGAGGAAAACTAAGGGAAGCAAGAGCCTGCTCTTAACAGAAAAGAGTAAGTATATACACCTGCTGCTTCAGCCCTGACAGAAAAGTATGACTTACAAAAACGTATTTTAACAGGAGCATACAGCCACAGGCCAGAATAAGGGAAGTGCTTAGTAAACAGGAGATGGCTGGGTTCAGATTGACAGGACTGGTTCAAAGAAACTAATCAAGGCTATCACAAAGCAAATAGTTGTTAACTCTGTAGATGCCAAGAACCTAGAGGTCAGAAAGTTCAGCAGAAAGGCAGTAGGCATACTAGCAGGAGTCTGAAGGCAGGCAAAAAAAATTATGGTAGTTTAAAAAAGCATGACTAATTAGGAAAGATTAAAAGGCCCAGAGGATTAAAAATAGGCAAACACAGACTCCCAGGTTGGAAGGGACCTCAGGGATCATCTAGTCCAACCTTTCTAGGAAGAGCACAGTCTAGACAAGATGGCCCAGCACCCTGTCCAGATGACTCTTGAAGGCATCCAATGTGGCCAAGCCGACCACTTCCTTGGGGAGATTATTCCAATGGTTGACTGTCCTCAGTGTGAAAAATTTCCCTCTGGTGTCCAATCGGAATGTCCCCAAGAGCAACTTGTGTCCATTCCCCCTTGTCCTCTCCATGTGACTCCATGTAAAAAGGGAGTCTCCATCTTCTTTGTAGCTGCCCCTGAAGTACTGGTACATGGGGATGAGATCCCCTCTGAGCCTCCTTTTCTCAAGGCTGAACAAACCCACTTCTCCCAGCCTATCCTCGTATGGCAGCTTCCCAGTCCTCTGATCACCTTGGTGGCCCTTCTCTAGCCCCCCTACAGCCTGTCCACATCCTTTTTGTATAGCGGGGACCAGAACTGTACCCAGTACTCCAGGTGTGGCCTGACAAGCACTGAGTAGAGCGGGATAATGACTTCTTTCTCTCTGCTGGTGATGCCCTTTTTGATGCAACCCCGCATCCTGTTGGCCTTCTTGGCCGCAGCAGCACACTGTTCGCTCATGTTGAGCTTTCTGTCCACCAGGACCCCCAGGTCCCTTTCCAGAGAGCTGCTCTCCAGCCAGGTGGATCCCACTCTGTGCTGCACTCCCAGATTATGTTTTCCCAGGTGCAAGAGCTTACACTTGTCCATGTTGAACTTCACAAGGTTCTTGCTGGCCCACTCTTCCAGCCTCTCCAGATCTTCCTGCAGAGCAGCTCTCCCTTCGGGAGTGTCTACTTCCCCACTCAATTTGGTGTCATCAGCAAACTTCATCAGGCTGCACTTGATCCCGTTATCCAGATCACGTATAAAGATGCTGAATAACATTGGGCCCAATATCGATCCCTGGGGAACTCCACTTGTGACAGGTTGCCACTTGGAAAAGGAGATATTTACCACCACCCTTTGGGTGTGGCCTGTCAGCCAGTTCCCCACCCACTGCACAGACCACTTGTCTAGGCCATAACGCATTAATTTCTCCAGGAGGAGACTGTGGGGGACTGTATCTAATCAAAGGCCTTGGAGAAGTCCAGGTAGACAATGTCCACTGCCCGCCCCATGTCAACCGGGCAAGTCACTTTGTCATAGAAGGCCACCAGGTTTGTCAAGCACGATCTGCCTTTAGTGAAGCCATGTTGGCTTTTCCCAATCACGTGCTTCATTTGACTTGTGATGGCCCCCCAGAGGATTCGTTCTGTAACTTTCCTAGGGATTGAAGTAAGGCTGATGGGCCTATAGTTACTCAGATCCTCCCTTGAGCCCTTCTTGTAGATAGGGGTAACATTTGCCTTCCCCCAGTCCTCTGGGACATCCCCCGTTCTCCACAACTTCTCAAAGATTATGGAGAGTGGCCTTGCGATGATGTCAGCCAGCTCTCTCAACACCCTCGGGCGGATGGCGTCAAGGCCCATTGATCTGTGGGGTTCAAGCTCCTGTAGTAATTCACGTACTAACTCTTCCTTCACTGATGATGGGTCGGTGTTTGGATCAACCGGCAATTTTGTTCCCAAAGCCTAGGACCCGGCAGTGCTGGTAAAGACAGAGGTGAAGAAGGTGTTGAGGACCTCTGCCTTTTCAGCATCGTTGTTGATTGACTCTCCTTTCCCATTTAACAGTGGACCTATGTTTTCCTTCTTTTTCTGCTTATGGCTGACATACCTGAAGAAACCTTTCTTGTTATTTTTTACGTCTACAGCCAGTTTCAATTCAAGCTGGGCTTTTGCTTTTCTAACTGCATCTCTGCATGCTCTGGCTATGCCCTTGTAGCTCTCAAAGGATAATCCTCTATTTTGCCTTTATAAAACAAGGAAATTATGTCAGGTTTAAATTCAGTATCCCAAAGATGCTGGCTTGTGTCAAAGAACCCGAAGTCACAACTGATATGCAAAGAGCCATGGAGGGGGGGTGGAAGGGAAAAACCAGCTAATCCAAGTTTGTTGAGGAGAATCTGTGTAAATAGTCAAATACTCTCCTTTGACTGGAACAGCGGAATTAAAAACAGCGGAAAGAGATGCAAACAGAAGGGTTTTAGAAATAATTTTGACAAATTTTTCCTGTTCAAATCTCAGAACAAATTCAAGAGGATGTATTCTAAATATGATGACTACTAGGTAGGCATAAAATTAGTTGAAAACTTACACTAAGACTCTATTAAGTTATTGGAATAGAACATAAGTTTACTAAAAGTAAAAAAACCCTCCATGACCCCAACTAGGTCTGGTTGCAAATACAGATGGAACTGAGTATTATAAACTGAAAATGTAGTTGGGAATTATATTTCAACTGTGACAGATGCACAAAGCTCTCAGTATAGTATTTGACCACCACTGTATGGAACTTATGCAGCCAGGCAGCACGGCCCATCTTGCCCTGCTGTGTTAATACCATCAACTGATGAGCTGGCAGCGTGACTCTGTTGGAAGGGTGAGAATTACAACCCTCATTCTGGTATGCATTAACACGAGTGGTATAAACAAGAGAGATCAGTTTTATGCACCCACGGAAGAAAGGTGATACACTTTTAATGCAAGGAAAGAATTACTAATCCAGCACAGTTTATGTTAAAAAGGTTGCTGAAGGTATACAGTAAGACCTCTAGTATGTAAAAACTATTAGATATGTTGGTTCACAAAAACTCATGCTTAGAGGTAGCATTTTATATACATAAAATTTACAGAAGTCATGATGCAAGGGAAGGCTTTTTTAAGCAATAACATGCAGATTTACTGTAAAAGGGCTATGCTGGCATGTTGTAGAATCTCCAGGATACCAAGAAAATATGTATTTGTGACTCCGATGTCCTTTAAAACAGTATGGGTATAACTGATATTGCCACACTATAGATAGCCAGTTGGTATGTCTCTAATTGTATGACATTTTGTTAGGGATTCTTTAGACAGAAGAAAAAGGGGGTTTTTTTCTGCCCAAATGGTTACCTCTTCTGTTCTGTGTTTGTTTGTTATTATATCACTTATTAGTGTTAACTTTTATCAGAAGAGTTATAGAAAAATACGGGAAGTACATGGAGTGGAAAAAACAACTGACCGAAGACCCCCCTTCTCCTGGTGCACGCTCAACATCTCAATGTGAAGCAGTAAGAGGGGCAGAAGCAGCAGTAGCAGGATGCCTGCCCGGTGAGTGCTTTGCTTCCTGGGGATGGCTGCACGCCACGAGGCTGTAAAGCACTTTTGGCCAGTCCAGACTGCCAGAGTGTCTGGTGTATGTCAGACTGACACACCGCACAAGAGATGTGTCTCTTTCTTTACAAGGCTGTTAGTCTGAATTATTCTGCTGCACTAAACAAGGCTAATTTTGGTAGCAGTAGAATTGATGTATATTATTTAATCAGAATTTACAGAATAAGATGTATGTTATGGTAATATTTTCTCAAGTACTTTGTCATAGAAAACAGAAATTTGTTAGTAATGTAAAGATTTCAGGCCTCATTATAGCATTGAAGAATACTCTAATTGCAGCAGGCAGTACTATTCCAAAACCATACTACAGACTGCAACAACAAAGTCTGCTGCTGCAGTCTAATAACTGCAGACAAGAAGTACAGGTAGCATTCCCCTTCGTATAGCTACATTTTTATTGTTAAAGAACAAATTTCGTATTTTAGCAGTAACAGAATAAGAAATTAAAAAGTGAAACCCAACAGCTAGGGCACTTGGCATCTTTCACAGTCACTGGGGTAATGCCAGTGTTTGGCTATACCTCAACCTCAAAGAAAAACATACACCAGGAAATGGTATTAAGGCTTTTTGATACTCCAGAGATCAATTACTAAGCTATAACAAATGAAATTCTGGAGGGCACTGCTCAAGCCTTACTCTAATTTGTTATTCTTGCTTTATGACTGCATCTTCAGTGTGAAGATTTTCTGTTGCTCCCAACTCCCCCAACCTAACTGTGCCACTATTCACGTCCCATTTAAAACCCAAATAGCAAAGCCAATCTAATTTTCATTCTGGGTCAACACCATGCTGACACAAAGCCAGGAATACACAGTAGCACTGTGCTCCACTACTTATTTGCAGTCAGGAGGGTTCCATCAACCATGAGCTGGCCTGACCTGAATAATGAAAGCTTACAACACACGTGTAGCCTTTGCTGGTTTGCCGTCACTAGCACTATTATACCCTTCAGTTGCGATGCCTGCTTTATGGAAGACACACGGATGCTTTCTCATTCCTCAGCTGGCCAGTGTCTGTAGGCTGATGAAAAGCTATAAGGAGGATTTGCCTCATACTGCATCACCCTGTTAAAAAGCAATGTGATGATTTCAAAGAAAAAAATAAGTCTTGTGGATATACATAAATATTTATTATCAGTTTAACTTCATTTTACTAGAAGTCTTTAAACAGTTTCTTTTTTTGCCGAAAAGTTGCATCTCCGATACAGTTGATATTGTCATAGCTCCCCTGCACTTGGAATAAACAGCTTACACTTATTATCTATTCAAGATAAAAAACCTTCAACTTGAGTGCATATGGAGCTATTTAAAGACTGGTAAAATGACCCCCTTTCCCCCTCCCAAAATAAGAGTCTGTTACAAAGAGATTCCATTACCAAAAAGTGAATATACAAATGCTAAAAAAATGCTGGCTTGAAAAAGTGATTTCAGAATTTACTGTACACATTGTAACAATTTATTATATAAGCTGCTTCTACATGCAAGCAGATCTTACATTTGGTGTAAAACATTTATACACATTCTTTACAATTTGTACATATTTAAATGGCTGTATCAAACAACACCGCGCTATGGAATTTTGGAAGCGAACAACTAAAATTGGGAGGAGAAAAAGACAAGGTTTATAAAACGTGAACAAAACCCGTGACACTGAAAAGCATCTAGACTTAGGCCTAGTCTGGTTTGGTTTCAGGTTATGCAGGCAGACCCATATTTTCCTTCTAGCACACAAAAGTAACACCAATGCAAAACAGAGAATAAGGCAACTATTCAATCAGCAGACTGTACCCGTCACTTAGAATGGCTTATTGGTAAAACACCTTTTTAAATTTTTTCTTTTTTTGCTATAAATGTTTATGTTCTAGGCACAATTTAGCAAAAACTGCATTTTGGCTTTCCTGCTTGCTTATAGCGTCAAACGGATTACTGTAGTTGGTGCCCATTGTGAACAGGGTTGGTGGTGGCTTTTTGCTTTGAAAAGCCCAGGCCTCAAATGGTATTTCAGTAGTAAGAAAGAGGACACTGGGCCACCTGGTAAGAGATGATGATCAAAGCACAGAGTTTGTGTGATAGCTGGTGATGTTATTCAGTACTTTTGTCACCTTTTAGTTTGCATGAGAAGGTAACAAAAAGTAAACCCAAGCCAACAGCATACCATACTACTTACTACGTGAAGACCTGAGCTGAGTGGGAATTTGGGGACTTCTGCTAGCTTGGGTTAGATGTGGCAGCGTCCCCTCTGCCGGAACACCTGAAAAAAACTGAGGGGTAAAAGGGAACACAGCACTGAGGAACACCAGTGCCTTATGGCATAACATCGGAGGGTGTCGAAGTGCCGGTAGGGAAAACTGTTTTCCACACCTTCCTGAATGGCTCTTTCCTTGTTTGTACTTTGTCTTTTACACAGTGCATAGCAAGAAAGAAAGAGCCTGACATAAGCTCTGAGGTGTTGTGCCGCAAGTGCAAGGTCTAGTCAGAAGGAAAAGAAGAATGGGAAGAATGAACGATATTTACCAGAAGTCATAAGGGAAGCAGTATGCCATGGCTGCGTATGGGAAGCAAAACTTGGAACAAAAGTTTTCATTCAGGAGATTATCATGAACATGTACCAGAAACATACACAAGTATAATTGCTCCTGGCTACTGAATCGCTAGAGAGCTGAATTGAATAGGATGACTATTAAAGTCATTTTCTCAAGCTTGTCTGCTTTCCCACTTTAAAAAGATATATATTTGTAACTCTGATGTTAAGAGTTTTTGGAAGAACATCTGATAGACACAAGCCTGCGTGATGCCCACGGCAACATATCAGTTTGATAATTTAGATATCTAGATAATGCTGTCAGTTTAGGTGGTTTTATTTAAATAATGTTACAAATGGCAGAGCATTCAAAATAGGAGAACCATCTCTTATGATTTAGGCTCATAAAGTAAAATTTTAAATAATTTTTTTTTCTACAACTGATTTTTGCTGTTGTTGCAGTTTTTTTGGTGAGTTCTTTTGGCTGGCAAAGGCTAACAAGTTTTTATTGCCGTTACCCCCAAATCAGAAAAGCACTTCGGAGTTGTTCTTCATTGTTGACCACTCTTTATTCTCTACATCACAGGAAAGCGGCTGAGTGCCTGCCTCAGCTTCTGTGCAATCTGAAAGAAGGAAACAAAACATATTAAATGTGTAGTCACTTTATACAATGCAGGAATAAGATTGCAGGCTAAGAAGTTAAGCAAAGTGTTCCCTCATTTTCTGCAGAACTGCAGTCTTTACTGCAGATTTTGTGTACGTAGAACTCTCAAAGCATTCCATTATAAAGATTTTTCTTCTCATATATACACCTTCTGCCTCGTTCATTCTGTGCTTTCACCGCTCACGTTGTGTTGGAGAAAGTATTGTAGGCAGGGCTGTCCTCCTGCCTATTTTGTTCTCTACCACTGCACAATGCAGGAGGGCTACAGGAACAAACCCAGATTTTTCATTAAATCCGTTTGCCTGCTGAAACAAGGCCTCACATCAGAACAGAGCTCCTGTGCTCTCCCCACAGGTCTCTCGGTAGCCAGCACCCCACATGTGAACATGGATCTACTCCCTGTACTTGGGGAGAGAGGATTGGCACAAGGAGACTGGTGAGGCTGCAGCCAGAAACTGGGATAGGCTGTGCAAGAGCCTGAAAGAAGGTAAGGAGAAATTATGCCTAACCCCATCAGGTGTGTCAGAGGAACTGAGCAAGGTGGCCTGATGGGGGATCTGAAGTTCTCATCCACTGAAGGTACCTCAGAAGTCCCACTAGCACCTTTTATTGCTGTGAAGGGCAACTGGTTGCTTATATTACTCCTTTAAGCGACAGAAGTCAGGTTCCAGCACACTCGAACTTACATTTTGCCAGCATATCACATTAGAAATTTCCCTCCTATGGGAGGGAAATTTCATTCAGATGGCTTATAGTTGTGTTCAGTGTGGCAGGTCTGTCTCACTGCATATCACAGAACTAAAGTTCTTTGTAACCTTAGCACTGGCTTTGGGAGGGGGGGAGGGGGGTGGAAATCAAGCTGTCAACAATAATGTTTCTCAACACTGGTTTTTATGTACATGACTATATAGCATTAGACCTAGGAACAGTATCTGTAGGAAAACATTATTTTAAGTCATTCTTTGTTCTTTCATTTAATATGTACAATTCCTCAAGTATCTGCTCTCTGGGAGAGGCTCATACAAAAAGATGATTAAGTACTGTGAGTATGTCTTATAAAAAGTAGCAGCACAGTGTGTGCCAGGAAAATGGCACTGAAATACTACATCTTACCGTTTCATAAAACTGTGCCTGCTGCTCCAGATACAGACGAATGACACTGTTGTAGTCATAAATCCGGTTACTGTGGAAGTGATTCATCTCAGCTGCAATTAGACCCAGGAGGCAAATTATTTAAGAGAAGCATTCATAATTAGCAATAGTTTCGCTCAGTTCAGGTTAGTTACTGTGCAACAAGCTCAGTGTCCAGCCCTGCCAGCACAGTTACTGTTCTCCTGCTTCCACAGCCTGTTTTGCCTGCAGCGCTCAAGTTATGATGGAGCTGTTCGTAAAATTGGTAGGGTGTCAATTACTGCTGAAATACAGACACTTCCTGGATAAAGCCAGGTTCTTGTTACAATACTCAGGTGTACAAAGATTTGATAAAGAATACAAGCAGGATTTTCTCCTTCTGAGGTAACTGCTCTCCTGAAGTGTTTCAACAGAATTTGGCTAGGACGCTCAGATTTCCAAGGGTATAGATAAAGTCATAAGCCACAGCTGTGAAAAAAAAGATACAACTAGTAGTGTTTGACCCATTCTTGATTGAGCCTGTTTCAGTAGAAACCTGAGAAGCAGCGTTACTGAATCCATGACACCTTTCACCACTTCCCGCATTTCTTGTTATATCACAGCTTACAGCTGAAGTAAGAAGTTAAATATATTTTGAGATACTAAAAGAGCAAGAAGAAATATTCTAGACTGTAAAAGTCATCTGAGAGGTCTCGCCCATGACTACCACTTACACAGCACAGTCCTCTTGCATCACTGTGACCAAGGAGGAGGGAGTGGGGATTTTTCTTGCTTGTTTTTAAAAATCAGTTTTGTGTACTGCTCTGAATTTGTCCTGTAAAATACTGAGTACTCTTGGCTTTAAGTCAGCTAAAAAAGATGCAACTCCCTCAGCAGCAATGAGAAGTCCCACTGAAGTCAGTAACAGGATGCACTTAAGGGCTTGATATCCCGCAGGACTCAGCCCCAGCTTCTCACTTCCCCCGTTTTTCAAGTGCAGCGTGCTACATCTCATATTTACATCATCTCCAACCAAAAGTGGAAAAAGTTCATTCAAAGAACATCCAGGAAATAAAATCTTATCCAGAAGAACATGAACCTCAGCTGGATTGTGTCTGACTAAACCATGAGTCGGAAGACACTTCTACACATGATGAAATGCTGCTTCCTGCACCAGGACCCATGCTGCTTCTTTGAGATATTATCACTTCAAAAGGAAAGAATCAGGGTGGTTGGTTTTCAGTTTTTTGTTTGTTTGGGGTTTTTTTTTAATTGCATTTCCAAAACAGTTATCTTCTGCAATAGCAATATGAGATTTGAAAGAAAACAATGGACAAAATAACTGCCAATTTAGGAAAATCTAAGCAGAAAAAATCACCCAGCCACACCTAGCTCTTACTGTCATTTCTGCTAGAACAAAGACTCTCTTTCAAAGTTTGATACTTAAGATATGACCTTCAGGGGTCTATAAAATTGCCATTTAGCCCCAAATTTGGTTTACCTTGTAGTGCATAAGCCATGGTGCTCACACGTTTCACCATGTTCTGTTTGTCCTGCGGCGTTATTTTACTGGTTGCAACTAATTTATCACTTTCCTTCACTCTTTCTATTGCTCCCTGTAGAAACCAAATACAGAAAGATTAAAAGAATAGATTAGAAGAGCAGTCAACTTAAAGGTCTTTATAGTTATCTAAAATGCCACTGGCTGCTTTTTGAGCTTGCATACACGCACAGTGACTGATTCTGCCTTCCCACATTTTCACCCAACCTTTGTTATTTCACTCTATTGCTTTTAAGAGTCCCAACAGCTTGAAAAAAGTGACTTCAAACCCAGGCATGAACACAGTCACTAGGAAGTTGAGTTTGGTAAAGGCAGTAATACACAAGGATATATACAGAAAGCACAAAAGGACCAAGTTTCCTAATACAGGTGGCCAACACAACAGACATCCAAAAGCCTCAAACACTCAAACGCCTGTAGAATCTCATGCACATTATACAAGATGAGACAACAAACTACTTTCCAAGAGACTACGGCTCACTGAAATTTTTAACTTAACTCAGGAAAATCCTTGTGTCACATAAACAACAAACATAAAACAAAATGCCTCCCCCTTTGCAATGTATTTGTGCCAAACGACATTCATGAGAATCTATTTACAAGTCTCTTGGCAGTAGGCTTCTGTTTTGAGTTTTAAAAACATTTCTTCTCCTTTTTATGGTATTTTTCCCCAAGGATTCTGTGGGATGAGGGACCATAAGTTGTCCTGAAGAATACACAAATCCGATACGCTTTTATCTTTCTTACTCTCAGAAGTATGTTGTTGTTTTATACATTTAACACTTGAAGTGATAAAATACTTGTGTACTTGTTTAATACTTCAAAATCTTTAGTTTCCCAAAATATGTTACAGCAGGCACATGAACATAAGAAAACTCTAGGACCAAGAAAAAAAGCAGAATATCCAAAACTAGACACAATGGCTAAATTTATTTTTTTATTATTTGGTGGCTTTCATATTACAGAAAACAAAGTGGTGGTTTTTTGTTCCTGGTTGGTTTCTCTCCCGTACCCCCCCTTCTCTGTTTTTTTGATATTAAAGAAACTTCCAGGCAGGACATGATTATTTATCAATATATCAGTAAGCTAGCCATGTATGTGTGCACAGTTTTCCCTACAACACTGGTACGGTTTAGTATCAGCTACCATGTAAGACTCAAATACTATGAATTTGCACTACTGCTGTTTACCACACTGGGACACGAAGCTGGCCTGAAGAAAATCATGAAGCTTCTAGTGCTCTACTAGAGCATGGTCATGATATTCTCAATATCAAGAGAAGTTCTGGCTCCTCTCCCCTCTATGTATTTTTTTATTTTCAAAATCAGCATGCCAGTTTCACAGAAACTTTCAGTGCTTCTGGAAGCAGGGCCCAGGCTGCTGCACAAATGCAGTGCACCATGCCACCACTTTTGTCGCTGTAGAACTTCATACTGCCCAACCCTTAAAAAGGAAGGCCCCTCACATACCTTATGAGCTCCTATGATGTCAGGGAAGCAACCAAGAAATCCCTTATATTCATGATTTGTTTCCATCAAAAAGTGAAGATCTTTCTTTGGCTAATAAACAGAGTGTAAGCATTAGTAAAAGTATCTGCGGCATATTAACGTCACAGAAAAGAATCTATGATGCCAAAAATGGGTGAGGGGGAAAAAAAGGGAAGAATAGAAAGAAAAACTAACCCAAAATTTAATTGCTTCTTGCAAGTTTTTCATATTTTAAAAGGTCCTTATTAAAATATAAGTTCTTTAGAGTAAGGCACTGAGCACCAGTGAGCAGATGCTTCTGTTTTTTGTTTTACTCAGCACTAGCTTATGAAGTGAGGGGTTTTGCCTCAAGTTTTCACTGAAGAGGAGTTACTGGTCCTAGCAATAGCACTATTAAGCAACAATCTCATTACATATCTGTATATGTACATGCACAGGTGCATCTCCTTATTTGCTGACTTGGAAACTGTTTCAAGAACTTCCAGACTCAACCTTGAGATCAAGAAGATCTGTATTTTGGAGACTTTAAGCTTAATATACTAAACATCAATTTATGACTTGAATGCTGACACCAATCAGAATTTATTTAAGCTAGATTTTTTCTGAAGCAGGCAATGGCATGTCAAGACAATGAAACGCAGGGGGAAGGTGAAACCGTATCTTTGATTAAATCTCTTTCTTCTGTATCGGTAATGAAGGCAGCTCACTGACATCAGAAAACACACACATTTAAAGAGGAATTAGTAATTTTTGTATTTTAGAAACCAGAATCTGATCTTCCTGATCCAACAGAAATACCCTCCTGTCACATTCCCCCCCCCAAGCTGATGCATAGTAGAAAAGATGATGAAGGTGCATTTAAAAGTATTAATAGTAATTTCATTTAACTGGTCTGCAGCACTAGCAGTTATGTTCTAACAGGGGAAAAAAAAAGGAAAGTCGAAGTGCTCCAAACAGGTCATGTGTTTGTACACACTACGCCAACGCATTCATAAGACTCCTACCTGATCTGCTACTAGAGTGGCGATTTCTTCATAGGTTTTTCCTGCTTCTGTTATTGCTCCATTGAGATCAGATTCTCCTAAAAGTAAACATCAGTGTTCAAGTTACAGTATGTCAATTACAGTAAGAAACTTGCCTTGATTCAAGGCAAAGGTCTAAAATAGCTTATTTTACAATAATAAATGCCTACTCATCATTTTATGACTAGCAGTAATAAAGAAGTTGGAAAAATATTAGTAGTTTTTATGCCATTAAAGAACAAAAACTCTGAAGAACTGAAACTCTGAAAAATAATGCTAAAGGGACCATGCAAACACTGTTCTACCACAGGACTAGCACTATTCACTTCCACATTTCATAATTAGATATAGCTGAAATACACAGGTACGCCCCTACATGGGGCAACAGAAAGCCGACCAGAATGGGAGGGAGGGGAGAATAAAGGTGACACTAGAAGAGAGACTAACAAAGCTGAAGAGACACCTGCTGTTCCAATCTTTAATGATTTTCATACCTGATAAGCAGTAAGTTTTCCACGATGCCCTGTGGAGCAGCGATGCTAGCCCTAAGCTCTCCAACAGTGCTGGACCATGACTGTTAGAAGGTCAGAGAAGCAGAAGGAGGCCCAGCTAACTCTTTTCCTTGCCAACAAGATTTCTGACCCATTAGGGAACTCTTGGAAAATATTGTCAAGGTCTGTAAGAATCACTGCTTTTGAGAGCGAGTTTCTAACCTTCATCATCATATGAAATAGATCAAAGGGCCCCACAAACTATACTTAAAAATACAGACATCACCACAAATACTAAGCTAGACAACACCACAAGTGCTCATAACACTGTATCACTAGCAGGTCATGGGTACATGGGTCAAAGATGGAAACAAGCCTTACATTCTTGGGTTTCTCATGCCACTTCACCTTCCCAAGACACCACAGGTTTTTTCCATCCTTGTTAGCTTGTCCAAAGCATGTAGTCAACAGTACGAAAAGCAAATTGAGGTAGAGAAAGGGGAAGGTATAACTTACAGATATCAAATAGTAGTTATATAAAAAGTTATTTTTCTCATCTTTTCAGACATGTCTTGATATTAGGCAGCAGCTAGTCTTCTATGAACATTTTGTTTTTATTCTATAGATGTTAATCAGTGACTTAATTGAAAATTACCAAACACTGATTTCATTAATGATTAATTTGAACACTGAAGTACCTTCTTTTACTACAACATATGGACTAATCTATGTTAGAGATTTTATTAGATAGGATCCCTTCATTTTAGCATGTCCTAAAGGAAACAAGGTAATGACTGAATGTTACTTTTGTTCTATCAGTCAGTTCTTACTTTCTATTAGACTGGTTTCATGAAGCCAAAAGCTTTGAGGGAAAGTTACTGATCCTAAGGAAGAGTAAGTCCAGCAACACAAACACTGCTAAAGAAATAGGATTTTTTTTTTTCCTCTTATTTGAGCCTGTCTGGATAAAATAAACAACATGAAATCCCACTGAGAGATCTAAGAGGTACATAATTCAGAAGATATCTTTACATTTTTTTTAAATTGTTTTACAACAATCAGGGAGATTAGTTATGTTATTTCAGAATTCCCCACATCTGCTCAGAAGTAATCTTGAGTAACCTTGAAGTAACTGCTGCTTAGGCAACGGACTCCCAGCTTTTGGGACAAAACATCATGTGGCTTTAATTAGAGTTTAGATGTTGCTGTTCATTTCATAATGCCATAGAAGACAATGACTTTTCCTATCTAAGCAAAAAGAAAGAGGAAGAGTATGTATACTTGAGTAGAAAGAGAAAATCCTCCCCTTCTGTGCAGAACTCAAAGGACCTTCATAGGTTGGAGCTTCAAAGAATCTAGACAAACCCTCCCAACACTGATCCTCTCTCACTGGGGGCGGCAGGGCACAAAGCCAGCTTGTTGAAGGCACAGAGTGCATTAAGAGTTTCTACTACTAGCGGAGGCATTCACACTCCTCCAAAAGTAGGGCTAAGGGATGGCATATTTAGAAGTTGTTCCAGACAGTGGATCCCAACAATAGGCAGTCACAGAAGCGGTAGAAAAGTATCTACAGCTCCTCACACTGCATCCTTTTCTTCTACAACCTCTTTTTCAGGTAGCAGCAGGGCAGCCTTAGAGTCAGACTTCATCTCTCACCTGCTGCACCCTCCAAGTTGTAATACACATTGTCAGCAATGTCATGCCATGCTCAGTCGGCCACCCCCTACACCAGGCCACCCTGTCAGAGATGCCCCACACAACCCACATGCTCGTCCATCAGAATAACTTGAATTCCAGCAGCAGATTGCTCCCCATCACTGTTGTCAGCACAGGTTTTGGTCAGAATTTTGTTACTTGGACAGGGCCAAGCTGCTAGCTAGCAGCCTCAGCTTCTGAACCAACGCGAAGCTGGGAATGGGCTGCTTAACTCAAACTGCAAAAGCTGAGCTGGGTCCCAGTGTAAGGATATACCAGGATGTCAGGGGTTCTTTAATCAATGGAAGAGCAGAAAGTCCCACATGCTGCTGACATGTACAACAAAATTAGGGCAGGGTGCATTACATATAAACCTTCTCTGTTTCCAGTGGGGCTAAAAGCGTTGACTAAAGGTAGTTGTAGAAAGACCAGTTAAGACGGCCAGTAATATTCTACACATATTTAACCCAACCACGAAGAGAAACTGGCATTTTAATTGACTTACAGGCCTGCATGCTGTCATAGGGAGATGAAGGAATATGTAAAACTATAAGGAGTCTTGGAGATGTTTAGCAGAGCATCTCTTAGCAGCTCAACTGCTTGGTAAATTCCAGTAATTATCTCCTCTGAGGGAATACACCAACCATAATTGAGGGAACTAATATTCTGTAAGGCTTGATTAGGGCAGCAGAATTTCTTTTGTCAAGAAATATTTTTGGTTTGTTTTCTTTTCTTTCAAAGCATGTTTTATCCAGGAGCAGGAAAAAGATCAAGTTCAACTAGGCAACCACTTGTAGCAAGGTTTTTTTTGACAAGTACACCTCAGACTGATAATGTTCAGCACACAGGAGGGTTGGAAAGCGAGATGTGTCTGATTCCTAGCTGGCAAGAGAGTGGAACTTGCATGTAACTGCCTAACAAAATTCCTGAGGGGCGATGTAGGATTAGGAGATCTTACTAGGGTTGAATGGCATACCACAACCATTCACGTTTTCTTAATATAGGAGAAAAGACTTGCCTGGATTTGGCGCTGCTGAAGAGAGGCCATGCTATTTAAGGCTGTGTTAACCTAAGAGCATCGTATGATGTGATAGGCAACATAGTGCCAGGCTGCAAGACACTTCCAGACATATTCTGGAACTGCCCAATATGCATTTTTGGACCAGGTTCATACTTTCAAAGCACGTGTTCTTAAGACCATTTGGACAGTACATAGGCCCATGACCAAGTTAAATGAGAACCTCTCAATGTGTCCTTAATAGTTTTAAGGGTACTCTTGCCTCTGCAAATACTGGGGACAGATTCCTAATATGCACTGTGGCTGGCAGCTAATTGATAAGGCTCATTCAGCAGCATAAGAAGAGCTTGAGTGAGTCAGATTAACAGGTGCATCTTCCCTGGTTCAATCTTAAACATTTTAGGCTAGAATCAGAAGAGAAGGCAGTAGACATTCACCATATAATAAGGCTTTGCAGAACAAGCAGGCAGTGAAAGTAGTAAGGACATTACATACATCCCATCCTAACTGTACAAATAAACCAACCAACAGTGTATTCAGTATGTCAGAAGTCAGCTACCAGTAGCTGGAAACATTCGTGTCAAATTAGTCACGGCAATCTTCAGCAGCCCTATATGCTTAAAACTTCCAGAACTCAAGTATTTAAAAAAAAAAAAAAAAAAAAAAAAAAAAGAGAGATTCAGCTCCCAGCAGAAACTGAACTGAGTGCCTTCTAGTATGGCTGAAGGACCATTCCTCTTTACTGATAGTCCAGAAAAAACATACCGCATACTCAGCCTAGCTAGTACTTCTTCATTTGAAGGAATAGGTCCAGCACCTTCTTTTAATTACTAAGATCAGGAAAGTTGCATCCTATCAGTTTAAATCCAGGTGCTCACATCTCTTGCACAGAGTCTGCTTAATCCACAGGCCCCTACCTGAGACAACCATCAAATGAAATTGTACACAAACACCAGGTAGGACAGCATGAGGGCAGCAGTAACGAAGACATTTAAAGCAACACTTGCACTGCACTTATTCTCTCTTGCTGGGAACTCAAATTAAAAAGCAAAGAATCCCACATATTAGTAATTCTGAAAAATACACTGGTGTACCAGTTATTAAAAAGAGCAAAATATATGTAATCAGAACAAAGGCATCAGTGGGCACGGCATTTTCCTCAGCAAAATACTAGAGTACAACCAGGTACAACTGGGCAAACAGTAAAGAGAAACATCCTTGCCTTGTTCCCAAGCATCACGGGATCTATTTTTTCATACCATTTGTAGATATTGGAAATTAAATGGAAGCTTTCCTTCGCAAGGTTAATCTGCAACTTTACATCCTAGCTTTAAGGCATATTGTTTTCCCTTTACCCTGGTGAAAAGTCATGTGTTATAGTTCAAACAATTTTCAGTCCTTTCTCAAGAATTCTTGCTACAGATCTTATCTGGCTGGGATTTACAGTTTTCTAACCCATGCTAAGAATACGTAACTATGCAAATCCCCTACATGGTTCTCACATCCAAAAGTAACGTTTTGGGCAATGTGCTATGCTCCAATTCTAGCTAAGCAATCATCCTGTTGAAGGGCAGGACAAAGATGAGAACAAATTAGAGGGAATATGCCTATTTCCAATGTTTCCAGGAGCAGAGAACCTGAGGTTCAGAAGTGGTTGCATTTTAATACATGGTTCATAGGGCAAAAGCCTTAAAGAGTACAAAGCAAGGGATAAATCAGTAGTCAGAGTAAGTACTGGTCACCTAAAAGTCCTAAGATGGAGATGCTATAACATTTAAGGTTTTAGAACAGAGTAATTTTGCTATTAAGCCTAGGAAAAAAAAGGAAAAAAGTACATTTGGCAAGAGAATCCCAGAGAAAATGGACTCTTATTTCCCTCTGGCATATGAGGAAGCATTTCCAGTTATCTGGAAAACATCAGCAGAACTTAACATATCGAAGCAGGACTTTCAGTTTGGCCTAAAGACTACATTTTAGGAGAACTCTGAGCAATTGATGCCCTCCTTTTCCCTCCCATGACTTTCATACCTAACATCACAGGCTCTATTTTAGGGCTCTTGAAGGAGAAGGAAAGGTGAAGGACAAGAAAAAGCTCCAGTAGCCAACCCTCCAGCCCACAAAATGGTAGACAAAAATCTTGTAAGTTTTCCTTCGCTGTGTGGAGTTGTTTCATGAAGTCAGTCACACAATAGTTCTGTGACAGATGTTTTCAAGGACACATTTTTCCCCTTCCCTTAAATATCACAAAAAATGCTACAGCATGTTTTGTTAGTCAGGTCAGTGACCAGATCATATATTAGTAAGATCAAGCTAAACTCCTCCACCACCACCAGCCCACCACATGATTATACAGTGAGAGAAAACAAGATTGCAGACTGGAATACAAAAACCCCATAATACATACAAGGAAACAAGTTTTTAAATTTTTTTTCCAGAATCATGTTTGACATCTGAAGCTCAAAGAGGAAAGCGTTAAGGGGGGGGGCAGCACAATGTAATTACAATATCTTTGTTAAGTAAAGTACAAACAGAGCTATAGAAGTACCTTGGTATCCACTAGTGCTGAAGACCAGAGCCAGGCTCTGCAATGCTTTTCCTATCTTCTGGTATTCCTTGGGTAGTGCTGAAAGGGGGAAGAGGATGGGGAAAAGAGGGAAACAGAAGCAAAAACCCACAAGGGTAGTGAGACCAAATCTGCAGCATTTCCAAAACCTGATAGAATCAGATGTCAAAAACAACTAGGTTTTACCTATTTACCTTCCTCTACTGAAGCACTTACAATCACATTCTTACCCCCTCCCCCGCTACAGACATTTCAAAACTGGATAAAGCAATTGCAATCTGGATTTTTGAAAGCCACAAACTGTTGGGGAAATGGTGTGTGACTGATTTTATATATATATATATATATATATAAAAAAAATCTCAATGCACTCCTAGCTTTGTCCTCCTATGCATACAGTAAGATTTTTTTTTCTCCCCCTCATGAGCAGACTTTATCCTCCTGGGGGTGGGTGGGGGGAAGTGCTGCAGTGATATGGAAAACAGATCTCATTAATATTTTAAGAAAGGGGAATATTATACAGACCTATAATACCTAAACTCTCCTGAAATAATGGATTTTATATTTAAAGGCAGTAGAAACCAAGATTATCTAGGGATTAAAACCTGATGCAAGTATCTGATTAATAAGACTGTTTTTTATAATCTATTGAAAACCTATGCATAAATTGCTTCCTTATAATTAAGTCAATAAGCTGTGATTTATCAGTATATTGGTTATTAACACTTTGACTACCACCACCTCAGAGGCCTAAAAAGCAATCTGAAAAGATGCTAGCAGAAAAAAGCCAAGTAGATGAGCTTTTTGTTATCAAGCATTTGTATCCAGAGGGTATACTGTCCAAGTAAATAGCAGTGTTTGAGCTGTTCTAGCATCCCACACAATCTGATTTTCACAGAGGAACCCTTTTGTGTGGTAAAATGAAACACAAAAACCAAAATACAAACCCTCCAAACCACATCATTTTATTGTTATCTTTGATCGAGTTCTTCCCCAGAAGTTAGATTTTTTTAATGACAACCGGTTTTTCTTACACAACAGGTACCATTCAGAGTACTAGAGTTCTGTTATCAGCCATTAACTTCTTACTGGATCCCCTGCAGAAACTTCAGTGAAGAACATTTGGTTTCTTTTCACTTGCATTTAAGAAGCTTCCACTGTCAGTCATTTTAAATATCATAGAATGGAATGCACGTAAACTATTTCTCAGGAGGTGCCAAAAATACTTGTGCCTGGGAGCTGGGACTAGAGCTGACAGGGAACTTCAGACCTAAGAGACTACTGAAATTCTTCAGTTTTGCGTGTCCCGATTTACCAGCCTCCTTTTTCTATTCAGTATGAATGTCTGGAAAGTTAAGTTAAATTTTAACACAATCACATCTGACTTACTAAGTTTATGCTAACTAATAGCTGTAAGTGTTAGAAAAGTCATTCTGTACCTAAAGCACTAGTGTCATAAGTTTAGGGAGATTTTAGCAGTGAACCAAATACTGAATTTCTACTATAAGCACAAGTCACAGCCAGCCCTTAACTGTGGTGGTTTTGATCACGGCTTCATTGTACAGCAGTGCTTTTTTTCCTAGACTCATCTGAGGGACCTTATTCCTTCCTCTGCCCTCCACTTCCCCCTGCGCATCATTTCCTAGTGAAGTGAGATCTGCACAATGTTAGAGGTGTGTCCTGTGTTAGACTACTTTTGACCAGCAGAAGGGTCAGTGATGTGTAGAAGGAAACCCTCTTATTCAAAGTGGAGAAATGTAAATTATTTAAAGCTCACATCCTACAGATACTAATGTCTAATGTAGTCACTACCAGGAAAGACTGGGCTTCTATACCTCCCATTCCATCTGGTCAGCCCCAGATATTCAACTACACTGTTCGATTCAAAAGCAGCAAAGAGATAAGTATATCTCTTGAGTTATGCCAAGACTGAGGACAATGTCTTTTGGGGAGGGAGCTATAAAGAGGGGGGAAAAAAAGAAAAAAAAAAAAAGGAAAGAAAAAAATGGAGGAGATTTGGTTGCCAGACACTACATCCTGCCCTGAAGTGTTTCTTATTATGATCCTCAGCTGTAATACCTGCTTCCTTTCAATAGCTGCCTTGTGGTGGCCTCAAACACTGAACACTGCTGTGGACTAGGAAATTAGAGCCCAGGCAGAGTCATAGGGACTTGGTGTGAAGTTCTGCAACCCTAAATATCTGTGGGAAGGAAGAAACAAGATAGGAGAAAAAGAATTGGGCTAAAGATTAAGTTAGAATCAAGTTGTTTTTTTCTTTTCCCTTTTTAGAATAATTTCATCTTTAAATCACTTCTCCTGGCATGCAAGAATCCTAAATAAGGGGTTAATAAAATGCAATAGTTTATGATTTTGTCAACTAGACAGGTCTGTTTCGCCCATGTCATTAGCATGTAGATGAATGACAAATATATGAGAACAGGTCCAACAAGGGCTTTAGCTGGATTACCAGAATTATTTAACTTTAATATTTTTAAACCTATGGGCAGGGACCAGATATTTCTGTTACGAGAGAAAGAAAAAGAAACCAAACCCCAAAACCAAAACACTTGCACAATTTATACTCTTAGACACTGAAGGCAGCCAGAATACCATACAATCCTCATGATAATTTAGGATTTCCTTTAGTTTTAAGATGTGCCTTGAATTATAAGCAACAAAAACAACAACAAAAAAACACCCACAGAGAAAAGCAACACAGAAATGACTGTTGAGTTCAGAAGGGACACTTACGCCCTGTACACCTCTTCCAGTGCTCTTGTCCCACTGTCAGCAGCTCTTTAACTCCATCATCCATTGCTTTGGTGAACCTACCCACTGCGTCACACTTCTGTTCTCTGTGGCATTTGGAAAAAGCAAAACCAAAAAGCAGTTTAACAAATGTGTTATGCTAACCTGAAATGCAATACTGGAATGTTTAGTGGTATCAACTATGTCTTAAAGTGAAAAAAAAAAATAAATCAGAGAAATAGATTAACTCCTTAATTCTCTGCCATTTCACTGAGGTCAGAATTTCCCTCTTCAGATACAGACATTTTTCATTCTTTTTTTCCCCCTCTATGTTAAACACGTGGTGCTGGACTAGCTAAATATCCTCCTCAACAAGATCAAGTAATAACAGAACAGCAAAGTCTGATATGAGGAAGATGCATCCCTAGAGCACTTAACACAAATAGAAGGACCCCACACTGACAGGAAATTAGATGTTACAGTAACAGAAGTAGCAAAATTCATACTTTATATTTGTTCATTTTTGTATGTCCAGATGTTTTAACGTAAATCTAAAATAGGTGAATAAACATTAATTAAGCAGTTCTTCTAGGAAAATACATATGCATAACTTCATATTGACAATACTGTTCTGTTCAGTTGATAGAGAGGGGGAAAAAAAATAATCAGTGATGCTCAGAAGAGAATTCTGAATTAGTATGTGCCTTTTTACCCTGATTTAAGCACGTTTTCATGCAGCTACCAAACCTTTCCATTAACATCGCACTACATACACAGCAATGCTCTGAACTCTACCAAAGAAAACTAGACATATTTTCTAATTTTCAATGAGTGTTATTCAAACTGCATCGGATCTTACAAACGCTCTCAGCCAAAGCCTGTACAAGACAGCTCTTGCAGCAGGGCAACCCTAAGTGACTCCCCAGAGCCAGGGCAGCAGCTCCTGCTGTGACCCAACCACTGAGAGGCTCCCACCTCCCCACTGGCACCTCTTTCCTCAGCTGGAAACCCTACCCAAAGTGTTACTTGCACAGAAACAGAACTGTGTTTTCCAAGAGGCCCTTGTTTTATTCCAATTTTCCCAGTGGCAAACCATCCTTTTTAATTTTCTGTATTTCCTACTTTATGGTATCGTGATCATGGAAGTTCATGGACCAGCACAGGCTTCCCATCCTTTGATCAAAGCCAGGATGACACATGACTGCCAGAGTACTAGCAAAATTGTTTCAGTAAAGAGCATCTTTTCATTGAAGAACCTAAGAACTATTGAACAAGCTGGTTTGTTCACTTACAGGAGTAGTGGCTTTCAAGACTATGTTTCTACACACTTTTAACACTCAGACATTCCCAGGCACCGGAACATGGCGTGGATGTCTGAAGTGTTACAGCCACCCCTGTTATGCTTGGGGACAGGCCCCCAGAGCCGCTCCAGGCTGCCAGCCCCAGCCCAGGAGCCAATACCCTCTGGGGAGCGTTTCCCACAGGCTCCTTGCCTGCCCTCACCCTGTCTGGGCACAAACTGTTTAGCAGAACGCTTGCTGGTTGTTCCCTGCCAGGGCTCTGTATATAATACAGAGTCATTCTCTCCTGCACCCTGTATACAAAATCATCCCTCTGGTTCACCCATTCAGCTTTTATACCACTGAGAAATATAACACACATCATTTAAGAGAAGTAGACAAGTCTGAAATCCTCATGTTCAAAGTAGAAGTGACCTGAAAACGCCCATCTTTTTTACTAGTACAGAACTGCTACCACAGCTATTATATGCATCTTAATATATGCACTGCATCACTTGGATAAAGCCTATGCTGGGATATTTCCAGGTGTAGGTACACTACTGCTTTGCCACTATAAACACTTCTACATAGTTTAGCCACAGTTTCAGACACAAAACATTATCCAAGTTTCTACATTCTACAGCAGCAAGCAAAGCATGTCATGCATACTGCCTAACTTCTATGAAAAATTATTAAGCCTAAAGGATTGAAATAAAGGCTGCAGAGTAAATCCAGTCTTTCACTCTATGAAACCCAAAGATCTACCACCAAGAGAACTACACATAAAAAGTGTATGTATATAACACACACATATAAAAAATATAGCCATTTGCACTTCTAGAAGCATATCCCAAAAATGTAGTAACACATTTAAAATGAAATCTGATAATTTAAGTAACTTTTCATTTTTAATAGCTCTTCCTTAATTCCAGATATTGGAATTATACTGTGCATGCATTATATACAAGTATGAGACAGAAGCATTGTTTTCCTTGACAGTCCATCTACAGTTATCCTAAGCTACTTCGGAAGTCTAGCACGCTTTGGAACTGATCACAATTGAAGAATCAAGATACCAAAATATACTTCATAGCAATATAAGACATAACTCCATAGGATCTGCCAGTACTTTAACTTGTCAGCTACTTTTGCATAAATCTTTTTAGGATCAGTGTTCAGTCACTGAAGTCAAAGTGACATCACATGACGCTCCCCCAAGTTTTGGAGGGGTTGATATGAAAATCTTGTATTCAAACAATTTTTCAGCTCTGCTTGATGAGTACCTCTTCAAATCCATGAATATTATGTGCATGCTTACTATTCTAGTTTTATATTAGCTCAGTAACTGTTGTATATCCAGATGCATAATGTCCACGCAAAAAGAAGCCACCTTACATTTCTACCATGTCCAAGTCAGGAGCTTCTGGTTCCATTGTAGAAAAGATCAGGACTCCTACAGTTTCATCTTTTTCTGCCTTCCGCTTTCCAGTTTTCCACTCCTTTAGGAAAGGGGGGAAGAAACAAAAAAAAAAAGAAAAAGTTTGACCGTCACTGTTCAGGCATCTTTAAGGGCAGGTACCTAAGCACTGAATGAAGTGTTTAGGAGAACAGTTAACCAACAGACCACCCATAAATTGAAACTTTTAAATGAAAGTTTCAGTGGGGCCAAGGTTTCTTAGAGTTTCCCTCCCTCATCCTTGTACACTGTTTTCTGGATTCTGGGGTCAACAGACCCATCTCATATATTACTGAAATACAGCGTAAGAGCGATTATATTCAGCTGTCTCTGCACATGTGATAGTGCTGATATCAGAAGCTACTCAAGAAGATCATGAGACTATTACACAATTGCCATACAAAGTTCTCAGTGGGAACAGCTGAAAAGGTTAAAAATTCCACATGTGTTGCAACATCTGTTATGCTTATATCAGTCTATAAGTTAACTACCAAGAGCTGCTGACAAGCTAGCACAATTACACAACTCTCCACTGGCCATCCAAATAGCACTTCACCAGGACTGCTACTTACTATGTTATTAAGCCTCTACTTACAGGATCACAGAATAATTCTGGTTGGAAGCGACCCCAGGAGGTTTGTAGTCCAACCTCCTACTCAAAAATAGTCAGCTGTGACCTTAGTTACTCAGGGCTTTATCCAGTCTAGTCTTAAAATCCTCCAAGGATCGTTTACTTTTTCAGCAAAATCTATGTGTATTTATAAGTATGACTTTTGAGAAGAAAGCAGCAGAGTTTTCCTCTTTATTTCCTCATTGGTAGATATCCAAATCAGTAACAGAGCTGGCGTTCAGTCATGAAGAAACCATTTACTGAAGGTGAAAATATTAAAGCCTCTTAAAAACAGTAAGAAAATGTGGGGGGAGGGGGCATCAGGTAAGACTGGAGCATAATGCTATTACAACCCATTCCAGTGAAAACTGTTGGGGGTTTGTTTTTAAATATAATACAAGATCAGACACATCCTAGATCTGCTACAACGTAGCTTCTGTTAGCAAAGTGGTACCAGTCAGAGGCTGCAGTAACTAGTAAGTCCAACAGAGACAGATGAGGGCAACAGCCAAGAGTTACGTATGTTCCTATTCTGCTGCAGGACACCAACTGTCCTTAAAAGACTGGCAACAAAACAACTTTAAAGAGCACATTTTTGTTGGAACAGCATATGGCGTTTCACACAAGCAACTTTCTACCTCATTTTGATCCATCCGCTAAGTTAGTTAGCAAACCCAGCAGTTTCCAGCTCGTCACTGCTGCCCACAGGGGTGCAGACGAGTGAGAAGGTGACAAAGCTGAACTCTCAGTTCATAGAGGGATCGCGGTGAGGGGGAGCAATTCCTCAGTCTCAGTCTGTGCGTGAACTTTATTTCCTACCTTCTCATCTCGGAAATTGAGAAATTGCTGGAAAACTTCACTTTCTGAGACAACAGGATGGCGACACATCCTTGTCATCCAAGCTTGCAGTCTCTCCATACGCATTTTTATAAATTCTTCTTCAAAGCGCCCTGTTATACATTGGAGAGTAATTGTTACATTTCTACTTTAGTACCTTCAACTTTCTTCCTTTAATTAAAAAAAAAAACAAACCACCAAAAAACCCCCCACAGAACCTGTAATGAATTTGGTGAGTTATTAACCACTTAGTGACTCAGAACTTAGAGGCAACATTATACTGACAAATCAGAAGAACCTTAAGTTACAGTATATTGATTACTAACCAAGAGTACTCCTCCTTTTAAAGATAGTCAGGAAATATTTAAAAAAACCCAAAACCCATAATACCCACCCACAATTCAAATTGGGGGGGAGGGGAGGAAGGGGGAGTACAAAAAAAAAAAATTAAACTTTCAGTCAGAAAAATTAGGTATTCAGATGACCCAAGAGAAAAGCTAGGCACAGGCATGGAACGCAGGTGTTTTTTTGATACAGTCTAAGCAAATCCTTGGTCAATTCAAGGCTTAAAAGCATTGCAGAGAAAGGAATTACTTACTTTCCAAGTTGTCATGTCCTACCTAACAAGCACTTGAAATTGAACTGCTCAGATACAAGTAGCAGATTTAGAAAAGCAGTACCTCCTATAAGCATATTTCTGTACAGTTAAATGAATGTGTTGGGAAAAAAAAACCTCAAAAAATCTCAAATCATATGTATGAACCGGTTAGAATACATACACGCAAGAGTAACTGATTTTGAGTAGTTAAGAGACTGATGTTTTTTTTTTCTTTAACCAGTAGCGCATCATCACTGTGTATGTACAGGAGCCTTTTAGTTTTAGCACAAACTGTGTCTTCTTGAAAGAATCTTTTCCAATTTAAAAAAAAAAGTACAAATCAGACTTCTAAATCATATAGTGAATAGGATGTATTTGAAAGGAATGAGAGAATCTTCCAGCATCCAACTCTTCTAATTTCTATAGCAGCACACAGGACAAACCTTGAACGCATGTACTCTTTCAGTATAATTCTACTGCATAGTTACTATGGCAGCAGCTCCACAAGGTTGAGTCTTTTGGGTTTTGTTTTGGGTTTTTTTGGTTGGTTTTTTTTTAATTGCAAATATGAAAACTAGCAAGACTAGCAGGTAAAGAACACAATTAGTGATAAATGAAGTTTGGGTATGGGTACATTTCCTGCAAATTGGGGGGGAAGGGGGGGGGATGGGGGACAACATTATATAACCTGCAGTAATATCTTGTTCCACCCTTAATCTATATTGAAATCTCTGCAGCATTTCTGCCAGCAAAAGGAATGTAGGGCAACAGGAACAGTAACATTTGGAAGTTACGTGCTGGTCATTAGGCATATCACCACCAGAAACACCATGATCCTGAGCAAGGTCCATCTATTTGTAAAGAGTCTTGCTTTGCCAAGACTAATGGGCAAGAACACTTTTTTAGACAGTCTTCAGAAAGAAGCCTCCTAAACACAATGAAAAATAAACACTATTTTTTCAGAGTTTCCTTCAATGTTTCAGAAAAGGGAGATAAAGAGGCATGTTTTGGGTGTGGGTTTGGGGTTTTTTTTGTGTGTGGTGTTTTTTTTTGTTTTTAATGAGACAAATTATCTTCTCCCACAGACTCCAGAAGACTGAAATCCACAAGCAAGGTTTAACTGTGATGCCAAACTCTTGAGTCTTTTAAAATACAGTTACAATAAAATGTAGAGAACCCATCAGGTCGCCTCGCTTCCTTTTAGTCTACATGCACATGTTTAAGCAAAAATACTCGTGAATTCTAAACATGAGACTAAGGGGAGGGGAGGAAGCCGCTTCCTCACTTTTCAGCTTCCTTGGCATTTTTCCCAGCATCTGCATCAATGCTTAGCTTTCTTCAAACACAGCAGAGCTGCTGCATTTTCAGTGATGCCCACAGCCACAGAGTTGGTGACATGCCAGCTTTTGTACGTTTGTTTTTGGCTGGTTGTCTTAAAGGCTGTATAAAAACCTTACCAGAAAACATGCAAGTGGAAATAGGCAAAAGCAACACATTTTTCTCCTACAGAGGTGTCCATTCTTTTCTTCACATGCACTCTAGCACATCCTTGCAGGAAGGAAGCCAGAGACTACTGAAAATGCCCAGGCATTGCCATATTCAATTGCAATGACTGAACTCATGAGCATTTAAAGGGTCCAATCCCACTTTCTTGAAGTCAGAACAAGAGACTTCCATAAGCTTCAGGAAGTTTGGTCAAGCTGAACTGATATTAAACCAGAGCAGAACGTTATACAAATGAAAGATGCTTTCTAAATAAAGTGTGAAATAGAGCAACAGGAGAAACAGCTGCAACATGACACTTGTGAACAAATAACTTAGTTTGTCAGGGGATGCTCCCCTTCCTCCAGGAGCTTTGCTTCAAAGCTCCTGAAGCATAAAAAAAATTTACCATCAAATGCAAAAGAAAAAACAACCACCACCCCGTCCCCAAACCACTTCTCCAGACAATCGGCAAATATGGAACCTAACTACTTATCTCTTCTCTCCATTAATAATCCAATAGTAAATGTTCTCTTCTGTAGTAACTAGGTTGGGTTGGTTTTTTTTTTGTGGTTTGTGGGTTTTTTTGTTTGTTTGTTTTTAAATCACTGGACTAGATAAGTAAACCTTGAGTTCTGAAATGATGCTCTTAGTGATATTTTATTCTCAATAGGACATCACGACTCATAACAGTGAAAGGTTGGGGTTTTTTTTAATACCTTCTTTAAAAATAATGGGAAAAAAATAATAAGATGTAACTGAACCTTGTAAAAAAGTGATCTCCTTATTAATTACCTGTTACTTGCTTGTCTGGAAGAGATGGGATTGGAATGGCTAATCCAAATTTAACCAGGAGACGCTCATACAACCAGTCAAAGTGCTTGTATCTGTGGTTGACAGACCGATTAGTGTTCTGTAAGAGAAACACAACTCTGAATTTTGACGTGAAACAAGTGTGACCAGAATAGTAAATATGTGGAATGTAAGTAGAATTTATGGCTTAGAGCCTTGAATCTGTAATTACAGAAGAACCTGAAATGCTAGAACAAAGTAACTCTTTGGGGGAAAAAAAAGCGTGACAATTACCACTTACCCTTACAACCCTGTTACCAAGTCACACAAACTCTATTATTTATGTATACAAGCGACCCTATTTTGCAAGAGAGATGGCATTTCAGATAAACTTACAGTGCAGGTCAGCTGATATTCAATGTAGCTCTTGAGACCATACATTTTAGAACCTTTTTTGGGATCTGCCACCACACAGTCAAATGTAGAGGTAGGATAAACCCACATTGGGCCATAATCACCAATCTGTAAGAAATTGCAAATATTATTTTAAATACATCACGTTGTACCAGTTGCAAACAAGAAGACAAATACTTTCTCCTCTCGGAAGCTGCCATTGATTTCAGCAAGAGCTTGATAGGCAGGAAATAGAGGGGTTTCTCGCAAACAGAGATGATTGACCACAGTTGTGTTTACCTTATTCCATATTTTACAACTTTTACCAAATAGCAAAGGGGTTATAAATTCTAGGGATTGCTATTTCAACCACATTTCACTAGAACGGCATGTATCTAGGAGAGTTTGTTTTTTAGATCAGAAGATGACCTGACCGTCATGACTGAATATTGCAAACCTTCATGAATGTAGCTCCTGTGTATTAGATATCTAGATAGCTAATAGACGGTGTAATGCATTTGCTCTGCCTCACAATCCCAAAAAGGCTTATTTTCATGATAACATATAATGCAGATCCAGCAGGAGGGAAAAAAAAGGTACTAAGAAAATCAGCACACTTAAAGGAGTTAAGACCTGACTCTGAAAAATCCTTCAATGATATATGACTCAGAAATTTAGTCTACCACAACTTTAAAATACTGAAATGGTACACAGTTTTTTAATGACAGTTCTATTTCTAATTATATGTTTAGTATCAGTTTCTTCTGACCCAAATACATACAGCAACCCTGAGGCTAAAAGTTAAGTTGGGGAAAAAATGGAAGGGTGGGGATGATTAAAAACAAACCAACCAAAAAAAACCCAAACCAAAAGAGACCAAACCCAAATGAAAACCCACCACCACAGACAAAAATCCCCAAAACAAACCATACCACCTACACACAAAAACTATACATACGTCCCCAACTTACAATTATGGGAATTTTCTCTTTGGGTTTTGCTAGCTGCTTTGCCAACAGATACTGTTCCATCCCAGGTTTTGCAAATCCAGGAAACCTAACAAACAAAGCGATAAGTTTATTCCATATTTTTCTTCCTTTGACATATGCAGAATTACCTGCCACTATCGGAAAAAAGCTTAGTATTTCAAGTATAGAAAAGAATAGAGGTGGATTACTTAACCAACAATTTGCCCTGAAAAAGCAGAAAAGTTTTAGCTACTGACCTCCAGCTTTTATTTTAGTAATACTGGCCCCTTCTTCCAAGGCAAATTAGCTATTTGTGCTCTGCAGCCCATCAGAGCAAACGTAACAGGAAGACACAAAGTAATATCTGCCACTCGACAGCAGTCCACCCTCTCTGGAAATGCACACACACACCCCCATGCACACCGTCCTGCCATTTCAGATTATGAGAATTCAATCATCTGAAAGAACAACGAACTGCAGATTTGTCAAATGCTTATAAATATGAGTTAATGTTAAATAATTTATCCACCAATTAGAAAGAAAACCACACCAAAATCACTGTAATGTCCTTAAAGTTTGTGTAAAAAGCTTGTGTAAAAGCAAATGGTGGTTCTCTTTCTAATTAGGAAGATACTGTGCTCTTCAAGTACTGCCAACCTACTGCCTGCTTGCAGAAACACGAGGAGTAAAGTATGACTTCACAGGCAAATAACACTCTTAAATAAGGTACGTTTATGCTGGTTATACTAAATGGGTTTGCAACGGGTAGATGCCAAAATGATGCAAAGGTGCTCTTGCAAAACTGGACAAAATCTCTGCTGAATAACAAAGTCAACCATCTCTGCTTGACTAGTTGTTAATTTTAGTTACCAACCCAAGGAGATCATTATTTTACAGTCCTTTTCCACTCTCCTTTCATCCACTTAAAGATTACCACACAGTAGCTTCTCCAAGTAACAGTAGTTTTAAAATAAACAATCATTAAAGTTGTAACATGAGATAATGCTAGTATAACCCTGACAAAGCTTCATACTGTTCTAAGATTTTTATCTTAAAAAACATCTTTTTAAAAAAAAAGCAAGCTTTCTGTGGCTCAAGAATCAGCCTGGGTGATGCAGACGCAGGACAGCAGAACTCTTCCCCACTCCTCGCAACTCGAATTGCTCATGAACTCTGGGGCAGCACGTCTGCTCAGTTTTGCTGTATGGACAAACCTTCCCTCACCTTTCATTTTCACTAAGCACACATAGTTTTAAAGACAGTTAATTTTAAAGAGCAGTAGGTCCAGAAGTTCAGGCCTTGCAGAAGTGTCATTCGCCTGTATAACACCTCCAAAGATTATACAGCTTTGTCCTGTACTTTCAGGCTTTCATGGATCTGCATTCTCTGCTCACACAGGGGTAATGCTGAGCTACAAATCCATCTCCATTTTTACCCCAAAACTGTAATATTTACATTGCATATTTCAAGAAGGTTGAATGGTCACATATTTACACATCTTGACAAATTCCAATTCTCTTCAATATATACACATTTGCCCTGCATTTTCCATTACTTGTTAAGTGGCAACTTCATAGCAGCGGCACGAGAATTTCCACGCTGGACCCCCCCAGCCTCTGATGCCTCCGTCTCCTTGTAACCAAGATAAGACGGTGAAGTTGATTTTGGGTCATCCCAGTCATCATCCCAATCATCGTCATCAGCAGCTGCTAAAGTACAGAAGGGGGCATGGGGGTAGGGAAAGGAGAGAGTTAAATATTTTCTCTTTAAAAGCACAAGCAGCTACCTCAGCACTCATACACAAATAATCAACAAGGTACATGTATTTAAGAACTAGTTCAGGCTTTTATTTTATGATTCCTCCTCAGTTACCACCATCCCCACCAAATACAACCTGCAAAACACTACACTGGGAATCCATTGAGGGAGTAGGAAAAAAAAAAATAAAAGAAAAAAGAAAGAAGAGATGCTGGTGCGTTAAGATGACTTCACTAGTGTTCCATATTCATAGACTCCATGTTAGCATTCCCCAGTTATAAGTTCTCGTAATTTAGGCCTTTACTACGAAAAGGTAGAGAAGCCGCCTGAAAGGCTAGCCACTTCCTAAAATTAAGGATTTAAGAGATGGCTACTTCACAAGCCTGAGGGCACAAGTTCAAGGGTGTTTAATTTCCAGTTATGCAAGCTGAACAACATGCCTGAGAACAGATTACATATGCACAAGGCTTTGGCTTGCCAGATTTCCATACAAGTTTGAGGTGTCTGTTACTGTGGATCTGACTTCTTTTACATTCTATTTAAAAAAAAAAAAACACACTATTATTTTAGTGTCTAGTTTACCATTGCCATCCAGTGGCAATGCGCTACTAGGAAGCTGGTTTTGTTTTGTTTTTTAAATAAGCCATATTCTATAGTTATGAAAGACTAAGCAATTCTTACCTCTACTGTCCACCTACTCTAATGTATTCAAAACTAAGAGCATATTAGCACACCTGGTCCTTGATATGCCTGTGGATGACCAAATGCTGCTGCTGTCTCCCAGTTATTTGAAGCACTGTTTCTCTGGCCAGATGCACTTTCAGGTTTTGTCGCCCAGCTGTCAACAGCATTTCCATTATCCCAGTTCCCAGACTTCCCAACGTTCCAGCTGGACCAAGGATCACTGGCATTGTTTGCCTACGTTGTATAGAGACAAAAGTAAAGAAGAAATTGCTGAAGAAGTGAGCAATGACCACATCCTTTCTCCTTCAAGTCTTTGATCTCCTGCTGATAGGCTATGAGTTTGCATTCAGCACTTCACTCGTTTGATTCAGGAGCAGCTGCCAAATCTTACATTCCTAGCTACACAGCTCTTAAATGCAGTAAGCACCTGGAGAAACTTATCAGCTTTCCAGCAATGTGACACCAATACATACTAATAAAGAGTGTTACATCTCCTAAGGGAAATTAAACTATTTGTTCCAACAGTGTCAGGAAGCACTCTTGCCCATGGTAATTATTTTACACCAACACCGTAAGTATGGTGCATGTGAACTATTAATTACATAAAGCCATGGACTAATTCACACATTTAAAACAGAAACTCAGAAGTCAAGGATTAGGTTTTTTCAAATGCTTATTTCAAACTCAGATTAGTGGCTTTAGTAAGAGCAAATCACAAATTGCCCACCCACACCATCACTATTGGTGTGACAATTAGGGAGTTAGGGCCAGCAACCTGCTCAGCTTCCCTGCTGGAGCTTAACTCATTCACAGCGAAGATGAGGGAAGGAAACAAACATCTGCCAGGGAACTGTCTTGGTGTCTCCCTGTAGGCCTACTCTCCGCATAAGCTTCTGCTGATGCCGTTGTGGAGGTGGAAACCTCAGTGGAAGAGTGCAGAGCAGACATGCCTCTAACTACTGCATCAATTTGCCAAGTTAATCTGACAGTAAGTTGGAGTAATAGCTTACCATTCCGCTCAGCTCCTTGATTTTAAGATTACACTTTGAAAAAGCATTGACTAGTTAAGTGCAGTCTACTCCAGACACTTAGTGCAAAGACTAGCAGGCAGAAACAAAAAACCTGCACACAAATCAAAACCCACACACCCAAAGTGTAGGAGGAAGGAGGAGGAGAAGGGGAAGGAAAGCAAACAAAGCCTACAAAGCTTGTCTTGTTCAACAGAGGGAGAAACTGAGTTTTGTAAAAGGAAGTCTCAAACCCTACAGAAGCCAGCACATTATTTTTATCATGAAGCAGCATATCAAAGAATGGAAGCCTAATATAAATTAATTGCTATTAGACTGTAACATTTACATGAAACTTACAGCATTTGCCAGTACAGAAAGTTTAATAACACCCCCACTAAAAGCCAAATTATTCTCTGCAAAACTGTTGAATACGTTTCTTACAAAATACACAAAAAAGGTACTGCTTCTGCACACTCCATTTTTATTTCACTAAAATTCTCTCCTCTCATTTCAGCTTTGAGCTACTAATTAGGAAAGAGAGGTCTCGCTTTTTTTCCTGCAATAAAGTCACCTGACAGTCAGATTTCACAGACACTATCAAACCTTCATGACTTGAAAATGCTTTGGACCTATACTATTGATATCACACAACACCTATTCTTTAGGTATAGAATCCTCAAGGTCTGGAAATTAAGACCAAGCCCCCAAGCTAGGGGGAAATCACCATTCAGAAGACTCAGAGTCAATGGGTGTCTAGGAACTGATGGAGTGAGAGACATTATATGGACAGATTCTATACTGACCGTTTGGGGATTATTTTTTTTTTTGGTGGATGAAACTGATGGGAGAACAATACTTTGTAAGGGAGCGATATCACTGAGTTCTACCACATTCTTGGAAAGCTGATACTCAGCAATTACGAAGAAGTTGCTGGTAGCTTACAAGGTACCAAGCTGCTCTTCCTTTGATGTGCACCTGATATGAGCTTACAGAAGAGAGAAAACCATACATGCCATCAGTCAGAGTTTATCATCTTTGCTAAAGGAAAATATACAGTGGGGCACAACCACATGGGAAAGCGTGTCCGCTCCTAACATAACTTAGAGCACCTAGAAAAGAATAGTTTGCATAATATTCATTAGCATACACTTCTGCAATAGATGTTGTGCTGATCATTGGCAAATGAAAGCCCAGAAGTGGGATGATTGCCAAAAGGCTGAGTAAAGTTTTCCTCCTCTCTGTGGTTTATATGAAGTCTGGTACATCAGTGGGTGGAAAAGAAACCTTAAAATCTGCTGCAAAACAAGGGGGAGGCTATAATATTAACACTGGGTACACTACTAAAGAGTGAGTGTCAAGAGTGATCATCACCAAACTTGCAGACAGTTGCTGATGTACACTAAATGCAGTACAGCAAGGGGAAACAGATTACTTAAACTGCCCTTTTGGATGTCTATGTACCTATACAAAAGTAAAATCTTCTGATTGGAGAAGGCCTTCTGAAGTGTTTAAGACAGCTCTGGGCTAAACTCTTGCCCCTAAGCGTATCGCCCACAGGCTATAAAAGGGGTGGGATGTGCTGTTCCTACACAGCTTCTTTCAGTCCATGTTTCTTCCCGAGGCACTGGGGAAGAGGGTAAGAGATCAATTAGGAATGTATAGATAGACAACACCTCTCAAAGAGCATTTACAGGTCTCCTTTCATCTTTCTTCAGATGTATGCCTGCATACACAAACACTGTGGACACTTCTAAGTAGTAGCCAAAAATCAATAAACTTGGAGAAGGATTCAGGAATCAGACCTGCCATGCTCAAGGTCCCACAGCACTGTGGAGGACCAAGTAAAGACAGCATTTATTAAAAGGGTAATCTCAGCTCCAGTCGGCAGTTCTGTGGATCTCAGCAGCTGACCAATTCCATATGAGAAGCCATTTGCATGGCTTGGCTCTGGTTGAATAAACCCTAAGTAAGCCAGCAAGTATTTTGTCAGTGATTAAATTACATGTTCTCACACCTTTAGTTTTCCATAACTGAAATTTATATTCCTCTGATGTCTTTCGTCAACACAAAAAAGATGAAGAGTCCTTGCAAGAAGCTGTTATTTAGTCAATATAACTTGATACAGCACACCTAATGTCCAAGCATGCAAATCTCAAATGCAAATACAGAGGAAGAAATGCCACGCCACAAAATTAAGAAACTAGTCAACCTTCAAATGAAACATTGCATCTCTCTGCTTTTCAAGGTAACATCAAACAAGTACACTGAGATTAAATTAAAGGATAAACTCCTTAAAGGCAGCTGATTTTCCCTTGTGTACACTACTATGGACTT
Organism: Phalacrocorax carbo; assembly: GCF_963921805.1. NCBI lineage: Eukaryota > Metazoa > Chordata > Aves > Suliformes > Phalacrocoracidae > Phalacrocorax > Phalacrocorax carbo. The sequence continues at coordinate 61,605,035 of NC_087515.1, read as the reverse complement.
GCTTGGTCCTGCTGCTCCAGGAGAAAAGATAAAAAGGCTATTTGGGGAACAGACAACAGAGGGAGCACATTACTAAATATTTGAGAGTCTTCCATTAAGGGCAGATTCAAACACTATAGAAACAGATCACTACTGGTGTGGGGCTAGGGGGAGGAAGGAGAAGTCTCGTATGTTTGTAAAGATCTAATTATAGTTGAATGAAAAAAAAATTCCATCACAACAGGAAAATCGTCAGCTTGGGGGTGGAATGTCAGTATCTTCACCAAGTGAATAATGAATGAAATAGGAAGAAGTGACATCTTTGCTATTTTCCTGAGAATCCAAAGTTATAGACAGTAAACCTAAGATAAGCCACTGAGGTGTCTCTCTGCCCCAGCTAAAAATCCTTTTTTGAACTCCTGGCCAACTAAGCTGTTCCTGGCAGACTCCTTCCTTATATCAATGGATGCTTCTGATGGACAAACACATCCATTCTACTCCTGAGGGACAAATGCCAAACCAAACTTGATGTTCAGATGCTAAAACTAAGTTGAGGCCCTAAAAAGATCAAGGTAACCACACCATCAAAAAATGATGGCCTCCAACCATAAGTAATACACCTTGAAACCTACTCTGAGAGACAGAAGCCACATTGAAGTGAGTAGAAAAAGTAGTCTGACCAGATCAAGGGAAGCCTAGGACAGCCAAAGCTGCAATGAGAAGTACTACACTTCTGAATTTAAAAAGACTGGGTTTAAGAAGAGACAGACAGCACAGAGGAATGGGAGAAAATACAAGAAAAGTCATGGTGGCTCAGCTGAATAGCTGACAGGAACGAACATACCTCTCCAGTTTTATAGCTGCCTTAGTTACCTGCATGGAGACAAAACCTTAGGCATACTCAGACATTACACTAAACTGAAGTTTTTCGGATAACAGCCTCTGAATAGATACATTAAAAAAGTAACTGAATCTAGACAGTCACTCTAAAAATCAAGCTTTTTTTCCCTCCAGGAAGAAATGTGAAGGGCTAAAAGCCTACTCTGCAGCAATCCGCAGAATGCCTTCCACTGTGCTGTATTTACGATCGATCAAGCGTGCACATTAGCAGATACTGAAGTAGCTGCCATGGCCATGGTATTTTATGCCCAAGCTTTCTTCCTGGTAAATCATTACCTTAGTATTGTGATCCTGGGCACTTCTTTCACTCCTGAAGGAAGGCCCTCTTTTGTATTGTACAATTTAAACATGTTTCCTCCTTAAAGAATCCTCTAGGAAAAGCAACAGTGGAGATAGGCTAGACTTTAAGGGATAACCATCCTTATGGACTCGCACACTAGAATGTTCCTGTAGATAAATAAGTGAAAGCAACAGGAAGGAGGACCTCCAGAAGCAGCTAACAAGGAGGTAGTAGGAATGCTGTCCAAGGAACCTGTTTGTTCCTCAGCTGCTCCTGTCATCTCACTTCCTTCCAGAGGAAAGCATCATTCAGCACTTCCACTCCCTGCCTCACTGCCCCCTTCACAAAGTAGTCCCTGCAGAGTAGCTGGGCTTTTTGCTGGCTCACAAACCACATACAGCCAAGGCACACCCACTGACCCTCCTGGCTTTCAGCAGGATAAAAAAGCCCCAAACCACTGGAAGAACTGAGTTACTACCATGAATACCAGAGCAGTTAGTGTTTTTTGTTCTTTTTCCACTTCCAATCCCATTTCCTTGCCTGTGAGGTTATGCACAGCCAAAGTAGATGAGAGGTTGCATTGCTTCTGCACAGTGCAGGCACAGGATTTCCATCTATTAACTCCTGATTCAGCTCAAAAAAAGCCATGTTTGAAGTACAGAATAGTCTTTTAGAAAAATACACAATTGAGACTTGAGCAAATAATACTCAGTGATGGGACAAGGGGAGGGAAAGCACATGTGTATTGTCACCCTCACCGCTTCAGGGAAATTATTAATTTTTTAAGTTTTGCTTAGTTTCAACTTTCAGCCACTAAAAATCCTATAGATGTTTATTCAGTTGAGTGCTCTCAAGCTTCTTGTTTTGTTACCCACACCTGCACATGTAAGTGGCAATCAAGTCACCTCTTTATATCCTTGTCTTCCCTTGAGCTGATTTAAATCCCTAATGGTTTCTTGAAACACAGATGAGAAATTTCAGACAGTTTTCCAAGCAGCAGTCACAGCAATGCCAGAAATGGAAGAAAGACTCCCTGTTCCTCTCTGCTGTTCTCTAGACATCCCAGGATCAGGGTACAAAGATTAAATAAGGCTTTATCCTTCCTTTTGGGAAAAGCACTCTGTGTTTTTGTTTGGAAAGAGGGGACAGGGGTTTCCTTTGCTGCCTTTCTTTTTGGAGGAGGAGTTGGAATATTACTGGCTAAAGTTTTTCAGCTTACTGCTTTCAATGACAAATGCCAATGATTCTACCTTAAAATACAAAGTGCTCAGTGAACAAACAAAAAAAATTAAATCAGAAGGGAACCATGTACTGCAATAAGCCCCCTGCTGTGGTGAAGGGGATCATGGAATACAGGCCTGCCACCGCAAGTGTGCAAGCAAGTAGAAACACTCACAGGAGAGCCGACAAGATTGTCACCATTAGCAAGTGAAAATATTCTTTATACAGCCAATGCCAAACTATGAGACCACAAGGCTACTTCACAAAACAAGTAGTCAAATAAAAACAAAGCTACAATAAAAAGAGCACGCAAACACTGCAAATTGTGGAAAACTATTTTAATAGTCAGATTTTGCCTGAGGGTCTGGGTACAGACCATAGGTGAGGAGTGATCACAGTACTACAGTCTAACAACTTGCTGCCCGAGCCTTTGCATTCCACTGGGACACCCACAAAAAACACCACCTTGAGACAGCTCCATAATTGGAATTGGTACAGTGACTATCATATGTTGGATATTTTTTTAATATGTGAATGCGATTCATTTCAAAGCAAGCAAGCCACTGTCTCCAGTACTGTACGGGAGTTGCTGCCTGGTACTTTAGTTAAACAAGAATTGGTCACAAATTCCTGTTACCAGTCTGAATGCAATATTCCGATTGAGATGGGGCAGGGGGAAGAGAGTTGCTTTCGAATTGCACATAGCAATGGAGGATGTTATAGCATCATTATCTGTAACAGGAACTAGAAATTACTAATCATGAAAGCCAAACTAGCATAAAACGCTCTGGGTATTTTTTTCTTTTTACCTTCTGAACAGTTCTAACCCACCAGTTTTGCTTGCACTTCTTGTTAGGTACCTTTTGCACTATGACCTTCTAGACATGACTTATGCACACGTAGTGGCAACTTTACACTTAACTTTACAAACATAAACCTTAACTCTGCATAAATGTATATTAGTCAAGGAAGCAATAATTTCCAAAATCCATAAACAACTGTCATTGTAACTTCCATGGTGAACCTAACTGTGTATTTTATAAGGTAGTTTAACATAGTGGTTTAACAAGACAAACTGGACTCAACCAAACATGAGTGAGTCACATTTCCCATGACAATACTTCTACTTTACTGCACACACAGCAACGTCAGAGATTGGAAATGCTGTTACAGGAGTGCAATAAGATGCATGTCAAAATTTCCACAGAAGTAGAATAGCGCACTCTTATTAAGAGCACTGCATTTATTTAATTTATTTTCTTCACTCTTAGCATTTATTGCTGCTCATAGCAGTTTGGGGTGGGGGTGAGTTATGGTACACAAATTTAACTACAACAATTTGCCTTTCCCACACTAAGTTGCAAAGAGTGGAAAAGAAACAATGTAAAGCTCTGGGAACGGCTTCTTTCACGTCCACTTTAAGGACACGCAAGAACTTATGTCTACACACCAGGTAACTTAAGAGTTGCCTCAGCCCCTGCACACCAAACTAGGTGTGTTCACTACTACTTATTCATCCTGCCTATACAGAAGTCCCACTGTTTTCTGAAGGGAAAGGGCTTTCTACACAAAAGACAGTCTATTTATTTTCATATCCTTTCAACTACTGTGTGGAAGCTTACCTCTCTTTTACTGAAAGAGAAACTATCCCAAGTGATTCCACAATTACCACTGGATAAAACAACACAAACATGAGAGGTTTCTGTTAGTTGCTTCCTGTGGGGCCTTGCTGCTCTGTCCACAACATAACTGAAGACATGAAACGTGGTTTCGCTGAGGTCACACTGGAATTAACTGACAAATCTGCAATTCCCAAAAATGCGAACTCTCAGGATAGTTCTGGATTAAGTAAGAGCAGCTGTATAGTTATCTTTATAGAGAAGTAGAGTTGGCAGTGATTAGAGAATCTGTGTCAAGAAAAGGGAACAAACTCCTCTACAAATGCAACTTACAGTTAGCTAGAAGAACTATTTTTATATCTTAAATACCGTGAAGCCACATCTACAGCCCTTATGTCAACATAGCTGGTGATCCACTTCCACCCTAAAATAGACAGGCAGTACTCCACTTTAATATAATTTAATTTATGTATTTTTAATACTAGGCTTTAAGCTCTAGAGGGAAGGGAGGAGAAACCATACAGACTAAAATATGTAGTACACTGAAATTTATAGCATTTCTATCCTATGTTCAAACAAGCATGTTGCACAGGCTGTAAATAGCTGAACTGCTAATTGTACATACAGTTTGTTTACAGACCACTACTGAAACTACTTTACAGATAAAAAAGTTCTTAATAAGGAGAACCAGGTTGGGCCAATAGTGTTGTAATTTAGATTTAATTTAGATGAAATTTAAATAACTCAGATAAATGCTAATGTTAAAACAGAAAGCTGGTATTTGTTCACAACTGTAAAACATTTTAAGTTAGAGAAATGAAAAACCACCACAAGTTGTGGTTTAGAATGGAGAGCAAGATCATCACTGTTAAAACAGCAGTTTTGGAACTTGGAACATGTGCAAAATAAATCCAAGTACAGCTGTGACTTGAGAAGCATTAGTCTTGATCACAAAAAACCCCACTAAAACACCAAACCAAAAATCAACCCACCAAACAGTTGGAGGAGACTACTCAGAATGAATTTTACAGTGTTGCTTGTATTTCCATACATCGTTTAATTATGAAGGCTCCAAATGCCACCTAACCAAATGCTAACAGCCTCTTGGTCAACTGCAATGAGAAACACTATTTAAAGTGTGAAACAGGATATCCATTGTTGCCACATCCCCTAGAAGCAATTCAGTATCAAAAAAATACTACAGGAGAAAAATATACCACTAATTTTTCATCAGAAATTAGAACTTCTGCGTTCAATGTATTTCAAGATGATTATTTGGTTTAACCTGCCATGATTTATATTCATGTCAGTGCCATTACTGCCAGTGTTATTCTAATACCAGAGGAGTTTACAGGTAAGTTACTTTACTATATAAATGCAATTCTAACAAATAGAAAAAGACCGTAAGTGCCAATATACTCACTCACCTGTTGTTCCAAATGACAGTCTAAAATTAGCAGCCTGCATTGCCACTCAGAGGAACAGTGGATTGACAGGGAAGAAATATTTATCATTCCCTTTGCTTCCTCTGTCCACGGGCTACAAGGTCAAAACAGCACAAGACCCCCTACAAAAGCCATGCAGCAGCCTTCATCTTTGGCAATTAAGGGTTACCTAAATTGTATTTTGTTGAATAATATTTAAAAGGCTTTTCAGACATTAAATCACAAACATTACAGGTATTAGATTCTCCTATCTGCTTTTCTTCTTCTGAGTGTAAAAATAGTCACTCAGAGTCACTTTTTTCCCTGGTTTGTGTATAATTAGCTTCACTGCTTCCTCTGATTGCTTTAATCTCTCCAATATCTTCTACAGGTAGCTCTATCGAAGAGCAGCTGCAACCTTTATTTACCAAGGCAGCTACTGCTGAGACACCACTGATGCAAGGAACGAGCTGGGAAGAGTGAACTGCCAAGGGTCATGCGGAATTCTTCTCCTTAAGAAGTACCTCTGTGCCCTTCTTCTACTGTCACTTTACATCTGTGGCAAACCCAGGTAAGGTACAATAAAGTGTTGCTGTGGTCACTGTCTCTTTCTCAGCAAAGATAAGGAATTAAGAGCAGCTGCTTTTAGTTATTGCTTATTATTTACTTTTCAGAAGATTATTTACTGAACAACACAAAAAATCTTCTTAGAAAAGGACAGAGAGGCAGCAGGACAGTGTTTGAGCTGATGATGTTTCCTTAACACCAAAAAGTTTTGGTTTATTACTCTGGAGTCCCTAAGCCTCTTGTTTGCCGGGAAAGCAAAACGGGATGGGTGTAGACACAGGGAGGATAAAAGTTTTATTTCGAGAGAGAGATATACACATGCATAGAAACTGGTCTGGGAAAACTGTAATGATTTAGGGTTCTGTATTACATGCAACATCGCTACTTAAGAAAAGCAGTCATCCTCCAGACCTATCAGGGCATATGAAAATATACCAGCAAAAATATCTACGCATAAAGCTAATAAATAAGTCTGTTGAAATATTTTTAAGCCCTGACAGGAGCACATTGCCATTTGAGCTACATTTCTAAACTGATAGGCTAACCAGTTCAGAACTTTAAAAATAAGAGACAGAAAAAAAAGTTATAAAGTGTGCATTCAAATATAACTGGCTGTACTGGTTTTAGCTGGGGTAGAGTTAATTTTCTTCAAAGTAGCTGGTATGGGACTATGTTTTGGATTTGTGCTGAAAAAAGTGTTGATAACTCAGGGATGTTTTACTTATTGCTGAACAGTGCTTGCACAGTGTCAAGGCCTTCTCTGTTCCTCACATTGCCCCAGCAGCGAGTAGGCTGGGGATGCACAAGAAGCCGGGAGGGGGCACAGCCGGGACAGCTGACCCCAACTGACCAAAGGGATATTCCATACCATATGACGTCATGCTCAACAGTCAGTACTACGGGAAAGAAGGAAGAAAGGGAAATGTTTGGAGTGATGGCATTTGTCCTCCCAAGTAACTGTTACACATGATAGAGCCTTGCTTTCCTGGGGACAGCTGAACACCTGCATGCTCAATTGGAAGTAGTCAATTAATTCCTCATTTCGTTTTGCTTGCATGTGCAGCTTTTGCTTTACCCATTAAACTGTCTTTACCCTAACCCACTAGTTCCCACACTTTTACCATTCTGATTGACTCCTCCATCCCACTGGGGGGCAGTGAGCAAGCAGCTGGGTGGGGCTGAGCTACCAGCCAGGGTCAAACCACAACACTGTGGTTTAACTGGTCTCTTAAAAAAAGAAAACAACCCCCCCCCACACACACACACTTCAACTCAGCCAGATCTATTATTTTTAATAAAGCTTGGTACTGAAACACTATGCAACAACCTGGTTTTTTACTTACTGTTAGAATGGAATGATTTCTAAGAATTTAAACATCTTATCACTTATTGAAATTGTGGGGTGGGGGTGCTGTGTAATTACACGTATGTTAAAGTGACTTAATGTTTACAGAAAGTAATTTCTTCAGTACAGTAGTAGTAATAAAAATCCCCAAACATCCTGTGTATTTAGAAGCGCTTTTATAAAGTCTTCTTGTAATAAACTTGTACCCCCATGTTACTATGAAACATAATAGATAGCATAAAGTGTCAGCATTTAGTAATGTTGCTCTTCCTTACTCAGTTCACCAGACTACATCTATGAACATTTTAGTTCCCACTGCTGTGCCACCTCCAGCATCGATTCTCTTTACATTGACACCTAATTTGTCATTTTTCTTTGCTCTCCATAGCCTGAACACAAAAGTTTCATTTAAGATGAAGAGTTTTGTATATTGACCTACTCACTCATTAAGGCACTTGAAAAGAGTAAGTCAATTGCTTGCAACTGTGCGTCTGAACACAGATCGATCCAACATGCCTGAGTGAACAATGTATATGTTATCATAATCAAGTGCAGAGTAATATGTCTAGGAAGAAGGGTCATACCCACAAAGTAGAGTATCCTATTCTCACAAGCAGCGGCTCTAAAAGAGAAGCCAGTATGCAGGGGATAGGCAACTCAGTATAATCTCCTGATGCAATATTACAGGAATCAATGCAGTCTTTCACTGTATCAGGCTCTTCTACACCATAACAGGAACAAACTTGTTTGACGTCATGCGACGTACACAGGAGCAATGCACACATTTTACAGAAAAGTCACAAGATCAGAGAGACCACAGAAGAAAGCTTTTTTTCTTGAGGGCCGCAAGCGTCTTACACCATACATATAGAACAAACAAACAGAATTTCTTAACTGAGAGGACAATTAACCACAGAATTTCCGCAAGGAGAAAATACCATGCACTAGAGCGCTCTCTGATCTGGGAGAAAGGCCTAACATCTGAAAGTGGAAGCCGGACTGCTTAGCACACAAGTTAAATTTCTATTAGCAATAAGCCACTGGAACAAACTACCAGATGTATGTCAGAAGCTGAAGAAACCAGTCTTCAAGACCTGCGGTTTTTCTAGAAAATAAATACAACTAAATTGCAGTTACTGAACTCGGTTAAAGAAAAAAAATTTGAGAAAATGGAAATAACTTATGATATAAAGTGCTTACCATGCAGCAGTATAGTTCCTGCTATGAAAAAAAAAAACAACAGGAAAAGAAAAAACCCAGACACACTAGCCTGAGGAAACGTGCCTCCCACAGCATCTGCCATGGCCTTGGCTGCATCCAGATACACACTCTCTGCCCCTCTCTCTCCTATCAGTGTTAGCAGTACAGTTTTACTATAATACACCCTGGTACCCTGGTTCTCCCAACTGTCTCGCAAAGCATTTGAAGGATAATGGCGAGGAACAGGACACTTGTAAGAATAGCACTGAAACACACCAGATAAACTACTCCTTTTCAAAATTTGTTCAGGCTAAGAAGAAACTGCAATTTGTATGGATTACAGGGCCAGCATACTGCTGATCCTGTGTAAACTGTACCGTAAAGTGAACATATTTTCAAGCTTTTACCTCCTCTAGAAATGCAACTTCCAAAACTAGACTGCCAAAGTAATTCCTGATTATTTAGGATATAATAGATACCTTTATTTAACCTATATATGCAAGGTCTTTTTTCTTCCCTTCTCCAGGCACAAGTACCTTGTGTTAAGCACAGATCAACCTCTGATAAATGCTTCTATCACCATTCAAAATATTGTCTATTCAATCATTAGTAACCAATTCTTCCTAGGTCAAATTAAGTGATATGTTTCTCTTCCTTCAGAAGAGAAACAGCATTTGGATCTGACAGAAGTAGCTGCTACAAATATTTCAAGCTTACCCAGAAGTAAAGTTTGGCTAGAAACTCTATAGAAAGAAAAAAAAAATGGAACAAGGGTAACAGACAGAGCAGAAGAAATGAGGCTACCACTCTACCTTCAAAATTACCAAAAGTTTTACTGAGGGAAAACGAACCAATAATCAATGCTTTTGGCTCAGTCTGACATGAGACATTAATGAGGCATTTCCAAGTTTAAACTAAGTATTAGCTGGACATCAATTAAAAAAAAACAACAAAAAAAATTAGTGGTAAACAGTGATACAGTCACAATAAAGTCTGGAGTTCTCACTATGTGTGTGATCACAGAATTACTTTCCTGGCATCATCTGGCTCAATACAAGGAAGCACAAATCAAACACCATACAGTCAAACTGTTACATTCACTGTCATACAAGAATGCCCCATGCACAGTTTTCAAGGGATCTCACTTCATGTCAAAGTCCCATGATGTATATTAAAGTTAAAGAAACTAATAACTGATGTTTAACTGATCCACAAACCAGGTGTGTCCCCAGCTGCTACGAGTAAAATATTTACTTTCCAACATGTGAGACCTTTGCATGCTGCTGTTGGGAAAAGCAGATTTTGTTCTTCTGTTGACCTGTGGACTTTGAAATGTTTACCTGCTCCTACATGTGGGACATACAGCTGTCTATAGACCATAACAAACAGCTTGTGTTTAAGATAATGTACATCTTCAGATATCTAACCAGAGACTAAATACCTTCTGCTTAATGAACTGACACGCTGGCCAAAAAAAAGAATAAAAGGAGGGGGAAAAGAAAAAAAACCCAACAACCAAACCTAACATTTTTCCAGCAAAACCAAAGTGAGCCTCTTCTCCAGTCGACTAGGGACAATGCGTGAACTTGCTTCATCTTTTCTAATCAAAGAAAGAACTCTTACTTGAATTCTGAAAAAGATCTATTCACTCGCTGATGATACATGGACCATCCAATTGTAGCAGACATTTTTTAAAAAGTAAAGTCATAGCTCCTTAAAAAGGTTAGCATACTAACACAAGTAACTTGAAAATAAAAGTAAATTTGCTAAGAGTGCATTTATACAGAACTAAGGTACAGAGATTGAGGTAGTCGCATATTTATATGATTGCGGGCAGGAACGAATAAAAATGCTCTGGTTTTGAAAGCTTTAGAATACTAATTTTTCCAGCAGCGACAGTAGCTGAACAGGCACCCATATCATTAAACAAAAGCCTTCCCTAATGAAAACACAGTTAGTGTTTTAGTTAGGTAGTACTTTTATGAGGGCTCACAAATACGGTACAGCACAACTGAAGAGTGCAAGTAGTTATGTCAGCAGAACCCACCATGCCCACTGTGCCTGAAAAACCTGGAGACATACCTGATTACTGCTTTTTGCAGCAGAGTTGGTCTGAGCTGTGTTTGAAGAAAGGGAATCAAAAAAGGCTTGGTCAGCTAATGAGTTACCGCAGCTAATTCCATCTTTTGCACCTTCAGTTATAATCTGAAATGGAAAAAGAGTTGCAAGAGATTTTTCATGCTTCCGTTAATCAAATTATGCTGTTTATCATATATAATCATCCTAACATTCATGTCACTAGATGTTAAGACAGTTGCATATACCCTTTTTGAATTCAAATTGAATAGAACCTTTTACAAGAAATTGATGTGAGAATCTGGAGGACTTACTTCCACAACAGATGGAACTGGTTTGCATTATCACAGTGTAACATGTAAGACTGTTGTGGCAGTGGACACCTAACTATGAATTCATTGGGGATTAACAAGGTTGTTAACATTACTGCTTGGAGACTGGGAACTCAATACTCAGAGGATCAGTTTGGGACAGCAAGTTTGGAAAGCCAAAAGCTACTAGACCATGAGTTAGCCGACTGAAGACAGAAAACAAGATTTTTGTGAGCAAGAATCCTCCCCTTACCAGCCCCACCCCCTTTTTTAAAAAAACCAAAACCAAACCAAGCAAAAAACCCAACCAAACAAAAAAGTAACAAAAAACCCCCAAACTGCACAGCACTGGTGAAGGAAGGGAGGCACACACCTTAAGAGGAGGCTGCAGGATTTACAGCTAGAGTTTCACCTAACTGGCAGCCTGCAGACACTGGGCCCTCCAAGAGTGAATTGGATTCCAGTCTTTGCATTGAGACCCCCATTCCACCCCCACCCCCATACCACCAGGCTTTAAAAAATGAGCAGATCAACACACACTGGAGAGACATCAAAGGCCCTCAGGAAGAAGATAAGCTGAGTAGTCCCTGGATTTGGGATCCCATATCCTGAGAGCCCCAGAAACAGGGTTCCATTCCAGTGATTTATGAGCATGTGGCAAATCAGCCACAGCAACATCAACTTGCATTACTCATTTCACTTCCGTATCTGTATATTCAGACAGGAAAACAAAACAATTATCGGATCATAAGACCCCTGAAACCAAAAGCAGACTCAAAATAGCTTCTGTTCGGCAGATCACCAGTATTTACTCTTGAGAACCTCCTGTTGCTTTTCTTGGGAAACCACTAAGAAGCACAGTAGCTTTGGATGGCATGTTTGCACTGGTCTCTAAAGCCAGGTACAGTTGCTACAATAAGATTATATATTCCAAGCTTTAACACCGGAATTTTAATGTTTGAGCATTACAGTCTGATCAGAAGAGCACAGTAGTGCTCTTTTTCAGTAGTGCTACCTTTTCAGTAGTTCTGCTTTCTTAAAGCTGAACAGTGTAATAGTCACTTACCTCAACGTAATCTGTTGGAACAAGTCCTCTCTCACCTTGGCTGTTTTTCCCTTCTAACCAGCCTCCACCAACATCCTAAAAGAAGTAATAATGTAGAAATAGTTTTGCTAGATGGATCTCAGAGCATGCTTTAAACAACTCAGGAGCAAGCACTGTCTTCTTGTCAAATGCAATGTTCGAAACACAGTTGTGACTGTATGACCATGAACAAGCTTGCTTAAATCTGCTGAAGCAGCAGATACTCATTTAAACAGAACACAGACTGTGCTTGTTTCACACAGCTATTGTGGACTTCAGATTTAACAAGCATGGGGGGGGAAAAGGTTTATTTTCAGCACTTTTGATCATTTATTAAACCACAGTCAGTTGTCTGGACACAGACTGCATCAAAACACAGGTACCAGTATGCTATTTCCAAAGCATTAATTTTATTCAACAGATGATAAAGAAACAAGACTTGAGGAATTAAGCTATTGGTAATATCTCTGTAAAATCTCTGCTTCACTGACTGAACGTGCAGAGGTAGGTGATGAGCGGGAGCTATGACCCACAAGAGTATTAAGGATAATCTCAAGGTTAAGAGAGGCACATGCCATGGAAGATCCAGAAACAGTGTCTCTGGTTTACATTTAATTTCAGAAGCAGGTCTCACGCTTTTAGTTTGGAAAGAACTAACACAGTTCAGGTCTGATCTCAGTGGGGCATCCTGTTATTCTTTGGGTTTTTTTTAAACACATATACAACATATACTAAGAAGCCTTTGCAGACCTTTACAGTTACGCAAAGTCAACTGCAGGACAACATTATCTGGAATACGCCAGTTCTGCTTTAAATCAAGCTGTTCCTTGAACACACAGATAGATGTGAAGCTAATTCACAGCTGAAAATTGGAATCACATATGCTAGCAGCATTACTGAATTTCATGCTTTCTCAATTTGCTTTTTAATGGATGTATTTGTTTATTCACAGTTTTGTTCTTTCACTTGGAAGTTTTATGTAATCCTGCACATAAGTAAGGAGAAGTCTGCTTATGAATTTGAGATTTTAAACACTAAAGATCAATCAGTTATTGAAACAGCAAGCTCGTTTGCTTTTTCTTATGTACCTAAAAGCTTACACTCAAGAACACAAAAACAACTAGACACCTCGGATTATAAATTCATCTAGCTTGGTTAAACTGCAAGAGCAATGACATCTTAAAGCAAGAAATCACATTTACACTACTGCACTTAAGAGCAAGCATCAATGGACTTTAATGACTTATGCTATTGCTGTCTAAACTTACCATATCAAAAAAAGTCAAGAGCCTTTGTGGCAGTCTACCCCACAGTTTAATCACAAACAGCATAAAATAAACTTATTTAGTCCTACTTTTGTGAAACAGAATTAAACTGCTGAACTCATTTAAAATGTTACCTCTGTCACAGAATAGCATCCTATCCAAGAGAGTGATGCTTCAATTAAATAACTGCTTCAAATATTTGAAGTCAGTGGAACTAAAAATTATCAGGATCATATGTGACTAGGCTCCTCAAGGAATTAGCTTATTCTGCAGAACCCAGGTTTCCTATGCAGCCAGATAAATAAAACCTGGCATCAAGATGAGGCAGCTTTTGTCTGTATGTGTTTTGAAAGGGAAGCCTACTCACTGAGCTATATTGCTACACAAAAATCAAAAGTGGAATCAACTAACACCGTTTTACTGTGGATAAGAATTATACAGGACAGTAAAAGCACACTCAAATTCAAACTGTATATGCAAATCAAATAGTACTTCTGAGCACTGACAATTAAGAACTCCTTGATATTATTACCACAGTATTTTCACCACACCTTCTCTGTACCTTTTCATAATTAAAGCAATATGGACAAGACATGCAAATTTAGTAACAAATTTTGTGGCAAGTTCTTTGAACAAACTTGGAATGCTGAAGTCATTGATTAAAAAAACCTAAAAAACAAACACCTCAGATTTAAATGCAAGTGGCAAGCACCTGCAAGATTACATACACACAAAATGTGGAACATTAGGCATACAAAAGAGACACATTCATATGTAAAGGGTATCACCGCAATTAGCTCCTTCCTCTGCCTTGGCACTCAACCCTATATAGCGGGGAACAAGACTGAGCAAATTCTTAAGTGTGTAGGCACAAGTTGAAAGGGCCCCTGTCCTCCAAAATCACTCATTGCATTCATTTCCACAAAACTATGAGCAAATTCTTTGTATTTAGTTTATTTGCTACTTCTTCAGGGGTGGATAGCCAGGGCTTTCACCTAGCACCTTTTTTTCTTCCACCTGCTAGAAGTAGGTGCTGAAGCCTTGACTCCGTCTCAGTTTTCTTACCGGGTTCGTAATTACGATAATCTCCCCTTCACTGACGGTCAGCTCGTTGTTTCCAGGCTCAGCAGCAAAATCATACATAACACGAGCCTGCATGTGAAAGAGAATACACCAGTGAGCCTTCCAGCTTACTTACAAGATTTCATGAAGTGTCAGCACAACTCATTCCTAAGTAGCGGAAACACTAGGTGGCAAAAGGCTGGAGGCAACTCTGCTTGTAGGAAGCCAACGTTTTCTATATTTGACCTCCAAACCAAACACTAACACAAATTTTACATGATGAAAGTCTCCTGCAGAGCTTGTTGTTAGATATGATCGTTATTTTCCAGGAGGATTCACAGTTTAAGACTGGCTGTTCTCCGCCATTTACAGAACTATTTGTACAACTTTTTCCAGAGGAAGAAGAAAACGCTCTAACTTCAGCAAACAATCCAATTAACATTTATTCTACAAGATATATTCCAGCTCCAATCTGGGTAAAGAGAACTGTTTCATAGAGCAAACAATTCAGAAAAACAAAAACAAGTTACTGCAGATGTAAGTAACCACTGCTGTACATAAAAAGTAAAATCTAAAATTCTGTTTTAAGACTCTCTTTGTATACAGGATGAACTATGCAAATGCATAAACAAACAGTAAGAGTCGGCCTGTACATATTGGCACAAGGGGAGGAGGAAAAACAAAACCAACCTAATTTAGGTGTTTAGACACACAAAGGCTTTGCTGTGTATGTAGCTGCAGGAGCAGAGTCAGTAAAGAAATGTTATGATTGAAACACTGACAGAGTTGTCTAACATTTAAGGAACAGTCCTGCTTCTCTATAAAAAGAATTGTGACATAGTCTAAGAATATATTTCCAAACATCTTTTCATTGTCTTCTAGATTGTTTTTATTAAATTCCTTTCCAGAGAAAGCTCTTGGGAACTGTAAAGTGACATTTATTTTCTCAAACTGTTGAAATGGATGCAGAAAGAAACCACATCTATTTTCCCCTTGACTCTTAAGATCTAGAATCAAAATTTTAGCTTTCCAGTGTCAAGAGACATTAAATAAACTTTAAACCTGACTGAATAAGACAGCAAAAAGCCCCTTTATCTAAGCTTCTTTCCTTTGAAGTAAAACTCACCACACTAGTAGAACTTATAATAGATAAAAGCCTTATTATTTACACCTCAAGTCTTTGTTACAGGTGCCCCGGAAGAAATTAATACATTATTTTATCTGATTTGCTGTTCTTTGATACTTCAGCATTGGCATCAGAGGGAGAGCTAGACTACAGGTCAGGAAAGCCAAACAGAAAAATTACATATTTTAAGAGACAGTACTAACAGTTACAACAAAAAGCTTTTCTTGTACAACTAAAACACAAGCTATAAACTCACTTTGGGGGTGGGGTGGGGGGGCAGGGAAGGAATCTTGAGTAGCTTGAAGTTTAGGAATCAAGTGATTTCTAACAGTAAAGTTATGAAGATTTGTAGTTGTAATATGAAGGTGTCTAAAAGTGATAATGTAGTCATTGATTTACAGGCCTGCAATCCACAGAAGGGACAACTACGAAGAGAAACATCTCTCTATCATGATAGACCTGCTAAAAGAGCTTTTTAAAATTAAAAAAAAAAAAATCAATACTCAATATAGATTACATCATAGTCCTTATTTCTTCAGCTCGTACAGGATTAAGAGCAGCAGAAAGTTTCTTTCAGGAAACAAGTCAATTTCCCTAGCACACCTTGAAACAGGCAAGACTAGGGTCTCATCTTCAGCATCAACACATATGCTTTAGTTACCTCAGGTCATACAGAAGTGGGCTCTGTTCCTGCAGATTAGAAAACTAAATCCAAGTAAAACAATTTGAAAATGTTGTTACTAATGTCAGACACTGTGTATAGCAATGAGATCCTGGTACTTGGAGGTCAGGGAGAAAAAAAAAAAACCACAACACCAAAACTAATTGTAAAATAATGGTTTCTGTTGAAAGTAAGTTATGTGATTGGGAAAAAAAAAAAATACCAGAAGACACTCACCATCAAGCCTTGACTGTTTCAAAATGGCAGGTTGTTATGATCCCCACCTACATTGTTCTGACATAAAACCAGATAAAACACAACTCCCCTCCCCCACATTTTAATTTCATAAGTATCATGTGGAAATACTTCTGGCTGGTCAAGAGATACTTTCAGTGTAAATAAAAACAGCGCAGAGAAACATGTGTGTTGTAGTTCAACTGACAAAGCTAATTCTGAACCATGTGCACAACAAATCAAACACTTGGTCTTTTCCAGTAGAGAAGCACAACATTGGAAAAAAAACACGCGCCGCAAAGCACGTGAATGCTTTCCTGCATGAAAGCATTTCCCTTAGAATGCAGGCTTTCAGCACTTTCAGATTATGCCGTGCAAACCAAAGATGAATAGATGAAAACTGTTTTCAATAACAACACTGACTGCTTTCCTTCCAGCAGAAAATCAGGCCTCCATGCAAATAAAAGAATAAGCTACCTTACTTTCCTTAACAAGTAAATTGGAGAGAAGAAACATACCTTCTGAAGTACAAGAACATTTTAAGCAGGGGTATAAAAAGTGCCACCCTCCACACCTCTCCCCTAAGCAGCAGTAGATGAAGGTGTTCAAAACGTCCTTTTTACAGCAGGTTACCAATACTTATCCAGTTCCTGCAAGCCGATTTAACAAAGCTCAGATGCTAGGCATCTGAACTGTGGGGAAAACAGCTGTCTTAACCAGGTAGCCTTCTTAGGCTTCTTCAAGCAGCACACGACAGTATTAAGTTCTTGCTTTTAGTCACAGGAATAAAGAGAGTTCAGCAGGACAATGGCAGATTTTACTAGGCTTCAGGAAAACAGGCAAAACATCCCACGGTAATGACCAGGCTGGAAAGGTAAGAGATATTTGTGTCTAATAAGAGGCCAGATGCAAATACTCAGTTTTCCAGATGTAGCAAGAAAATAAGTTACTCAGAAAAATCTGGAGGTATTCAGCTCGTAGGGAAAGACAGACCGAGAAAGATACACAGTCATTGTGACAAAGTCTATCCCTTCACCTGCTCTGGACTCCTGTTTCAGAAGTTGTTAAAAAAAAAAAGTAGAAGGAAAAAATACAAACAAACCCAATAATTTTTGCCTTACCGCAGTTTGAGAAATTGAAAAGAAAAAAAATTCACCATACTACAGAAATGGATTCTTACAGAACATTAGGCATTCGAAGTACATCTGTAACCTGATCCATATATTGACGTCTCAAATACATTCCCCAGATTTTTTTGCTGGTACTCTCCGCTTCACTTGCGTTTCTGGACTCAAGTAACTAGTTTGGGAATTAAGCCCCTGAGAACTCCTGGCCAATAAGTTTTAAAACTACCCTCTGACTCTTAAGATTTAATGGGAAAGCATACACTCAACCAATATCAAAGTAAGTGAAACTAAGTGACTAAATGTTTTCCCTGAGTTTAATAACTGTATTGTTAACAAGGAAAAACTCTCCCTCTAGCATTTCCTTGGGCAGAGACATCAGCCCCAATCCCATTTAAATTTTTGACAAATCAGTCCCAAAACACTATAAAAAGGGAAATGGTTTGGTTTTGCAATAAACTTTTTCCTACTTACTGGCCACAAGTATAATATCCAAGTAGTAGTTATGGCTTAGAGTCAGATCCTTGCCAGTTATGCAAAATAGCACATGGGCATGGAAAGAAAAAAAACATTTATCCAGAAAAGGATTTCAGCTCCTGCGCACTGGAATACATGCATAGAATACTAGGTCTAAGCTTATGGACATTCTGAATATTTAGAAAATTTGTGATCTTTGGAATTTGTCAGAGATTCCAAAGATCACAGAATGAACACCATCAAGGCAACTTCTTTGAAACACAGGCTTTAAAAAACCCCAAGACTTGTTCCAATAACTGTTGTGCTTCATATTTACTTCTGATCGTACGTAAAAGGATCAAACAATCCAAGAACTACAGGAACTTCAGAAATTCAAACATCTGTTTTATTAGTGCAAAAAAGGCCATTGCTTCCTTTACAGATTACTGCAAATCCACAAAACAAGTAAGAATTGCTAATCAATCTGTTAGCTAGAGGAAAATTTGTTTCTTTTACTGGCTGCACTTGTTTCTCCTCCACAAGATAAAACTGGTTCTTGACAGTGAAGTTTTTCTGTCACATCCTTTGAGAAAAAGAACTACCAACCCAAAAAGTTTAAATAGATTTCACTGACTAAAACGCAGACCTGGTCACTGTACTGTACACCTACTGCCTCCCTTTGCTCAGGTGGCAGTGGAGCTTCCCACACCTCCACTGGAGTTTGTATCATACCCTGACGTTCATCTCATGCTCCCTCTTGTGAGGAGAGGCTCACATGGATTAAGCAGAACCCTGGCATAACACATGCCAAGGAGGAAAGGGCTCTCTGATCCCCAGCATCTCTGCAGCTTTGGGATATATTGCAGTTTCTCTGGAACGAGAGGGAGCTGGCAGTTTTCTCTACAAGTTGAGGACAGGGGGAAACCAGTGAGAATTCCTCCATATTAAACAAAATGGAGCTTTTCAGCAGTAGGGATATAGATGTTCAGATTGTATTAAGGAGAAGAAAACAGAAAGGAAAGCAGTAAATCTCAGCGTTACATCAGCATCCTTATGAGCTTGTTCTACTTGCTGTAGGAGTCAACACGTCCAGACTGTGGTTTCCCATTCTACAGATTTACTGACTTATTACAGAGTGAAGCCTCTCCAACTTCTAGAAGTCCTAAGTATTGCCATCAACTACTATTACTGTCTGTTTAGAATGATAACAGTAAGAGTGCCTAAGCATATTAGAATACTAAAGAGTCTTTGCATTGAAAAACAGTACCTAGATTAACAAAAGTATAATTGCTCTGCAGATCTGGAGCAGACTTAGCCTTTCTCCATCACTTACTTCTGCCTGAGTTGAATACCTCCCTCCTCTTCCCAAAATATTAAAAAGCAAGAGGAAAAAAAAACCGACCACAAACATTTGCCAATTTATTTCTGCAAGCAGGCATAAGACTATGAAACTATAATTGTCAGTGTGTCAAGACTCTTAGCATAAATTAAGTGGGAAGGAAGTTGGCTAGCAAAAATAATTCAATAAAATTCCAGTGAAGGATAACATTATCACCACACTAAGCTACTAGAATATTATCCAAGATCTCTGCAGACATCTTGATGGACTGGCTCTTACGTATTTTCCCCAGAATCTTGAAAGAGGTGATAAAGCAACAGAAGCACCTATTTCTCGTACGAATAAGCCTTCTAAGATGTTTCACTCAAGGGACAATAGGATCAGACAGAAGAGCAACTTATCCCCAGGTCTGACAATCCTGGTGTGCACAGGCATACGCTTGCCTGCGTGACAGCCCACCTGCAGGAAGCCAGCTCTTTCATGGAGAAGCAGGACAACAAAAACTACTGTGCATTCCTCACTAGCCATGAGCATCCACACTAACAGCTAATGCACATCAGTTGTGCCTGCAGCAGCTTTTACAACTTCCCTGTCTAAACCTCTAAGAATGGTTATGACCCACATAGAGCAGAACCGCTGTTACAATGGAAGTATGCTTTCTAGCAGTAAAATTGGAGAAGCCGCTAAAAAATTGGACATACCTTTGAAAATTATTTCCCTACAGACAGGCCTTCATTGTATTAGAAAGAGCTCTTGAGTTATGCCATAGATTCATCTGTTTCAACCATGTGTTAAAGTCTAGGAAACTTGTACCACAACTGCTGCTCTTGGACAGCTGGCAGTGGCAGATAGTCTGAAGGAAATATCCATAAAAGGTTCATAGCATGAAATTCCCATAAACGCACACCTTCCTTTTATAGTAGTTAGTGCTTCAGCAGTTCAGTGCTTCAGCCATCCAGTGAGTGATCTTTTCAAGGGACAGGGATTCACAGGATTAATTTGCTTCATGCCACTGTCTCAGGAGGGTAACTGCTGTATCACAGCAGCAAGGATGGCAACACTTGCCAGGTTCATGCTTTGCCTCCAGTCTCCTGTCCTACTGTTGATGGCAGCAGTTCCCAGATTCACAGAAAGAGGACCAAATCCCATATTTCTGTTTTGGAACTAAATAGATCAGATAAATCTTTTCAAAGAAACCTGCATCCCATTAGAGAAGCAGAAACCATAATTTGCAAAGCCTGGTAAAATGTCCTTTTTTAAAAAAACAAAAAGTTAGTAATTAGCATCAGCTTTTCTGGGGGGAAGAGGGGTTTGAGCTAGGACCCTTCTTCACAAGCCAAGTCCTTAAATTTTAAATAGCCTTGACAGTAAGCAGACTCAAACTTTTCTTCTAGGACAGCAGCTTAAGCTTTTAGCTGGAATGAAAAACAAAGGGCTTCTGGTCACCTCAAGTAACATTTCTGTTATGAATAAACTTCAGAGAGGTTTGCTACAAAAACTGCATCAGTTAGTACAAATATTCTTCAGTAGGTCTAGTAAGCATAAGCCTTTGAAACCAGCTGCTTGTGAAACACTCATAAGCAATGATGATCACACCTGGAAGCACAGAACAGTAAAATGCATTTGTCTTTGAATCATAGAATCATTTAATCTTCCCTGACTTGGTTTTATTCATTCTGTACTACAAGCTTTTTGGATGTGGGTCTGGTGTTTTTTTGGTGGTTTTTTTTTTTTTTTTACATTTTTTGGGGGAGGTTTTCTGGTTGGGATTTTTTTCTGTGTGTGTGTCCATGTGTCCCAAATTGTTTCTAAAAACAATTGGTGGGAAAAGCAAAGTATTCATTCTAAAGAGCAGTTCCTAAGAGAACAAAATAGGAATAGCATTCCTGGGATACAGGCTGGGATGCCAGGATTAGAGAAATTGAGGAAGCAGAAGGAAAAGAATACATACAAAACCCTAGCTGCAAATAAATCTGTTCAGAAACTGGCAGTATCTTTTGTTTACATCCAAAAGAATTCAAAATGAAGCATTTAATCTAAAAAGTGGCAATACTCTGCAACCAAGAGACAATTAACCTGAGATGACTTTTGCATTTTCTGTTCTGTGCTGTTTGATCTTTCACAGCAATTTGCCCTATGATTACTGTCTAATATTGTCTTTGAGGTAGTTTACTACTTGGAACAACTGCAAGACATCCAACTTGTTATCAACTGAAGAGTCAGCATTAAACCCCTAGCTGTCGTCACCATGTCAGTGAAGCTACAGAGATGAGGCAGGGTAGGCAAGGCTCTGAATGACAGTTTAACCATTGTTTCATTTCACCATTTGCAGACTACTTAGGTCACCATGTTTTAGTCGATGTATCTTTGGAAAAAGAAAAACAACCTCACCAAAGCAAAACTCTGAACAAGTCAAAACACACACTAACTTCCACCATTGATATTAACTAAGGGTACTGGGAAAAGCTGCAGAATTAAAACTAGTGTCCAAAGAGCTTGGAAAACCAGGAAGAAAAATACTTCAGAAACATAGGCAGGAGCTGCCCCTGCCCACCCCCAACCCCTTCCCATCTCAGAGTACACTACCTTTCTTCTAACAGTGGCTATCATTTAGATACACTTAACTTTCCCCCAGTCTTTAACCTGAAACCCAAGCTCACCCAAAAGCCAGAGGTTTTCACTGCAGCAGCTGCAACATCTGAGGCTACGATTTGACAAAATTGCCTCTTCATTTTAGTCCCTCTATCACAACTGTACCAGACTGCTAGGCAAAGCATACATTTGGACAGTCTATGCAGAAATATCAAGCAGCTCTTCAAGTGCCTATGCCTCTCGGCCTGGAAAGGCAGGTACCTTCTGTCCTGTCTGCAGTAAAGAAATCTCTGCACATGTTCCCCTCACAAGCATTCCTAAGAGCAAACAAAAAACTGGAGATAGAAGCATAAGAGGACACTAGCGACACTGAGACTTGCTCCTACAGAAATGTTACCTTAGGAATCCAAGGGATTCTACATTATTCTAGACAAAGCCAGTTAAATTGATAAAGTTTTATTACAAAGACCACCACAATGCTTATCTTTTTAACTAACACAGACCAAATAGAGAAAATGTATATTGCTTGTAGAGTGCTAGGCATCACTTTTCTTGTGTATGTGCTCAACAACATCTGCCTAAGGAAAAAGCCTACTAGCCTGAAGAAGGTGAACCATCCCTTCAAGTTGATTTTATACTAGGATTTTATTAAACAACAAGTAAAAATTAAAATTTACTTGTTTAATGAAAACCTCCACTTAGTATTACATTTCCTTCCTAACACAATTGGTTTTTGCTTTCAGCAACATCAGAATCTATTTACTGCACTGGTCCAAGTGCCCAGAGTTCTCCACATTTTTCTTTCTGGATACCAACATATTCTGGGTCGCCAAATAGACTGGGGACTAAACAATTTCAAATTTGAGAATATTACTTCCAGTAATATCCAAAAAGTTAAAATTCAATAAAGAACTCCACTTCTGGACTAACAGAGATCACAATATCCAGGTATCATTACTCTGAGTTCCCTCACCAGCTGTAACTTCTGAATCCTCACGTTACTCTACAAATTCACATTAAAAATATGCCTTGTGACCTGCTGGCTCACTTTCTTCTGAGCAATTTTTCAACTCTAAAATAAGGTAAATAGCTTGCAGCTAGTCATTTGAAGTCAACATCACTGCCAATAAGCACATTAAAAGCAAATTAAATACAGATTTAAAAAAGCTAAGAAACAAGGACTTGCATCACTTCTTCCTGCTAATAAAACATGCTTGCAGACAGAGGAGACTCAGAACAGGGAGCTCGTCTTCGGCCTCAGAAGCTGCATGTGCCTACAATACTTCAGGCATTAAGTATTCATACTGGATTAAAATGCCTACCTCATATTGCAAAAAAAATGGTTAAAGCAGCATGAAGAGTTTCCAAAAAGCATAGAACACAAAATGTGAAGCGTTTATAGGGTAGGGGACAGTAATGAAATACTTGATTCCCACCAATATGCATGTGGCTTAAACCACTGGCACTTTTAGAATTAGAATAAAGGAGTAATAAGCTTATCCTGAAAGCATTTCTGTATGATTTTCTGTAAGAAAGAAGTGACCAGGCAAGTTTTCAATTGTTAAAGACACTTGGAAATGTTTTCTCTAGTAAGAAAGTCAATAAATTACTAGCCTCTTCAGCAACCCAGGCTCTCCTCAGTGAGGGCAGAAGAGCTCTTCAGATCTACCATGCAGGACTTCCCTGACCAAAAAACGATTTTCAGCAAGACAGTGAAGACGACCCGAACTCTGTTCAGGCTAGTCCAGCTCATTTTTGGTTACATATCTTATTTTTGATTTACAGAACATGAGCTCCTTTATAGATGTCTACCTCTAAGCAAACATCAGCACACCCCAAAGCCCACTGAAACACACTGCTGGCCAGAATGACAGGCAGCACAAACACTAAGAACTTGCATTCAAGTGAATTCCTACACATTGGGAGGTCCCTTGTTCAGCTCAAGCATCTAGGACTGAAAGTTATTGATGTAGTATGAGGACTAAGACGGTTGTAAGACTAGGATCTCTTAAAAGTGTTAGAACGTAACAGATCTTAAAATCTTAACTTATTAAAACAAACTATAGCTTCTTTCCATGCAGTTACAAAATCAGGTGGGTAGATAACCACTGTCACAGAGCATGAAAAAAGGCAAAGAGAAACTGCAACATTTTCCACGTTCGCAACAGTGCTTACGATTTTAAAGTCTGTGGATTATCTATAAGCAGCTCAGTAGTTTTAAAAAGCAGCATTCAAATTCTGATACTTTCAGAAGAACTATCATGCACTATTAAAAGAGGTGCTTAGTTGCCTTTTGTGGTGTTCATACAGACTTATTTACGGGGCACTGTCAAATCAAATAACAGAATCCCCATGCACCCAAGCAATAGAGAAACAAGGGAAATTCAGTTGCAGAAACACATGCAAGACGCCCATGTCATTTAGAGATGTTTCCAAATACTGATTCAGATACTCCTATGAATCACATCTGAGCTTTCAGTTGGGTTAAGCACCTGAAGTTTTTTTAAAAAAAACTTATAAGCCAGTTACTAGTTATTAACGATGTAATGCAAAACCTTTAACTGTGAGCGAGGAGCTCCAAGGATATCAGAAGACCTTTTTCAGAATCTATTTACTGCGCTGGTCCAAGTGCCCAGAGTTCTCCACATTTTTCTTTCTGGATACCAACATATTCTGGGTCGCCAAATAGACTGGGGACTAAACAATTTCAAATTTGAGAATATTACTTCCAGTCACACAGGACATACAACTGCAGCAAGTACAGCACGGGTTTGTATTTACGGATGTTAGGCAGGATGCATTTATCTCAAGCGTGATTAAAATCTCTGCCTAGATTAATCATTACTGTGTCTCTGAAATCAAACCACCACACTTGCAACTGTTTGCTGAATCAATATTTAACTGTGTTTCACAAGTCTGCAGTGCCAAGTTCCCTGATGTTTGCCTGAAACTTAAGGGTGATCAGTATGGTACCCTCGCAGTCCGGTCCCCAAAGAACAAAGCTGGTAGGAGGTGAAGGTTTCAGAAAAAGCCTGCAGCATTCACCAGAAAAATTGCCACATTATGACCTACTCATTAAGACGGCTTGTAGTCACACAATAGTGCTGCCTCTAGGAGAGTAGAGATTAGAAAAAACAGTAATTATCCCAATAATTGGAGAGGCACAAATTTTGCTAAGGTTATCTAATGAACTTCAAGCCTTTTCAGACTCGCCACACTATTACACGTTGTGCATTTCCATGTACCAGCTGCGCTGGCCAGTCTAGAAGCAAATGAAGAACTAGCAAAGCAAACTATCTGCTACTTCAAATAAAACTTGACCTGTAGAATACAGAATTAAATAATTGCACTACTTTGAAGTCCCAAATACTGGTAATATTAATAAGGAAACAAGTGCTCAATAGCATACTAACTGAAGGCAGCTGGGATGGAATCTGAAATGCAGCAGAACAGAACCTCATTGTGGAATTCTGCTAAATTCTCTGTTACTTGAGTAACCAACAATCAACACGCTAATATTCTGGGATATTAGTTTTTAGAAACATTACTTTATGAAAGCCCAATAACTGAACCACTTCTAGGTTTACTTTTATTTTATGAAGACAAGTGAGGAAACTGTTACATCAACATAACCATTTTACCATTTTATCAGATGAAGCTTCTTTACTCTAGAAATGGACAAAGTTCAGGTTTTATGTGTTCTAATGTGCCCAAGCCCACAGCTCTTCGAGGCTTTCCTGCTGGCAGTGTAGAAAAGTAAAAGACACTGTAAAATTACAAACTGGGCACTTTAAATGGCAGCTCAAATAAGCAAAGCTCAGTCAATAGACCTGGCCAGAGAAGATCCAGCACTTGGACCGGACATTAGTCACCTGCAATTTAATGCAATGTGCAACCTAGCAGTTACTTAACTAGCAGTTAAAACAAAAAAAACAAAATCACCACCCAACCAAAAAAAAAAATCCAGAAGCATTAAAAAAGATAAAATGAATGACAGAACTGGATTAAGTCAATACAATGTTTAAAGTTTCTCCTTTATAAATCTCCATCTTCCATTACCTAGGAACTTATTTAAATTGGACACTGCACAAACTTTTGTTGTACCAGCAGCCTTCACAGTGACAGAAAGCATCAAAGAAGTCAGAAAAGAAAGCTTGAACTGCTGCTTCCTTACAAATTACTAGAAGATTTGGCAGCTTGACAGAACGTGACAGAGCTGTTAATATAAAAGTTACAATTCAACAACCATATACAGACTTCCAAGAATATGGTCTAGTTATTTGCAGCAGGGAAGATGCTTGATTTTGTATTCCATAAGCAACCATCTTCAGAAGACAAATACAGGGCTGTTAAGGGAGGAAATTACAGTACTGCTTAAAAAACTGTGTTGTAACTAGGTAAGCACTAAGGACATTATCATACATTACTGCAATATTCAATTACTTACTTAAATCTTCTCCTCCTCCTCCTCCTCCTCCCCCCCGACCCCCTACAAAGAATTAATGCAGCAGGGGAAATAGAACAATTGAACTTAATTCTCAAATCTGATGAAGTTGTAGGACAAAATGAAGTGCCTCATCAGTCATGGCCTTACTGCTGCAGAAAGACGAATTGTATAGGCTCTCCAGGGAATCCCAGGATTTAAATCAGAACTAACAAGAACAATAAATGTAACAGCCTTATATCAATTGTCTTTCTGGAAAGCACCCATATAATCATAAAAAAAATCCTCATACAGAAGACGGAACCAGTTTAAAGCTATCCTAAAAGAAATTTTGTACCAGTTACTGAAAGTTAGCCATTTTGTTGTATAAGACAGGAAAAAAAACACTTTGCTTGAATTCAACTAGAATTAAGAGGACAACTTATTTTTGCTCTGAACAACGAGCACTGCAGTCTTAGAAGGCTGGGAAAAGCAAAGCAAGTCCAAAACCTACTGTGTACAAACAGAGATACCATATGAATACACAAAATAAAAGTACAACAGTTCCCTTGCCAAGGAGGAGCAGATGGCAACTCAGAGCAGAAGTCAGTAACAAAACTATAAGTCATAAGAAAATGCCCATCAACCAGTTGTACCCCAGTCCCATTTTTTACAGGAGTGGGACTGAATGATTTCACCTGGGCAAGTCCGATTTGCAGAAACCCCAGGTCAGGCATGGCTGCCCACCCCAGAAGCAGCTGTTTTGCTTGGACTCCCAAGGGACCTCCCTCAAGCTGCACTGCCTACCTTCCTACCACCCCCTCCTCCTTCCAGCCACCTATTTTGCACATTGGAAACCCCTCCTGTACAGTGGTTTCCTTTAAGGGGCAGGGCCCAGGGGAAGAGCTGCTCTAAAATACAAGAGGAAATTAGAGGTTTTACCAACAGAAAATACCATTCACACACACAGCATCGCTGGCTTGATTTTACCCAGCACATTTACTATGAGCACGCACCCTCTTATTAGCAGTGCCCAGGACGGCTCACGTGCCCTTCATACCAGGCCACGTCCCGAATGTCCCCTCGCAACTACGCAACAGCTGGATCAGCCTGCGTAAGGGCAGCTCCCTACAAGAAGAGCTGCCTCTTGTGCCCTTCCCTTCTTACTGTGGGTCTCACAGAGGACTATCTGCCAAAGATAAATGATTCTGGTCTTAATTGCCTCCCCCCCCCTTTTCTTTTTTGACGGAGGGTTCTTGCTCATATGAAGCCTAAAGAGAAAGACTGCTTTGGAAAAAAAATAATAAGGCTCAGAGCTTAAATGAAATATTCCAGTAAGCAATAGGCATGTATTTTTTCTTCAGTGGGACTTTAGTTTTGCTTATCGGGCTACTACAAGACTGCTTTGTTTTTTTAACTTTTTGTTACTTGGAAACTCCTTTCCCAACATAAATCGCTGAGAAAGCGGGAATACAACTGAAGAAAGTTAAAGAACAAGCTCTGATTTTTGCCCCCTCGGAGAACTTTAAGTGAATTTGAATGACCTTGTAATTGTGAAACGTGCTTTGAAATAGAAGAGGTTTAGCTTTAAATGGTGAACACTGCAATAGTTATCTACTTTAAGTAATTCCAGATATCTAAATGTTGATCTGTCCTACTGCAGTGCTGGCTGAAACAAATCACTCCCACTGTTTTACAGTCTCTATTACCTGCTTTTGTAATGTTTTGCAAGACTGCTTCCAGCATCATCAATGTTGCAATTGCTTGTAAAGGTAATATTGAAGGGAACTTGTATATTTAAAACAGCAAGGTTCTCATATAATTTTCTCTATGTAATTTCTGGAATCACTGAAATTTGCCAGATGTCCTAATCAAATAAGGAGGTTTTTATAAACAGAAGAATGTGTGGATATTCAATATTTAAGGAGCTTTTTGAAGACCTGAAAATCAGAGGTTCTAAAAAAGGAAGATAATTCACTGAAAAAAATTGAGTAAAATAACCTTTATTAAAAAGCCACAGTTAACTGTAAAGACTTCTTGCTGAAATAATAACAATACATGGAAAAATTCTACCAGAATGAATATCTAAATTGCTGAGTCTGTAAACCAGATGAAGCTTATGGACATCTGATACCAGACTTCCTTCTCTTTAGCTACTGTAATCATGTTTTTAAATGATGACCTCTGGTAATGAGTCGCTGATGACTCAATGCCCAGGTGCTTAAAATAACTTTGAAAAACTGAGTCAGAGGAATCATTACCCAAGCATAGCATCCAACATGATTAGATGGACCAAAAATGCCTTGAACAACATTTCCATGTTTTAGAAGTATTGCTAAGCTGTATCTTCATTTAAGAACAGAATATTCAGTCTAAGCTTTCATCTCAAGGGACTTCTTTCCACAAAAACAAGCCCAGTCCTACAAAGAGAACCAGATACAAATGAGTTCTTAAAGCAGGCAAACCACTGAACAATCAAGAACATAATGGTAGGATACAGGTGCCCCTAGTGTTACAAAATAAAATTTGCTGCTATTGACACTAAGAGGGGCCTAATCTCCTGAAGCTTATCAACACCTGCCTTGTGAAATGCCTCACTTGTGAAAGTAACGTCACCAACTTCAACAGTGTTACTCCTGTAAATTAGAGTTTATCGGCTTCTAGTTGCGACCTCTAAATTAAAACCCTCATTGCACATTAGCAGCACAGGTTCCAGAAGAACCATCTTGACTATGAGCACGCACGTAACCTATCAACTTCTCTTAATATCATCACCTCCTTCTGAAATTAGGACTTCGCAAATGCCAAACATCAGCCTTTCAAGAGGAGGACTTACCTACATTTTAAAATAATAACAAACTCTAAAAATAGACTGAGGTAGGGAGCACATTATTTAAAAGCCAGCATATCACTTCCTGACATTTCTAGCTCTCCCTATTCAACAAAACTCAAAAACAAAAGAAAGGGCATGAGTAAAGCTGGGACTTGGCAAACCCTAGTGGGGAAAGAAAAGGAAAGGCCAAAGAAGTCAAGGAGGAACAAATAAAAGAATGGGAATCTCATCTGTGGCTTTTGCAAGCAAGTATCACAGAAACATATTTACAATATTGCATTTTCTTTGTGATTGAGTTTTGAAAATTTTTTAAGCTTTATTCTTTTAGGCTCAGGCACTTTTTACCTTCTTTTGTAATGCACGGTTAAAAATAAGGAATTAGTAAGCTCAGCTCTGTTTCTGAAGGACGCATCCAAAATAAAGTATCTAGCTTAATGCATCAGTTCTTAAACATGGATATGAAATTGCCTACCTCTGAAGTCAGGACCAGTTAAATTACACTAAACCTTTGGAAGTTAGCATCTCCTAAACAATCCTTCTTTTGTTTGCTTTGATTTGTTTTTTCACTTGCTTCAGTTTTCAGCGCATGTGACCTTGAGCAAGCCTTCAGGGAATAATGAAATCCACTGCCAAGTTACAGTAAGGATCTAGCCAACCGAAGAACTGCCACCAGAAGTCTCAGATCCTCCATTTCCCATTTATATTTCCACCCTTCTCCATAAAAGTCTCTCCCTCCCTACTCTGTCACCCCACCCAACCTTTCACATGAGCTCTGAGCAAACTTTCAGCTGCTATACCTCCCTAGGACTGGAGAAGGTGGCCCTGCTGTTTCCGTTCAGTTAATCTTTTTCTATGTCAGCAACTTACAGTAGCTCAAAGGGTGCCTGGCAAGTGTTGGAGTCAACTCCTGGGACGTACAGACAGCACAGGATGAGGAGCAAATAAGGAGAAGGAGCAATGGTGACTGCTAGCTCAGCTCACAGCATGAAACACAGTCTCCTCAGCCTTCAGAGTACTTAGGGCCTACAGCCACCCCCAACCAGTTTCAAAGACTCCCTACCAAGTTGCCAGTTAACAAATATGCTAGGAAAGTATCGCTAAAGGTCTTTTTGCACAAAAATATTAGTCCTTCCCCCTAAAAGCTTTTATTATTTCAGTAAGAAACCCGGTGAGTTTGAATGGTACAGGGAAGAGCCAGCAGGTTACACAAGCGTAGTCCACGTCTTCACACTGGAAAACTCTAGGAACTTAATTGCTGTGGTTTATCGCAGTGGGAGGCAAGAAAACTGGCCAGGGTTTACAAGTTAGCTGTGGAAGAAATCCCTAATTTCCTCCGACCCCCCAGGAAACCTAACACTTTGATACAAGCATTTGTAAATCTCATAGACAAAACGATAAAACTAGAAACAGAAGCTGGACAAATTTAGATTCAAAATAAAGAAGCATCAACAGTAAGAGGGTTGATAGGTTAAAAAAAGGGGGGGAAAAAAAGGCAGACTAGATTTGCCATCACTGAAAGTGATCGGGTAAAATCAAGACCAAATTTTCCCCCAGCCCTCCTTGGGAAGTATATTCTAAACAGGAATTAGTTCTGGAAGTGCTAGCAGCCCGTGCAGCTCAGGCCAGGCCTTACTGTCAGTTGCCCAGACCAGCTATATAGTATTAAAGTTCAAGAAATTCATACTCCAGATGACTAATTATAGTTTAGCGTTGTTACCTTTTTCACATACAATATAAAACCATTTTGCATATTTCCTTTAGAAAAAGGTTATTTTGGAAGAAGGGCAAGCAGGTGAGAAGTTTGTTTACAATTTAAAAAATAAAATTTACTTCCCAAGCTTAATGGTGACCGGTTAGTTGGCCAAGCTCCTAAAAACTGTTTCTTGAGCCAGTTACTCCCTTACACTGTTAAAAAAAGTATCCTTTACTATAGCTGACATTTGCACAAGTTTAACAAATTAAAATCCAGAAAAGGGCAATTTGCAGAGAGACCTATCTCCTGGGTGAAACTCAGAGAAAGTGAAGTAAGCTTCTCTTCAGTAATGCTCTCAGTTACCAGCATACCAAAATAACAACAACAATAAAATATCAAGTCTTTACTGATTATCACTTTCCAATTTTAACCCTCAAGTTAAAGTAAATTACCACAACTTGCAACGTGTAGAATAAAAAAAACTTGCACCGCCTGATTTCAGGCCAGTCCTGGTTAGGAAGTTAGAAATTATACACCCTTCAGAATGAGGCCATGACTCAAAAAAATTATTTCAAGAAAAGCAAGCTAAGAGTTTCCAAGCATATCAATAAAATGGCTTCATGTGTTCAGGACAGAACTCAGGATCTCATGAGGGTACTGCACCTCAAGGCAAGGAGAGAAACAGTAAACTGTTTTAGCACAGTATCTACTTAGCATACAGTGTAATATGTAGTATGTGTGTACACAGAAGTATTTTTTTTTCTTGCTACCTACAATAGTCAGGCTGATCACATATTATTCATACATGCACCCCACAAATCAGTGGAAACCACCAATATTAAAACTGAGTCTATCAACAATACTCTTAAAACCTCAACAGAACATAAATTTCACCATATTAATAGTTCTTAAACTGCTTAAGTGATCTCGAAGCCTAAAACCAACTCCTCTGTGCTTCTGAAAAAGTTTACTAAAACACGAATACCTATCAACTCCTATGGTTAGGGAGAGAGCTACTTATACATTAAACTTGACACAGTCAAGATGCTAAGTTTCTCCAGTACTGAGAAGCACAACACAAATAGCACACTGTATGAGAACCGCCTCAGTAAAGGGAAGTTTTTAAACTGCTGGCCAAGTTTATGGAATCAGGTGACTCAAAGTATTACTTCAAATACCAAAAAAAAAAAAGCCTTTTGTGCATTTTAGACAACTTACAGATGACATTTACTGGTGGTCGTTAACCCACACCTACACAAGCAGAGATGCTTTCACCCACCAATAGTGTACATAAATACTGTTAATTTAGAAAGAGACCAGTTTCAGATAGGATGGGCCAATTTTGACTGCTGCATTAACAGCTGACACTGTTGAAGAACTGAAAAAAATAATTTCACTTCCTGTTTGGTGTTCCCCCCCCCCGCGTGAAATCACACCCCCGTTCCCAGGTCACGCACCCCCAGGGGCTGCGGGCTCCCGCGGGCGAGGCGGCACGCCTGCCCCCTCGGTGCCGGCCGGGGAGGGGGAGAGGCAGCCGAGGCACCCCGTCCCATCCCGTCCCAGGCCGGCAGGGCCGCCCGGCGCCCGAGGCCTTTCCCCCCCCGCCGGTTCGCGGGCCACGGTGGAAGCGGGGCAGCGGCGGCCAGAGCAGCAGCCCTCGGCCTCCCCCCCCGGCCCTGCAGCCGCTCCGGCCGAGCCGGGACGGAAATTAAGCAGAGAACAACTTTCCCTCGCCCCGGAGCTGGCGCTGCCCCGCCGAGCCCTCCGCGCCGCTCGGAGGGGCCGGGCGGCGGCGGCGAGGCCTGAGCGCGGCACGGCGAGAGCGGAGCGGAGCGGGCGGCCCCCTCCTCTCCCCCCTCCCTCCAGTGCACGGCGGCGAGGGGCAGGCCCCGGGGAGGGGACTTGCTCCCCCGACCCCCGAAAGGCAGCCCGTCCTCCGCTGAGAGGGGCTGCTGCCCACCGAGTCCCTCGGCGGGGCCTGCTTGGCGGCCGGGGGGAGTTCGGTGCAGGGGGCGCCGCGGAGCCGCCTCACGACCCCCCGGGGCCGTGCCGGGATCTGCTCACCTTGGTGGCCATGGCAGTGCCGGTGCGGGCTGGGCTGCCGGTCTCCCCTCCCCGCCGCGGCTGCTCGCTCGGTGCGCCCGTCCGTCCGGCCCGCCCGCCCGCCGCCGGTGGGCCGTGCAGGCGGCTCCTCCTCAGCGTCCCTCAGTCACCACCGCCGCTGCCGCCTGGGGGCCGTCGGGCGGCTCAGCAGCGAGCCCCGGCACTGGGCAGGCGGGGGCTGATGTAGCCGCACGGCGGTGCCCCCTCCCCATACGCCCTGCGCGCCCCCGCCCCGGCCGCCCTCTCGCTCGGCTCGGCTCGGCTCGGCACCGCACCGCACGGCACGGCGGTGGCGGGGCTGTTTGTCCCCAGTCTCTCTGTCAGGGCCGGAGGGAGGGACTCGCGGCGCGGCGGGGAGACCCGGGGGAGCCGCCCCAGTCGGTCCCTGGGGTGCGGGTGGGGGCGGACGTACCCCCGTGGCAGCCGGGTTGGGACCGGCCCCCGCCCCGGTTCCCTTCAGCGCCTTCCTTCTGTAGTCGGTGTTTGCCCCCAGGTTCCCCGCTCTGGGGCGGGGTCGCCCCGGCACGGCGGCAGCCGGCGAGAGGGCCCACAGAACGGCGCTATCTGTCCCTGGGTTGCTTTTGAATAGAAATTTCGAAGCGACTGTATAGCAAGGACAGCATTTTTTTCCTCAGCCAGGCTCCCTCTGTAGCTGTTAGGGGGATGCGCGTCCTCCCTGACCTCCCGTTTCAGCCGGGCCTTGGGGTATGGCCGTTATTAACAGCTGAAAATAACACCGAGGAGCTGGTCAGGGTCGGCAGCATTCCTGTCGGGCACTTGACAACCGTCTCATAAAAAGTGACTGTGACCCCACTTGATTTCCAGCCTGCAGGAGAGAGGTGATGGGAGGCTAAAAAGGAGGGGATGGGAAAATCCTGTGGCAGCAATCGCACAAGGTACTGCGCTGTCCGAAATGCGCAACTTCTCGTCTGTATACGTGTAGTGGTTGGCCTGGGTCGGGAGACATTTCCCTTCTGTAAAAGGAAATACATGGAGTAACTATCAGGCCCACGGAGGAGGAAAGTCGTAAGAGGCAGGTAGGCTGTTGGGAAGCTGCATAACTCTTCACATCTGCATTTCCTTGTCCACAGAAATTTCAAGCCTGTCTTCTGCTGTTGGTGTAGCTTATCAGGGACACAGCTTTATTAAAAATGTGTCCAAAGGGGGTTTTTTAGGCTGGAAAAAAACCCTCCTTTTTGGTAGGGCAAGTGAAATAGTTTCTATAGAGAGTGAGGATGAGGAATGAAGAGGAAGCTGGCTGTTCCATCACCACTACTTTTCAAATGGTTGAAGTGATGAATCTGAGAAGTTTTCAAACTCCGTTACGGCAGGTTTTAACTTCTTCAGACTTCAATTACATACAATGTTTCCAACTTTTTATTCTTTACAACAGCAGATTCTAAAGTGGAACCTTTGTGTGTGGCCCACAAATGACCCGTTATGATACCACTTTTAAGTTGAGGTATTGCGTTAAGGATCACTTTTGCCATGTGATTCCTCCCAAACTGGTACTCCATCCACTTTAGTAGCAAAACTCTCTGGGGCCAGTGTCATCCTTGTGCTAAGGGACCCTGTTCTTCCACCTTCTTGCTAAAGATCTTTCCAGTGTTGTATGTTTTCATCTGCTGATCTAGCAACAATTTTTGTTGACCTTGGACCAGCTTTGGTGGAGGTTGTCCCCCCTCCACCTCCATGCTACATAGGAAGGAGTCCAACAAGAGGCAGGCTGAGTCACGGGAAGAAGGACAGGAAAAGGGGCTTCCAAGCTTGGGTAGAAAACAGCCTGTTTACTTCCCACAGGAAATGGGGATTTATCCATAGCTGGAAAGAATGATTGCACACTACAGATACATTTTGTCACTGGCATTTTTAGAGTTGGGAAAGGGGAGCTTCTGGGTAAAAGAGCAGAACTTGCTAATTCTGCTTGGATTTATGCCTCTTTCATAGTACCAGCTGTTAGGATAGCGATCGTAGACAAAAGTAACAAGTACCTTTGTCACAGGTTAAAGGAAGCATAGCCGTGTCCATACCACTAGGAAGGAAAAAGGGGTCTGGGACTGATTTCTGTCCTTGGGGCAAATTAGTGGTAACTCACTCACGTCCATACTGCTTAGGATTAGATCCCAATACAGCAAACTTTTCTGGCCGACAGATAGTTGGCATGGTTTAAAAGGGAGTTAGCTAGGTAGTTAACACTTAAGCGATGCGGATGTTTAAGGATCTTGTGCCCTGGCCATCTGTCCTGTCAGTTGGTGTGGAGAAGGGTTAAGGACCAGTTTTCACAGGTGTAAGGTACAGCAGCAGGCTGTGGGACCATGAAAGGCTGGTATATAATTGAGGAAACCTTAAATCTTACAAAAATGGTAGAGGTGTGAAGTCAAGAGACCCAACATTGTCTTGTTTAGGGATCCCCAACTGATAGCTATGTGAAGCACCCTCTGTCCCTTCACCAGATGCTATGTTTTGATACGTGATTTATAATAAACTTGTGGCTTTTGTATAAGCTTGAGTCTGTGTCATTCTTTACCTGCGGTCAGAACAACTGCCAGAAAAGCTTTGTCTACAGCTGCTAGCCAGTATACTTTGACAGAGGGCTGCTTGCCATCTGGGGAATGGAGAACAAAGTCGTGATTTATTCAGCCTCTCTATATGCTTAAAATCTCCAGTTTACAGTTTGCCACTGTGAGGTACTCCTAAAAATAAATCGTGCTTGACAAGTTTGAGGGATGAAGGAAATGTCAACATTTCTTTCAGAGTGAGACAATGTTCTGGGAAAATGACTTTTGATTAGTTCTTTCCGATACTATTTGCAATTAATTGCCATTCATTCTTGCATTAACAAAAGCATACTTAGGAATTGCTTTGGATTGCAAATAAACGTATCTCTTCTCAGCTGCAGGCTTTATTATTGCTTAACACAAAGGGCCAAATACCAACAAACTTCTAGTGAAATCACTTAAAATTTCCAAAGCTTTCTAAATCAGTTAATTTTCTGCTACCAAACTGAGTCCTAGTTAAAGGTCTGAAGCAAAAGTTAAAGCAAACAAAACTATGTTTGATTAGCGCTAGACATATAAGAAATCTCAGTGGCTTCAGCAGGGTTGTTTACATACGTAAGAATTTGGTGGGTTGGAAGCCTGGTGCTCTGCGTGGAGCTTATCAGCTTCCAAACACAGTTGGCTCGTTATTCACTTTGTACTAAGGCCCCAGTGCATGCAATGGTAGTTAAATATCTCCACCTCAGGGAAAAAAAACAACAGAAGAAAATCCCTTGCCCAGCACATAAGTGACTTTCACGGAGACTCTGTGACCTTCTACGTTCTGACTTATGCAAGCTTGGTGGGTAATGATAAAGACAAAATAAGGTTATTCAGATAACCTTCAGGCTGAAAACCATCTGGAGAAAGAAGTACGGTTTGTGTTTCTAAGCTGCTGTCCCCAGGATCTCCTTGAGGTGGTGCACCTTGGATTTCTCCCTGCTAGCAGGGGGTGCCCTTAGCATTACCTAGGTAATGCACAGGGCAGAGGGTGACTTGGAGAAGGACAGGTGGCCCTGATGCATTGCCCACAGCTGTGGAAGAATTTTCAGGAACAATTATTACCTTCGGTGGTAGCAACTTTGCAAATGGAGCAGCCTGTCAAATGCACGTATTTCCAAAGTCTTTGCAGGAGGCATACTGAGAGTATATTGTCCGAGGTCTTTATTTTAAAGGTGTTTTATTGATTAGAAAGTGATTTTTTTTTTTTGGTTGAGAGGCTATCACTGTGGTGTGTACAATAACAGCAGTTCCACATGACATGCTTTTAGCTCAAGATTTCTAACTACATACATCAGGAGAGCCTAACAATGAGTAGGGAGCAATCACAAAAGCATTTCAAACTTTTCTAACTCCTTTTAATTATCAATATTTAATCACCTGATACTCCTTTTGTTCTAAGAAGGGGTAAAGATTTCACATTTCCAAAGCCTTAAAATGAACTGTTTAAGCAATGACTTTGTTTCTGAACTGAAACTTCATCTTTAGAAGCTGTATGTGCACAGCTGCACCTATCCACCCCCACCCCCCCCGGAGGTTCTCTGGGTATCATTATGTTTCCTCTCAGCTGACCAGTGTTTCTGTTTCAGAGTTGGGTTAACACCCTTTTGTTGGTGTTTCTGAGAAATTTGCCAGGGAGCCATATAGATAAAATATTGCTTCCTCCTATCTTCTGCCTCCTCCCCTCCCCCAAAATTGGACAGAAAATGATAGGAGCTGCCACATCCATGAAACCTGTTATCTGCACAGAGCAACAGGGGAGTAGCTGCTGAATCCCATTTGTGCATCGCTCTCTATGATTTGGCATCATTTGCAAATCCTATCTGAAAAATATATTTAATGAAACGCATTCTGAGGAAAAAATACAACTATTTTCCTCTATTGTATGATGGGAGCCTTTGGCCAGAAAGGTGTGAACTCTTGAATAGAATGGTATTTGCACCAAAGCCTGTCATTTAGCCAGAAATTTATGTGGCAGTTTAAAATGGTGCTCAAGAGATTACAAACATGCTTTTCAATCTTATCCTGCACCTGCTGCTGGAAGACCATTATCAAACCAGTAAGGCGGCCAATCTTGAAATACTGTAGAATGTTACATCAAGAATTCCCTATTTCATAAAAGCTGCTTAAGAAAAATGCATCCAAAATTGCACCCAAATTCCCCTGAGTCTTTTAGTCTCAAAATTTGTCTCTGAATAAGCAGTTCTGAGAACTGTGCTTCATGCATTTGCTTTTAACTTAAGGGTTTTGTGTCCTTAGAGGTGGTAATCAAACGCAATTATTATCTAAACTTGGTGGGCATACTGTGTGGGCCTTTCTCAAAGTAAGTTCTGATCTGACACAGTTACATTTTTAATAAACACACTGCTAAGACTGGTTTGTGTTGTGTATGAATATGCTGTTTTCTTTACACTGGGGGAGAAGTGCAATTCTGTGCCGTGCCAAATTCTGTGCTCTGAGAGTGTCGGGGGTTTTTTAACACATGTTTGTGAAGCCAATAATTTTGAGTCATGGTGGGCTCCCTGGACTCAATTTTCTCTCTAAAAACCCATGTAAACAACAGCTGACCATTGAAGATGTGGAAAAGCTACACAGGAAAAAACAAAAGCATGGGTATTCCAGAGACAAAACGTTGTTGCAGTATGGCTTTGCACACTGTCAGTTTTTTGAGAGCGCTTTTTTATTTTTTATGAAGCTGATTGCAAAGGCCATCTTTGGTCCAAATTTGATCACCCTTGAGGGAGAGGGGTGTGTGTGAATTGAACACCTAGTGCAGAACTTCATGGGTGAGCTCTGTGGGTGCAAAAGTTAGGAGGCTGCTTGGTCATGATGACCTATTATTTAGATAACAGTATGTGAAACTTTTTTTCTCCTTCAAGTGTTGCAAATGTCTTGACCAATTCTAGTACTCTTCTTCTGCCTTTACAGCAGAGTAATGGGTGGTAGATAGTTTCTTTTTTTAGCAGTATAAGCTTTGAAACAAATGATACAACAGCTCATGGTTTCTTGTGCAAGGAACAAAACAGATTTCCTGAAACAGCTAACATCATTCTAACTTTTTGCATTCCCTCGGGCCTGTACACTGATTGATAGTATATTATACATACTATATATCTGAGCTAGGATACTCATGCATGCATATGTATCATGCACTTTCACTGGTTTGCAGTTGGATTTTTTGTTAATATTTTGTATTCATTTGGGTTTCAGTGCCATGACTGCTGGGGTCAATAGACTTTGAACTCAGTTTTCCTGAAAAATAGAATACTGTTTAGTAAAAAGACTATTTTAAAAGGTATAAATGTTTCCATTTTGCTGTTTGCTAGCTTTAGCAGAAGTGACATATTGTTAGCACTATTGTTTCTTACCATCACCAACCCTTTCCATCCAGAGTGATGTCTGCTTGTGGCTTATTTCTGTTTTTCCCTGTCATGGAGAAGGGCTCTGTCAGCTGCCATACCCTACTATCTCAGGGGACTGCAGTCTCAACAGGCAAAGCAACGGAAGAGGAGCATGGTCTGCTATGTACCTCAATTA
Source organism: Phalacrocorax carbo (assembly GCF_963921805.1). Classification (NCBI taxonomy): domain Eukaryota; kingdom Metazoa; phylum Chordata; class Aves; order Suliformes; family Phalacrocoracidae; genus Phalacrocorax; species Phalacrocorax carbo. Next base: position 61,566,044 of record NC_087515.1, on the reverse strand, counting down.
AATGTACAGGTACATCTACAGTGAGGTCCTGTCAACATTAAGAAGCCAAGGATTGCACCCAAATTGTCTTCCAACACACAGATCGCTAATGGTACTGAATATGTAATCAATTATTCTTTGCAGTCATGTCTGGATAGTGGTCCAGTTATTCATCCTCATTGAGTAGCTCGTTGAAGAGAAAGCTACAGAAGGCTGCAGGACTAACCTGAGAGATGTGAGCCCTCTTGTTCTAGTCTCCAAGCTTCTATGGAAGGGAGCGGTGGCACTCTGTGAGTCTGCCAGTGTAGCACCAGGCTGCACTTTTCAAGGCAGCTTAACGAAAGTAGGAGCAAATTTATGGGGTCTTGGCATATATTGCATTTACATCCAAATTAACAGCACGGTCAGTATCAAACCATTGTAAGGCGTGCTTTGCTCTGCATTGTGATAGCGATCATGGAAAGCTGCAGATCCTATTGGTAAATGCTGTTTGTCATTAGTGTGTGCTTTTTACTGTGAATGAACTAATTTACACAGAATCACACACAGAATCCCAGGTGGGAAGGGACCTCAGGGATCACCTAGTCCAACCTTTCTAGGAAAAGCGCAGTCTAGACAAGATGGCCCAGCACCCTGTCCAGATGACTCTTAAAAGTGTCCAACATGGCCGAGTCAACCACTTCCCTGGGGAGATTATTCCAATGGTTGAGTGAGTGTCCTCACTGTGAAAAATTTTCCTCTCGTGTCCAATCGGAATGTCCCCAAGAGCAACTTGTGTCCGTTCCCCCTTGTCCTCTCCATGTGACTCCTTGCAAAAAGGGAGTCTCCATCTTCTTTGTAGCTTTCCCTGAAGGACTGGTACATGGGGATGAGATCCCCTCTGAGCCTCCTTTTCTCAAGGCTGAACAATCCCAGCTCTCCCAGCCTATCCTCGTATGGCAGCTTCCCAGTCCTTTGATCGCCTTGGTGGCCCTTCTCTGGACCCCTTCCAGCCTGTCCACATCCTTTTTGTATAGCGGGGACCAGAACTGTACCCAGTACTCCAGGTGTGGCCTGACAAGCGCTGAGTAGAGAGGGATAATGACTTCTTTCTCTCTGCTGGTGATGCCCTTTTTGATGCAACAAATTTAGGTACTCTCCTTTACAAAAATAAGAATTATCCTTTTACCGACCTGACCAACAGGGACCTCAAATGTGTTGTATCTCTGGTTTAATGTTTGCTCTCCTGCATTCCAACATGTAGCGTTCACTCACACTTGTTTCCCCATGACACAGACAGATGTTTTGGAGTAATGCGATTCTGAGTTTTCAAGCTGCTTGTGTTTTGCCAGTTCTAACAGATTTATTAGTTCATTATGATTTTTTTATGTTTTCTTCATGGAAATTTTGGAGATTTCAGGGTCTTTACCTGACTGTGTTTCCATACACATGAAATGCAGTCCTGTGGCATTTATAAGGTGACATCACCAACAGACTGAATCAGGCCTTACTGTTCTTTACCCCTTAAATCTTACTTTGAGCCACTGTTTCCTTTAGAAAGAATTGACAAAGGAATCACTTCATAGAAAGAAGCTGCTGCTGAGCAGCCCCCCAGCATTTGTGAGCCCATCTTTAATGAACACAGGTGAAGGTGAAAAGAACTGCTCCAACGAAAATGCCAAGCAATATTAATTTCCAGGAGCTACTGTTCATCTGCATTTTCTCTAGTAGGGTTAAGGTGTCCTGCAGCTAGAGGAAGAGTTATGAAACCTCTTTCTAGTGCAGATATATTTCTCTCTGGTGTCAACCCATGTTAGATCTCCGGAGTATAAATTGTCTTCTAGCCCAGATGAGCCCAAAAGGGAATAAACAACAGGGAGAAATTAAAACCTAGCATGAATTTCATTATACTATCACCAGGTGTACTCCTATTATGCAGTTTTTCCTCTCTTGAGGAGGGAGCTTAGAATCTTGAGGACCCTTTTTACCATACTTGTTGTGATTTGCTCTTGCACATTATAGCCAATAAAGACCATGCTATCCTAGTAAAAAGATAACGTACAACAGAAGAAAAAACAAAGCCTGTGGCTAACTGATGGGCTACCAGACAGGCTTTATAGGCTGCACACCTTGCATTGCTGCTGGGGAAATCATGTGATTGTGGGCAGGTCAGAAAATGTCAAGTATCTATGAAATTGTTTGTAATAACTACCTCAGGTTAGGTTTTTGCAAAAAAGCATTTTTCTTTGGTTGCAGGGCACAGGGCCAGTCATTAGTGGGAGTACTAAATAGTTGGCCGTTCCAAGGTACCTTATAGGAGTAGATATTCAACTCTCTCTGAAAAATCCACTATTACTAGCAAGACCAGTAAGTCCAATCAAGCATTTAATTTATTACCAGTGCTAAAATAAAAATGATACCTTAGGGATTTAAGAGCTTTGTATCTTTCTGCATTTGAGTATTAAGATATTCAAACTAGCTGACACTTCTTTTCTTCAGATTACCAGAAACAGCCCTAGATGTAGCTGTAGCTACCCTGGAAAGGCAGATGTCCAAAAATCTACAAACATTTCCTGGAAATCTGACCCTTACACTGAGGTTAAATAGAGGAGACAGAGGGATGTAAATTCTGCAGCTCCTTTTCCCAGCAAACAGATTTCCTTATTTTTTTGGTACAGGCTAAAAGCTGAAGCTTGCTTCAATGAAGAGCTGTAAATGCATTCTGTAAATTGAGAGTTCCCTTTTAAGTTTACAGAATATTCTTGTCCAAACTGTTTGAACTGAAGGGGGACATAGCAGATGCAGCACTCAGTCATGTGCCCTGCTTGTGGTTTAGCCACACAAAGCCAATTTTTTTCAGATGCTAAGCTCTACTCTCTTTTTTCTTTTTTTTTTAAAGAAAAAAAGACTGAACACAGCTGCTCTTGACATCAAAAACAGCCACTGAAGAAATAAAAAAGCACTGTGCTGGCCAACTAACAGCTGACATTTAGAGTCAATCACAGTGAGTTTACCTAAGAAATACTGAGGACAAAAAAAGGACTTACTGTACCACAAAGTACTTTTTCTCGTTTGCCTGAACCCCGCCTGTGCATTTTTCCAGCATATCACACTATTCAGCTTGTCTCTGGTAATGCGTTTACCCAAAAGGTGTTCTTTATCAGGAGCTTGCTGGTGGTTGCCTGTCATTGCTGCATCGGCCCAAGGTTTTTACAAGAATAAAATACTGCTGCTACAGACAATGTTGTCACAGAAGAGTTAAATTGAAAGGATACCCATTTAAAGTCATGATAACAAATGGAGGAGGAAATGTGACTGTAATATGACATTAAAAGAAAACAACACAAAACCTCCTAAGCACTGCAGTGAGCCACGAAACCTACTAATATTGCTAATTTTTTTGGTGAACCTTATATTTCTAAGCTTTGTTTTCCACTATAAGCATGTGGCATCCACCGTCTTTTTTCCTCATGGTTCAAACAGATGTTTTGGAGCACTATGACTGCAAGGTCTCTACCTGCCTGTTTGCTTTCCAATTCTCAATTTATCACTTCACTACGTTTCTTTGTCTGTGTTTTTATCAAGGCATTTTGGGAGCTTCAGACTAAAGGAATTCATTTGGTAATTTAATTCCCAGGTAGCATGAGAAGTTTTTCCCATACTACTACTTCAGTAATTGGATTGGTTGCAAATGTGATCATTAATGTGTATGATTTTTCTCCCTGCAAACATCCCAACTGATTTTTCCGGAATGCACATTTAATTCTGGATATCTTACTAGAAATACTGCTAAGTCCCCTGAACATCTCCTCTACCCTTGCACTCCTCATGGGCGAGGCTTTCCCAGCCATCCCTGGGATGCTGGGATCTCAGGTGCCCTGCTGCTGCTGCTGCTACGGAGGGAGCTAGGGTGTAAGGTAGGGCTGTACTATACCTTCATAGCTTTATCATGGTATGGTGGCAGTCCCTGCCCATCTTGATTACGATTTGCACTCTGTGTGAAGGACTGTAACCACACTGAACATTTTGCCTGCGTTTCCAATAGCTGGGATGTCTGTCGTGCTTCCTAATCAGCTCCCTCCCTGGCTCACAGGGCAAATTCAAATCTTTAATTCCACATCAGACCCAGAGGTTTCTTTCCCCTTGACTGCTTAACAACAGTCAAATTGAAGAGAAGAGTTTCCTAGCACTTTTTTAGGCCCACGGTGACTCTGCTGTGAGACCACCCCGAGTTGGTGATGCAGTTGCAACACAGATAAAAATCAAGGCCTTCCCTCGTCCTGGTACCTACCTTGGGTTTCTAACCCGCCAAGCTGTTTTCCCCAGCATGTGGAAACCCACCTTTGATTGCATCCTCCAGGCCACTTTTTCCACTGCAAACCGCTTCACTGCTCCGAGCAGTCCCCAACCAAACCCTGCTGAGCTTTGGCTTTGACCCCAGCTGCCAACAACCATTTTTTTTTCCTCAGGCTACAGCTGCTCAGAAGCTTCCTTGCACAAAAGCAATTATAACTGCAGACTTCTCCTCAAGGACACATGATTTATGGACTTAAACTCTCCAACCTCTCAGACACCTGATTTGGGAGAGGATAGAGAAGAGGCAGAGAGGAACTTCTGCAAAAAGGTTGTTCACCTGCTGGAGTTGAGGGTTCTCTCTTGATCCAGACAAATCCATTCACATGTATCCTGTGCCCAACTCGATAGATGTGGTTCCTTTAAAGAAAGAGGACTGCTCCTTTAACTCAGCCATTGGAATACCCTGACCTGATCCAGCAGGGATGTCTCCCATCCATGTTAGAAGCTGTTATTCCCTTCGCACCAGCTGACTGTGTGGAAATGTCTCTGCAGCCAAATCTGCAGCGGTTTCCCCTGCAGCGATTGCTGCTGGCTCGCCATCCTTGGTCAAATGCCTCTGGCTGTGTTACAGCATTGGATTTTGTATTCTGGAGTAATTTTCTCTCATTTCTTTTTTTGTACGATGTAAAGTCCTCCTTATGAGTGTTCTGTCTGAAAAGAAATCTTGACTTCAATTATGTTTCATTACAGGGGATGTGAGAAGGGACACTTCAGGCTACTTTCAACTGCATTCCTCTGACAAAATGCCTCCTTCAGATATCCCCATTAACCAACAAGTTTTTGCTTCAAGTGTCTTTCCAAAATAACTGACCCTGGTAGCTGTTATTCCTACCACTTGGCTTCTGGGACATGAATGCCGGCAGACAGTTCAGAGTAACCTAATAGCATTTATTCTTTTTCCTACCTGCTTACCAGAGTCCAGATTTCACAATGTCAAAATAATTCGAATGTTACCACCCTGTGGAAAAGTTAAACCAGCAGATTCTGCTGTGGGCTTTCAGGAAGCCAGTCAAGAGGGGAGATGGTCTTGTTTTAAAGCATTGGTAGATGTAGATGAATTGCTATGCAATGAAAGTCTCTGTTGGCTCAGTGACAACCTGAATCAGCAGAGGGCTGAGGCCTGGCAGGGATGTTGCTGCCACTGCTGCTGCTGCTGCTGCACTTTGCTCTCTAAAGCTTATTCTCTGCTGCCAGTGGCAGAAGCATGTGGGGGAGTGCCCTGGGTGCATTAGGGGCTGAAGGTCATTTTAAAATAGAAGTTGAAAGTGTAGTATCTTTTCTGTATGTTGATGTCAGCTTTGTACTCCTGTACCACAACTTGGCCATTCTTAATATACCTCTTCAGTAGAAAATTGTCTCTACTGATAAAGGACGTCACAGTGTAAATGTATTCTTGTTTAAGTCAAATTGGTGTCTCATTGGTCAAGCAAGAAGCAAACGGTTTATTTTACTGTGCAATCCTTATACTCACGGGGTTCCCCATAACTCGAGCAGAAGTGCCTCTGGCAATGGTTACTAATTCTCCTTTCTGATCCCATGTAGTCATGAAATCTGTAGAACTGGGTCACTGTTATTGCCCTGAACATCAACCCATGCAGAATATACCTGTGCTAATACCAACAAAGGTGAACCAAACCTCTATAGCACTCGTTTATCACCAGACATCCCAGAGGTTTGCTGGTCTTCCGTGACTGCCTGTACTGGTAGCTTAAATGCAATCATTTACACTGGTAAACTATCACATTGGCCCTTGGCTCTATTTTGGCCCAAGCTAGCTAGTGCCCTGCTAAACTACTCATGGGGATAGTTTGAGAAGGGTAATGTTACCGAGACTGTGCCCAAATAGCAGTTTGAGGCAGCCAGGCTGTTTACCAGCACAGACATGAGCTGTGCCATGCCAATCGGCCCTGGTGTCTGGGAACGTTCCAACAACACTTGATTTACTAGGGTATACACTTAGTTTACTAGTGTATACTAGTGTATGCAGCCTATAATACCAGAGATCTTGACTGTGAAAACCCAGCAGTAAGCTTGGGTTTGGATGAGTAGTAGAATAAAGATCTTGAGTAGTCCTTGAGTTTTGTAAGAGTGTAAGTGAAACCACTCACATCTTAGATGCTTTTCTGTTCAACTAACCACATTCTGACTAACAGAAATTCCTCCAGATAATGCTAATTAATTAAGAGTTACTCCTTATCTTCCCTAATGACTATTTTTATTTGGGAAGCCATATTGCTTGTTTTGCAACACCTGCTTTCTTTCACCAGGAAGGTGGCTGTTCTTTATGGATGGGCAAAACTAACTCTTCTCAAAGGTGAATTGTCTTGCAATCCTTTGAAAGTAGAATTTCAGAATACATTTTATTTCATCAATGTTGAATTTCTGACCCTGAATTTCATCAGATATCCACTTTGGTTTTCAGATTATGGTGGTGGGTGCTTCTGTTTTGCCATATACATTCTCTGATGGATGTCTTTCCATCAGCTCCCCACTTAACCACCGCCTCATTTTCTCAGGAAGACATTCCTAGCCATTTCACACTCTTCATATGACAGTTCTTCCCCAAGTCCTTGATTGCTTTATTCTTCTCTGTACTCCTCCCAGCTTTATAGCCTGCTGCCTAGAACAGTGTGAAAGTGGCCAACAGACAAAGCCTTCCCTGAGTTATCTAAGGCTACAATAGTCATTGATGATTCACCATTGTATTCCTTATGCATCCCAATATCTTGTAAATGCCTTAAACTCAGCTTCCAGATCTCTAGCTATTTGGGACAGTCCTTGCTTGGCTGAGGACCATGTCAGGGCAAAAACCTTAGCAGAAGGGCTGGGATCAGGTTTTACACTGAGCAGTAGAGAGGGAATAAGTGAGATTTATCTAGCATGTAATCTTCTGTGTAGTTTGAAAGACAAAACTTAAATGGGTGCTTATTCTATGGGTCTGATAGGGTTATTAACTTGGAAAATAGTGTGTATAAACATGGAGAATCCTTTTGGACTGGGTGGAGGTGCTCAATTCAGCAAATGAAAGACTTTAGATTTATGAATGGATGGATATAACCGACAGGAATAAAGTGCGGAAACAAACAAAATTATTTAGGGTTTCTCAAGACCAAGACTGACACAAGACTTTAATCAGCAAAGTGAACGTGTCCTACAAAATGTCCTAGGCTAGAAAGCTAAAAAGAACTACATACTAGCAGCTCTGCTTCCATAATAATTCAGAATTGCTGTTTGAACTGAGGTATACGTTTATTTTCAAACACATACTGCTCAGTAGATAAGTGTACTTGCCAAAGCCTATGCAAAAAGCTAGAAAATTATTTTGTAAAGATATTCTCCTTTGTTATAAATTATAAAGGAATAAATTTGTATTAAATTACAAAGGAATGCTAATTGTCACATTTTGATTACAAAGCTTGACTTGGATAAACTAACACATGAAATAACTTAAAATAGATTTTCAGTCATTTCTTTGGTGAACTGAGCTTTGAGACCTGCATAATTGAGAAGGGAAAATCTGAAAAGTAGATGCATAATTTAACTAAGACAAGTTTCATAAATATGCAGAGCCAGTTTTTAGAAGATGTTGTTTGGGGTTTGGTGGTTTGGGTTGGGTTCTTTTTTTTAGTAGCTTAAAAATACTGCTAAAAGAACAATGATATCTCTGACATTGATGCGGTATTTTTGTGAGAAAAATGTCTCTGCTTATAAGGTTTTGGAGAATTCTCAGCTTCAATTCCCTTATAAACCAAGAAATTGTCCTTAACACTCTTTCAAAAGACATTCTTAGCTGAAATTTTTGAATCTGTGAGTACTTGCTGCTGGATTTACATTTCCAAAAGTTATTGCCCTGATAGAAATGGACAGAAAAATTTAATATGCAATTATGTAGATATAGGGGGGAATAATATACTAGAACAATAAAGGAAATCTTAATATTCAGGCTACCAAAATAAACCGGGTAATAATAAAGTTTAGTAAAAAGGGGAGGAAGTCATAGTTCAGAAACAGGCAGGTAATATGTATTTTGGGCAACAGAAGGATAAGTCACAGCCTAATGGGAAAGGAAGAAAATGTTGATTCTTTACGATAAAACTTGGCATTTTGCCTTTGTTAAACAATGTGCTCATACTCCCATAGCATAGCATTTCCTTTTACATATGTTCGAAAGCAGGACAGGATGGGAGATGGGGTTTCAGAAGATAGGAAGAAAGGCTGTGTAATGCCAGTTTTCAACAGAGGAGAAAGGGGGAAGCAGCTAATTATAGTCTTTTCAGTAGAAGGAAACCACTTGGAAGAGCCTTGGCCCTTTGGGAGACACTGGGAAGCGAGGTAGCTGTCAGGATGGCTTTACAGCCGAGTGGTCCCAGCAGACAAAGAGCATCTGTCTAGGCAAGAAAAGGAGGTCACATTTAAAAGCAAGCTAGCTACATAGAGACAAAGACTGATCCTAATCTATTAGATATGTTAAACCTGTTTTAAGTAGCATTTACCATTGGTTTGTTTGGGGGTGGGGGCGTTAAGAGCACGTTAGCCCACATCTTTTTAAACATGACCTATTTTTCTAATCTGGGCAGAGACAAAATGGAAAATGGGAAACAAACCTGTACCAGGCACACTGGTAATTTGTGTGGGAAACATACATGTTCTGAATGGATTTCAGTCAAGCTTTTTAGTAATGTATTTCACAGAAGGTTAATTAAAGATTAAATCTTCGACAAAGTGGTCTGAGGGAGACATTCTACAGGAGGCCAAGTGGGAGCACAGCTTAGAAACCGTAATTAGGCCTTGACCCAGAATATTTCACATCTGAGAGGAAGGCTCCTGTCTGGGGCTTTGGGGAGAGCTTTGTCAGGGCTGCTGAACGTCACAACATAGGGTGGGGAGCCTAATAACTTTATACTGGCAGCCTACTAACCTTCTGCAATATCTCTCCTCTCAAGCTGCTAAGGTATTTTAGCTTACACCACTCAGCATGGAAGTGAAATAATACTGTTTCCTACTAGTTAACTCAGGTGCAGAGAAGTTATGCGCAAGATTTTGTAACCTTTAGTCAGGTTGCTCACCCACGTGCCTTACCCATAGCAGTCAGTGGGATTGTTCATGCGCTTTAATTGCTCAAACACCTGGTACACAAGGTTATATGGGAAGTATGTGGAAGAGCCAGCAGCAGTCTCCTGATTCCAGCAATTCTTCTGATCAAATAGGTGAAAGTTCAATAATATTAAAACATCAAATCATCTACTGCAGTAAATCTAACTGCAAGAGTTGATGCATGAATAAAAGAGGAGGAATAAGGGACCCATGGACAAGTATCACCCAAAATTGCAGCTAAAACTATGACACCCTGGGTAGGAAATCACAATTCAGTCTGCAAAGTCCTCTCTGTGACATTAGTGGTTTTACTGGGCAGAGGAGCTGTCCCCACAAACACTCTGTGCTATCCAACAGCCAGAGAAAGACTTTTTGGTGCAGATGTCAATGGACCAGGGAAAGACAAGCCAGATGTCAGTCTGGATTTAATGAGTTGAAATGTAGGTGGATAAAGTCTCCCTCTGAATAAAAGTTCTTGGTTCTGACTTAGGAAAGATCACTAACCAGGTCTGCCAAGTAAGCACAGCCTAATGCTCAGTATGAGTCATATAATACTTTAAGATAATATTGGATTGTAAAAGCAATCATATTTAAACTTAATGTGCTAAGAGATTGAGAGTGGCTTAGCCAAGCAGTGGTAGCTACTCCACGAAGTGCCCTGTATCAGCTCCACTCTTCCAGTAATTTCTTTTGACTTGCAGCAGATAACTTGTCCCCATGAAAGATAATGTTTCCAGACTGGATCTGCTCCTCTCTTGTCACTGAAAATGCTGGGGCGGGTGCCAGTGTGGGAGGCAGCAGTGTTTTATCCCGGGTCATCTCCAAAAGGGAGAATTACAAGAGGGTACAGTCAGCACACCCCATGCTAGTTTCTATTTATCCTGTTCTAAAGTGCAGAGGATGTTTTCTAGTTCATGGTAATGATTTCTTGAGGAAGCTTTTAAAAGTCAGATGCGTTTTTGTCCTATGGGAGACAGAAATGAATCAATATTATTTGTGAGATAAATGTTAATTGTTCATTAGAAAAGCTTTCTGACAAGTTCTAAACCCTTTTGTCTTTGCCTGAGCTGATGGAACAGGTACGTTTGCATTTGTTAAAGCAGAGAGAGTTTTTGACTACAGGAAACATCTTTTTTTGCACTTAAATAGCCGTTCAAGACAAAATAAAGCTTCTCACATTCTCTCAAACTTCAGGAAACTGTAAACCACTTCTTTAGCGTTTTTTTTTTTTCTTGTCTCATTTTTCATAATAGCATAAATAGAGCTGAAATATTAAATTTTTATTTATGGAGACTTTAGAGCCTGGTGAGCAAAGGAGTTCTTGAATTAACTCCCTTCAGTGGTGTACTGGCACTGACACTGCACAAACACTCTTAAACCACACTCTGCTCAAGTCTACGTTCTTCATGTTGATTCCTAAAACCAGATATTATGTAGTCCTTTCTGTAGCCAAAGAGACCTTGCACAAATTTGTCCTGACTCTGGGAAATCTCACATAGTTTTAGTCCCTACAAAGCTTGATTCACACAGAGAGGCTACATTGCACTGTGTAATTTTACAAACAGAAGGAGGCTAATGTGTGTAAATGGTACATTTTCTTGGGCACAAGAAGAAAGTTTTAGAAGAATTTCACAAGGTGGAGGGCAATGTACTACCTAATTCTAATATTTCATTATTAAAAATAATTACCGTGTTCCTGACACACACCCCTTTACTGACTGTGGACAAGCTTTGGATCAACCATTACGTGAGCCACAAGTCAGAACTGTTACTGGGCAGCCAGATTAACCTCTTTTCATTGATGGGAACACATCTGAGTACAACGAACAGGTAGTCATTGCCTGTCAACAGGCAGAGCTGTCTCCTTATAAAATTTAAATTGATTGCCCTTTAAATCCACCAGTGGTGCAGAATTAGGTTGTTACTGTCCATGGACTCTCCTACATGGCAATCTGGGAGGTATAGAGGGATAAGTCCTGTATTTTCTGACTTCTTACAGTTCCTATAACAGTGAATGGGAGCAGTAATTAGTCAAGTTTTAGTGCCATTTCCCCCCATTGCCCTCCCCACCCAGTCCTCTCTGGGGGGAGAGTTGGTCTGCTGCAGCAACAGCAGTTCTGCCCAGCCAACAGAAACTTCCGTGAGCAACAAGGTCATGGAAACTCGTGAGAACCAAATCCTCATTTATAGCACTGAAGCCTACAAGGTGCTGGCCACCACTACGATTAACGTGGCATCTGTATGTCTGTTCTCCTGGAGCACAGGAGTACTGGTTATGTAAGGACAGATAATTGTTGCTTGCTAAGCTAGCTTGCCTCTATTTCTTTGCTTTTTCAGTAACTTATTTTTGAAGGCACTTACAGTATTACAAGATAATCTATTTTACAGAATGTTGTGGAGAGTTATTGTATAAGTATACACGGCTACCCATACTCCAGTCAAAAATTCATATGCACTTTAAAAATTCTGGAGCATGTTAAGGTTTCTTAGGCATTTTGTTGAAATATTACAGTTTTAAGAGGGATACACCATTCTGTAATCACAGCAAGATGACTGAATCCATCCTTAACGTAACTGCATTGATTCTGACAGTGCTACAACAAAGTTATATTTGATCACAAGTCTTCAAAACCAAAAACTGAATGTCTTGCCACCAGGACTTTAGAATGGCAAAGGAGGGAAAAATCCCCTCATGGTTTTTGTCCAGTCACTGCTGCCTTTACAACTTTGGTTCACTACAGTTTGAATTACTTTTCTATTGAAGGTAGCATATATAATTAGCATTTATTGAGCTAGATGTTAACAGCACCTATCTGGTCTCAGACGTGTAAGAGAGCTGTGCTCTTAAGTCTTGACAAAATGTTATTTAATCCTAACCTTACAATTAGCTGTATGCTCTGTGTTGCTGACCCGCTGCCTTTCTGCTTTAGAAAGGCCCCTGATCTGTGCCAGTGAGCTTGTTGTCAAGGTTGCATCCACTCTGGCTGACATTATCCCTGTCACCTGAAGGCTCACACCCAGAAAAACACTCAGTGATTCATCACTGTAGCCTGGAAAGGCTGAATTACCCAGTCGGGGATTCCTAAGTCATGAGTTTGTTGCTATTTCATCACGTGTGTTGCTCTGGATTGTAGGCAGCTTCCTTTTCTCAACTCTTCAACTCTGATAGGGCAGCAGTCACTTAATTGACTCTCTACTGCTCATTATTTACATACCCTTCCTAGATACTTGGTTCTAGGTGCACCGTGTGTGTATGTGTGTGTGTGTGTGTGTGTGTGTGTGTACATGCGCGTGTGTGTGTTTTAATGACTTGCTGGCCAAACTTATTTGTGGAGTGAATCTCACTGTTCTGCCAAATCATTCCTCCACCACTGTCAGCCGATAGAGCCTATTCACGTTATTCAGACATAGTAGCCACAAATGAGGACAGCGGGATAGGAAAGTCAGGAGGAGCTTGAAAAAGATAGCGAAATATCATGTCTCTGAGAGGCAATCTATACTGGAGCCACACAAATGTACAGGTCTGGTGTCCCTATGTGCTGTTCTTCATCTGCAAAATAATTTAATCTGTCCCCTGGTTTTGCTTTAAGATTCTTGTACTCTCATGCCTACAGAGAAACCTGCTGAAGAAAATCACCCAATACACATGAGTAAACCCAGAATTGCCTCCATACCTGACTACTTTTTCCAAGGTAGTACAAACTCTCCCAATACACCCTAAGTTACATTTTCATATAAGCTCAGTTTATACAGATAGATTAAATGAAAAAGTTTTCAAAAGGGTTTTGCACTCAGTGCATAGAAATCTCAGAAAAGCTAGCTCTTGATAGCTGGCATGATGCCTGTCACAAGTACTTTGGAGGAAGCAGCAATTATTATTGGCAAGAGTCAACATTTTTTTCCCTAAAACCATCCAGCAACTATCAAGATTGCATCCTCTGAGAACATAACCCAACACAACCCTACTGTCTCTAACAAATCTTGAACTTCACCCTAATGACCTACATACCTTTAATCAACCCTCATCACTGTGTTTGTATGCATCTGTTTCAGGCTGGTTTTATGCATAATTACAAACTAATTTTCAAAAAGACCTGCAAAGAGCTTCACAAATGCCTTTGCATATTTAAGTATCTCCAAATCACCCTGACTAGCAAATTATATAACTAGATCCAAATGGGAGCAAAATTCAGGATGTTTGATGAAATATTTCTTTTTCACAAGCCAGTGAAGGAAATTCAGTGTCAGACACATCCTGAGAAGATGGATGGTATCCTGCAATTAAGAGGCCTCTATTCTACAAAAAAGGCATTTCCCTTTCCTACCTCCTCTACTCATCAAAACTGTATTGCTTACTTGGGGAAAAAAGATTGGGATGGGGTTATTTTTTGAACAATATTGTGCTAAACTTAGGTTAATGTCTTTGTCTGCCTTAGGGCGATATGCCAGAGGGATCAGGAACTAAATGTTACCACTACATTGTTACAGAGATGGCAAAACATACTGCGGAGACAGATGGATTCAATTCAGTCTGAGGCAACCATTTTTTTTTTCCCATCCTCTGAAACAGCTGAGGATAGTCCCCTGCTCTGTGTGTAACGGGCCAGCCCACCCTTTCCCCAGAACAAACTGGGCAGCTGCTGTCCTGAAGTAGCTTCTCTTGTTTCTTCAGGAGAGTTATGAAACCACTTCATGCTGGATCGAAGAGTAAATCCTCTTTACTGTCCCCCTAATACTTCTGTCTAATGTAAATTATTAAAACACACACATGTGCCTTAACTTACCGCATCTCATACAGCTTTGATTTGCTGTATTCTTCTGCTCTGTATCCCAAGCTGCTCACTAGAGATTGAATTTCCTGAAAACTGGTTCCTAAATCAAAATTTTTGTTATTCTTGCCACAATGCATCATAACTAGGACTATCAGCCCCTTGCATACTATGCAGAATCCCTTGTCAGGCCACCTGCCCAAACCTCAGCAGATCAGAGCAGTTTACGCATCCTGGTGTCCTGAAAATGTACTATTAAGATTGCACTTTGTATTATTTGTGAAAGAATTGTCATATCTTTTCTGAAATAATGCTTGAAATGACTTTCACCACTCACTATGTCTGCTAGTTTGGCTGTAATTACTAAACTCATTTTTAGAAACAGATTATTATTATTATTATTGATATATTAAGTAATAGGAGCATACACCTTAAAAATTAGATTTCCTTTTCAGCTAAAGAATTGAGCGTGTTTTTTGTTTGGCAGAAGGCACACAAATACTTAAAGATACCAGAATAACAGTATCCTAAGTCCTAAGAAGAATGGTACCCTATAGACTAAGAAGTATTTTCAGCTCTTTCCAAAATTGTATGCCCATGCCGATGCTGACATGTACTTGTTCGAATGAAAATATACCAGTGATCACATTTTGTGTTTGAAAAGACATAATTTTCCTCATCTTGACTTTTTCTCTTCTAGCTGCATTCTCAGATTTCCTCAGATTTTATACACTCTTATGCACTTAAGAAGTTTTGGAGAGCCATTTTCCTGTGATTATGTAGAGTGCAGATCAAAACACTACAGATAGACCTATACGAGGTCTGAAAAAAATCAGTTGCACAGAAGGCCAGCTGGAAAGAAGAAGCTGTGTTACAGGAAAACCAGCTCTATTTGATCTTGAGACGGATAGACAAGGGGGACAGGAATTTCCAGCTTGGATGCAAGAAGACAAAAGTAATTTTGGCTAGAAGTTACAGCAGTTATTGTCTGAACACTGGCATCCCCTTAAATAGATACTGAAGAAATCAGTATATCAGATAATAGATACTGACATATTTAAACACATCCTAAAAATGGTAACAGTTTCCTGGTTTTGCTTAATCAAGATGTTTCATATTTTATTTGGTTTAGATGTCCAGCAATTGACGTTTTTAATCAGATGCATGCAGCTGGATCTGACTTGTTTCAGACCAACATTTTCCTCACATTAGTCACTTTTGGGAAAGATCAGCTCCCTGGGACTTCAGAGCATTTGTTCCAGGGTCATCTTTTACTGCCATCGGGTCTGTTTAGACAGAGGCTTTTTGACACAAATATTGCGCAAAGCATAAATATAGCACGACACCCTCCGTGACAGTCAGCTCAGTGACAGAACTGGATGCTTCTGCTAAACAAAGCCAGGAAACAGTCAAAAGTATCTTGGAATAAAAAGGCAGGAGGACAAAGAAGTAACCTTTTAGTCACCTGATGTCATCAGGGCCAAGAATACAAGCAACTTAGCTTTACTTAATTCTAGCGTCATACTATCGTCTGACAAGTTCACTAGAATTACATGTCATACATTAAAAAAAATTACATTGATTTGCACATCAAGTGGCAGTGAAAGAAAATTATTTCCAATATTGCCTTCCCTGCACTGTAAGGAGTATTGCTCTTTCCATGGACAACTGCTTCACTGGGAGGATGGATTTCAGCTGTATAAGCTCCAGTCTGGACTCAAATCTGGCATCAAACCATCTGGATTCATAACATTAATAATACTAATCAAAGTATGCAATGCTTTCAGAAGAGGTCTTTTCACCTATCAAGTCTTTTTTTTTCCCCTTGTCCTGTTACAAAGGTGGCCAAGGAGAGTGCTCAAAACTCGGAAGCAAAGTGGATCTTGGTGTCTCATGAGTTCCCCCATCCTCAGACCTCTCCAAATTACTGAGGTTGGAGAAGCACCACAGTGTGGTTTCCCACCAGCCTTCTGCAGATGGACACAAATCCTCCCTCTCTCTCCCCAGGTACGAGCCTGGGTCCGGCTGTAACGGCACAGCACCGTAAGCCCGAAGTGGTCCTTTCCTGCCCAGCTGTGCCAGCCTTGGGGCCACGCTCCTCCATGCAGCACAAAGCAGCTGCAGTGCAGGAGAGGATCTGGCTCTGCAATTAATGGCAGGAGCGCACACTGAACTCCTCAGAGCATCAGGCACAGACAGACGAGGTTGTGTTCACTCGCACACAAGTGAGTATTTATTCGGTCCTCTGCAGACTGTCTCTCTCGCAGATGCCTGCCTCTCAGCTTCCCGTCTCCTCAAGCAGGAGCGAAAACACAGGAGCAGAAGCCAGCAACTCCCAAGGTTCAGTTTGACTGCTGGTATTGACTCATTGTTTGGCCTTACTTAGTCATTTAACCTCTCTGCCTTTGGTTTCCTTGCTGAAAAAGGACAAAGAAGCTGGATTTGTCTGGGCAAGACAGCCCTCCCCAGGAAAAAAATGGGGCTGTTTTGGAGAGCAAAGGCAGCTCTCTCCCCAGGGCGGCTGGCCTTCAATGGACACAAAGCAAAGTGCAAGGGGCAGAGTCGGACTGTGACCTGTAGTATACCACTACTAATCTTTAACCTCTGAAAATTGTTGTCCTGAACTCCAGGAGCGCAGCTCCCTGCAGATGGCATGATGCAGACACCCAGCTATTCTCTCTCTCCCTGATGTAATGAAAGAGATCATGGCTTACCTCTGCTTACCAACAGTGTGGTCCCCTCAGTTTGGAGCAGGTGGCTGGTTGCCACATTCTTCTTGGAAAGAGAAGGTCACAGAAAAGGCTGCAAGTAGGACCAATAGGCCAAGCTTTTAACACTGAGAGACATTCGAAGCAAGGGAACTGCTCTGCCTCAGAAAATACCCGAGTGTCCTTGCTAACAGCGAGGGACCTTGTAGGTACCCACCATCAAATCAACAAGCCTATACTGCATGAGATGAGAATGGCCCAAATGGCCGAACCAATAGAGAATGAAGATTTGGGTCAGTGTGTTGTGGCCTGGAGAATTTCCTCCCAGCAAAATTTCACATTAAAATTTATATTCTGTGACCGTTGGTAAGGGTTCTTCACTGCCACATGTCCCATGCACAATATGACTAGCCATATAACATCATGCTTTTATTATTATTAACAACAATGAAGATTCAGTTTGTTGGGGTTTCCCCCCCCCCAGTTTCCAGATTTTAAAATTCTGATATGGTAGCATTTCTTCCTCAGCCATAAATACCAAGGCTAGAGGCTGTCATGTATCGTTCAGCTGCAGGAGCTGAAGCTTAGCAGAGCAACCCAATGGCTTTTGACAAAAGCATGAAAGCTGGCAACACAAGAATCTGCCAACACAGGCACTTGCCAACATTAACAGAGAGAAGAGATGGGAAAATATTTCAAAGCACCAGTGAAGAAGCTGAAATGCTTTTTAACTGAGGGGTGTCTTTCTACATCAGTTCAGCTGGGATGAAGGTAGAACAGGGAGCTATGCAGTTCTGGCCAACACAGCTACAATAAGCAGAGCTTGAATACTTGCCAGGCCACCGGCTGGCTGGCTGCTTTATAATTTCTATCGCTCTTGTTGGGACACAGCAACAAAGCGCCCAGCGAGGGTGGAAATCAGAACTTGGGCATGTGTGAACCCCAGTCTTCCCACCCTCACATGGCACTGTCCATAGGCAGGTGCAATGACAGGTTCCCACCCATGAGGCAAGAGGCTGTGCTGGGGGCACAGGAGGTGCAGTTGGGGTGGGCCAAGATCAGAAGACTTCACGTCCTTTTTCATCCCCAAAAGAGGCCAAGCAGTGGTCAGAAGAAGAAACTCAATCCATTAAATTAGTCAATCCATTTGGCCTTGGAAGACATACTTCAGGTCCCTGTTCCAACATGGCCTTAATTAGATGCTTCACAGGAAGTCCACAAAGGAATTTAAGCACGAGCTACCTATTTATGTGTCTGCACTCCTATCAAAATCACCAAAGCAGGTAGAAGGTGCCTACCATCTTTGCAGAGCTGGTCTTTACTAGCTGGGTGTGACTGCACTGGCAGAGAAGCAAAGGCACAAACAGCCCATCTTCAAGACTTGACAAGAGGTGATGGAAGAGCCCAACCGTATTTAACACCTCAGCAGGGGGCCTCAGGCAGACTGAGCACAGGTAAGGTGAAGTGTGTTACCAACCAGTCTGCCAGCACATATCCCGGGCTACTTGCAAGAACATGTACAAACCGTGCAGACATGACAGTGTCAGATACTGTACCAGCACCTCAGACAAAACTAACATCCCCACCCCAGCAGCTAAATATCCCAAGGCAGCTGCAGCTCAAGGAGTTGAAATAGGGGAAAGCTCCTAAACAGAAGCAGAGAGTTCTCTACTAGGTCTTGTAAAGTCCCAGGTTTTGCCACCCCTCAGGGAGGTTACTCTAGTACATCAGGTCCTGCCCCAGTGAGGGACTGTGATGCAGTCTGCTGGCAGAGACATTGTCCCTCAACTTACCCCAGGCCTCTTTTTGCAGAAGGAATGATCAGGTCTTAGGTAATATTTCAGTTCTCACATTTTAGAGAAGAAAAGCTAAAGCATGCTGATTAAAAAACACGATTAAGGGTTATTTCAATGACTAATATGTGACATGGAGAGATAACTCACTGGTCTGTTTCAGATGTAGGGTTTGGGCAAGCTGTTTGTCAAAGAGGCTATACTGCACTGAAGGGATTTAATTAATACTGTGTCCGCAGTAACAGGTTATGTGCATTAAATCCCATTATTTTACATGACAAATCATGCTATATACTGCCCCACAAATTCATATATTCATCTCAAATACATGGATAATTATGTGAAAAAAATTGCAATCTGGAATATGAATGTTGTCCAGCCTCATGCGGAAGGACATTCTGCTTCACAGTGGGTTTGCAATCTGTTAAGGCTCAGGTTGGCTCTGAAGTGGTAGTTACTTAATAGAGTTTAACATTTGGGAAGGCAGTAATTGCACATGATCAGGCTGAAGCAGGAGAGGACAGCAAAAAGTGTGGCAGGAAGAAAACTGAAACTCCAGGCTCAGGTAAAGTAAAAATGGGATATACTAATGATCCTATCTTGTTAATTGAAGGTTCTCTGTTGCAAAACCACCCTGAAGAGAGCAGATACAAGATACACCAACCGCACGTTGAGAAGCAGAATATATAGCATGATCAAACCCTTTTTATCTTCTACAGCGTGTCACTAGATGAGGTGAAATTCAAAAGACTTTCACCACTAGGTAAGCAAGCATGGCTTTCTATACTGCCTTTTATAGGAACCTAGCATGAGTTTGGGACAACTAAAAGATGAATGATGCTTCAGGCACACCTTACTGAACATGGCAAATGATATGAAAATGATAAGGAAAAGGTCACAAACTGGTCTTGGTAAAAATAAAGCTGTTTCAGAGCACGGGTTTTTTGGAGTGGTTTGCTTAGGGAACAACACCTTATTCACAGACATTTGATTGAGCCTCAAATTACCTAACTTGGCCAAAAAGGGTTGTACAGCGTCATCAGTGCAGTACACAGTCTAAACCAATAACTTCTGCTGAGAATACATTACACTGAGAGCACTCATTTCTGCTTTTATTCACCAAGAAAATTACTTGTTCAAACAAAACTATTTGGTTCACTGGACTAGCGATGGAGTTACTCCAGCTGGATATCTGTGCAGCAGGCAGCAGAATGCACCCCTTTTTGTTAAAAATGCTCTACAAAAAAGGTGACAAGTGTCATGCACAAAAGCTATAAAAATGCTGATGTTCAGACAACCTATACAAATTGCTTTGAGAGGTCAACAACACAAGCAACCACAAGGCAGCCAAACCCTTTTTGTACCAATCTCTCACTGCCCTGGGAGGAAAGCCTGAGCATTTCTCCCCGAGCCTGCTGTGATCAGTCTTGGTGGGCAACCGTTCCTGCCCTTCTGATCAGAAGGTCTTATTTCACTAAAAGAAGGCAGAAGGGGAGAGGAAAGGAAAAGCATGGGCATAATTTAAAGCTCTCTGAAATACAACGGCATTAGCTGGAACCCCTGTGGGTTTACTAAAGTGCATCCTAAGAGCAAATAACACATCAGAGACTGAGCACAGGGCTTGGGTGAGAGATACTGGCTTCTGCCACCACCATACAAATATCAGGGGGCCAGAAGTCAAAATTACACGCACAGCATTTGTAGATCCCAATTAACACTGCAGCTCTCCATGCAGGCACTGTGAAAGTGTCACGTAAGAAGTCATCTGTCCGTGTTACGGTGAAAGATGCTCTACAGCAAGCTTAATGTATGTTCTCTCAGCCTCTGCTGAAGGTTTTGTATATTTAAATGCACACTTAAAGCTCCGCAGTGCCTTGCGCTGCCAGGCAGCTGTACTAAGCAGGTTTCGTAGTCCCTGTTCACCTCTGAAGCCCAGGTAGCCTAAAAGGAATTTTCATGGGGTTTGCCTGGGGACAAATCTCAAGAACTGAGGTTGATGCTGAACACCTGTTTTCCCTAAGTAGCTTAACTGGATGCAAGTCCTGGAGAAAGCTGTTTCTGGAGACAGCCCAGGGGGTTCTGAGCTTTGCTTCTGAAGGGGAAAGGCTGAGGAACCTGTATATGATCTGCAAGGACTGCTGCTCTCAAGAACTGGCCCCACATGTGCCTCTATGAGTAAGCAAATTACAGTAAGCCTAAATCCAGTGATGAACTAGTACCATAAACAAACGTTGGATATTTATTTGTATTTATTTGCTTTGCCTTAGAAGGAAACATGACAAAAAAACCAAAACCCAACAAAGAAAAGATTTAACATAGAGATCAAAAGTGAGGAACTTAAAAAATTTAAAAATTATTTTTGGGAAAGCAACATGTATTGAATAATTAGGGAAACCCACTACCACCTGTATCACAAATGCCAAGATCTTAGTAGGAGTCAAAAGCACTGGAAATTTCTAGGGAAACACAAAAACATTTTTTTTTTTTTTAAACCAAAACCCAAACACCATCATCCAGGGTGTTATGAAATGGCTAAAAATCATCAGGCTTCATAACTCAGGCCTGCACATCCTGGGAAAGATTATTTCCTCACTGCTCACAGCGGGATATTTTGCATCTCCCTTCTAGCCGTTGCAAACAAATGTGACTGGACTAAACAGATCAATGACCCGATAATTGCTCTAGTTCTACGTTGTATTTGTAATTAAGACTAAAGAATAGGCAAAGTTTACATTTTTAACTTATAGTAACACATAGTTTTGCTTCTGAAACTTGCTCTGACTTTCTATTTTATTAATTGTACAGAGACATCTCAAACTGATTTAAAGTATCCTGATTAATAAGAAAATGAAGAAATTAACCAGTTCCAGGAACATTTTCATGTGAAACCAGCCCTGATTGAATTAGTCTTAAATGATTTATTAGGACACTACAGATGCCACCCCTCCTGGTCTCAGGGAATTAAATAAAAAAAATAAATATTTAAATTCAGTTTCTTTTGAACAGGTTTGATCTACTAGTTGATTTTTAGGGAAGAAAACTCTGCTATTTATGAAAACTTTTCTACATAACAGCTTTTTATTTTTATGCTAGTGCTAGTGAAAGAGAGAGGAGGTAAAAACTAATTTCTCCTGAAGTTTGTTGAGATAACTTAATTTAGAAAAGTTCTTTGCTGCTTTCTGGCCTTTTCAGTGGGAAAGAAATTATTAATATTCATTTTACTAAGCTAATTTGTATAGAGCAAATGCTTCAGAATGAAATAAAATTCACTGAGCTGCTGGCATCTTTTCTTGTTTGTTTGGGCATTGGGAGAGTGGTTGCAAGCCAAGGAGATACAGCTGGTCCTCACTCCCCTGTGTCAATACCCTCCTTTATCCTCCAGTATCTGCCCCTCCTCCTTTGCAATCTATTTTCTTATCAAAAAAAAAAAAAAAAGGCTACAACCTGGAAAACTGTCATTCAAGTTTCAATACAATTTAATGATGCACTGAAAATAACGTGTATCTTCCCTTCAAAGGTGTAGTAACTTTAGCCAACATGAAGGTACCTGAATCATCTTGAAATGTGGGTTGAAAGGACAAAAGTTGATGTGCTGAAATAAGACTCTCTTAATGATATAGACCTGTGTATCATGCAGAAATGCAGATCACAGAGAATATGGGTTTGCACACTCTTACGAGGTAATAATGAGGGTCTAGAAGGCTAATAACAAGGATAGCTACAGCACAGGCACGCAGTCAGCTCTGGATAACCATGACGTTGTGGGAGAACTCATAGTTATTGGTACTTAGAAAACCTGCTCTCCACGTTGGCTATGGTTAGATCTAGGCTGCAAGGGGAGGAAGTCGGAAGGACATTTGTCTTCCCTTTCCTGTTTCACATCTGCTAGGGACAGTCCTAGCATTAGGACCATAGAATTTTATCACTGCTTCTCAACTCTCTCAGCACACAGCTTTGCCAGACGTTAGTGAATATAGTTGATCTATGCCAACAATGAGATAAACTCATTCAGGGCAGAGCCCAAATATGAAAAGCAAGAATATTTCCTCTTCTCTTCCAACCCTATATGCTTAAAAAGGGACTCGCCTGGATTCTAGCTTGCACGGTCACTGCTTTGAACTACCCTGGCAGCACTAAAAGGCTCTAAGGTTAATGTCACTGCAAGGTCTCCACATTGGAGACTAAATCTCCAGTGGCACCATGACTGTGTAGCGTCTGCACGGCCTTCCCCTTGGATGAGGACACCTGGATCCTTGCACTCTGCCAGCTCTTTTCTGCTGCAGTGGATCCCTGAAGATACTATCAGCTAAGCCTGGGCTGCAACAATTTATAGGGCACCAACCTGCTACTCACAGAGCAGCAGAGCGTGCAGCTACCACTGGTTGGGGCAGCACAGAGTTTGAAGTCACTTTTCTACAATCTCCCTCCAGAGCTGTACCATCTAGCCTAGTGTAGGATCCATCTCTTTTGCTCTGTGGTATAAGCAATAAGTACTCCATAAAACCTGCTTCAGGATCTGGAAGGTGGCAGCGATATGCCTCAGAAAAGTACTTCCCTGATGCCTTGGAGAGGCAGCTGGGGGAGAAGAGTCATGATTTAGCATTTCAACACCTTGGCATGTTTGAACCCCTGTGCAGCTCTCATCAGTCTGAAAGACACAGGTTTATAATGAATTCAACAGAGTTGCACTGAGATCTTCTAAACCTGGACTGCAATCTGTCCCACAGATTCTGGAAGAGCAGAAATAGGTTTCAGATCAGTATAAAATCATGTGGCTTGGCAGCTGCCTACCCAAAGATACTGGAGAAACATTGCCTGGAAAAGTCTGGCAGAGCCAGAGGTTCTCAGTTCTGTTCCTAGACCAAGAAAATGACTGCTCCGCCTTCTGCTAGTGACTGATACCATCTCTGTGACAATGGCAGCCATTTGTTTCTTACCAAGGTAATAGATAAAAAAAGAAAAATAAAAAATTTTGAATTCTTTTAAGTCCAGTGCAGCAGCAACAGCCGCAGCAAACAAGAACAGCAAATTTTTTTATGGACTACTAACATGAAGTTCAAAAATTGCAGGCAGTCTGAGAACTGGAATTTGGAAACTATTAGACCTTACTCTCTTAATATTTTAGCTATCGTTAGATCCCTGTATAGCATCTAACGTATCATAGCCCAGGTTACCACAATTCTTCTTTCAGCAGTGAACCATAGGAAATGCATTCCACTTAAGAAATATAATGGTACTTTGCATTAATAAAGTAAACACCAGTTTAAGTGCAACATTGTCACATTTTCTTTCCTTACGGATGGCACAAGAATAAAGCATCCCCAAATGGAGGCAGTTTAATGCCTGATGATAATTCAGCTAGCAAGCCTGTAGCCTGCCGCGGCTATTAATAAGAACACATGTTTATCTACACACAAATAGTTATTCCAATGTGTGTAGGTGTAGGTATGTGTGTACATATGCACATACTAAATATATATGGTAAATGTCTGTGTGAAAAATACTTCATCCATGGCAATTCTATAATGCAGTATACCTAAACCACATCACAGTACAGCACATATTACTCCATCAACCTGGATCACCTGGGCACTGCAGAACATGGTAAACCTGATTCCAGAGTTCTCAAATTCAAAATCACTGGTATGTGCGTTCATTGTAGCAAGTAAGTTTAACTAAACACAACTCTTTTCTGGGGAGGGAGGGGGATGGAGGGAGTAGAAAACCACATTTTATGTATGAAGAAACAGAAGATTAAATGAAATTGCTTTTCTGCCTGGGAACTGCATCTTTGTATTGTAACACAACATTCATTCCCAAAATGAACCTAACCAGTCTGTGGAACATCTGGTACAGTAAACATGATGACAATAAACAACTTGCTTGAGATCAGACAGCAAGTCAGTGATCCAGCTTCCTGACGGAGTCCTACGACTTAGTCACTAAGGGTAGGTCTGCACAGCACACTTACTCCAGATGACTGGCTCTACTGACTGAACACCAAGATTAATTAGCCTATGGTTACTGTGCAGATGTGCCTTAAATGGTTCCAAATCTTCCAAAAACCCCTTAGTACTACTGTCTTGTATTCAGAACAGGGCTTGAACATCTTTCCAATTACAAGAAACACACCTTGAAAGATCATGAGATTTGAGTGTTTGTGAAGCATCAAATACCCATAGTTATTCCAATTTTTTTGTGTGTTTCCCTCCTTTGGTTTTATCTATCTATTTATTTATTTATTTTATTCCCTGTGTACTATAGCTTCAGCCAAGTGGCTGGTTTGGAGCTCTGTTCTTTCCAGGTCATTGACATTTTTACAGGATTTCTGGGGACTTCTACTTTCACCTCTGCTCACTGAGGCGCCCATCTTTTCAGAAGCATTTTTTTGCTGAGTGCTGAGCTGCACCGGAGTCTGACTTGCACTCTAGGCTCTACTTGTCTTTCACACGTCTCTCTTCCTGTGCAGCTATCTGTTCTTACCCCATCAAGCCATTTCTAAATAATAATTGAAATTACTTTGGAAAAGACTCAACTGTTGGAAATGCAGTTGCCAGTTTAGGGCAGGAGGTACCTGTACCTTCTGTCTTGCCTACACACCTTTCACCCACTCCTTAATGCTCCCCTTAAAATCCTTATAGCGCTGTATGAACCACAGTATAAGGCAAACGTTACCTGGCAGTGATTAGTAGAACTCTTCTGGCCTTATACAGCTTCTTGTCAGAGAACACAAGTAATGCTGCTTAATTCAAGTTCTCTGATAAATAAGTAAATGCAGCAATAAATCTCTCTCATAGAAATGTGTTGCATTTCCAGTATGGGAGGGGAGGGAGCTAAGGAGCCCTGACCTGGCCGGTTTGTTTGCATGCTCAGAGGAAGAATGACTGCTGCTCGGACAGCTGAGCCCCAGGATATTGCACTCTAGAACAAGCGGACTCAGCACTTACTGGAGCATTACTGGGGTGCACTGATGTTCCCCATGACTGAGAAGGAAGCCTGAGGGACTAACTGAACACTGTAAATCCACAAATGCTTTGTAACTGGTAGGTGGCTTGAAATTCCATTTTATGTTGCATTTGGTTGGGTATTTGCTATTGTTGCAGTTTTATCTGGGGTGAAAGCATGGGAAGTGCTGTTTTTAAGGTCCTTGGAGGGTAAACTCTGTTCACTCTGTGCTGAGCAAGCAGAACTTGCATGTAAAAGTGTAGCAGACTCTATATATCTGAAGGATTTCAACACAACGCATCCTAAAGTACAGAACTGTGTACAGATATCCTCCTTATCTAGATTTAAAACGGGTATTAGTTCATCCCTGTAGAAATACAAGACGTGTTCCTCCTTTTCTCCCTTCCCTTCCTTCTCCCACCAGTCTCCCAAAAGACCTCCATTTCAGAATATGATGAAGGCATGACATTCATGGTACATACAGAATGAGATACTCAATGGGTAGTCAGAGCATCACCCAAATACCTCACAGAATTATGCCTTTTCCAGAGCACAGGAACTACCAGGACCATATACACAATCCATCCAGCTTTGCAGCCTTTCTGAGGGCACTTTAGCCAGAGATGTACAAATGTAATGCCTCTCCTGTCACCGTGCAGTGTTGCCTAATGTAACACTTACAGGACCATTGCCAACAGAGTCCCATGAGTGTCTGGAAAATGAAGGCCTCCATGCTACTTGTCTTTTCATAGCAAGGAATGGGGATCTGTATTGTACTGAAACTTTATCACAACTGCATGATGAAGACAAGACCTCTTTCCAAAGATTCATGCCAGTTTTATTAACTTTGGATGAGCTGGCATAAACAGACTGTCACAATATATCCACTGGAAGTAACTTATTTTAAAATTTCCATTGCTTTCCCTGCGCTTTCATGTAAGACAGTAGGATCTAAATACTTGTTCAGCTTTTCTTCACTTGGATTGCATCTTAGAAAAAAAAATTCAAAATCAAATAAAATTCAGTAAGACGTTCTGAACCTTCTGTAAAATGTTCTATTCAAGACCTTTCCAAGCAGAACTAATCAAGTCTCACAAGTGTCCCTAAACAACTACAGTTATCCTTTGTTTTACAGAACAGCCCCAAGTGCCTCATGGAAACAGCGAAGAACATGGCTCAAGCAAGTAGAGTTGGCTGAGTAGCCATCCTTCAGTAAAGGATTTAGGGCTCAGTTAGAGTCTCAGATTTGGCTTTCCACGGGCCTTGCACCTTATCGGGTGCTGCGGCCCAGCAAAATCTGTGAGAAGGGGAATGAGCACGGTCAGAGAGCTGGAGCCCCACCAGTGCGAACCAGCAAAGTGTCAGCCCAAGGGGAACGCAGCTGCCAGTGCTGAGAAAAGCGCAGTCTGCCCAACATGCCCTGAACAGCCACGACATGGGGTAATGGGCGTGAGATACCTTGCGGGTGATTTAATTTAGACAGTAAGAAAATGTGTCTAATGGTGAGGCTACTGAAGCAACAGAAGGTGTGAACCTGGAGAGGTTATGAAGTCTCCCTCGTTACCCACTGTATAAGCAAAAATTGTTCAGGTGTTACAGAGACAGGTATTTGTATGTGTCGGACACATGGATGCATTAGATGCTTTCAGGGTCCCTCCCAGCAACACTTCTTAGTGACTATTTCCTGATTTTAATGTGGGGTGTAACACTTTCAACCCATATTTTTTGATTTCAGTGAAATATAATCTAGTGCAGTACTAATATGAGTTTAATGACTTTACTGGGCCACACACTTCTAGTTTAGTTTCCTCACAATGAAAGAGGGTGTGGGGAACAACAAAACCACCCTTATAAAGTATATTTCACTTCCTTGTAGAGCTACACTTTCTCTTCCCAGAGCCTAGGACATGGGTTAAATTAGAACAAATGACCCCAATTTTGAGACTGGGAGGCTTCAAGCAGAAAAAAGCCCAGACGGTTTCCTGAAAGACACAAAAGCTTCTCACTTTCTTGGAAATTATAAAAGACAAATAAAAACTCCAAACCCCAGAATTTACTGAGGGCAACATTAAAAGGGCAAACGAGGAGATAGCAAAATGTGACCTGTTTACCAGCTCGCACATGCATCTAATTCTCAGCACCACAGAGTACTGATTCCACATTTTAAGAATTGAACCTGGCATCGATAGAAATCTATTTACGTAATTGTTCTTGTAAAACTTTAACCTGAGGCAACCGGTAATCAAATCTTGGCAGCCAGAGCAATAGAGAGGTCATTTGAAAAGGGATTTGTTTTCCTAATTGTTAATTTCATCTAAATCTTAGTTGATCAAATCACTGGATGACAAGGTTTTGGGCAATACCATGTGTGCTAGCTTCCAATACCTGTTGTATATGATAAGTAAAACTATCAATTGCTTAGCCAGTTTCACAGTGGTACAGATGGGTAGGAAAACAGTTTCAGAAGACCTTGACTGCAGATAAAATTTTATCTCTTGGAAGTGGGGCCTTTTTTTGCTCATGGGAATGATTACAAAACTCTTTCCTATTCACTAAATAGCTGCCTTATACCATCAACCCCCAAACCACTTTGCTAATTGCATTGGGCTTTTTTCATGGCTGTTTTTTTTCCCCTCTGGAACATGAATTCTTCAGTTATTGCAATTTAGTCAAACCCTGTTTTTATAGAGGTAATGCTTGTGATGCAGAACACAACAGTTTCCAAAAAGAAAAGAATGCTGCTCTGAGAGGAATTAGTCTTTTTGCAACATCCTCCTGTTGTAAAAATGATTACGAATGGTGAAGGTGAGTTTTCTGTGGTCTCTTAATTATGAATTCGTCCAAAGTATCTTCTACATAACTGTCTATATCAGATCCTTTAAAAAGCAATTATTTTTATATGATTGATAAATATATTAATTCCCAGTGAAACTCCCATTTCAAGAACAAGGTCTTCACGTCGTAAAGACCTACAGACAACAGTTACGCACAAGTGTTGCATGGGTCTACTTCACAGTGTTTTTTCATCAGTTTAATAACTGCAGTGGAAATTTCCCATATTGTTGCAAGTGGGTACAATTATTGCCTGGAAACTTTCCTTTTTAAGATGACAGTGGCTATGAATTATACTTCAGTAAATAAACATTTACCTAAACAAATGGAAGAGCATGCATCTTAAGATGATCTGATAAACAATACATACATTTACAGCACAGATACCTGCTGCAGATACATATTTTCACAGGAAAAGAGCTGTTACATTTTTGTGTAGGATTAAACTAGCATATCATTGAACCCAACTGCACTGTAATAAGCTGTTATTCTGAAAGGAAAAACAACAAAAACCATTTGTTTTTATAATCCAGTAAGATTTAAATACTCCAGTGCAACAGTACAATGTTACTGTTCCCACTGCCTTCTAGACCTGGGTGCATAATCCTATATTCCTGACATTACTGAACTTAGAACGATGAACATTGAAATATGATGAAAGAAAAAAAATTACAAGCAATGGATTTGCTCTAATACTGTGTGAATCATGTTTCTTTTTGTATATGCCTGCTCACTCAAGTGTTAAGTATTTTCTGAATTATAGAACACATAACCTAGCTTCATCCCTTCTGGAAAGACAGGCACTAAATCATTTATAGGTTGCGTCATCCACCAAGCCACTTACACAAAGTAATCTGCTAGCTTGAAGCTTTCAGCGGACTTTCAAATGAGCCTAAGGAATTACTTTATATAAAACTCAGAAACACTGGGGAGCTGCACTGAAAGCAGCCCTATTCAAAGGCATATTTTCTTGGAACAGGAAAACAAGAAAGTCAGGCGTTAGTCAGCATGAGATGTACGTGGCTGGAAGTCCATGCTATAGTGGACTTGCATGTAAAGGAAATCAAAGTCTAAAGTAAAATTGTATGGATTGTTTAGAAGGGTTTTCTAAGGAAAAATTGACTTAGGCAATCATCCTGAGCCCGTGTGTGCGCATGTGCATCCTCCTCATACCCTTGAAGCTACCAGGGAATGATGACAACAAATTGTTGTAGCAGGTGGAGGTGGGGGTTCGGTCAATGTGCCGAGGGCACAGCTGCCATTCAGAGACCCCAAGGCAGGCTGGAGGTCTGACAGGATCCTTGTGAAGTTCAGCAAGGACCAACGCAGAGCTCAGCAGCTGGACCACAATAGTCCCCTGCAGCAATACAGGGAGTGGCATCGCAAGGCTGTGGGAGACTCATGCTGCTGTGGTAAAGAATCACAGAAAATATGAGTCTTGGGCTGGAAATTGATAGCCCAGGCCTTCAAATGAAGAGGAGGCGGCAACGTATCCTTCCATTACCTAGCTGAGACTCAAAATTGGAGTTTCCAGTTTAGGAAGTAATTGCAAACACTGACCAGAATAGTGCTCACTCCATCATAAATATAACTGCACCTTTGTTACACTTGCAAATTCCTATGTTCACTAAGGAAATTTATACAGACCTGCACAAGCTGGGAAAAAAAAAGCATTTAAAGTCCTGTCTCAAACAGAAGACATGACATTTGAGGCCCAAAGGAAGGCTACAGACTTCAGTCTCCAACTTAAGAACTGAACATCTGAAACTCTGTTTATAGTTAATTCCTCCTCCAGAGAGGTGCAATTAGAAATCAATGAGGAACATTGCTAAATGTCCCTTAGAAGAAACTTCCTAGTAGAACATCCTCCTTACAACAAAATCAGAAAAACAAAGCAGGACAGAGCAACATCCAGAATTGGTCATTGCCACCTGGAAGAAGAAACTGCAGGACAAATTACGGAGGTAAGTATTTCTGCAACTCAAATTACAGAGAAGAAACACGAAAACATTTCCCGCTCCCTCCTTGGGACAGAACTGTGACCAATTGCATTGTCCATTAGAAAAAGATTTACCATTGAAAATAATGAAGCAAATCACTGCCTAAATCTGTGAGAACAGGCAAAAAAAGTGCCTCAGATCTACACCATGATACTGTCTTGGGACAGCACCTGGCTCTGTGAACTCAGCAGAGCACCTTGGCAAGACACCAAACCTGGATGTTTGTTTCATTATTGATTTGCGTTACACATTATCCCATATAATAGACATAGCATGTTGAAAGCTGTGTTTTAAAAAACATAAAATCAAACACGCTTTGTATACTGAAGAACAGTGCCCTGTTCTTTTAACCTCTTATTCAGAAAATATGGCTCGTTTAATTACATATGTCTACATATGTCAATAATAATGTTACACTGATACAGTAGTTGCCATTTATGTACCCCCGAAAAAGTAAAACCAAAATAAATACAAACTTTTAATTAAGTGGGGCTGCCTGCACTGGGTCAGCGATTTTGTCCTCTGAGCTGTACTTTTCTGTTGGAAATTCCATGTCTTATTTACACTTACTAGCATGCTAAAGACAAATATCCAAAATTCTGCAAATTGCAAATTCTGCAAAACCACCCACACAATCACAGAATCCCAGGTGGGAAGGGACCTCAGGGATCATCTAGTCCAACATTTCTGGAAAGAGCCCAGTCTAGACAAGAAGGCCCAGCACCCTGTCCAGATGACTCTTAAAAGTGTCCAATGTGGCCAAGCCAACCACTTCCCTGGGGAGATTATTCCAATGGGTGACTGTCCTCACTGTGAAAAATTTTCCTCTCGTGTCCAATCGGAATCTCCCCACAAGCAACTTGTGTCCGTTCCCCCTTGTTCTCTCCATGTGACTCCTTGCAAAAAGGGAGTCTCCATCTTCTTTGTAGCTGCCCCTGAAGTACTGGTACATGGGGATGAGATCCCCTCTAAGCCTCCTTTTCTCAAGGCTGAACAATCCCAGCTCTCCCAGCCTATCCTCCTATGGCAGCTTCCCAGTCCTTTGATCACCTTGGTGGCCCTTCTCTGGACCCTTTCCAGCCTGTCCACATCCTTTTTGTATAGCGGGGACCAGAACTGTACCCAGTACTCCAGGTGTGGCCTGACAAGCGCTGAGTAGAGAGGGATAATGACTTCTTTCTCTCTACTGATAATGCCCTTTTTGATGCAACCCAGCATCCTCTTGCACTCATGTTGAGCTTTCTGTCCACCAGGACCCCCAGGTCCCTTTCCACAGAGCTGCTCCCCAGCCAGGTGGATCCCACTCTGTGCTGCACTCCCGGATTATGTTTTCCCAGGTGCAAGAGCTTACACTTCTCCTTGTTGAACTTCATACGGTTATATTTCTAAACAACTTGCAAATTGTAAAATTCATCTTAATAACAAATTCTTTTACACTGCATGTTATTTATCGCATGTTAGTACTCAAATATTTCAGTTATATAACACTGCCTATTTATAATCCTGAAGAATGATCCTATAAGTTCTTTCTCTTTTTTTGAGCGCTGCTGTCCTTTAAAGTGTATGGATTCTGTACAAGGAAATGGGTCAGCAAGTGAGAACCAGTATCTGACCCATACTTGCCAGTCCTTCAGGGCTTCAGTCAGACTGAATTACCAGTGAGCATGAACTGTGTGGATGAGCAGCATGCAAGGCCACAGCTGGGAACAGCTACCCTGCTGGCGACGGTGGGAGTGGGCTCGCGACTCCTGCACGCTACCAAACCGCAGAGCAGGAAAACGAGTCAGTCTCGGGTATGGTTGGATCTCTGGGTGGGGAAAGGCACAAAATAACTTTTGGTATCAAAGATAGGCCCTCTTTTTTTCATCTCTTTTTTTTTAACTTTCTAAGAGAAATCAGCAAAAGCCACCTTCAGAAAAGGCAAGAGTTTCTGTGTGTTTTGGGACTGATTACTTACAGTGTAAGTATTTTTAGTACAGAATTCTCAGTATAAGCAAATGTCTAAAATGCAGATGTTCAAGCACTGATAATGCGAATGGCATGCTGGGTCAACAGCTAACACCTAGAATAAGACAAAGTACTAACAAGTTGTAATTTTTAGGCCTGTACGCGTGCTTAGTTTGCATATAGGTATATGTACCCCATATAAAGGGCTCCATACAGCATCCCCAGTCTTATTTTCCTCGTAACATGTATGCAATGTATCTGCCACTGTACTGGTGCTATTAACAACTTGTTGCTATGTATCTCAGTGGAAAGACAGTAAATTAAAGGCTTTGAGGCTACCACTTTAAAATTCTGTTGCTTTACGTTCCCCACTAACACTAGTGACCACAGACAGGTATCAGTTTGTATAAGTGTGATACTTCTCATATGAGACTAGATAAAATCCAACACACTATGCCATGTTTCTATTTTCTCTAATGTAATCTGATGTTCTTTCCTTACAGTCAATGAGAGAAATGCATATCTTTAAGACGTTTTATGTATGTATTCTAATCAGCGCTGTGCTCCTTAATTATTCTTGAAATATGTGTTAGGAAAATTCTGAAGGATGCTATTGTCATTACAGCCAGTGGAAACATGTAGGAAGAAGAAATGCAATCATCAGGCTCAAAACATGAATCCATTCATCAGGCATCAGGATCACTAATTACTAAGTCAGGAATGTAAGATCAGAGCAACTGACTGCTGAGCAGATAGGAGAGGAACAAAACTTGCCGTAATTCAGAAACAACATAAATAGTTAAAATAATACATACTTTAATCTCTTCAAATAGATTTCCATAAGTTAAAACAAAGCCTTGGTTTAAGCAGAAGCAAACCAGAAACAATCTCTTCGTAATAATTCATGTTAAGGCTCATGAAGTAATGAAAGTGATATCTACAAGAAATCAGGCCCTAAAATTTCCAGACAACAGGTTGTCAGAGTGAGTGGGTAGCTTATGGAGGTATGTGATGCTACTGAAAGCAGGTCCCTGAATTGGATGCGTTAGTCTTGCATTTGACAAAATTCCAGGAGCATTTTCAGGGCTCATTGTTAATGACTTCCTCATGTAGGAATTATTTTTCATATTTTAAAGAAACATGTCCTATAAATTAAAAAAAGCTAATTTTGACAGATCACTAGGTATTTTGGTACTTTGTTCTTTTAAATAAGGAAAAGCACAACTTCAGCATTATGAACCAGGGGAACAATACAAGTTTGTTGGGAAATCTATCTACGGTTATATCTACTTTCACAAGTAGTGAGCATAATATGCATAGATTTCTCTAGCAAGACATTTGACGCTGGTCACCTGACCCACGCTGTATGTGTTTTAGGGACAGAAACTCTGGACTAGCCCCAGTCTGGTACTGTTAGAATTTGGACTGCATTAGGTATGCTGCTGGAAACTATCTTCTGGTTTATTTTTTATTTAAAAGAAATCTAGTTTGTACTACAAGACTGCTCCATCATATGACCTGAAGTGCAAAGCAGAGATAACAGCAAAATTAATTTCAAAAGTGCATTAAAATACTAATGTGGATTAATACAGAACCAAAGGCCAGAAGAAATTAAGTCCCAGGCATGTAGTGAAAAATTTCCTGAAATAAGTCTTCTCACTCCCTCCTCACCCATATATACCTTTCCCATAACATATTTTAGCCTGTCAACACAAATTTTAAATAATTTTTTTCAGCCTGGTTTCCTATGCAAGCGTATGGCCAGTGTGTGCCTCTGTCTTCATGCCCCTAAATAATAATATATTTCAGTCAAATTATATAAAAGGTAGGCGTCTTGAAAATACAAAAAGCTTGTGCTTTTCATGAAAACAAGCAACTGAGAAACTCCTCCTGTGCCTGTGTGCCTCCCATGCCTTCCAGAAGAACTCCCCGGTGAGCTCAATGACAGTATTAATTTCAAGAGCATCCCCACGTGAAAGAGCAGCAGGAAGCTGGGCTTGTTTTGTTACAGACTGTGGGTTTCTCAGGAGCCACAGAAGTAAAGGAAGCTGCATACCAGGGTGCTGGGCAAGTGCACAGAGGGGTGGTGTGGCTAAGGGGGTAAAGGCTGAGTCAGATGCATCTGCCTGTTCAGGCTGGAGGATCCTGAGCTCGTTTGCCCCATGATTTTCTGAGGAGGTGGGGGAACAGGAGGATGGAAGGGAAAAGATACCCTAAAATGGAAGACACAAATTTTCTCTGCCACTCTTTGATATCAGAATCTGGAATCTAGACCAAGTCATTTTGTATCAACAGTGCTAATTCTATTAATATTGTGCAGCAAAATCTTGTGACACAAGTACTAAAATATAGTGTGGGTTTGCTCTTTTTTTTTTCTGATTTGTGTAAACTGTTTTTAGTATTCCTGACTTAGCCTATCAGAAGTATGATTACTAACTAATTAAAAAAACCCAAGGTACGATGTGTTACAGAATATTGATTTAGGGATGGAAGAGGATTTTAATCTTTGACATGAAAGAAAAAATATTCAAGGGTAAGACAAGAATATTAGAAACAGCTGCTACTCATGTAATTATGGAATAAAGCATTTAACCTTGTTTTCTTCTTCAAATGTAACTATAATAAAAGATGACATTGGGAATATGAAAACAGCGGTAGGACTTTGAGATGTTTTTAAATATTTTAATAGAGATGAAAAGTCAGAGGTAATAAATACTAAATACATAAACCTACTATTTATTTAAAGGTTAAACACCATTTGTGTTCCAAAAGGTTTTTCAACTGAAATTTTCAGGATCTATGGAAACTTTACAGAACCTTGTTTTTCCTTTCAGTTTAGAAAGAGAACCAAGTACATAAAAATATGAAGTATTTTCTGCATGCCAGAAACTTAGCTGGTTAGTCAGCACTACTGAGCATGCTTTTAGTTTTCTGTGACCTACCTAGAAGGAAACTTAACACTTTGTTAAAAAAAGAAATCAAAAGAAAGCTGTCTGGCTGTGGTTTCTGCCAGGAACACCTCCTTCCTATTCCAGCCAATAACCACAATCAGCTACTGCACCACAAGGCACGTAGCAGGGCAGGCAAATTAGAAATCCTGTAACCAATTTTCTCTTTACTGCAACAGTTGTGGTTCATCTGCGAAACCATGCAATAACTGCACATGCTTACAATGAATGAAGTTATTAAATTAATACTCTCACTTAAAAGTAGATTTTATTTTATTTTTTTAACAGAGAAATGAACTTTCCTGGTGACAAATGGTGTGAACCCATCTTGCACTAGCGCTCTCTCTCCTGACAGTGCAGGAGACTCAGGAAACAGGTCACAGAACTTTAACACCTTTGCTACCAAAAACCTCATGCTGAGCGAACACACACGCAACAGGAATCGCTTATACCCTTCACATGAACACTGCTTTAACTACAGTGCCACCACCTCGACTGAACTTTCTGTCATTCTTTGAAGCTCATTCCTTAAACAAGTAGGACACCTACATAGTCTACCTCATCGTCTACCTCACAACTGGCAGCCCCCAGCGCAGTCAGATCCCTGCAGATTGCTATGGTCAGACTATAGAGCATAACACGTAAAGTGAGATACTTTTGAGCCTGCAAAATTCACATCCTTTTCTCAATTTTATATGGTGCTTTTGAGAGGAGCTCAAGAAAGCTCCAAGAGTTCCCCTCACATCACAGATCACTCAGCCAAGATGCTTTAAGGTGGCCCCTTTTTGTCCTTTGTGTAACTACACCTAAATGCACACAGATAAGTCCCAGCAGCTGTTGCCAGATTCGGGTTTGAGATTTAAATTATAGCAGGGTTAAACTTAGTTTTGTTTCCCAAGCTTTCAGAAAAGACAATGTAGCTGAAGTTGGGAAGGGTGTAAAATACACCAAGGTAACATTGGCATTACCCTTTTCTTGCCAGTGGAACTGACTTCAGTATATACTGCAAAGTAAATCTATCTCTGTGGGACAGATTTTGGTTCGTAAACCACAAAGTTTATCTAGCCTGTAGTCTTAATTCCTATTTGCACACTAGTCACAGAAACTCTGACTGAATTCCAGGTTTCATGTCCAGTTGGTGACACTACTGCTTAGGAAAACACTTTTGCTTAAAGGTGAGCAAATTTGATGAAGGCATCACCAAGAAACACAGAACCATACTATGCCATTCATTTTCCCAGTGCAATGGCACTTCTGGTATAGAAATATAGAATGCTAAAACAATTATCAGTATGGAAATGCAAAACGCTAAAGCAATTCCCATTTTTAGCACAGCCAATGTCTTAAGCTTCCCATCAACTTCAAAGGGACCAAGATTTCACCTGTTTTTACATTTACAGATGTATTTTCAAAACAGAAATAGGAAAAGATATTAGGGGAGAGGAGCCTGATAGGAGATCAACTCAAATTTTTCTCATCATCTTCCTACAGTTGCTTTCTCTTGAAAGTCTGACCTTATTTCTCTGAAAATTTTTTTCCAGAATGACTTTTGAGAAATTTCTCACAAAAAAATTTGAATAACAGCGAGCAGTTATGTTGATTTTAAAAAAGATTGTATTTGGTTAATGCTGACAGCTGCCCTCTTTTTTCCCCATGTGGCTTTTTTGTTTATTCCCCCTCCTCCTCCTTCCACAGCTTACAGGTAATTCCCCTTTTCATCCATGTCACCTGCTAATCTTCTCTGTTCTGCTTTCACTCGGTCTTTTCCCTTTCATCTTCTTATTCTTGTCCTCTCTGACCCATCTTAGAAACACACTCCTATTTTATCTTTTCATAACATCCAAAAGTTGTTCTCCTCTCCACCCTGCATTGTTTGTGGTAAACTTTCAAATTCCATAGTTCAACGTTAACAGACAGTTGCCTTCTGGTGATGGAACTGAATTGCTGCATCAACTCAGAATTAATCTAGATTTGCACAGATTTAAATAGCTCACTTAATCCCATCAGTCTTTTGGAAGTCCAGACAGTGCACTCAGGCTGATGTCGAATTGCAATGTCTTTGCAGGCAGGCAGGCAAACAAAACCAGGAAGCCCTGACCCAGATGGATGCTGAAAACTGGGACGGTTCTAGTTTAAATGAACTAAATCTATCTGCAACCTTCTAAAACACATTCCATTCATATTTTGGGCCTAAGAATATTTGAAAGGGTGTTGAAGTATATACACTGCCTCATTTCACTTCAGCCCTCAAAACAAAATCACTTGGGCAGCAACTGATATTTAAAACAGAGTCAAGCTGGTCTGAGGCCCAACACATCATGCTCATCTTCAGGGGACCACTGCTGATAAGAAGGGGAAGGGGGAAAAAATAAAATCAACTAATACATGGTAGCAAGTTACCACATACAATTTAAATCAGAAGAGCACTAAAGTAAGGATTAGACCCCTCTAACATTACTGAGCTGTTCTCCAAGCTGTACTGAATTTGGGAACTAAAAGGTGAACAGAAGCTCAGTTTTGTCAGTTCTGTAGAGATGTTCCTTCATTTAGTATTTTGAACATTAGGCCACAATTTACTTACCATGACTTACTATACTCACTGTATAGATTGAAAAAAAAAGAAAAAATCAGCAGCATCACAAGTTGGTCATCTCCCTTGTAACACACGCTGCAAACCCAGCGGTCTTTGGGTTTATGAGATAGTTTGCTGCTTCTAGGACCATTCACTGGGATCAACTGCAAAACAGCTAATCATCCATCCATAAGATTATTTTTAATGAATGCATTAACCATTTTATGCAGAAATACATCTACCTGTATAATCAGTTAACATGAACAGATTAAAAGTTGATAAAGGATGTAGTGTTATACAAAAATACAATAATATTTTGACATTTATTACATTACTGCTTAACTGATAAGAATATAATCCTCCCTTTTAAAATAGAAATGTCTCTGAGAAATCATATGAATGAAGAGCCTTTGAAAACATTATATGAAGCACTGAATTTCATTCTACATAGAATATTATATAGACATCTAGAAGGGAAAAATGTTATTTTAAAAACTCAAAGCAGAATAAATATTTTTATCAGATAAACTAACCAGTTTTTACACAAAGATTTTAGATTTTTAAGAAAAAAAAACATTTACTTTCACTTATCAGTATGCTAATTGTCAAAGAAAAACCATGGGAAAAACCCTGTGCAGTATTGACTAGGATTCTGAATTTGAATACCTAGCGTGCATAGTCTGTAACCATAGTTCAGAAAAACAAAATCAAAATTTAAAAAATCAAATCATAGGGTAGGTGATGAGTAGTTACTTTGCTGACTCATCCAGGTGTATATACAAGTTCCAATGAAGGGAGCACCCATGGTTGAAGACAGCCATGACAGCGGTGAGGGGAACAGACCAAAAAGCATTTTAAAGGCATCTCTTCGATCAGCCTGCTGCTACAGGACAACCAGGGCATCAGGCCCAGTGAGCATGGGATTATGAAAGGCAGGTCCTGCCTGACCAACCTGATCTCCTTGTATGACAAGTTGACCTGCCTAGTGGATGAGGGAAAGGCTGTGGATGTTGTCTGCCTGGGCTTTAGTAAAGCCTTTGAATCTGCTTCCCACAGCATCCTCCTGGAGAAGCTGGTGGCTCACGGCTTGGACAGGTGTACTCTGTTGGGTAAAAAACTGTGGCCAAAGAGTGGTGGTGAATGGAGTTAAATCCAGTTGGCAGCCAGTCACGTGTGGTGTTCCCCAGGGCTCAGTGTTGGGGCTGGTTCTGTTTATTATCTTTATCAATGTGATAAAGATGGGGTGAGGGGATCGAGTCTATTTTCGGTAAGTTTGCAGACAACACCAAGTTGGGTGGGAGTGTCGATCTGCTCGAGGAGAGGAAGGCTCTTGGGTCACAACCACCCCATGCAAAGCTACAGGCTTGGGGAAGAGTGGCTGGAGAGCTGCCTGGCAGGAAAGGGCCTGGGGCGCTGGTTGACAGCCGGCTGAACATGAACCAGCAGTGTGCCCAGGTGGCCAAGAAAGCCAACAGCATCCTGGCTTGTGTCGGAAATAGTGTGGCCAGCAGGAGGAGGGGAGTGATCGTGCCTGTTTACTCGGCCCTGGTGAGGCCGCACCTCAAATTCTGTGTTCAGTTTTGGGCCCCTCAGTACAAGGACATTGAGTTGTTGGAGCGTGTCCAGCGATGGGCAACGAAGCTGGTGAAGGGTCTGGAGCACCAGTCTTATGGGGAGCGGCTGAGGGAACTGGGGTTGTTTGGTCTGGAGGAGGCTGAGGGGAGACCTTCTTGCTCTCTACAGCTACCTGAAAGGAGGTTGTAGCGAGGTGGGTGTTGGTCTCTTGTCCCATGTAACTAGTGATAGGACGAGAGGAAATGGCCTCAAGCTGTGTCAGGGGAGGTTTAGATTGGGTATTAGGAAAAAATTCTTGCCTGAAAGAGTGGTCAGGCATTGGCACAGGCTGCCCAGAGAGGTGGTGGAGTCACCATCCTGGAGGTATTTAAAAGACATGTAGATGTGGCAGAATTGGCAGTGTTAAGTTAATGGTTGGACTCGATGATCTTAGAGGTGTTTTCCAACCTAAATTATTCTATGGTTCTTTAAATCACTGCCTGCTGTCAACAAAATACTGCAAGTAACACACC
The DNA here is from genome assembly GCF_963921805.1 of Phalacrocorax carbo. Lineage (NCBI taxonomy): Eukaryota > Metazoa > Chordata > Aves > Suliformes > Phalacrocoracidae > Phalacrocorax > Phalacrocorax carbo. Next base: position 61,526,035 of record NC_087515.1, on the reverse strand, counting down.
ATGTGGGTTAACAGACTTAGTTCCAAAATCTTCCAGCAGATGTCCTCACAAGGCAGTCGTGTCAGGGAGGTTAGAGATGTCACCATTTAAAAAAGACCGAGATGGGAAGGAAAACAGACTTAAAATAAGGGTGATATTTATATCTAGATAGACAAATTCAAAGTATTCAATTTATTCTCAAGTGCAAAACATAAAAACATAGAGAATATGTTAAAAATAAGGCTGTGATCTTAAAAACTAAAAACCAACCAACTGAACAACAAAAAACCCCAAACCAAAACAACAAACAAAAAACCCCAACAACAAAAACCCCAGAAGCTAAAAAAGCACATCTGTTTAGTAGCACATCTGTTTCTGTTTCAATTGTCAGGTAATACTTATACCTCAGTTATAAACAAAACAAAAGGTTAAAAAATTTATGGTGAAAAGCATGAGCACAAGTTTCACATGGAAAACAGCATAAAGGCTCTAATCCTGTCCTCCTCCCCTCTGTTTCATGTTAAAATTGACACTAATTTTATCGTGTGCACAGAGCTGATATGCAGCTTTCTGCACTACTCCCTAGTGGCAATGACATACAAATGTTATCATGAAGTTGGTATTCCTGGAAGCATAAAACCCCTCGGGTATTTCAGGAGAGTTAGAAAGAACTATTTCCTTAAAATAGTGATCCTCACCATTACTGCTCCAAGTGGGAAGTTTTGATACCATTAAAAATATTTGACTCGTCCTTCTGTGTAGTGAGTAATGCATCCACAGTTAACTACCCACAGAAACCTATGAAGGTAATGATTCAGTCAAGTACTGGTCTACAAACTCAAAGCTGGGAGCTTACCCCCAGGCCTATAAGACCAGTGCCTCCAGACCTCAATCCATTACCTGCTTTAATGCAGACGTTAATGGCTTCATACATGAGAAGCCACATCAGGGAAAGATGAAATCAAGATGATGAACATCACTGACTCTTCTTCAAGAGCAGACACAGAAATAAGTGCCAATAATTGGGGCTTATTGGGAGACCAGCCAACTGGGACATGTCAGTCACTACAGTTTGGCTGGTGGAAAGAACTCGAAACTGTCCCAGCTTCAGGAAAATGCTGGGAGGGTGGCTCCAATAGCTGTGAGGGCAGACTTGTCTGCCAGAGGTTCTTTAGTGGATCCATTACGGCACTCATAGACAGAAAGCGCTGCTATGTTCTACAGGCTGAATTAGGTCAAAGCTAGCACAATCAATTATGGAAACAGATTGCTTATGAAATCTTAGAGGAGTAGGGTATTTGTCAGTATCTTGTCTGAAGCTTCAATAGCATGGGTGACTGACTTTCTGCAGGCTGCCTTCAATTTCAACAATGAGAGTAAAACCAAAAAGTTTTTTTGCTCGTTGTCAGTGAATGACTGTGGTGAACAACAGAGAACTGTTATATTTCTTAACTGGTGAATGCTTTCATGCCATAGAAACATCAGATAAATCACACTCAGATCTTAGTTTGTTCTGAGAAAAGAAGAATCCAGGTTCCACATCCTGAAAAGCATGGTAAATACAGTATTAAAGCTATTAAACTTTCTCAGGTTAACTACAGCTCTCTTCAGCTATCACAAAAAATAATTACAAAAATCTCTTCAACCTTTTTGTTGTGCTTTACTTAAAAAATAGCAGAGAATTCTAGGAAATCAAGATTTCAATTTAAAATCTTAAAGGACAAATACAAATGAAGGATTATGGCTGGGGGCAGCTACAGTCTATTGTTAACCATTTAAGATTACTTCACTAAGCTGTCTGTCTTGAATCTTAAGCCCTTTACCCTTCAGCCATATGATAAGGAACACAGAATTACAGTCCAAGCAGAGGCTAACTCTACTGTTTCCAAGTAAAGACTTCTCATGGGAACAAATACACATCTCAAACAAAACCATAAAAGATGCTGAAGCAATCCTAATTGTAACCAGCTCTTCCTCCATAGCTCTGGTTTCATTATGTAAACATATTCCAGTCAAATCTTTACAAACTATGTCAACAAATCATGATTTCCCCCCTCTTTCCCCAGGAAAACTGTGCAAGGACAACTGTACACATGTCCAAGAAATAGAGGATGTCATTTTATTGGAGGTCCACAGGTAATTGTATCACATTAGGGAGTGGAAGAATCTCGTGGTATGGCACAACACAATACCTCATTCTAAACACTTAAACAGAAGGTTAAATGATATGCAACATGATCAAATCAGTAATTCTCCGTCTTCTAGGCACCACTGATTAATTTAAAATAAACTTTAATGAATTGAAAAAATAATACAGTCCATTACTTCGTTTGTTGCACTGTCTTTAAATGAAACAGCACTTTGAAAGTCACAAATAAAAAAGCAGCACTTTCTCTTAATACCAACACCACTGTAACACATACTGTAGCGTGGCATGCAAACCCTTATCTGCAGTCTTTTTTTTTTTTTTTTTTTTTAACTAACAAATGGAATGGTAATTTTCTATCTCAAATATTAGTAGCATAACATGTAAGTGCAGATCATTCTGGCCACAAGTGTGGTAAGCCTTAACAAGTGTGTATTACAAGAGCATAGAACACAGAGCATGACACTTACATCCAAGAATCTCTCTCTTTTGTACTGTACATGGTGTTTGTTACAGGCTGAATTCCAACTTGCTGTACCCAAGCTTCAGGAAACAAGATTATTGACTGTTTCTGGTTTTGCTTAAAAATAAAACGCAGTCACCATCAAAGCACAACCATTAACAACTTGGTCAAAAAAATGCCACAGCTCCATTGAAAAAGTGACTTGTCTTTTTAGTAGACTTCATTACGTGATAAAGTATCCATTATAGGCATGTTACGAAGTCTTACAGTGGTACTGCAGTGTCATTCCTGTTAAGCAGAGATTTGTATAGACACCAAGAAATGGTGCAATGTTCAAAAAAGCTGTTCAAACAGAGCTAAGCTTCACAAGACCACGTACTGAGTCTTCATGCAATGAATCCTGGCTGGCTAGACTCAGGACGTGCATTGTATGGCTGTGTGTAATAGGACTTCCACTTGGCAGCATCCCAGGGGGTGATGGAGCTTCTTCAGGAGTGAGAAACTGATGGCCTTCATGTTCCTCTTTTAATGGTATCATGTCTGTCAAACCTGTATCTGATGTGAGATTTGGCATAGAAGATGGTGGTGTTGGTTGCCCTAGAGTTAGAGTTGCACAAGGCCCACTGATAGTAGTCTTTCCTGGTAAAGGTAGCTCTTCACTAGTTATGCTTGGCTCACTCTGTAGCAGGGGGGTGGCAGCGGCCTGCAAAACGAATTTAGTGCTCTGAATGCACTGATCTTGGTCACACTGTAGAACGGAAGGGTGTCAAAATCATATAAGGCAAACAAAAGAAAGGAAAACAAAAGGGAGAATATGGACAAAAAGGTATGGAAAAGAATGGGATGTGAAGAGAAAAAAGAAAGCCATTAGTATCGATCCAGGGTTAGCCACCCAAAACTCCCATTGCATGCTGCCCGGGAAAAAAAAAAAAAAAAGAATGCATGCATAACTGAGCCAGTGCTTTGGATTACCATCAAAGTAAATTATGACAACCATTTACAGTGTTCACTTAAGAATTTTGGTATGCTCTAAAATAGTATATTTTGAGTATTGTAACTCAAATGCTTTACTTATTCTTGTTTGAAGCCATTTGGAAAGCCTAGCTGCACAGTCCATGTGTAACTAACTGCATCGGGCGCCTCAAAACCTCACCGATTCCAGGTGAGATGAATCACTTCCACAGTACTCATTTTACCCTAGAGTAGCTAGCAGTTCAGAGAGGCCCGAAGGCATAATCCAAGCATCTTTCCAAGTTCAAAAACACTAGGCAAGTGCCTTTTTAAAATTGGTCTTCATATGTTGGAATTAAGGTGCTGCAGAAGTTTTCCAGAAGAATTCCTTTGATGCAGGAAGTTTTATAAAGATATAGCTGGCAGTACAGCCTCTATGAGCAAAAATTCCCCCCCATCCTCCCAATTTAATACATTATACATGCACTCTAGAGAATATACTACACTATATGCAATACTCTATAGGATGTGTAGAAATGAGGCAGTACTGCAGATGCATTAACTTGATATCAACTTTCCTGATTTTTAGGCTGTTCCTTGTTTAATTTAATCTTGATAATGTAAATAATCGAGGTACAAATCACAAATTTTCTGGCAAGCACTTTCACAATAACAAGCCAAATTCAGCATTATATAAATCCAATTAAGCTCAGTGAGTATTACTAGGAATGCTTTTGGCTCAACATCATTCCTAAGGATGGTTCACACAAAATTATCATTTATTCCTTGAGATGACAAGACAACAGGTAGGTATTTCAATCACGTCCGGCTAGCTAAGTGGGTAGTAGACCTACTGCCAAATTAAGTTTCTGTAACACAAACTGGCATGATATTTGAGAGCTTCCAAGGACAATATTTAATTCATAGCCTGATCAGTTATAACATCTGCAGATTCTCAAAATCTTATTAGATTCATTTGCCATACTGCTGCTCTGCTGTGCAAGAGGAACACTAGTCAATGAACAGAACTATAACTCCAATGCAGCAAAGAAAATTTTGAAGCAAGCAAGCAGAATAAAGGATATATCCAGACGTAAGACATGCTTATTCACTGTTGTTATTTCAAGGATTCTGTTAAACCAGTATGTTCTGCCTTACAACTGACTTCTTCGATCTATATCAAATTACTGAAAGACATTACAAACCCAACATCTGTTCGAGATATTTCCAATCATAACCATCGCTACTAACATTACAGCAATCCCCTAAAATGCCCATTTGAGTTTAATAAGCCACTGTGATATACTCTATGCAAACTCATGGAAAAACTTTTGCTGCTTTACTGTATGATGAAAACCATCACTATGAATGCTTCCTCTGATGTTTTCAGGTCCTCCAGTTCCACCACTGAATAGCTTTAATGATGGATGTATGCACATTACATTCAGAAAGTGTGCAAGCAGACTACTTGGTCACGGTAAATAGGTAGTACTTTAAATGTGTTTAAGTGATTTAGGACTTCCAGACCAGCTACTTTTTGACAGGCAGAAGTCCAATCCTTACTCAGATACATGTTTTCCAACACTTATGCTTTCAGAAGGATAAAGGCACTGTCTTCCCATTACATACATTGAGTTCATACATGTTGCAGACAATTTTCTGTCACACAAAATGATGAACAGCCCCAGCCAAACAATTGAAGGGGTCCCATCTAATTTCAGAGGGATTACTCACAGGCTTAAAGCCAAAAGCTTGCATAAGTACCTTACTAAAAAGAAAACTATCAGCATCTTTTGAAGTCAGGCTTTCAATTAGTAATTCAATGTGAATAACTCAGTCTTGATTAATATACCGTTATTCATGCCTGCTTATTTCAATCAGAATATAGCCCTTCAACCAACCTTACTGTGCAGACCTTAAAGATCTGTTAACTGAATTTTCAAACTTCAAAAAAGACCAACAAAATCTGTCTTCTCTGAAAAGCAGTATCCAAAGAGCATGATAAATAACAAAGGCATGCCCATAACAACTGGGGTACATTGAAAACAAATAATGTTAGCAGCTGACTTATGCTTTAGTGAAGCTTCAGCACTGACCTTCAAAAGGAAATCGTTAACGTGTTCCAGGCAATACAACTATACAGTTTTAAATTAGCTGAAGGTAATTTACTTGAACCCATTGTATTGCCTGAACTCATTTTCTTCTTACTGAACTCTACTGCATTTCAACTGAATCAATATCCAAAAGATAAAGTAGCCTCATAAAGCTCCATTAAACAGAGTCTTATAAAACTTTTTCAGGTGCTGTATACCTCTTCATTTTCCATGCACTTGTCACTTCCCTAAAGCCTCTCCTCTTATTCAGATACATTTCAGGTTTTCTTTTTTTGTTGTTGTTGTTCTATTTAACAGTGATCAACATGAAATTTCTTAAGAAAATAAAGGCTGTGAACATCTTTCAAAAGTGACTAGAGCGGGGTTTATACTAGAAAAGGTAGATGGGTTAGATGGGTTCAATGAAGCGCTCAAAAACACCTGATAAAAACAATATAAACTATTAGGGTAGACTATTCTTGTGTCTAAACAACTCAGAACTAAACAAGGAAATCAGATTTGTTTATAGAGCTGGCATGGTGGTTTTTCCTTGATTCCATATTTCACTCTTAACTAAATGAAATTTAGGGCCAAAAGTCTTAACAGCTATTAATCACATGAATTTTCAATGCCAGCATTTCAAAAAGAATAAAAAACAACTATGATTGTAACAAAAAGGAAGCCAAGCACTGAAATCTAAATAGCTAAAAATCTGCTGTAGAAATTATTCCACCAGTACCTTCTTAAGTTAGATCTACTGATTTTATTTTCCACTTAAAATTTCCACTGTTTTAGAGGAACATTGGATTCTGAAGGTAAGACATCTTTAATAAGTTCTACAAGTACAAAAGTTCAATTATATATGTGCATAGAAGTTTTTAGCCATCTCTGTATTTATTTCCACATCAAAAGGCACAAATTAAAGCAAATTAGACAAAACCTAAAATTCTGTTTATTTCACAAGTAATAAATACAAACAACTAAGGAAACAATATTTTTGATTTTTTTTTCTGAAGTAAATCTGATTTTTTTCTAAGCTACACAAAAAATACATGTTAACATAGTTGTACATGGCAATATATTTTTCACATTTCTAATGCCAGAGATTACTTTCTTTGAATTTAAAATTAATTTTGTTAAAAATTTTCTAAACACTGGTAACATTAAAGAATTGTTACAGTTCTAAAAAGATGGAGAAAAGAAGGTTGAATTATCTCAGCATCTCTGAATAACGTACAAACACCAATACGTTTGGAGGAGACTGACAGCACTGAATAACAGTGCTGTGAAGTAACAGAAAGGATGCTGAAATGCCATTCTAGATGGATACAATAGATGGGTAAAGAGTGGAGGGATGGAGCTGAATAACTGTTCCCACAGCTGTAGGATTTCACACTCAAAACCATGATATTGCAGATACTGTGCAACAACTGAGCCACAAACCTCACCAAGTCAATGGCTCCACTAGCAACTAGTACAGTGCGCCAGGAGGTCTATGAAGAGAAATGCTTCTGAAGCCAAAGGGGAAACTATACCTGTTCCAGGGATTTTACTGCAGACTAGCGACTGTTTGTTCTTATGGACTGAATGGCCATGAATAGTTAGAGCATGTTGGGTGCATTCCGGGAGCACATCTTCAGAAAGAAATCTAGTTCATGTGCTCTGATACTGCTCTGAGATGTGAACAAAAATGCAGTAAATATGCACAATCAAAAGAATTGCTTCTAAAACATACCTCAATCCAAAGCAAAACGCTGTAGTTGATTTACTGCATGTGGCCTTAACCCACTTTAACTGTGAAGTAAAATGGTTTAATGAAAACCCTCTATCAACCTTGACTGTAGTGATGTTGACTTGGTAAGAGCCCTAAATTCAATTTTGGGCAATAATATATCATATTTGTGAAGTCCAGCAGTAAATCTACAAGGAAAAACACTTGTAAAACTCCCAACAAAGTGGAGCTCCTATCCTTCCTGATCCTTGTACTGCCACGGTAGAAATACTTACTCCTACTAATAAGAATGTGGAAAGCAAAGGAGAAAGTACGCTAGGATGGTTAGAGTTAAAGTTGGCCAGATCAGCCGAATTCCTGTTTCCAGATCAGTGTTAGAAACACTGATGTGAACATTTGGGAGAGGACTTTGCTGAACATCTCACTGGTAACAGATTTTGCGCATGCACTGTTATGTTTCCTATAATTTTCAGTGGTATGTGTAAGTAAGAAAAGAAGCACTCTAAAGAATTTGCATCCAGGAAAGGAAAGAGAGAACTGGAAATAAGGGAATTTGGCACACAAGTAACTACCTAAGTGCTGAACAAGAGATGCCTAGAATGCAGGAGTACAAGTGAATTTCTTAAAAACAAGGAAATAAACCTGTCCTGACACAGAGGCAAGTGGAAGTAAAATCTATCACTTCATAAGGCATTAGAGAATTCCTAGAGACATCATAGTAAAAATAAAGCAAACTAATTCCTCTAAGAAAGTGCATGGAGAGAGATGGATTCTGTGTTTCTTCGTAATGGGTTACTAAAGAATAAAATACCCTGTATCGAAACCCAAGAATCAACACAGGCTTTTAAGAGAAAGCTATGTACTACAGAAGTGCAGATCCAGGCAATGGTAGCTGATGGGTTTATGGTGAAATAAGAATTTTTTTTCAGAGTAGAAAGAAAATAAACCTTAAAATGAAAGAGAACAACAACAAAAAAACCCAGAGAAAATGATGATTTTGTAATGGATGTGATACTGTGTTTCGTGCAAAAAAAACCCTCTAAGAATGAGAAGATACTTGGGCAATTAAACTAATGAAGAGCTTGTAAAAATAAATCAGCAATAAAATGCAATAGGGAAAAACTCTGGAAATATCCGACCTGCAGATCATCAACTGGAAGTGACTATGCTTGTCACTTGGATAAGGATATTAAGCAGCTGACTAATGAATTTAGGCAATTAATTTTATATTATATTGGAAGAGAGATTTAAAACACTGGGAATGTACCAGGAAAAAAAATAATTATGAGCTTCCAGCCTTCAAAAAAGTAAATAAAACTTCAGCTTTTAGTAAAATAAGGGAGATACTAAGGACAAAACAGGAGAAAAAGATCTTTATAAAGATCTAGAGAAAAAAAAAAATCACAGTCTGGGTCTATGAAGCCCTGATTATAGCAACAACCCTGACTTTCTGAGATTGTGACAGAGTCACTAGCACAAGTAGGGTAGCTCCTATATGAAATATTCAAAGTCTCAAAGGCAAAATTACCACCAAAGCTGTTAAATACAAAAATAATACCCCCAAAATGGTATCCTGAATCAGAGATTATGTATTGCACTGAAAAGAAGTGTTTGGCAAGTTTAACTTAGTCTGATATTTATTTTGAGGTTAAATGCAAAAATGGTGCTATGCAAAAAGATGTATTAAAATAAGCGAAAGCAGAAGATAATACCAAGAAACCTAGAGAGACTTAAAGAATGACCAGATGCTAGTTGGGGGAGGCACAAGGATTCTCTCTAGGAAGACACAAGTCACTGAGCAAAAGATTTGAGGGAAGGGAAGAGAAGGAAAGGAAAGAGGGAGGGGAAGGAATAATAGAAGATGAGTGTGATAGAAGATGCTCATTAAAATCTTCCTGTAATATCAATGGGCAGGAGAGACATTTTAGCACACTATATGGATTAAGGAGTATAACATCTAGACATTAAGATTCAATGTAGAGATAAGACGATGTAACGCATTCTGGAATGAAATGCAGGGAGACACACCATAAAGGTGTACTGGAACACACTTCAGATTTCTAATAAATTATTTCCTGTACTGAAGAGCGTTACACTCTGTTAACAGAGTGTAATTATCTCTGATAATGTATAAATGACTAAACCTCTGCCATTTAAAAAGTATTTATGGACTAAGACTAAGATCTACGCATGCTCTTAAGCCAAGGAATTTCACTTTGCCTGTCCTTATCTGAAACCATAATAATACAAGCTGTAGTACCAGATACAAACCCTTCAAATTAGCCATTTCTTTGTGGCCCATCTGCCTCAGCTCCACAGAAGTTATTTTCTTTTTATGCCTCTGCTTTTTTTTCCCCAAGAGATATGCAATATTCCAGAAGGAAAGACTAAACCATATTCCATCTTCTGCCCAACCTTTGTCAGTGAGGACATGAGGTAAAAAGAAAACCTTTCTTCCACAAAGACTTTCCCTCTACTGTTTTGCTTCCACGGGAGTCTTGGGCTTGACCAGCAATCACCACAGGAAATTTTTATGCTTGCATCTGAACTTCTAGCAAGAAGGATTCTAGAGAATCTTGCAGAGATTCCTCCTTTAAAAAAAAACCCAAACCCAGAAAACCCAGCAGGATGCTGCATGCCTTGTTATGCTTCTGCCATAAAGCGTACTCCACTGCCTTTCACTCAAGAAGCTTCAGCAGTCTTTTTCAAGGGAGAACAAGTGAATGGCTGGTGTTCCCAGTGCTCCTGCTCCCATACTACTTCAGAAGAATCTAAGACTGTGTATTGGGAGGAAAGCCGAGAGAAACAGATACTGTAAAGTCCGGAAAAGTACTAGGGGGTCACTTCACAGGGAAAAAGGTTTAAAGAGAATGACAATTTCTGTTGACATTTAAATTGGAACAGGAAATCTGGTACAGAATGGCTGAAAACAGCTAAGCTAGCAGTAAGGTGAAGTACTTTTGGTAGAAAAAAAAAGGCAGTATATGTTTTGTGGATGAGATTGAGGTCTTAATTGTGAAATAGGGAAATCAGTCTTGTTGTTTGCTGCTTTATAAGATAGGAGAGATGGGAACCTGAAAGTAGGTACAGAGTCTACTGAGAAGAGCAAAAATGTTGACCTTAGAACATTTAAAAAGGGAAATGTAAACCAAGAACAAATCTGAGGCAAAGTTTCTCCTTGTGCATTGCTGCCAGCTGGAAATGAATTTATAATTCTCATTGCTTCAAGCAATCCAGGAAAGAATGCAAGATATTAAATAGGGAAGAGAAAATAGTGCTAGAGAGACTGGGAAACTAAGCAGGTCTTTAACAGTTTGCAACAAAACTCAAGGGAAAAATGTTAATGTTGATAGCCAACTGCCACTAGAAGCCAATTGTCTCGGATACAGACCAGGAATAACACCCTGAGAAAAATGGCATCACAAAGATATTCCTCCACACCAAACATGACCTATTACATTTTTCAAGGTTTTTCTGAGAGATCATTTTCAGGAATGAAAGCTGCACATTTCCAAGTGACTGATAACTGTAAAGAACCCAAGCCTTTCCCAGCTTGAGTAGTGTGATCTAGGATATAAGAAGTTCAAATCTTTGAAGAATTTGTGTATTTACATGTATTACACTCTAAAACCATAAAAGCTACCTGTTTGACTTAAAGTAATAACATAACAGATTTCTCAATTTCTAGAGAAAAATGTAGTCAATTTTCTATCAAACTGGAACAAGATTTTCTCATTAATAACTAGTATATAATGATAGTGTCTTCTTACAATGCAAACATTCTTATAAAGTTAAGATAGTTTAATGCCAAGGACTTATTGTGGCTTAATGATCCTCACAAATAAGGAGTCTTAACAGAGTCTGAAAGTTTGGCTAATCCCTGAAGGACCTCAGTCTACTACTAAGGTTTGCTTTCTCTCTTTCTTTTTTTTTTTCCTTAACCTCCTTTTCTCTTTTCAGTTACTTTTTTTTTTTTTTGAGTGAAATTCACATGGAGCATTACCTTGTTCTGCACCACTGCACCTCATAGAAGATTCAGAGTTAATACTGTGTCTTTAATACATTTTCTCATTAAGTAAACTAACAAATCTTCTATTTAATCCTCAAAATAAGTAAAACCAGCTTAGGAACTACAGCAAAATTTTTATACCAGTTTATCAGTGACACTAAAACTAATCTGTCTAGGAATAGTGAGCCTTTTCTTCTTCTGTTCAAAAGAAAGGCTGAATTACATTAGAAGGACTTGTGGCCTCCTCTTTTCTGGCAGAGGGAGGGTGTCCACAACTCAGGGTTTCTTTGATAAAGTATTAGAACCCACATATGAAGATATGTGGATAACAATTCAGAAACAGGCACATATGTAAGATGCTTGCCTTTGGAAAAAGATCTCATTCCAGTTATTCTCTTCTTCTTGGCACTGGAAATCCTATCTTCCATTATGATAGCCAATGCTACCAGCAACAAACTAAGTAAAAACTATTGGCACGGTTTCAAAGATGCTTAAAAGCTTTTGTTGTAACAATCCAGTTGCCATTTTCTGTTCATTGGAAGTTCAGTGTCCTCCTGCTCTTTCTTCAACATACTTCTCCCCTAGAAACTCCTCTTTGTTCACCTTTGCTTTTTAAAATACATTAGTCTATGCAAAACCAGAGTGTACAAGCAAAGGAGGAAATAAGAGTGTGAAGAAAGTGCCATACAAAATAACAATTAGCTGGAAAATGATGAGCCAGAGCAAGTCCATGATACTTGAATATTCCAGTTCAAAACACAGCAGATGTCAACCGTACAAGTCAAAATGCCAGTAAATTCAGTAAATCAACAGTGTAGAAAAGCCTCTCTTTTTAGAATCCATGAGCAATAACTACTACAGTGGGTAGAACATACAGCAAAAAGAGCCTTGCAGTTTTTTTTTTTCTTTACTGTTAATAAACACGCCATTCCACCCAGAGTGTCAGCTGTATCCAGTTAGTTATTACTTGATTAGTTCACATGAAAGTGGAGAAGGAAAACATTCACAGGAATCTTGATGAACAACACTATGGGATGATTCCTACCATGTTGCTCTGCGATTGTGTGGCCCCGTACATAGTAATGCCATTTGATGGTCCTGCTAATTGCGGTGTATCTGGTTGTATAAATCCTCTTCTGTCAATTAAGCTACAGAATAATCACAACAAAGAAAAAGTGTTAGAGATATTTCTGATCAGTAACTACCTCCTCTCGATAAAAAGAAAGAGAAAATTTTTATCATACAACAAACCTTAGTACCTCGCCAATACCTTCAAATGTCCCCTTTTATTCAGCTGAAGTACAAGACTTCATTCCTACTCACCAGCAAAGTAACTGTTTTCTTGTAATACGGCCCACCACGTAGTCATATGTACTGCTACTTTTCCGGATTTTTAGCATAGATTAAAGGTTTAGTAGTTTACCAGCAAATACCACAAAACCCAAGAATTTTAAACTACAGGTGTGAAAACAAATTACAAAACTCACTAATGCACTTTGAATCAGTATCTATTTTGAAGGTTCTTTTGTTTTTGGTTTTCACACCTCTAAATTAAAGCTACTTAATCACAAAGTTTAGAAAGAAAGAAAGAGGAATTTTTGTTCAGACAACTTATTTGCTGGGTGTTTCATGACAGCTACTTAACACTATTTATAGTGCTCCACTATTCTTACCAAAGTGATACGCTCATAAAATTCCTATTTTCATCTAAGAAAATGTTTTGCATAAAAATTAATAAAAATAACTAAAAATCCAAGTAAGATTATAAAAAAATAGAATGTAATAATCTGAGCTAGCTAAAGATTTTGCTAAAATTCCAAAATTTTACTCTCTTTTTGAGAATTATAAACCTCACTTAGGTTCTGTTAGTTAATACTCCTAAAAGGCTGAATGTACAGAATGAAGTATTGTATTCCACATGTATGGAAGTGGTATGAGCTAATACAAAAAAAACCCACCCAAACAAAAACCCAACAACACAACAAAACAACCAACCAAAAAAACCCCCACAAAAAAAACCCCAACAAAAAAACCAAACATCAACAAAAAAACACAAACAAAAAACTTTTCAACTGCTTATGCTTCAATTCATTAAAAGTTGTTGTTTCTTAAAATTATACGTAGCTTTCAATTATAGTTCCATATATTTATAACCATAGGCCAAAATGTTGTTGTTTTTTTTCCTGTAACCTGAACAATGTTACTTCCCATCTGGAAAACTACAGATTTTACCACAGGATATCAAATTTTAACTGGAGGGTTTATAGTTCTAGTTACAAAGACATAATGTCAGGAATGCCTTAAAACACCTGAGAGCTAAAGTCAGCACAGAACTGCTTTTATTTGCTGATTTATGGAACCTCTAAATTCACTAAAGGGTCAAGATGGCTTCAATTTTAAAAGACAAGAACAGGATGCATAGGAAAATCAAAGGCATTTCCCCCCCTCAAATGTCAATGAGGTTTCTACCACTTAGAGACCAGTTTAAGCTCTCCTCAGGAAGGTCTGCAGAACAGGTTTTTATGTACCTTCAGAACACACAGAAAACCACCTGAGATTACCATCTGTCATGTGGAAAGCACTCCCTCAAAAATCAGATGCTTAAAAAGGTTATTTGATTTATTAGATCAGAACACTACTTAGACCTATGTTGACAACTACGGATCAAAATAAGATTTGAAAGTTACTGTTGAGAGCATGTAAAATGCATTCTGAATTTGCTAGCACAGGTTTAAAAATGAGAAACATGATCTTTAACAAAATTGAGAAAAATTCGGATTATTTACACATGCTCTCTTAATCTGCATTCTATTCTCAAAGGCACTTGAACATTTTGAATTTTAAGCTGTAATTGCTGCAAAACCACTTTACTAGAATTTAAGGAAAAATGTATATTTAGTGACAGAGCTGAGATTAAAACTCAAAAAGAAGCAAGGTTATAATTTACATTTTACAGTCAGTAATTTTTACTATTGGTCACAAAATATGTCCCTGCAGAAACTCTACATATACTTCGCATCTAAAGTCACGTTGCTACATGGAATTTAGGAAAAAATGTACAAACTCTGTTAAAACACAAAAACCAAAGCCAGTCTGGTCTAATTGCATGCTGCTATTTGTATGAGCCTAAGAGTCTATTTGGAATACTGAGAAACATTATGTAGTTTTAATAAAGATTTCCATTTGAAGCATGGTGTTTTGTTTTTATGTCACATACTTTTATGAAAAGCAAAATGGCAGAATTAAAGGGCTGGCTTCAGGCACTATTCATATAGGCAGGAAGCAAAGAAATGGGTTACTCTTTCTCACCACAGGGATTATAGTGTTAACCCAGTACGTGGAAATCTTAATGCAGTTGTCTCCTCCTTAGGAAAAGATGACAGTCTCTCCTGTTGACCTTCAACTGCTCGTAGAAGAACCACCTCTGATATTCATAATAGCAAAGACAGAAATCCCACTTCCAATGAAACACCTTAGCCACTGGACTATAAAGTCATTTACTTTCTTTCTTCTCGCTAATCCAGATTCATAACTATATAATTCCAGGCAAAACAAAACAGCTTCTACTGATGAGTATGCCACGAAAATAACATACAAGATGTCAGCCACTCTCTACAGAGGAGCTGGGCCTCTACTGTACATGTAGGACATGAACTACCTAACCACTGAGCATTGGAATAAGAAGAGAATTAAGTCTTTCCAGCTATCAGTTTTACTTCTCTAGTCTCAGCTCTATTATATTTTGTTCACGCTGAAAAACCATCTGCAACCTTGCATATACAAATCTTTTGGTTTTCAAAAGAGAAAATGTATGCAGCAAAAATTAATCCATTAAGCTCTCTCTGGAATTGCTTTTGTGTAAGACCACCAAATTCAGCTTAATGTATATATGTTAACAATAGTATAAATAAAGAAAAATTACTGTCTATTTAAATAAAACTGTTCAGAGTGAAAAGACAAAAATGAACAATTATCAAGCTAGTTGTAGAATTAAGGTTTCTAAACTCATGTCACATTTGTGAGATATGTAAGAGTTCAATAACTTTCAAATCGCCCATCACGCAACAGCTAACAACTAGAAACCTCTTACACCTCAAAGCTATTAACTGCAGTGGCAAAAGTTCAAACAACAGGTAAACAAGTTTATTTTAATTTCAGATGTCAACCTTAAATACATTTTGCAGGAACCTAGTTTAACCACAGTTTACCAACTTATCTCTTTACTACTGAAGACAGACTTAATTAAAACTTCCAATGGACGGTGAAACAAAACATTATTTTTGTTGAGTAAACTCAAGCAACCAGAAAGAATATTCTTTTCATCAATAATCATTTGGTTTCATTTATACTAACAATACTTTTGATACTCTTACCTTGGAGAGAGGGGCCCACAGAGTGCAGCACAGCAATTAGTAAAGATGTTGCCATAACTGTATGGATTATAGTTTTCTTTACCTCTTTTATTTGACCATGATCCTTTAATCTGAAGAGATACGAACAAGATGCATCACATATAATACAATACAGAAAATGGCTGAGACAAATTAAGGGTTACCAAAGCAGCAACATACTACTCACATCAGAGGCAGACCAGAGAAAACCCATTATCACACTTTCCAAACAGCTTCGAGCTTTGAGTGGTTATGAAAGGCTCGACCCTAAAATCTTACAAGCAAGCACATACTTTACCTCTATAGATTTAGACAAGCCTAAATCTCAAAGGATCAATATACTTACAGTAGGAATTTCAGCATCTAAACATAATGGTCTAAGCTTAATTTTACAAATATTATGGAATGTTCTACAGAAGAGGTTCAACTGCAACATACCATTAAAGCCAGCAATAGAGCTCACTCTTTCCATACTCTTGGGTAACTTCTCAAGCTGTGCAATACCACACAACATTATCTTCCCTAAAGTTCTCTAATGACTCTGAAATATTATGAAGCGACTGCAGTCATTACTACCTTTTAGCACATATTAAGTTTTCTTTTAGCTATCCTTGCTTTTCTTTTGTGAGATACTTGAGAGCCTGAGTAAAACGTCTGACTCTATTCAACTGGAAATGTATGCTTTAAATGAAATTACTGAACAGTTTACTTGGAATTCAGACATGTTACACTGCTGCAGTTTCCTGCTATCTGATTTTCAACAATCCAAACCTGACATTTATTTGAGGGAAGGGGGGATAGTAGAAGCATGCTGGGTCTATCTAAAGAGACAATGTTGGCCTAAACCTAATAACTGAAGAATACCAGAGTATCTCATCTGTCTTACTAACAAGGTAGATTTCTTCCAAGTCAGGCCACTTGCTCAGGTACTTGATGCTGAGGCACAATTAATTCCGAGCCTGCTTGGTAAGTTTTTTTTCTGGTTGATTGGTATTTATTATAAAATATCTAATTTTAACTGTGACCTTAAACAATAATAAAACATGTGTTTGACAGTCCCAAAGAGGCTACTTTCATATTTGCCAGGTACCTATGAAAAAAGGTACAACAGAAAATTAAAATAAAATAATTTTACGCCTGCAGTAATTTGTTAGATTACTTGCTAAATTCCAACAAGCTTTTTATACCATTAGCTACCTAGCTATTTTTATTTTCTCCTTTTATCCATTTGGTATTTCTCCTTTTAGTTAGGGAAGGACACATGAAGCCTCCACACATAGCTAAACATAATTTCACACCAAAATAATGGAAACCAATGTGCAAAATAGGACAACTGTAGAAATGAGCAAGTGGACCTTTAAATTAATTATATACTCCTTGACAGATGTTTTAGACCTCAGACTGGCAAAGAAATTTCAAAGGAAGAATAAAATAAAGGACAAAATTTTTGTTTTGAAAATTCAACACACTCTGCAGTTTTTACAATAAGCAATTTTTCCGTCAAAGAATATTTAGGACTCCCACTGAACAAGAGATACTGAATAATTTCCTACTGTATAAAATACACTTGTTTCTTTGTCTCCTCTCTTCTATATTTTCCTGTTTCAAGATACAGGTCCTGTGGGTGTAAATCATAATGGACACACTATGTAACCAGCACATTTTCAAGCCACAAATCTAGTCCAAAAGATACCTTCTGATATTTTGAATCAAGCATGACCAGGTTACTTCCTTCTTTCCTACTGAGGCATTCACAAAATTATGCAGGCAGGTATGACTTCTCTAACAATAACAGAGAAAAACCTCCTCATTACTACTTAGAAACACATATGTAGAAATATATTATGAACTTACATCTTCATTTGTTGTTTGATTGGAGCTGATCAAATACGTGTGAAAACCTGAGAGGCCAACAATGGACCATACTGAGAAAAAACACACCACAGCTTCCAGCACAGTAATTGAAAGTCAAGGAAATATATGCAAATGGAAAAAAATATTATATCCAATAATAAGCAGTTAAAATAATAAAATTCAGGGTAGTCAACTTATAGTCCACAAGTCCCTTGAGATCCTTGGCGTACTCCAAAAGGGTCAGCAAAAATTAAACTCAGAAAAGGAAGCCTATTGTCAGTAGGCTTTAGTGTACAGGCCACTGAATAGCATCTACACCAGCAAATATTTAAGGGTCTGCAGACTGAAAAAGGCTAGAAATTACTGATGAGTGGTTCTGATCTTAATTGCTGAAATTCAAATTTTTGTGTTCATCATATAAAAGTCATCACATTCATATTAAGACAGGTAAAGTGATAAGTAATACTAAATAACAAGTTCTGGTGGGGTGAGGGGAAGATCAAACACAACTGAGGTAACCCAAGGCTAGCTGAATAGCAAAGACTGAACAGATATGTTTATGTAAATATTTAGTGAACAATGGGAGTCTTGAGCCAGGACTAAGGGTTCTAAGAGCTGCGCTTATACATATAGCAACAACAACTGGGTAAACCGCATCCCAGTCATATGTTCTAACTGCTAGACTCTTCTGGCTTTTTTCTGTTACTGAAATTAAGATGCTGATAGGGATTCTAACACTAGCATCAAAATGCACTAGTCTGAGTAAAAGACAAAGTCTGCTTGCTCTCTCAAGTCCCTCTAATAACTAGATATAGTCTACATTACAACTGTGGGGGTGCCTGTACTGCCCAGCCTTGGCAAATGGCCTGGATAACAACTCCTGTTAAGCCTGTGAGTGTAAATAGTTGGGATTGGTTTGAACACTCAAAACAGCAGCATTTACCCCAAACGTATCATGTTAAAGAGGAAGACTATCAACTCCCAACTCACTGTGCTGCTATTAAACAGTAGCTGAGGAATTACAAGACTTTTTGATGGAGGCATCAGCCCGAATTGTAAGAAAATCACAAAGAATGGCAGAAGAGAACTTGAAGGGGGAACAGCAGCAGTCAAAACTTGGTTTGGTACAGCCACCAGTCACTCTGCTGGCATTCGCCTAGCCCAGACAGAGCATCCTCCCTGTCAAACACTGTTAGCAGTCTGCAACCAGGCAGCAGACTGCCAGCATGGGGTGCAACACATAGGGACTTGCACCTGAGGTACATGTATGTAAGCCCGTGGGGTGCTTTCTCACCTCCGTGTTGTAGGGAGCAGGCACAGGAACACATACAGAAAGAGCACCCACACCTCCAAGAGGGCAGGAAGGTGCGCGTGTGCATGTGTGCGCGCACCACTAGAACTTGTCAAACTACCTGTGTTTTCACTCTTCATAAACTGCACAACCCAAATGCCATAAAGAAGTAACCAGGCTTTAAAAGTGAGATTGGTATACTAGGAAAGTCAGTCAGCACTCAGTGTTGCACACTTACCTCAGTTTATATCATTCCTTTAACTCTAAAAGAGTCTCTACAATAAGAGAATAAAGTTGCTTCTAAACTTTACATAATCAAGCATAAAGAGCAAATTTCTACAGAAGGCTTCCTGCCATAGTTTTTTATTTATATATATATTTTATTTACACACAATAGCCATGAACTCAGAATACATCTGCTTTGAGAATGTTAGTTTCTACAACACTTCAGTGGTAAATTTTTTTTAGGCAATATGAATCAACAGCAGAAAAGGCTTTGGTTCCTAGGCAAATAGATATAATAAATCAGTAGGAACAAGATATTGGGAAAAGAATAGGAAAAAAATAATCCGTATATTAACCATATGCTAACCTTTAGTGAAGTCAGTTTCCAAGACAACATCAACTCAAAATATTCCAGAACAGGGACACACCCTTAAAACATACAAACCCATCCTTATCCCTGGACTATCAATAGAAGAGAAATACAACAGCTCCTCACCATTATACAGAAACACAGACTGGAAAATGCATGGTTGGACATAAGTTTTTGCGATAAATAATCCTAATATTAGTTAACAGTGATGGCTTTTGAATTGCAGGTCTACTCTCACCTAATGAATTGGGAACTACCTGAGTTGCCTGTATAAATTCCTCTAGAATCTGCTTCACTCAGAGTGGTATAAAAGCCAGAAGAGAGCCATTTGCATTCTGAGCAGATCTGCTCCAAAAGAAGCAGGATGACCAAAGTGCATTGCTGAGCAGCATGTTCACTACTCTCTCCCTCTCATCTCCTTCCTCCTCAAGCTACGTGGAGACTCAAACCAACACAAGATAGGAACTCAGTCTCAGCTGACTGTGCAACAGCCACAGCTAAAGCAAGGAGAATGAGGGAGAATGGGTAAGGAAGTAGACTGTTATTAGCAGAGAGTTCAGAAAGGTGTAAAGGAAGGAAACAGCCCCAAAACATTACACACAATACAAGTCCACCTAACTGGGCTTTGAGAGGGTAGAAATTGTAAGGAAGGCGGTAGATGAGCACTGTTGGGTGCAATCTACACACGAAGACTAGAGAGGAAGAATCACCAGGTCAGAAAAGGGGAACCTGAGAGGGAGGAGGGCTTCCTGTAACCTCATCGGATGACTGAGCACGCCACTGACCGGATGTTCGTCATGATAATTACAATCAGGAGGGTCCTGAAATGCAAATTTCTCCGTCCACACAGTAATTCCTACTGGCAAAAAAGATAATTCCTTTCAGTTCAAGACCTCTCAGTTCCCCGCTGAAAGGAACTTCTTTTCCCAAGAAAGGGACCAATTTCAGTTCCCCACACCAAGATCCAAAGATCTCTAGAGTAGCAGGGGTGGTTCCTGCTAGATTAACATGACTCCATTAATTAAACATGAGTCTATTAATGAAAAAGCAAATGCAAAACCGCAACATATTTTCAATATAAAGTATAACTTACAAGCATAATATGGTATAACACTCCCTCGGTATCTCACACAGGGTCATTAGCAAGATAGAAATGGCAATGTTCTCTGTGCCTGAATTGACTGGCTTGCCCCAAAGCAGCGTTCCTGATACTATTTGGACAATTTCAATTTTTACTGTTAGGGACACTAACCAAGCTTTTAAATTGTCTAACACATCACTATCAAACCAGGCCATTTTTACAAGATGTGCTACTGAGACTTTCAAATCAGCACGTCTGGATAAAAATTATGAATAAGCAACCCATTGCTCCTGTACAAGGATCCTCAAATGTGTAATCAATTACCTTTTGATTTAAGGACAATTGAAAGCTATTCTCAGTTTGAAAACAGTTTGAAAGAATCATTTTTTATAAGAAGTGATTGCAATTGTTTTAATTGGAAGCTATTGTTGTGCTATTTAGAACAGTCTGTTTCTGCTTTGTAAAGTCATTTGTACAAAAAAGAAATCTGAGCAGTGGCTTTGCTTGAAAAGGGAGTTTACAGCTCAGTGACTCTACCTGATGAACACATACACACACACAAAGTCTTATCTGCAGAATTTGGAGAATTTGATACTTGGAAAAACTATCTGGAAAGTGGGGTCTGCCTTTATGCACAACTATGAATGACAGAGTAAGAGGTTTTTTCTCCTGCTCTTCTGTGGAGAAGAGCAAACTGTGTGAGGCACAATAGACAAAAGACTTTTCCTCAGCACAAGTACAAGCAAGAATTCTTTTTATGGTAGCTCTGTGAGAGGTGCAAACTGCTTATTCAGACACAAACCATTCAAAACACGTACACAAGGAGTGTGAAGCTTACTGCCTGTACAGAAATGTAAGGAAGTAACTACACAGAAGTTATGTCAGCTTCCCATTTTTCCATTATGTTAGCTGCTTTCAGACAGGAAAAAGGAATATTTTCCATTCTTACTGAGTAGAAAAATATACAGAAACCTCCTATGAAGTGACAAAAAGAATACGGAGTATTTACACACCAGAATCTCAGAATGGTTTGGGTCAGAAGAGGGACCTTTAAAGATCATCTAGTCCAACCCCCACCATGGGTGGGGACATCTTTCACTAGACCAGGTTGCTCAAAGCCCCATCCACTCTGATCTCGAACACTTCCAGGGATGGGACATCTACCACCTCCTTTCTAGGCAACACATTCCAGTGTCTCTCCACCCTCACTGTAAAAACTTCCTTCATTATAGCCAACCTAAATCTATCTTATTTCAGTTGAAAACCATTGCCCCTTGTCACTACAGGCCCTGGGAATAAGTCTGCCCTTTTTAGGAGCCTCCTTTGTATATTTAAGGACCACAATGACATCTCCCCAGAGCCTTCTCTTCTCCAGGCTGAACAACAATAGCAGTCACTGTGTATGCATGTGTATACTTTTATGTAACCTAATAGAAGCTGATACTTGAAAATTACTTCTCTAAAAACAGTAATTAAATATAAGACTACTTTCAGGAATTGAACTCTTCAGGGACAGCTTATGGCTTCAGTTGTTCCACAATCTGTTTCTTCTATCCTGTCAAGAATCAGCCATTTTGGATACTTTGTTGTAAAAGCAAAAGATTTATTCAATATTTTAAATGAAACCACAGCACGGGTATAGTGTGAGATATATTTATGAACTCCATCACAAATACATGGACCATTTTTCCATCACACATGGAAACTACAGACCTTTGACAAGAGTAGTACTCTGCAAAAGATGAAGAATAAAAGCCACCCCAGGCTACAGTCTCTTTCCTACCTCCAACATGTGGTGAGAAATCCTGTTGTGCAGGAAGTGATGAAATCCTTAACTGATAAAGTCCCAAATGCACATATCCAACAAGAGCAAGAAAGCAAGCACAAACACATTCTCAGATGTTATTTTGCAACAAGATCTACATTTGTTTCAGTGAAAGGATATCTTGCAGGACTGTCCTTCAGGGCACTGAGGAACCCTGTTTGTTGAGAACCTGTAGAAATAGAACCCAAAATTACCAGCTGAGTAGGAAACTGGACTACAGGCTGTTTTCAGCATAGTTAACGCAGTTAATATTTGAAGATCAACTGAATAATCACTGAATAGATTTACTAGTATAAATCTGAGATTATGTTGCTCAGCAGCAACAACATCAGAAAAAACCCTTGGGTAAGTTATCAGGCCTAACATCTGCAGGATATTTTCTCAGTCATATCAAATTGATGCATGCATACTTTCCCATGAACAAGATTTCTGATTATTCCTGTTCTTTTCAGACCTAATAAGGAAACAAAAAAATTATAACCTACTTTTTTAGTTTGAAATACTGCTTTTCAAAGCAACTTTTTTACTTTGAAAAATTTATACTATAAACACAGATTCTCAGCTTTCCCTCCTTTTTTCTGGAAGCAGCCGAAGTTCTCTAGACTATAATCCTGTTCCTACTGCATCTGCACAGAAGGTTTTTTCTAATAGGTGTTTGTTGCCTCTGAGTAAATAAGAGAATATCTACTTGCTGAAAAGAGCTCGAGCAGCATGCTCCAATGAACTAGAGATGCAGAAGCATCCACTTGGGTTCCACAAGCATGAGATATTCATCAAAAAGGGCAATTTGGCAATTTTCTGATAAATATGCAACAAGTGAATTAGTCTGTAGAAACTGACTCAATGTCACACAGTTTGCATTTGACTTTATAATTTAAATGATTTAAATGCATCAGGTTGAAAGTCCTTCCCAGAGCAGTTAAATTCATCTGAAGGTTTGTATGAAGCGAGAACTTTGTCTTTAAAACAAAGAAGAAAAAAAAAAAGTGTGTCTGTATACATATATATTCTCTAGACCTGCCTGGTCAATTTTACTGTTTGCCATTCAAAAGGGAAAGTTACTTACCTTGTATTTCTGAGTCTTTTCAGACTCTCATAACTGGTTCTTAGCCTCAAGGCACAAGACTAGTGGAACTCCCCCTACCTTCTTACTATTTTTAGGATCCTTAATGGCAATGGCAGCAGGTAGGTGTGACCTCTATTCCCTACTGCTGGTCACACTCTTTCAAGCAGTTCCCAATATTCATACTGGAAAGAGGAAGGTTCCTCACTGCAACATTCAGTTGAAATACTGATGCCTCAAACAGAGCTGAGTAACTGTGAAGATAGGCACTACTACTGAAAAATGTGTTAAGCTTGGGGAGATGGAATAAAATCTTGCAAGACAATACCTTTAAAGTATCTGATTTACAAATTGATTTTATCATCTTCAATAATACTATGTGCAAACATTCTTAATACTAGAAAGGGCAAGTTTCCAATGAATGCCTCAAAAGTAAGGCCTCAGAAAACATAAAGTTAAGATATATCTCATATCTCATCACCACCTAGGCCAACTAAAAATGCCAGCTTGCAAGATTTATTAAAAATGAAACAGATTTCAACTATTTTCTAAATCAAGAGATATTAAAAATAAACAAACAAAACCCAAAAAACCAAAAGCCCCCAGGTTTCCTATGTAATCAAAAAGGTCAGAGAAAGGACTTCCCCATTAAGATGAACTGTAAAGGATTTTTTTTTTTTAAGGTCAATGCCTACAAGTTGCTATAAATCTCCCTCAGTCCCTTCCTAAAAGGATATTGTCAGAAGACATTCAATCTAACACAGGATATCTAGAATAAAGTGTTGCTGATGGGGAGATAGTCCTACTAGGATCATCTGCAGAAGAGCTAAGAAGAGGATTTTATTAAGTCAACAGGACTTCCTTTAGAACCAAGAATTTTGCCAGAACTTGTGGAAATACATATGGATGATTTTGAAACACTGCAGGAAGATCATAGTCCCAGGTCTAAAAACTGAGACTTTATTCAGAGACACTAACACAAATCACTATGCCAGTTGCAAAGGTTCAGATTAAGTAACTGAGAATCCTGCTTAATGGTTAGAATCAGCTGAATAACTGCAGGGCTGCAAATCAGAATGAAAATGGTTGAGTGGTAACTGTTAGAAAGGTAGATATGAAGAATTCTAGATGCATGATGGGCACAGAGATAGTGAAGTGATAGATATGATTAAAAAACCTTATTTGTAAAGAACTCTTCTTTGGATACAGTCAGGATTATTGTAGATAAATTGGAAAGCTGGGCTTGAAGCTCAAACGTAGCGAACAAACATCAAGGAACCAACCACAATTCATACCTGCTTCCATTGCCTTTGAGGACCCAACAGTCATTAGAACTAGGGAGGTTTTTACTGTCTCATTCAAGCTAGATAAACCTCCATAGTGAGAAGTTTTTGTAGCTGATACACTTAAACAAGTCAGCATTTAGCATTTACTATACATTATCTGTAACACCTACACAGTGCTAAAGTGCTGCTCAACCACACAGAGGAACAATTCATTTCTCTGCTCTTTGCCTAATTCACACTTAGAATTAGGTATGGACACTGCAAAGTTAAAATCCACTGGATACCTCCACTTGATATACAGAACATGAAATATTGGCATAGTATTGCTAATTCATATGCTGAAAATGGCAAATAAAAGCACTGTACTATTTATGAAATACAGGTAGGCTGCTTCAAAAGTAGCTTTATATTGTCAGGCTGGTGTTTTCAACTACGGAATTCTAGCAGAGCAAGATGACAAAAAAACCCATGCTTCCTTCTTCTTAAATGTAAAAAGTGTGCATGAATATGCTCATATATGCCCAAATAAATATCAAGGATTTGAGTATTAATGGAAAGTGTTCTCTTCCCAATAACTACTTTTCCCTTTTTAAAATAGTATGTACATCTTCTCTCTGCTCTTTCAACTGATATTAGAAATGCTGTATCTGGCAGTGAGAACAACCTGTTGATCCAGACTCCCCCAAAATTACAAGTGCCCCTAGCTCTAGTCTATGTACTAGATTTCTGAGCTACAGGAGAGCCACTCAGTGCTCTTATCCTCCTTTTGTGAAGCACAAGAGGAGGAGTTCTGTTTTTTTAAAATACAAATTTTCATCCCTGCACAGTGTAAGTATTTTAGGAAATTGAGCACAATCTGGCACATTTTTCAGTAAAGTATTCTCTAAATATTGCCATTATCAAGTTCATAACTTTATAAATGTGTTATAAACTGAACTTATTACTTCTATCAGGTTTCCATTGTAATATGTAATATAAAGGAATGAAAAGATCACATTTCCAAATGATTAAAGAAATACTGTTCAAAGTAATACCCTATATAATTAGTGAAAAGATAGAACACTCTTAAGCTTCCTAGTGACATATAGCAGGTTAAAAAAACCCCACAACATACAAAATGTCTTTAAAGACAAGGCATATAACCTGTCACCATAAATTAGATCATCATCATCATATAGGAGCTAACAAAATTTGTTATATGTGTGGGAAAAAAGACACTATCTGAAAGAGTCTTGAAAATACTCTCCTCAACCCCAATCCAGAATACAAAATAATCAAACTTTTGAATATTCATTTTCCTATAGCTTATCTGATTCACTCCATTATAAATTGGTTATTCTCAGAATGTCTATGCAAATGAAAGTAACTTGTGTTAAAAATGGGGTAGAAAGATATGTAAAACTAAACAGCAAACAAAAAAAGTATAAAATAGCTCCAATCCATTTCCTAGCAATTTACCTTTTTATTTGGATGGCAAGTGACCCATGCTTACAGTTAAAAAAAGCACACAAAAGTTCTTTGGGAAAATGATACTATCTGTGTACTTAAACATACAGTATGTGTGCTGCTTTTCCAATAAACCATCCCAAAAAATTATTAAAATTAACACCGTATTAGGATAAAGCCAGTGCTAAATGAATGACTACCATGACCAGGGTCTACTACAGACCAGAATGGGACTCACTGGGGACTATGAAGCTTCAGAGAAAAGGCAAATAAATAAATAAACAAACCCTGAATGATCAAAAGATTAACTTAAAAATAAAAAACTCAAGCAAATGGCTACATACGTAATCTGATTTCACCAGCATACTTACGAAGGATGACGTGGGTGATAACGAATGCAAATATAAAGACTGTCAGAAAGGACAGAGATAAAATAAACATATAAAAAAATCTGTAGTTTCTTTTCCCCACACAGTTGCCTACCCAGGGACAGTGGTGATCAAACCGTTCTGAAATGAGAGGCAGAAGAAAAAAAAATGGAAAACAATTAATAAAATGCTGTTTATTTGAAAAAAAGCTCTCTGAATACTATATTAAAACTCATGATTTAACTGGCATTTGCAAGTTAGCCACAGAGAAATTCTTATTTAGAAAGGAAAAAATAGAAAAGAAAAAGGGAGTGTTTTAATGAAACCTTACAGCTTTTAAAGAAATCAAAGCATGGCTGAGGTGAGCTCCTGTTAAACTAACAGCATTATTGTGATAAATTGTGCAGTCAAACCAATAAGCATTTATTTATCCACTGTGACATGCAGCAGTACCATCTCAACTGGATTTTATTTTTTCAAAATAAGGATTTTTTTTTTTCTTCCAGTGACTCTTCTACTAAAGATTTAGGGTTTTTATTTTGTTTTATTTCATTTGATTATGATCACACCTCTGACTTCTATGTATACTATCATCTCATCCATCCATTATGGTGTACGAAATATTTATACCCTCCCACTTCCTTTTATTGCTTCACTCAAAATATTCTCCATTCCAGACCACCTATTTTTCCACTTAGAGTTGACTCTGCCATACAAACCCATGCAAAATAGCAAAACCATTCACATAAACCATTCTTCAAGTGTTAAGATTCAGACAGTCCTGTAAAATTTGCTTATACTTTTTTGGGGGGTTGGAGTTGTTTTTTTTTTAATAATCTATTAAAACTTGCAGGAATTTTCTGTAAACCACATGGTATAAAAACTCGTAGATGTTGTCTGAATGCTCCATTACCCTTTTCACCATAGGCTCCCTCTTCTTTTTACTAAACCAAACCCTTTCCCTTTATCTCCCTGAGAGATTAACTCACATTCATGAGACAGGAAAAGGCCAGAGTGGGTCAGAAACTAGTGTCCCCAACACAGGGGAAATGCCCCAGTGCTGGAAAGTAGCAGAGGGAGCAGTTCACTTCTCCCCAGGCAGCCTGGAATCCCCTTCCCATCCCAGTATGCCAGGTAATGGAATCAGAGCCATAGCCAGGAAGCAAATTGGCATTTCCTAACTTTGCTTTGGAGAGATTACACTGACAGAATTTTAAATTTTTTAATCAAATCCAAAATTATAACATAAGACAGATGCTCTCATGTTGACTCCCTCTCACTCCCTGATCCTTGTCCAAATCCTGTTTTGTTTTCTGTGACTTTTATGCCTCCAGTGACGTACAATATCATACTATTTGTAATTCCACAGGAAAGGCAAGCTATAAATTTGAAGTCCTTAAGCCCTATGTTAAAAAGGCACATCTGTCCAAGCACACCAGATTATTTTAGCTATGGCTTTATGTTCAAGACCTACATTAGAGGTTTTCCTTGAAGGACCTATTTAGGACTATCTTCATTAAAAAAAAAAAAAAAAGTCAAAATAACATGCACAACAGATTTCTGAGTTCACCAGACTTCCAGGGTTTTTTAAAAGGTTTTGCGTGACAGCTGTTTGGACCACATGTTTCTGCCATAAATCTGTTTCAAATTCCAATGGGGCTATTCAAGGTGAAGTTACTGAACTTTCTTAGGATAAGGCTTAAGAAATACTTTGATTTAATGAGTACTGCTAAGAATACCAAGACCTAAACACTCTGGAATCTAAAAAGGTTGCCGACAGTACCTTTATTCAGTGCAATACAGTTGTATTCCCAAAATAAGTTGACATTGCATTGAAACAGTGCTTATTTTTACATTTGTGCTTCTGAATGAGTCCTTGTGTTATGAAACACTTAACTTCATTTAATGGCACCTAATACAACACATGATCAAATAATAACACAAAGAAAAATACAGTTATAGAGCCTTTTAAAGAGCATAATCCTGAGGTATTTTTGTACCCTACTGCTTCAGAAAAAAATAATCATGGCATGCCTTCGGAAGATGAATTCTGTATATACACATTTATTCTCTTCTGTGCTGACACAGGAGGAATCAACAAATTATATTGACATAAAGGTCAGTTTCTAGCTATGATACGATATTTAGATATAAGTAGGCATCTATTTTATAGCTTCAGATAAATGCAGACAAATATAAAAACACACACATACACCCAGCCCCCCTGCCCCGTATCTGTAAGCACTATATATATATATATATATATATATATATTCCATACTAAAGACTGACTTTATATTTTTAACCTACTTGTCACTCCCCTCCAATTTCTGCCTTCAAATTTCTTGGTAAACTGAAAGACTCTGCTTTCTCAATAAATACCTTATCAATCATTGTGAAGCTAAGTAACTACCTAAGATGCTTGTAAAGCAGAAATGGACAGAAAAGGCTAGTTGGATATGAAACACACTGCTACAGTGTTAAATCTGAATCAACTCTAATGAAAAAGGAGAAGTATTAAAGGTTTTACGAGTGTTATGAATGAATAAACTGGGCCTCATTTTTCTCAGTCATAAAATAGAAAGGGATGTGACATGCTACATGCAACAAAACAGTATATTAAAAAGCAAGGGATTATTCTACTCAGTAGAGCGCAAATATGCAAATGCAAGTTAAAGATAAGATAATAGCCTTACAGCTTGTGAGTTGCTCTGGTTAGTTGTTAATGCAAGAGGAAAAAGTCAACCCTGGCAAAATGAACAGACGCATACTAAGCAGAAACTTCTAATGCTGTTAAATATAAACTCTCTTAAATCTAATGCTGTTTCTTCTTCCTAACAAAAAGATATGGCTTAGTAAGTATTAATGAAGAAATAACACAGTATCTTAAGGTTCACCTCTGGCACTCCAGAAGGCTGCAAACTGAACAACCAATGATTTGGAAAAGGAAGCTCTGCCTGACATCTTTACTTGGCTTGGACAACGTTGGCAGCAAAATTAAGATTTACCTCCACTCAGACATGAAAAACTACTGATGCTGAGAAAAACCTGGAATTGCATCCCTCATAAACCTAAAATGCAGAGCAAATATAAATGCAACTGCTTGTTATGAAGACTAACAGACTGTTTAGAGGTGATGACTGCAGGTTTGGTTTAAATTTATAGGTTATAGTTAACATGCTGCTGCATTCAATTTGTGACAAGGTTAATGTAAAAATATCTGAGGCAAATCAAGAGAATCAAAACATTGGTAATACAAACTCTTGTTAACAAAAAGTGTATTAGAACTCTTAATGAGAGAGGAAGAAAGCTGCAAGGGCTGAAAAGTTTGTCTATAGAAGCATTTAATGAATAGAAAAGTTGTGATAGATCATCCTCCTGCACTCAATTTTAAGCAAAAGCAGTAAGGTATTTGCCTTCAGGATGTGGTACGACGTTACAGTCATGTCTACCTAATTGAGAATCTGCTAAACAGATGGTCCAGCTTCCCGCTTTTTAGCAGTCCTGTGAACAATCTCTTGACGGTGTGCTTATGGCTCTCCCTCCTTAGGGCAAGCCTGTTCGTTCTACCCTGTGGGGAGCTGGTTGACAAAGCCAGATGAACCCAAAACTATGGTTAATTTTCAGTTGCCTAGCTCCCCAGACCAGCTTACCACAGTATCAGACAAACACCGAAGCTGGCCGAAGTGAAGCAGTGAGAACACACTGCCAGAGAATGGATGAAATGACCCTTTCGGATCAGCTAAGTGTTAATTCAGTTTAGCTATAACACCAACCTTACTACAGGTTAACACTTATCAGGACTGCAGGAGAAATCCAGTTTTGATCAATTTTTCAGGGTCAGAGAACAAAAGCTGAAGCAAACAAAAAAGACAGGAAATATGTGAACAGTTTATAAGGTGAAGTATCAATGAAAAGAGGAGATGGGTAAATGGAGACTAAAAATGCTGCTGCAAGGACCACAGAACACCAAAGGCTTAAGAAACCTCAAGAGCTGTCAGGAAACCTGCAACGGTGAGCTTATTTACTAGTCTTTCCCAAGTGATCAGCAATTTCAAATCTGGATAATAACTTCTGAGGATAGCCAGCACCCCCATAACCAAATTGTAAAGGTGAGGCTTCACAAGATAACTGAGACAATCTAAAAGCTTAGAAGCAGTGAAAGAGAGAGTCCACATGCTGCCTTTCCTGCCACTTCATCCTGCTTCTTTCTTTCATTGCCTAAGCTGCTGCTGAGTCAGGTCAGTTCCCTGAACTGGCAGGAAATTAAAAATGGAATTATTTTGCTCATTGCTTAGTGAGAAAAACTGACTTACCAATGGCTGTGTGTTGCTAAGGGCTGTGTGAACAGGCACAAAGGAGAGAATCACGCAAGTGGGGAAAAAAGATGAAGTAGTTCAGGTACTGCCCCTTTGGAAGCAGCAAGCTGTCAGCATGACTCAGTGGTTTCATTAATACTCACCTAATAATATATGCTAACTGGATGACAAAAAAACATACAAGGTACATCATACTTCAGAAATTTCTTTTGGTTTATACCTTCCCTGAAACATTTACAGGTGAAAACTTGCTTAAGAAACATTTAACTGCTGGGTATTTCAGATAAAAACAAAACTGAGAACATTTACCATTTTAATAAGCAATGGTCTTACAGATGGAGAGTGTTTCCTACTGAAGCCATGCCGAAGCACGTTCGTTGCTGCTCAGAACCAAAGAATCAAATCTCTGCTTTTCCCCAGCACAGCATCTAGGCTCTTAAATCTTTAAATGTTCAGTTTTCATTTTTCAACCACTACATCCCAGGAAACCATGTACAAAGTGACCCAAATGCTTTCTTTCCTCTTTCAAAACATTTAATAAAGGTTTCATAATTTAGAAGGAACAAAAAAGCATTTTTACATGGAACACTTGAAGGCCAGCTTGGCCCTTCAGTTTGCAGCTTTTCTTGTCTGTTCTCGCTGTGATGTCAGAAACATTTATTATTTTTTATGAACTGCTTCCTTTTTTCTTTGCTCAGCTGGATCACTGCATGCCAACATAAATTTTCTAAAGCTTAACGTGAAGGCAGGTCTCAAAGACAAAAAGTATACATGTGCAAAAATATCTAGGTCACATTACTAGGAGATTCCAATGAGCACAAGTTAGAAATTACTTGCTAGTTATTCCATCCCATTCAAGTAAAGCATTGTAGGGCAAAGATAGAAACCTAAGGCATTCACTGAATGTTACCATCTTTAACACACACAAACATGCATCCCAGGACTGGGAAGAGTCAACAGCCTGCTATTCAAATCTTGCATCAGTCAAAAAAATCACATTACAGCTCAACCAACTGGGCCAGCATTACTCAAAATACCTTTTGATAGTAGCAGTACAACATAGGACTACAAGGTCTATTGTCATAGACACACACTGAGCAATTATGTAGAGATACTGACACATCTGCACACATTTATAATGATGACAATTACAGCTTTTTGTAGGACTATGATGTCATGATATGACCACATCTATTCAGGCTTATTGACTTGATATTTTGTATGACAAATGGTACTTTCAGAATTTGGTTGCTCTTGAAATGTTTAGAAAAACAAATGAGGTTTTTAAAAGTCCATATAAGAAATACTTTTTATCCCAGAAAGTATTTATTTTATTCTAAGATATGCGGTTCAATCCCAAAAGCCTGCTGAGAGCCATATATGCATGCACAACAGAAAATATAACCATGGCATTAAATCCCTTACAGTCAGGAAAAATGCTTATTTAATCATGTTTAAAAAAAAAAAACACTGATGGGACTTGCCATCAATTGGCAACAGCAATCAAATATATGTATCAATTTAACTTATACAACATTCACCTGTGTGACAGTCATTCCCCTGACAATGCCTTTGCTGTTACTTTCGTGGAATGAAATCAGAGTAGAAATTTATATTTAAAAAATGGTGAATAACAAAAGACCAATTGCAAGTTAAATTTATATGCATGCTGATGTTATTTTAGAACATCTGTTATCGACAATGCACAATGGATCCCTTAAATCACTGAGATGCAGTACTTTTGTACTCTGACCCCAAATCAAAACACACCAAGAAAACCAGATGGAACAGAAAGAGCCTTCTAGCCTCAACTTTACATTCGGGAAATACTCACCAAAAGTGTACTCCAGATTACATTCTGGACACTATACTAATCTCTACAAGGTGATGCAAACTGAAAAAGCAGTGTAACACTGGGAAAGATGGGCCTCTATTAATGAAATAAATTAATTATGTGCATGGATATCTACAACAAAAAGTCAGTCAGAAACACAAACACAAGGGCTACTCAACAAATATTTCACTCTCATAATTGTTTAAATACTGTCCCAGATAGCTAAGATATTTGGGTAGGCTTTTTTACGAAAATCTGTTGCAATGTCAACTTTCCCACACTAATCAACTTCAATGGTGGCAAACTAGTGTTACTCACAGAAAGAAAATAAACATGCTTAATTTAAAAAATAAAAATAGCAATTGATTTATTAGGAAAACATCCAGCCGTTGCCCTAGGACAGCTTATAGTAATTATATAACTATATCGTCACAGACCTCACTTCACTGCTACCTCCAATAATAAATCTTGACCAATTAACAACAAAGCCCTCTGACTGCATGCATTTTAATGGTGACATTTTCAAAGGCAGCAGCAGCTGTTTAGAATGACTATTGTTTGATAGGCACAAAAAGCGCACAGCAAAGGACCTCACTGCTTAACAATCTCTCTTGTCAATAGAGCACCTTCACACACTGGGAACCAAATAAGTGCCAGACACACACCCAGCCGTAGAGGAAGGGTTAAAAACCACAACTTGTCCCTAGGGGAAGCACGGTATCCTTACCAGGTATCAGCATCCACAAAGTCCATGGCTTTTTCCTCCTGTTTCTACATGAAACCATATTTTTTACACACTTCTGTTGCTGCCTTGTGTCTGCCTTTTAATTCCTTAACCATCTTTCAAATTGTTATTACACCAAATATAAATATTTGTTGATATTCTTCGGTTCCTAATTCCTCCCCTCCTCCCCAACCCCAGTAATTTCTCTCTTCAATTATTCCTCTGACATCTGAGGTTTACATCATTTACACAGTTGGGTATTATTGTAATTCTTGCTTTTTTTATATGCAGACCAATACACAGGCCACAACCTCTCTCTGAAGTAATCTATACTACTATTTTCTTTTTTAAAGAGGCTTTCTGCCATATTTCCCAATGCTTTAGTGTAGACTTAAAAACTCTTTGACACACACACCATACTCCCTTGATTTCTAAAGTACATCTAGTACATGGATGGCACAATCATAAACAAGTAATATATCACTTCTGTAAGTGCTGATGTGTACTCCATTTGGCAGGTAGCAGAAACAAAAAGAGCCAAAGCCATTTCTTGCATGTAAAAACTGGGGGAAAAAATGTACAAGAAAAGAAAAAAAAAAAAAAAAAGAGAAGAGTGGCCAACTTTGTAGTTTCAGTCATTCAGCTAAAGAGTGACTTCGAGAGACCTGGAGCTAACATTTAACAGGCTCAAAAATCAGACCCCAAAATGAAGTGAAAATTGTACTCTTTTCATTGCAGGAAATATAAGTAAAGAAATAGGCAAAGGTCATGAAAAGGAACCAAAAACAAGAAGGGAGATAATAAGGTAATGAAGGAAGAGGGCTACAGAATGGAATTAAACCCAAGCAAAACAAAGTCCTGACATCAAGTAAATACACATGGATTATAAGGGAATACCAAGCCCTGGGAAAATTACTCTCAGACACAGTGTTGTGTTATAAAAACCAAACTGTTACAATGCCACTTCTCAGCCTGTTTTTGAAGTAATTTGTGTTCTCCAAGCCGGAAGATGGTGGTATCTGGAGCTACTACAGGGAAGAGCTTCTCCCAGAAGACACTGCTAATTCTCACTCTTTGACTTACATGCGTTATACGCTACACGCGTTTTAATAATTAATTCCCCACCTCAAGAAAATAAATTTACATCACTGGTGCCTAATCTTGTGAACTACTTTTAAAAACAATTGCTTTATTCAAATTCTGCTGTTTGGCATACTGCTGGGTACATTACACCTTGTATTTTCAAAACAGTAAATTAATGTAGTCCGGTCAAGACCAAAAACAAAAGACAATGCCTAAAATTGCCTGGCACAAGTGTTTTAGAGGAGCAATGATTTAATCAGAAAGGGGGTGCCTACTGGCTTGTAATATAGCATATTTTCTGTCAAAATTTCTGTCAAAATCTTGACACTTGTCTCATCTTTAGGATCTATAGAAAAGCAGTCAGACAAGTGAGAGGAATCCTATCTCCTACACAAAACAGAAACATTGATAGAAAATGCCAGTATGGTACGTGCACCTTCAGCACTACTGGCATCCTGGTTCCCCACATCAGAAAGTTTATATTGGGTACAAAGTAGGATCCATCAACAGCTAGTGAAAAGAAAGGGATAACCCCCCAGGGTTCAAGAAGGCCTATGCTGAAAATTTCTGAGAGCGTGAGAATATTCAGCAGGAAGCATCCCCGCATGCTCGCCCTCTTCTCTTGTTCTTCCCCAGGGATCCACTCTGACCGTGGCAGGAAACAGGCTACCACAGGAACCGCAACTTTGGTCTAACTTAGTACGCCATTCTCATGTTCATCAGTGATCTCTGAAAAATCAAACTAAATGTTTCAAAATTAAGTTGTGACATCCAATTTCAAAAATTTGAGATTTGAATCCCCTGTGGGAAAAAAACCACATCATCTGTTGAAAGAAATACAGTGGAACTGGAGAAGAGAAGCTATCTTTATCCATCAGTCACACACAAATTTACGATATACAGATTTTGAAACAAATAAAAAGGCCATATTCTCTTAGTTCAATATAAATGGTGGATCTCTTCTTCCACCATACTGGATTTTTGCCTCAGACTAAATCAGTTATTTCTCTCGGTAAGCAAAACTGTGGCATGTGAATGCAAGGAAGAGTTTACACATTTAGATTATTGGACCAAGTTACTTTACTGTTTGCTAATCATTATTCACTGGTTCTCATTAGTCATTTGGTACTACATTTAAATAAATTGGAAATAGTCAACTGCTTCTTCAGCTTTTATTATGGAAAACAAATTAAACAAGACAAAAATTTATTAAAACAAAATAAAAAAAGGAAATTACACAGTCGACGTTGAAATAATCAAAAGTAAATTAAAAAGGCCATTTGGTAATTTCAGAAGGAAGGCCAACCACTGGCTTCTTCCTAGCATCACACAGTGCAATCAAAACCTCTTCTCAAAACCCAACAATAACTGGCTTGAATTTATGCTCAGAATTTATGTCTGCTGTGGTTATCTTTTTTTTTTTTTTAAGTTTTTATCTCCTGTGTTTATGTGTACATTGTTTCATTTATTATTTTTAAGCAACATCATGGTACACGGGAAACCCTTGAGTAGCTAACTTCCAACCGCCATTCACAAAGGCAGCTAAAGTAAGAAAGACAGAAATACACCTAAGATATTTGCCTCAGAGTAATCAAATATTTGAAGGCATTATATAAATGCAACAAACTGCATTTATATGAAAATCCAGATTTTTCTGGATACTACTATGAAAATATTGTAAAGCTGAAGGAGTTTGAAGTATTACTATGGGTAGAATTCAAATTAGTTGTTTTTTTTTAAAGCTATTTCATCCTATTTTTATCTAAATATACTACGTATCCATTTATAAAAAATTTAGTGACGCAATGAAAATCAGAAACAAGATCAAGTAACAGATATGCTTACTAGAGAACTAGAGAGTTAGGATTAATTCAAAAGGGGGAAAAACTCAATAATGAAGAAATTTTTTATATCCTTAACATATTTGAAATTATGCTAAAGGTTCTTTACAGAATGAAAAGCATCAGTAGATAATACAGAATGTAAGAACATCTCTCACACACTGCATTCATTTGCCCAGTATCATAAAACACCTTTAGGTAAGCGTAACATACTGGGTTTTTTGAGCAGTGAGTGCTGGTTTGAAGAAACACTCCATTCCTGTATCACATAGTGTCTCTAGTTAGTTTATAACTATGCAGCAAAAGCCTCAGGAACTATGTGGTAAAAAAGAACTCATAGACATATTGGTAGTGAGTTGCAGTCACAAGTTACCTAAATAATGGTATGCACGTGAAGTAGGAGTATTTTTGCATTTAGTTACATCAGTAAGGAACTAGCAAATGATAGTGGTACAAACTCCTTGCCATTATAAGATTTATTCACAAACTAAAATTAAATAAAAGCATCGTCATAAAGGCAATCCTAACTTAAGAGTGGAGGTAAACTGCATAAAACATTCTGAGTAAGCATACACTCTTAGACTGGTAGTTTTCCACAAGTGCATGAGTAATCTGATTTTCTTGAAACCTATTTTTCACAGCAAATTAGTTGCAGGTACTTGCAGATTTCACTTTTTGCATTCAATACAGCTGAATATTTATATGACAAATATCTGTACTTAATCAGAAAACAGAAGTACTATGCAGTATACCCTGAAAAACTCATAGTTTATTGTAATTCCCATTATAAATTCTGAGGAAAAAAACCACAGCAAATTCATTCCAACAAATGGATAGAATTATTTAAAAATAAATAGCTTCAAATTAAAAAATGCGCAAGAGGAAATTACAATGGTCATACCTATTTTATGAGCAGAAAAAATTAATCTTCTTGGATATAATTATCACTTAAATGAGTCATTTGCTCAAACTCTTTTCTGATATACATTCATAATAATTTACATCTGTTGCTTCATCACAGACAAAGATCATTTGTTTCCCTACCACCACTAACTGTACGTTTCACAGGGTAAGTTTTCCAAATTTAGTAATCTGGTTGTGTCCTGTCATACAGAATAACCTGTAGAAGAACCCTGCATATTGGTTTATTTAAAAAGCTAAAACACTATTTTACAATAAGCTTCAGGATGCGTGTCTCTGAGTTGCTGTTATTTATGCGCTATCTCGGTAAAGACAATAGCCTTTAACTTTTATTTACTGCACTGGTCAACAACTGCATTTTCACATTATCAGATTTGCTGAGCAATACCACAGCACTGTAACGTCCAGGTTACACATCTGACAAAATATTTTTCTGCAAATGTGTCAACTGCAATTCATAAATAACCCTACTTGCCAAGTTCAATAGCTTTTACAACATTTACAAAATTCTAAAGCATCAGAAAAACTTATTTACGGAAGGAACTATCTACAGATACCAATCGATTGTATAGGGCCAAAAGGCTACACTTTTCACTCTGATGCAAGTGCACTCCCTAAATGAATATCTTCTAAACACAAAACTGTAATTCTTCCAATGACTGCTTTATATCTAAAAATATCACTGCTGAATGCTGCAATTACATCTCTCAGCTGGAGATATCTTTCTACATTATTTTCTTGAATGCATAAGATCCAGGCTCAACAGTGTGTTAATCAGCTGCGCTAAACTCTAAATGTGATCTAATTAAGTATAAAACTACTCAGGTTTGATTGGTGGGCTTTTTTCGGTCGTCTTGTAAATCCAAGCATATCTTAATCACCTTGCCTGCCCTCCAAAGAAAATAGTCACGAAAAAAGACAAGACATTCAGAGGGGAAAAAAACCCACCCTATTATTACAAAGTATCCTTATGTCGTGACATCATCTACTTACTCTCAAAACAGCACACTTGCCCAGTAATTTCTTATGGATTCTGACTTCAAAATTTCTAGTCTTAAAACTGTTCAAAGGTAAGAATCACCTACAATGTATATTCTGGTCATGGTGCAAGCCCTAACCATTTGACCCACGGCTGACAGTTAATCTGAAATGAACTGGAGAAGCAGCTCCTTGCCCTCAGTTCAGTTTGGTGAAGGAAACAATTTTGAGACTCCCATAAAGGTTGGTTCTCTCTGTATTAGAAAGTCCATCTCACATAGTATGCAGCCCTATTTGAATTGGGTGTGTTCCTTGTCTTGCAGAGCAGGTTAGGAAAGATGTATGCATCAGAAGATATTTTTGTTTCCTAGATTAGCAAAAACTAACTGTCAGGCCAAATCTCCTCTTATAATTCTTCTAAAATTCTTTACATTTAACACAGCTTGCAGAAGGATGAACACAGCAAGTGACCTCCTGAGTAATCTTGTCACTAACTGCTTCTTTTCTCTCTCATATCAAAAGTATTCATAACAATATATAAGCTACTAAATCGAACATATGCCATATCTTTTTTTACTCACCTACGCAGTTATCACAAAGGCTGCAATGTGAGGCACGAGGTGGGCGGAAAATCTTGCAAGTAAAACAGTATTTTAGTTTCACTGTCTGTCCATTGATGATCACTTCTTTTGTTCTGGGAGGGGGGCGGTATCCTCCTGAACTGGAGCCATTTGCGATATCTAAACATGGAAATACAAGGCATTATATTTTTCACATGAGCTGTGGTGTACGCACAAAAGTGTCCTTGATGGCAATTTATAGCAAGTTTCAAATGGATACTAACATACTTAAAATAAATAACTTCTTCCCCTTCCTATTCCCCTAAAATAACACATAGAAAAAGATAATTAATTACAAATAGCATTCATAGCCAATCAATTTGTATTCAAAAAAACCCACTGAAAGCCAGTTCTCAGGTGCTGACAGCTACTTTGCTCCCAAAACTCCTACACTCTCATATCCCCTAATAGTTCATAGAGAATGCATTGAAGACAACTATGACAACTGGTGCAGGATGGTAAAACCTGGACAAGTTACCTTTAGGATTTTCCTGAATTTTTTAGAATTCCTGTAGTAACAAATAGTCTCTCTACAAGTGCTGCAGAAATTCTACAATCTAATATAGAATCTGCAAATCTACTTAAGCAACAGCAGCTCTGTCAGAGTGTGGCACATGGTAGAAATAATATCAGTCATCACACTTTGAGACCTCTTAAATGCTGTGATAAAATGAAGCACTTTCAGAATAGTATTTCATAGCTCTTGCTGTTTCAAAGTTTGAAAATCTAACTCCCAGTGTTACTTTTATACATCTTGTAGTTTGTTGCATAAAAATAGTTTCCAACTACCTCATTTAGTACAAGTGGTGGGGGTTTGGGTTTTGTTTGCTTGCTTTTGTTTCATTTTGGGACGTCGGCATTCATTTTTCCAGCAACTAAAGGAAGGATTAGGCTAAATCATTAAAGTTCAATTTTGTCCTTTAAACGCTCCCAAGGTGAGCTATACTCTGAAAGTTGAACATGTGAAAGTGGTACCTTTTTCCCAGTTTATCTGTTCTTGTGTAATCACAATCAAAACAAACCAGAGAAATGAGAAAAACCTAAGTTATTACTTTTGGACAGGCAGAACAGGAAGCATAATAGGAAAGTAAAATTATTTTTCATTGTATGAATGAAACTATATTTTGAAGTCACAGTCACCTGCACAACTGTGTTTTAATTTGTCCCCCTCACTTTCATGTTGGACAAGCATGGGGCTGGATGACAGGTTACTAAAAGATCTATGACTTGTATTAGAGCTTATATTGTTAGAAATGTCACCCACAATTAAATTTTGGACAGGTCTGCAGACATATTTACACAGCCTACAAACGACACATTTTCCAAGGGGGCAACTAGAAAACCTCCTACCTAGCAAGGTATTCAAATTAGTGACAGCATTGCTGTGCTAGCAAAGGTGTAATCATACAGTACGCTAGATTTGGCAGCAAATCTAGCTTAAGAAGTTCTCATCTGCAACATGCTCACCTGCTTCATAAATATTCATTGATAAAAGTATTTGTGGGAGACCACTGTAAACCTGACCATTGAAACAGACAGACTTCAGAAAACTCTCTTGGAGAAGAAGGTAGAAGGAGGGGAGCAATAGCTGAGAATGATGGAATCAGGGTGTGAAGCTCCTAAGCATCCCTTATGAGAAACAAGTGGTGAATACTGAAGAAAGAGCAGCTTAGAAGCAGCCAGCCAGACCCTGATGAGGTACCCACGTTCGCTTGCGTTGGATCCAGACCAAACCCTGCCATGTTCCTGGGATGCTGGGCCAGGTCCCATGACCTGCACGTGGAAGTACGGATTACTGTGTGGCTCCCATAATAATCAATAATACTGATTTTGACCTCAAAGTCAATACTACTTGACACACTATTATTTTATTAAATAAGTACTGCATTACAAGCTACTGGTGTATTTACATGCTGAAGCATAACTGGACAATAAAATTTGTTTAATGTGCAATATGGTCAGTATCTTAAGTTTCCTCTTTTTTTGTGTTGGTTTTTTTTTTTTTACAGCTATGCTGTTTAAAGGAAACATTAGTTAAATGATTGTGATTTTAAAGCACTCTAGCTGATACAAGAATTTGATGAGGTCAAGACAAATAATTTAATTTCTTCAGGCTACAGTAAAAAACTTTTTATTCACTTGCATAACAGTTTTTTTGTCCTCATGACACATCAGTTTGAGTTAAGTAATTTTTGATTTTTGCTTTCTAATTCAGAACTAAGCTGAAAAGATGTTCTTTTGAGGGCATAGCACAACTATACTTATACTATTTAAAGTTATACAAAGACATGGATGATTCCTAAATCCAGAAAACAGGGAAGAATTTCTTATAATTCAGAGATTACACTAAAAAAGCTTCCATATTTACAATGGAAGTTTCTTTTCTGTAGAACAAGTTATCATAGGTTGCATGAAATGCTGAAGTAAATAACTTGTAGCACTAGTACAGATCTACATAAGACAATACTTTTTAGGGGAGAAAAGCACCATAGTAAGTTTTTGTTATTAAAAATCCCCTATAGCTGATTTTAGTTACTATCCCTGAAAAAGATAAATAAATTTTAATACACTAATTTTGGTGACATCATCACCAGCAGGCTTGTAACATTCTTAGTTCTTCTATGAATCCATGGGTCTTACAAAACACAGCATTATGTCCATTTCTGACCATAGTCTGGTCAAGATAGACTTAAATTGTTAAGAAAAACACAGGTCATTAGCCTTAATCAGCTTTTTATCCAAAAAAGCATTTAACATGTGCATGCATAACATGTCCACTCATAAACCAACGATTTCCATTTGATACTCATATTCAAATTTAGGTGCATAAATGTCAAAAATACAATGAAGCCTGAATTTTATATAGGCATATCTTTCTATACTGCTAGAAATGCTGATGCATTGAATTTCCTAAAATAACACTAATATTTCAGATTATCTTATTTTAAAAAATCTTATTATTTCTGAATACATACATAGTCACTGAAAGAAAATTATTTAAACTAGTCAACATGGATTGCTTAGAAGAAAACCAATATTTTTTGCTAATGAAACATTTAAGCATAAAAAATGCACGACTAAAAACAGTATTTCCCTACCTTTCGAGAACTTCAAAAAGTGTACTGTATCTATTTTATTTTAAAATGGGCTCTGGCAGAATCTTAAAGGCAATTTCCCTCTTCTCTGGTGGAGAAGGGAGACTACTAGCCAGCCTACTATACTTCCAAGGCTGGCTTTCTAAGAGGATTTCCTTCCAAACCTTTGCAGGGAAGTTCAAGTTCACAGGGACAGCAAATCCTAGCTCTCTGAGGAAACTTAATCTCAAAATCCAAGTGTGAAAGCTGATGCTGATGAAACTGATGAAAACAGTCTTGCTGGCTTTCCACGGAGTCAGGATTTTACCCACAACCCTAAGCTGCATAATCAAACCCTCAAGTCCCAGCCTTTCTGTTTCTTAACATTTTTTTCTGAAAACAAGCAACAGGGCAAGGTCAAATGTGCCTGGATTTAATCAGTTTTGTGTAATCTAAATGCGCTAAACACGTCCTCGTCCCACAGTGATTTTTCAGGCTTCAACTGGACTGCTCAAACTTGGCTTCTAACACAGTTAAATCTTTTAATATCTTTATATCTTTCAATGCATGCAGTCCCTTTAAAGCATAATAATATTAAGCTTTATTGAATCACCTTCCCCAAATAAACCTCCATTTGACCACCACATTTTACACTTTTCTCTTCCAATCCATTACGGATGTAGCAATGCAAGTTATTTTACAAAAAGGTTAAAATTTTCCCAGTAACGGTATTGCTTTCCATCGTCTCTGCTCTGACATGTTTTACAACTTCTCTAGCACTGTTAAATGTTCATGCACTAGATGGGGCTCCAGCATTTTTATTACCCTATAACAAAACCCCCAAACATAAAATTTATATCCTTGCAGGACCAAAGTACCTGAACTGCTGCAAGGAAGTCACTCCAAGTATTCAATGGCAATACAGCACAGTCCACCAACCTTCTAATGTGATAACAAACTCCACTTAGACCTCTCAAATTATTATGTTGAAAACAAATGTGAGGTGCTGTTTAGATGAGACACGGAGGCTGGAATTATGTATACATGTCATCAGGATTCTCCCACTCAGTCAAGCATTTGCTTTTCTGGTCAATTTTCCTAAGATCCTAGGACAGCCCCTAGAAGGTCTCTCCATGCTGTCCCTATACAACCTTAACCACCATATTATGGAAAGCTTGCCATCAACTTTAAAGGGTCACAGCTTCAATCTTCAAACAATATCATTACAAAAGTCAGTAATGTGAAGTCATTGTAATGTTTCCTGCTATGAAAAACAGATAATACAACGAAAAAAAATCTTATGTATGACCTATAACATGGCAGGGGGAGGGGAGGAAGGGACCACCCCAAAAAACCCTGCAAA
Organism: Phalacrocorax carbo; assembly: GCF_963921805.1. Classification (NCBI taxonomy): domain Eukaryota; kingdom Metazoa; phylum Chordata; class Aves; order Suliformes; family Phalacrocoracidae; genus Phalacrocorax; species Phalacrocorax carbo. The sequence continues at coordinate 61,482,705 of NC_087515.1, read as the reverse complement.
AATGCAGAACTCCCCTAAGAAATATCTTCCTCTGTGTTTAACCACTTAAATCTAAGCTACATGCTTAACAACAGTAAGGTACAAGAGGAAAGAGTAAATTTTTTTTAAGGGAAAAGAACTTGATCAAATAACATTTTCTTGTTTCCAGACAGTAATCTCAAGGACAAACAATACTGGAAACCTGGCTTAGACTGAAACCAGCAGCTGCTAACTGCATTCTTCACATAATTCTTCATCTGAGAGCCAACAAGAGATACTGACCAAATATTGGTCCTGACTTTAGATAAGACTTACTGCCTTGATTTCAGAAAAACCCATGTATTATTTTCTTAAAAGTGGAATTGCATGATCTATGCAATGTAATATATGTAATATATGTAATCTTTAGTGATTTGCTGAGGGAAAGGAGCAGAGAGAGTAAGAGCTTTCTGAAAGACTTACCTGATGCACAAAGTAATTTCACTAAATTTATTTTAGGAATGTTGTTTAAAGCATGTAATAGCTGGTATGACTATTAGCCTATCAAGTCGGTATCGTACTTCTGGAGAGAAAGCAAAACATACCAACATTGTACCCACAATGGGTGGTATGTGTTTAGGCTATTGTCAATTCTGTGAAATGCTTGTGCTGTGGCACAGATTTAATGTATAAGGCTCTAAGGAAATCAAATGGTAGATTTTAATACAAATGAAAGAAAGGCATAGAACTGTGGAGAAGTCTCAGATGTAATCTTGAGCATCAATGAAAATTAGAGAGCCAAGACAAAATCAACTTCCAGATATGGTGTAGTGGTGTAGCTAATATACTGAGTGTATGGCTTATGAAAAGGCAAAAGAAAGGAAGCAGAAACTGTGAACTGGCCTGAGCTGGTTGTACAGAATAAATTAGGGAAAAATACATAAGTTAAGACAGTTACCCTGATAAAAAAAATAAAGCACTTCCTTGCTATAGATGGGCCTTTTTAAGGCTGAAAGGATAAATTATGATAGAATCATTAAGGTTGGAAAAGACCTCCAAGATTGTCAAGTCCAACAGTCAACCCAACACCACCATGCCTTCTAAACCATGTCCCAAAGTGCCATGTCTACATAGTTTTTGAACACCTCCATGGATGGTGATTCCACCACCTCTCTGGGCAGCCTGTTCCAAAGCCTGACCACTCTTTCAGTAAAAACTTTTTCCTAATATCCAACTTAAACCTCCCCTGATGCAACTCAAGACCATTTCCTCTTGTCTTATTGCTTGTTACTTGGAAGAAGAGACCGACACCCACCTCACTACATCCTCCTTTCAGGTAGTTGTAGAGAACAATAAGGTCTCCCCTCAGCCTCCTCTTCTCCAGATTAAACTACAACATTTCCCTCAGCCGCTCCACGTAAGACTTGTGATCCAGACCCTTCTGATTAATTACCATAATCATCTTTTTATTTACTGCATCAACTATCCAATGTAAAAAAACATCGATATTGTGGAAGAATTGTTAATCTTGTATGCATCAAATGGACGAACGCTTTCCCATCTGAGAAACCCATTCTGCTGTGTTTGGTCATCCTTCATGTTTAGAAGTTTATTATTTTTCCATTTGAGGTGACTTCACAGTAAACTAACTACAAGAGACACATAACTGCAAAGAGGTTACAAAATAGGGCTGCTCCCATTTTTCATGTTCCCATTGAAACAACAGCCCCTCTCAACATAGTATTCTGTGTGATCACAGAAAACATGCTTATATGCACTATGAAAAGGATGCAACTACCATTGGGGAAAATGGTTTTTCAATTTTCACGAAAGTTATAATCAAAGTAAAAATACTTTGTTTGATTTCCAGTTAGAAAAAGAAGAGAAGTGGTCCTGCTGCATTTGACTGAGATTATAGCACTTTTATAGCAAATAACCCTACATTGTCTTCAGTGATTTTTGCATTATACAAGCCTCATGCATCTAGTCGCTTTTGTTCTGTTATCTTAGTAATAGGTAAAACTGAAATAGTAAAGGAGAGTTGTTACTTCCTTCTCTTAAGCCAAACACACATATTTCTTATTGGTCATGTTTTCTAGACTTCTCTTTTTGCTGCCTTCCTCTTGAGTTTTTACACATGGTGTAAAAAACTGGACAGTGACCTGAGCCCTCATTATCGCTAGGTATTGGAGAATTGGAGAATGTCACTTCTCCTGGTTTATGTAATGACTCTTTTTCTAATGCATCCTAAAAAGAATTTCCCCTTTTTGTCATGATATCACGATACAGACTCAATCTGTTCATGGGTAACACTCAAGTCCCCTTTTTCTGTACCATTCACTACTGAACCCCCTTTTTGTTAGTATTTGATTCCCATTTGTAATCATGCATTTTGTATTTGTTCCTTAAATTTGTTATGACTATTTAGAGTACATTAACCCCCCGCCCCCCCCCCCCAAAAAAAGAGTCAAGCAAGTGCTTGCAAATTCCCCCAACTCAGCATCTCACCATCAACTTCAGAGTCAAGCATATTCGCCTTTTCTTGAGCCCACAAGCAGCCTCTGCAAGATCCTACTTGATCACTTACCATTTGCCAAAAGAGTGTCTTTCCAAAAAGTTGCTCATTGACTTTCTGGTAATTTCATCTAGACTTCATGTCCAAAATTTATATAGAAAGAATCCTGTGTAGGACAGTATCAAGAGCTCTATTACAATCAAAATTTAGCACACCTACTTCTTTTCCACCAAGACAGTCACTCTTTCAAGGAAGGACATCAGTTTGGTTACAACTGATTTGCTCTTGAAATACTTTGTTGCTTGTTTTGACCCTTAAGTGGCCATAAACCCCACCCCCTGCCAGGCCCAATTCTTACAATATGATCAGTTAGCATTTTACTCCACGTCTTTCCAGACAGAGAACAGTTTCTAGCGATAGAATAGACAGATTTCTGTTACAGTAGAATATCAGATAGACAGATATAGATACAGTACAGAAGATTGACAGATATTTTTCTTTTTCTTTTAACTACTACTTTCCCTCTTCTGACCTGCACTTCCTATCAGCTGGCAAGAAGTGTGCAAGTTCTCTTCTGAGATCAAAGCAGAGAGTTGAATCCTTCAGAATGCCCTCTGTTATTTCTCTTTTCCCAATTACACAGCATGCTTTCAGCTCCTCTTTCTTCCTCTGACCTCTAACAGAACCTGTCCTGTTGTCTTCTACTGTTCCTTGCTGGTTGTAACTGACTTCATTCCCCTTTTGCCTTTCCAACGCTTTCCCTGTATGCTTGTGCTACCTCTTTATACTCACCTTTAGAAACTATCTCCACTTCTGATACAAGTACCTTTTTGACTGCAATCTTCATAAAATACAAATCCAGACAGAATGGCATCTTACTACACTTCCCAATCTTCCTCTGTATGAGGATAGCTTGATGATGTGCATTTAATAGAATATTTTTCAATAAGAGAAGTCCCTTTGGCTTTGTGAACATCCTCAACTTTTTTGCAATTCCCTTCACTTTCTGTTTTGCTATGAACACAGATGACTGGGCTACCTACCACCAACCCACCTAAATCCTAAAGAAACAACCACTTTCCATTCCTGTACCCTGATGGTGGAAATAGCAGAATCACAGCTCTGTTAGCCCTTCATCTTCATGTGGAATGAGGTGATAGCCTAGATGGAAACATTTCACGCTGTCAGCATGACCACCCTGGTTCCAAAAAGTCACTTGAATGGAGTACCAGCAGTTTCTTTAGGTTGTCTAATTTTGAGAACTGTTCTCTTTAATCAGCTTGTCCTAGTCTACACTTTCTGACTTACAAAAAATAAAGTTTAATAAGCTTTAAAAGAACTTCAAAATAGCATTCTTAAATCAGAATTCCTCCTCTTGGGAGGTAACAGTTTCTCACTGCATCTGTAACAATTTCTGTGAGGCTGCTTCCCAAAGAGACATGTAGGGCAGACTAAATGTCAAGCGTCTTAGAACAACTTGAATAGAGTAAAAGCCACACATTGGACATGTTACATGTACAAATTTTAGAAAAGAAACAATTTGGTAAAGTCATTCTTTCTAGGTGATTTATCTGAAGAATCTCTTACCTAGAATTATATTACTGTTAACCTTGCACCGCAACTCTAGAAGGCACCTCAAGTTCAAAGGTAGACCAAGTTCCAAGGCTATCAAACCACAGTGATAGTCTTGAAGCATGTAGAAGTTTTCTTCTGAACTGCAGGAGCCATCCAGCTTTTCCTGCTGCACAGATGCCACTCCATGAGGACACATCTTTTTAGGGCACATTAAAAACACATTTGAACAGTACAAAAATGTTTCTTTCCACTTCCAATGTTGATCCCAGAACCAGTTTTAGGGCAGAAGTATTTGTTATAGCTACCTAGCTTGCTCCTCTCCATTAGACTTCCATAAGCCCTTGTGTTTGGAACTTGAGCCCCAAACTCCACATTTGCTGTCAGTATAGTTCCTCACTTCAAGACTCCATTGGCCCTTTTTGGAAGACTACTAGTTTTGCTACTGCGTTTTGATCAGCTCAGCAGTCTGAACCGGTGAAGTAAGTCTTGTGCTACCTTTTTTTTTTTTAAATTGTAAACACAAGTTCTGAAACAGTCACACATGGAAATATTTTGTCTGCCCTAATCAGCTTTTTAACACTATCTTTGTATTTTTTCCAGTATCCAATTTGTAATTTTCAGTTTGCATTTAGCCCAAGCTCTTTATCTGACAGATCCTTTCTTTAAGGAAAAAATTATTATTGTGGGCTTCTTATTTAAAATAACTTATTTCCTGACATAGATCAATGTTTCTTTGAATACAAGGTAAATAAGCAATTCCTTGAACAGGAAGCTTTGCCTGTATTTTGGACTAAAGCCGGTACCTTATTCTAGGTAAAGGGTTCCTTGAAAGAGATCAATGAAACTAGACTGCAACACTGATTAGGAAAAGATGCCAAATGAATACTTCATTCTGTTTTTCCATACTTTTATGCTTAAAAAGAAAAAAAACCCCAAAACTTGGTGAGTTTTTGTAGCCTAAGCTATAAGCTATATACTTTATTTCTGAGGTTTTTAGATGCTTAAGCAAGATGATTCAACCCCTTCTGAAACTCGGATGAGTAGCAAACATTTTAATACCTCTGTCGTATCAGAGAATTTGAAGAAATTTCTTAGCATGCAACATTTGCAAATTTTGGCAGAAGGGTGGGGGAGGGAGGAGGTCACAGTTCAGATATCCTCAGCAGCAGCTTGATAACAGCTATAGAGTTAACATCCACATTGCTTTACTGCAGAGCATGTTAACTCTGTTTATGAACAGATTACGAACACTCCATCACTCTTGAGAAACCAAGGATGTCACATTCCAGCAGAACTAGGTTTATTGAAGACTGCTGCCATCAAGCACTCAGGGCAAGGAACCTGGCTCTCCCTCCTGCCAGCTTCACAAGAAAGAAGACACACCTGCCCAACCCAGAGAAAGGGAAAGCTTTGAGGAAATTCCATCACAGAAACACAAGGTGAGTAAAAAGCCAGGTGGAAGGATGGATCAGAAAAAGAGGAAGAAGCCACAGACAACTAAAGATGCAACCAAGTAGGATCCAGAGAAAAAGCACGGAGACAGGGCTTAACAGAAGTATAGGAAAGACAGAAGGGCAGAACTCAGGGGGTATGTATCTAACAGATGCAATGTAAATAAAGAGGTAGAAAAGAGACCAAGAGTGGACTTTAAACACCAGAAAGCACAGGATTCTCCAGAAACAGGAACCGAAATCCAAAGAACTTCTTGGAACAAACTGCAGTTACTTGTTTCTGTGTCAAGACCCTAATAACAAGTGCATTGTTATAGTGCTGCCTTCTGCCTTACCTGTTTCATTACTCAAAGAACAACTTACTGCACCTTTTGATTTTTTTTTTGTCTTTATAACCACTGGATTAAGAAAATAATGCATCTAAGTCACTTTCTATGTCAATTAGCAGGCATTCAAAATACCTTATCCTTCAAATGGAGCCAAGAACACACTCAATACTTATAGCCCGTTTATATGTCTGCCATTCTATAAGAATAGAGAATTAAACTGCACATTATAAAAACTCTGAAGTCACTATTACACCACGTCCATTTCAAAACCATAGATACAATTAAATATTGCATATATGGGTACTGAATTTAAAAACTGAGGAGTTCATTTGCTGTGGTTAAATTGGGGAAAATCCTTTAATAAAAGCATATTTAAAACATGATTTACAGAACACTCAAGGTTTCACCAAGTAGTTGGATACAGTAGTGAAAAACATCTGACATAGCAAGATAACTAAATCCTAATATCTACTCTTCAACAGCTCACTGCAATCTCATTTAGCAGACCGTCACCGTTTTCATCTTGATACATAATTACTGAAAAGGTAAATTTCCATTAGAAAGCCCATCTGTTTTACATAAAACGAATAGGTTACACACGCTTTTGTTCTGAAAAGTTTCTCCCCAGCTGCACCATCATTATTACTAGCAGATAATCAGCAAGTAAATTTCAGTAGCAGCTTCATTAATGGATTTTAATTTTATTTTCTGCCTAAGAGACTCAAGAAGTTCAAAGAAACAGACACAGAAGTGGAAAAGTACCTACAGAGATGACAGGGAACAGAGGACAGTACCTAGATGGATACCACTATTCTTTTCAGCATCTAATCCTCCTCTCTGTTCCTTTCTCAAAAGAAAGGTGTGAAAGCCTCCTACTCTTTGGGAAAATGTTATTTCATTAATTTTAAAACAGTTTAAGGAATTAGGACTGTGATTTTTCTACAGTTGAACTATCAGCCACCAGTAGACGTGGTACAATTCAAAACACCATACCTGACTTTCTCTTCTAACCTGACAACCATTTGTTTTCACTCAGCAAACTGCTCTCAGTAAGGGAAGCAACAAGTATATTATTACTTTAACCAAAGGTAACTTCTCCCAAATACATTTTTCTTCATATTCAGTTATGCTCCAGCTTTTCCTTACAATGATCTCACATTATAGTAGGAATAAATCCTTCTCTCAGTCATCACTATTTGTCCTGTTACTGAGAAAAAGAAACAAAACGGAACACCAGCAGCAAGAAGCCCAAGATTTGTCTGCAAATCTTGCTTCCAAAAAACTTTGAAACCCTATCCTTAGTCAAAAATGGATTTAAAGAAATTTGTTCATATAAAAAGTGAAAGAAAGATGGTTGGTCAACAGGCTGAAATACAAATGTCTGTCTTTCTCGTACTTCTGGTTTAAATATGCTTCACGAGTGCAGACTTCCATACAGTGTCCTATGGTTCTCCAGACTTTTCCTAATGAAAACATCTTCTGATTAGGTCCAGCAGTGTCCCACACAACACTGCTTTTCTGAGAAGGTAAAAGGCCGGCTAACACAAGTGGGTTGGTTGTATGCATATAAGTAAGATGGTATGTGTGGTGTTTGGCAGAAATAGGTGATAATTTAAAAACAGGGTTAGTATTCATCTAACAATTGTTAAGCTTTCATTTTTAAATTATCCTTAAATGCCAGATTTTATAAAGGTGAAATTTAACAGAGACATACAAGGTTTTTTTTCTTAATTTGAGCTTTTATAAGTATGATTCATGTTTTATTTTATTTAGAAAGCGGCACTGCTTCCTTCATTAAATCTCTTAAGTAACTTGTACCAGGTATGATAAACATCTACTTTTATTCTTTGGAAATGGCTTACATTCTGTTACTCATCATTAGGACAGCAGAGACGAGGATGATGACTGGCAAATTAAGACTAACTGGGCTTCACCACAAGAAGTTAAAAATAGGAGTGCTGGGATTGTTGGAGTGAAACAGCTGGGAGAGGTCATAATGGCAAACTTATGAAGTATGAAGGTTTAACATACACCTAAGTTCTTCAAGTCAGTCTCATGGAAGGTTATTCAATTAGAAAGATATTGTTATGATTTCAAATATCTAATAAATATACTTATCTTCCAATCATAAGACATTTTACTGGGAACTCCAGTAATGAAATAGACAAAGAATGTCCAGTGCTCCCCAAATATTGCATTAATAAAACTGACAGAAAACACCATTTTAAAAAACACAAAATACTTGTGAGCCATCACAGTAATTACAGCATGGGAAGATCTATTTCAAAATGGCTCTTTTTGGAAAACTCTAAATTTTAAACAATTGTTTATCTACAAATTATAACACAATTTTATGATATAAAGGGGCATTCCTTTCTGGCAACACTAAGGAATATTCCTGCCTCAATTCCACCCTCCTCCCACAAGTTATTCCTAGAGAGAGAATAAATTTTTTTGAGAAGAGATAGGGGCAAAGAAAGAGAAAAGAGGGAGAAATTGTAATTTTCCCCACATTTCCCCAGATGGTTCTGAGATGCTTTTTTTCCTCAGTCTCCATCCTTTCCTTCCCAGCCATAAAAATAATGCCATTACTCATTATAGCAACATACACACTTCTACGCCTCACATTACATACACAGTATTTGATTCTGAAAAATGTGTGCAGTGACAGCACTGGCAAAAGCTAAAAAATAAGCTCTAAAATCAGTCTTCCTAAGAGATCTGTTAGCTTTCCCAATAACACAAATTTGAACTTTGGCATCTGTTTTCCAGATATCTGGATTCTGTGAATATTAGGAATTCTTCTATTACAGAAGCAAGGACTGAAATTACTGTGTTTGAAGAGAATCCCAGTTCCTAAGTATAAACACATTCCATATCCTTTTTTTTTTTTTTTTTTTTTTTTGGAGTGTAGTAAGAATATGGCTTCACAATTCTCCTCCATTTCTGATTTAATTTCTTTACAGCATGTAAAGGCGGGCTGACTGAAGATTTTCTTTTTAAATAATCCAGAGTGCCATATCAGAAAGTAAGCAAACAGAAGAAATGTATATGAATTTAATTCATCCATGTGGGATTGAGCTATCTGGGTCACCTAGGATCTAAGAGTTTTCTTCCCTGTCAGTACTAGGTACAGTATGATTCTTGCCCAAAGTTAAGTCCTGACTGGCTAAATGTGACTTTTTTCCTGTCATGGCAATGACAGCTGGCTCTTGGCTCTGCACAATTAGTCCAAACAATGTATAAAAGTGGTATAGGTTTTCTTCCTGAAATTTGAGTACCAGCAGAATACATTGTTTATAGAAATCTATAGCAGGTCTATAAAATTTGTCGAACTACACACCTCAGACTTCATACAGCCATGGGAAAAGACTTCCTTCCCACAAAGTTCAACAAACATGTTACATGATCATACAGTTCCAAAAGCCTCAAACCTACACAAAGGGCACACAGAATAGGTACAATTAGCTGCTGCACCTAGCATGCTGCAAATGTGTTGATTCCACTTCAGAACTCAAATCCAAATGCTTTGAAATACAGAAAAGGCTGTTTATTACACAGACATCTTTTTATCTTAACACATAACATAGTATAAGAGCTGTGGTCAGGACTTCCCAAATGTGGTTAAAGAAAACAATCTCACTGTAGTGATGATCAATGAGCTCATCACTACATTGTGAAATCCTGCTTCTTCTTAAAATAATCCATACCAAAGATAACATGCATGTTTCCAGAAAATAAAACCATTCCTCTTCTTCCAACAGCAGTTTTCTGAAACTCAGCCCTTTGGACAAGTTTTTTCTTTAATCCCAATGAAACCAGGAGATTCAAACCACCACTAACGTATGTATGTATTTAAAAACAAACTTGTTACCTTTCCTCTGCTAAAGGCTCATAAAGGCCCAAATAGTGAATATAAGTCAATACATTTTTTGTTTTACGTTAACAATATTTCTTTGTCCAACAGATCTCTTAAGTGGAAGATACAACTTCATGATGTGCTTACTGCCTCTTAATGGCCAAGTAAGAGGAAACTAATGCTGTATTGGTGCTAACATTTTGCTATTTTGACATTAATTCTCCTATCATTCCCACTTACTGGCATGGTTCACAGTGTGATTCTGGTGTGTACAAACTACATCTGCATTGTGAGGAAACGAAACCAGAACTTCTGCTCCATATGTATACCAAATGAACTCTATGCCATAACACGGTGTAAGAGTCTAAACCAATGACTTTTCACCTCAAGACATTTTCACCAATGCTTTGTGGAGGACATATCATCTATGAGAGAACCAGACAAAACCTAGCCTGAATTAAACCCCTCAAATTCACACCATGTAGATGCAGAAGTGCCTGCAACAACAGCTTTAGTGCACTCATTTTCTTCTACTGCATTAAATTATTTGCAATGGTAAACAAAGCCTAAGACTATACTATAGCATTAAGCATCAAGGACCCTGCAGGTATTTCTCCTGTGCTTGCATAAACCTGTTATCTGTCTTCTCAATTATATGAGTGAGTGTTCCTCTGAAATTGCTTCAGAACATGGGATTTCCATTGACTATCCTATGAAAGCAGATATACTAGCCTTTAGTAAGCTTTAGTAGCTTACTAAAAAATAAGCAAACAAAACCACTGTTTACGAAGCAGCTCTGCAAACTCATCCTGTGTTTTCTTATCCAGGTAGCACATTTTAGCTATTCAGCATATTTGTAAATGTAGAAATTCCACAATTATAATTTCGTTAACAATTCTCTTGAAAAATGAGGCTGATTAAAATCTAGTTCACTCTCCTTTAATTGTGCTGCCTTTACACAGATAAGAAAAAGTAACATTTTATTACTGTTACCAAAAAAACCCCTTCCTAAGACTCCATCAACTTACGAGAGTGTACATTAACAGAGACTAATCTCATTCTTTCACAACATAAATAACAACGTAATTAAACTCAGTTAAACTCTGAGGGTACATTACTTTAAAAGATGCAAAATTGTAGAACCTTTGCAATATCAGCTTTCTTGCCAAAAACACTTTAGAAAGTATCCTCTTGTGCACCACATACTTGCTGAAAAGTATTTACAGTAATAATTATCACTTTCCAGGGCCAGGATTTTGTTTATTATCTTTCTTAGTGAAAAACTGATCAACCATCTTTCCACAGGAATCGCTGCAATGTCATCAGACATCACAACTCCAGAACAATTACTAGGGCAAGATAGGAGTAACTCCTCCCATGAGCAGAGCAGCACACTGCCTTCACACAGTACATGCACCCTTGGGAGGAAAGCGAAGAGACAACAGACCTTCACTGTTACCTATTTGTCTCTCTAGATCTGCTGCTTCATCTGGTGTTGCGCGTGGGAGGACACCAGGATCACTGAAACTAGTACGCAGCAGGGTCCCCATCACGAAAAAGAAAAGAATCCCACCAATTGCAGGTATAGCAGGTGTAATCTTCTCTGACAAATACGGACAACTGGAAAAAGAAAAAAGATTAAACATAATCAATAACACATACTGCATCTTGCTCTCAAAAATTGTTTACCATTTTAAATGCACGTGAAGAATTTGCTTTCATCTATTGATACGTTATTTGTCTTGGAATGTTTATTGAAGCGGAAATGTCTGTTTATATGTTCATGACACTTCTGAAATATTTCATACTATTTAATACAATAAAGATCCAAATAGCATAATAATGACCTCACTAATATGCAATACTCATTTACATAAGAAAATAAGATATTATTATTACAGGATATTATAAGCTCATATTTGTTAATCTACTGCCCAATTATATAAAGTAATTATACTTGGGTTATACAGGGTGGAGGGGGAAGGGGAAATAACATGAAGATATGCAGCAATAAAAAGCAAAGCACATAACATGATGAAATAAGCCACAATGAAAAATGTAATTAAGTCTTTAAAATTGATTTATTGTCCATCACAAAGACAGTGCTCACAAACTTACACCTGTGACACATTCCTTAATATTCTTGGTATATATCAATATTATAACACCACTACTGATTCTCTTAATCCATTTCTTGCAACTTTTCAAGCTTGCTTGCTTACTCATTTACAAAGCAAGATGAGTGCAAGTGACTATGCAACACACCTGGAAACAAATAATCCAGGGGAGTCTAGGGCAACATCAACAGCCCTTTACCAGCACAAAAAAAAGGCTCTATGGTTACCAGCTTTACCATTTACAGCTTAAGGCTGGATCACAGTTTTAGCAAGTTTTCCTCTATGCGTCACATGTAATAAAATAAAAATGGACAGAAGCATTGGAATCTAAACAAAAAAATATAAGTACCTCTTTACAGTTGTGCAAAAAGAAGGGATATGAACACTTAGACAACACATCACACACCAGTCCCATTAATGCGAGTCATATAATAAGCACTGCAGGATCATCTTAGGAAGCACACAGGCTGAAGACTCTCTTCCTAGCTTTTATATTAAGTAGAGGAGGGCAAAACACAGAGATGGCTTTACGTATTTCTGATGCCTGTGTGAGAAGTCATAAAATAAGCCTAAAAACAACCTAAGCCGAACACCAAGTTCTAGGCCTTAGGGCTTCATCTAAAGCTCCCAGGCAGCAATCAAGTTTAATTAATATCATCTTCCCTGTTTCTGCTGATTGCCTTAAATGATGATGCAGATATAGGAGCTTTTGTACTGCAAGTCAGTTAACCTCACTGGAACGTTAACTGCGCAAGCAATGCCAATGTTGGCTTCACTGTCCATCACTTCTGCCGACGGGATGTGGAGAGAAGGGAAACATTTTTCATACCAGCTACCATGTACCAAGCATTTACCTCCATGCATAATCCTGTTAAATGTACTTGGCTGTGTCACTGAGTGCCGTGGTTTTCACAGATGCAGTGAGTCCAAACGCATTACACAGCACATCATACCATCACTATGAGTGGAAATCACCTTTTGTCCTACATGAATGTAATATTACAGGTGTAACAAGTTACAAAAGATTAAAAAGACAACTGGGTATAAAAAAAAAGGTGGGGGCAAGAAATGTAGTTTCATATAATGAATAGACTGTTTAAATACTAGGAAACATACTACAAATGCACACTTCTAGAAAATCTGTGTCAAAGACCCAGATTTATGGAATCAGTGCTAACTAAAGGAAGCAGCAGCAAGACAGCTGGTAGATAAGCCTTGCTCCCTTCATGTCAGAGAGTCAGTCAGAACAACCAAAGAGAAGCTTTCATACCACATAAACGTCCTACTGCTCCATTTATTTCTTGCCACAAAGGATTACGAAAATCAAAACTACTGTAATATGCTCAGAGAAGAGTACAAATAGGCTGCAAGAACATACTTTTAAAAAGGATTAGAGGGAACATGTACATTAATGAAGACTAAATATAGCACAGTGATTTATTCTTCTGTTGCATTATTCATTACACATACCAAAGAAATTGTAACTGTAATGAAGTCTGTTGACCAAACAAGAGCTGTATGTGTGCGAAAGGTACCGTGAGATAATCTCATGGCAGCACAGTAGGTGCAATAAAATTTAGACAGGTGCCAATGCAAAAACAGTAATGGCGTCTACCTATACAACTTAAAACTCAAATTCTTGGTGATACTCAGAGAATGGAAACTGAAGGGCCATCATGACAGTGACGTGTTTTGTTTTACCAATGATTTCATGGGGAATTGGTAGAAGGAAGAAATTCCTGCACTGAAATACTGAGAAAGCCTTGCATTGCTGAAAAGTGTTTACTTCATTATAGCAAAAAAAAAAGCATGAAAATGTCTCTCTCTGCCTTGCTGAACCAAGTCCAACTGCACTGAAAAAAAACTCTCAAAGCCCTGCACACTCTTCACCACAGGGCAAGTGTAAGATAACCTGCTTCACCTAAAGGTGTTTTCAGGATATAGCACCCTGTATTTTATCAATTTTGACTTGGAATGACTTCAGTAATAATGTAGAAAAGACCGAAGATGTCATCCTTGGTAAAAATAACGAACTAATGCTCCACCAATTCAGAAATTATTTCAGACTGAGAAACCAGTCCTTATAGCGATTCAGACAGTAAGCCTAGCCAGGACCATTCAATGAGGTCTGACTTGCATACCAACAGACCATATAATATTACATGGGCCTGCAGAGAGTTCAATGATATCTATTATTTAGAAAGGCCCAATTAATCTTTCCTGTCAATTAAATTTAAAAAAACCCAGACACTACAGACCACTTTTTTTTTTTTTCATGTCTATATTTAAAAAAAAACAAAACCCAGGGAAAAAAATCTTAGTTACCTCCCGGGTTACTAAAAAATCCCCTAAAAGTGGCTTCAAATTAAAAATGTGGATTTTAGCTCAAAAATGTCAATACTTCTACAGAAATACACCTGCATATTTATACAGTTTATATTTGCATGCTTACATAACGAACGCATTTGTGCTGCTCTGTTAAGTCTAATATTATTTTAAACAATTTTAGTGTTACTACTTTTAGAATTGTCAAATACCACACATGGAAAAAGATTATTCCTGATATTTGCTTAAATTCCTTAATTAATTTGTTTCAATTGAGTTTGCATCCCTTTAGTCATCGGCTTTCCTCAGATATTACAAGAAATATTTTTTCTGGATGGTATTTTCAGTGAGTTTTTAAAATAATTATTAACAGGTATTTCTTGACAGCAAATTTCAGAATTTTCAGGCAGAGGGACTCCCTGTGCAGAGGACCCTCTGCCTGCAGCACCACCTATGATAAAGCAGCAGAGAGCTCCAGAACAAATCTGCATCCTATACACGTATGCAGAGCAAGTAGTGACAAACATTTTTAAATCAGCACTTGGTAACTACTAGGCGCGAACTGACATCCTCAGTTTACACCTTAGACACAGTAAAACAATTGTCCTTAATTGGTATCTGCAATGACAGCACAGAGCAAGTACTGAATGGGTCCACCCCAGAAAACACATTTTTAGGCAGTATTACTTGACCATTGATCCCACTAGAAATTGTTATTGTAGAAATAGTTTCTTCAGAGAACAATGTTTGGATTTGCACAGAGCAACCAGTAACACAACCTGAAGTTTTGATTTAATTAATAGAGGGGCTTTATACAAATCAGCCCTGCTTTTTGCTTGGCTTCTCAGCTGCTTTTCTGAAGCATCATGTGAAAGTTTGCATGAGTGTAGGAGGGAAATAAAATCTGTTGGAAGACTAGTCTGTCACAACTAGATAAAAATAAAAACACACTGGCATTTAAGAGGTAATTATCAAGTATAATCCCTGGGAACAAAGGATGCAGGAGAACAGCAAAAGTAACTTACCGCCCAGCAGCCCTCTTAACTGTGTAACCATGCTCCCTGTGGCTACAGAGATCAGCAGAAAACACACACGTAGTAACTGTACTGAAGAGCGCACACAGTGAGAGTCCTAAAACTTTCAAGCTCTCTCATTGTAAGAGAGGAGGAAAAAAAAAAAGAAGCCTCCTTAAGGCCTTTCCTAGAAAAATGAAGGCTTTCCTGAACAGTTCACTGACACTTGTTGTTATTCACCAATGGGGAGATAACAGTAAAGAACAAATCTATCCTGTAGGAATAATTTTGCAGAGAGCCTAACTTGGAGAGAGGCTAACCCTGTAGTTACAAAAAACCAATGAGAAATACAGCCGCTTACTAAAGAGCACAAAAAAGACAGGGTTTTATACCTGCGAGAAATTGGAGATCTCAATATTTGCTAAGCTGGCAGGCAGAAAACAATAGAAGTACAGACTTTATGCAAAGATGTAGTAGCCATGACACTTAATTACTTAATTAAAAAAAAAAGACTACCCCTACAAGCTTGGCTGGCAAGGACTGATAATATGATACTGTATGTCAAGCTGTTCACCAATATAAATCTTTGCAGCAGATATAAAAAAAATATACTCAGGTAAAAGCATAAGTATAGTAGAACCAAGTAGCATAAAGGAAAAAAATCACTGTTCATCTTCCTACATCATCTATTTAACTTATGTTTAATTTAACTTATGGTATGCAGGTGGTGTCCAATGCTAAGAGAGAAGGCTTGCACTGTGAACCCTGGGTTCAGTTCCACACGTTACAAGTTAATATCTGAATGAGACTCTGCTGCTTTCCTTAAACTAACCCAAAGGGTTTGGGTTTTGTCCTTCTACTCTTATTTGTGGCTCCCCTCAGCTTCCCCTTCCTTTCAAATCCACTGCGTCATTGCTCCAAGCCAGTTGGTCAGATGTTTGGAACCTTATGCCAACACGAATCTCTGTCAGGTTCTTTTGTGAGCCAAGTGAGTTTACTAAAATGTACAAAACCAACACAGTTTTGTTGACTTCTCTTTCTTGCCTCTTTAACAAATCAAATATGCACTTGGAAAGGAATGTTGATATTAGCACAAGGCAAGAGAAACAGAAGCACAAACAAAAACTAGAGGGAAAGGAAAGCTGGGACATAGGGGGGAGACCTCCATTTCAGCAGCTGTCAGTAAGGTTTTCATTCAAACCACTGTCCTCGTGAAACCACGTTCTAACCGTGACGTCCATCAATTTAGAAATGGCAACAGAATACCCATACAGATAGATTAAAGACAAATCAAGACTCTGGGCTAGGAGAACAAAACTGGCTTATAATTTACTTTTCTAATGACAAGTTACCAGTTCAGAGTAAGTAGCCAAAGACATGCACGTAGACCACAACACAGACAGCAAAAGATGCAAGGACGATGCAATACGTGAGGGCATAGCAAGAACCTTGAAGGCTGCTGCCTGACAAAAACTGTAGGAAGATAAATGGGACAAAGAGAATGATCAGAGTGGAATGATTTTGCTGTTGTACGGTTTGGAAGGTTGCCTCTTTTTACTTGTTTTCCAGCAGAATCACAACTAAAGGACGTTACATTTCATATTACCATTAGGAAAAGCATTGGCAAAGTATGAGGAGGTATAAAAAGAATCCGAGAACCACTTTTAAAGACTGCATGGAGGATTCACACATATAATACAGGCTTCAACCTGCTACAGACAACTTCAAAGGTACTGCACTTGTGATATTACAACACAGTTTTAATACGCTCAGATTTGTAAGAAGCATGGTATAATTTTTCCCATTGTATAGCCATAGCTACAGCAGAAAACAACGCCACAAAAAAGAATACATACCTAACTTAAAGACCAGAAGAAAAATAAGATCAAAGAATGTTTAAATATACCAGTTCTTCAGTCAGTATTTTTTGGGATGCTCATGTTTCCACCTCCACCCCCACTCCCAAATCCAGCACCCTACAACTACCACTTTGAGAGGACCTTATTTTAAAGTTAAGGTGAAGAAACCCTTAAGAATGGTCTGACACAAGAAAAAAGTTACAATAGTAAACAACTTGCAATGCATCAACCAATTAATGGTTAATTCTTCACAAGCATGCTTTTGGCACACAGAAAATATGATGTAAATTGAGTGTAGATTAGTCCAAGCAATGTTACATGAAATTCCTAACAAGATTAGCTAGGGAATTTCTGCATTAGTTTCCTACATCTACCTGATTCTGTTATACAGCCTTTAAAATTCCTGCTAGTATTTTCAAGAGATATTAAGGAAATCACAGACTAATTTCAATGGGATTTGAAATTTGCTTTTTAAAAAAAGGATTTATTTCATCATTCTTTTTTGTGTTTTGAACTATTTTCAACATCATACACTCCCTCATTTCAGAATGGTCAAACAGTTTCAAAAACTTATTTGATAAAACACAAGACAAATCTTTCTTCTAATACTTGCTTCATTTCAAATCCAAGAAATTTGGAATGCTGCAAACAAGTGAAGACTCTGGAAAACCCAAGAGCTAACAAACAAAGTGCAGAATGACAGCAGGAAGGGTAGAAATAGGCAGAATATATTACCTCCTCCTCAGTTTAATAATCTAAAATATTAAATAAATGCAGATTTATTGAATGGTTTCAGACAAGAAGTATTTAGCCTTGCTTGAATGCTTTACTAGCCTATTCTATATATTACTGTATTGGATACATCTTAACTTTTTCTATATTTGTTATATTGCTTGGGGGTCACTCCACTTAATTTCAATTCTAATTAAAAATAATTTTAAAGTAGGAACACATACAGAATAATACTAATTATATTGTGTACGTAAGTGTCCCAGCCTCTACCGGCACTTAGAAATTATTAGTTAAAACAAAGAAGATTAATATGATGAAATCACAGATTACAGAACAGCATGATCCTTAAACCTAATAAAATAAGTACTTTAGAAGTTCTTTCAAACATAGTACAAATAAAATCAGCTTAATGCAGCCCTGAGCAGCAAAAGCTCAAGTCTTCAAAGTTTCATGTGAAAATCCGACAGTTTGGTCTCTAAAGCTGGTGCCAAAACACGTGAGCAATTACCAAGAATGAAAGACTGCAGAGACTTCTCTCTCCCTTGCTCAAACCAGCAAGCGTTCAATGGAACTCCTAGCAGCACTGATTCCATTAAATTTTTGTGCATTACCACCGCAATCAGATTTGCACTGGCTGGATTTGGATGTAGGAGTTCAGATGAAGCTAAGCAAGCAATGTTGATTATGACATTGTATAAGATAACCACAAATTCCCTCCTACAAGTAAGGGTCTTAAGGGTTTAATGCAGCAGATATGCAACAATCAAAGTAATAGCCTTCCGTGATGTCCTGATTTTTATTGCTATGTGAATTAATTCTAATGATCCACTGTCAAACTTCAAAGCAGAGACAGGTTTTTTGCATTATGCATTTTATCTGTCTGCAAAACAGATGTGGTTACCAAAAATCCTGCAAGGACAACTCTGTATGTTAGAGAGTCTTAGGATTGTCTAGAGCTTAATGATGGTGACAATAGGGTTGGGTATTTATGGGTAAGAATTGGGGGAAGGCCAACAAGACAGATATCATGGTGGGAGTCTGTTACAGACCACCCAATCACGATGAAGAGGCAGACAAATTATTCTACAAGCAGCTGGGAGAAGCCTCACGATCTCTAGCTCTTGCCCTCATGGGGGATTTCAATCTACCAGACATCTGCTGGAAATACAATACAGTAGAGAAGGAACAGTCTATGAGGTTCCTGGAGTATGTGGAAGGTAACTTCCTGACACAGCTGGTGAGGGAGCCAACTAGGGAAGGCACCCCGCTGGACCCATTGTTCACAGAGAAGGACTTGTGGGTGGTGTGATGGTTGGAGGCTGTCTTGGGCATAGCGATCTGAAATGGTAAGTTTTTTCTTCCCAGAGGAGTAAGGAGGGAGGTCAGCAGAACTACTACCTTAGACTTCCAGAGGGCAGACTTCAGCCTGTTTAGGAGTCTGATTAACAGAATCCCCTGGGAGGCAGCCCTGAAAGGCAAAGGTGTCCAGGAAGGCTGGGCATGCTTCAAGAAGGAAGTCTTAAAGGCACAGAAGCAGGCTGGCCCCATGTGCCAGAAGATGAGACAGCAGGGAAGACAACCAGTCTGGCTCAACAGAGAGCTTTGTCTGGAACTCAGAAAAAAAAAAAAAAGGAGAGTTTACATCCTTTGGAAGAAGGGTTAGGCAAATCAGGAGGACCACAAAGATGTAGTAAGGTTACGCAGGGAGAAAATTAGAATGGCCAAAGCCTAGCTAGAGCTTAATCTGGCTACTGCTGTAAAAAACAATATGAAAATACTCCTATAAATACATTAGCAGCAAAAGGAGAGCTAAGGAGAATCTCCAGACTTCATTAGCTGTGGGAGGAAGAGGAAAAGGCTGAGGTACTTAATGCCTTCTTTGCCTCAGTCTTTAACAGTAAGACCAGTTGCTCTTCAGGTATCCAGACCCTGAGCTGGAAGACAGGGAGCAGAATCAAGCCCCCATAATCCAAGGGGAAATGGCTAGCAACCTGCTACACCACCTAGACACACACGTCTATGGGGCTGGATGAGATGCACCTGAGTGTACTAAAGAAACTGGCAGAAGTGCCCACCAAGTCACTTTCCATCGTTTATCAGCAGTCCTGGCTAACAGCGGAGGTCCCAGTTCACAGGACATTAGCAATTGTGATGCCCATCTACAAGAAGGGCTGAAAGGAGAATCCAGGAACTATAGGCCTGTCAACCTGACCTTGGTACTGAGGTGGTTATGGGTCATCCTGAGTGCCATCACACAGCACATACAGGATAACCAGGGGATCAGGCCCAGTCAGCATGGGTTTAGGAAAAGCAGGTCCTGTTTGACTAACCTGAGCTCCTCCTATGACAAGGTGACCCACTTAGTAGATAAGCAAAAGCCTTTGGATGTTGTCTGCCTAAACTTTGGTGTCAAAGGCTTTACTATTTCCCACAGCATTCTCCTAGAGAGACTGGCTGCTCATGGCTTCAACAGATGTACTCTTCACTGGGTAAAAAACTGGCTGGTGGCTGAGCCCAGAGAGTTGTGATTAATGGAGTTAAATCCAGTTGGCAGCCAGTCACATGTGGTGTTCCCCCAGGCTCACTGTTAGGACCGAGTCTGTTTAATATTTTTATCAATGATCTGGATGAGGGGATTGAGTGCATCTTCAGTAAGTTTGCAGTTTGCACCAAGTTGTGTGGGAGTGCTGATCTGCTTGAGGGGAGGAAGACTCTGCAGAGGAATCTGGACAGGCTGGATCAATGGGCAGAGGTCAATTGTATGAGGTTTAACAAGGCCAAGAGCTGGGTCCTGCACTTGGGTCACAACAACTCCATGCAACGCTACAGGCTTGGGAAGAGTGGCTGGAAAGTTGCCTGGCAGAAAAGGACCTGGGGTCCTTGTCAACAGCCAGCTGAACATGAGCCAGCAGTGTGCCCAGGTGGCCATGGCCAACAACATCCTGGCTTGTATCAGGAATAGTGCAGCCAGCAGGAGGAGGGAAATGATTGTTCCCCTGTGCTTGGCACTGGTGAGGCCACACCTCGAATACTGTGTTCAGTTTTGGGCCCCTCACTAGAAAAAAGACATTGAGTTGTTGGAGCATGTCCAGATAAGGGCAACGAAGCTGGTGAAGGGTCTAGAGAACAAGCCTTAAGAGAAGTGGCTGAGGGAACTGGGTTTATTCAGTCTGGAGAAGAGAAGGCTGAGGGGAGACCTTACTGCTCTCTACAACTACCTGAAAGGAGGTTGTAGTGAGGTGGGTGTTGGTCTCTTCTCCCAATTAACAAGCAATAGGACAAGAGGAAATGGCCTCAAGCTATGCCAGGGGAGGTTTAGATTGGATATTAGGAAATATTAGGGGGGTTATCAAAGGTCATCAAGCACTGGAACAGGCTGCCCAGGGAAGTGGTTGAGTTATCATCCCTGGAGGTGTTTAAAAGATGCTTAGGGATATGGTATAGTAGTGAACCCACAGTGTTAAGTTAATGGTTGGACTCAATGCTCTTAAAGGTCTTTTCCGAGCTATGTGATTCTGTGTATCTGTATGTAAATTTTGTTTTCTTTATACAGAGAAAGAACTTTGCTTTACAAAACACAATTTCTAAAATTCTGATTGCATCAACTGTTGGCCAGAAATTTTCAAGAAAGGTGGTAAGAAAATGGCAAATATCTAATAAACTATATACCTCAAAAGCCTGAGTATTACCAAATAATCAATTTCTTTATGAAAGGCCAATGCAAGTATGACATACCCTCAAAAGACAAACTCAGAAAAGGCATGGCTTCCACCCATGCAGCAAATCGAAGGCTTGCTTTATTGCAATTTCTAATCACTGTTTACTTACTTGAAAAGCTAAAAATATATTTGTACTTTAATTCTCCAGTTGTGCATACTGTGCAATGTCTTGTTTCCATACTAAAAGACTACAGATTAATGAATTCCACTAGATGTACAAATTCAGGAGTTCTTCTAAACAGCTCATATAGAAGACTTCCTTTCCTGTTATGCTTCATATTACTTCCTTACTATTTCTTATTATTTCCTGTTATGTGATCTTGTAACTAAACCATCAGGTTAATCCCAAGTGCTTATGAACAGAAACACAAACTGGGACAAAACAAGCGGAAATGCCTTATGCCACAAAAACAAGTCCCTGAAGGAGTACGAGCTTCTAGGCGATTTTCCACAGGTTATCTGGAAATTGAAATTTACGCAAGTAAGCTGCTGCCAGATAGTGGACTCAGAGCTTTCAGCAAGCAGTGTTTTGTGTTCGCCCTGCACAATTTATAAGGTCTAAAGGCTTGATGTAAAGCCTAGCTCTTGCTAGAGGGCAAAGGCCTGTCAATGCAAACCCTACCCCTGGCCACACTCTACTGTCACTTCTCTTGTAATAAGCACAAGTGAGCTGGCTAACACTGAGTTAAAATATAGGAACTACTCTCAACCTGTTCCCTTTTCTGAAAAAAGCATTCATTTTCTGTTAGATCAGTTTCCTAAACAGCTTCACTCACTGTATGATGTAACGAGTGCCAGTGAACAGGTAGGAACACACAGAGGGCAGGATGAAGTTGAACTGTCATTTCATGAGGTATTCGACTACTATGTGGACTTAGCCATAAAATGAAATCCCACCCATAGTCATAAAAGCTTAATAATAGTAGATCCAGTGTTTTACATGGAATTTTTTTTACTGTGTCTTTTTCCCTCCACAATTCTCCATGTTGCAAGACTTTTGAATAAAAGTCATAAATGAACTTTAATCTAAAATACAGAGGAAAAAAATACCGTAACTTCTCAGTGGAACCCACTACAATAGAAGCCTTTGCTCTTTCACTGAAAAACAGAGCTAAGCTTTACAGATACAGCATTTCCTGGGGCATCTTTACATACAAAAAAAAAAGTGGAGAACTGATGATCCTGCCCACACTACATATCAGAAATGTACATCACATGGTTATAAATAAAGCAGCTGGGAACATAAAGCAAGGAGGAGCATAAAACCAAGAAAGTTTAACCTCCTCTTCCCCCAAAAAAGCAGAGCTCAGCAGTAGCAATTCAGTGACTTGATCATCCTTCTCAAAGACCTGAGAGGCCTGTCTGTAGTAACTTAACAGTGGTCAGGGTCTCCACAAGCGTTCGGAGAGTTTTACCTGAAATGGCATCCTTTAGTTTTTCCCACTGCCTCCTCACAGTATCACAGGAATTCTTTTATCCCAGACTAAGCATTCACAGGACAAACAGACTGGCATATGCAGGCTACTTCAGATTAAAAAAACCCCAACAACTAATTGGCACACATCATGCCAAAGCAGTGCCAGCTCTCCATATCTAAAAATGAGTCAAATTAACTATAAACAAATTGCAAGACCAGCTTGAGGCAAATATTTTATTTCATGGAAAAAAATAAAGCACACAAGTGCTTCATCTATAAAGAAAGCACTACAAACATTTTGGTTAGCAATGTAACTTAAGCAACTAGGAATAGCCTTTTACTGTTTTGCATTAGAACTGAGATTTGGGTGCAAGTCATTCAAGTCAAGGCATTAAAAGTTTAAGAAATACCCTACAGGGAAAGACTGCTAACTCTGGTGATTCAGAATCAATATCATAGTATTTAATTATCTTCAGGGATGTGTGCAGAAAAGATTACACTGTTTGAATATTGAAATACCTTTGTCCGAATTTTTTTTTCTTTTTCTTAAGATATTTAAAATGCTCTGTATATACTTTTATGTTAAATACTTATCAAACCTAGGAAAGTGTGTTCAAATGGAAAATCAGTGGCTTTATTGTATTATGCTTTTCTTTGTAGTTCCACAAATATATCATGCACAGGCACATTCCTTTTGAAAAAGGCCGCTGACTGAAATTATTAATTCCATACTCCCTTCCCTCCCAAAAGTTATTTCTACCATACATCAATTCTATGACTTAAATCACCTGTTTAAATAAGGGAAATATATTCCAGCATGTTTTCTTTTAAGCCAGCTACATCAAGAAGTATGTATGACAGAAAAGTACAATTGAAGTTATAACAGAAATGTTACTTTGAAAATTAAAAACTAAGGATGAAAGTCATCCATATTAATGGTTAAAAGTTAAGAGTATCACAGAAGGTTCTGTACAGCAGCTAACTGTATTTTATGCTAATGCATAAACAAGACCTGAATGGAAGATGAACAAAGAAATGCCCAGCTTTTACACTGTTTCTTAAAAATATTTTATTTAACATTTCCTCTCAGTTTTAACTTTTTTTCATATGCAAATTTCACTTTCTACTATTTCATTAAAATTTTCAAGCCTTTTCCCGAGTTGTTAGCACAATTTGTTCAGTAATTACCACAAATCCCAAATTTTAATGTAAATTGAACCAGGATTTCAGGTAGGGGAGAGTAACAAACACAGGGCATTTCCATTACCCTTCTTCAAAAGTATAATTCACTTCTTCATTTTAACATCTGTCTATTTTTGTCAGACTGCCAAACCTTTTTTAAAAAGTCTTACAAGAAGGTGATGCAAAGCAAAGAAGGTCTTTGTTACATCCATTGCAACTGTAAATTTCAAACTTTTTTCTTCTAACATTTTAATTATGCAAGTTGTTATCACCTATATGATACAATCCCAAGCCCTACTGAAAGAGCATTTCTTTTGCCACTATTTATGCAGACATCTAGTAGATGATTTTGCAAGTGGAATAACGTGATCTCTCTCCTTAAGTCAAGCCAGACATGAAAATCAGAGCAAAGCTCAGTTACTTCATTGTTCCCAGAATATACTCTAAGGAATTGCAACACAAGATTTATTCTCTGTCTTTCCATTGTCAAGCATGTTCTGCTGTCCTCCTCCCAGTTTCAGATGCTGACATGTAAACAATTCTCCCAGACACACTCAATCATGCAAATACCACTCCAATTGTTGGTCTGCACTTTGGCACTTTTGCACAAACAGGAAACTAGCAGGGCATGAAGTTAAATAGAAATGGGAAATCTTTTGAATACATAAGACAGTTGCACAGAAGCTACAATTAAACCAGGATTGCAGCAACAAATGGAACAACAGTAAAGATCTACTATCCTACAAAAAAAAAAAAGCAACTGGCTGTATAAACCAGCATAAAATGCTA
Source organism: Phalacrocorax carbo (assembly GCF_963921805.1). Lineage (NCBI taxonomy): Eukaryota > Metazoa > Chordata > Aves > Suliformes > Phalacrocoracidae > Phalacrocorax > Phalacrocorax carbo. Next base: position 61,457,865 of record NC_087515.1, on the reverse strand, counting down.
CATCTTATATCTTGGTAGCGTAGCATCTCTAAATGTAAATTGGTGATGTGTAACCTATTTCACTGAGTCCTTCAAGCCCTGGTATCACGGGCCCTACCTTTTACCCTGGTGTTTTGCCTTTAACTAGGTTTGCTGCTGCTGCCTTTGGCCAGTCCCTCCCAAGTTCCTCAGGCTCTCTCCTGGCTGGACTCTGGGCAGCCTCTGTTCCCTGGTGATCAGGCTCTTCTGCCAGCTCCAAACACACACGTTCCTTGTGGTACAGTACCAGAAAGGATCTGCAGCCTTTACAGTACCCCTCCAGAATCCCGATTTATCTGAGGATATTGGCAACTGAAGTTGAAGACAAGCTGCTACCCTGGATTAACCAGCGGCTTCGCACAAGGCAACAGGAACAGACCCTAACCAGGAGGAAGATCCAGAGCTCGGTAATGTTCTGTAGCCTTTACTCTTTTCTTCTAGTCTGTCCTGTGATTAAGTCTATTCTCCATGGAAGAGCTCGCCTTTTGGGTATGCAAAACATACTACATTCAAAGAGATGAGCTACATGTAACTATAAGCAGCGTGCTGGTTATGGTCCTTCAAATAGTTGCACTAGATGAAAGGATAAATGTCCAACGTGTTCGTCTTCCTTCCTTTCTGTGCCCTCACAAACATGACAACAAAGTTCAGGAGATGAAAAATGAAGCACATACTTGACAATAGCTTTCTTACGTAAAGGTGCAATGTAATGGGGATTTATAACATTTTTGTCTACATGTGTTCAGAAGTGAGAGACCTTGGTGTGTCTTGCTCCTAATTATAAACATTAAGCTAATGCTCACAATGAGTAAGTGAGCAAGCAAAGTGTATGAAAGACACATGCAACACTGCAGTAGAGTAACTTCTAACAAATAAAAGACAGACTAGGAGCACAAGATTCTGTTTCTTCACAGGTATAGAAAAATCCTTTTCCTCTCAAAGCATATGAAACTACTCTGCTTTATAAATGAAACATAGAATTCTTTATTCCAATACTCTGCTTTGTCTGAAGGGAAAAAATAAAAAAGCAAAGAATGGACAGTCATGCAAGCAATCTTAAATCAAAATACAGCTGTAAATCTAATTTCAGGTCCATTGAACTTTATATTACAAGCTTAAATAACATTATGTGCACTTAGTCCTCCAAGAGCAATTATTTTGCCCTCTTAGACTTCAAAACAAAACTTCATTTTTCAGATCCATTAAACAATAATGTATTACCTAGTGTTTCATTAGCCTGAAGAAGATGAAACTCTCAAAGGTTCACTGGTATGAAGAACACGCCAAATAATTCATCATATCACTGTGAATCAGTTCACAAATTGAAATCCAGAAGCACTGCCAGGCAGCTGAACTTCTTGATGAACTCAGTATTCAGCTCATGCTTATTTATTTTTAAAGCCCTTGTTAGAGTAATAAACCAAATCATTCTCACTACTGGACCACTTCCACTCTTGTCTCATATTTGACACTTTGTCAGATACATTTCCATTCTGTTCACAAAGTCAAAGCTTCTTACTAGCAGCAGACAGAAGGTTCTAATATGTATTTTGTGAAAGGATGAAAAAGGACCGAATGCTGCACAACTTATAAAAAACAGACATGATCCTAACCCACACTCTGTAATCTAGAGAGAAACTCACATTTCAAATGTATGCTAATTAAAATTCTAACCATTGCATTTTCTCCTGGACTGCAAAACAGCATTAATATCCTCTACGTCCCAAATACATACTAACCACCTATTAACTTGTTTAAAACATGCAGAAAATACTGGGGCTGGAGGGTAATAGAAGTAAATATACAAAAGTAGAGTGCAGTTTTTCTGTTCAGAAAAGCTACAAACCTCAAAATAGCAAGCAGCATGGCAAATACCGAGTTGCTAGTATAACTGCATCCATTCCACAGAAAGATTTTTAGTGCAACTATCTTTGAATTAAAATTCATAGCCATGGATGCATGAGCCCTGTTATTTGTGTCCAAGTCCTCACAGACACTGAGAAATACTAAGGTGAGAGCTCTCTGCAATTTTTCAGTCTGTTAGAACAGTGAACAGCCATTAAAATGTAATAGTCCACATCTGCGAGCCACAAGTTCTGGGCCTGTGCACTGCACAGAGGGTGTATGATCAGCTCACTGCGAACATCTTCAGAACAGCACAAATCTCCCTCTTTGAACATGAACACACTCTGCTGTATCCCAACAGCAGTGATAATTACCCATAGCTTCTTAAGTTCCATTCCAATTTTTAACCTAAGAAAATGTTAATGTTTTTCTGAATGCCTGACCTACACTAGGATAAGGTCCAAGAAAAAAACACAGCATTTAGAAACATGATTAGCAATGACTGTAATGGGACCTAGGTGCCAATGTAGATCCAATCTTTGAGTTTTATTAATTCATACTCTATTAAGCACCCCTCTCCCTTTTCTGGAAACATGCATACATACACATGACAGAAATAATTAAAACACCCTTAGGAATGAGTCTACCATTTGGTGTTCCAAAGCTTGTAATATCTAGCTAGGTATTGAGATAAACAAAAGGGAGTGCCTTATACAATGGAGGTCTGTAAACACAATGATCTGTTCTTACTAACAGCTTTTAAGCAGGAGTTTCCTTGAAGCCCAGTCTCCATTGTCACAGTCAAGAATATCAGTACGTAAAGAATAATATTCACAGAAAGCGTGCTAGTGGCAGCCCTATAAAACCTACAATAGAGCAATAAATGAAACAATTTTAAAATAGAAGAGTCAAAAGTGACAAAAAAATCATTGAGGTTAAGAAGGAAAGTTGAACAGCAGCAAATCCTTTATTATTTTATTTTTACTATTCTTCACTGACTACTTGACATCCAAAGCAAAGCAAAGGACTTAAGTTCTTTCCTTTGTTTTTCCTTACTGTTCTCTGTGAACAGCTGGCAGGCACACTGCTCCTGTCAAAAACCTCTTAAGGTTCTTCTCATATGGTACTGAAGGGCTAAATCAAACCTTAAATCTATACACACAATTTAAAAATTCATAATCTGAAGGACTATCCTCCCTCACTAAAGACTTCAGTAAAAAAAGAAACCTCTATGCTAAGGAACTCAACAAGTAAAGTGTAAACAAAGGCAGTGGCAGCATTACTGGCCAGAGGTTGACTGTTACAGTCAAACTGGTACAAGAAAGTGTCTAGATTATCCAAAAAAAAAAGTATTGAAAATATTTTTGAACTACATGGCTTAAACCCCCCAGTTGTTCATGTGCTACATCGCAACCACCTCTATTTTGTATATGACATTATAATACTTGTGCTAAAATTAGCTAAAACTATATATTCTTTCAAAACAACAAAGCAACATTCCTTATTTTTTGACCTACTCTTCACTCAGATGTTTGTAGCTCAGCCAACCCTCTGCAGCTGCTTCGACACCATGCCAATGACTCCACTTCCTTAGCCTTTCTATGCTTAGGAAAGAATCTCTGGAGACCTGAAGAACATTGCACAAACAATACCATGTCCTCCAACTGTTGCTAAATACAAAATCCATCTTTGCTTCTTTTGTCTCTCTTGAAGGACAGTGAACGTGTGCATTGGACTTCATTTTTGGTTGATGAAATAAAATATTATTTTCTCTCAAAAAGGGGATGGATCAACCTAAGAGAAGCCCATTACAACAGAGATTACAAACAGTTCAGTGGATAGGACAGGAGACCAGAAATCGGTAAAGTTGTCTTCCTGGATCAGCCAGGAATCTGTTGCGTGACCTTGAGCAAAGGCAGTTCACCTCTCTGTAACCCCTCTGCTTTTTTGGAACAAACACCTATCCAGGACATAATCAAGACAGAAATATTACGTGCCAAACTCTGTACTCTGTATGACTATAAAAATCCCCCCCTGGTTATTCATTTTTATTGGGGCTTTTTGCTGCCAATGAACACTGATAATGGTCTTGGACTCTACTGTACAAAAACATTAAGCAGCAAGCAAATCATCTGGAATCTCTAGGCAATAGTGAAATACAAATAATTACTAACAGGATACACAGCTTGGCTTACACAATACAATAGGAAAAAAAAAAGGAGGACCTAAAATAGTAACTCCATATGTTACTATGCTGGTTATTAGTTGTCTCATTAAAAAACCTGCGGTTACAAAAAAATTAAGAAAATACACCGAACCAAAAGTGTTTCAGCCTCTTCTAAAGAGACAGGGTGTTTGTCCTTTATACATTTAAATCTTCTTTTATAAAATGATACCGTTCAGGTTTAGACAAGAACTTAACTGGTTTTCAAAAACCTTTAATAGGAACCTGATGTTGACAGATAAGTTAGCAGTAGCTTCTTTCCAAATACAGTCAGCATGTCTGTCAACTTTTCTGACAATAACTCTGAGGAAATTACTTCAAAGTTCTGGGGGAAAAAAGTTTCTTGAGATAACATGAATTCATCTTTTTTCTGTGAAGTTAATGATACTGAGAAACATGTGTGTTCTAAGGAAGCATCTTCATGAAAATAAGCCCTAGACTTTCTGAATTACAGGATCTGAGCCTTGAAGCAATCAGATATTAACTATTTGCCACTGTGAGGAGTAACAGTACTCCGTACGACCAAAGTAATTTCCTCCATCAACATGCTGAGAGTCAGTAACTTTTTGTTGATGGTGCCAACTGAAGCTCCTCTTCCTCTCAGCGAGACCAGTCATTTCCACCCCTGCCTTGTGCTGACACAAATGTTCCTGCAGCCCCCCAGTGAATGAGGAAACACACCAGGCTGATGCCCTCCCCAGGAAAAAATGAAGAGCAGAAAATGTGCTAGAGGAAGAAGCACAATGGTTGGTTCATTATTTTTAAAGTTGTTGGTTTTCATTGTTCAGATTTGCCTGTCTCTTATTTTAGATTGTTAATGCACAGTTGATCACCAGTCTTCAAAGATATGAAATCACCTTCAGTTAAACTGTAAACACAGCTACAACAGAGGAAAAACATTGAAATAATTTAGGGAAAATCAGACACCTCAACTGAATTTGAGGCACACCATAGGACTGACTCCAGCCTGAGAATATAATAAGTACTGTGCAGCAACATTGTGAATTACATCTATAATCCCTGGAGTATTCTACATAAACACTGAACCTGCAAAAAAAACCCCAAATAATATAATGAAAAACTTTAAAGGCAAGCAACAGACTTTTATAGATAATATGAATATGCATTATTAAGCAATATTTGCTGCCCATTATAATTGAGATAACTGAGTAAAGGAACAATCCAAAGCACCTAAAACCACCTAGCCCTTAGAACGCTTTACTCAAACTCCACAGAATTTTACAGACAAAATTTTTTCAGAGAGAAACCCCAATTCCACTCAGTCTCTTCAAAACATACTTAAGTTAAAACAGGTTGGGTCATCCGCAAAGATGTGAACTACATTTACAAAGCAAATTCTACAGTTACCATCATAACAACAAGGGAAGTTTTACTTTGCTCCTCACTTTCTTTTGTTGTTGATTTTGTTATATAGCAGTCCTCTGATTCCTAGATAATGAAAAAATGCTGGTGTCATACGTGAACTGTTGCTACTTATTATAAAATCTGTTTACTCTGCAATTTTCTCTTGTGTCAAGCATAAATATTCCTGCCAGATGAGTTTCCTTAGTAGAACTGAACTCTTCTTGGGACAGAATGACAATTAAATTGTTGTATTTGATACATATTCACTATATTACAGTATATACTAATCGAAGTCGCTAATACTTCAATAACTAGACAATTTCTAGGCCTAAGTATATTACAAAATAATCCTATGATTCCATGGGTAAAAAAATCCCTACATTGGTAAAACTTCCTTTATTTTTTCTTTCTTTCTTTAGGTCTTGAATACAGACATCAGGCATCTTGCAGCTTCTATTTGAAAGAAAAGCACATCTCCAAGTCAGTGTCTCTGGCATTTACTATTAGAAATCTTTACTTAAGAAACTAGACAAATCTGTGTTTGTTCCCAATGACAGTATGAGTTGATTAAATCAACTCCAGCAAACATGGAATGAATCACATGATCCTAATCCAAAAGCCAAATGCTCAGTGTCATCTTTAAGATGACACAAACACCTCTGAATTGCAAAGATTAACACTGCAGCACTGGAGGGGGACTACAAATGGAGTAAGTAGTGAAGCTTACTGACATTCTGAGCTGGGAAGCACCAAAATGCCTTCCCCCTAAACTAACTGTTGGATAATAGCTTTCCTTAGTTCACAGCCCTTTCCTGGGAACAGATCAATCCCCATCGCCAGTGTTCAAGAGGCTGGAGTGTTGCCCTTCTACCTGCTGTGCATCGCAGCCATGAGACATGGATAGCAGCCGTAAAAACAGTGCCTCATGTTCATAGTGAAATGAATCTTTTAGAAGACAGAAACAATACAGTTGTCCAGGGAAGCATTCTGATAATCAATTCTTACAAATAGAAATGTAAATTACTTTTTTTCTTTCTAGTTAGGCAACAAGCCTACCTCAGCACTTGTCAAATACTTCAGTGCTGCAACACTGCAGACTCCAACAGGGGACCATTTCCTCTGCTCAACAGAGAAACACTACAGAGACTACTACACCTGAGAGGCTCTTTATCAGGAGGATGTTGTAACTCAGCAATTTCAATGATCTCAATCTGGCAGGAAAGAACTATATCCCAGTGTTATAAACGTATAATAAAGAGAGAAGAATCATTTTTTTGGGGAAGGCATTTTCAATGCAGCACTGAATGCTTCATTTTTGTTCCTTTCAGCACTGTTTCTTCCTCCAACAAAGGCAAATTCTGAGTGACAGAAAAGTACATTTCCCTCTCTGCCCTGCAGCTCATTCTGTGACTGTGCAATCAATGGCAAAGTCTGAAATGGGGAACAAAAAAAAACCAAAACCCAACAGCACAGTGAATGATGAATGCCATACAAAAATATATGTCCTTGTACGGCCTTGAGCTTCATAACAAGGAAAACAAAATCCCTGAAGAAATATACACATTCAAGAGAGACAATCCTTTGTCACCAAGATTCTTTTTTTCGTTTAAGTATCTCTCGCAACTATCTGCACACCACCACTACCCTTTTGTTAAGTGACATGATCTTGAGTTAATTGGGTCAACACACTGAAAATGACCAGCAAGTGTCACCTTATCAATAAAGTGTACAAAAATATGGTTCATAAAAACCCCATATGTTCAGCTTATGACTTTTATATGTTATACAGGTGACACGCAGACTAGTTTTGTATATTATTTTAACTTCAGTAACAAGTCTTCTGGCACTCCTTTTTTGGTTGGTCTAACAAAGCAGAATGGAAAGACACTGTCAACTCCACTTTGGATTTTAATCAGGTCTCATCTGCACTCAGAGTTTCACCATCTTAATTAAAGGCAGGATTTTAAGCAAGTTGAAGCAGCTTTATACCCTACAGGTAAATCACCCAATCCACTTTAGGCTAATTTATGTGTAATTGTTCAGACCAAAGCAAAAATGTCTAACAGAGGCATTAGGTAGGAAATATGGAAACTCCCTGTGTGTACAAGCTGAAACTTAAACCTGTTTTCACATAAAGTCAGTACCCTAGAAGATTTTGGATTCTTGGACTCCAAGACAGATGTAGCAGCATTTTGGTTTCCGCACCCAAGCAAAGTTGGATGCACAGACACAGCAGAGGATTAAAGAATTCTCCACCTACAAAGACAGCAGAGAAGAGAGTCCGATATAGACAGGAGCTGTAGTCACTGCGGTAGTTCTGAAAGAATGGAACCTGAACTGGCTTTTTCAGGGGCGGTTAGAGAGCAACAACACATATTTACACTTGAATATACAAAGCCTGGAAGACACAATGTGAAAATTACTAATACTGGTTCAGGACATTAAATTCAGCATGTTAAAGGGACTACAGAAAAAGTTGTGGAATATTCACATCAAATCTCAAGGGTAGACGGTATTTAGGAAAGTAAAACAAAAGTAAAGCCAGTTAGATACTGAAGTGCATTAGTAAAGTCTTACCAACTAGAAACACAGATTCCTCGGATAAAGCAGAATTAGCTTTGGTCAGAGTCATTTAGGGAAATAACAGTTTAAAAAGGTTATATTTACAGCATTACTAAGGTTTTGCAATAATTGGGTTCAAAGGTGAATAGAGGTTAGCGGAACAAAAATTTCATCATCTTGGAAAGACTATCTTCACAAATAGACCCAAAAAAAGACCAAAACAAAAACAAAACAACCCAGCAGCATCATTCCTGATAGACAGAGACTTCTTCAGTCACAAAAACCACTGCTCTGAGAAGGAAACAATGTTAATTAAAATCTGTTTTTGGATAGTAGGAAGGACTTTATAGAGGAACAGGTCATAGGAAATAAATTTCTATTAAAGTGAATCAGCTTTTTAAACACTGAAGATGAAGTGATAAAACAGTTGGTAATTAGGTATTTCCTTGCCCCTTCCCCCCACCCCCAACTCAGGACAAAGACAGAACTGGAGAACACAAGAACCTGGATTTGAAGGAGGCTTTGTAATTTCTTAAGTCAAAAAGCACAAAAATTATCTGCCTGGGGTGGGGACACAGAGAGAAACAGGTCCCCAGAATTGACTATACAAATTAACACCTCAAGAAAGTTACGAAGACTAAACAGAAGGTCAACAGAAATGCTGAGGGAGGACATAATGATACAAGACATTTACATCCTGGAAGTCAAGAATTACTACGAGAACTGCTCAAATAAATATTTGAGTTTGGAAATTGGAAGAAAAAGTACAGTTTTGTCACTTGTATTTAAAAAAAAAAATAAACAGGAAAGTGCGCATTCATGCCACATAAATATCAAAGATAATGTAAGGTAAGCATACAAACAGATGTTTTGTTTCTGTTTCCAAGAAACAACAGCAAAAATAGAGGCACAGAGAGAAGGCTAATAAGACCGAGTGAAGAGAAATGCAAATGCCCACATCTTTCTTGAAAGAAACCCGGAGAGCATGCCATACTCCACTGTGCAGATGATAATCCAGAAAACTGAAAAAAAAGCAGCATATTAAAGTGGTAACTAAGTAGGAAGACTTTTTTTTAAGACTGTGAAATTAGCTATATGTTCCCATATGACTGGCAAGCAGCAAATAACTGCATTTGTGAAAACAATTCAGACAACTATAGAACTCTGAATTTGCCTTACATACCATAAAGAAGCTTTAGAATGCATTTTGAAAGAAAGAACTGTAGAAATAGAAAGTAAACAAAGATCAACCGTGAAGTTTTACTCAATATCTGCCTTTGATGTACTGAAAAAAACATGAAACAAATGCAGTCCATCTGGTCTATCTGGACTTCAGTAAAAAATTTTGAAAACGGAACTTCGGCTTATCTGAATCTTTTAATATTAAATGTTTCCTTTAACACAATTTTATAACAAAGATTTCACATAGTTGGAAGGGATTTGTGCTAGACATAGTCTAAGAATTCATTAAACCTCAGAATGGTAATTGTAGGACTCTGAAACCAGAAAAAGAAAGCTAATTTGATAGTTTTATGTATCTGGTCGAGAAATCCTATATTATTGTTTCGGTCATGGTCTCACCAAATTTTAGTACCTGGAACATCTAATGTGTTTGTTTTCAGGTGCATATGTTTGTCAGTGTGTGTAATTGTTTACATCTTTGAGCCCACAAGCTAGCATAATACCATGGTCATACGCTTCTCTGGAAAGAATGGCATCATTGTCATTCTCTACTTAACAGAAAAGTGCTATTCACATTTTTTAAATTGCTGGGAGTTCATGAAGTTCAGCTACAGATACAGAGATATCAAAATGAAAATTACGTATCTGAGGAAGTAGGAATACAACCCTCTTATTTCAAGTAAGCCAATCAGTAAAAACAGTGTTTTCCTTTCTTCTTTGCTGAGAAATGGTCAGACCATTCAGCTGACACCTAACAAAAGATGAGCTACTCATCTTTGAGAGAACCTTTCAGTTAAGAACTTCATTAACATTGATGATAAACAGACAGCAACAATACCATTAAAGTAACTGTTGGCTTTAATATTCCTCCATGGAATACAAAGGCCTATAAACTGCAGAAATTCAAAATGCAAGGCTACAAGCTGAGAAGCTCTTGTTTTTATTTCTAACCACATTATTTTAAATATTCAGACACTCAGTAACCCAGTGGAGGATAGAGAACAAGGACTTAGAGCTGAAACAAAGGCTGCCAATTACTCATAGCGGCACTAGCTAGTGTGTAATGCACCCACAACAGCAATGGGACAATGAAAGTCTCGTCTTCCACCATTATTCTTTCCACATTTACTCATCAACTGAGGTGAACTAATGATACTTAAGTAAATGTGTAAAATCCATTACACTGAAGTAACAAACAATAAAACTTGGATTCCTTCACCATAAAAATTACCAAAGAAATTCCTGCTCCTTGTCCTATCCAGATTTACAGTTCATATTGCCTAGTTCAAGATCCCACATTCCCTGCAAAGACCTGCACAGTATCCCAAAGCATTATTCTGCTCAGGCTTGCCAGAAATTCGTACCTCACCTAAATCCTAACAGGAGCTCACAATAGCAGAATGACCCATTAAAATTAAAGGACAAAAGTTTACCTGTTAGGGGAGAACAGAAGGAGAGTGAGAATTTTCTGAAGAACATAATCCATTACTTTTGCCAGCACAATCACATTTTGAACATAGTTGCTTTTTCAATTTAAATTTTCCATGCATAAGTCAAAAAGCAATTGTAAAGTGCTGACCCTCTATTTGACAGTCTGCTTCAATGATTGTCTCTCAAATTAGGACACTTTTTACAAGCAGATTACTGATCCTAGATTACTGCTACACTAAAGCACCCTAATTTATTAGAAGGACTTTTACGAAGCAAAGTTGATTTAAACAGACATCTAAATTAGCATCACTGGAAACAGCTGTTTAAATCTAATTTTATGCAAAAGAAAAATAGAAAGATAAAAATATTTTCTCAGATTACTAAGTGCTTCATAATACATATGCACAATATAAGCCAGGCCATACACAGTATAAACCAAGACACACACAATAACAAACCAAGCTACAGACTACAGAAAATTATGAATCCTGTAAATTACCCCAAAAACGACAATTATGAAAGTCAGTATCTCTGATACATCATAAATAAAGTGAGTTAAGGAAAGTCTAGACTTGATTACAGTTACTTAGATTTATACCTTTTTGCTAAAAGATAAAAATATATTCTTGATGAACTCCTGAAAACCTGGAAAAAACCCACTTATATTAAATAGTAATCTCCATAATAATGATTAACTTGTATAAAAATAGTAAAATTTTTGTCTGTAAGAAACTTTCAGTAATAATATTAAAGCTGCACATTTACATACTTTTAATGAAAAGAACTATCCTCATCTAAATTGTTCAATTTATAGGAAACCAATACTAATCCCTAGATTAAGAGGGGCACATGATTAACAAAAAAAAAAAAGATCAACCAGGAGCTGAGGCAGAAAAATGTTAACATTTTGTACTGAAAGCTTCACAAGAAAGGATTTCTGCAGCTTGTTAGAAACTCATTCAGAGGATTTAGAAATTACAATAAGCATATTGATAAGGTCTTATGCAAAATATGAAGGCTAGGAAGTCCAGCTCCAGTAAAAAGAATTTTAAATCACTGAAATGTGCAAGTGGGAAGATATATGTTAAAAGGGAGGCCTAAAATCTGCAAGTCCTTAAAAACAGAAAAGCCAGAGGCCAAGGACAGGTGCATCTCATCTCTTGCAAAGCAGCTTTGGTAGGAGAGACTAGCAATACAGTTTTGAAATGGGCAAAATTGGAACTTGAATGTAGGGTGTATTTTGAAAATGACTGCTCTGTAGTATGAAAAAGCACAGATGTTACAGACAAAGGTAGGACTCCATGTGATGGAAGGAGTCAATCAGGCCTGCTCTGCCCACACACGCAGCCGCTGTACAGTCCCACTGCCTACGCTGTGCCAGCGCTGCCTAGGAGCCCCTGCAGCTCCTTCGCCCAGCAAAGGGCTGGGGAAGGGCACTTTCTGCTGCATTAGCAAACTGGAGGAAATCAGGACTAGTCCACAAAGCATCAGAACTCAAGCATGGGAGAAAAAAGTACCCACAGCTGTGGGAATGAATTCGAAAGATCATCTCTCTCTTATGGTAAGAGTAATCTAACATCAGACTGTCTCAGGTGAAGAAACTGCCACCTTACTCTTTCAAGCCAAGATCTTATATTTCCTCCAAACCTAGTTGGTTTACTATTCTTTTGATACCTATTTTCATATTTAATCTTTGCCAAGGCTTTGCAAGGGCCTTTACAGGCAGTCATTCTGATATTCTCTCACTGAGCATGAAATTCATCCCCAGCAGACAGCCAATACCAAACACAAACAGCATTTAAGTTTTTTTCTAATACTGCATTTGCTTGGTGCTGTCTCCTATTTGAAGGAATAGCAGCCACTATTTTAAAGCAGTAAGCCATTAAGTAATCATTTCTCGTCAATATTTCATTTTGCTTCCTCAAAACCACTTCAAAATGTTGTTTTTACTCATGGTATTGCTAGATACCACTCCTAAGAGCTTAGAAAGAAATGTTAATTATAAATAACACTAATTTCACTCTCAACGCTACACTACATCATGCTACAACTGAAACAATCAGAAAAACTGGCAATCACATACCAGATACAGTAACAGTGTACACCAAATACAGCACAACACAGTACGTTAACATAAATATCACCCAACCTTGAAGAACTTCTTAGCTACAGAAGCATTAAGATTGGTCTTCTATTAAAGCTTCCAAAGGTGATGGCCAGGATGACAGGACTTGCAAGTGTGACTAGATACCTGAATTGTGTATAAGAAATAAGCACCTTGATTGCTCACCAAAATAGGCCAGCTGCCTTGGCAAAATAGGGAATGAAAACAGATGTTTTACACTAAAACCCAACCCCACATGCAAGGCATGAATTAAAACCATCTCTAAATTCTTCTAAAATAGCTGCATGTGTAAATCTCACAAGCTGCAAGGAATTTGCTAGACTTCTTCATGCCTTCATGTATCTTCATATTTTTCAAAATCAAATATCACACACACATATGTATATATGTATTTGTATACATGCACAATTATTCATATGCATACATGTTTATATATACATGAGCGTACACACCCATATGCACACATACACACGTGTATTCTGTCCCTCATGGTCCCAAGAAACTTTGAAGTGTTTCCAAGGTAACTATATCTAACTACAGAGCAAAGCAAAAGCTAATTCAAAGACAGATCTCTGAAGAGCAAAGACAGATGACATAGGCATTAACTAGTGCAGGAGAATTTGAGAAATCTGAGGGGAAAAAAAAAGGATCAAAGCAAAGATTTGGTGATAGCAGTGCTACAGTCAAGCTTTTGGGTTTTGTAACCCACCTATATAAAGCTGATCTAAACCTCTACAAGAGGGAATCTGACAAAAATGGACTAAACAAAATAATATATAAAAAAAACCCTTGCAACTTCTAACATTTGTTAGCTGTCCAAACATCAGTGGCAGTGTTTTCTCACAGAGGGTTGTACAGTTCTAACTTCATATTATGGTCCTACTAATCATAAACCAAATGGGCACCCCGAGGAATTAAAAAAATATATATTTGGCCTGAGCATAGCAAAGCTGGCGTTCTCTTTTCTCCCAGGATATCTGATAAAGAAAGCTCAATAGAAACATTTCTGAAACTGTTTTCTCTCACCAGAACTATTCCAAATCTGCAATTGGTTTAAAACTAGCAAGGTTGTTACATAGTGGCATTGATACAAATAAGCGGAAGTAAAACTGACTTGTGCAACTCCACATGAAAGGCATGCTACTCTTTGGCCTGAAAGAACCCATTAAAAATAAAACGTTCTACCATAATATAAAGTATGTCCACCTTCAAAAAAGAGTAAAGTAAAATTTAGAACTGATTTATTAAAAAGACCAAATGTATAAAAATAAATTCTGATTAGTGAATTTAAATGCATTTTTACTTTGTAGGAGTGATGCATTCCAGAACAAACCTTTTGATTTCTTTCAGTTTTTCAAAACACCACCAGGTTGAAGTAATTTTTTTTTTTTTTTGTCTTGGCTAAAAATAAATGTGCTGTGAATCATCAAGAAAAACCATTACACAGCACTTCCTGGGCTCTGCTAATTCCTTTCAGCCAAAGAACTACAGTTTTCATCCTTTCTGGAGCCACTTACAGTAGAACCAAGGCACTTCAAAACATCATTACAACTGAAGTTCTGAAGTTTCCCTCTACATAAACTTATACAGCATTAACATATGACTGTAAATTCACAACTCCTCTAAAAAGCAATTCTCCAGATACGGCTTTGCTAAATTTGTACCAATCTTTTCTGACAAAGTATCAGAAACAAAGCACTACACAGAAAGAACAAAATTGCTAGGCTGCACTCTGGATTATGAACATGGAGAGGGAAAAATGGCACAGAGTATCACATAGAAGATGAAACTGGATGCAGACATATGAAATGGCTGCCAAAACAGGCATAATTTAAAACATTAATGCGACACTAGGTATTATTAAAAAACAAAAAACCAACCCCCAAAAAAACCCCAAACACCACACCACAAAAAACCAAACAACTCAAACCCACACTTCAACCCATACAGGAAAAAAAGAGACATTTTTCTTCATTGTGATCTTTATTCTTAAAATGCTTGAAACTAAAATTTTAACTCTTAAAACCACTGTCTTTTCTGAAATCTTCACATTTTTGCATGAACTGTATTAATAGCCTCCAATCATGGATGAGAGAATGTTTTAAAAACCTTGTTACTCGCTGGTTCTTTTCCACCAGTGAGAACGGACCCTAAGATGCTCCTGAATTGCCTCTGCTTTCTGCCTACCTTGTTACATCAGCCATCAACAAGGTCTTATCCAAAAAGCTAATTAAAAAACCTGGCAGGAAGAGACCTACACAGTGGTGATCTGGAATTTCTTAGAGGATTTACTTATGGCAGTGTTGCCTATTGCAATCAAATACTTCCCTAAAAGATTTATATTGGGCTACTAATTATGTAGCAAGTGTTCCTTTATCTGACACTGCACACATTACTCTATGGACCTGTCTACAACACAGACATAAAAAAAGGAAGGGGGAAAAATACAGGGAATTTTTGCAAGCAGCCTTATTCTGTAAAGTTAATCTTGTCCAGAAACACTTCAAACTGAAATCAGTTCGCTCCAATTATGTCATATCTTTTTCTATATTAAAATGTCACATACTTTGCTTTTAAAGAAAAGAAACTAAAGTTATTCCTGACACTATTATTTTAGAAAGAACATTTATATTCTTTGCAATTACCTGCATTAACACTGAACACAGAGATTAGTTAAAACTCTTGGGGGAGTGGAGAAAAGACTGAGCAAAAAGGGAATAATATTGATTCCTCATACTAATCTCTCTGAAACTAGAATTTTCCAAGGTCAGTTCACAGACGTCTACAATGAGCAGCTGAATTAGTTTGCATCTTGACATAAATAATCCAGGGGGGAAAAATGCTCTGAAATCTATTTCCTTTTCTTTCCTGCAACCATAGGACTTTAACAGTTTAATTGTCAAAACTTGAAAAAAGATACTAGGAAAACCATATTGGCATAGAACATGTTTAGAAACAAGGACAATTAGGGGCCACGGGAAAATTGAATAGAGGTAAAAAAATATTTGGAGCCATGAAAAGGCATTATCTTATGATAATATGTCTGCCTACTGAATGGAAAAAATATTAACAAGCAGGTTGATGAATACCTTGCTATTCTGACATTTTAGATATGTAGAGCCTTCACAGAAAGCACAGCATGTTACAGCAGGAGCCTCTGTATGAGAGCTCCATTTTAAATCTTCCCGACTCAAAAGTCTCCTGCTGGGAAAAGTTTATCTGAAGAACTTAATTAACAGTAAGTTTAATATAGGGTCTCTAAAGCATAGTTTTGTTTTTCATACAGAGTAGCAAAATCAGACAGACATAAGCAGCAAAGGGAATGCACTCTGCTTGTCACACACAAAATACATGCTTATTACCTCCCCCTTTCTTCCCACAGGGTGGTAGGGAGGGGTATGTGAAAACATACAGCTCTGCTGAACAGAACATCCATCACACAGAGCCAACCCACCCCGCCTCAAGATGGTATCAGATATGCTAAGGGTTCTTTCCTAAACACTTGTGTTTCCTTTTGAATGCCGAAGGAGCTATTTCTGGAATTATGAAAATTTTACAATCTCTTCCCATGACCTTTTTGACATTCAAACTTTGATGAATAGCTCCCACACTAGATTGCTCATTCTGAGAAGGAAATTTCATGTTCCTTTTCCTTAGTGGCAGACAAATTATGGATTGTCCACAGCAATGATTAAACACAGTTTACAAATACACTGGCATATCAGCCATTTGTTCTTAATTCAAAGGCGCCTGACCTTTTTTCTGGCATGACCCTTTTCTTTTCAACCCAACAAAGGACCTTGTACAAATAAACTTTTAAAAGCTGTTCTGTACCATAGCTCGCTCGTGTCATTGGTTCTGCAGGCTGTTCCTAGAGTTACACAGTTATGAACAGAAACTCGGCTCACAGAAAAATCAAGTTGCAAAATCAAGCACTCCAAAGTCAGCAAATGTTAAAGACATTGCCAGGAACAACAGGCAAGATGCCTGGGAGCCTTGATTTGCCCTTGCCCTGCGTGTATGCATTATGGCCAAGTTTTAAGTTATCGAATCACATCCTACCTCCCCATACAAGGCTGCTCCCTGATTCAGTTAAAAACAAGAATCAACACACATAAGTACTTACTATTTTGTTTTCTTCTCAGCATTTGAAATAGAGCTTGAGGCCTGCTACACTGAGCACTACTCAGGTATTTCTGCGAAGACAGACTCAGTTTCCTGGTGTGGTGTTCCATAAGGCTTGTTATTATGTCAACTGAGTATAAAGCATTACCCCAAGATTTAAGATGGAGGAATTCAGGCACCAAAGGGCAAAAAAATGTTCAAGATTTGTGGATCCCAAACTGAAACACCTATCAGCATATTTTCCAGACTATATAACATCACATAGTATTTTTATTACGTAAAAAAGTAGTATTTTATATTTACTTAACACAAAACTACCATTAATTCAATTGTACTTTAGAGCTCATGGCACCTTTCCAAGTCAAATTCCAGGCTCTTAAGTTGAACCAGAAGAAAAATACAAGTGGTGACTACCTACAGAAATTCTGATTTTAAGTGAATCACCATAAGAAACCTGGGAAACGTAGGAACACAGTCCAGCTCTCAAACACTGAGCTGTACTCTATAATTATATTCTAAAATAAAGTCAATGATATGACTGGTAGTCCCAAGCTTCTCAAATATATACTTGGATGAAAAATGTAGGTCACCATACTAAAAATAAGACTATTACATATGAAAGGCTGAAATTTTGTTAGGGGAGGGGGATGGGGGACAACGACACACACCAAATTACCAAAACCAAACCAGACAACACAGAAAACTGGAGTCGTGTACCAAAACATAGGTCCTGAAAGCAATTTTGAACATCAATGCAATAACATGCCAAACAGCAAGCTAATGAAGTAGAAATAACGCCGTATTTGAAGGTCTATTAATACTATGTGGGGCAGATTCCAATAACCCAAAACCTGATGGAAAGGAACACTCTCATAGGAAGGTGCAAAGCAATTAGGGATTTTGGCCACTGCAATGGTTTTTAAGTACACTTACAGGGTGGGAAATGACAAGTACTACAGACACAAACACCTGAGACACAAAAACTTAATAAATATAAAAATATTGCTTTTGTAGAATGTTGTGAAAAACTTAGGCTAGAAGAGTTCTAGATGTAACCAGCACATGCTAAAAGATGAATGCCAGTCAAAAGTTAAAATCCAATGGCAGATATTTGTGCAATCCAGTCCTGATACATTGAATGGAAGCTATGTACTACAAAAGGTTGCAGAGACAAAGGTAATTAACGAAAAGCTGAAAGAATCATGTTACTATTTTTTAATTTACAGAATTTAATAAAATGTTTGTACTAGATGAAACTACAGTGAAAATTTTTACATTAATTCCAATGAATTTGTGATTTTTTTACTGTATCCACACATCATATGTAAATGCCAAAGGGCACAGCAGAATTACCCAAAACAAAAACATATCAAATGGAATTAAGACTAAGAGTATGGACCTATGTATATACCATGTGTGTATACACATTCTTATTTTACCGATACAACTGTAAAACATGTTACCAACCCAGGAAGTCAGGATCAATTTTAAATCAATGTCAAAATGCAGAAATACATGTTTTTTTTCTTCAAAGAAGGAAGTGGAAGTAATCATCAGAACAAAAGCAGCACAAAAAGTATATGTTTTTTACATGTACTTTTACAAAAAGTGTCTATCCCTTGATGTCTTTAAATGAAGGATGGATATCCTTCTGGCAAATGTACTTCAGCTAAGCACAAACTGCATTTTGCTCGGGTAAGTCAAAAGGCTCATTATCAGGACAAGGGGTTGAAGGACCTGTAGTATGTAAAGGATGCCGGACTAGATGATTTAATGGTCCTTTCTAGCCACAAGCACTATCAAGAACTGTCCCAAAGGAAACCATGCAATAAACACCATTATAATCAATTAAATTGTGCCCCCACTCACTAACCTGAAAATCCCTCACTATTCTCTCTGCCAGAAGTAAAGACCACCTTTGAAGGTGTTATCTACAAGGTAGAAGAGCAAAATGAATCCCCTACACATCCTCCTTTCTTATTCCTTATATTCAAATATAATTTCCCATGTACTTGAACATATTTACCCCCTTCATCTTAGTCTCCCTCACACACACTGCTCTTTAAAAAAAATCTTAAATAAATTAAGGATGAGCAGGTTTGGGGATTTTTTAAATTACTTTCTCAATTAGAATATTTTCTGTCAGCAGGCAGCTTAATCTAATATGCAAACCATGGATATTTACTGTCTCTCACAGCTTCTAAAGCAAAGTCAAGTTACCCTTAAAGAACAGAACAGCTGAGCACCCTTGCAGAAAGCAAACTGAATACAAATCTGTGTAATAATTTTGAAATAAATTTATTCTTGATGGCATTCTCTGTGATACGTAGTATTATATCAATATACCTTGCAAAAGAAACTTACTCTTCTAAAGAATAAAGCGATCACTTTAAAGAAAAGTTATCATTTGGCCTAAAAACCATTTAAAGTATTTGTGATCAGGTTCAGAAACGTATTTAAGGTGTGTCTCTGAAATTCTACTGATTGCAGCAGGAAGCTATGTATCTAAATATCTCTGTGGACCAGAGTCTACTTGTACACTAATCCCATATAAGTCAATTTTATTATGAGAAGGATAACAGAGGTTTTTTTTGTTGCTATATAAAAGCAAAGTAAAATAATAGTAATATGATTTAAGTGATTATTTCTTTCAAATAAAAAAACTTGTATTAATACATCACAAGCAGGAGTTTACATACCTGAAGTTACCAGAAGGACAGTCAATTACACTAAAAATATGTACAAGCATCCTGTTTAGGCCAAGTGAATGACGTGTTTGCTGCAAACAAACTCATCAATTCCTCTGTCCTCTACAGAACTTAATACCATTAAATCCAAGCAGCATAGAAAAACAACAAAAATCTATATGATACTGCTTAGCTACCATTTAAATAAAATTTTAACGGCACATTATGCATGCAAGTTCAGAGAGCTCTTGTGATCACCTCAAACCAAAAATGTGGAAGTTGGGAGGCATATGTCTCAGTCACACGCACATGAAAGCGTATGCTGCAGACAAAGCATTGCCTGTCTCTGCACAACCCCTATACAAGGAAAAGAAAAGAAAAAGCAGGTAGCAATATAAATTCCAAGAAAACACTCTGCCAGTCAGCTGCAATAGTTACTGTTGCTGGTTGCAGATCCAGTCTTTGCAACCGCCACAGAATTCCTTAGCCAAGCAGGACAGGCAATTACAGAGTTTTCTCACACATTTTCTAATAATTTAGAGTATATACAAAACAACATCAAAAGCATACATAGATCTTTTTGAGGAAGAGGCAGATATTACCTATTCCATATGGCCTACTGCTGAGATTTTAACCAATTGCCTCAAAGTATCTCAGTCAATTAAAAAAAAAAAAGGACATGATTTGGGGAACAAAGACATATTGAAAAACCAAACCCATTGCATTTGGCATATCATTTTCATAAGGGGAAAAAAAAAGTCTATTTAAGACAGTATCACTCTCACTTGGATTACATTTCTTTGTCTGCACTTCTAAGATTTGTGCACATTCTAGTTCCACTCAGGCTGGGACAACCAGCCTCAATTGAGGAACCATGATATTTGGGCTCCCAGTTTTCAAAACCCCTTTTTAAAGTTCCAACTCATTATGTGCCTCAATTTAAAAGAATTAAGAGAAAGAAATTAAGCAAAACACACAAAAGCACAGTAGTTATATTTTACAGTAAATATTAGTTCTGTATTTTCACCTTACTTGGAAGGTACAGTATGCACATGTATACAAAAAAAGAGATCACCCAAAATCCTCTGGTGGCCATTCCACCACACAAGGAAGGTGAATAAAAACTGAAACAAAGTTCAACCATTTTATTTTTATCTTGGACATTCTAAGGATCAGAGCACAGGTGGTCATGCTGTCAATCTACACTTTCTTTTCCAGCTTCTTTCCATAACTTCCAGAAGACCAGGACAAACCTTCCACCTGATTTTGACAAAGTATAAAGGAATAAAGGATATCTAAAAAAGCTTGTTTGTCCTAATTAAAATCAAAGGTACAGGTGACAGAAATTAGTACTCCACTGAACAGCAGCTGTTGCCAATACTCATTTGTACTGGAGATACTGTAAGGAAGGAGGTTAAGAGCATGTTGGGGGACAGGTATACTGAGGATTTTTCAAAGAACTCAGGGTATGGCATTTTCATGGAGAGAAGATGCAGTTATTTTTAAAAGGATTTTATAGATGATGGAGGGGGAAAAAAAAAGCTTCACTACTTCCCCCTTATGACAATTCACTTGTTAAATAAAAATGCCTGAAAATACTTGGGTTCTAGACCCAAGAGAAAAATGTATCTTGAGATCTGTAGCAAAATTAAGTCTAGTTTGTTCCACTGTCTTCTTGACAGCATAACAGTTTCTCATGTCTAAACTGTAGTTTTTCAAAGTTGCTTTCCCCTACAACAACAGGGCATCAAAAGGTTAAACTTAAGCTCTTTAAACACTTGTTTATATCTGCAGCAGTCAATACAAATTTTACAATGCAATATCCTCTATAAGCAATGAGGAAACTGGAACCAAAGTCAAAACTGTATTGTAACGCTCAATAGTCACCATACATTTTTATCTGTACATTTTAATACTGAAAAGCAGAAAGATCTTAAGATGCTACCTTGAGAATTACTCAATTCTGGTATCTTTATTCAGCAGGGGAACAATGTGCCTGGTTAAGGCACTACCATCATGTTGAAAAGCAGCAAAGATTGTTTCCATGCTTAAGCTAGAAGTCACAAGTACTATTTACAAAAACACATTAACGTTTTTGTTTGTTTAGTTCAACAGTCAGCCAAAGGGTACAGTTTATGAAAGCAAGAGGAAAAAAATAGATCCTAATTTGTCTAGATGCTTTGTTTTAATCTCAAAAGGGAAAAACGTAATAGGAAATGCTGTCAATTCCTATAAGAAAGACTTCAACTTTTAAATCACTAGCAATATCACCACAACTGTGTTTTTCCTCTGGCTACTGCAAATCTTTCAAACATTATTTTTGTTATACCCTGCAACTGGCCTTTCTTGTTAACAAAAGATGGAAGAATAAATGTAACTTAGAGAATAGCATACTGTCTGATCAACATGGGTCTCAAAAATGAGGTTAAACTATCTCCAGGCAGCTGTCAATAAAGAAGGCAGAGCACATAATCCTATCCCAAAATGGTATGAATATTTAAGTCCAAGTTTAAAATCACAAAATACATCATACTTCCTATTTAAATTGTATACTTACAAATCATGAGAAGGCCATCATGGCATTTGTGTGGCTTTTACCATTCTCAGTTAGACAGGATCTTAATGAAAAAGGAAACTGTTTCATGTACACAAATATCTGCTTATACAGAAAAATGCATTTCCAGTATTTGTATTAAATGAATTCTGAAAATTACTATAATCCATGTAGACCTCCCCTTAACTAATAAGACTTTATCTAATCTCTTCTACAAATAATTCCATTTAAAAATATACAGTAATTAACAATATTCCCTTCAATAGGCCAAATACAAACCTCATAATCTTTGCTTTATAAAAAAAACCACAACAACCAAGCCCAACCCCCACCCAAAAAAATCCCCAGCAAAACAAAACAAAAAGATAACACCCCAAAATAAAACACCTCTTGGAAGAAATGCTTCTTCAGAGTATGTGTGTTATGAGCAGTGAAAACCCATGTTGACAAGTAAAAAATGAAGAGTTGATTAAATATATAATGGAAAATTATTTCATTTATTGTGAAACTTAGGAAATAAGATAATATTGTCTGCTGCATTTCTGTTAAGTCTGATTTAACATAATTCCTTGCACTACAAGGAGGGAGGAAACCAATTTTGATGACAAGACAACCTATGAAATAAACACTATGCCAAAACAGGCCAATCTTCAGTTACTCTGTAGAAATGACTGACACACCCCAAAAATAATTTGGAGTAATTTTTACTTTAACAGTTGTTCACATCTCTGCTGATTGTAACAAAGAAAAATTTGCTTTCCCATGTAAGCAACTATCCAAGAGCAGATTTTAATAATTACAGTATTCAGAAGAACACCTGGATTTTGACTCCTGCTCTCTGAAAAACAACATTAAAACTTGCTCTCTTTACAAAAACTGAAAAAATTACAACTGTTCCACAAAATTGCTTTACCCACTTCTCTATCTTAAGCTAGACTTGCTTTAACATCCTTCAGTCTCCTGACTACGCACTACTGATCAACTCAGGACAGGACTCCACAAGTAGATGTCAGGTTCTACAGACAGCAGTCAAATAACATAGCCCAAGATTAGTTTTCTTTCAGTCAAACTCTCAAAAACACAGTATAATCTATAAACGATTCTACAAATATATAGAATATCTTCTATAATGGTATTTCCTGTATACCTTTCCAGGAGTTTAGAGAAGGCATTTTACAAACCCTTCTTCCTCTATAAATGTCTAAACCCCAGCAGGCTTTTGGCAGGCCACCAGAAGTAAACCACTGTGCAAACAGCAAGACAGCTAGGGGCTATATGTAAAAAGTACTCAAGCAACTAGGTATTTCTCCCTGCGTATAACACAAGACCAAAACCTCCTGCTGTTACTGCCATCACAGATGAGACAAGGCAAGTTGGAGAAAATGCATTTGTGACATTGGATGTCCAGTGGCCATCACTCAAAGCCAAAAATCTGTAGGAAGTAGATTTACTGCTACTACTGATCAAAGAGGAAGTATGGAAAGGAGATAGTGCTTTTAGTCATGTGAAGCCCAAGTTGACAGATGTTTGTAAGAAAATGTCAGAGAAAGAGGGTGAGACATCGGTTTAGGCACCAGAGGTCAAGATTTGCACAGGCAGCTGTATGTGAATTGCCAACATAAAGATGACAGTGGGCTTCATGTTATTCTGTGTCTCTCCTGACTATATTTACTTCTAGCTGTCTCTAACTCATTCATGTACCTTGGTTGCTCTGTCCAGGTTTAGAAAGGAACTGTTCTTGTAGTTCTCCCTTCACCCTCACCCCCCCTTACCTTTGGGTAATCTCATCCATAAACAAAAATTGAAAACAGCATGGATAGCGACATCAAAAGCTGCTGACAAGGTAGACAAAACAGTTCTGAGATATTTATTTTTTTTTAGTGGCCTCTTCCTAAAAACTTTTTAGAAGAGGCATGGTTCAAATGGAAGAATAATTCCATGTATGTTGCTTATATTGTAAATAGTTTGCATCAAAAAATAAATCAGAAGCCATTCTATTTTTCCACTCCAAGAAAGTTAGACACTAGGACATTTGCACAGGAGATTTTACAGATTATTTAATATGATCCTCTGCTAGAAAGACCCAGATCTATTTAAACAATATCCATACAACACAATCTTGCTCAGTTCACCACGATCAATAGTATAAGATCTCCTCAAACCCCAACTACACCACATCCAAGGCATGATAACAACTGATACTGCAAAAGACACCCAAAGCAAAGTTTGGTTCAAATTTCCAGAATACTCTGCAGGTATCCGTTCTGTTTCATTTCAAAGGCTTCCAGATCACTCTTCACTGCATACAAGAAAATAGAGTTATAAAAGAGAAATCCTTTAATTGTACTGTCTGGCATTTTGCTGCATGAAATTGGCAACAAATTAGTAGATAACAAACCCCAAAGAAAAACGTAGAAGAATGCAAGTACGAAGTAAAACATTCATTAACTTGGGAAAAGCAGGGGAAAGAAGTCCATGGACTCTGCAGCAGCACTTTTACTAAGTTAGAAAAATGATCGCAAGTATTTTAATTTGCATTTTTCAGATATTGAGACAGGACTATATTACAGAGGAACATCAGAAAAAACTTTTGCATCCAGGAAAAAAAAAATCTTTGGTAACATACAGAAGTTTAGGATAACGCAAAACATTTAAAGTCAGAAAAGATCCACATAGGATTTCAAAAGAGGCAAGGATAGGCAGCATAGGATGAATTAATGAACTTCCTCATTAAAAACTGCATGTTTCTGCTTTGAATATGCCAGCAATTACTCAGTGTAAACCTAATCAACAACTTAAAAGTTGCAATGATAAACTATAAAAAAACCAACCATCACATATTCCCAGTTTCAGAACCTCTCTCATATCAAAGGAGTTAATTGTTCTCTTTTTGCAAAATTCTACAATTTATAATACTTGCGGAAATATATCTTCCAATGGGAATGGAACTGGCTATTTATTATTCAAGTGATGCTATACTTTCTCTTTCACAAGAATATAAGAACTATAATTATAAGGATTTTTTTAAAAAATCAATGCTTTAGAAAACACAAAACAGCCTAGTGCCAATCACTTTCCAGAAACAAACCATGTGCTGTTGGTAAATCTCACAAACAAAATCCAAGTATGTTAAGGGCTGTCAAACCAGAAAGATAAAATAAGTACGCTGGTGATCACATTTTTGATCTAAAATAATAAAGACATAATTCTGTCATTATGAAATGACACAGAATAAGCATATTTTCCAATTAATTGTACCAATCACACTATAGACACCTAAAAGAGGGACTAAATTTAACACTAGTCAGATGTATGATGGTTATTTAAATCTCACATTACAAAAAAAGCAGAATATATGAAGAAGTAGGTTTTTACAAACAGCTGCCTACTAGTTTAAAGGCACTGATTTACCTAGGCCCCTTTAACATAGGGAGTTTTAATCTAGTCTGAAATTACATACCTTAAAACACCTACATAGGATAAAGACTACTACATCATTTTCTGTCAAAATGAAATATTATAAATAAGGTTTTTTTAAATCTACCTCATAGGTAACTTTTCCTCAAGTATACTTAGTATTTACAAATTTTTTTTTTAATCTATGACCAAATATCCTTATATTCACAGCAAAAATGTTTCTGTCAAAAACATGAACACATTAAGATAATTTTCAAATAGTTAATAGAAAAAATAGAACATTATGTTCTTGATAAGCACACACAAACTTAATGCAAGCATAGCTACGAAGTTAGAAACAAACCACCAAGTAATTTATAAAGAAAAAAGGGTTTATATTCTTCTTTTGTATGCTATCTTATTTTCTGATCTTTGTGATACAAATCATTCTTTGTTAGTTAATATTAAAGGTTCAGAAAATATCATCAAACAGAAGCAGAAGAAAAATGGCTGGAGAATTTTGGCACTCTCCCTTCCATTTGCTAATTCTCAAATATATCCAAATTGCAGTATCAATTTGAATTGCATTTGTCAGGAAAAAAATTATAAACTTTCGCAAGGACTTGATAGTAACATCAAATACTGTTCCTGTTTCTGAACACATTACCTCAGTAAAGCTTGCAATGAATTATACTACCAAATCTGAAAACAAAAAACAGGTAACATTAGTTACCTTAAATTTTTGCTTTACCACAGTATGTCAGATTAAAAAAACAACACAAAAAACCAAAACCCAACAATAACACCAACCAGACAAAAAACCCAAAATCAACCAACCAAAAAACACACAACAAACCCACCCAAAGGGGAAAAAAAAAAAACAAAACACCAAGACAAAGATTAAATTAGTTGCCAAGTCCCAGTGTTAGGAGACAAGTTAGGCCTAAAAAGTAACTCATTTAGAGTTCTCATACAGTTGAGACAATGCCTCAAAAGCAGTATTTTTAATAGGCACGTGGTGAAGTTAGGGGTCACAGTGAGGAATACATATATTTGAATGTACCGTCTACAGCTAGCCTTTTTCCCTACTCAGGCAGAAGCGTCAGCAAAAAGTGGGAATATGATACCAGGCAGTTATGATCCGTTGCTATCCCACAGATTTTTAACATTCATCTGTGAAAGCTTTACAGTTAGAATCATAGAATCATTAAGGTTGGAAAAGACCTCTAGGATCAAGTCCAACCATCAACCCAACACTAACATGTCTCCTAAACCATGCCCTGAAGTGCCGCATCTACACATCTTTTAAATACCTCCAGAGATGGCAACTCTCTGGGCAGCCTGTTCCAATGCCTGACAACTCTTTCAGCAAACAAATTATTCCTAATATCCAGTCTAAACCTCCCCTGACGCAGCTTGAAGCCATTTCCTCTCATTCTGTCGCTAGCAACTTGGGAGAAGAGAACACCACCCACCCCACTACAACCTCCTTTCAGGTAGTCGTAGAGAGTGATAAGGTCTCCCCTCAGCCTCCTCTTCTCCAGACTAAACAGCCCCAGCTCCCTCAACCTCTCCTCGTAAGACTTGCTCTCCAGACCCTTCACTAGTTTCGTTGCCCTTCTCTGGACACGCTCCACCAACTCCATGTCCTTCTTGTACTGAGGGGCCCAAAACTGAACACAACATTCAAGGTGTCACCTCACCAGTGCTGAGTACACAGGCACAATCACTTCCCTCCTCCTGCTGGCTGCACTACTCCTGATACAAGCCAGGATGCTGTTGGCCTTCTTGGCCACCTGGGCACACTGCTGGCTCATGTTCAGCTGGCTGTTGAAACTTCTGTTCCCCACAATTCCCATATAGTTCCTCTAACATTAAATATTATTCTTTTTGCATAATATAAAACTTTACATTACAGCCACAAAGTAATAGAGGTACATACAGACTAAAATAGTTTGGTATCCGCTCATCCAAAGAGATTTCTTCTCTCCCCTTTGTAATGAACCACCACAGCTGAGGTCACAGAGGTAGATACAGAGGAGCTGAAACTCCTTTACCACTCCAGTTGAGAGGCTGACCAACACGATGCTCTTCATAAAGGATTAAAACTCAAGGTCAAGTCTGCCCTGTATGAAAAGCTTATTTGCAATATATTCTGAAGCTAAGCACAACTGTCTTTTTTGCTAACAAAGGAAGAGATAAAAAGTATCTCTGAGCGGCAGGAGGGCAGGATTCCACACGTTGATAAACAACTTAGAAGTTAACTCTATCAAACAGAGAATAGCTGTTTGCTTATTAAGCACTGAAGAGACTATCAACAGTAGTGAGAGAGAACACCTAGCTACAGCAGACAAATGAGATCTCGAAGACCTGCAAAACAACAGGTCCAGAAGTGGTTTTTAACTATTCAAATTACTTACTAGAACACTCAGATTAAGCCTAGTAATTACAGCCATGCCACAAGATCCGAAAGTGTTCTCTCGCTGTCAAATTGCTCCCACAGCAATCTGGGAGGTTATTTCCCATAAAAACTCTGACCCAGATATACTTCAACAGTTTGAGAGAGGCTAACTCCCCTCCACTTACCATTGTGGACCACTCTGTTGTCCTTCCAGTCAATTCAGGACCATTCTGGCAATTTGTTTACCAATGCTTTCATCACTTGTCTTTGTCTATCTCAAAGTTACCTTGTTAAATTGAGGTTTTCTTTACTCATTCTGATTCCAACACTAATACTGGACAGGCAAACCTGCTTAGACATGTTAAAAAAAAAGGTAAGTGATAGTTAATTAAAATTCAGATGTCTTGTTGTGCAAACAGTAAGAATGAATTCCATGAGTAATTATTTTATGTAGGCCAAAACAAACATTCATGTTTTCACACACTTAATTTTTAATATATCTCTCACCAATGCTACTGAACCTCACTGGAAAGTCATAACACATGCTGTAATTTAGAAATTCACATATTTAGATCTCAATATGTCACATGAAACCTTTAAGTGCTTTGAAAGTGCTGCATCCTACCTTTGATTTTAGTTTATTATATTTAAGATGGTGGACCACACCATTTCTAATAAGGTGACCATATAAGCTTCTCCAGTGGCAGAAGACGGCTGCAGGCAATAGCCCTTTACACGGTATATGTCAAAACAGTTGGTAAGTGTACATACTACAACTTCAGGGATTCCTAGAAACTATATATACACTATCCAAGAAATCAGGTAGGCAGGAGCTAGACACCATTCCTGATTACTTGGTCCAATCTACCTCTAGCCATCAAAGCAGCTGTGGGCATCAGGCAAGCTGTTCCCTCTGCCATTTTGCTTCAAGGGGAAATGAAGGGGCCCAACACTTCCCTATTACAATGAGATACATATCATAGGTGATATCCTCTTCTGAAAAAAATTATGCCCAAGACTACAGTATTATTTCTTCTCGAAGAGCCCTCAGACTGTAAGAGATGGACTGATGAATTGCCTGAGTAGGCAATAAGCAAATTATATATTTGCTAGTGGAGTATGATTTTTCCTACTAACAAGAAAATATATTTATAACTAGCTAATTAATATGAACACAGAAAAAGAACATGCTTTATAATAAAATTAGGGGGGTGGGTTGTATATAGTAGGACTACAAAACACCATCTAGGCAGTTTGATAACTACTAAATTTTTCATGTCATACTTCATTAACTATCTTTACTAAGACATCAGTGAATATTTAGATTTCTTCCACATTATTAGTCTACTATGATAACTCTAAACTCTTGATTGTAGGTTCCTTTTAAAACTCTTATATGAGTCACCAATACCCCTCCCTTTTCAAAAGTTCAAAAGTCCTTTCTAATATGATGTCTATGTAGTAATAGTTACAATGCATTGTAACTGACATAATTGCATTCTACTCAAGACACAGTACACTCCTTCCTCTCCCCACCCCCAATAGTGTCGCATTTTTAAAGACAAAATAGCAATTTCAACTGATATTCTTCTAGCATTTCATAGACATCTGTCTGAATAATGGTAGTGGAACCAGCTTTGGAAGTTACCCTTCTCCAAGAAAAGACCAGCTATACACGAACCACTTCAGATAAAGGTTTGTCTAACCTGCTTTGCAAAAAACTTCTAATGACAATTCCACAATCTTCCTAGGAAATTTATTTCAGTCCTTATCCATCCTTATGCTTGGGAAGGGTTATTTCCCCCTAATGTCTACTAACCTCTAACCTGAATACTTCCTGCTGCAACTTGAGGCAATTAGAACTGCAAGTTAGAACTTCCTGTCACATACCAAACAACGTGGAAATGCATTTGTCATCATCCTTCTAAGTATCCAAAGGGAATCACCATAACTTTCTCAGCACCCTCCTCTCTTGATGAAAGAAATCCCAACGTTTTTTTAAGGTACCTGGGGTGGTGAGAGGGAACAGGAAGGGAAGGAAGAAACTGCCGGTTTTACTGATAGGTTCTCTAATTTTGAGAGAAATAAACAGGAAAAAGTTCAGAAAATTGAAATTTAAAAAATAATCAAGATATTTCTCTGGTCTAATCTGGTCTCTGCATGGATTCTTAATGCCATATTTGCCACAGTTCAGTCCCACTGAAAGAGAAGTCCTCTTGTTCCAAACAGATTTCTCTTTACAGATTTTTTTTTATTGTTGTTTTGCACCGAACACAGATAATTTGCCGAACTGCTATCCAGCATCTAACCAAGCAATGGTGCAAGGAGAAATTTACTACTCTGAGGAGTTTCATTTGATTCAGTTAGTCCTACTAATAGAGTGTAAACTGATAACAGTTTCTACAGAATAATTTAAAACATCATCATGTGGGGAAAAAAAGAGTCTGAAGAAAAAATTTGGGAAGATACCATCTTAGAAATACAGTACATTCCAAAATATATTTTTGGCTGTAATAAACAAGAACTTAGAGTTGGCCTTCAATTCATAGTATGAATTGTGCTACAAACCACATTTCTAGAACACAACTACATTTCAGATACTTCTTAGGAAAGGACACACTAAGTCTGTCCCCAGCCAAAAAGCTGTGGTAAAGAGTAAAATACTACCAGGACTACATCTGTCAGTGGTCATTTTCTCCGTTGGAAAGATTCCATCATGTGTTAAATTCCACTCTACAGGTACACCTTTATTAACATGGTGCCATAGTTGTGTTCACAAACATAACATGGGATCAAAAGAAACAGGTGTGAATGACTGGATTCAAGCTCTCCCAGAAGCTAGCTTCCCATCTTACCATCAGCCACAAATAGTACTAAAATTTAATTGATATCTTACTGTAAGAATAAGGCAGTCCCTTTAAAACTCTGTTTTCATCAACTAAAGAAAAAGGTTGGTTTGTGGATGATTTTTTGCTTAAAGAAAACTCCAGTGGAACATGCCAGAAGAAGAGTAGGTTGCATTCAGCTACCTTAGGGGGACACCCTCCTCGTTCATTTCCACAACTGCTGAAATCCCCTCAGTGTTCTGAGGGTCTTTGCTTAAATGAGGGCAGCCAGTGGCACAATATTATGTATAAAGAGTCAGTAGTTCTGAAATACATTCACTCCCATTGCTCAGCAAGCTGGCTGGACATGGTGACCTTCAGAACAAGGTTCATCTTTTTTCCCAGGCTTAGTGCAAGAAAAATAAACTCGAGATGACAGTGAGGCTTGATAACTAGCTGAAGAAGCAGCCCGTGCCAATCTAATTTAAAAAACCTACCCCAAAACATAGTTTAATAGTGTAATATAAATAATAATGAACAGCAAAGCAAAAGTAGTTTTGCTTCTCCATCCTGCCAGCTGTTTAGTTTTAACTAGTTTTTGTGCCTGCTGGTCCACAGAGCTGAGAAAAATCCGCACTGAATCAAAATCATCACCCACCATATCTGTAACACACATGCACAGACCTCTGACTTGCCTGTAGCCTGATCGATGTCTGGCCCTTCTAGAACTACCACATACAGTTAAACACTACTTTGAGTTATTTGTACTTTTTTCACACATACTAGACCAATGCTGTCACTGGAGAACCAATCTGATCTCCACCAGCAAATGAACTTTACTCCACTTCAGTCAACACAGCTATCAGAAAGCGGAGTCATCTTACAAAGTGAAAATAAATATAGAACTATAATGCATGACCAAAGCTGAAGCCCCAGTAAGTTTCCTGCACCTTTAAAACAAAATAATATTTAATCTTTAATGCTAACATACACAAAGCACAAATGAAAGCTGATTGTCAGAATTAGAACACAAAATTTAAGTTGGAAGTAATTACAAAAATAATAATAAAGTAGGTACTGAAGCTCTATAATACAAAAAATAAAAACAGTCAATATAGGGCTGGTATGCCTAATTACCAAACTATCTGCAGTACATCAGCTTGTAAAGAGTAGCGCTTTCAGCATTAAAAGATTGTTCTTCTGCAAATGTAAAGAAAGCCCATGTATAAAATGGTCACAAAATGAAAATTGTCTGTGTTAAATACTATTACACCATGGAGCCTGCCAACCTAAATTTGCTGTGAATTTCCATTTCACCAAGACCTAGGCAGTTTCACCAGTCACTTTGCTATTCCGCAAGCTTGACTATTGACATGTACTTAAATACCGCTCCTTATGCAACTTGCTTAGAACTTCAACTGAAAGGGAAAATGAGTATTTAGGGTTACAAAGTGCTTTTTGTTATAGCAATTCCTATACAAGCAACACTCTGACCCACTTAATCAAGTATTCTGTACAACTTATTTCGTACCATGTTAAAGACAGGTTACTTATCAAGGCACCTTGTTTTATATACCAGAGCAGTAGCTCTTCCTGTGCAGAAACATTTCCGTCAAGGCCTGGGCTGGGCTTTTTCATTTATTCCTAGTTGTACTTTGTTGCCTGCAAAGAACATCTCCAATCCTTCCCCAATTTCTTCGAATCACTCACGCTGTGAGCGCTGTTAAAGATAACTCAGTGGCAAACACATGCCACCCCAGCCAAATGCCTCCCTCTGTAAAACCACACAGTGCAGCACCTCTTCTTTTCTAGTACCCTCACTGCATATAGTGCTTCCCTCTGCAATTAGAGCAGCATAGAAAAACAAAGGCAACTTTAAGAGACTTATCTGCAAGACTTGCAGAAATAAGAAAACAGGGCAAGACTACCACTACAAAATGAATGAAGCCCCTTGCCTTTACCTCTCCCATCCCTGCAACAAGTTCAAAAGCTGTCTGGAGCAGCAAAAGAGGTAGTGCTGCCCCTTATGGTGCTCTGAAAAGTGCTGAAGCAAGAAGCATCAGTCCACAGAACACAATGCTAAAAAGCAAGCGTACAAGGTATTAGGAAAAAGGAGAGAATGAGAGACATTGATTTAGGAGGGAGTGTGTGGAAAAGAACAGAAGTAGTGCCTTGTTGGGAACTTCTTGGTCTAATAATTACACACAGAAAAACCATGCTAAACAAACTGCAAGATCACTACATTCAAGACTGCCAACATGAAATAAAATGCCAGCATGCCTGCAGAAATTAAATGACACCCTTCTGCCAGGCTGTCCTTCCCCTGTCATATGCCTTATGACAGAGCTTTTAGTTTCAAGCTCCCCAGCCCATAAGTAGCCCTGTTTCACTTAAAGCTGTGGGTGGGACTGGTCTGGAGATGAACCGGGGTTTAAGTGAAGACAACTTTTGTGTAATAGTAATACACAGAACTGGAGGCTGCACAAACTGGAAGATGTGTGGTGGATGAAGCAGTTTTACTGTTTGTTTATTTATGCTGCCTGTAGCCACAGGTGAAAGCAGCCCCACAGTGCAGAGCTTAGCTCCCAAAACCAGCCATGTTACGAAACTCCTGAGCGGGCTGGCATTGCTCAAAACTAATTTCAGTGAAAGAGTTCTGCCATGCCCTCAGAGAGGTATGCCCAGCATAGGCACAGGATTCAGAGATATTACTTGATAAAAATCAAGTTCTTAGCAGCAACAAAAGACTTAAGCTTGGGCAGATGCCAATACTGGACTTCTATGCAGGCAACACAACGTACGTCCTTGAGAGACCATCACACTTGCAGACTCCTGCCTATGTATAACAGATTCAGAATAACAGGCTCTCTCTTCTACATGTAACCTGCAAGCCTGTCTCCTGGGTCATTCCCTCACCATCATGGCACTGGAAGTAAAAAAAAGAACAACTTTGGCCAGAGCCACAGAGCTTCCCTGGCGTGAAAGATTAGCATAAGAGAAATCAGGAACAGTAAAAGGGAAATGTATTTCTGGACTGAAAAAAAAAAAAAAACAACACAAAAAGATTTTGAAACCTTAAAGCACTACTGGTATTACTGTCTTTAACAGCTCTCTTTTCTGACCTGCTCTTAAAACAAATATTAAAACAAACTCCAAAAGGAGTCAAATAGCAAAGATCTATGCACCATGCTGTCATTCCCAGAGTTCTTTGTTCTGCACTGATGAACTAGGACTGCCAGTGTATCTCTGTGAGCCACTTCAACATCTCATATCTGTTCACAACTATTTTTATACATTGATTTTCACTTTCAGCCTCTGAAGTGAGAGAGTCATTGGCAGGACACAACATGCATAAGCAACTTAGAGTGCAGTATAACTTAAGTATCTTGCTGTGCAGTCCAACTGTCTACAGTACTGGATACAATAACTGAAAAATCCAGCATGCATATTAAAAAGTTATTACTAGGTTACTTACAGGTAGTAACAAAATATGGACACAAACCAACCGTCCCTCAAGTAACTGAAATTAAGTTCCAGAAGGAAACACTATAGCAGGTACTTCAGTTCCTCTCCACTCCTTATTTCCCCCCTGCCAAGTCTTCCACATGCATTGACTAATTTCCCAAAATTGTCACTCTTTTAATCATTCAGAATATGATGGCAAGCATAGCTGGCCTAGGGATGCACTCGTTCTGGATGAATAATATTAACTATGCAACTCTTATTGTAGGGATCAACTTCAGTGACAAGTTGCATACTCCCTAAATCTTTGACCTTTATTATGCAGTCAGAAAGAATACTTGTAATAAAGCTCAAATTAAAAGCATATTTCAGTGACGGTGTTATTTCAATAATAGTGAATTACCTTTGCAGCAAGTAACACTTTTGTATTGAACTAAGAAGCAACGAACCTATGTTCTCCTTTCACAAATGCCATTTCTTTGTTGCAACAGCAATGGCTAGTGCCAACAACTGTTTAGAAAAAGTTTTAGAACAGAAAATAAACTTACTTTTGCCAAAAACAGTCAATCATGTGGTAATACTGCACCTCCAGACCATCATTTAGCAACTTCAGCTGTTGGTTAAAGTTTTCTAGGATGCAATAATATAAAGGTATGTGCATTGGGAAGGGCATGTTTACCTTTCAGTTGAGCTGGATGTCAGCCCACAACAGTTTCACTTACTGGGATCTAAGTATGTCAGTTGTTTTTCTCGTATCAGACTGTTTTGATTTTCACATTCACAGCTAAATGCCTGTTTCCCAAACTCCTCTTCAGTAGGAGCAGAGTAAAAAAGCAAAATTATTTTATCCCACCCAATCTTTATATGCTATCCTCTGAAATTTCTTTCTGTCCCCAACACAATTCTTTTGATATACTCAAGCACTGGAAATGAGCTTTTGGCTTCCAGGGATTGGCATTAAAAACAATGCACAGCATGTCCTGATCCTAAAAAGTTCTGGGGTTCATTAGAGGGAAAAAAAACCCCAACATACTCCACTCTGAGGATGAATGTTCACATCAGTGATGAGAAGTCACAGAGCCTCCACAGCCCAAGGTAAAGAGAACAGAGCCTTCTGAGCTTAGTGTCTTGTAAAAGAAGAATGATTATCCTTTCAAAGTCTTATACTGAATTAGATTAATCTCTGTCAGATTTCAGTCCACAACTTCTTCCCCGTCTTCTGCTCTATAGACAATTCCTTCTGCTCTGATTAGCTTTAGGTGTCTTATTTAACAAAATCATTTTAAAGGCCAATTCTTTTATCACACTGTGAATAGAGACAACCACTCCAACTGCCTCTTGCATGCAAGGCTGCTCAGTTTTCCATTAACTCCTTTATGATTCTTCCTTCATCCTCCTAAGCTGAAACTTTCAACATTTACAATGCCAAACAAACCAACAAAACAAAGAAACCCACCAAAGTAGGCAGCTGAATGGGACTGTAAAGGAACACGCAATTTCCCTGGGTTGCTTGCTATCTCAGCTGAAGCATGAGAGAAATGGCAAGGATTGAGAATAGTCCTTTCCTGGTTCAGTTTAGCATATTTTGAGCTAACTCAGCTCAAAATAAGGTGAAGAAGCATTCATGCAGCTTTTCCATAGGCTCTGCTATCAAATGCAATATAATACATTGGCTCCGCAGTCTGGATACGGGGAACAGAGACTACATAGGCAAGGATGCAGGTAAAAAGAATTGCTTCAGTTACTGCCCCTGTTGTGTTACAGAATTAAGTATAATGTCTTTTTTAAAAAAATACAGAAAAAGAGTAAGACATGAACAACTAAGGACCACTTAATAATGTGGTATTTGAAAGACGCTGCAGTTCAAATTCTGTAAGCTATAATCCATTTACTTCAGAAATAAAACATGGTTAAGAAGTCAGAACTCTAGTTTTGCAGAAACTAAAGCAACTAAATAGCAATTTAGGCAAGCCAAAAGATGTTCTGTTTGTGCCCTCACAGATGCCAAACAATGAACTAAGACTATGTACAACAAGTTTCCTTAAGCTAGGACACAATTTCATGTCATAGCTAAGATGATCTGACAATCCCCCTCCCTCTCACTTCCCAACTTCCTCCCTTGCACTAGTAATAACATTTTTGTGAATTTTCAGGTATTCAGCTCAGGGATCAAAAGCAGCAGAAAGTTTTTCTTTGTGTGGGCAGAAGGGAAGGATAAGCTTTCTGCAGGAAGGGAACTCCCTGAAGTGGTTTGCCATTGGGTGGGGAAAACAGCAGAGCCAGCAAAAGTAGTAACATCTGAGACCTGGGAGAAGGGTATCATAGAATTGTTTGGGTTGGAAAGGACAGTACCTTTAAAGGTCATCTAGTCTGACCCCCAAGAGGGGAGACCATCCTTTCCAGCAGCCCACAACCATCAGATTTGTCTCACTGCAACTGAATCTGCTGAACAAAAAGGAAACTGGGATGCTTCTATGAAATACTCTAAAGTTTTGTTTGAATTCATGACCACTAAGAATTCAAACCCTGTCCCCTCAGAAAAAGCAGGCAGGTCTACAGACATGAAGTCCACTCTGAAACACAGTGCTTTGAATATGGGGTATGGGGAAATGCCCCTTTGGCTTCCCACCAGCCTCATAGAAACTTAGCAGTGATACCTACTATAGGAAACAGAGATTCAGATATTTTATTCAAATTAAATATGCTCTGTTTCATTTAAGTTTTCTCCTCTAACAATTTTATTTTCAATCTGTAATTCAGAACTGGACACCTGCCCTACTGGAATTATTCACAATTATTTTTTTTTTTTAAAGCAAATCAATGTTTAAAGGGAGTTTGGATTAATCCGACATATCTAGGGTGTTTTCCCTTCCCCAAAGATAACAAATCCAGCTTTAGTGGCTTTTCAGACAAACCATTTTATCCTTAATGTCTAGGAGTCCAGAAGCTGGAACATGTTATTTATTAAGGTGCAGGAGCTGGTCTCAAGCTAGTATTGTCAAGCAGCAGGCTCAAGGAGGAAGCTGAACCTGCAGGATCCTAACAACTTTTTGATGTAGCTCAAGCATTGGCTCAAGACAGACCCCCACAATTTTACATATCTGCACAATGATATAGGCAAATACAATGTAGATAATGGAAAAATTGTATTCATCCCTCATGACTATGGAAAGGGGAAAACTAAGTCTTTCAACTTCATCTTTACTGCCTCCCTATCCCTTTTCCAGCTACAGTGCTCTTAGTGTATTAAGAGTGAGTAAGTGGCTAGGAAGAGCAGATGGAAGGAAAGAAAAGTTCACAAAATTTAAGTAAGGCACGGACAAACTGATGAACCCATCACACTGCTGGAACAACTGTATACAGAGACATATTTTTGGATTAAATTGATTTTATTTAAACTTAATGCTGTTGTTTACATGATAAGAAAAGAAAATACTAACCGTAATTCAGCAAAAGCCAGATGGATAGTAGAGCACAAAGCCTGGTGAGGAACAGCAAATAAGTGAAAGAAAGCAGGAAAAGAACCTCCAAGAAGTCTTGAAAAATGCACTTTGAACAAAGAAAGCCATATTCAAAGGTGAGAAAAGAGAAGAGAGGACAGAAAGAACACCTATGGCTATTTCACTTGCAAATTTTTCAGTTTTGTTGGACTGAGACTTTAAGTTCAGATCCTAAGACTAGATAAAAACTGAAGCTCTCATGAAATACTCATGTTATACATGGGTCATTAAAACAAGATTAACATTATCTCTACCTGATATACTTTTTGCTGTCTTATGGGAAGAAGTTCTCAGAATTTCACAGGTAACAGAGAATGACTGAGGTGGGATGGGACCTCTGGAGATCATTGAGTGCAACTCCCCAGCTCAGAGCAGGGCCAGCTAGAGGAGTCAGTTCAGGTCTACATCTGGTTGGTTTTCATTAAGTCCATAGCCACTCTGGACAACCTGTGCCAGCGTTCAATCACCCTCACAGCAAAAAATCCCAAACCAAACAGGCAAACAAATGAAAAAATCCCCAACACTTTTTCTTGTGTTTAAATAGTATTTCATTCTGTGTCCATTGCATCTTGTCCTGTCATTGGGCACCTCTGAGAAGAGTCCAGGGCTCCTTTTGGTTTTTTTTTAACTCCCCCTCCCCAGACAGACACTTACTTTAGTAAGATGCCCCATGAGCCTTCTCTTCTCCAGGCTAATTCACTGAGGCAAATCAGAAGTGACTACACAATTCATACAGTGCACTCCAATCTTTTATATCACACCATACAACACATTTCATGTACCAGTCTACTAATGACAAAGTTTACTTGTTTTTGTCCACACCCAATGCCTGTCCAGCCCTAGAAAGAGTTCAAACCATGTTGAATAACGAAAGTATCTTAAAAGTAGTATTTTTTCACTATATAGAAGCATTATGAGCTTCAGCTCTAAAGAAACCACATTCACAAGAAGCAAGTTTATTTCGGAGTTGCAGCACTGATGAGAGAGAGGTCACCGCTATTCTAGCTTTTACTTTTCTTCTTAGTGCTTTTAACTGCTTTACTTAGTTCCAAATGTGGAAAAATTATAAATCTTCCACATTCAAATTCAACACTAGAAATCTCTTTTTACCAACAAAACAGTATTTACTAAGGAACATGCATAGATAGTTGTGCCATGAAAACCCGCACCATGAGCACAAACAAGCATGCCAGCAAAATTTAAGTACAGGCCAGTTTGACACTTGCTTTTACCCTGAAACATAGCATTCACAAACAGTGGGATATCTACTAAGTGTACTGAACATGCAAGACCAGGACTGCTATTTCCTGGTATCCATACAGCTCAAAAAAGAGAGTACACAAAATTTATCATAGTCAGAAACAAAAATTTTGTATTAGTACTCCTTTTCCTAAGGGGGGAAAGACGCTTCTGATCCCTGCCAATGTTTTTTAATCTGTATTCGTAACTTCTAGTAATATACAGAGTGTTTATGCTAAAATAATACCAAATTCTAGTATATCTGTTCCCTGCTCTTAAGTACTAATATATATTGATCATAGGTATAAGAAACGTATACTAAAACCCACAAATCTATTTCATACATTCACTCAATGCAGACAATGTAACAGTGTTATCTTGCAATTAAACTATAACATGAAATTCACAAACTGCTGATTTTATGCATATCTCAACTTCTGAGTTCAGGTTCTCAGTTTTCAATTTAATTCTCAGTATTCTATTTAATATCCATTTTGTATTTTTTTAAATAAGAGTAAATATTAAAGAAGAAGCTGAAGTGACTGCATATTCATGACAAACACATGCTGCCAGTATATGTTGCAGTAAGCAACTTAAGGGGACAGCGGGAGTGGAAAAACATAAAACAAAACCCGCTGTGATCTCATTAGCCAAGCTCATTATGTAGGACTTCATTAGCCACCATCCCACAATAATGTGAATAAACCCTACAGATACTAATGAAAAGGAAGTGATCAGGGATCCAGAAGCTGAATAATCACATAGCGCTACAGCACACTGTCACCTTAGTAGTTAAAGTTCTGCAATGCAATTGGTTAAGATCTTTGCTAATGCACAGTGCAGAAAGCCCATGGTCCGGCTGTGCAAATACAAAGCCCCCTTTGCCTAGTAACTGCAGTACGAACTGGAGTTTGACTATGAACACGTACAACAGGGTAAGGGACAGGGTGTGTGTTACACAAAACAAACTCAAAAACGCTTCAGCCTCCTTCCCTAAGTATGTTTTATGTTAGTAACATTTATATACTTCTGCAATGTGAGAAACATGAACAGAATTTTATTTTTGGCTATTACATATAGACTTCTTGATCTCTTGATTTTAGTCTGTTTCTTTAGTTTGTAAAAAGTTTAACTACTTTAGAGTTTTTGTATTAAGTTGTGAAAAAAATGGGAGTTAATTATATGACATTTAACAAACTTTGGCAGTTCCAGCTGACTTCAGGGGATTTTTTCCCCTTTTTGCATCAGCTTTGCCAAATGAAAGACAAGCAGCATTGACACATACAAACCTTTACTAGCAGCCTGGTACTCAAATATCAGGAACTACAGCCTCACTTAGAAGGATCATCAGTCAGGATAACAAAAATTTCCTAGATAAACTTGTTAAAACATTTTAAGCAATTTTTCAAAATGTCCCAGTATTTTAAGCCAGTAGGTTTTTTGACTTGGCTACTTTGAAACAGTCATGCAGCGTAGAAAGTTAAAAATATTCTCAGCTTTCTCCTCTTCTACAGTCATCTTCACTTTCTCATTAATAAGTTCATATTTTAATATTACAACTAACAGTTTAATGCTGCACTAGAATGGAGACACCCCTTCCACCAGGAAGGCAATATAAAAGGTTTTGTTTTGGTTTTGCTTTTAGCTACTTAAAAGGTATAACTTAGTCATTAAAAGAAAATTTGTATTTTTAACATCCAGTTCAAATTTCAGTTTCTAGTGAACCTACAAATAAGCTCAGATGCTTTTAACAAAGTATTTTTTCCATCCCTACCACCACCACCACAAAAAAAAAAAGAGTGAACAGAACAGTTTCTTTCAAGTTCTGCACAGACTAATATTTTCTCTTTTCATTCTGAAGGAAGAAAATTTCTCAGTCATCCAGAGGGTAGCTAATCAATGATATACACTGTTTGTATGAAATGACAGCAGGCTCAGTATGAGTCAGCCATGTGCCCTGGCAGCCAAGAGGGCAAACCGCATCCTGGGAGTATCAAACACAGCATAACCAGCTGGTCAAAAGAGGTGATTATCCTGCTGTATTCAGCATTGATGTGGCCTCACCTTGAATACTGTGTGCAGTTCTGGGCCCCACAATCTAAGAAGGATTTGAAGGACCTTGAATGTGCCCAGAGAAGGGCAACAAAGGTGGTGAAAGGGCTGGAAGGAATGTCCTATGAGGAGCAGCTGAGGACTTCGGACTTGTCTAGTTTGGAGAAGAGGAGGCTGAGGGTGACCTCATGGCTCTCCACAGCTTCCTGAGGAGGGGAAGTGGAGAGGGAGGTGCTGAGCTCTTCTCCCTGGTATACAGTGACAGGATGCATGAGAATGGTTCAAAGCTGCACCAGGGGAGGTTTAGCCTGGACATTAGGAAGCATTTCTTTGCTGAGAGGGTGGTCAAACACTGGAACAGGCTTCCTGAAGAGGTAGTCGAAGACCCAAGCCTGTCAGCGTTTAAGAGGCATTTGGACATTGCCCTTAACAACATGCTCTAACCTTTGGTCAGCCCTGAAGTGGTCAGGCAGTTGGACTAGATGATCATTGTAGGTCCCTTCCAACAGAAATAGTCTATTCTATTCAACCAAACTTTTGAAATTACCTTCCCCCCCCACCCCCCACCCCCACTCTGGAAGGGATATCAAATATCCCAGGTGAGAATTTACATCTATCTACAACAATCATTCTGAGCAGTGATGAGAGCAGAAAACCACCGCCCAGCAGTCTGTGACAGAATTTCCCCTCTTTCTCCAAGGGGTTAGAGTGGCATCAGGCGAAGGAGACTACAAACATTCACATCTCACTCTGAAGATGCACATGTATCAATGACCTAAAGCTACACAGTGATTTCCTCAAGGTCCTGAGAGAACATGGTATCTGAGAGGCCAACACCACTTCTTACACTGTTACACTCCCTATCTTCATTTCCCTCCATCTCTGCAAAGAAAAGGTGGAAGTAAGTAGAACTATAGGTGAGAAAGGAGTAAATTAAAAGACAAAAAAATTATGTTCAAAACTTGTCTTCTCCATGAAGCAGTAGATAAAGGCTATCAACTAAGCTGAATTTAAAAAAAAAAAAAAAAAAAACAAACCAAAAAAACCCCCACCCTCAGAAAAAAAAGCTGTTTAACATTTCTTTTGGGAAGGGAATTAGTGTTACAAAACCATAAAAAGCCTCTGCAGTTTCAGGGGAAGAAGGTATACTTTGATAAACAAGAGAAGTTATCCTTCCATTATCCTCACAAAATTTTACTCTGAAAAATGAAGCATTTAGTCATTATCCATTTCCACATAAATAGACCTAGCCTTGAAAAGTAGAGGTGCATGACCTAATATCAAATGCTATTAGTACACTTCCGGGTAAAAGGATTTCAATTTATATCACATAATTCATTCAAAGCAGGTTTCAAATTTTAAACCGATGTACCTGCTCAGTGAAGTGCTACTTTAAAATAAGGTAGTACAAAACTACTCCCTTTTGGCCAGGGAGAAACTTCAGGATACACACTTGCACAGATCATTGGGAAACTTAGAAGTGAATTAAGTAAAC
Organism: Phalacrocorax carbo; assembly: GCF_963921805.1. NCBI lineage: Eukaryota > Metazoa > Chordata > Aves > Suliformes > Phalacrocoracidae > Phalacrocorax > Phalacrocorax carbo. Next base: position 61,415,377 of record NC_087515.1, on the reverse strand, counting down.
ATTTTTGTGACCAAGGAAAGGAAAGTCCCTTGTCAAGGTAAAAAAGTATCACATACACTTTGTACCTGAATGATATTTGGTTCTGACAGGTAACGTTTTCAGGGTAACTTAAGTGCAAAGAATATACAACATCTGGTTCGAATGCATACCATCCCTTAGGAATTTGCCATATCATTTCGTGTATCTACATACACTCAGGACAAAAAGTAAACCCTACAGGTTAGGCTTACTGTACTCGATGACTTTTTCTCTACGTTATCAGATATACATAATATGGCAAAATGAGAAACAGAAATATTGCTCTGGTTTAATTTTAATGACAGATCTTTTTAAAAACAAAACTGAGGGGAAAAACACACTGAATTTGCCTACACCACTATGCACTATTAGGCAGCTACTGTCTTCCATGTAGAAAAGGATGCAGTTCTCTGTTGAACGATCATTTTAGTTCATATGCCATGATTTTTGCTTTAAAATAAATTTTGACATCTTCAGCGGGAAATGCCCTACAAGTTTATGGCAGCCTTTAACAGTTAAATCAGATTGGTAGTACTTCCTTCTAAGGAACTTGTAGGTTAAGGACATGGTCAGCAAAAGACACAAGTAACCTACTTATCTTAAGAGCAGAGGAAGAAGGATAACGGACATTGTTAGATGAAGAACATTCCACCTACTTAGAATACAACCTCACACTAAGAATCCACCTCTTGCAGGAGCAGAAAACATTTGCCATAAGATGAAGATGACTGTTGATACCACAGTGAAAATGCTCAGCTTACTGACATCAGTGTTTACACACAGAGGTTTGTCACAGTGAGCAGCAAGTTGCACCACTTTGCCACTGCGTGCGCTATAGAAGTTCAATATTGAACAGTCTACACCGCATCAGAAAGTGTGACTCATGAATGTCCTCCAGTCACACTGGTTTTCAAAGTGGGAGGCATGGAGCAGGCTGCCAGCAACTGCAAGAGCAGATAGAAAGCAATGATTTGTACACACATATGCACATAAACAGTCTCAGTTTAAATAATTTTCCAACATCCATCTTTTGAAAAACAGTGCCATTACACAAATGCTCACAAAAATCAAGTTTTAAGTGGCTCAAAAAAAATAATCTCCACTTTGTTGAATCAGTGCAAGTGTCAAATTGTATCAGAAGCGATAGGGCTCTGACTCACATTTACAGAGAAAAGAGCTGCGCTGCTTCAGCCCTTCCGGCATCCTACCATCTGCTCCAACCTTCTTCCAGAGCTACTCACCCTGCAACTGAGTTGACAGAGGGAAGCATGACTGTGCCTGAGTCAATTCAGTTCAGTCGGCATCTTCGCTTAAACCCACCTTTTACGGGAAGTTTAATTGGCCTGACTGAAGTGAAGCAGTTCAGGTGCAGACATGTTCCTTTCTGCTACCTGCACAGTGAGGTCCAAGAAGGAAGGAAGCTGGCAGACAGGGACAGCGTTAACTCACATTAGCAAAGCACACAAGCTCATTTACCGCCACTCTGGAACTCGTGGAGCTTGTGCATCCATACAAGATTTGCCATTTAACAAGATGTCTATTTTACATATGCTACTGTTTTAAATGTGTCATTCACCCTCCATTTTGCTTTCCTGTAACCTACAAGAACAGTACCCCCAGATGACCATAGGCGTAAAGGGTTCTTTTCTCTTTTGAGTATGTATACCTAGCTGAGTAAGAGCAGAAAGCATGAAGTGCCTTAGTTTTGTCTCTCTTTATTGCACCAATAAAGGACATTACATATATGTAAATACAGTGGTTGAACTGTCTAGGTACAGCAGTGAGATCCTTTCTTCAGTTATGGATGCTATCTTTGCTCTTGGGAAAGGAATTCGTTTTCCAAGCTTTTACATGAGCACTGAATAGTTTAAAAAAATTTGTATGTCTATGTAATGGGGCAAGGCAAAGAAAAAAAAAGGAAGTTCTACACAAAGCCAAATTTGAAGAAAAAAAGAAAAACAGCTAAATATCACACAGCTAGAGTTAGGAAATATATTTCTAAGAAAAAAATAACATACCCAAATTTTAAAGACAAATAAATTTTGTCTTTCTGTCAAATTTTAAAGACAAATTAATTTGTGGTGCCTTATCTTGAGCATTGTAAAATCAGCATAATTTGTAAGAATACCTCAAGCACAGCATCCCTCTTGGACCCAGAAGTGTTTGCAGTAATTAATGATACATTTAATAGACAAGTTACAGAAATAAAACTGCTTGTTATTTGCATTGTCTTCCTTCAGAAGGGGAGGGAGGCAGGAATTCTAAATATTTCACCTGCTTGAAAGCTTACGGTTTGTTGTTTTTCTTTTAAGCAAATCCTGGCTTACCTCTTTGAAAATGAAAAAGAACAGTGACATGATAAAAAGAAGAACTGGTGATGTACTTGGAGTATATGGGAGATAAAAGTCAACAGAGAGAAAGGAATAAAACCAGCTGAAAGTAGGAGCTGAATAAAGTAGGCAGGAAAAAGCACAGAAGCATAAATATGAAGAAGTAAAGATTAAAAAGGCATGTTTCAGTGTCAAAAGCTATACAGGTAAAGATATATGATATATGTTTGCTTTTGGAGAGCTAGGATTTGTTGATTCAGAGAAATATATTTCTCACTGGGAGTGGATTCCAAAGCATGTGAGATACAGCTCTGGATGAATGGGTGTCAAGAGTAAAACAAAAGGTGGGGGGAAATCATGTTAGAGAAACAAACGAAGCCAAAAGGATAAAGGACAAGTGTTTGTTAACATGAGGCTTTCCCAGGAATCAGCTGTCAGAGTCATATCTTTCCTACTCCCCCTCTTCACTGTCTGCAACCAGGGAATTACTTGGAACACGAGGACCTGTTTTCCAGTTTCCAAAATCAAAGGGAACAAAACGATTTATTTCAACTGCAGCAAAAAGACCAAACAATTCCAAGAACATGCAGGGCATCTTCCTCTTCAACGACAGTTTGACCTTACAGTTCAGATACACAAAGCACATGCCCATTCAAAAAATTACTTTGCCCCAAGTGTACACAGAGCACTGAAACACATTTCCATCATATTCTGTAAATAGCTGGTTAATGAGGGGAGTCATAACCAAATCAGCCAAATAGCAGAAGTGACACTAACAACTAAGGATGTCATCAACTGGTCAATAAATAGTAACTTCAGACTACTACAGAGAGACAATTAGAAACTGCTTCAAAGTAACACTGTTTAATCAGACACCCCTCTTTTCTCCGTAACTTTTAACAAGCTTCTGCAGTTCAAACATCACAAGCATGCTGAACACCATTCTCAGTCTCCAGGTTTGTTTTTTAACTAGCCTTCAGAGGATGAGTAATACTTTTCCAGTGCAAGTGCTTGTTAAAGACCAAAATCTACCTTATTATTATAAAAAAGAAATATCATTGCCAACCTCTACTTTCATTTTCCTTTAAAGGAGAGTGCAAGTGATAAAAGAATGACTCAAGACTGGTACATACACACAAAATTTATATAGTTATATAAAGCCAAAGATTTTTCCCTGCATCAAGACTTCTGGTTAGATAACCACCAATAATATATCAAAATGCTGTAGATTGACTAAAAATGTTGTCCTTCTCATACGGTTACACTGCAGATAAGCTCAAAGACACGACAGAAGTTGTAGTGGTCAACTCTGGTAGAGCACATAACTCCCATACTAATGAAATCAGAAGGTGATGAACAGCTAGCAGCTCATCCTGCTTTAGCAGTTCTGAATCACGCAGCTGCAGAAAATAGTTATCTCTGAAGCATCAGTGTTAAAACATACAAATAAACTGTAAATGGTGTCTTAAAAGGTAACTTTTACAATAATGATTATAAAACATTACAGTTTTGATCCTACATTTATGTTCTGGTATTTGCAGGGAGTCCAGTGCTTGCCTTCAGAGGCTCTACTGAAGATGATGAGGCCATGCACAGATCTAAGTGTCAGCCTACACAGAAAAGCTTTCCAACACTAGGCCTAATCATGGCAAAGATAGAGTAGCACCCAGTCCTGATGCAATACTATCAGATTACACCTTTAATACCTCTTTCAAACCAGGAAAGTAAACACACTTGCAGTACATGGATACCATCGACTATGTTATTTGAACTACTCAAAGGATGTTCAAGCAGCTTCACAATGTCTGCAGAAGATTTACAATTAATAAATCCCTCTAAAGTAATTTGGAGCCCACTAAAGACTGAGCTCATATATTCAGCCACTGGTTACCTGATGAGCATTTTTACCTTCTTTACTGGTACCAGTATGTTAATATGGTCTACCTTTAACTGGCACAATTTAGGGCTTGCTAATGTCACTATCTCTTCCCTGAAGGCGCCAAATGATAAATGTCCTTTGGTGTTCAACCATATCACTTAGCAAAGCAAACAGAATCTCTGGAGGCAGTGCTGAAACTTACTTATAAATAATAGTTCCTATTCAAGAAAACAGTAAGAGCTGTTTATGTATTTTTAAGAATTTTTGCCTGCCACAAACCACAAATCAGGCTACAATAGTTTAGAACAGGTAAAGAGGCATTAACTCTTTAAAAATAATTCAATTATTACTATAGCAAGTGTTTTGGCAGTGTGAGCACCTTTGTACTTGGCATTTAAAAAAAAAAGTAAATGAAAGTTGAACTGTATTGTTCATATCAAGTGCTTAATTCTTTATTGTCACATATAGTTAAATTAACTACTCCAACACCAGTGCAAAAATCAGTATATTTGATTTGCTGTCACTGTGTGTTCACTTTATATAGATAAAAAGGACTCCTGAAGATTGGGAGCAACAGAGAAAAAAAAAACCCTAGAAGGACATCAGAAGGCCACAAAAAAAACCCCAAAACTCCAGAACAAACATAGCTTTAAACTGAGACCAAACTCGCATACAACTCCACATCACAAACGGCAAGTAATGCTGTTACCTACTGGTGGAAAGCTAAGTAAATGCAAAATTGTACAGCTTTTTTTTTTTTTTTACCTAACTTCAAATTGTCATCTACAAGGTATTAAACAACTTCAAAAGAAAAAAAAAAGAAGAAAGGCCTAATTCATCAACTAACAAAAGTTATTGCTTTCTGGCATTCAGTTCTGCGACAAAACATAAGTATTTTTGCATCTGCCAGTTTTGATTCTGAGCAGAGTAACTGACAGACAAGAAGCTACATCATTTCCTGACCAACCCAAACCTGCTGTTTTACACTCCTCTTGCAACATCAGCAAGAACTGGAAACCTGTGATATAAAAGCTCTACAATCTTAATCCTCAAACATCAGTTTTCCACAGAGTATGATAACCAAAACAGGATTGTGCACCCCTCAGCATTTATCAGATCATATTTTCAATTATATAAACCAACATTAGCTGAATTCAGTCAGCATTCTCTATGACATCTGGATAAACATGTTTACTTTGCTTTCAGCCAGAAAATAAATAACGTGAGGAAAAGAAGGAAGATATGAAGACTTTAATGTCACTTACTCAAACGCAAAGAAGAGTCCACTGGTGACCAAGATGAGAACAAGAGTCAGGTAGAAGACTCCAGTCTGTCGAGCCATCATGATCCTCCCATTGCAGAAGAATTTGTTTCTTCCAGGAAAAACCTCCCATTTTCTCTTGGGTGCCGATTTCTTCTTCTTATGGGGAGACTCCATGGGAGACGAAGAGCTGTGTGTGCTGATCTGACTGTATTCGCAGTCTTTCATGGGCCCACTACCACCTCCAGGAGTCATCAAGAGAGAGTAAAATGTGGGGAGAACCCCACCAAAAATATATACAATATATATATGTGCAAATATTCTTCTGACCAAGAGAACCCTCTCCACCAGCCCCAGTTAATGAAAAAGCAAATAAAAAGATGAAAAGTCTGCTACCAGACTAGCAATAGGTGTATCACGCAAACACCAGTTAACTCTTCAGAAACCAAAGCTGTCATATCAGAAACGCTTGAGAGGGATCCTTCCTTCCTTCCTCCACCAGTTACAAAACAACCACGTAGGACAATCCTTTTTAAAACAACTTATCACAAAACAAGACCAAAAAAAAAAAGTAATTATAAAGCAGTTAGGCTGTCCAAAAAAATTTTAGTCTTTTTTTTTTTTCAAGTTTATTTTCAAATGGGAGGGTTGTTTTTTTTTTCCCCTCCTTCCCACGCACACCCTGAGAGATTTCTCCGAGGGTCAGAAGGTTGGTCAAGGCAAGGTTTAGCAATCGAGTCTATCATTCATAGAGATGTGTTATAATCCTCCTTTGCGCAGCATATTTCACTGCTAAAAACGACCATTCCTAAAACGTTCCCTCAAGAGACACGCATAATAAATCATAAAGCAAAAAAAGAAAAAAAAGGGGGGGGTGGAGGTAAGAAGGAGACCAGGCTGCAACTCCAGCTTCCGAGAAACACTTCAAGCTCTCCTCTTCCTGAAGCCGCGATTGATCGGGAGGCGGCGGCCGCTCCGCGCCGCGCCGGGGCGCGGGGCTCCCACGGGCCCTCCTGCCCCCTCTCACGCCTCCACCGGCGCGGATTCCCCCGATGCCGAGGCAGCCCGGGGCAGGGCCGGTCCGCGACACACACCAGCGCCCCGGGAGCAGGTCCTCATCCTCCGCCGCTCCCCCGCCTCACGCCGCCGCGCCTAGCCCCCGCCTCCCCCTACACCGCAGGTCCCCGCCGCCGCCCCATGCTCCCCAGCGCCTCAGCCCCGCGGGGCGGGCGGCCGTGCCCGAGGGAGGGTGCGGGGGACAGGACACGGAGGCTCCGCCGCCGGTGGGAGATCTCTGCCGGGACTTCGCCCTCCCTCCACCATCCTCTCCCGCCTCAGGGCCGCGGCGGGCGGTCGCGCTCCGCCGCCGCGCGGGCTCTCGCCCACGGCCCGCGGGGCTGCCGGGCCGCCCCCCGCATCCCGCCCCCTCCCCTAGTTTCGCTGCGCTTTTGCCCGGAGCGAGGTGAGAAAAACGCCCAGCGCCCCCTCGGCGAGCCGGAGAGCGGCGACTTTCTCTCCCCGTTGTTTTCTGGGAGCCTCTATCCCGGTTTCCCCCCGGCAGCCAGACCCGCAAGCAGCAGCTGCCACCTCTTCATCTTCAGGGGGAGGCGGTAACCGCCGCCGCAACGGCGGCCGCCCGCGGGGGGAGGCGGTGAGGGACGGGACCACACAGGCGCGCACTACCCGCCGCGCTCGGTCTGTCGGTCGGTCAGTCGGTCGGTCGCTTCCCGCTGAGAGGGCGGGCAGGTCCCCCGCACCAGCCCCGGCGGGGACAACGCGACGCCGGCCCGGCCCTTCCTCCAGCCGCTGGAGCGCGGCCACAGCGCTAACTCTCCCCCATCGCCGCCCCCGCCGGGCGGGCCGCGGGCGCAGAGCAGCGAGGCGGGCGGCGGGTGCCGACGCCGGAGCCCCGCTCCCGTCGCTTCCCCGCCCGCGCAGCCCCTCGCCTTCCCCCGGCCCACGCAAACCCGCGAGCCGCCCTCGGCACAGGCGCGCGCGCGCGCGCGCACACAGGCAGGCACGCGCCGCCGAGCCGCGAGCGATGTCCGCCGTCAGCCCCGAGCGGCGGCGGCGGCGGACCCGTCCTCCCCTGCTGCCGCTGCCGGGCCGAAGGCGAACGAGTTGTGCGGTGAGCGGTAGGGAAAGGGAAACCCCGCCCACGCGGCCCGACCTAGCGGGACCGGCCCCCCCCCGCCCCGCCCCGCCCCGTGCAGGCTTGGACACGGACGCCCGGGGCGCGCCTCCCGTCCCGCTGGGAGATGTAGTTTCGGCGGAGCTGCCTCGGAGGGGGCAGGGCGGCGGGAGGGACTACAAGCCCCAGCATGCTTTGCGAGCCGCCCCGGCGGTGGGGGGCGGAGCGGCCCCGCCGGGAGGCGCGGGAGCGAGGCAGGGCCCGGTGCAAGGCGAGGGTAAAGAGGAGGGGCGGGGCTGCCGCCCCGTGAGGGTCTTCAGGTGGCCTCGGCCGGGCAGCCTGTGTCCGGCCCGCTCGGCCTTTGCTGGGCCCCGTTCCTCCGGGGTTGTCCTACCCTCCCCCATGGGCTGGGAACGGGCACGGGCACGGCCGCGGCCGCGGCTTCCGTCCGGGCTTGTGTTTCAGTCAGGCCTGAGGGCCGGGGCTGCGACCCCCGCCGCGTCCAGCCGGGCCCTGCCCTGCCCTGCCCTGCCCTGCCCTGCCCTGCCCCTCCGCGGCTCCCTGCGCACTGGAGGGTGAGCCTGTCCCGCCTGCTCGGAGTCCTCCGCTGCACCGGCGGGCCGGGCCGGCGGGCGACTGTCCCTGCTCGTGCCCGTACGTGCGAGGGTCTCACGGCTTTCTCGCTGGTGCCCGCGCGCTCCCGTGTTGGTACAGACCCTGACTCTCACCTGGCTTCATGAGGCTGATCCCAGAAAGGTACGAGCCACGAAGGAAAAGCTCTTCCAGAAACACAACCCTGCACCGAGCCCTTCTCGCCCAGTACCGCTCCGGTGCGAAATGACACCGGTGGAAGGGTCACCTGCAGAGAGCCCAGGTAGCCCAGGGGCTACCCACAGCTGAGACCGAACCACTCTCAGAGTTGCTCGCTGTTGTTTCTGCCTAGTATGTTGTCCACAAACCGCTAGAGATAAGCGGGTGTGCACAGCGCTAACGTGGGTTTCACTTTGATGCATCTTTTAGAGAGATGAGTTTTGCAACCTGCTAGTGGAGTTGTGTAACATACAGAGGATGGACTAGTTTGGGACAGGCGATAGGAATCTACCCTCAGTTCAAAAAACCCAAAAGCATACTGAAAAAAATTTCTTGAAAAAAGATATATTACAGTCAGCCTGCATCTCTTTTCAATCTTGTCTGAGGAGGGACACCAAAAAAACAGTGGGAGGATGCAGCTGAGTTCTCATACATTGGCAATGTGTTTTCTCTTAATTCTCATAATTCCATTTCTAATTTTGGAATGGAGTATTTATCCCTTTAATTTGATATGAAAAGCCAATTCTTTATGTATAAACAGTGCCTGATAACAAAAGAACCACGGAACAGCCTGACCACCACTGGATACTCCTCCTTCCTTGGAGGAAATTAATTATTCTGGTAACCAAATTGTTCAGAGTAGCCTGGTAGACCCTATCCCAGTGAGCCTCGGATCCATTTTATTGATACGCAGGAATCATTCTGGTAATGTTAATGCCACGTGGGGAAAATAGGGAGGAGTGTCTCCCTCTGCAAGGTGCAAAGGAGTGGTCCTTTGGCAAGTGGGCAGCCAGATGTGTTTTACTTTACAGTTTCTGGTATCATCTCTTGTGCAAATGCATTGGCATCCTTTTTCACACGTGTAATAGATGCTGCTACGTTATTCCTTCCCACCTCCTCCTCCTCTTGTAGTGCCTGTTGTCAGCAGTTTGCCTCCTATCTCATAACTTGGATATTACAGCGTTTTTTATTCTTTGAAATGTTCTTTATAAACAGCTAATAACTTTTCTTCCTATCTTCATGAATACAGCATCAATATATGCCAGCAGAAGGCTGCTGACAGAAATTCTGTAGTTCACTGACAAGCATTTTTGGTCTTCATCAGGTTTTTATTAGCATATTGCTGGAGATCTGTCTTCAGTGCTTTGACAATATTAATGACTGTATCGTGTCAAACGGCACTATTCTCTCCTGAGATCATGAAATATTTTAGACATTTGCAAACAGAGCAAACAGTTTATGTAAAAAAGTCATTGTTGGCTTATCTTCACAGGTAGCACTCAGGCTAATTTCAGAAACACTCTTCAGAAGCAAAACATTTGTAAACAATACCAGCACCTCATTCAAGCTGCTGTCTCACTCCACAGTCTTTCCCTTGGGTTTTAAGATGTTATGGTGGGCAGTGAAATTCAGCCATATTGAGATAAATACATAAAGGAATTTGAGGAGTGCCTGGAAAAATAATTCCAAAAGTCAAACTCAGAGAACAAACACACTTTTAATTTCAATGGTGAATTTCTTTGATTCTAACAGGATCATCCAGCACCACACATTGTACTTTTCACATGACAGCCTGTTCTGGTCCCTAATCAGCACCAGTATTGCATTGGAATTTGGAGTACTGTTGATGTCCTTTTGCAAACATTATGAACACACTGTCAACACCTCTTTTAAGATGTTTTTAAAACAATTTGAAAACTCCCCTACAAAAAAGACTTTGCACAGCTAATACTTCACACAATTCAACATTATTCTTGAAATCATTTGTTATCAAAACATTTACGAAAATTGGTTTAAGGCACTGAAAAGATTAAATCTTAAACACAGTAGGTAGGACAAATATCCTCTTTTCAAAGAACTTTGTAGGATCATGTGTTACAGGATATACTCTTCAGATTTATCATTTGTGACTCAGGTTGATCTCGTGCAGTAGATGAATATGTTGCAGCAACATTACTTAGTTTAAAAAAAAAGAAGACAGACTATATATTTGTTAGGAAAATGCTAATGAAAAAGCTGTTGCCACTGAAAGTTACTATCTCTTATCCTGTCTGCAGTGCGGAGGTGTCATAAGGGCAGGTCTTAAAACAACAGGGAAGCTAATTTGCTGAGACGACACGTCACCTAACATATATAGAACATCTGTAACCATGCTTCATGGCACAATCTGCCTGACTATGCTGAAAGCATTATCAGCCAAAGTATCTAAGTGATTAAGTAAACACAAACAAGCAAACTGTGGCATTTTGGACATAAGATATCTGTACTCCACACATCCTACACTGCCAAACCAATTGCTTTTTACTTCCAACCAAAAAAGGGGGATGAAGTGACAGGTATTGAACTAAAAGATCTGATGTTCTGACAGGTGAAAAGAAATCTAGGCACTGCTGTGGACACATTTTCTAGGCTCATTTTTCACATCTTTCACAATGAATTTTGAAAAATAAATTTTAAAAATTTTGAAACAAAGTAGTGGTAAGACCATTGTCATGGGAGACACTCAAAGCAGCCTTGCAGGTCCAGACTTGCTGAATACTACAGTACATCATATGTGCCAGTTTACAATGTCAAGAGTACATAATGCTAAGAGTTTTCTACAATATACCTGTTTTCCTGACTAAGTATTTTTCTCCTTTTTCTCTGCTGTTTTTCAGAAGTAACTTCTCCCTGTACCACTGCTTGGACAGTGAGCCATCATTTTAGAGTCTTACCAATACCAACTATTCATTTTGTGAAAGCACTTAATCGCCTTGAAAAAGTTCTTGGGTAAACTAGAAATACTGTATTTCATAAACATTGGCAGGAAGGGAGAGTGAGAATGCACATCACAATCGCTCTCTAAGGAATCAAAAAAATAAAGAGGAGTTTTCATTACAACGATGTGATCAACTTAAGCAGGTCCAAAAAGCTTTTAAGTGTCTCTTAAGTCCTGCTTTTGAAAGACTGAGATGGTTAGTCAGTTATTGTACTGCCTTCCAGCAAAGTGTAACATATACTACTTCTCTGCAGTAGGTGAGTCAAGCAGGCAAGAGGAGGCAAGAAAGCTTTTTCATGGCAGGCTCTGGAGACCAGAATCAATTTTTTATTTACATTTATCTACTGCATGTTAAAACCATATCTTTTGATCAGGGTGTCTTTTTTCCTGTTTTGAAGCATTAGAAACACAGTTGTTTATAATTTAAAAATATGAAATGGCTTAATCATGTAGAGTCTGGAATATTTTAATAGTTTTTCAAATTCTAACTTTGGCTTCTTACCATATAGCCTCATTGCTTTGGATAGAAATCAGAACCTATTGATATTTTAATTCATTCCAGCAGAATAAGACAAGAATTCTCCTTAAAAATGCAAACAAAACCCAGAAGTTTTCAAAATTGGCCATGCTTCCCTGATTGATGACTGCCTCCAAAACTGAAGGGAGACTGCCTCAAAATCTTACAATTTAAACTGAAAAAATAAACAGGAGCATTGTGTGAGGTCATCAGTGTGGTATTTTAACAGTATTTAACAATTCTTCTTGCTCTAATTTGAGTGACGGAAAGAAAAATGTCTTTCATTCTGGGAAGCTGGCACACAACACAAGCCAACCAAAAGAAAGGGCCAGGAAAGTACAGTTACATGAGGAAAAAACCCTGAATTTTCCAGTGTTATCAGTCTTGGAGCACATCAAACATTCCCTCACTGGAGCCAGGAAATAATTTTCCTCAGTCTTACATCATGTATTAGTAGAGTACACTGCTCAAGCAGTGGAGTGAATTACAGTTTGTTTGATGTTTTGCTTCCCTGTGAAGAACCTTGTATTCATCATTGCTTGATGCAAAACAGCGTCGTTTAATCAGTCAATACTATACAGAAATTTCTGTATACTTCAGTGAAGGTCAGGTATCCACATTACTGATTCTCGATTAACATGGTTCATACAGCTTTATCCTAATCCCAGTTCACCAAACCAGTACTTTTTCTTCAGTAAACTTCCTCTTTAAAACGGCAATTTTTTTTTTCACAATACGTACAGGAAATGAACTTAGCACTTCAGAGAAATAAGCATATGATCATGGGTCATACCCATCTGTGCTCTTCACAGCACATCTCCTTCCCTATTTCTAGGTTGCTAAACTCCTTACTATTGAGCCAGGCCTCATTTTTTGTGTTCAACATAATTAACATTAAAACAAGTGTCTGTGTGAGTAGTAGATGAAACGGAGCTGAATCTCCTTTCCACATCACGACAACCTCTCTTTCCCCCATGGTCTGCATGACGATCCCCACGTGATAAGAGAACTGCATACTCTGGCTAACTGGGAGCTGGGGGCCAGCTGACTGCCACCAAATGACCAAAAGCAAAGTGACATAAGATGGGTGAGTGGCTGAGCAGAGCTAGCAGCTCACTAGCACTGAGGGAGGAAGGCCTCCCTCTCTCCCCCTTTCCCTGCTCCTAAACTAGCAGTGAAGGGGTGGCAGTTGTTCTGTCCTCTCCTCTGTTCAGACCCTTCCACCCTCTCCACTGCTCATCGGATGTTTTGCTGAGCTGCCTTTGTACAAAAGTATCAGCAGGAATATAAAACTATTCACTTCTTTTTTTCACCAAGTTAATTTTCTGCCACTTTATCATGCTGAAATGACTCAGCAAAGGACATGACAAAGCATTCAGGACTGGTACAAGAGAGGGGCAGGAACACATAAAGTGAAAGAGGAAAGAGTTTTTCCTATTTATAAATATATATTATATAAATTTAAATACTTGCAGAATAAAGGGGCAGAAAGTAGGACTGTAGGCAGCAGTTAGACTGGATAGACTGCGACTGATCTTCGGGCTCAACCAGATGTGCTCATAGAGGCATCCCATAGGTGCAAGAGCTGGCAAAAAGTGAGAGGAGACAACACACAAAGACAGAAAATTAAGGGAGAGCTGGACCTTCGCCTCTGGTGGTGGACTGTTAGATAAGCTCAAGCCATCTCATTATGACTTGCCCGGGATGGTAGTACATAATGACCAAGTCCTTTCCATGGCATTAATTGTCTTTGTTCCATTGATTTTCAGAAAACGTTTAAGATCTTAATTATACTTAAGACTTCTACTCTCTTTCCTATTCAGCCAAGCAAGTTCCAAAGTCTTCCTTTGGGGAGAGAAGGAAAGTCTGACTGACACTTTAAACAATTGCGTAAGTCTGTTCCCATTGGAAACAAAACAAAAAATAATAAAATATACACTTACAAATGGTCATGTAATTAAAGGGATGCTGTCAACTGCGATTATTTTAATTAACCAATTAAAATAGATAAAATGTTTTGAGACAGAGTTCTTTAATATCTCCTGTGTAAAAGAATATCCCTTTTACAGGTGTTTCCTACTTGGGGCTATAGAAGGGCCTGGACTACTGGTTGACAAAAGAATAACGGCAAATATGCTCCAGTTTATATCATATACAACCTTTTTTACCCCCCTCTGTTTATGTTTCCTGGCTGCCTCTTCCTTTCTCTTCTCTGCTGCCTCAGCAAATAACCACTTACAGTACTGTGGGAACGTAGGAACTTGTGCTCTGCAGTGGAGTGCAAGAAAGTTATTCCATCCAGCTGATGCAGGAGCATGACACTCGTTTTGAGAAAAGCCTTCTTTATAATTATAGTCGTGGGCTGTTTCACTGTTTTGGACTACACACTTTGAGCATTTACAGCAGAACCACCCATTGCTGTCAGTGGAACACATCCATGATGTGTGTTTATATGGATTAAGACAAAATACAAAATAGTTTTCCTGGAGGAATTAGGCAATTAGAGACTTCTGTAAATCCCAGAGGGGGGCTATCTGCATCATTAAACACTTAACTAGGCCATCTCAAAACGGAGCTAACTGCTTCTGAAACTCTCTTTAATGCTTCATTGTCACAATTCAGCATCATTAACAGGGAAAATTTAGTATCATATCATTGCTTTTCTCTTGCTCCTTTCTTTTCTTTCCCATACTCCTTTCCCTGCCTTCAGCTTGTTTTTGTGTCTCTTCTAGGCCTGCCGTCCCCCACTGCATATACTTTATTTCAGCAAACAGTAATGTTGGTCTTGGGTTTGATACCCACCCCTCTTTCCCACCTTCCTACCGTTAAGCAATGAGCAAAAAGAATAAGGGAGAACAGGTCATTTTACACCTCTCAGAGCTATTGTTTTCAGGACAATAAGCCATGACAGACTCGGGTGCAGCACTGCAAGGACTGAATTAATTTCAAATCTGGAAAGCCTGCGTTCCTTCCCTTCCCCCCATCCAGCAAACACGATAAAAAATTATTTCATTTACTTGATAAGTTATACTCTGTAGGATTTGAATATTCAATGAGCACTGTATACAAAAGACTAGATATGACTCATGAGTCATATGGCTGATAACACTGGGGTAGAGAAAGGAAGTCTGACAATCAACAGAAACGTGATAGTGATCATACACAAGTGTGGGCAGAGGCATAAAACAAAAACATTTTTCTGCTATTTTTGTTCATTTATATAGTTATCATTCCCATATTTCTGTGAACACTTGAATGGGCTTTGCTGTAGTCAGAAGCTTGTGCCCAACTAGGTCTGTACTTACGGCACCAGAGTTTTAGCAATTACTTCTACTACCAGTTGATGCAACATCTTGTGATGGAAATGGGATTTTCACTTAATAAATGCGTATTTCATATTGCAATCAGAGTAATGTTCTTAGAAGTTTGTCTTCTTCAAATATGCCCAAGTGGGCCTCATAAGACATATTTCTATTTTAACTTGTAAGACTGTTAGACATTAATGATTTTAACCAATAATTATTCTTCAAAAGATTCAAGATCTTCTTATAAGGAAAGGTACAGGATTATTTGTATGGTTAAGAGAAGGTTTTGGCCAAGATTCTGAGAGTGACTTGTAAAGGCTTTAGAGGATATGCTTTTTACACCAAAACAGGAGAATGAGTGTATAAATCTGAATTTTTTTAGAATTAGTTTATACTAATCTACTAACATCCATATAAATTAATTCTGATGAGCTAATGGCAGTCTGCAGTATAATCACATCTTAAACCAATAAAACTGTACCCAGCAAATCCAGGGAAACCGTTCAGAATTCTAAAGAAAATTATTCATGCAATAAATAATATGCAAAGATTAGTCTTGGAGGCATTATGAATGGGTATGTTTTATTTGAGTAAAAGGGGTGTAGGTTCAGAATACTAGCAGGAATATAACAGAAAAAAGTCTTAACTTCAAGAAGAAATGAGGTTGGGAGAACAATTTAAACTCAGACTTGATGTAAACTTAACAAAAGCGTTTACCAGTAACCAGAGTTCCTCCCGGTGTGAAATCCATGTATTCATTCATACCATGGGTGTGTGTAAGCAAACACTAGAGAAATCTTTTCACTTTGACTATAGCAGGGCGCACTCTGCCTGCCTTCCCTCCAGCTCAGAGCACAGGAAGCGGACCACCCTAATTCACTTGCCTCTCAGCCAGAGCCCCAAGTGACCAATAACATCAGAAGGAAAGAGGGCAGGAGGGAAATGCTTGTGTTTCTGAGCTTGAAGAGCTTCAGATACCAGTAAGCAGGCTCCCCTTCTAACTTGGAGATACAAAGATAAATATTTCCATGTGGAAATTTAGAGTGGGGTTACATGTAGAAGAACGAATACTCCAAATACCCATAGTGAGGAGTCTGCATCCTTCATGCAAATAGAATCAGCCCTGGATGCCTCAGAGATGCTTGGTAAAGCTGATGGTTGAAGCTTCAGGTGGCTGCTCAGAGCTGAGGAGTAGGGGCAGGATATCAAGAGTGGAAAAGTCTGGTACTCACTGCCCATGGGAGAAGCAGGTGGATTTTTAGGGACTCCTTACTCAGAAGGAACACCTTGTCAGGGGAAATCATCTGTAAAAACTTGCATTTTCTCACTTCTGAAGATAACTGCAACGAGGAAGGATTCCTCCACAGAGAAATGCTAACAATAGGCAAATTACTGGTGGCATGAAGGGACAGCTCATGGGGATTTATGAGAGCCCATTTTAACTTCCATTTTTTGTGATTCTCATCCAGGCCAACTGGTGCAGACTAGCTCTGGCATGCAGATCAAAGCTAGGGCTTTCCTAGCAAACTAGCTTCATAATTTTTTTCATACTCACAGAAGCATATTTTAGTGCAAAATCCATCCATTTTTTTATCTGCATACCACAGCCCTGTCTATTATGCATTATACACAGCATTCAGCAATTGTGTGCTCTAACCACAATACCTAACCACAACATGTTGCTCAGAATAAGCCTAGTACACATCGGTAACCTTTGCATGGCCTACACTGCATACACACCCCACCTGCTGTTATTTTGCTTGCTCCAGCTGCCGCTGTACCTGCTCCTTGTGCAAGAGCTCAAGGAATCATGACAGCATCTCAGGCCTCTCCTGAGCCTGCCTGGGCCAGGTAAGCCATCTCTAGATATGACATCTCAACACCTTGCAGAAACTTCCAGACCTACATGAAACAGACTTTTTTTTTTTTTCCGAGGAACAAGTTTTTTGCAACAACCAATACTTCATAACTTAGGAGGTTTTGCATCTTGGAGACATTCCCTGTAGCACCATTTATGGTCTGTATCTGGGACAGGCAGTAGATAATCAAGAATTCTTGGCCGCAGGAAGCCACAAGTGAGATGCCTGTCTCAGAGTTAGCACCTGCCATTCAGCACTAACTAGCATTATGGGCATCCATGCATATTCAGGAGGTATCTGGTACAGATTAGCTCAGCAAATCCAAGGTGGGTCTGTTTACAGTCAAGCTCTTCAAAGCCATTCTCAACAGCCTGGATCCCCGTATAATCTTCTTCAGCAACACCGAAAATATTGTCAGCTCTTTTCCCAGTGTGGACAAAAGGGAATAAAAGGGATTGCAGGAAACAAAAGACAGGATTCACATTCCCACAGGCTGTGTCTACACAGTTCTTACAACTACTGAGAAAAAATATCAGTCATTGTCAACTCTCCACTCTTCCAGAGTGGGTAGCTGGCACTCTCTCCCCTCTGCAGAACCTTGGCTTCTGTAAAGCTGGAGAACCTGTGTTTATTTCAGGCATTACAGCCTTCTAATCTTGGATGAAGTGCTTGTACCCAGCCAAACTGCACACACGCAGTGTTGGGAGGGACTGTGCACTCGGCTTGCTGACCACATGGACTGCCAGGAGACAGGGGATGCCAATTTCCCATGTTCTGTGAGAATCCCTATGACTGGATGCATCTCACACCATCTCTCTATGAGGGGTTTGGTGAACCCTTCAATGTGGATTAGCCCTGTAAGATTATGTCTTTCAGTCTGTCTACATCCATCTCAGCACTGCTGCTGCCTCAAAGCAGTCCTGAGCCCTGGGATGGTAGGCAAATATGTGTTAGCAACAGCACAGCCTCACAAGCACTACCTGGGTCTGTAGGGCAAGAAAGGCATGACTTTAATGAATGTTCATTCCAAACAGTGCTCACAGGGCAGAATTTTCTCTCCATACATGACCAAAAAAGCCACTAATTTCCTTCCTTCCTCTGCACCTCCTCAAGAAGACAAAAGCAAGGGTTTCCTCTTTATACAAAAAGACCAAAAAAACCCCAATCCTCCCGCTTCCTTTTCCTACCTCCTTCCAAAGTCATGAAAAGCACCGGTTTATCTCTCCTCTCCACCAACGCACCCAAAGCATACAACTCTCCATCTTCTTAACACCTCATAATCTTAACTCCTGCCTCTGAGAAGCTGGCAGGCTGAGGAATGTTCTTTGCAAAGGTCAGTGGTCAGGCCTGAGCCATGAAAGGCTCACACAGGAACAAAACCCAAGCTCTGTCAGACAGATTGACAGTATCTCGCCGCTTTGCTGCCTGCCCCAGATCCCCTCCAGACAGAGGCAGCCCACATTCCCTACCATCCCTCCCTAGGAGGCCAGCTGTGGAGCTGAGATGAAGGAAGGAAATACTTGCCTTCTAAGCCCTTACTCAAAATAGACAGCAAGCAGAAAACTTTAATTAAAAACATGCTGTAAAATAGAGGTAGATCTGTATGTACAAAATATTTCTCATAAGTAGAGGAGTTTGCCATAATTAACCCCTCAAATTAAATAACACCAAGTGCTTACATGTTAAGGTTTCATCTAGTGTTGCTATGCAGACCACATCAGTGGATAAGCATTGGATTTGGCCTCCATGAATAAGTGATGCTCAGGCTGGAAGTTGCTTGGGCTGGCTCTGTTACTTGATGGGCTGACAGGGTATGCGGCTCCTCCTTGGAAGAGGTTTTAACAGGTGTGGAAGTCCGAAGGTGCCTGAACAGCTTTTGAAGAACCTGCCATTTCAGTAACAAAGCACTCTGACCCTGCTAGTGGGTGAGATGCTGGTGCATCTCCATCCCCAAGGCCTACCACTTCCTTAACAGCACTTGTTTGTCACAGCTTGGCAGCCTGCTCTGGGCAGCAGGCAGATCAAGAACTTTGTACTGCTGCATGTAGGCATCTTGCCTGCACCTTCCTCAGTTTCAGCAGAGAAAGTGAGAGAGAACAGGGTCATTCAGGGATTTCCCATAGCACAGGAAACGGGTTTTTGCAGCTATGCAAAGGTGAGATAACCAATGGTCTCTTGAACCCCCAGTGTGGCCCAGATCTTTTCGTATGACAGCACGGTCAGGGAGGAGAGAAGAAAGGAGATCTTCAGTTTTGTATTTCTTTGAAAAATGGCACCTACTGGGAACATGCTGTTTGCAGTATTGGGAGACACCATGAAAGCAGAGGCTTCTCTTCCTGGTGGGAATGGACCACATAGATCCTGGAGCCCAGCAAGTACCTGACAGATATCCTCAGCAGCTGTCTGGTTGAATATTCATCTGAAATGCACCTAAGATGCCTCCATGTGCCTATCGACTACAATTCACACAACATGTGGATGAAATTAAACTTTGGGAGAGGACATCAACATGAGACAGCTAGAAATATAGGAGTGCTGTGGCAAGAATCCTAGCTGGCCCAACACTGTTATTTGAATAAAATCTTTGACCATTAAATGCTTTGTCTCTGTTGAGTGGTTGAGAACTGAAACAGAGTTAAGATGCTCCATCTTATAGGAATAGGAGCCAAATGTATGGGCAGTGTAGAAGCATGCCCTCAGTAGATACTCAGATTTCTCCCATGTGGAGTGAGAGGACATAGGTACTCATAGCTTGAAGACAGAAATATAACTGGCAAGAAGTAACTGTCTTGTGCTAGGTGAGTATTCAAACCAAGTTTTTATTACAACACCATGTTTTGAAGAAAAGGAAGTTTTCCAAAGATTGAGTTTTCAAGAGAGAAAGGAATTCACTGGAGTGACAAAGGATGTTGCCCAGATCTTGCAAAATTCAATTAAAAAAATAAAAATCTTGTGATTTCTAAAAATCATGAAAATAAGAATACTTTTTTTGAAAACACTCTCTTTGAAAAGAGAGAATACTGTCTTTCCAATATTGAATTAGAATGGGAATAATAATTTTTAATAGGCAAGGTTTTAAAATTTTGAATATTAACCCAATCTTTTGCACTTTAATTAAAAAGTTACCACAATGTATAACTTTTTAAGTAAAAAGCAAAGTTCCTCCCTTCCCTAGGAATGCCATTTGATTGCAGGCCTCGTTGAGAGGGCTTTAAACTAGATACGAAGGGGGAAGGGGATAAAACCAGGCTTGCTAGGAATAAGCCTGGGGGTGGCATACCTGTGTTGGAGAAGAGATCAATAGATCAACTGAAGTGCATTTATACCAATGCACGCAGCATGGGCAATAAACAGGAGGAGCTGGAAGCCATTGCGTGCCAGGGAAACTATGATGTGGTCGCTATCATGGAAACATGGTGGGATGACTTGCACAACTGGAGCACTGCTATGGATGGCTACAAGCTCTTTAGAAGGGACAGGCGAGGAAGGAGAGGCGGAGGGGTAGCTTTCTATGTTAGAGAGCATTTTGACTGTCTAGAACTCAACGACAGTGATGATAAGGTCGAGTGCTTATGGGTAAGGATCAGGGGGAAGGCCAATAAGGCAGACATCCTGGTGGGAGTATGTTATAGACCGCCCAACCAGGATGAGGAGACAGATGAAGTACTCTACAAGCAGTTGGCTGAAGTCTCACAATCTCTAGCCCTTGTTCTCGTGGAGACTTCAACTTACCAGATATCTGCTGGAAATACAATACAGCAGAGAGAAAGCAGTCTCAGAGGTTCCTGGAGTGTGTGGGAGCACCTTGAGTACTGTGTTCAGTTTTGGGCCTCTCACTACAAGAAGGACATCGAGGTGCTGGAGCAGGTCCAAAGAAGGGCAACGAAGTTGGTGGAGGGTCTAGGGAACAAATCTTATGAGGAGCGGCTGAGGGAGCTGGGGTTGTTTAGTCTGGAGAAGAGGAGGCTCAAGGGAGACCTTATCGCTCTCTACCACTGCCTGAAAGGAGGTTGCAGTGAGGCCGGGATCAGTCTCTCCTCCCTAGTAACAAGCAATAGGATGAGAAGAAATGGCCTCAAGCTGTGCCAGGGGAAGTTTAGGTTGGATATTAGGAAAAACTTCACGGAAAGGGTTGTCAAACTTGGAACAGGCTGCCCAGGGAGGTGGCTGAGTCTCCATCCCTGGAGGTATTTAAAAGAAGGGTAGATGTGGTGCTTGAGGATATGGTTTAGTGGTGGACTTGGCAGTGATAGGTTAGTGGTTGGACTCGATGATCTTAAGGGTCTTTTCCAACCTTAACAATTCTATGATTCTATGATTCTTTATATAATAAGCTATCTGAAATTCATTGTATCAGAGGAACATACTACATTGTTGTTTTAACATTTGAGAAAGCAGAATGAATTGTATTGATCAACAAAGATCTCCTTAAAATTTTAGAAAGCTTAGCTCACTAGAGGAACACTGAGAAATTGTGCTTGTGGCTGCCACTGCCTTGGAAGGCCTGCTGGATCCAGTGGTAGAGGTGACGTACTGCTTGCAACAAAGACAAATTAGATCACAACGTACATCACAGGTGGCCATCATCTGCATGGCCAAGTGCCACTTTTATACCCCAAAAGCATTTGTGGACAGATCACACTGTCATGTCTCTGTCCACATGAGACATGACATGCCACAACCCTGGCATTTATAAAGTTTGGAATTAATCTTTTACTTTCTGTCAAAGACGAAACTAGGAAGACTGTCTTCAGCTGTTACTTCTTTCTTGCCTCTCTGCTTCATATCAGACAGGAGTACTCTTTTCTACCAGTTCAAGGGATTACTTTTCTTCACCTGAAGAGAGAGAGAGGGAGGGAGGGAGGGAGGAAGGGAAGAGGGAGGGCGGATTGCTTGCTTACTTGCTTGCCTCCATACCTGCAAGTCCCTCTAGCCTGTTGCTGAGCTGAAAGCATTTTAAATGTCAGCTGTGAATCAGAAACCCTAGGCTATTTGGTAGCATCTGTGGTTCCTTGGTTTATCAAGTAGGTTCAGCCAACATTCCAGGTCCTCCAGGGGTTCATATACCCTGTAACAGGGCAAGCCATCCATGTTTGCCTACTAGGACATCAGATTTAATAAATTCTGCCTGATATACATATGTCCAATGTACATGCATGTGTACAAACTCCCCCACCCCCCGCACAGACAGACGGAGTAATGCCCCCATCTGGCCTTTCAACTAGCCAGTCTTCCATGGGGTTGATAAAACGCCCTTGTGAGCTACCTCCTCACCCAAATGCTTGTTATAAGATCAAGGCCATATTGTAAACCAGATATTAAAGAGCTGTAAATCCTGACATAAAAAAGAACAATCATATTTTCAGCTCAGTGAATGTGGCAGAGCATTCTGAAATGCAGTACCCCTGTTTCTTTCTCTGGACCCTCATTTTATCCAGTTTGTAGCTGTTACTAGTGTTAACCTTGTAAGTAAAGCAAAGAGGCTTGGAAAAGAAACTCTGCAACGGGTCAAGAAAATACACAGCATTTTTCTAGAGAACAGAAAGCACTGTCCAATGAACACAGAAGGAAATGAGATATCAGTGGTTAGTTTTAAGCTTTATTTCAGCTCTAAAACCAAAGACCCCTTTATAGCCTAATAGAATTATGGACTTGAGTCTACCATTAATAGCATGGATGGCGCCAGTGTAATAAAAAATGGAAATTCATTGTCCAAGAATGATTTATGAAGTTCAGTAATTCATGTCAGAGTTTCCACAACATTGCGCTTCTCAAAAAATTTCAGGTCCAACTAACTAACTAACAGTGCTCAGTTAGACATTGATCCTTTAATGCATGTGTGCACTTTACTGATTTTATTTTGGCAATGTTACAAGCATGGAAGCGAGAGAGAGAGAACATGTGCAGTAGGAGATTCGGCAACATTTCTAATCTGCTTTGTACTTGGTATCTTTAAGATATTAATTTGATCTTTCCACCCTCCATGACAAATATATACCATAGAATATGTAAACTTCTGAAAAAAAATGCACATTTTTAGTATTAGGTTCAGAATATGTAAGAAATAGATGTGAAGAAGCAAAGATCAGAAAAGCAATAGGCTTTATTTCAGATCTATAACCACGAATAAAAATAATGCATAGAAAATACTAATTAGCATATTTTCAACCATTTGTGTCTCTGTAGCTCTACACCAAGTGAGCTTACTCACTTTTTTTTTAATCGTGTGCATTTAGTTTTAATGGTTCAGCTCTTCTTCAGTCATCAATAGGGAGCCTTGTTACCATGGTGACAGACAGATGGATTAATGTGATGTTTAGAGAGATACAGTAGTGCCAAATTTTGATATATACAGTAAGCACTAATGTACTGCATATACAAAAGGGCATGTGTGCAGAAAATCTCAGGAACAGTCTTCCATATGCACAGAGAGTGCCTTGACGCAAAATTCACATTATCTTCTGACAGAAAGTGGCCATCTATTTGCCACTTTATGCCCTTCAAAAATACCCTGTTGGAGTTGTGGACAGTTGCTCTAAAAACTTAAAACAAATGTCTAATGAGGCCTGTTGCAAAGGGCTGCTGTCAACACCCAACATGTCAGCTACATGTATTAGGCCTTGAAGCGTCCGGTCATCTTAGAATGATTTTCTATAATCCACATCTTGAAATGCAGTCTGACACCTTCAGCTGAGAACTTTACATTTGCCCGTTTATTTTATTCACCATTTATTTTATTCACTTTTTCATTTAAAAAGCTTTTTGACCTTTATTCATTGCAGGTCTCACTAATGAGAAAGAAATGTGAGGTATAAAAAAATCGGATTTTTACAGAGCACAGACAGATTGCACGTCGAGTAATTCTTGAAACTTTCACACTTCCTTCTCTTTCAAACCTTAATAACCTGCACCTTCCTTGCCCATCTCACTCCTTTTCTTAGAGCTGCTAATGAGCTTTCCTGTTTTCAAAGTATTAGCTTAATGGTTTATGTCTTGCAAAAATCCTCAGATAGAGATGAAGTTAATAGAGGAAGAAAATGGGTGACAGTTACACTATGAATCCCTGTCACTTAGACTGTGAATCCCCCATGCTCATAGAACTAAGAGATTATGCTAGCTGCAGAGTTATTTTATTTTATTTTATTTTATTTTATTTTATTTTATTTTATTTTATTTTATTTTATTTTATTTTATTTTATTTTATTTTTTATTCTCCATGCAACATTTGAGTCATTCTGTCATTGCCAAATATGTTCACTACAGAAACCTATGATAAGCTGCTAAATGACCTGAAAAGTCAGGTACTTTTAAAAGACAATTTGACCCACCGACTGAAATTCTGGCACAAACTTGGTGCTCTTAGAAATATTGTAGATGTGAAATCAGAAGTACTTTACCCAGATCACACTGTTAATTTATTTTACAAGAATAATTTAATTAGAAATGTTTTCCATCCATCTACAGAAAGTGATAATTATCATTCATCAGGAGCCTAATATTCATCTCTCCTTCCAGGCCCTTTTTAATTGTAATATTAAACTATAGCAATTAAGTTCTGTGAATGACCGCGAAAAGGGCCTTTGGATATAATTGCACTGAAGCCTATCAGGAAAAGTATACATCTTGTATTCATGCCAATTAATTTTACAGTTGGATCTCTCAGCACATAATGTACTACTTACCATGCAGGAGTCAAGTTTATACTGGCCACCTCCCCAGGATAAATCAAACACTAGTCCAATTTCTCCCCTCTGCCAGGTGCTCTGCAGCACACGCCACCGCCCAGGGCCCCACACCGGTGTCACTGGCCACACAAGGACAGCCGGTGGCGTGGGGTGGGCACAGCAGCCCTCCCACAGGCTCACACAACGCAGCAGCCTCTGAACCTGGCATCTGAGGGGCTTCTGCTGCCCGGTGGTGGCCCATGCCAGCAGCACGTCCCTCCCGCCCTGCAGCCACTGCGGCGTGGGGTATTATGTCAGAGCCAGGTGCGAGTGAGCCAAGCTTGGAGCTACCCTTGCCCGCAAACTGATTTGTGGGGGAGCCTGCCTGGATGTCCAGGTCCCAGTCCAACCTCCTCCCCAAAGCAGGCCCAGCTGTGAGCTCAGAGCAGCTTACTCAGGGCTTTATCCTCCTGAAATTTTCCTTGAGAGGAAACTGCACAACCTTTCCAGGCAGCCTGATCTGAGTCTAGCTGTCCTCATGGGGACCTGTTTAAGCTACCAACAAAGCCATCTCCCAGAGCCCACAGCAGGAAACACACAGGGTGGACAACTCTATGTATTGGATTGTCACCAAGAGGCCTCCTCTGTCCTGCCAACCATGATTCTGGAAGTTTCCAATTCTTCTATGTAGAAAATCCTGCTTCCAGGTAGACCTGGGCAGCTGGTCGATCTAAACGGTGGTGCAGGACCACCGCCGCTACCTCAGGTTGCAGCATCCAGGCAGAGTGGCTGAGCTTCAAGTACCAGGCTATGTTCTAATGACACCGTGGAAATAATAATTAATTTTTGCTGTTTCTTTTTTTGACTTCAGTCAGAAATACACTTTTTCTGAACCACTGTTAAAGGTTTTTCTAATACGGTACAGCAAAGTAACTATTAAAAGTTGACAGAGTACTATTCTGTAATGAAATGCATACTGAGACCATTAAAGATATGGTACCCAGTAAAACTGAAAAAGAGCTCATAAACATATTTGCTAGGTCTCTAAAGACAGTGGTAATACCACAGGAATTGGGATGGGATCTATGATTTGCCTCTCTAGTTAATGTGGCAGAGCCAAAGAGATATGGCAGTATTTTACTTGCCAGGAGAGAATACTGTAAACACTGAGCAGGGAATAAAACATATAATTTAGTAAAGGATGAGAAAAGAAAACAAGTAGGTAAACACATATGCAGAACTACCCTCCGTAACTGTTCTCATCTCTGCAGCCCCACATAAATGCTGTCAAAGTCATAGGACACCCTTGATATGTATTATCAGCAGCTCTGACATTTGTAGTGCGCCTCTGACCAGCCATAAAGTCATCATCCATGAGTGCTGATCTGGGATTTATAACTGAAACTCCGGCCATACTGCCAATGGGACTTTTGACATTTACTGAAACGCGGCCAGGCTCTGGCCATAAAAACCAATGCCGCTGTGGTGTCTGTGCAGCATGTTGGCAGACTCAGTCTTGTCTGAAGTTATGCCTGACATGTCTTGCTGAATAACCAAATGTAAAGGTGAAACTAAAAAAGAAGTGTTTCATATTCTGCAGAAGTAAGCTGCAGCTTAGAAAGGCAGCTCTGGAGCTCAGGGAGGTGACCAGGAATCTGGAGATCCGACCTCTCAGCTCCTGCTTTTGTAAGAGAACTGCAGCAGAACTTTGTGTAGACTGATTAATTTCCTCATCTTCTCCAAATGGAAAAATATACCTCCCATAAATGTGTGAAGCTAGCTCAACCAATATTTTTAAAGTGTCTTTTGATCCTCTGATGCAAGGCTCTTCTTGCAATTGTTCTTACATTTGACAAATGAGCACTGACTTTGTCAGCATTTCTGTGGTAACAGTCTATAAATCATTATTCAGTGACCAGATTTTTGCTGCGACATGACACAAGAGACCCAAGGACTTACTCTCAACATGGGAATTTCAGCCACCAGATTTTTAAGAGATGCACAACAGTAACCAGCTTATTGTAGAAAAAGAGGTTTCTACAGAAACCCCAACGTAGCTGCCGAACGCTTTCATTTCTTGCCTAATCAACCAGAAAATTATTCGGGAATACGTAACCCTTTTTTTCATGCCCCTGCCTGTACAGTGCTGAGGCTGCACGGTGCTTTCAGGAATATCAAAGCTTCCATAAATACAGGAAATGACCCCAGCAAGTCAGGCAGAGAGCAAAGCTCAGCTCTCCTGAGAACTGGAGAGTAGCTCAACTGCTGCATTTTCTCTCTTTCCAAAACCAGTGTCTGGCTCTTCCCCAAATTCTTTTACATAATCCAGTTCTGTTACTGAACATGTCAGTTTAACCAGTATTCAAATCAACCTCCCCTGTTTTGCATTGGTTTTTCAAACTCCAAGCAGGATCCTGTGCCTCAGCTGCTGACTTTTTTTGCAGTGGCACTCAAGACTGTTTTGGATATATAAAATCAGACAGATAATTTAGCGAATATATCAGATTACTGCATTTATTATGTCCCAGTCCATTTTTAAACTAGCTCCTTCTCCTCTGAAGACCTAAACTGCAAGCTTGATCCTCAAGTGAAACTCGCCTTCAGTGGAGATGGCCAGGTATCACTGTGCAGTCCTTCACAGAAGAGGAGCAGGAGGAACGCAGGCCAGGACTGAAATATCTCACAGCATTATGTTAAGAAGTTTGCACACTGTGCTTTTATTTGTTGATAGAGCTGCTTATTAGCAGGAATACCATGCATTCACAAAGATTATAAAAATCTCCTAGGGAATATATTTATGCAAACTTGTTTCTTTTGTATTTTTTTTAAATTTTTGTCCTTGTGCTCTGGCTTATTCTCCTTCCACACTTCTCCCTCACCAATACTGTACAATTTTATGAGCTTCCATGAGAGGGGCACCGTGTTACCAATTTTTCATTAAAACCCAGGGGTCGACGTAGAAATCCTAATGGTAACTTCAGAATCACAGGTGAACAATTACACCTACTTTGAAGCTGACAACTTTGGTTGCTTCTCACTGTCTGCTTTTGGCTCACCAAATTTTTTGTAATAAAACAGGAAGACCACTGAAGGAAGCCCACCATCCATGACGGCTGTGAAACTCAGGGCATCCTGGCTATTGCAAACCTCGACAGAAAGTAAATGTGCGCACAGTGCCTCGACCTGGTCATGCGACTACTGTTGCTTTGTCCAAACTCAGAGCTACGAGAGCTCAGACCTCTGGTCAAATTAAATGAGTAAAAGTAATGTCTTTTTCAACTCTGCTATCTCCTATATAACTTACTTATTTGTAGATAGATATTCATGCCCTCATTTTATGAAGATTTGGATATCTGATATAGAATCATCAAAACCTGTCTTTCAAACAAAAATGTGTCCACTTTTAGAAAAAGGTAACGGAATTTTAGGAAAAGATAACTGGTTAATTCGGAGTAGCCATATGCAGCTCAGTACGCTTGCCTCTGCATCGTAACAGCGACAGAAAAGGAATAATGACAGAAAATGCAAGGCTCTTGGGTGAGGCATACACGAAAGGAGAGAAAGCATTCTATTATATTCAAGTATATAACAAGGAGAGATTAATATTGTAATCTAAATGGACACAATTCTGCTGAACATCTCTTTTTTTTCTTTTTTTTTCTTTAAACCAGGACATTTTATTTTACAACACTAAGAATTTTAAGTTATTCAGTAAGACAGAGTGGATTTCATGGATTTTGTGCCCTACTTTAAGTCTCTCTGAAAGATTAATAGAGACAGATCTTATCTGACTCTCTGAAAGATGGGTCTTGGCATTGTTCAAACCAGGATTAAATAATATCGTTATACCTTTTCCCTTCTCTTTCTTCCTAGTTCTGGAGAAGATTTGAAAGAAAGTGGTGTCTTGATTGATGTGAACTCAAAAGACTATCCTGAGAAGAAAATCTGGGATTTTACCATCAAAGGCACGAAAAATAGGTTATTATCACTCACAGTTCAAGGATTCTTCTAGCAAATGCAATGGTGATCTTGACAAAATTTACAATCAAAATGACACGCATGCTGCTGGTTTAGTTTTATGCATACTAACATTTAAATATCATATACTCTTCAGCATGAAGATAAAAAGTAATTTTCTCTTTTACTATTGTCACTGTGCAGTTTTTGTAAGACCACCTTTATCTAAGCTTTTCCAGGAGGTTTTTTTTTAAATTTAAACCTATAATAGAAAATTATACTATAAATATTATTTATTTATAATATATATTATCTATATTATGAAATTATTATATAAACAAATGTATAATATAAAATAACAGTATATGATAAAATAAAAATATAGAACTTTTACCAGAGGTTTTATTATTATTTGTGGCAAATTCTAATGCTATTCTAAAACACGAACAGGATTTTTCCCTCTTCCCTTTCCTTTTTCCAAAGAAGGGAAGAAGACTAGAAGTCATTTAGGCACTGTCCAGGTTACAAAAATGCACTTAGTGATGATGGGTCAGCTATACAGCGGACATAATGCCTACTTCTTTTGCAATAACTGCTTCTTAACTGTGTAAAATTTTGTTTAACTGACACAGTACATGGACTATTAGGGAACAGTTTTGGATTGGTTTTCAGAAATACCGTGAACAGGAAGTTT
Organism: Phalacrocorax carbo; assembly: GCF_963921805.1. Lineage (NCBI taxonomy): Eukaryota > Metazoa > Chordata > Aves > Suliformes > Phalacrocoracidae > Phalacrocorax > Phalacrocorax carbo. The sequence continues at coordinate 61,386,194 of NC_087515.1, read as the reverse complement.
CCCAAAATACTAATTTTTTGCCTAGCAACCCAAGCCCCTATAATTAGACCCTTAGATACAGACTATAAGTGATGATAAAAAGGTACAAAGAAGGAAGCTGGGGAAGAAACACTTGTTTTGGACTTATTCACATACTTTGCTTGCTGTTACCGAGTGTTATAAATAACAATATCCTCCACCTGCCTGTACTGAATTGTGGTACGTTAGCATACCCTTTGATAAAGGCACACATTCAGCAGAGCGATAGGCAACGGTACAGCAACTGGTATCTATCAGCAACCGAGAATTACTGTGGTGCAGACATGAAAGAAAACAGGCACGTATGGTTCTCACGGCGTTACTTTGACTCCATTCAGGCAGAATTCAGGTGTATATGAACAACTGTTAACGTAATGTGGGGGTAATGAGAATTTTGAAAAAAAACCCACGTACTTTAGAGCAACACCATTAGTCAAAATATAGCTTAGTAAAATTAATGGGAAGTAAGAATTTCTCCCGTTTCACGTAGCAAAGGCCATGACGCTATCTGCCCCGCAGACTTAAACAAAAACCCCCTTATGTGCCTGCTACAAAAGACACGATTTAAAAGAGGCGTTGACAACTTTTGCCAAGTTTCCCTGCTCCGAGGTCACCGGCGGCGCCTCCGGCGGCTGCTGCGGGGGCGGCCGGCAGCGCCACACCACGGCGCCACCGGCGAGGGAAAGCCCCCGGGGCCCGAGGACGTGCTTCAGCGGCTCACGCCCGCCCCGGGCCGCGGCCTGGCGGCTGCCCCCCGCCCGAACGGGCGGCTGAGGCGGAGGAGGAGGAGGAAGAGAAGGAAGGGCGGCTGCGTGTCCCGGCCCAGCTCCGTTTCCTTCCGGGTTGCGGCCCGCAGCCGCCGCCTCCTCCTCCTGCTCCCGCGCCCTGGGCCATGGGGGCGGCTGCCGGCGCGGACGCCCAGGCGGGGGCAGCGGCGGCGGCTCCGCTGGAGCCCGGGCACGGGCTGCTCCTGCCGCGGGGGGCCGGGAGCCCTGCGGCGGCGTCCCAGGACAAACTCTTCTTAATCAAAGGTGCAGAAAGCTCCTTTCCTCCCCTCCTTTGCCCGCACGGGTCAGGGACGAGCAGCAGCGGCTGCGGCAGCCCCGTCGCCCCTCCCGGCCTGTGCCGCAGAGAGGGCGGAGGCGGCGGGTGGCGGCCGGCAGGACAGCGTGTCCGTGGCCTCCCGTCCGCGGGAGGAGCCGAGGCGTTTGGGGGTGGCCTTGGCCGAGGCTCCGGGACGCAGGGAGGAAGTCCCTACAGCGCCGTCCGCCTTTTCACTCCCTTGCAGCGGTGGCGGTGCCCGTCGCCCCGCAGCCACCGGGGCACGGGGCACGGCGCCTCAGGGCACGGCGCCTCGGGGCACGGCGCGGGCCGCCCCGCCGCTCGCTGCTGGGCGGGATCCCCACTGTGGGCGGCGGGGGGAGCACCGCGCCCAGCCCCAGCCCCGCCGGGGCGCCCTGAGGGGTGGGAGCCAGTGGGGGAGCGGCGGCCGGTGCGGGTTATGGCCGGGCTGCCGGCATCCCCCGGCGGAGGCCGGGGCCGTCCCGCTCTCCCGCCCGGCCGCAGGGTGCCGGGGAAGGCGGGCAGCCCGCTGTCGGGAGGGCGCAAGGGAGCGGGGTCTGTGAGAGCCGCGCCAGTGTAGGGGCACTGATCCCTAACGCCACACGCTTCGCCTGCCCCTTGCGGTGGTTGCCTGCCCCTCCCGAGGAGGCCACGCGTCGAGCTCCTCCTCTGCGGAGAAGTTAATTTATTATTTCTGAAGTCGGGGGTATGATGGTTAGTAGCTCTTGAAATGTAAAATGTAGTGGGCATGCAAAGTTGGGGCAGCACGTGAGGTTTTCCTACTCCCAGGCGGAAGAGGTACTTTGTAGATTTCATTGACACGAGTACAGCAAACTTCCCCATCACAGTGATGGGATAGTTAACTTTTTTCCAAGTGAGACCTAACATAATCACCTTTTGCTTTTCACTTCCTCTTCAGGCCAGTTTTTTAACGACCTAACTGGTATTAGGAAAGGGAAGACAGGCTGGATATCAACAGTTGCAAAGGAAGAGCTTGTAACCCCCTGAAATTTTTTAATTTTAGTATGAATCAGATGGTTTTGTACAGTGCCCTCAGTCTTTGTAACAAGACTTTTTTTCTTAAAAGTGGGCAGGTATGGCTATGTGTGCCTTTGCAAGAACTAGAAGGGATCAAGGGACCCTGAGTGACTTAGGAAACACTCTGAAAGAACTGAAAATTGAGGAATGCTTCCTCTCTTGGGAAGGCTTCCTGCTAGTGTCATTTTCTTTTTTTAAATAGAGCATTAGAACATAAAATGAAGAAAGCTGAAGAACAGCTGTTGCTTATGGAGTGGTCTTCAGAGGTACTGGTGGATTTTCAGGTGGCCATTTGAACTAACAAGTGATGCAACAAAAATAGTTACATCTTTCTGTTAGGGAAGGGTAAGGCATAGCCATAGAACAAGACGATTTTAGTAGCCTAGTGAGAGAAATTTCAAAGTAGAGTGAAAAGGCATCCTGGGATTTAAATGATTTTTGTGTATGTGTGTGGCTTGAAAATACATATACTTACCATTAATTTTCAAAATGCTCTATTTCAAGATATTTTTTTCTTGCTTTCTTGCCATATTGAGTTAATGTAAATAATGTAGACAATGGGGCCTTTCCCTTCAGCATGTGCTGACAGATCTTAATTTTTCAGGCTTTATCTTCAGAACAGGTTTGGGTTTGGGTTTTTTTCCCCTCCCTATAAGAAACAAAATCTTAATTTTTATTTCTTCAACTTTTCTTGGCAGGTGGAATTTTTCTAGGTACCGTTGCTACAGCAGGAATGATAGCAGGTTTTGGCACTACGCTTGCTATGACAAAAAAGAAGAACCCAGACTGGTTCAGTAAGGTTTGTTCCTTTGAAACTATTTTGTAATTGTGATATGCAGGAAATAAGAATGCATCAAATGCTTTATAGAAATGTTGGTGTATGCGGAGTTTGGCTGTACAAAGTTGATGGTAAGAGCGCTAGACTTAATTGAAGTCAATAGGCGTAGGATTGATTTAAAAATCAATTCAGGGTTGGCACTGCTGAATTCTTTAGTACTTGAGATTAGTTGAGATACAGAAAGCTGACACTGTTTGCTGGAATTGTACTGCTGCTATATAATGGAATATAATTGATGATCTGTTTTGATTCTGTGATATGAACACACTTAAGTCATGAGCCTGTTTCACCTCAGTGATCCAACTCACCATGCGGTCTCACAGCGCTACAGTGAATCGGGAAGCAAAGTAACTGCAATAAGGACGGGAATGAGGAGGTAGAAGGCCTGTAAGCTATGGAATATGTAAGTGAAATAATTTAGTCAAAATTTAAGCTTGCTACTCCCTTCCCACCATGTAAGGGGACCGATGAGAGTGAGTAGTGGCTTGGTACTATTGAGATCTGATGGCCAAAAATAATCTGATCTTGCACAATTACTTACAGGCTCCACCTGAGCATTCTGGAGAAAAAAATTGCAGAGCAAAGCCAGCAATTGTACCATGTTGGTATATTAATCTGTAATACAGTATATTTGATTGAAGAATGCGTTTTTCCTCACTAATGCCTTGTTACTACCAAAAAATGTCAAAAATAGTCCCTTAAAATTGATCAGTCACATCTCTACCGAGCCCTTACAATACAACATATATTATAGAAGTTTTTAGGGAGCTGGGAACTGATAAGTTCTGTTTATTTTTAAAATATTAATTCAATAACAATGCAGATCAAGAGAAAAATACCTCTTCCAGTGCACTTTCTGTCAGAGCCTTTGTCTCTGATCACTCACAATCTTCTTTTTGTGGTCAAAGAGCAAGAGATCCTTCCTTTGCCATCCTGTCTTCCTCTGTAGGCTGCTGTGGCATAACTCATTCATTGCCTTTTCAGCAACAATAAACACAGGTTTCTTTTTTTGAAATAGACAAAATAGAAAAGTCCAGGAGAAGTTACTTCACAAGTTATAGAAATATATTACAATACAGAAGTTTTCTCCCTTTTTTAACATTTTTTTTTAAAAAAACAAAAACAACTCCCTTTTTCCTGCGGACTGCTTTTTTTCCAGCTCATGCGTATTCTTGGCTGTCTGAGCTGTCTTGTTATCAGTGTGAAATTTATCAAGAGTGACATTGCATTGACATCCAAGAATATATATGCTGGAAATGGCACCAAGAGATACATACCATTTTATTTTTGCTGAAAACCTGTATCTGCTACTAACTGTGGAAATGAATTACCACAGTTTGCTAGCAAAAATCTGTGATTCCTGAGCCCCTCAACTTAAATATGGCAAAGTGTAGAAAGGTGGTTTTTTTGTCAAGGGACTTGTAGGTGAGCAATTTCAAAAAGGGAAGGCTGGACTTTGAGGATGTCTTAACTGTCTGTAGAGGCTCTCTGCAGTACCAGTGAGGTAAGCAGTTCTGCAGTAGCACTCTTACTTAAATTGATAGTGACTTACTGCAAGTAATTTTCAATAACACATCATGTATAATAACAAAAACGTAACTATGAATAACTACAGATGATTGCATCCGTAGATGTTCGATGCCTAAATATTATTTCTGTCCATGTTTAGGTGAGGCCATAGTTTGACAGGTACTTTAAGTGAACATCAGCCAGTGTTGCTGTTGAAAGAATCAATCCTACCAGCCCTTAGTTTCTGGCAATTCATTCCTGCACCTGTAAAGGCACCAAAACTTGTGGTGCTGGGTTAGTGAGATGATACTGGTTAATTTTTATTTTCTGCGTTAGCTTTTGTCAAGACTGATTTTGTCCAAATCAGCCTTCTGATCCCCTTTACCACAGGACTGCGGTGACTGTGCTGGCACAAGCTTAGGGGAGGGTCCGAAGGAATGAGAATTGATCCTCAGAAATGCAAGACCTATTCTTTCAGCATCTTTGCTGGCTTGTGCCAGGTTCTGTGGCAGTGAAATGGTGATATGCAAGTCAGGCAGAAACAGGAAGCAAACATAATGCAGCCTGGGACAGATTTAAACAGTTTTACGGGAGGAAAAAATAGCAATTTAGAGGGGAAGCTGTAGCACCACAGCATCATGGCTTCATGAATGAATTCAGTCTTCCATGAGGCCCTACTCTCGTAGAGTAGCATCAACATTACTGGCAAGAGACTGTACCTGCTGTACCTCCTCCATGGTAGTGAAGTAAGTGTAAGCGTTTGAGGACCAGCACCCAAACTGACTTGAAACTGAGACTACATAATCCTCTTTAGTGGTGAGCCACTGCAGAGACCTTCAGTGAAGAAATGATTGAGGGGGTGTTGAAATTCAGTGCAGCAGCCTCCCTGTGGTGAGCGTCCGGTTTTACCAGCATTTATCCAGGTGTTTAATTTTGCAATGAGTTAGGTCATACAAAACAGTGAACACCCTGACTACAATCAACCAAAACAGCTGAGCACACCATTGATTTTATGCCCTGCTTCCTTTCAGACACACTTATTCACAAGGGGATAGTTACAGGATTGAGGCCTGTGTCTGAAAAAAACATAGTTTCTCCTCCCACTTTCTGCTTGTATTTTCCAGAAAAAAAAAAAAAAAAAAGAAACATATATTTTGGTAACCAAATCAGCTAATTCTACCCCATATTTTCCTGGTCCAGTTTTTAGAGAGACTCAAGTATTGTTTAATACCTTATTGTTTTAAATTAAAGAGTTGCTTTTTAAAACAAATGTAGGAGCAATAATGAAAACAATCTGTGCCTAGAGTAACAGGTTTGTGAATAAAACTCAGTTCTCTTAAAAATATTCTTTTGCTGGTCACATCTTTTTTTTCCTTGCTACTGCTGTCTTTTTCAATATTTTAGCACTTCATTAATCAGCTTTCTTGATGCTCTGAACTGCATATGTGGTAATCATATAAGAAACTGTCTTGTTTACAGAAATCCTTAACTGTACTTAATACCCTGAGGAATCAGCCTGGAACTGAACACTGTTTGACTGCTGTCAGTAAAGCCAGATCAATTGTTTCTATTGACTACTATTTTTCTGGGGCAATCAAGCATTTAAATAGTATTCAGGTGTTTTGGGTTCTTTTTGGGTTTTTTTGGCCAGCAGTTTTCACAGATAATGACTCCTATTCAAAGATTCTGTGTAGAGGATATTTTCGTCCCTTCATTTCCCATCTTCCAAATGGGAGAAATTTTTCTGCATGTTATTGTATATGGTTAGACTATGGAAGCAGGAAAAATGTCAAAAGTAATCATCAGTGTTTTAAATCTACTCAGAGCAGTCTGCTGGAAGAGTTATGAAAGTTCACTAGCTGTGGTAAGGAGATAATAGGACCTGGTATAATAGCGTGACTAGAGATCTCTCCACTTCATTCTGTGTGCCTGTTATGTGTATGCTTAAAGAGCATTGTTAAGTGAACAGCTTCCACTTTGGGATGTCCAAACCAGAATAAATAAGGATGAAGATATATTTTGCTTGTGCCCTTTGCAAGTGTGTATTTGCCCTTGGATAACTGTGCCTACAGCTAAATCTTAAGGAAAAGCATTAATGCTGAGGGCTGTCTGAAGATTGTGTTAACATTTCAGTAAATACACAGTGAAGAGGAAAAAACTACTGGTGCTGTTTCGCTGACCAAATACCATAGTGACAGATACCACATATGTTTAATTGTATGAAAGAAGAAAGAGAACCTTTTTTTAAAAAAAAAAAAGTATTTTTAAAGCAAGAACACAAAAGATTTTTTTCCCCCGACTTTTTGTGATGAATAGAAAAGTGCAGCTCTTTGGCATGTTTTGGAGGAAAGTTCTTCTGATCCTTCTGCAAGTTAATTTCACTTTTCAGTATTTTAGGCTATAAGTGAAGTAATTCTTTATTGAATATATTTGTGTACCTGCAGTCTCATTTATGTTTACCTCTGAGCAGTAATTGTTTCTTTTTCCCTGAGATACCCAGTAAGTAAGTAGGACTGTTCAGTTGTATAAGGACCATAGATGCCAGTCTTTAACAGTTACCATCTGAAATCTATGTTTCCATGTGAAGAATTGAAGAGTGATCCTTTGGGGGCAAAAAGCCAAGCCCTCTTGCTGACATTTACCACTACGAGCAAGAGGATTATGTCTGTCTTACTGCTGTTGTGGGCTACACAGATTGAAGCTGTCCTATACAAAATAGATACACTAAGGTGGGCGTTGTGAGGTGAGAACAGCTGGCTAACGGTGGGGCTTATGCCCTTGGTAGCTGCAATGTGCATTTACGTGCTGCAACAGAGAAGGTTTCATCGTGGTTGGGACCCCATCATGGCTGAGGCTCCTTTCTTCTTGTCTTGAGGTGGCTTTTCTAAGTGACAGTTTTGTGTTTTCAGGACACGTCTCATGGCAGACTCTTGTGCAGCAGTATCTTAACAAGTGGTTTAAACCACCTACTCTTGTTTCTGACAAAAATGAGGAGTATGGAAACCGCAGAGCATTTTTTCTGTGTTGCCACTTGAACTCTGGAGGGGGATGAATTCAGTGTTGTTGTCTGCTCTTCACAAAATTTTCCTAAATAGTTTCCAGAGCTCCTTATAGTTGCGGCCCCTTGAAATCAGTCTCAGTCACTGTTACAGCCTCTCTGTATCACGCTGAAAGCTATTCAGGTTCCTCCAGCTTCATTATCTGCTGTTTCAGGAGTGCAGATAAAGACCTGTAGGCCAATGGTTGCCCACCACCCTTAATGCCCCAAGGAGTACCAAAGTCAATGATGTACAATTATTGTGTTCTGATGTCCCTGGCCTAAGGGCTTGTGACTAATTTTGATTCACTTTTGTATTTTGACTGGTGGGATAACTGAGTGTTGGATTCTTGTGCCCATGAAACAGTTGACTTCAGCATTTCTGGGTAATAAAAATCATCCCCAGGTGGTACAGGCAACCATGAAAGCTGCTCCTGGTGGGAAGGCAGCTCATCCACCCCCTTGCTTGGCTCTTTGGGTCTGCTGGCAGCTGTAACAGTTTCTGTGGCCACACTAGTAGAGCTGGCAAGTCAGGAAAAATTCTAGATCAGTAAGTTAACTTCTTTAGTTCATATTTCTTCCAATTATCGTTCATTTTTTCTTGATCACTTTATTTCTGTTTCTAGGGGATTACTGCCACAGCTGCGTTACCAGAGAGTGGTTCGTCACTGGCCTTACGAGCCCTAGGATGGGGCTCACTCTATGCATGGTGCGGAGTTGGATTGCTCAGTTTTGCCATCTGGAAGGCCCTGGGTGTGCACAGTGTGAGTGGCAAGTATGATCCCCTCAAATACCATATCTTTCCATGGGTAATGCATCTTTGGGTGGTTTCTCTATACTGCTTCAGCCTAGGAGTTACACTTTCATTCACCACACATAGAGTGGCTAATCAGAGTGTGTGCACACAGGGAAAGCTTTCTTACATCTGCAAAAAAACGGGATGTTGTGGGAGGAGATGATTTTGGGGGAGGAACAGTTTTGTCCTGCTTATGTTTATTTGCACAGATGTTTCAGATTCTTCACAAAAGAGCCAGCGTTCTAATTTAGAGACCAAAATAGTAGCTGCAAACTTTCTATATCCTTTGCTTATTGAATTGAAGGCTATCCCCTGAATCCTATCTTTAGAGCAATCCATTTATTTATCCAAGTTCCATTTTTTGCATCAGGACGCTGGGGACATAAGAAAAACTCAGAGGAAACCAGCTTGCTTTCTAGTGCATTTCTGGAAGGGACGAGAGGGCAGAAGATTGAGTTTTATGTGCAGTAGAGCAGTGGTCCATGACATGCCATGTCAAGGCAAAAAAAAAAAACCGTGGGAAGCATCTGTATGTCCCAAGGGGCTAAGGGTATATTTAGTAAGTTGCTTATGTTCCAGAGTTTCAAGAGTGTGGAGTGTGAACGCTAAAGTTCATGTAAGCATTTTTGTTTGCCCCTAGTAATGAACCATGACTTAAGAGTCCCCTGCAGCTACAAGTTTGGCAGAACTGTCTGCATGCTCTTTAGGACTGGAACAAATAGACTACCTTTACCTTCTAAGGCAAATTATTTATATATTCAGCAAAGCGTCTCCCAAAACTAAAAAGAAGAAGATACTGCTCCATCCCAGTACTGTTCTAGTTAATATCTTTATTCAAGTTCTCACTTCTTGTCTACTCTGCTGATGTATTCTCTGGTCAAGATTTGGTTCCCAACATACAGCACTACACAATCCCTTATTCCTTAGTTTCCAATCTTGATTCTCAAAAGGAGCCAGTAATGGGAGGCAGAACACCAAAAAAGCATAGCAGGACGCAGGAGACATCTAATTTTCTTTAAACTCAAGTTGTCCTTGGGAAACTATAGTGGAATGGCAGAGAAGGGGGAGGAAGAATGGACGTACCAGTTCATACTCTCTGCATGCTGAGTTACAACCGTCCGCTCAGTTTACTGTCAGTTACATCATCAGCCAAAAGTACTCATTTCAGACTCTGCTGCCAATTCTTATTTTCATTCTGTCGGAGTACTTCTGGTCCTGCTGAAGGGACAGCAGGCTCTGACCCTAGTCTGCAATTTATGGTATCTGTTTCTCCATAAGCTTAATTTTTACTTCCTTGAGAAGTACTGGCCTAGACCCACAGTTGCCTGCTTTCCTTGTGAGGCTGCTTTCCTTGGGACTGCCTGACAAGGAGCAACCACATGAGCTTGAGACGGCCAGTCCCCAGGATGTGTACAGGGTCTGATGGGGGCTTCTGGCTACCCGACAGCAGTAGCTCTTGTGTCAGAAGCGTACAGCACAGTGCAGGGCATTTTAGAGACTTGCTGAGCATTCGTAGTCAGAAAGCTGCACCTTATTATATTCTGTGTTGTGGTAGTGTTGAAAGCAAGTGGGGGAAACTGTATCCTAAGAGGCTCTTGCAAATGCCTGTTGGTATTAGTTTCAGTTATGGTGTGCTTGTGTTTCACTGTATTGCACAGTGAGAACTGCAGACACTGAAGGAAGCAGATTTCTGTCAAGAGACTGTGTCTGCGCATGATTTTGAACAGCTCTCTCCCTGCTCTCCACTGACATATTTATTGCGTTCACTATTGGCTTCTAAATTCCCACTGCAAAGGGAAACATGTACAACAGTGCTATTCATTACTGCAGAATCCAAAATCAGCATTTTTAAATTTCGTGTCACACACTTCTTTTTCCTGTTACACTATAAATCTGTTAAAATCAAATAGATACCTATTTAAAATTGCTGGAGGTACAAAAGCAGAAGTGTGTTAAAAATTAAATATTGTGATGAGAGGAGGTTCATTAGCATTAAAAATATATTTCTCAAATAAAATAACCTCGAATAATTAACCTGTGATTTTTGATTGCTGTTGACGCTTTTTGCATATTACTTTAACTTAACACTCACTGTTGAAAGATTTTTGTGCTTAAATATATTTTTCCTGAACAGTTGAGATTAAATAAGGGTTTAAATAAGATGGCTGGTACAATATTATTTCTGGACTCCTAAACATATGCTCATTTTAAGGGGGGCCTGTTTATTTTCCTATTTCAGGGGAACATGGTCATACTCTTGAAAAATCTTAATTGCTATTGTAAGCAGAGATACTAGATGAACAGTCAGTTAAAATACTTATTTTAAAAAACACATATTAGATGCATATGTTGTGTCTAATAATTATTAGGTAGCCACAAAAATAAAGTTTAATTTGTGGGAAACTATTTACTGAAGTTATCGCTGAGTGAAATAAATTTTCTTTCCACATAAACTGCTCAGACCATGGAAGGCACCATAGATTTTACACTATGCTCAACATTTTCAAATTAATATTTTAATTTCAGTTAAACATCTTAAAAATATATTCTCACAGATTTTTCTGAATAAAAACGTCTTGAGTCTTCACTGCCGTTGAGTGCTGCGAGTTCAGTTGCTCTGTGGTACACGCAGGTTCCCAGAACCTGCAGAAGTTCAAGTTACAGTTTCAAACCTAGCATCAGGTATCAAGATTTGAAAACTATGAACTTAAGGCAGACTTTTGCCTCTGAAAGTACTATGCTATACGTGACCTGAGGCTTGACTCATTTTCATGCCAGGAATTTGTGTGAACTTAATAACTAAAGCTTTGGCAGCTAGACAAAGAGAAGTTCTGCCCCGTCCTCTTCACCTTACTGCCTTTAACACTAACCAGCTGCCTTTCGGACCTGCTAATTAGTGATCCAGCCTTGCTGGGCCACAGCTTGTTTTGTTTAAGAGCTACTGGTAATATTGATAATGCTACTGACAGCTGACATAGTCTCTTAAGACTATATTATATAATATATCTTTTTAATATAGATATTACATTGTTAAGCATAATAAAATTGATTGTTTCATTTACAAAAAATGTAGATGTTTCATTTAGCAAACAAGAAAGCTGCCTCTGTCACACATTGGAGTATGTTACCTCCAGTGCTTTTTCAAATCTATTGCCAGCTCTGTCCCTGTGACTGTCTTGGTGGGATCTTAACAAATAAAGGGCTTCCCTTCACTTGAAGAGTTTGGAGGGGAGTTCCAAGTCAAGTAAAACTTAGTTGCTAAGTGCTGTTTAATGTGTCGTGTTGTCTCCAGGAGTAAAATACAAGAAGTCACAGTGGAAAATCAGATGTGATGGGTTGGCAGGAATCACACCAAAAGGAATAAGAGAGCTAGGAGATCTCGAAGTGTAGCTGGCTTGGCCAGGAAATCTATTTCATGGCAAGTTGGACGTGAGCCAACAGTGTACCCTGGCAGCCAAGAGGGCCAACCCTGTCTCGGGGTGCATCAAGCCCTGCATTGCAGCCAGTTGAGGGAGGTGATTGTCCCGCTCTGCTCTGTGCTGGCACGGCCTCACCTCAAGTGCTGTGTGCAGTTTTGGATGCCACAGTATATTAAGGTTATAAAGTTACTAGAGAGTGTCCAAAGGAGGGCCATGAAGTTCGTGAAGGGTTTAGAGAAACTACATGAGGAGTGGCTAAAGTCACTTGGTTTGTTCAGCCTGGAGAAGAGGAGACTGAGGGGAGACCTCATTGTGGTCTGCAGCTTCCTCACAAGAGGACGAGGAGGGGCAGGCGCTGATCTCTTCTTTCCGGTGACCAATGATAGGACTTGAGGGAATGACAGGAAGATGTGCTGGGATGGTTTAAATTGGATGTTAGGAAGAGGTTCTTCACCTGGAGGGTGGTGGAGCACTGGAACAGGCTCCCCAGGGAGGCAGTCATGGCACCAAGCCTGATGATATTCAAGAAGTGTTTGGACAATGCCCTCAGAGACATGCTGTGAATTTTGGGGTTGTCCTGTGCAGGGACAGGAGTTGGATTTGATGATCCTTGTGGGTCCCTTCCAACTCAGGACATTCTATGAGCAGTTGAGCAGTTTCACTCCTGAGTGGCCAGCCTGCGGAGACGGCTGAAGTTTGTGCACACCAGAGCTTGTGCTCTTTGGTGAATTTGGAGAAGCACAGCGGACAACACGCTCAGAGCTCTTTGTGCTTTGAACTCCGCTCACGTTAGCCATGCACTGATTTGAAACGATGGACTATTCCATCGGTGTGACTGAATTGTCCTAATCCTTACGCCAGCATACCCACTAAATCTGTTGTCAGCGTACTTGCGCCGATGGGAAGAGGCGGTGGGTGCCTCCCGCGCACCTGAGAGGGTAGAACCAGAACAGCAGGGCTATGATTTGTGGTTTGTAGCGGTGTGTGTCGGGGTAACCTGTATCGTTTCCCTCAGCTGCCAAGCGCCGGTCGGTTGTTTCCCCCGGGGTAAAGCCGGTTGTGCCCGGCGGGGCGGGGCGGGGCGGGGCGGGGCCCTGCTGCGCCGCAGCGACACCTGCTGGCGCCGGCGGGAATCGCGGCACCGGCGCGCGGCGCCCGCCGTTTTTCGCACGGAGGGAAGGAGGGTTTTACCCGTCTCCTCACGACCCGTTTGTTTAAACCAGCACTGCAGAAGCGGCAAAGGGTGGTGCCGTTCGCTACAGCCCGGAGGAGTCGTTTCACTTGGGTGTCGTTGCCAAAACGCTGTGATTTTTAATGTTCGGGGACGTGTTTCCTATGAGCATGAATTATCAATGGGACAGTGAGCGATTGATAAAAATATGTATTGCTCGAAGCTTTGTGACTGTTTAAATTATCTTGTCATCACTTACAAAGTCAGAGATGAAAAGACAAGAGCAAACTGGCGCGATATTCCCTTGATGAGTTGTAATTGCTGTAATTAATCGGTGTCCGTCATTCTGAAGCAGCGTCGTGATTGCTCAGCAGTTTGTGTCCTGGAAGGAAACCGAAGCCACGGTTCAGGATGCCTCGTCCTTACACCTTCTGAGACAGCCTGTGTTTGCTGTAGAAGCAAGCTGTTGCTAAAATCTGTTCCAGACACTGAGGTGATGTGCCAGATTTGGTGATATCAGATTTTTATTTAATCTTTGTGGTTTATTGGTTCTTAAAACAGTGCTGTGACAATGCCTACTTCCAGCTCTTAAATGGCTTTATTGTTAAAGGTGGTTCCCTGCAGCTTTACAGACTGCTGCTTTTTATGCCAGCATGAAAACCCAGGGGTGAGAGTAAGTAACTGATCTTTATATCTTGGTAAGGGATATAAAAGATTTTATGCTGTCTCAGGTCGGGCTGTTAATATCCCCTGACTGCAGTTACCGCTGTTGTAATCTGAGGGCAGGTTGGTAAGTAATAAACCATACTAAATCTCAGTCAACTCTTATCCCTAAATGGAGAAGTGATGGATCACTGAGGACTTGGTTTGATAATGGTTTAAGTTCTATTTTTCTATAATGTAAAAGAGAAATCTTCATTTTCAGAACCTAGGAGATGTGGTTATCTAGTTTTATATTGTACCTTTTGCAGAAAATAACCAGCCTTCAGTAACAGACTTTTTAAACTTGCTTCCTGCAATCTCTTAGGAAAATATTTGAGGTCAGTCCACCTTTGATTATCTCCAGGCATAGAAGCTCTGTCTGTATTAGCAAGGATCATCAACCAGCAGCATCAGGGCACTGAAGCAATCGGGGTCTGAGGACCTGACATCTACAACCATTCCAGGGGATTTTAAAATTTGGACTGACTGGCCTTAAAACCTGGCCTTGCCCCGTGGCTTGAATGCCTGTTTGCAGCCAGAGTATGTTACGTGTGCTCCTAGAATGCATCTTCAGTTTTGTGTCACCCTAAAGACACCCAGTTCATGCATTTTGAGACTGTTCAGCAGTACACAAACTGATGCCCACGGACAACTGGGAGATGTGCTTCCAAAGAGCACTCCTGATCTGAACCCGGGGCTCACCCAGACACACTCACAGCCTTCCTCTCTCAGGCACTTTACAAAATAGAAGGACATGTGCAATGATAAACACAGGCTTAACAATTGATATCTGGCTGGGAACAAAATGGCACCACCTTTTTTAACAAGTATATTTGCTTTTTAACAGCTTCCACATCATGGCTTGCAACCTCAGAACCCTGTACCTGCCTCCTCCTGGTGCAGTGGGCTGGCTGTTTCCTCATGCAAAACAGAAGTATTGAAACAAATTTTGTATAAAAGAATGAGTTTGACCAATTTATCATTTTTTTTTAAAGTTGCATAGGAGTTCAAACATCTTATTTCAACATTCTCCATATGAAATGCTCGATGAAGTTTTAAATTTTCAATTGAAGAATAAATGGTGTTTTACTCAGTAAAAATTTTTGAATGTAAAAAGTTCAAAATTATCTTAAATCCCCTGTTTTTACAGTTGACCTAAATGAGTATTTTTGTGGAAGTTTCAAAAAACGAAACCTTTCTTATTTTATTTACCTATTATACAGGTGTTATGATCCACCACACCTTTTTGTTGCTTGGAAAAATGTTAGTTTCACAATTTTCTGGAAACTACAGTTGAGTTGTAAACCCTTGTTTTAAATAAGCTATAGAATATTTGACAGGTATTAAAACAGACCTATGAACACTCAGTGTTCTTTTTTTTCTTTTTTTTTAAGCCAATCAGCTATTGTGAGCCTTCTTTTAAAAGCAGAACAATACCCTCAGCCCTTGTAGACTGAAGCATGCAACAATTAAGAAACAAGATAAATCATGTTTTAAAAGCCCTTTTGTTCTTCGTACCCTCAATAAATTAGGTTTTATTTCCTCAGAAATAAAAGCATTCTTTCTCCCATAGGAAAAGGGCCAGGATGATTCATATGTAGGTTTGTGAGATTCTGATTGTTGCTTCCACATCTGTTCCATGGAAAGGTGGAAAAATAGTGAGAAGAATTGCCTAGTAATTTGTGACTAATATAGTTATAAAATATTAGTTTACTATTTTTATGGTGACTCCTAATGAAATATCCTCGTTTTCATGGATCTTAACTTTTAAAATATTAACAGTCTAAAACAATTGCACAGCTGTGAAGAGACATCTAAAACAATTAAAAGCAATGCAGAGACTATATGTTTGCTGTGGTTTTGTTGGTAAGGACATTTCCTAGGCGGGCTGCATTGCTCTAGAGGAAATCTAAATCCTCTAAATCACCATTTTAAGCATAAAAATAATAACATTAACATTCCCTCGCTTGTTTTGAGACATATTTGATATAATGTTGTGAGACTACAGTCGTAGGTACAGTATAAATACAAAGGAGTATTGGCTTTAAGGATGGATTAATTTAAGAAATAAAATGAGAACATGGAGGCATAATCTTCAAAAACTATTTGGCTTGGCATCTGTAAATAGCACTAAGATCTATAGGTCTCAACCAAGTATGGGCATATTGCAGTGGCTGAAACTTTTATGCTATTGCGTAAATGAACAAAGGTTGCTGTAAAAGCAGTAGATCTCCTAGAATCACTCTAGAGTCTTCCTAGATTTTTTTATTGTTATGAGTTTTTAATTAGAGTTGTATTTAATCCTCACCTAAGTATTATTCATGAAGCTTCTATTTCTTACCATAAATAAAAACATCTTGCCATTAATAGACATACCTTTTCCTTGCTATTTCATGATCATATATCTCAATATAAATAAAATCTGTCCAGTTCATTTAATGTTCTTTTACTTCCTGAATACTTATTTAAATTCAAGCTCTTAGAAAGAAGATGGAGTGCCGGTACAAGTTAGCACTTCCTCCTCCTGTTTATACAGCGTTTTTCTGCACTGCTTATATTGCCTCATTAGTTTGGTGTGGAGAAGACCTGCCTCCACACATATGTACTGCTAGTATTTTATCCAAGAAGTAAAAAAAAAAGTAACCTATGAACTTCACTGTAAACTTGATAAGGCAGAATGCTTATTCAAGGAATATGATCATCATTTTCCTACTGGAAAGCTGCTACATCTGCTTTTTGAATAGGGACAGCTGTAAGTAAGTACTTCAAAAATACGGGGAGGCTGTAACTGTAGCTGTCTTGAGGAATTACTCTGCTGTGTCTTGGAAGAGACTCGTAGCTGTTGGCTGCCACCAGCCTGTTAAGAAACTAGAAGAACTAAAAAAAAAGTTCAGCCTTTGATCTGAAATTGCCTCTGTGGAGCAGTTCCACATCGCCTTAAGTGGATGAGTGGATTGATCCACTTCTCAGCTGCACATAACTGAACTATACGTGAACAACTAAAATCTGAATAAAAGCTTATCTCATAGGTGTGAATTATTTGTGCTATGTCTTGGTTGCATGAGATCCTCCTGTGCTTCGTTAAGTGTGCTGGTGTAGCCATGCTTGTCTTGCCCTTCTGTGGTCCAGGACCCCGCTGCTCTGCTTGCCTGGAGGCACCCAGCCGATGCTGCCTGGCTCTGGGTGTCACGCTGGCTCTGCCAGGTTTCCTGCACAGAATTCAGCCCCGGTCATGGCGTCGAGGCTTATGTGTCACTGAAGAGTTTTGGGTTTGTGCTGGCTCTTTTCCCAGCCATGAATCTCACTTGTGGATGATACGTATCATGAATTCCTGGACATATAGAGGAAAAAGAATACTCAGGTTGCCCTTTTTAGGAGCCACCTGCTTGCAGACAATTCATGTTTTTACTTTAATTCAGAAATCCAAATTACAGCGCAGAAGAGCTTACAGAGTTGGGATGCTCATCCTGAGATTTTTGGGGCCATTAACTAACTTGCTTTATAAAATTAGATATTTAACTATTTTAAATTTTAAATTACTTCAATATGAATTTTTCAAATTGCCCAGGGTGACTAAGGAGTAATGACTAACGCACCATAATAGACTAATCATGTGGATGTCCTTTCCAGGCACCCAGATCTGTAAGGAAGATTCTGCAGAAATAAATGGCATGTTCCTCAGTGATTTCAAAAGTATTTCACTCAATTTTTTCTGCATGGCATGAAAGGCTTTTGTAACAAGGTGGTTTAATCCAAATTTTGTACCATTACTTTTATTTTGAAGCCTGATGCAGCATCACAGAAATCAAAGAGAATAGGCTTGAGAATAAGATGCTGAATTAGTCTACTCTGAGGTATCATCTACTACAAAGAATTAAGTCCCTGGTGTTTTATTTCAGAAAGATCAACATGGAAATGTATAAAATTTTGAAGGATACTCCTATATCTCTGAACCCAAGGAAGTTGCCTTTTTTTACCATATTGTGGTTTACAAAATTACTGTCTGGGTGTATATGAATTATTAGCTGTCTTTCCCATTGATCATCATTAGCTAACCACTTCCTTTTTTTTTTGTATTCAAAATAACCTAGCCTTAAACTAGAACAGTTTTGTTTTCTTTAGGCTTTTCTACTGAAATGGCATCTTCTTCCTTGTACGATAGACATATAGAAAGATACTTTCAGGCTACCCTGAATTAACAATCCCACTTTTGGGAGCTAAGTAACATTCACACAGAAATTAAACCAGCCAAAGTTGGGGTAGTAAAACATGTTTGTGATGTCGACCGCCTATCTTCTCGTTTGTGAGATGCAGTCATTTATTGAGTGACATGGCTGCTGCACGCTTGGAAAAGTAACATGAGAAAAGTATTTCATGTGTTTTATCTCTTCATGTGACCCAGTCATTGGAAGAGAGACAGCCTAACCCTTGTGACAGCTCTCAGTAGTTCACCAGTAATTTGAGAGGGAATATGTAGCAGCCGTGGGAGGCTGCTACATAATATAATGGCTTGGGAACTGTGACGGCTTCGTTCTAAACCGTGATGATCCTCTTCCCCTCTCCCTGTAAAGTTCACTTAGGTTATTTTCATGTTAGTTTTCTTTTAAAAAGCACAGGCTGTGTTTTATCCAATTACACAGGATTTGCAGAGGTAGGTTTCTGGAAAATACTGCCACATTGCAGAACAAGTAAATCTAATTTTAAAGTTGAGCAATACGCATTTACGGTAGTCCTGCAAGGAGCAGGGAACTGGACTCAATGATCCTTATGGGTCCCTTCCAACTTGAGATAGTCTATGATTCCATGATTCTATGTGTTTAATTTTAGGCATTGTAAATGGCCCTCTGATTTCCAAGAGAGTACTTAACACTACATAAGGTTAAGCATGTGTGTAAGTCTCCATGGCGTAGGGGGTTAATATAAGCTCTTGGCTTCTCTAGATGGTTTGACAAAATTCTGCTGCAGCTTTTCTCTGTGCAAGCCTGAAATGCTGGAAACAGCAAACAGGTTGTGAACAGTGCACTATGACCCTACAGCGTAAGAGAGTTAACTATTAGGATGTATACTGCCAGGATTGACCCTCTGAGGGCTATTTTCATAGGCCTTAGTTCTGAATAATCCGAACATTCACAGTGCCTTTGCCAATGAAGTGTAAGGTCTGAGAATGTGAACGAGGGCTCTATAGTCCATGCTGATTTTAGAGGTCAGCGTGCAAGCTGGCACAGGGCGACCCGCAGTGAATGCCCCATTTTACAGTGAGTATCAGAGAATCACCTTCAGCCAGCAGGCAGGCTGCTCTGCTCTTCAAGTACTGTAAGGGCTCAGCACTTGCCATTTTCTGCAAATAACTTGCTATTTCTGTATGTGGACCTTGGTAAGCATTTGCTAACAAGGGCAACAGCAATCATTTTAAGATTTGGGAAAAGATGGCAAGAACAATCCTCTCTGATGCTCTTAAATCCAGGGCAGCCTGCGTCATCTTCATGCCTTGTGAAACGAAGGGTGGCTGAGGAGACCGCAGGGCATATACATGCTATATTCTGCTGCCAGTCGATATTCCAGCTCAGGGCGTCTAACCTCATTTCACTTGGAAGCTAATGTAAGCAGTTCTTACTGGTATGAGCACTAAAATAGGGGACTAATAATTCCTAGAATCTGGGTTGGCCTATTACGAATGTCAGACATTAAAGAGAACATTTCTTCGTGAAACTTTCATTCTAGGATTCAGATAGACTCTTTTAGCCCCTCTTCCATTAATTTAAATATGAACGGCCACGTAAGTGCTCTCAGTAATAGTGCTATCCCAATTTTTGTGTGACATTCTGTCAATGATGTACATTAAGAAGAGATTATTAAATGGAAGATGCTTTTAGGTCCCCATATTTTTGCCACCTGAGGCAGGATCATTAGGTTAAGATAAGAAAATAACAGTGATCTGTAGCTATTACACATTATTTAATGCAGTAAGGTAGATGATATCCATTTAGAAAGAAGCCTGACAGTCAGAGGTGGAACAGTTACTGTAATTTATTTGGCAGGAAAAAACAGCATCAAGCTTTGCAATATCTGTGATAAAAAGTATAAAATTCACTTGAGTGAAATTCATTTCAGAGCGTTGCCTCCAGGAGCAGAGCATGCTGGAACGTTAAATCAAGAAATGTGTTACAAATTGTTCATGTGCCACTAGGTTCAGAAGCAGCAGTTGAGAGAGTGGCCTGTGATACTGAAGGCAGCAGAAAGAGGTAAAATACATTCAGCTTTTAGTGCTCAGTTTACTGCACTATTAATTGAAGACATTATCACAGTTGAACCGAGTACCCCAGTGTCAGTGTGGCTGACAATAATAAAGAGGCAGCCACTTCAATGAATTATTTCAAAACATTCCAGTACTTAGTACATAGCACATTAGCTTTCATAATTAAATTAATGCCTTTTGATTTGAGACCACTGGCATGTGTATTGTGGAATCTGGAGGAAATACAGGAGAAGATTTCCAGGGAGGGAGAGTGGGGAGAAGAGACACTGCCCCCCCCGAGTGGCATGCCTACTAAGAATAAAAGGCAAGGCAAGACACGGATTTCTAATTGCAGCATTTCCCTCATCAAGAAGTACACTTGTCCCCTGAGGTAAAGACAAGGTCCCAATTCTTGCACCTCAAGCATGCAGTAGTAATAGAACATAAGGCTAGATTTGTCATCTTCACACAAAGCTCTTGGCCCTGCAGGAGGTGACTGGACACTGGTAAGCCCAGTTTGTTGAAGGACAGCTAATTTACATGTGTAGTGAACAGATATTACCTTCACTACAAGGATCCGCTAAAGTTGCAATGGGCCTGGTACGATACTGTCAATCAAATGCAAGCAAGAACAACCCCAAGGCCAGCGTGAGTTACTTTGGAGGCCAAATTTAGTCCTAAATATATAAACGTATTAAATAGAGTTTGGCCAGCCAAGGCCCAGGATATTGAGCTGATAGTCTCTGACTGAAACAAGTCGCAGCCTAAAATTTGGTACTGGATCAGTTCATAAGCAGGCTGACATTGTCACTAGGAGAGAAGGGATAGGAACTTCGGATGTGGTTTCCATGGTTATTTACGTCTGTATACAGTTTCCAATACAGCAGAGAATAGTTATTTTTCAGTCTTCTCCATGCTTTTCGGCAGTGTGGGCAGTGAGCTTTAGAGGAGCGCTGAGTGCAGGGAGGACAGTGGCCAGGAATTGGAAGTACGTTCAGGAGAGCAGCAAGCACAAATGTGGAAGTGGAGGAGGAAACTCCGAAGCTGGTGTTATTAGTGGAACAGAAGAGAAAGGGGAGATACCTTAGAAGTCCAGATCAAAGCCCTAATGAAATACTGTACTGCACTTTCTTACTGGAGGAGAGGGAGGCAGGGAAAATAGAAGTCTGTGACTAGTACGAGTTACAGTGTGTAATGTAACCAGTTAATGTTACCAGTGAGAACTCAAAAACTGTTGTGGAGAGAAATAATAGGGCACGGTATCTTTTAAGTTATATAGAAATGAAAACTTATAGTAAGAGTTAGTAGCAGTGACATTTGTATTGTGAAGAAATTGGCCCCGTTTGGACATACTGTGAAGACATTATGTGTTAGCGAGGCCCATGCCAGTCGCTGTAGATAATGTCCTCAAATAGCTGTCAACCTAAAGCATGACATTGAGAAGACAAAGTACCGTGCTCATCAGCTTGGCATTATGATTTATTAAAATAGCTTGCTGTCCAGGAAACACAAAGGAAGAAAGTTTGTGGAAAAATATAAAACATGGACAAAGTTGTAACTGCAATGAAAAACTATTTTTGTGCAGAGGGGGCTTGGTGAAAAGGGCATAGATGCTGGTGAGAGAGGAAGTGGTAAGTGAGACATTGAGTCTGGCATCACTTGCAAAGTGGTTTTACAAATAAGCATCAAAATCTCAGAAGGCAAGGCTGAGAAAATTTCTCAGGGAGTCTTAAAAGCAGAAGAAAGACATTGAATATTTCAGATTTGGTCCATGCGTTAAGGAAAAATTGCTTTTCTGGGAAATGAGTTAGTTTTACCTGCTGAATATAAATTAGCATTCTAAGGGGAGAAAAATCTGAATATTCTTAAATCTACAGCTGCTAGCAGTGTTTTAGTACTTTCTAAATAAATACCTTTTTTCTTTCAGAACAGAGCTGTAGTGTTTTATTTCCCAGACAGATTGCTTTTTGCATTTGAGGGTTAGGGTTTGGCATGTTAGTAATTATAAGGTAGCTGTTAGAGTGGGGAAGCACTATAGTCTTCTGAATGTCTCCCTCACCCATCATCCTCTTTTTGGAGGCTTTATATAACTGCTTTTAATTTCCCTTTGGTTTTGTGTGTCTTCAGCAGAGTAATGGAGGTGTCCTGTAGGGCTTATGAGTGCGTCGTTTAAATTTGGCACTAAAAGGAATTTAAAAGTCTGAGTTTAGAAACAGCCAAAAAGTCCTCATTGCAGCAGAACATTAGCAGGTCTAAAATGTTTTATTTCCAGTTACACCAACTGAGCTACAGCAGTTTACATCAGGTTAGGATCTGACCATTCCTGTGTTACCAAACACCCAGATAATACCCAGAGTGAGATGAAAGAGTACAAGAGTTGGTTCACTCTTTAGGAAGTAAAAAATGCTATGTAGATTTAATACTTTCTGCACATCAGAGAACTGGGGAAAGATAATTACAGAGGACTGGAAAAATCAGCTAAGCCAAAGCTCCTAAAGCATTTCCTACCTTACATACTTGTATTTAATTGTCAGCAGTTGTTTAATGCAATTTGGGCTGTTCCCCTACATCAGCTCTGATACTGGTGTTGATTGTTCTTTGAAATATTGTCTATGAGAACTTTTCAGTTTTAAATAAGAAGCAAAAATATTAGTTTAGGAACGATTGTGGGTGAATGCCAAGATTTTAAAAAAACGAACAAATAATTAATCGAAACAGCTATCTGATCAGAATAAAATATAAAGCAGACTTTAGTGAATTAGCTTTTACATAATAACACAATCAGGATAAAACAAAAAGGATAACTTGGCTCTGAATTTTCCTCCTACTTTATATAACAAGTATTTTTACTTTATTATCAGTACCCAGGAATTTTGACACAAAAACTTGAGTTCTAAAATGCATTCATCCATCATAGTTAGTTATTGTCTTAGCAAAGGATTGGTAATTTCTTGGTAAATTGTTTCATTCCTTGTATCAGCTGTAACTTGAATAATTGCATTCCAGCAACATTTCTCTGTAGAAGTAGCAGTTATTTGTCAGAATTATTCATACGCAGAAGGACTTGAAGAGAAATGGCCCAAAGGTATTTGTAAAAAAACCTGATGACCCATAACACGCAAAATGTGGGCATATTAGAGAAGATGCCTGTGCGGCTGTTTAGAATATCTAGATTTCCTGGAACCTCTCCGTGGAACATACTGCCTGAGACAGCATTTGGTCTTCAAGAGGTCACTGCATCCAGTGCTTGAATAGCACATCCTGTCTTGTCTGCGTGAATGTCATAGATTCTGTAGAGCTTCCTAAAATAGCAGTCCAAAACCTCCCCTGTACATCCTGCTGTTTGTGTAGCAGGATTTTCACTGATTTGATTTTTCCATGCCTATCCTTTAAAAATATATTCTATGTCAAAATATATGTAAAAATCTTGGAAGAAAGCAAGCCGCTAAATCTAAATATTACCTTCAAACGGAAGTGATTTTTAATGAAATTAAATCTCCATTCTGGCCTGCCAGGACTATCGAATCAGACATTGCTGATAAAATGTTCATCATAAATATAGATTTGGCAATTGGTATTAATGTATTGATACCCATAATATAAAACTCGCAAGCTTCCTCTTTCACAACATTTTAATTTAACAACAGTGATAGAAAAGCTTGGTGCTATATATGATTATGAATCTTGTTTTCCTTCCTACTAATGTATAAATCTGAAGGAGTCTTTGTTTTGTCACCTCTGTCCCTATGGTGGGATAAACCTAACTTGTCAGAGCTGACCAGTATTTTTTCTTTAATCCTTGTTGTAAAATCCTTGAACAGACCTACTGGGCCTTTAATCTGTTTCAAGTGTAGAAAAAGTCACTGCAGTCAAAATATAGGCGTGTTCTGTGGATGTAATTTTCCTTCAAACAAAAACATCTTAAATGTGTGTGTATATAGTAGTTCATATAGCAGCGGTGAATCATTCAGGCAAGTGGTCCAAATGAGGCACCCCAGTGTGGTGCTTTAGGAGGGGGGATTGTTGTGGGTCCCTTCATAATTTTTTTCACTTTGTTAATTGAACACTTTCTTAATTTTCTGTTACTTCTAAATTCTTTTTACCTCTTCTTTTCCTCACACAGTTTATTTTGTGGAATAAGCCCAGGGTTCATGGTGCAACTGTATTTGCTGCTTATTAAGAGTTAACTGATTTTATTTTTTAATCTCTTTTACAGATGAAAGAATTCCGAACTAAAATGCAGTCAATGTTTCCAGCAATTCCTAAAAATAGTGAGTCCAGTGTTGAATGGGAAGACTTACTGAAATCCAAGTGAAAGAGCCATTTGGAGATGTCTCCCTCAGCAAGAGCAGGAGCGGAAGGTGGAAGGAGCAGGTGTGTCCCATCTGAAAAATAGAGAAAGCTCAGACTGAGCAAGTTACTGAGTTCACTGAACCTGAGGATGCCAGTTAACATCTATCAGCAAGGGAATGAAAAGCAAAACAAAGTAAAATGATTTATATTGTACTTTTCAGCGTGCTTGGTATAGTTGAATCCAGCTTTAAAAAAGACTCTCTCTTATGAAGATTTAAAGAAGAAACCGATCTTCAGCAGTAAATAAGGACAAAGCCCCAATAAACTCTTATCCCATCTTGTGTCTTAAGAGGAACTTCAGGAAATTTCTCTAGGAAACAAGGAGCGGTACTTTCAGTGACGTTTAGGTGTCCCATTAGGAACATAACCATCAAGTCAGTCACAACAGATCTGTTACTGAGCCTGAAGGTAAATAGTACAGTGCACTCTTCTAAAATTAAAGGAGATATTTAAATTTGCGACAGAGAAAGTATCTAAACCAAACTATTTTTGTATGTCTGAAGGTGAAGTTTAAAACATCCCATATGCAAGTAGTGACCTACTCTATCTCGGAAGAGATCTCTACAAAGTGCACTGTGTTTTCCAGATCAGCTTTTTTTTTGGGGATCCCACAGTAGTGAATCTGATAGGCTGCATAAAAGTCTCTACTGTATTTGTATAGCAATTTAAGTTGTAAGTAAGAAGGTGTAAAATAGTGAGACACCCAGTCTGCCTACACAAATATTTTCAGCTAGGAAAGTGTATAGGCAGGGCTGGGTTTTTTGTATTTCAGTGGTTCCTGTGGCTCTTCTACCAGGAGAAGCAATGTGACATTTCCCACACTGCAGTAATCTCACGAAGTGTGGGCGTAAGCTGGGAAGAATAATGTCTTATTCAAACATTGTATTTGCAGAACTGTAGATCTGTAAAAATGCAGAAATAAAAAAAAGTGCTATCAGTGAACAATCCTTTGTTGAATACTCAATTATCAGTTCTTTTTTTAATTGCACACAGTCCAATTAGTCAGTGTCAGATTTAATAAAGTCCTCTTAAAACCTGTCTTTTGTGATTAAGTCTTTATATTCCTAGGAAAGAATATAAAAAAAGCTTTAAATGTCATGAAACATGACAGCACTAAAATAATATCTTTAAAGTAATTGAAGTGTAATAGTTGACATATTTTCCATAGCTTGATGCTTGGAATCCAATATTAAATTGTGGTGAATACTGCCATCGTATGCACATGAAAAATGGTACTATGTTCATATTTCTGTTAGTTTGTGTGCACGGTGATGCCTGTATTGCCCATGCTTATGCATATGAGTGCTGAGTTACCAAGTTTAACAAGTAGGCACGTCATTAAAACTGCTCAAGTGCTAAACTGAAGTAAATAAATGCAAATCGCATGATGTCCTTAAGGTTGCTTACCTCTAGTTTGTAAGGTGGGGTTTGGGTCACCTGTCTTTATCTGGATTAAATAACTCACCTAAATCAGTCATCTGAAGTTCCTTGCATGGTCAGCGGAGAAAGACAAGCCTGGTCAGAGGGTGACTTGCACTGTACCAAGATGAATGGCTGCTCCTGGAATTGTACAAAGCATCTGACCTGACCTACCTGCTGGTTGCCTCTGAAAAGAGCCGCTCTACCCTTGCTCACCTCCCATCAGCATGGTGGCTGCAGGAGAACACAGTTCAGGAGAAACTCGGAAGAAAAATGAGTGGTTTCCTAGCGCTTTAGCGTGCTGACACTTAGGCAAGTGCTTGTCCTGACACAGGAGAGCTGTCCCTTCTGGTAATGGTTAGCCATTGGATCAGTGTAACTGTATCATTAAAAAATTCCCTCATGACAGATAGGCTGAATTAAATATTCAGTTAGATGGACATACCAGATGATGCTCTTCAAAAAACCCTAACGTAGTGAAATATACAGACAGAAATCTTTAAAGTAGAATCACACTTACAGGGCAGGCACAGAGTGATCAAGCAAATCCATGCTGAGGTATAAGACTGAACATAAAACATCTTCCAAAGAGAGAGGCGTTCTCAGACCATCTTATTCCAAGCTCTATTCTGTGCTTCTGGCTGGAAATGGATTTTCTCTAGGTAAAGGCTTGTGTAGGAGAGTGCAAGCATATGGTAAAAGTAAATCAATTCTCAGTCCACATGAAAAACATGAGAGATCTTGGATTTTCTTATTGCACTGTGCAGCTCTTTTCACTTGGTGGACAGTCTGCTGGTTTTCTGAGGGTTCACTTTTTTCTGTTTATGAAAATACTTGGCAGAGTGTTATTGGAAACCACAAACCCCCGAATAAATAGAGGGGGAAAGTACTTAGTACACCAATAGCAGCTACATACCATAGTGCATGTAGTTATTGAAACTGAGCAAATAAAATTAGGCAAAAAACAACAACAGGCAATATAGATGAAAAAAATAAATCAACTTTCAAGGCTTAAATACTAGAAGTAGACCCTGGCACAGAAAAAGTTGGTTGGTCCAGCGGCTCCCTAATTGCTTTCTCTTTTATTTCAAAAAATGCTTACTCTCTTCCTGCATCAAGGGAACGTAGGAATAAAACATGGAAGAGGAGGTTTATTTTCTTTATCAACTTTTCCTGTGCAAAAAGTTACACCAAATAAGGGGATGTTTGCAACACTGCCATTCAAAGCAGTTACTGTAGCACTGCCACAGTGAGTTTCAAGTTGTTCCAATTCACTTTTCAGCTGATCCCTGTGTTTCATTTACACTGATTTTTCACCAACTTTCTGGTCACATTTAGTTATAGGAATAATGAAGGCCATGTCGTGTTCCTAAAATTAGCCTGTAGGTTAATACTTAATAATACATGAGCTCCCTCCATAGTACTATGTTGCTTAGAAGCAAAAAGAGAAATAGGGAAACAGGGATGGAAAGGGGTCAGTATGGCAAGCAGCAGCGTGAGAGCCAGCGATGGGCAGGCGACTCCACCATTCTCATGCTTATCAAGGGAGCCTCCACAGCACCACCAGCCCCAAGGTCAGTAACAGTGTCTTTGCTGTAGAAGGTGGCAAATGAAAACAAACTGGAAATGCTTGTTTAATCCGGTCCACCCCCCCACTCCGGCAAAAAAGTCTCAGGGGCTTTTGTTGTGATTTTTGTCACTGACGGCATCTGCTGCTTTAAAGCAGGCTCCAAAGAGCTCATCGTTTCAGAAAATTCAGGTCACCTAACATACATGCAGAGCAGGGTAGCCTTCGATATTTAGGCTGTCATTCAAAGATCTCCAGAGGGTTACATGCCTGAAACTCAATTAAGGATGAAGAGCTGAATCAACACTGCGAGAGTCTGGACTGGTGGTTGCCGAATTTCTAGATGTTTCGAACCTGATAGGCCGGAAAACAATCCCATCTGGGCAAATGGCCTATTTTAGCAATCGCGATTAAGCTGACAGAAGTTTTCTGTAATTTGTCTATTTCTTTAATAGCAGGGACATATTGTTAAATTAGTTAATGGGAAGAGAAAATGTTTAACAGTTAATGCGATCCTTTATGTGGCGCGCCATCTGCGTATTGTGTGCTGAATGTCCCTGGATGTGGAAGAGAGGAAATCATACAGAATTTCAGCCTTGTCTTTACTGTCTTTATCTTGGGCAAGCATGATAAATAATCATATTTATCTTCTGGAGCATATACAGTTTTAATCAACCTATTAACCAGGAAGACATTTTTCACAAACTTTGGAAGCACAAAAAAGCCATTATCTCCCCATAAGCAATCCATTCCATGGGCACTGAACACTAGAAACTTAAAATGGAGTGAACAAGACAAGTTATTTTTCCTTTCACATCTAAATAAAGCTATTGGTAGACACCTTAGTCAAGCATATTTGGGGACCAACCCTGAAATTCTGGAAGGGGACAAATAGGCTTTTGTAGACTGTTATGCAGAAAGCCTATGAGAAATTTTTAATCCTCCATGTCCAAAAATCATCAGTTTTATTTGGTTGAACACTTGTTTCTATGAAAGAGGTTTTGCTGTTAATTGGAGCTTCAAGAGATCTAGTTCGGTTATTCAACAGCCTGACAACCAGGGATCCTGCTCTCCTTCCAATTTGGTGTGTTATTCTTACCTGCCAAGCAGGGAGGAGATAGATAACAATTAATCATTTGGCTATGGGCACAATTCTTCCCCTATGACTGCTCGTCCTCACTCTAGCTAGCCGGCACTCACCTGCCCGTACAAGGCTTTCCTCTGCTGGGGGAGGAGGAGCCGCAGTCACTGTCACACCAAAGAGTTTAAGCAGTCAGTGCCCGTGGCTCTGCAGCACAGCCTGAAGCTGGTGGGATCCCCTTCGTGAAGCAGAATGAGTTGTTTTTAGAAAGCAGGGCCAGTACCTGAATATCTGCGCACTTGTGCGTGTGCATTGCACGCGCATGCATGTGCATGTGGATGGATAGATGCAGACAGAGAGCAAGACAGGTTTGTACAGCCTTTAGATAAAACGTCACAGATAAGTAAGTTTTCTTCTGTTTAACTTAATGACCAATGGGTAAGACACTTCACCGGGGTGACAGTTTTAAAAGCCGTGCGACTTGACAGGCAGTAGGAATTTGAAACCCAGTCTTCTCAATCACAGGCAAGTTCCCCAAACCAAAACTCTGTAACGTATGTAGGGGCACGGAACACGTGGGAACACCATCTGCCTCAGTACCTCCACTGAAGTTCTTTGATTCAATGTAAATAATACAATAGTTATTATGCTGGAGAGAAAGAGGAAACACCTGAGAAGCTGGTATGACAATTTAGTGGTCAAGCTGTT
Organism: Phalacrocorax carbo; assembly: GCF_963921805.1. NCBI lineage: Eukaryota > Metazoa > Chordata > Aves > Suliformes > Phalacrocoracidae > Phalacrocorax > Phalacrocorax carbo. Next base: position 61,357,241 of record NC_087515.1, on the reverse strand, counting down.
CACCTGGGATAGGAAAGGGTAAAGTTCAAGGCTAATTAACATAAAAAGGGACAGCATTGGCAGCAGAGAGGGATGCCTCCTGCATGGGATACGCCCTAGGACAGCCTCCTGGGGCATGAAGACCTATTTCAAATGTTATACTTTCTGCTTTGCTCTTCGTATATATTTTTTCCTTACAAAAAAATTGAGTAAATAACTCAGAATGGGAGCATTTACTTTCATGGCTGGTTCCATTCTTCCAGTACAGAAACATTTCCTGTATTCTCCCAAAAAAAGAAACATTTTCACCTCAAGACTAAACTTATTTTTATTCTGTGCCACTGGACTTAATTTGCATTCATCTCTTCTGTAAGGCCTCTGGAGCTCTTGCAAGCAATAGCAACTGATTAAACGTAATTCCTGATTCCTATCCTTCCCCTTGGCTGTTTGACTATGACTTTATGTTGATAAAATGTACTGGATAGGTTATTGTTTTTCAACCTGCTTGGCTACACAGCTTATTTTTTACTTGGTGTGACTTATCTCAAGAGTAGTGTGTAGATGATACGCAGAAAGTCTGAGATTCACTCATATATCTGGGTCTGGCTCATCATTTTCATATCCCATTGTTCTACAGAGGCACAGGTAGATCCATACCAGCTCTTTATTACTTCTCCTTCCCCTTTCATTTAGATCCTTTCCTTTAAAAAGAATGAAAAAAAAAAAAAGACAAGTGGTTTAATTGTGTGTATTTTGGATGCTCACAGTGAGAGCTTTACTGATGATGAATAAACAGGCAATACTGACCAACACATTTTTTGAAGCCCTTTAAAGGAGCAGGATTTTCAGATTGGGCAGACAGGGTCACCTGCCTTTTTTTTTTTCTGTTTTGGCTTGCTACATATGTAATGAATCTGCATGTTCTGTGGCTCTAATATAGAAAGCTATTTTTATGGGTCACAGGTTGATTTTTATGTCATTTATAAGAACACACTATGACGTAAAGAAAATTTACTGCAGTGATCCTGGTGAAAAAGAAAAGCTCACATATCAGGGACGACTTACTCAATGCTAAACACTAATCTGATTTTAAAGTACAATGCAGTCAAACCCAGTATTACCTGCTGCCAAAGCTTTTCAATGAACGTACTGGATTTCTATTCCCAATTCCTATAGACATCTGGAGAAGCATACATGGAAATTCTCAATATTTAAACATTTACGTGAAAAATAAAGTGTACCTTACAAATATAGCACAAACTGTATAATAAATTAATCTGATCTTTTAGGCCAATTGTTACTGTACACTCACAAATGATGATAATTTTGCTAGCAGACTGCAAGCCACAACAGAAATATTTATGCTTTGAGTTAAGCTGTTTTCCCCTCTTTGGTGTTAAGCAGCATTCTTCCTCTCCAAAACTTACTGCTCTGGGCCCTCACTGTCATTAAGACAGGCCAAAAATTTTCTCTGCACCAGCTTTTGCTGGCAGATAGAAGAAGGTTGGAGAAGAGCTTTTGAGTCCATGTCAGAATCCTGTGGCCCTTGGCTGGCCTGACCTCAAACCAGCTGTAACACGACGGGTTTTGCCAGGGTGTTCTTTTGGTTTTTTGAGTTTCTTTAAAGCTGAAACTTTGAAGCTGAAAAATCCTCAGAAAGAACAGAAAGAGAAACCTCATGCAAACAAATACCACTGATCTTTACACAGCTTTGATCTCTTATGTATCTACAGTGCCTTTCATCATGAAGAAGCCCAATAAGGTTTATAAACCGCCTTCAAAGGGAAATATCTCATCCTCTGTACCACAATGTGCACACCAGTGAAAACCGGTCTTCAGAGTAGATGATGACCCATAGCATGATGTATATTAACAGGCAGTAGGTCAATAATTATCACATACAGAAGAACACGTTATTTGACAGGATCTCTGATATCAGAGAAAATAGTAAAGACCTCAGTTTTTAATGGCACATTTATCTAAACTGGAAAGAGAGGCATCTTTAAGGGACTCATGGAACTACAAGGGCAGCCTGTCAGCATGTTACCTCAGCCCTGGTCACTACCTCAATCCCAGTTAGCCACTACATGTGGTCAGTTTGAGACTGCCTCCATCCCTGGAAGCTGTTGCCCTGTAAAGGGTTCCAAGAGGGAAAGACAGAGGATCGCGGCAGTGTCTGCACACGCAAACGTGCATGCACACATGCAGGGTGCGAGGCCTCAGCTCACACAGATGTATGTGGGAGGGGACTGACGAGGCAGGCTGCTCCAGCCCGGCACCCATCTCACACCTCAGGTCTCCCCGGCTTCCCACATAGCAAACACCCCAAGGCCCCTCTACCCTTCAAGCTCCTGCAAGGCAGACAGTACATGTTAAGACAGATACGGTGGTGAGCAGAGGAAAGAATCTGATCACAGCAGGCACCACAGCCCATTGTGAACCATTTCAAACTTCTGGGTGCAACAACCTCTAATCCTGGGGATGGCTGAGCAGGTGTTTTGTGCTCTCAGGTCTGCCAACCTATCTTCAGGACAGGGGTCTTCTGTACCTCCTCTAAACATGCTCCACAAGACTTCCGCACAGAAAATTTTACATGCGCATTTCTGTTCTCTCTCCAGATCTCTCTTGAAAACCCTGGCCTTAGGGAACCCAGCTGAAACAGCTCTTCTCCCTGCCTTCCATTAGCCAGAATCTTTGATTAACTGAGCCCCTGACTGCCTGAAAATTGCAGGCACCCTTGAAGACTTTCAGGTAATTGCAGTCTCTACTGTGTTTCAAAGCGAAGGCTTAGGTTACTAAGCCATCTCCATAATGTCTTATCAGTGGAGTGATCAATTAGGAATGGGAAAATGAGCTGCAGTACAGCAAGTGGAATGGCTAATGACCTAACACGGAGAAATCTTTTCATTTCTGGCTCCCATGCCTGCATGCCGACCTGCTCCCCCACAAAGCTAGCGGGGTCCTGGAAAGTTGAATATTACCATAAAAAAGAGAACAAATGGATACCAGGTAAAAATAAACTAAAACTAAAGGCATTGTAAGGACCTAGAGCGGGCTTAGGAAAAATTCCAAGTGTTTGTTTAACGGATATGTGAGATTGTTTGCCCTAGTAACTGTGTCTGTTTGATATGTATGAGGCTTTGAATATTTCATAACAGTGATGGCTGTGTTCACTTAAAGGCAGCTGCTTAAAAAAAAATTAAAATTCCAGAAAACACTTTGTCTTTCAACTCAGCATTATGTAATGTTTCAGGCTTGATACCCGATTTCTTTGAAGGCTTTGCCTACTGATAGCATCAGAAGTGTCACCCAGGAAAGATTTTTCATCTTAAAAAAAAGTGTTGTTGGGTCTTTTTGGTTTTGTTTTGTTTTCTTTTTTTATTCCACTGACAGATAATGAGTGTTAATGCTTCATCTGAAACAAAAAATGATAGCTGAATTGGAAGAGTGCTAGGGAGGAGGGCACTGGGGAACACATTTGTGAGCCATCACACAAATTCTCAGAGAAGCCCAGGCAGAAATTCAGAACATCACATCTTAATAGAGCATAATGTACTCCAGAAAGAGTACAGATAATGTATCCTAATGTATTCAATATTTGCCTTTGATGTAAGCTTAAGTATTATTCCATATGTTTTACTCCATCACTAAATTAATTTGGGTTGGAAACCATCACACATTAATTATCAAATATGACTAAGCTCCAGCTCACTTGTTTTCCTAGGTTATTTGATGTCTGCTGTGAGATGGTTACATTGCAGAATTTTGTTTATAAGAGCTGTGGCTAACATGTTAACAGTGACTTTGCCAGATTTGCTAGCTATCAGGCACAAACACAGCTCAGCTGTCCACAGAGGAGACTGTATAGGAAGGGAAAGACCTGAGCCTCATCAGACACTTTGCACTTGCACAGGGTCTTCTTTAAAACAAAACAGAATAAATTATAATCTATTTTTACAGGGAAAGAATCAACTCATTTGGACCAACATTTTCTATATTGCATGGCAATTACTGCAAGCAAATGCAGGAGTAAATAAGGCAGAAATTTATTTTAAAAATATTCTCAGTATCACAGACCACTCCCTGACCTAACGCTTTACTTTGTTTTGAACAGCTTTTATGTGAATTTTCAAGAACATTTTAAATAATAGATGTGCCATAATTAAAGCCTGTGTTTCTTATGAGAGGGGGTTTTACTATTCAGATCTTGTCATTTTAAGATCAAAAGATTTCTATTTCAGAACTATCTTCCTTGCTGAGCTCTAGACAGACAGAATACTTCCTGAGTTGCCAGACACGTAGCTGTTGTAAGCTTTATTACCATTAAACTAAAGTCATGTTCCTGAAAAATCCTTTATTACACAAGCAGCTTATTGCAGCATTACCCACGCTTTTTTAAATAGAGATGCCCACATTCCCTCTGGAAAAAAAAAATGTAGGGGTCATCTTGTGTGAGTGCTACCAGAGGGTTTTTCATCTAAAACCAACTATGAAAAAACTTGACCTAACAGCAGAATTTCAGTTCTTATCTGCTTGCTTTCTTAATCATGGATGTATGCAGTTTTTTGCAATGTTTCATCACATCTGCTTGATCACCGGAGATCCCTGAATTACATGGTAAGAGTACTTCTTTAGAGTCAAAGAAACTAAGGGGAAAAAATTTATGCTTCAGATTTTTTAAAGCTTTTCTTTGTTAATTCATCATGATAAATTAACAGCTCTATCAAAAACTAAAGGTTCATAAACGTAGACCCTGTTGTATGAAAAACAACTCATCCCATCTGCCTCATCAGTCAGATATGGAGAATTTGCCCCTGCTCACAGGCAGGGGAGGCAGTGCTCAGATAGTGAGGAGGTATATTCACAGCTAGTGTTTGACTGTTCAAATTCAAGGCTAAATGGCAAAAGCAGTCTGAGCACAATAACGGCGAAAATCGCTCAAACTGCAAAAGCTTCAGCCCAAATATTTTCAAGGACAAAATCTCTCAAGAAAGATGATTTTTTCCTCTTATCTGTCACTTCAAATGTTGTTAAGAAAACAGACTGCTTCCAAGTTTAGGCTCTGACAAAAGATATGTTTTGGGTTAGAATGGAGATATATTAGTTCTACCTATGACCTGTCTCTAGTGATGTGCTAACCTTGAACCATTTGCTTATTCCTGTTAAAACTCCTGCTAGCTTCACTTGAGGCTTTAATGGAACGTCTGTTTAAGGGGATCCTGCTGCAGGAAAAAAGTAGCCTGTAAGCCTCCTCTTCCTGCAGCCACGTCCTTTGACATCCCCTCAGCTGAGCTAGCAGCGTCAGCTGTGCGGCTGAGTGACAGTGCAAATCAGGAGCAGATTCAAGCCGAAAGACAATGTCTCCCAAAAGGATTGTTTCCCAGATGCTCTGGTTCCCTGACCTCCTGCATCACAGTTCCTCGGCTTGTGCTAGCGCAGTGCACAGGGTAGGGCAGGCATGGGGACTATTTTTGAGCAGCAATGAAATGTGAAGCAAACCACGATCTCAGTGAAGATGGGTCTGGAGTCTTTGATTGTAAAAAATCGTCACCTTAATGAACAGGAAAACCCATTACAGTTCTGCATGGTTACTTTCACATTGAGCTAAAATCTGCAGGCTTTAATCACTCCTTACCAAAACTTCCGCAGTCAGTGAAATCTCACTGAAAGAGAGTCAAGCTTGGTCCACTGAAACACAAATCTTTAGAAGAAGGGTAAGTGGCAAGGAAAGGGGGGGAAAGACATGACAATGGCAGAGGTACAATGATTAATTTTTAGAAAAACTTAAAAAATAAATCTGACCAAAATATTATGTAAAGAATACCAGAATCTCATCTTGTAAGACAATGATTGGAATTAACTTTTACTTCTTTTTTTGTCCTGCTGGCCATCTGTTATCATTATTCCATTTCCTATTTAAAACGCCTTCTCCTCCTTAGCAGATGTTCAGTTTTTCTATGTGTATATTTTGTAATTCCTCTCAACTCTGCTAATGGGCTTTGTACTCTCAGAACTACGAGTTTTCTTATATTGCCTCCACAGTGTGTGTAACATCTTCTTAAAATTTGAATAGAAAGCTACTGATGACTCCCTACTTTGAGAAAAAAGTATTCAAACATCCTCACAAAATAGCCTTTGCAGTTATCCCTAATGGATAGTGGCTGTAATCCCTGGAGCCCCTATTTATTCTGAAATATAAAGCTGAAAGCCTTAACTAGCTTTACTATAACTCCAAGTTGTCACAAAAGAAATGGGTTGGCTGTTCACATGGTAAGAAAAAATTTGAGCGTGAGATATATATCTGATACTCCTTGCACTTGGAGTGAAATAGAGTTTTTCTACTATTTTGTGTTGTATAATAGAAGTCAATGTGTGTGATTAATGGTAAAACAAGTAAAGGAAGTATCACAGAATGCCCTTTGCGTCCTGCCAGTCAAAGGAACATAAAGGATGCATGCCTCCCATATGACAGGTAGAGAGGTACGAAAGGTCAAACATTTGTACGGCATATATTGCAGCACAACTGCTTCCTGACTGTCGCAAGTTTTCAGTTTTCTAAAATAGGCATGTACCTGTTTCCTTTAATATATCTGTTAGCATTTCCTCTTCCCCATCTCTAAATTCTCTCCTACTTTATAAAATAATTTTACAGTTAGGCTTTCTACCAGTGTATGGCAGAAGAAATAGAGGTAGAAACAGCAGAGGAAAGAAGAAATGAATGTTTGCAATGGGTGGAGAATGTGGATTAAATGAAAACCCAAGATGAATCTTTTTAGAAAGGCAGCAGGTAAATATGAGAGATGATTAGGCTAAGGACACTATCTCTTCCTGAAGACCCACTGACACACTAAAAGGAAAGATGTGCAGAGGTTGCTGTTTCACTCAACACTGCCTGGGCAGAGACACTGGTGTGTTCAACACCACAACTACACGAATGGGAGTCAGTCACTTATAGGCAGTGCTGCATATTTCTGAGGAATACTGCTTCCTTGGAAGGAATATTCCAGGGGATGAATTTGAACCCAGCCCCAGAGGCATTGCATTCTTCCATCGCTGCTGTCTAGCAATTAAGGTTTCTTCAAAACACCTTGATCCCAGCCACCTGCATATCTTAGCTTCCTTATCTTTGCAGATCTGTCCTTCTCCTTTCTCTAATAGACTTTGTTTTCATTTTCTCAACAGCTAAAATAGCACAGCCTAAACCAAGGCTGGCATGATACAAGCTCCCTCTGCCCCCCTACCTGCTGGAGGGTTTCAGCCTCCATACTTATTTCTGGATCTGTTTTTATCCCCGCTGCCACTCCCAGCAGGAGCATGAGGAAGGTCTGCAACCTGTGCAAAGCCTGGCTGAACACTCAAAGAGAAGTGATGAGGAGAGCAATTTTAGCCATGAATATCCTAATGAAGCTCCTGTGCTGACCTTACACACTTCCGATTAAGCAAATATGCAAATGTAAAGTAATTCAGAGCTGGATTAGCATTCAAAGATTTTTAAAAAGCTACTGTGGCTACATGCAGAGTGACCTTTAGGCCTGCTCAAATCTGCTGGAATGCAGATGGGGAAAAAGAAAGGCACTATAAAGAGAGGCTCCATCTCTTTTATATCTTGCAGCCGCCATAAAATGGGCCACAGAAAGAAATGAATATCCATATCAAGGTTCTACAGCTGATCTAGCTATGGGGAAAGAGATTATTCTGCATCATACTTGGGGATGACTCTTCCAGTGCTCTTCCAAAACCAAAAATGTTAGCTTGACAGTTGGTTTGATCATAATCCTGCAGGTTTTGTACTTTAAAAGATGAAAAAGGAAATCCAAGTCTGGGTCCAGACGGCACTACCAAGTCTCAGGGGGGATCAGGAAACCCAGGGGAAGTAGGGGACGTATCTCAGGGTCACAGAAGGGCCGTTCTAGGCAACTCCCAGGGATCTGCTGTTTCTGCTGGCTGGTGTTCAGAAAGTGACCATTAGGAGCAAACCCTTCAATTCCCATTAATTAGAGAAAACTTCTGTAAGGAGGAGATACTCCATTAGCGCTCTCAGGTGCTATAATGTATATATCACAATCCAATGGCCTGAGCCCTGGTTTTAAGGCTGGATATCAAGATCCATAGATGCCTGAATCTCGTCCTACTAAGAGGACGGCCTCAGTATGGAAAACCAGGGGAATGGAGAGGTTAAGAAACACTGTGCCAGGATTAAATGTTAGAACCATATTTCTCTCAGCAAGTTTTCATGGCCATTTACAGTCAACTGCTCTCACTACAAACATGCACCGTATTTCAAGGAACACAGCAATGGAAGAGACCTCCTGGGTTCTCAAGGCCTTGTGATTGCAAGGACTACATTATATTCTCCACTTCATAAATCAGGGATCCAGTTGCTGCTGTTCTTACTACATCCACTGAAAGCCTGTTCCAGAAAAGGCTTCCCTTATGACTGGGAATTGCCCTCTAATTTCCAAGCTAAATATATTCATAGCTACCTTTCACCCATTTGTTCTGAAGCCTGACTTTGTCTAATTACTTCCTAAGGCCTGTTCTGTATCAATGCATTTCTTTTCTTTCACTAAAAATGGTGCTTGAAAAGATATTTTAACAATGAAAAATAATGAAACAGGGGGCTACTATAAGCCAGCTGAGATTCTCTACTGGTATAAACTGGTCTGACTTTAATGCTAATGTGTATTGCCTAGGAATTTAAAAGAAATGGTTCATGTGTATGTTTTCAGGTTAGACATGAAAACAAATGTCTGTGCTAAAAGGCTATGAATATATCCATAGCAAACACATATGGAACTACACTTTTGGGTAACATTTCTGCCATTTTTTTCTCAGAACGGTTTAAAAACAAAAATTGAACACTGAAAAAAAGAAGTTTTCCTATTCTGATTTCCTCCAATATTTTGTTAAAAACACTTCTTCACTCTTGATCACATTATATCCCTGTGTCTTAAAGTAGTATGTCTATTACTGCTTATTTTTGCATCAATCAACTACATATTTCTAAATTTTGAAGGTATTGTGGAATACATTTGTTCACCCAATGCATACTTGAGGTTCCAGAATATCTTTATGCAGCTGGCAATAAAGCATTGGTTTATTTTTGTGATTTGGAGATAAAAAATAAGGATCAAAATTTACTGCGGCTCAAAATACTATAAAATGTTCACAATAATTTGTTCAAGTTACAGCTAAAGGCCTAAAAATCTTCTTTTAATTCTTAGAAGCAATCACTCAAAGTTTTTGAATCTACTGATTCTTTGCATATGCTAGTCATTTTGGAAAGGTTCGAGTACTTACTTTGTCCAATACTTTGATAAACCAAAGGAAATAAAAAACTTTGGCAGAGACAAAACCAAGAATATTTAAAACCAATAACATGAAGCTGTAAGGGGAAGTAGAAATAATTCCATTTCGAATTATTTTTCCTGTGGTTTAATCCCCATCAAGTTTTATTTACAAAATAAAAGTTGTCCATATTCTATGCCATTTTAAAATGACAGGTTTCATATGGGCTCTGAGGCAAACTCTGAAATAGAACAGGCTGATTCAAAACCAGATCTAAGTCCTGCAAGAAAGCTGGCTGCTCTGTGCTTATCACAAAATGTGAAACTAAATTTTTGTACTTTACATGTAACGAGTCTTCATACAGTAAATATCTTGCTTTATTTCTGCCCAATATGAGGAATACATATTGCAGCGGTGGGATAAATATGGCTTGATTGTGATATGAGTCTTTCTGCTTATGAAGTCTGCAAATGGGAATCAAATGGTCCTTAATGAAAACAGCCTACACTTTAAGAAAGAAAAAAAATCAACAGAGCTTTATGAGACATAATTGGGATCAATAGAAATTACTGTAATTCTGAGATACATTCTATAGGTTTTTAAACCATCCTTTAGTATTCGGTACTAAAGGCATAATTATACATTAAATTATAGCAGATGGCACCAGAAACCTGTAGAAGTATCATTTGTTAATATATTCTGCTGGGCTTATCCATCAAGGTAGTGCAAATTGGCATCAATTACACTTTCTTTTGGCTCTTTGGCGTGTTGATTGCATTGCATTACATTCTCTCAGGGCTCTACTCTATTCTTACCCTCTAAACTATGACTAAAAAGCCATCTTGCTTAAACTTAGTTCAGGGACAGTGAAATCTTTGAATGTCAGAGTTAGAAAGCCCAATGGCTAGTACTAATCTTATACACAAGTCCTCTCAGCTCATTATCCTCCTGATCTAGGTAGTCACCCTGAAAAGAATAGGTTGCCAAGAAGGCAGACTGCAGATAGACTTAAGGGAAAGAATGAAAACTGGAAGGGGAATCAGATCCAAGCAGATCCTTCCCATGCAAATAAAGAAAGATGCAGGAAAGTCAGCATTTGGATCGGCTGCTTCTGATGGTGCAGGGCTGAGATGTAGGTAAGAAGGGGTATGTGCAGTGTCACCACCATGTTGTGTGGTTCTTCTTCCAGGCACAGGGTAGACTTAGTTGTCAGGACAAAACTCAGGCAGCCATATTATCCAGCTACAGGATCAAATTTAGGCTGAGGTTTTGAAAATGGTCTGGTACACTTCATTCATCCAAAAGCTATGTGTCAGTAGCCTTCTGTGTTTGCAGACAAGTAACTAAACTTCCCATTTCAAAACCCCACAGCAGCAGAGGAAAAGAGCAATGCACTTGAACTGCAGAAACCTGCATGAGAGGCAACACTATCTTGCTTTGCTCTTAGAGCCTTGCAAAGAAGTCAGAGCTACCTCTCAGATGTCATATCTTTCAGGGGGAGGGCAGCCATGGGAGCACTGTAGCTGGTATTCAGGGCAAGCAAAACTGTGAATCAGGACAGTAAATTGTGGTGGGTTGACCCTGGCTGGATGCCAGGCGCCCACCAAAGCTGCTCTATCATTCCCCTCCTCAGCTGGACAGGGGAGAGAAAACACAGCAAAAGGCTCATGGGCCAAGATAAGGAGAGGGAGAGACCACTCACCCATTACTGTCACCGGCAAAACAGTCTTGACTTGAGGAAATCAGTTTAATTTGTTACCAGTCAAATCAGAGTAGGATTATGAGATATAAAACCAAATCTTAAAAACACCTTCCCGCCCCTCCCTTGTTTCCAGGCTCAACTTTACTCCTGATTTTTTTTCTACCTCCTTCCCTCCAGCGGCACGGGGGACAGGGTCTGTTCGTCATTGTCACTGCTGCTCCTTCTTCCTCAGGGGGAGGACCCCTTACATTCTTCCCCTGCTCCAGCAGGGTCCCTCCCACGGGAGACTCTCCTCCATCAACTGCTCTAACATGGGTCCTTCCCATGGGTTGCAGTTCTTCACGAACTGTTCACCTTCAATAGGGTGCAGTCCTTCAGGAACAGACTGCTCCAGCGTGGGTCCCCCATGGGGTCACAAGTCCTGCCAGCAAACCTGCTGCTCCAGCTTGGGCTCCTCTCTCCATGGGGCCACAGATCCTGCCAGGAGCCTGCTCCAGCCCAGGCTTGCCACAGGGTCACAGCCTCCTTTGGGCATCCACCTGCTCCAGTGTGGGGTCCTCCACAGGCTGCAGGTGGATATCTGCTCCACCGTTAACTCCATGGGCTGCAGGGGGACAGCCTGCCTCACCATCGTCTTCACCACAGGCTGCTGTGGCACCTGGAGCACCTCCTCCCCCTCCTTCTTCACTGACCTTGGGGTCTGCAGGGTTGTTCCTCTCACATACTCTCACTCCTCTGCCTGGCTGCAGTTGCCCAGGTTGTTGTTGTCGTCGTCGTCCCCCCCCGCCACTACTCTTAAATATATTAAATATGTTATCCCAGAAGCGCTACCACCATCGCTGATGGGCTCAGCCTTGGCCAGCAGTGGGTCTGCCTCAGAGCCGGCGGGCACTGGCTCTGTCAGACACAGGGGAAGCTTCTCGCAGCTTCTCACAGAAGCCACCCCTGTAGCCCCCCGCTACCAAAAACCTTGCCACGCAAACCCAGTGCATAAATCCATACCGCTGTCACCTCCGGTTCGCCTGGGAACAGTTACTCGGACGAGTAACGCTGAAGATCCTTAAGCTGTAACGCACCGGTGGCCCAGCAGAGGGTAGCATTCGTATACGGAAAAATGATCGCGCCTCCAGCTAGTGCTTCCCTGCACCTTTTACAAAACATGGGAATCTCAGCATTTCCCCTCCTCATTAGTTCATAGCTAAATGAACTAATCATCCGATTCTGAACACAATAAAATATGAAAAAGTATTATATTAAAAACGTTAAGTCAAGATTTAACATTACTTATTTAAATGAAAATTATCAGCAATGAAATAATTGAGATTCCAGAAGCAAGGTTGACTTGAACTCTCTCCGTATCTCGCATATTTTACAACACTGACAGTATTATAACATTGATTATTATGATTAAATATAGACAGTTTAGGAATGGCTAAATCAATCAATTCCAATCAGGTAGTGGGACCTCGGTTCAGAAGGTGTGGAACACACGTGTGTGTATATAAAATCAGTAAGATGAGTGTTTCAGCAGACACACACCTGAGCAGCTTTATTAAGTGCTTCTAGGTCTTTGGCTTTAAAAGGTGGAGCGAGGAAACAATCTATCCATGCAAAAGCAGCTAAATTAGTATGGTTTTTGGAGTCTAATTTTTTCCACATTTTATCTTTGCAGCTTCATTCTTTCAGTAATCTAATCTAGTTGCATTAATATAGGGTACCTGCCCATGCTGAGAGGCTGAGCCACACTGGAGCTACCCTGTGTTTCTGTGGTATTCCTTCCTCCTAGCTTCTAGCTGTCTTTTTGTTTGAATTTATGTCTTTACAACATGATACTGCTTAACTTTGCAAGCAGGGTGGTGCCATTCACTATAAAAATGCTGGAAGACAGGCAAGTGGCTTGGGTGCTCCAGTCACAATACAGAGATGATTAATATAAAAGGCAGCTACCCTCTCCAAGAAGATGACAACTGCAATTAGGAGATCAAGAAAGAGTTTGGGAAGGGCTGCTATGTAAACAGAAATTAAATGGACTGCTGGAAGTAACAGCCATGTTTTAAGATGCTGAATTAACCTTTGGACTTCTAGAGTGTACCCATAACTGTGTGAGACACACCTGCTTTTCATAGATGTAATTCATGGTAACAGGTAGAAGCTGAGCAGAGAACAAATTTGTGAATTTTACGTCTGGTTTTGTGACACTGACTATCAGATTTACTGATCTTGTGGTTTTTGCCATACTGCAAAGTTGTAATAAAACACGCAACCTGTGGAAGTGAGAATATAACATAAAATAGATTTCTGCTCTGTGTCTTTTTGATAAAGAAGATATTGACATGAAAAAAATGAATTGCCTATGTATGAAACCCTTCAGTGTTCACTGAATAAAGGTCTACACACTTCTAGTTTATTTGCAGATCTTTGAGAAGAAAAATAATCTGTTAATTGTGTTGAAAAACTAGGATTTAATAGAGAGTCAATGATATTTTGTTCCTAATCCTGCAATAATAACTATTCATGTGATAAAAACACTGTTGATTTCAGTACAAACAGTCTTGTACAAGGGGTTGCAAAGCCAGGGCCTGAGGATGTACAGAAAGGGGAAATTAGAAGTTAATTGAAAAGGAAACAGGTGTTAAAGAAAGATGGGCAACAAAAAGATGCAGAAAGAAAAAGAGATAAGAAAACGCAGTGCTAAAAAGGGGAGGGGAAAAAAGGATGGTATGAAAAAAGAAGACAAAGTTTGACTTTATAAAGAGTTAAATTTAGACCTGCTTCATAAATACATATATCTAGCTATGTAACTTAAAAAACCACATCCATTTCATTGCATTTTTCTGTAGAATATGATTATGTCTTAAGTGTATAGTATTTGTAACCTAATAATCTAAGTAATTTTAAATGCCCCAGGAATGATAAAGTAAAACACTGCCTATTTGCTTCTTTCATACTCCAATGCTTCCTCCTTTTACTTCTTTCTTTTCCTTGCAGAATAACTCCAGTTAAAAAAACAGAAAAACTGACCTGCTCAAATGTCAGCTTCTTCAAACCTGCACGTGCACCCGCAAACGCTCATCTGATTTGGTCTAATAAAAATAATAATTGAAATCTTGCCCTGCCTACACCAAAACACCCGTGTGACCCATTGTGCCCTTCCTTTTTCCTCCTGCTGTAATTCAAAGTTTCTTATACTTTCCCCAGGCCTCCCAGCTGCCCCAATGGCTCCATCCCACACTGACACCCGGCTTCCCTCAAACCTACTTTCAGCCTGTTCTTTACCCTTCTTGTCAGATGCGCGGGGGCTCCACCCCCGAGAGCCCCCTCAACTACATTCCAGTGCACAGGGTACAAATGCCCTCTCTTGCCTTGTGCTCCTCTTGTTTGCAAACCACTTCACCTGTTCTGTTGCCTCCTTTGTCTTATCACCTTTGGAGTATAAGCTGTCAGAGGCTTAGTGTGTTTTCTTTCTTACTAACCTGTCCAGCATTCAGTAAAGTGATATCTTGGATCCTTGGTAAAGGTTCCTAGGTATTATTTTGGTAGTACAAACTGGGAAAATGTAGAAAGTTCTTCTTTCAGAGTCTACAATTAGCTAAGGATGAATATGTTCATCCTTATAAGCGGCACGTTCATTCATGTAAGTGCTGGACTCATATAAATTAGGCAAATTCACTTCAGTAAGGTTAGGTATTTGTAGGGCTGCAGCTATACTTCCACTGAGAACTCTAACTTCAACAATTATCATAAATACCTACATGTTGCTACAGGGGAAAACTTAAGTTAATACACAATCTGTTATAGATAATAGGGATAAGAATGCTCCCAGTCCACAGTTCTGAGGCATCCAAGGAAAAAACATCTGAAAGAAAAGTATTCAGTAACACCACCCCCACACCACTGCAAAGGAATACGAAGCTCAAAAATCCTGACAATTTAAAGGAAAAAAAAACAATGTTGGAATTGGTATACTGGGTGAGACTGTCCACACATCCCAACTGCAGAAAACTCCGCAGATGTTTGATAAGCTGGCCACATAGAAGGCTTATCAAAATTTTTGCTAAGTAAAGGATGATTTAAACCTTTGAAGCACAAACCCCTTTAAGAGGCAGAAATAACAAAGTGAAAAACAGAATTAAGAAACTCCAGTATAAATGCAGGAAAACCTATTCCAGCAGAAAAGGAGAGAAAAAGAAATTAACTCTTCTGATGAACTCGTCTGTTGTTCTTTGCAGAGTTCCTTGCAAGAAATATAGGATCTTGTGCTGTCCACAAAGGCTCCATACCCAGTGAAGGACATGGCTTTATTGATATCTTGTTTTTACTTTCACCTCAGTAATGGCAGAGATTGTATCAGAAAGTTTTAAAAGCAAAATAGAGGTTAGATCCATTTTCGATACTCTAAATTAAAAGAATAAATGAATCACCCAACTGTAGTTAATGGGCAATTAACATAATTCTGGTCCGGTGTAGCTGAAAGATAATGAAAAAGCTGATTGCAAATGAACCAGCAGTAATGTGGGAGGTCATAATAGTCCCATAACTCTGAATGAGAAACCAATTTCTCCTCTAACACTGGATGCTTTGATTGGTGAAGGGCTTTATCATACTATGAAATTTGCCCGTGATAGTATAAGACATTAAAAAAAAAGGTTCTGCTGTGTAAAGGACCATCCAGGCTTACAGAACAGGTACCCAGAGCAACTGCATGAGCCTGCACTAGCTATCATAAACTAGAGGGTAATTAGGAGTGCAGTGGTGAATAGAGAGGAGAGAGGCATATATCTGAGTAATGAGTTCACAACTGTACTACAGCAGGGCAACAACCCACCAGGGGAAACGCAGCAGGGTGTCAGACTCTGTTCCAGCCTGGAGACTGGATGTGCTGATGCCCTCTAACTTGGCCCACCTGCTGGAGACAGCGTAATCTCTTCTTTGTGCTCAATTTGTTCTTAGTTAAGGAAGGGGTAATGGGGTGGGATGAATTCCACCCACAATGCTTTTCTCTTCTCTCCACTTACCATCTATGTCCTGATCCTATTAAAACTTAAGATCTTGTTCAGCAAACTGTCATCAGATAAAGTAAATTACATTTAATGCTAGTGGTAATGCTCTCAAAATCAAGAGAACAATTGTGTCTAGGGCAAGGACCGCCTCTTTCCCTAGAATTTTAAGTAAATCTATATTTAGCCCTTTTGTGGCTTTTGAGGGGGAAAAAGGTAATCATGTTAGAACATTGCAATGGTAAATGAATCTATGTCCTAGCAGCAGATGGCACATTAATAGAGTGCAGACACACAGAAAAAAAAGAACTAATCCTCCAAACTGTATTTTTTTTTCTCGGTATTTTTCGTCACTGTTCCTGTGTCTATTTCCACGAATAAAATGATGGTAGATTTAACAGAGAGGAGTTAATCCTAGTGCTAAACCTATATCATGACAAATCAATAGGTTACTGCTGCATTATGCAAAATGGAAAAAGTAAATTGATAAAGTGACAGTGCTTAATACTTAGAAATATTTAGCATGACACTTGGGGTGCATGGATTACAAATGACATTTTTAGGTAGATTTTTACATCACCTTTTGCACCACTGTCTTATTGCTAAACACGGTGGTAAAAGAAATCACTAAGTCATTTGAGATGACTTAATCTTCTTGCTGTGTAGGGGTACATGCAACTCTGACATGGGATCACCAATGCACATGTCCCCAAGCAGTGAGTGCTATAGTAGATACCTGTAGCTCCTTCACCCTGACTAGAATATCCAGTTTTGTGGCATCCATAATGTAGTAGAGCACTAGGTTCAGCATGGAAAAAGCATACATACCAAGTAACGTATTACTAGCCCTCCTGCCCAGCCATCCAAAAAAACACCTCTCAGATTTAAAGTTTAAAGAAAAATTTGTTGGAATATCTCCTAATACACCATGTTTTCTACTCCAAAAATTAGTAATAGCCTAGGAAAGAGCAGGTAATAACTTTAATCCACTTGGGAAAGTCAACATGGCTTTTACAGTGAAGAGCCTTTTCTTCCAAATTTTACTGGAGTTCTCTAAAGAGATCAACAGGTGTGTGGATGGTGTTAGCTTAGTTGCCATAATTTACTTAGATTTCCAAAGGCCTTCTAAAAAATCCTTCACAAAAGGTTTTAAGAAAACTGAGCAGTAATGAGATGAAGAGAAAGGTCCCTGCTTGGATAAGTAACTGGTTAAAGGATAGGACACAGGGAAGAAAGCTGAATGGATAGTTTTGCAACAGAGTGTGTTCCACCCTTGGAATTCCAGTGGGATCTGAGCTGGCACCAGTGATAGTCAATGTATTCATAAATTATTTGGGAAAGTAGGTGAGTAGGGAGTTCAGGAAGTTTGATGATGATACAGCCGTATTCAAGACAGCAAGGACAAGCAGTGACCAAAAAAATCCTGCAGAGGAAGCTTATGAGGCTGAATGGCTGGACAATTAAATGACAAATGAAATTCACTGTAGATAAATGGAAAACAATGCACATGGGAAAAAACAATTCTAACTCCACATATTAATATGATGGAGCTGATCATTACTAGTTAGGAGATAGATCTGGAGTTATGATAGATTGTCCCATGAAAATGTCAACCTGATGCTTAATAGCAGTCAAGAAGGCAAGTCAAACACTAGAAAATATTAGGAAATAAATGGAGAGCAAAACAGAGAACATCACTCTGCTGCTATAGAAAACCATCACTCAACTCCACACTGAATACTGTGTGCCAAATACCATCTGGTCCCCTTCTTTCAAAAAGGATACAGGTAAAACAGAAAGTTTCAAAGGAAAGCAGCAAAATGATCAAAGCCGCAGAGCAGCCTTCATATTAAGAAAAGCTACTCAGCAACTACAACAGGAGATGTTAGCATACTTTGTCCTGGAAAAAGGATGACCTGTAAGAATACGACAGAAGTCTGAGAAATCATGAACACAACAAAGAGGATGGATCTTGACCCTTCCTACATGAGAACTAGGGAACATCAAATCAAGATAATAAGAATGAGGATTCTAAACAAACAAAAGTGTTTCTTTGTACAATTGGTGGTGGACGTGTGAAAATGATTGTCTCATGATAATGTGGATGCATGGACTAAAAGGGGAAACTAGACAAGCAGATCAATCATCTCTTGAGAATTCCCCAAAATACAGAGATTACAGCTATTCAGGAAGAACATAGCTGGAGTCCAGGAGAGCAACAAAAGTATCATGCAGAGACAGGCGCTGGGCTAGATGGGCCTTTGGTCTTACTAGTAACAGCTCTTAAAACGGCCTTACATTCTTCTAACGGGTTGCCACATCTGGGGTATTCAAAATGTGGTTGACTGACTAAGATGAGGGAGAAAAGATGAGGGAATGAAAAACACACGTGTTATAGAATTCAGACAAATGGTAGGCATCTCAAACTTTATGTCAATACAGATTAAGGATAACTAGTAGCTGGCAGAAGGCAAAGCACACTTTGCAGAAGTAGGCCCTTTAAGAAAATTATATAGCTTCACATATTTCTTCTTAACTCACATGAATCAATATCTTTATTTTCTTTGATTACTTTAACAGGACATTTCTTATACCAGAGAGAGACACTTTTCCTCCTTCTATTCTCAAATGAATTATGACACAGATCACCTTATCTAGTGATCTGGGACAATTTGCCAGGCTCTCCCATAATCTTCCTGTGTAGTTGCTACCTTAAAGAAATATTTATACTTTGTTCACTATAATGAAATCTGAATGATTTCAGATAATGAAGCCAACTGGGAAAGAAGAAAAGGATCTAAATTTGAAAGAAGCTGGGGAGGGGGGGAGCTATATAAAAGACACTTAAATACATTGCTATAAAGATGGCATCACCAGATGGAGCTGTTACTTACACTCATCTAAATTCTCCTTCTTTGCATGCAAGGACCCTCTGAGTTTTAAGACCTTATATATTGCATAATTTTGTGAAATAATTTCTATGCTCTGGACTATGACAAGCAGCAGGGGAGTTTGCTGTCTGTCCTAGTGTCTCTGCCAGATCTGTTACTGTGGGAACCCTTTGGTGCTTTCTCAGGGCTTCTGAATGAAGACATTGCCTGAACCCTTACTACCCTTTGTTCAAAGAGACTACTACATATATAGTGGAAATAAAGTGTCCTACACAAGGACTGCATCCAGTGTCTACCACACTGATTTTACCCTGTAATGGCAAGCTCACCTGCAAGGCTCTGACATCCAATCTCGCTTTGGCAGCAAGACAAGCAGTTACAGCTGATCCACACATAACCTTATCGATTCTATCTCTCCTCCCAGTCTTTCCAGAACAGTGCTCAAGCTGGGAGCCTCTCTCCCATTTTTCTTGCTATAGATCTGCTTATTCTTTCTGTTATCAGTGCTCCCAATATGCATTATCTCTGTGCATTATCAGTTACAACAGAGCCAAAAGAAGAAAAGCTCTCACTGTAAAATATTAAACTTAAAACCCCAGTTATCTGATCAAAAGCTTTGGCTCTTTCCCAGGGAAGAGAACATCCTTCAGCTTATTGCCCATATAGGAGCCTATTCTTATTAATCAAAGCAGCTCGGCACATTATTCAATAAAGAGCCATGCTTAGAGAAACTGGCCTGGTTGCTGCCTCTGTGGATCGACACTAGCAAGACTGTATTTGGAGAAGGCATCACAACCTTGACAAAAATTGCCTCTGCTTTGTTAAATTCTTGTCTGTACCAGACACTATCACAGGGCTTTAAATTCCGCTTTGGAGTTCTATTTTTAGAGCTCAAGTGGGATTTATATGGTGCGCTGACCTGACACAAGCTCTCTGCACAAGGCTGAATTTAGCCTGGTATGCACTCACTGCTGAAACTGCTGACTGTAATAAATTGAGGAGGGCTTGCTCTACATATGTCTAATAGGCTACTACGTACCTTAAATGTAGGATTTCCAAGATGGCTAAAAATTCACCAAATGCTTGTAGCACAATAAGAATGGTTAATCGTATTTGTAAGTTCACCTCTTATTGTCAGCAGCACCTGTGCTGCTTTAGTGACTGTTGTAGAAAAATATCAAAGCCTTATTTTAAGAATAAATGAAATAAGATTCCCAGGTTATTTACAGCTAAGAAAAAATGTCCCTTTTTCAGCTTGGTATATGATCGTGCTGTCGTCAGCCCTGGCTCCCTTCACTTGCATAAATTTCGAACCGTTGGCCAACTTAAACAAGTAGATAGAAGGGCTCAGGGGAAGAGGTCTCATGGATATTAAGCTCCTTTGGAGGTTCATTAGGTAGGGGAGAGAGATTACTAACAACCCACGGACAGAAGTATGCTTAACCCATATTAGACAATAGAGAAGGGAAGCAGGAGCATATGAAGGCATAAATATCATAGAAAATTAGATGCCGTTGATTTTGTTGCTCATGGATAACATGTTAATGTGGGGGAACAGATACACAGGAGATGAAGACCTGTGTGCTCACAGTCTTGTTAGTTTCATGTGCTTTGATGTTTGTGGTTCCAGCTGCAGGTGCAAGCTGAGCAGACATAAATGGAGGCCCTTAATATAAAAATATAGATTAAAGAATTAGTCCTGAGTGTCTTGCCCAAGTTCAACCAATGACGGGAACAATTACATACATTGCTTCAAACTGTCTGGTCTAGATAAATTTCTGTTTGAAGCCTGAGCTGGGGTAATGAAAAATATTCCCAGGATGGTCTCAATTTCATAACTACACATTAGATATAAGCAAAAAAAAAATACCAAAACAAAACACAAAATGAAGCCAAACAACTCACGGTAGCAGAATAAAGCAATGAAGGATGACAAAACCAATGAAGAAATCCACAATGTGTTCGCCTGTGCCTCACAGTAATTAATGCTTTTTGAGATATTAGATAAACTTTTCTTTGTTGTAATAGAAACAGATTTCCCAGATCTCCTATTTCAGCTCTCAAGCTCCACCTTTTCTCAGCTTTGTCTGAGATTAGCCACATTTTCTACCACTTTAATAAACGTGGAATACAATTTGGAAATTATCTGTTTGCATCAGCACTGGCAATGAACAATAGCTCAAATTTTGAGAGTCAAGGCTTCAATAATAAGGCCTGATTTTCTTAGCAATCAGATGCATACACATGCATACACACACACATGCACGCACGCACACCACATGTCTTTGTGAATAGGGCCCAAAACAGCTGCAACCTTCCAGAAATTAATTGGATTCTGGATCATTTGCATTTTTATATAGTTTACCAACAAAAGATGGAGATAGCAAGTTTATTAATGTGAAAAAAGAGAGAGAGACAGAGAGAAGGAAAGAGAGGGAGGGAAAGCGAACATTTTGGTTGAGACACTAATCCGAATTTTAATACAGACAGTGCCTATTTACCTTATAATACTGCAGCAGATCCTCCAAGGTGGAAATTGATATGCAGGTCTAAACTGCAGGCAGCTGTTAAGGACTCCTACTGATGCCTAGGGCCTTTACAGTTCCTCATCTGGGTAGGCATTATGATTTGATAATGGCCATTTTCAGACAACACCCAAGGCAATTCTAGGATTTGCTGTCACAATAGACACACTGAAAATAAAGTCAGTGTAAATAGATTAAGAAATTGACAGAATAACAAGGCAGAAAGAATTAGAATGAATACACAAATGGCAGATGACAACTCAATGCACCGTGCTGCGGAGATGGAGTAAGGAAAGTGGAGCTGGAGGATTTATCTGCTGCCTGTATGCCTTCAACCTGCTTCCTGCCTGCGTGGGTGCCTATTTCATTGAGAAGTGAAATCTTTATTAGAAGATTTCTTATCTCTCTTGCTGCCCATTGAAAAACTTCCTTTCTGCTCAATTGAAAGTGAAAGCTCCTGATCTGTAGATGTCCAAGAGAGCTACGGTTCTTCCAGGTAGTGATCACTAGTGACCATTTCACTTGGGAGCAAGACAAAAACACTGACTTGATATTCAGAGGACAGAGTGGCCCTCAACTCCTACAGATGTTAATGTGAACACTGCGTGACCAGGTGGTAACTAGGACTTTATATTATGTGGTTCATTTACAAATCTCTTAGCAACTCTTGTGCTGAGGTATATGTGAGGTTTCATGCATGAACTGTCCTGTGGAAGTGCTCATTTGATGTCTTTTTTTTGGGCTATAGATATATGGAATTTCATTTATCCACTTTTATTGTGATTGTGATTGTGACTTCGTCTCCGAGAAAAACAGCTCCGAGCTTTACTCAACCCAGCCTGAACAACAAAATCATACCTGAGTAAACCAGGTACCAGGCTAATTCCTGAAATGCTGAATATGACTTCATGTGCAGAATAACTACAGATAGCAAAAGTTTATGGATTGGTCTCTGTATGATAGACCTAGAGCAGATACAGACATAGAATATTGGGCAATGACATCCCTAGTAGGTTGCTAGGTAAAGAAGGGACTGGAACTGCTATAAGGATGAAAATGAAACTCAGTGCTGTGTTAGTGCTCAGTTGGATAAAGATCCAGTGAACTTCAATTCTGTGTTAGTGGGGTAAGTGGTCCCCAGGACTGTCAGACCTGTTGGCTCATAAAACAAAAGCTGGATGGGAGCACACAGGAAACCAAGGCAGTAGCACCGCATAGCGCTGTCCTCCAGCAACAGATGGCTGGGGACACCATATAGGAGTAAAATGGCCATCTACTTCAACGATGTCAGAGCTTTGGACAGCAAGACTGGCCACCAGGGAGACACCAGAGTAAAAGGTACTGCTGGGAGGAAGAAGGAAAGAGCAACCTCACCCCCCTGGGGCTACACGAGCAGCAAGTTGTACCCTTGTCTATCCAGCCCAGCTCCACCATTCCCTTCAAGCCCTTTATTTATTATTTTGCTAAAATCACTGGGAAGCCTTGAGATGGCTCCTGTGTTTGAACAAGGCAAATCCTGAACCCTCAGTGCAGGGTATTCAGCTGACACATCTTGAATAATCTGGGAGGAGCTTAGGCTCATTTTGAGTAAAATACTTAGTTTTGCTTGACTTCATGGGAATTAAGCCCAGTGCTTGAGTGCTGTGATGAATCAGGGACAAAATTATATGTGGTTTGCATAAATAATAATTAAATCCTTTATGATTTTATACATGCTTATTATCCATTATGGATCTTGTGTATGTAACTTTTCCCTTAAATTCTGAAACACAATGCAATGAAACAACTTTGAACCTTCATTTCTTTCTTTCTTTCTTTCTTTCTTTCTTTCTTTCTTTCTTTCTTTCTTTCTTTCTTTCTTTCTTTCTTTCTTTCTTTCTTTCTTTCTTTCTTTCTTTCTTTCTTTCTTTCTTTCTTTCTTTCTTTCTTTCTTTCTTTCTTTCTTTCTTTCTTTCTTTCTTTCTTTCTTTCTTTCTTTCTTTCTTTCTTTCTTTCTTTTCTTTCTTTTCTTTCTTTTCTTTCTTTTCTTTCTTTTCTTTCTTTCTTCCCTCCTGCACAGTAAGGGGGCTCCATGATTTTCCTATATTTTTCTGGGGTTTGTTTTCCTTCTGCACAAAGTTTGACCACTTCTGTGTAAACTTTGATCACAGTCCCCACTTCTATCACTTCTCCTTCCTCCTTTTGATTCTTTTCCTCTTTTCTTTCTTCCTTTAGGTATTATTTTTATTCCTCTTTCTCTGGGTGTTCTCAACCACTTCTGTTTTATACTCTCTCATTCTCATTCTCCTCTTTATCTGATTAAGTTATAACCACTCTTTTTCAGTTTTTATACTGAGCATCTATTGGTTCTGTTCTTCCCCCTTAATCTGTCCTTCAAGGTTAGAGAAAGAGACAAGATGGTGGTAGCTATGGCCAGAGAAAGCAGGAGCCAGGCATCAAGAATGAAGAGAAAAGGGCTGAATGTCACAGAGCCTTCAAGCATGAGGATGAACAAGGTAGAGTAACAACTGTGAGAAGAAGAGGAGGGAAGGGAAGGCTTCCATAAAGAACATGGGAAAATGATGGAAAATAAAGGTAGTGGGAGGAAAACTACAGTGCTACTACTTTTATTCCCAAGTTCAATTTTCCCTCATTTTTGAAGGACCTGAAGCTGCAAGGCGTAGAGAGGTCCATTTAGCCTTAGATCAATCCTGTTAAAAGGAATACTTTGATTACAGCTAGCTTGCCAGCATTTAGAAATGAGGCAGGAACATGGCCAATATTCTTCTGGCTGAATACACAGATACAGCGAGACACATTACGGAATGATAAAGTATCTAAGTGCACCAAGCCCTTACTCATCTAACTTTTGTTAACCTTAGCAGAAAGCCTGCCAAAGTATTCTGGTAGAACTGAAAAGCCAAGCAAGTAATAGTCTTATAACCAGGCCACACTTCACATGGCACAAATCACTCTATCGGTACTGTCTAGGGACTTCGTAGTTTCCTGCTTTCAAGACAGTCAGGAAATGTGAGAAGTGTAAGCTTGAAATCCTGGCCTCACTGAAGTCAAAGGCTATATTTCCACTTAACTTCTATTGGGCTGGGTGGAGCTGGTTTCCAGTTAAAAGGGAGCTGACTGAATGCTGTCTGTGTGAACGTATCGAATTTAGATGGTTTTAAAAAGCACCAGAGGAGAAAACACAGAAAGCTGATGAATATTAGGAGAGGAGCGATAGATAAACTACAGGTAGAGCAAGATCATGAAAGGACCAGGGCTGTAAGAGTAAAGGAGAAAGCATATCCAGGTAGGACTGTAAAAGGAACAGATGAGGATCAAAATTCTAAGGGAGTGCAGATGAGGTGAAAAGGAGGATACAGGTGATGAGAACTCAGAGCTATTGTAGGCAAAACAGAGGTTGTTGCTACCAGGTGGGCTGAACTGAGGGCCATGACAGGAAAGAGTGACGCTCGGGATGTGTCTTTGGAAAGAGAGAGGTACGCTGTGTTTGTGCTTGGGAAGCTGGCACAATATTGTCATAGCTTTGCATTTGTTCACTTTGTAGCTATAAAATATATTTTGTTTTCAAAAAGTATGAAGCGTATGTACCTCTTAAATATCCAGCATTTACAGCTCTTATCTTCTGTATTTCAAGGGTGCCACACCTGAGGTCTGCCTGGAGCCTGTCTTCTCCAGGATAAGAAGGCAACACCAGGGGCAGTTCTGCTCATGTGAAAAGCTGGATTTCACCTGTTAAAAATCTTGCAATGCTTCTTAAAGCAGAAACACAAATATTAGACTGCTGCTTCACTAACTAAACTTCTATTGAAGTTTACTATTTTCTTCTCTGTAGTGGGAAAGCACTAATAAAGCACTATTTTTATTCCCTGAGAGGCAGCAAGGGGGAGAAGCTGTTCACCAAAATCAAATCCTGATAACAGAGAACAGTATTTTACATTAATTTTCTTTCTTTTTTTTCAAAACTAGTTTAAATTCCCAATGGATAGGTCTTCTGCTACTTCTGCTGGGACTATATTCCATTATTCCTAATGTCTTTTTCTTGATTTTGTCTTTGCTTTACAATGAGGTAATTTTTCTTTCTCTGTGGCGTTTACATCCTATAAACTTTTACAACTTGTTACATTTCATCTCAGTTACTCTTTCACTGAGTTGCCTATACTTGACTATGTTATTTTTTCCATGCTAGCTCATCTTCCTCTTCTCCTTCTCTGGATTTGCTTTAGTATATCAGCTGCACTCTAGCTAAATCAAATGCATACCTAGTATTCTAGCCAGGCTACAACAGAACTACCCAGAGAGGACCATTAAGACAGGGCTCAGTGATGCGCAGTTTTTGCACATGCAGCTTGAAATTGTGCTAGGCTTCATTGCAACTGTGTTATGTTACATACACATGCTTAATTTTCTGTTCACTATTACCTCTTAACAGTATGGAATACAGTGGTATAAGGCTGTTCAGCTGATTTACATGCCTGAGCACTGCTTGAATGCTAGTAATGATGTAATTTAAATAATCTGAAATCTGAATTGGGCTACTGTAGACTTTACCCAGATATTACAATTTATTTTATTTTTAAGCCATTATATTATGAGAGGTCTGAAGTTTAGCAAAATATTTACCTTTTGCAGCTAATGTTTTAACTTAATGAAAACAGGTTTTTCTTTGCCTAGCTTGAAGAAAGCCCACTCAGATCTTAAGCTACCTGAACAAAAGAAACAGTTTTGCTAATTAGAAAACAATTATAATGCTCCAATGGACATGACTAATTCCTAAAGAGGACTTGAAGTTAAAGATTAAAATCAGAATTGTACATAGGCTTGGTAGAGTTCATACAATGTTCTCCTGGGACATCATCAGCAGTACATTGTTGCCTGCAGAAGTGAAGGTTCTGGCACTAAATACATACATAGGAACTTCAGAAATGCAACTTATCAGGCAAAAATACTCCAGAAATAAATATGTACGAATGATTTCAGATAGAGTACTGTTCTCGTTTTAGATACACAAGGTAGAATCTGCCTGGAACAATCCACAGATGGGAAACATCCATGATAGTGTAGTAGTAGTTCCTCATTAGAATTTGTAAATCATACTGGGGTAAAAGATGAGAAGGAGCTGAGAAGGAATATTTTTTCTTTTGCTACCTTTGTGATATTCCTCTGCAAAAGAGGGGTGCTCTAGCAGCATGGATGATTGCCTTGAGAAGACGTGACAGCAGCAAGTGTACATGTACCTATACCACTGCTAAATTAGTTTCCCTCAACAGCACGAACAACACCATGAGCTGCTCATGTTTGCCTGGGAGCCATGGTATATAGTCAGATGGCTAGTTTACATGGAGGTCTAATTCACAATCCACTGCATTTCACTGCCGTTATTAAAGTTACAGTTGCTCAGGAAGCAATTAGTCCTTGTTGCAATAAAGACACTGCAAGTACGCAGAAAGCGAAACGCAGGCCTTGATCAGTCAGCCCTTCCTTGATCCTTGTCACAGCTTCTCCTACTCTGACTTTCTACCCTCGACATTAGCAGTTGCAGACTAGGAACAATGCCTTCCAGCAGCGTATTCTTTCCCATTCAGATAATGAAGATAGGATCAGCTTGAGACTGCTGAGGAGAGACTTACAGCGTGGTGTCAGCTAATTCTGTAGTGTTTATAAATGATTTTCAGATAATGGTTATTATTGGCTCTTTAATCTGGTTTGAAATTGATAAAATGAACAGTTTCACAAGCCAAATCATCTTCCCATAGGTTCAGAACCTGGGTTTATGCATAAACTAGGCTTAAACCAAGTTTGACCGTATTAGTTCTGGCAGCCCAACCCACACTTAAATCAAAACTGCATGGAGTAGTAAGTTTTTATGCCAAAGTAATAAAAACTATAATGAGACACACACATATACACATCCCTATCACAACATATATACATTATGTCCTAAGCATACTTTTAATCTATGTCTAACTTTTTTAGTAGTGACAAAGCACCTTTCAGTCATTACTAGAACCATTAATTTAAGTATCAGCATTGTCTGGATGTACTGTTCTCCTACAGTGCCTAGGATGTCCACGCAGCCATTGATTTAAGAGACAATATCACTTGCTTCCAAGTTTATGAGGCAATAAACAGCTCCCGCATATTGATGAATGCGGAGGTGTTTGCTCAGCACATTTGCAGGGGACGTTTATTACCCAAGTGCTGTGCTTTAAAAGCAAATGAAATTGCAAGTATTCTCACTTTCTTCTGTTGGGGGAAGGGAGCAAAATACTGTTGTTTTTAATTTGTTCCTTCACTTTCCCTCCTCCTGTGACTCATTAAAATGACTGACAGAGCCATGGACGTTTCCCGCATCTGTGCAGTTGACGAATACAGTCATTTTTATTTCGGTGGCTTTGCATGAAACTGCTTTAGAACAGGGTGCAATTGTCAGAATACCAGAGAGACATGACTAAGATTATTCCTTCGTGCTTTATTACCCTATTATCCCCTTCCAAAGGATTAAGTTAGCTCATCAGCATAGCCACTTAGAGTTACTAACTCTACAACAATATTCATTGCTCTGTCCATGCAATGAAAGAATGAAATAATTTGTAATCTGCAGAATTGGGATCACGTGAATGTCAGGGATTAAAAGATGGGTACACCTGGCAAAACATTTCTTGGAATCTAAACTCCTTTTAAGTATATGATACTGGGAAGGAGAGAGGGCAGAGAAAGAGATGAGATTGATTGCAAAGCTGCATGCCAACTGAGTTGTTATGAGGATGCCAAAGAGAGAGAGCAACCCGTGAAAAATGTATTAAATTATCAAAACCACAAAACTGATTTATAGCTGTGGTAATTTCTCCTTTGCCCTTTGTTCCCATAAGAAGGATGTCAGGGACAATATTTTCTTACAAGAAAAAAAAGTTTCTAGCTATTATTAAAATATATACACACATTTTAAAATTATTTTATTTAACTAGGTTGGGAATTAAAACAGAAAGACAATTGAATGAAAAGTTGGAATACAAAATCTAAGAAGCCAATAAATATGTTCCAAAATCCTCAAGATGGATGGGTCATTGAGTCTTCTGGCTTGTATGAAAAGTCTGCTATCTAAATAGTAGCGTATCTGTTGTTTTAAGAAAAGGAGGTTTGACATTTCCAGCAGAGCAGATGATTCCTGTCTTACCCTTACAATATGAGATCAGGGTAAAAATAATTTAAAATATTTTATAATGCTCATTAACTTGTTTCACTGTCTCATTGTGCTATTTTCTAATTTAAGACTCAGATATGCCAACCTGTGTTCATTTATATAAACTTTTTCATCCGAGTAGTGCCGTTAAAATCAATGGGACGCATTTTTCGGACAAGCCAGCTGTTAGCAATGTTATGCCAGTAGGCTGTAAAAGGCCATTCTTTTCCTTCATGTTTGAAAAATCGCTTCAATCCATTTGGAGGTGTAAAAACTATAACATTAAGAACTAATACTTATATTTAAAGGTAGAAAAAATTTCATTGGTCGTACTTAACTTGCTCTTATTACTTTACACTGGTAGAAAAAAAATTTCTTCCACACTTGCTTTAATCCTTATACTTGGTCATTTCCATTATGGTCCTCTTCTCTGTAATACTCTTTCTCCTCCTTCCAGTTGCCCTGATTTTTCATTTTGCCTTGATTTTTGTCCTTCATTCTCATTCAACAGAGTGAATTTGTTACAGAGAAGTGAAGGAAGCTTATGGGGATAACAGGTTATGCTGACACCTGCTCAGTCTTTGTGTCCCGTGCTGGGGATGATTCATGGCAAACAGCCAGACTCCAGTTTACTCTGCTTTTAGTGTCCTCCGCCTTCCTATTGCTGTGGGTTAAAGGCTGGACCCTGTAAGCGAGATGAAGAATAGTAGCACCTTTTTAATTTACAAGTCAGTTGGCAAGATTTAATTTACATCATTCGCTTGGAAATGTTAGGTTATGGAAATTAGAAGGAACAAGTCTTCTAACAGGTTTCGACAGCCTCACCGACTGCTGTTTGGGGAGTTTTTTGGGGCAGGATAACAGCGGTCATTTAAGTCACATATTTAGATTCTGCTTTAATATACTCGAGCTGGCTGCAAAAAGTGTGTTCCAGAAAGTCAAGAAACTAAGATTAATGTTTTTGCATGCTTATAATTTTAAATAATGGATGTGTGGAATTCTGAAATTGGAATTGCTTTTAAAAAAGCCATGGCAAAAACGGATGGAGCCTGTGCTTCATCTGGTCACTGAAGTGAAAATAGCGTCATCACAGAATAGTTTAGGTTAGATCTAGTTACCTCAAGTATAAAACAAAATAATGGAAAAGAATTTTTACTATACAGGGTTTTTTTACATATCCTGTTCTATAACAATTGGGCTACTTCTGAGAACTGAAATAGCAAGAAGGTTCAGTCGCTCAGTAAACTTTACTACCTAATTTGCTCTATTGTTATTAATTTTATCTGAATGCCTCTACGGAAGTTCATAATAGCCTTGACTAAGGTCCACGTATGACCTCATTCTTTGCAGGTCTGGGTATGACAACAATCTGCTGAAGCGGTAGGAATGACTTAGTAGGATTAAATTGGAGTATATTAATTTTTTTAAAGAAAGATTTTTAGAGTCATTTCTTTTATTCCTTATTTAGGTGGACATTGTGGAAGAAAACGGAATATAATTTTGGTGTCCTAGGTTTGGGTTTTCATCATCATAAGTTTTTCTTTACAGGAAAGCTCAAGAAGAATTGCTTTCTTTCCAAAAGATGTTTTCAGAATGACTACTGCCTCCTATTTTTCTTTGTAGTCACTCTATTTGATTTTTTTTTCCCCCTCAAAGCAATGGGAGCAAAGTAAAGTTGTCTCCAGAAAGGATAACAGTGGCTTTTGACGCCACAAGCTGGATAGAAACAGGAAGAAGCAAATGGGGACAGTGAGCAGTCTTTGTTAAGAAGGTCTGTTACCCATGTCCCATGGAGAAAAGTGGGTGATGGCAATACTTTCTGAAAAATCATTCTGACTGTGTGGGCAGGTGTCTCTGTCCCAGTGAAAAAACTAGGAGATGGCAACGATTCTGAGGGGGGATTTTTTTTGGTTTTATGGATGTGATGCGCCAGCCTCTGCAGGAGGAAACTTCAGAAGTGTATACCAACAAATATGACACTTTTCCTTACATATTTTCTCTGCTTAGGGTCTCAAATACAATCAGTGCACTGTACTCAGTAATCTTCATTGCAGGAAAGTGTGGAAAGCCTGTAATACTCTGTGTGAAGATTATTAGAGGGTCGCCAAAAATGTCATGTTGAGTGACTAATTGCTAGCAGCAGACATATTTCTAATTAATTTTAACACAAATTATTCAGATACACTCTTTTATTGTCTGAAAATTTGTAAGCTCTACCATTTGCATGTGCTGTTTGGGCCAAGGGACACGTTAGTGCTTGCAGCAAAAGGAAACCAAGAAACACTTCTGTCAAAAAGAGAAAGGAGTGATGCAATCAGATGTGTTCTCTGACGCAGATTTACTGAGTTACTGAAAACACATGCAACCCTGTATCTCCAAACACAGACCAAACCTGGGTGACATTCACACTCGCAATTGCCAAGTTTGTCCTTCCAGTCTGTTCAGTGCCCCAGAAAGTCTTCTGCTTTCTTCTGTTCCCTACTAAAGCCAAACAAGCCCCTCATATCTCTACCTGTGGTTGGAGAACTCTTCACGGCACACAACCTAAGTCTGAATCAGGCCTTAACATGAAACCTTTTCCTAGCGAGGGGAACTCCTACTCTTTCCAGGCATTTTATTTGTATAAAAGGGCTTAATCAAGCCTTCCCTTTGGCCAGAATTAGGGGTGTTTAGCACACCTTTAGCTAGAGCCGCCACAGCCTTGAGATCACAGGCTTGGTTGACAGCAGCCACTGACACTTCCCAGCACAGCAATACTGCATCCAGCTACAGTACCATATATGATTTCATTTCAAAGCCCTTTTGTTCCTGCAGGGGTCCCATCAAGCAAAGCATACACCAAAAGTATAAATTCATAGAAAACACTGGCTCCCTACATGGATAAGAGATATGTGTTAAATGGGAAAAATAAAAAGGAATTATATCTGGCCTGCTGTTTTTGTGTGATTTACATATTTATTAGCGTAATCGGATTTATCATTATTCTTATGTATCTCTTGAGAAGCACATCTGACAATTATTTAATTTTTTAGTAGTAAAGAAAAGCACATCTCTTAAGCACTAGGTGAGAAGGGCAAGAGCCTAGCATTGAGACAGGGCAGTACTTCAAAACCGTACCCTCTGTGCGAGAAGGACGCTTTGGATGAGCCAGTATGCATGAAGAGCTGGTATATGTTGGAGTATATTGGTGGTCCTGAAAGGAGAGCAGTCCCTTCCTTAATGAATTAGCACAGGCAAGCTTTGCATGCTGAATTTATTCACTCCCTGCTCCCTCCAAACACCACCACCACACACTTACCTCCTGAAAACAGCTGCACTTTTGATCTGTTCTTAATACCATTTGTTATTTCCTGGGCAAAACTGAACTGTGGCTCACCCTCCAAAAAAAGCAGACGTAGATCTATAAAAACTATCTTGCTATAAAGGACTCTATAAAACAGTATGTTTTAATTGCTTCCTGGTTTCAGCAAACTGTTTTATACTCAAAGTTAACATTAGGTTGACACTTAACTTCTTTGGGCTTTTTATTATTTTAAAACATAAATTACAAGAAGCTATTTTAGCATTTGCTTTCATGAATGGAGGTAGCATTTGTGGACCGATTAAGCATTTTAAAAAGCAGTACAACCCACCCCAGTTTTTAATTAGTTGCACAAATTATCACCAAGCACCGTAAATTTAATGCCATCTCTTTTACAATAACAAAATAAATACTGAGCAGGTAATAACACATTTGTATGGATCAACTGAGTATCCTGTGGTTACTATTATACTCATCTGGGGTAGAGGAAGATGGGATTGAAGGAGATGCCCAAGGTGATGCACTCAGCTGATGGCTTGGGTTCTGAAACAGGGAGACTGACAATTCAGGAAATGAGGTTGTTTGGCTTTGTGCAGAGATGACCAGGGCTTTTGTTCCTCCCCCTCATACAGAATAGTTTAAGAATTGCAAATATGACCAGCTAAGCAATTACTGCCTTTCTTGGAAAACACACATGGAACAGTCTCTGTTTGCATTGTACATGTCTAACAATGTTTTGGTGCTCAGCCAGGTAAGTCTTTCCCTTAATAACCTGTCCTCTCACAGATGTTGGGCCTGTAATATGGCTACTAAAATGCATTTTAAAGGTTTATTAACTTAAAGACTCTTCTGAAATCTGTGTCACAACAAACTGGTATCGTTCTGGAGAGAAAGATATACAGTAGCTTCTGCAGTGAGGCTCTAGCGCCGTTTATCTCTCAAATGAGATATCAGCTCATGAGGTTAAAAATCAACCAAGTGAATTTTTACATTACAGATTCTCACAAGAATCAGATGAAAACTGTTGACGTGCAAGAGAACTGGAGGCATGCATGCTGCTTGCAGTACAATCTACAGTCATTAATAGCCTGCTCCCAGGTGTCATGTGGTAAAGAAAACCATGGCTGGTCTATAAGCACAAGAGAGTCAGCGGGTAGTTTAAATACACCTAGTTTTCGAAAAAGCCGTTCCACATTCTTCCCTGTGGAGAATACGAATGTACAAAGAAAAGCAATATGTTACTTAAAGGTAAGTCAGCGTCCCATGCAAAACAACAAAAGGAGTCGGCACAATCTGAAGACTCAGTCCCTTTCCTGGAGCTGCCAAAACTTTATAAGCCACAGCAGAAGCAAAATGGAAACGCTGCATCAGTAATGATCTGTTCCTATAGCAAGCGCTCTTCCACGGTCATACATTTAAGGGAGCTGACAGATGAAGTTTGATAAATGTAGCTGCAGCAATTTAGGATGTTATTCCCAGTGTTTGGATTCACCTCTCTGCCATGGATTATGCCGAACACAATGCATGCTGGCGCTTCAGCCCGCCTCAGCACCGTTACTGGAGGTTTGTGTGGCAGTGGCAAGCTGCGAATTCAGCTGGCTGAGACGCAGACGCGCTCGCTCTTCTGCTGCCCCTGCTCCAGCGGCTGCAGCCCCTGGCAGGGTAGGCCAGCGTTACTCTCCTTGGCTCGATCCGCCTGAACTTGCCCGTCGAATTCACTAGGGCGCACTACAATTCAGAGGCTTAACTGCAACCCCTGTAGGTAAGAGCTTTCTGCTGCCAAATGTTACGCAGGATCCCTGATGGGCTCAGCAGCCTATGTCAAACCCTGTGAGGTGGTAGTTACCGTCATGCCGCAATCATGTATCTGAACTGCAGGCTACAATTGCACCTTAAGAGAAGCAGCGCTGAGAGAACGTAACAGAAATCTGCCCGGCATGCAATGCTGTCTCTTAACAGCAGATACCCAAAGTACAATACAAGAACACAGGTACTTTTAAAGCCAGAGGTAGCGTCACAAACTCCTCTTTTAGGAATCCAGCTAACTGCTTTTGGAACTCATACAAACTTCTGACTTCTACGTGAGGAGGAGTTCCAAATTATAACATTTTGTTAAAAAAGTATCTCTGCTTGTTGCTTTCAACCAGGCGTTGCTATTTCCAGCGCAGCATCTGTTTCTTGGATTGGAAAAAGCAACAATTCCTTGTCCACTTCCCTGCGTCTCTCACAGGTTCACAGATCTGGATTGTCACCACCTTCAGTCGTAGCTTCCCCAGACAGAAGCATCCTAGTCTAGTTATTTCTCATCTGGAAGTCATTCCCTACCTTTGCTCACTCTTGTTCTCCATCTTTCCTACTCTGCTAGTTAGGTAGGGGTAGCACATCGTCACCTTTGTAGCACAGGAGTCAGAGTGGCCCGCGATATTGGCACACAGACATGAGGAACGGCCTAAATCATGGCTAACTGCCCATGGGGATGCCATGCACTGGGCCTGGCAGCTCCGCTGGATAATGTGCACCCCCATCTGTGATGTGCACCTCCATGCTCCTCACTCACTCCCAATCATATACCCTAGACTATGGGTTCATGAAGGATTTTCTGCTCCTCTCAGGCCTCTCTACCTCTTACCTTTCATAAAGGGATGAAGGAACCTTGCAGAGATGGATATTCTCAGTGAAGGCACTGCTTGAGTTAAATTGAAAGTTTGTGCTGATATCAGATATTAATAGTTAGAAAAATTCTCAGATACAACTACAATTACTCAATCTGCTCTCCTGCTGCTTGACCCATTCAGTTAAATTCACTAAATTAACAAGATTATTTCCACCCGATTGAACTATCAAACAGCAAACAGACAAACAAAAAAGCAAAGCAAAATAGCAAACAAACAAACAAACAATCCAGAAGCATTAAGTTGTGTTCCAAGAAACTATGAGACTGCATTCCAGATTATTAGGTTAAAAAAATTAATTATTTGGGATAAGTCTTTTAGTAAAGTAGGAATTCAGTTTTAATGTTCTTTCAACAACAGCAAGATGAAAAAGTTGACTTTTACAAAGAAAGCTGACTATCTGATGCCAGAAGCTACAGCTTGGGAAAAAAAAATGTCATTGTAAAACCAGTGAAGGAATTCTAGGTGATGACTTCGTGATACCAGCCAAGGTCCAAGTCACATGGGATTTTACTTGGCTTAGCATTTTCAGACTGTGCAGTTAAAACTATAAGATTCAGCTCTTTACAGTAAACTAGTGAAGCAAGGACAGTTGTTTAGTGTCATATAACAGTTCAGGTAACAGCTATTCTGGATTTTATATTCACCTTCAGCATATTTCATGTTCCTTCTTTTCTATCTCCCCTTCCAGATAAGCAGAAAAGACTTTTTGAGGCTGACAACACATATTCTGGGAACAACTGTGCCTTTGCATTCACAGCCTCAAGAAGAAAACAGTAGCTCTGGGGAATGTTTACGTAGCGAATTCTCTTTTCAGAAAAAGAAATGGGAACCTTTGCAAACTGTGGAAATTGCTGGAAAAAAAATTGCAAAACCCCAGATGACCTCGTTACTGAGCATAAAATAACCCCAACACAAAGGAAAGACGCTGTAAGGAAATTTTAGCCCTTAAAGAATTTTAGCCAGCTGCAATTACAGGTAATACAGTCAAGCTAAACACTTCTACAAAGCATTATTTTAAGTGTCTGCAGTAATTATTGATCCTAAATTAGCCATGTCTTATTACTAAGCTATTTTAGTGGGGATTGCTTGGCCATCACAGGTCAAATCAAGCCCTCACTTACCACTTCTGTAACATTACTAGATTAAGAGAGATGCATAATCTGGAAGGCAGGGCATGACTGGCTATGAATATTCAAAATGCATCACAACTTTTCTGCATTAGACAGTATATTTGCTTTAAAATAGGAACTCATTATCCACAAATTCATACGGGTCTCTCCCCCCTTGTGTCAGAAACTGGAAAAAACAGCACACATGCACTCTGTATGATTTAGGTATGGAAGAGAAATAAGGTTTGCTTCCATCTCCCCCCTTCCCCTGCCCCTCTGCTATGGAGAAATATGAAGTAGGCAGTATCAATGTCCAACTTCCCCAAACACAAAAAAGTATACTTAGAAATGTGTATCAAATAATTATACAACAGTTAGTATTAACTGTGATCTCAGACTGTGTTACTGCCTTTAAATATAATTTTTATTCTTGCGCTCAGAAAACATGGGGGTTTTTTCATTGGAACTAAGGGCAAACACCTCATGTATAAAATATTTCGGAGTTTGCTAATTGTGAAAGGAGAAATGTAGTTAGTCATAGTAATTTTGGGGATCAGTTTATAGGCACAGTTTTTCTCAACTAAACTTGCAATCTATGATTTTCCTGGGTGAGATACTGAAATGTCTCAGCTTTCAGCAGACTAAATTCTCTATGTAAAAAAGCTCTGTAAAAGGTTACCACAGAGCAAAGCATGGTCTCTGTCCAAGCTGTTCTTGAAAATAGTGATGCTCAGATTTTGTAGTTTGCAGTGGAATAACCTTCCTGTAGATTATATGCAAAGGGTGGCCCTGTGCTATTGTCACTGGTAAAGTAGACTTGAAGGGAGAGGGCAAAAGGAATGTGTTGTGACTAGGGGCCACCTTTATCTCTTGATCTCTACACTGGCAGGCCCTTGCCTCTACAAGCAGCTAGCTTCTTGGACTGCTGATGGCTTATGTTGCAAGAATTCACTATTTAAATATTGCCATCAGTTCTAAGAGTAGAAACTCCTTCTCACTCCAGGAAGAGCAATTTTATAGTGAGTGAAAGAATAAAGTAAAGCACTGTGGACTATGGGCCATGCTATTCTATGTAGGCGTAGCAGAGTTAAACCCCTTGCACCTCTAAATAAATATGGAGGAGGTGTCTTTTATCCTCTCACCTGTAAGTTGTGTCCGTATAGCAGAATCACAGCTACACTCAGGAACATTTTCTAGAAATGTATTTTACCCAGAACCGTACTTAATTGTTTTGCTCATAGATGTGAGCACTTTTCAATGCCTTGCGGATTAAATTACGTTTCTGTTACTCCCCTTAGGTCAGCATCCTAAAGTGTTAATCTGTGACACAAGTGGAGCAGGACGGCAACATTGTCCCCCAGGCTACCTATGACTTATTTAATAATGTGTAGTTATTAAAACATACATGTTTGATTGTACAGTATGGTTAAAGGCAACTATAGATGGAGTCTGAATGGGAGTACTATGCTATACACCATTTATGGATGTCTCTGTAAGTATTTTAAGGTAAATATGCCTTGATATGCTTTCAAAAAGTTTTACAGTAACTCTTTTTTTTTGGTACAATTGCATCGTTAGTCCAAACGGCGATTAAGTGTCCAAAGTGCATAACTAAAATGAGTTCTGTTCGCAGAAAACTCTTGTTTTTATGAGATGCAGCTAGGAAGAGAAGCTATAGCAAGAAAAAAGCATGGAAATATCTAGATGGAAATCAGTTATCATACTGTCACACTTATAACTCCCAGGTTATCTGTAAAATCCCTGAACCCTAGTGAGTATCTGTGTAGGCAATATGTCTGCGTGTAAATAGTACAAGAAGTTTATCCCAGAGTGCCTCTTCTTTAATAGTGTCTCCATTTTTGATCCTCCATAACATCTTCCTCCTTTGGCAATAGTTCTTTGCTTTTGCCTCTGATTTTGGGCATATTACTTGGAAGTACCGATTATCCAAGAATATGGACTATCTGAAGACCTTTTTTCCATTAACAGAATTTTTAAACTACCAGTTATCAGAAGCAAAATATGCAGAAGAAAATATGGATAATTCACTCAGCCCTGTATCAGTGTGCTTGAAGCCTAGGAATCCAATACACAGCTCTCTTGGTCAGGTTGCAATTTCAGATACTGGTGGGCAGCTATCTGAATCCCTTTGCATGTTTACGTGGCCTATCCCCACAAGCGTGCAGGTTCACACCTGTAGATCTGATTAGCAGACAATATTTGACTTGATTAGTCAAGTGCAAAGCTCAGTGCAGTCAGACATTTGAAATTCAAGATTTCCTGGAGCTGTGTTAATAGATTTGAGACCTGAGCAGTGTGCAAACGAAGCAACAGGAGCCACACAACCCTACAGACCGTATTTCATGTCTTCATGCTCAGGGCGTACTGATTCAGGAACTGTTTGGAAGTGACACATCCCTTCCTTGCTAAATGCCTTAGGACAGACAGTGGTTGCCATCAGAGTTTTTCTGGAGCTTCTTCAAATGAAAAGTAGCAAATTTGTGTAATACTAGCAGCAAACTCCCATCTCCTACTGACTACTGTCTGTGCATTTGATGATCTCTAAAGGTCTAAAGGCTGCTTTCAGATTATTCCTTCACATAATAAAGAACTATATTCTCCCTCCAGCCTTTTACAAGCCTTATCTATTTGCAGTCTCTAAGCTTATCCTCTTGTTTTCTTATTACTCTTCCATTCCTGTGACACCCATTTCTCCTCAAATTAATGTCAATGCAAAACATTCTTTCTCTTCTAACACTCTGCCTCAGTGGAGCATTTGTGACACCACACATTATGGATGCTCTGTGAAATCAGTTTCAGAGTAATGATACGCTATGTATGCTTAGAAATGCACTTGCGTTTCCAAATGTCTCCTTGCATATGATTAAGGTTAGTGAACCAAAAAGATGGGTAGTTCTGTCACCACAAGGAGACCAAAGAAGACACCCGTGACTATAGATGCGGACCAGTCCTAGTTAGTGTGGGAAAAAGTCACGGAAGGGTTGTCGTCTATTATTTATACTTACCCAGTATGCGCATGGTATTTTACTATCCAGTAACAAGACAGGGATCCTTGCCCCTTGATCCTGTAGGACCTGGAATATGGGAGAAATTCACACTGCACTGAAGTAATTGCAGTATTGCAAACCCCTAATACTGACACAGTTTGTAAGAAGCAAAGCAAGACTTATTTTCATGCTGTGCACTCTATAACAGATTGCAATAAGTAGTCTTGGAAATAAGCTCTACTCTCTGGTACCACACCTGAATACCTGTATTCAGACTCCCAGAATATTGTCCTAAATTAGGTCAAAACATAGTACAAGAATAACAGGACATTATGACAGGGCAAAGTAATGGTGGAAGGAAAAAAAAAAATCAATAAATACAAAGAAAGGCTGAAAATTGCTTTGAGGTGAGAAAGTTATTCCCACAGAAAGACTATTTGCATTGATTTAATTTCTGACATGCTTTGTTTTCAAGACTTGTAATGATCTGTTCTATTACTGTTCGTTTTGAAGCACTGTCAGAAGGCCTGAGCAAAGCCATGAATAAGCAAGAATGGAAAAGAAAAATTTTACCGTCTCCATGCCATCTGTGAAGGGCAGGAATCACCTACAGGCATTAAAACATGAGCTGGATAAATAGTGTAGGCAGGAGGCTGGAGTAGAACAGAGTTCAAAGAGCAGTAACTGAGGTGAGAATGGGGGACTTAGCAGGAAAATCACAGACACAGTGCTTTAATAATCACTGACCTTGCACTAAACAGCACGGGGAAAAAGCCAGCGCCCCAGAGATTTAACACGGAGCAAAACCAACAGGACCAACATTAAACAGATTTCTCTCTCATGCACACGTAATTTTCCTGCCCATTTCTCCCTAGCCATTAGCTCTGTCCCTTTTCCGGTACTGTTAAGTATATTCTCCCCTTCTCCCTGACAGTTCGCTCTCTCTCCCCTCCTGCCACCCTGAAACTTAGAGGCCTCTCTGAAACCTGCAGGGTAAAATTTATATCCAAGCCAATGCTTTCTTTAATATGAGAGAACTATTACCAATGAAAATTTGTAATTTTTGAGAAGACATTAAAAAAAAATAAAAGCAAACTCTAAAATTACAACACTATATTTAAACTGAGAGAATCCACAGAATAGCTGGCTTTCATTTGGTGCTTATGTGACTGCACAAATGAATATCAAAAGACTTTTCCCTGTGCCATTTGCTTTATCGCAAAGCAGCCATTGGGAAACCTAGCAAAGATACCAGCGAATTTGCATTAAGATCAATGTTAGTTACGCTATCATTTTGCATAGCACAAGGCAATTTCAGATTTTGTTTATTTTCAGAGCAAAGTACTCCTTGCTCATGAACACTTTCAAAATGAAGCCCATATTTTTTCAAAAAGGGAGTCTCAGGGATTGACCTCCCTCTCATTCACTCTCACGTGTTCTGCCTCCTTTCCTCCTTTCTCACATCTTTCAAGACACTCGTGAAGGCACTGTGGTCTGTACCACAATCTCTCCCCTCTTCTACTACCCCACACACTGGGTAAGTCTGCTTGGTGGATCAAAGGATCAAAATTCAGAGGAATTACAGAATCACAAGCGTGAGTGCTGTATGGTGCTCCACAAAGGCATGTGATGCGGCGGTATACTGAAGACGTGAGTGTTAGGGTTGGAATGTCCTCTCTTCTCAGATCAAAATACTGGTGCACACTCACTGCTGCTTCCACTTCCCACCTCAGCTGACCCAGCACCCCTTTCATGATTCATCTTTCTCCTCCCACAGGTGATGCAGAAACTTCTCTCACCCTGGCCTCCATCCTCGCTATGTTACCTGGACCCCTGTGTCCCCTTCAGAAAAACCCTGCCTACCCTCCTGATGCAATGTGGCTGCGGATACTCAGTGCACAGACACACACAGAGAGTCACGAGGTAACCTACTGTTACACTGCACTCTCAGTAGGTATAACTTCAGCAGGTCTCTATCCCTGTGGCAACCACTAGCAAGTGCTCAAAGGAATCGTTAGGACAGCATTTAACACAGTGCTGCCTTCACGTTGAATGCATTCACTGGAAATAAAGAGGAGCGAGCAAATCACTACTGCTTTGCAAAAGGAGTGGATGGCC
This sequence comes from Phalacrocorax carbo, assembly GCF_963921805.1. Taxonomy (NCBI): domain Eukaryota; kingdom Metazoa; phylum Chordata; class Aves; order Suliformes; family Phalacrocoracidae; genus Phalacrocorax; species Phalacrocorax carbo. The sequence continues at coordinate 61,316,468 of NC_087515.1, read as the reverse complement.
TCCAGTTCTGAGATTTTCTGCTGCAGGGAAGCAGGCAGTGTGAACGGTATTTAAATGTTACCGGGGAACGGAGGAGAAGGTCAGTAGAACAAACAGGTGGGAGTGAATTTCTCTCTCTAACACACCACGGTCACCCAGGCTAGCAGTGTATGTCAACTGCCTAATCTGGAAAGATCACCGCCATTCTGCTGCTGCTGCAGCAGTTTGTATGAGAGCTTGGGTCATCTGGTTCAGGCAAAATCAGCCAACCTAGTGTAACCCGCTGAAATATGCAGCATGAGTTTTCCTGGCTCATGTTATTTGAAGCAGCTGAGGCAGAGCTCACACAAACAACTCCCCGGCAGAGCCGCGGGAAAGGGGCAGCAACAGGCAATTGGTAGGTAGCGATGGCTTAAATCAGAGCTGTACGCAACACGAACATCTGCGGTCTGGTCATTTGTCAGTACAGTCGGTGTTTGTCAACGTGGTCAATGAGGTCATTTGTCAAAGCAATACTCTGCTGAGTTCCCAGATGCCTCGTTCTTTCATGTGAACTTCCCTAACATAAGTGCAGGAATAAAAGTAATGTTCTTGTCATTACAAGAATAAATTCATTAAAGGTTAGAGCAAAATCCAAAACAATTACAAGGAAGCGTTTACCTCTCCACAGACAGCATCTCTCTGTTATTTTTGCCAGCAATTTTGAAAACTAATTAAAATAATGGATTATTGTACTCAATGTTTTAAATTAATCAGTAATGCTAACATGCTATGCATTTGCTCTTTCCTACAAACACTATTTTTAAAAGGCTTCCTAAATTGACGCTTTTAAATAAAAATAATTTTCTTGCTCTTTTTAATTATTTCTAATCCAATAAATAATAAAGCTCAGCTTGCTGGTATTTGCACGAGTGTGAGAAAGTACAGGTCATTGGGCTTGGGTAGCTGAGGAGGTTTAATAGCCCAGAATATCTTTTTTCCACTATTTTGATCAAATTAGACTTAGATAACAGTGACTAGAAAGCGTTAGCATTACAGAGTGGCCCGACTCCTTTTCTCCAGGAGAAATGTCACACTCTGACCCTATGATATAGATGTACAAATGCAGGTTCATCGACTGATACAGAATCCCATTAACTTAAATGGGGCTTTACGCAGGCATCTGCCCTACTCGCGAGAATGAAGAGCTTTGTGATTGGAACAACAGGAGTTCACATCTCATAACCTCCTTCCTCCTCTGTGCCCCATTCCCATGTCGCCACATTGCCGACAGTTTCAGGAAATTTAGGAAAAACAGACATACGATAATTCAGTTCTAATCCACAGACTGACTCTCCACCACTGTGAGTGAAGTATGCTTCTTGGTAAACACGGAAATGTTTATGATGAGGCTCTGCTCTGTGGATAAATGCTGGGACCAGATCCCCAGGAAGGCGAGATATTCATAAAGCTTTTCAGATACCAAATATGTAAGGTTTTAAAGCGGTTGACCTTCCAAAGGGGTGGATGGAGCACCTTTCAGACATCTCCAGGTGTGCTTTCCAAAACAGAAGCCCACTAACCTAACGGTCAGGCTTGAATACCCTGCCTTAGGGTGTTTTTCACAAAAAAATACATACGCGTCCACTCTACTCATAACATCTGTCTCTTCCGCTTGCCTCAAAACTAAAACCCAAATAAGGGAAAGAGATCCTCAGTCAAGTATAAATTATGAATAGTTCTTCAGTGAATTGAACTTTGAAGCTTAAATAACAGAGCAGTGAGGTCTGGGAAACTGAAAGATGTACAGTTTTAATTTCGTGCTACCCCAAAAACTCAGTTAAAACATTTAAACATCTTTCTTTACTTTAACTAGAATCTTCAATGGACTGAAATTGCCTCTGGGGAATCAGCAAAGCATTCTGCAAGATCTGAAGGTTTTGGGGGAGGAGGCCATGGAGGGGAACTACCCGTACTTCAAAGCATTTCCTTCAATATCACTATTTCAGAAGATTTACAAAATGTTTATTATTTATACATTTAGTTATTTAAACAAATGTAATGTATTACTTAGATGAGAACAAAAAGAGTTTGCAAACTTAATTTTTATGCTGTAAAAAAAATTAAAGCCTGTTGAAGTTTCCTTTGACGTTCCTTTCTCTTTTTAAAGAGATTTTTTTCAAACCAAAGACAAAAATAATGTCAAGTTCTCACCTTCCTGTTGAGCTTCAAAGGATTTTTCCCCCTTCATTTTAGTATTATTTTGTATGGTAAGTATCTTATCGAATGAAGGCTATGTTTGTTTGAATTTCGGTGAAAAATAAGATAGAATTAAGAAGCCAGAAGCGAGAAATCCACACGGAGAGTGTTACTTTCTACACATTTGAAATAGCTACTCTAAAAAGTCTGCTGAAAGAACAGAAATAGCAATTGAAAAAAAAAAAAAAGAAAAAAACCCATATTGACATACCTTTGCTGTTTTACTATGCCACACCATTTAAAATTAGCTTCAGAAAATAGGAAAATATTTTCTAAAGCCAGGGTATCTACAGGTGGTCAGCAGCCACGGCTGTTACCTGTGGGCAGAAGGATGGCACAAAAACGCTAGGAAATTTTTTTTGGTTAAGTTTCTGTGTGATACAAAAATTCTGGAATTGCTTTAAGTGTACTATGAACTTCAAAAATATGCTTAAGTTCTGTTTATGGTCATGACGTTAGTATAGGCTTGATGCTGTTCTGAGCTGGCTCCTAAGTCTGCAACAAACTATCACAATGTTATTTTTTTTTGATTTTCATCATTTCCAGGCCCCATTCTGCATCTCCAAATAATTTCTGTTTCTTTGGAAACACTGATTTACAGTGGGAGAAGTTTCATTCAAGTTAAACAGACTAACCTTTTAAAAAAAAAACCTGATCTGCATGACAAGACAGATTTAATAAAAACTGTTAGTAAGCATCTCTCCTGCACCCTCTGAGCCTTCGCAGAGCAGGCCCTTTCAGGAGAAGAACAGCGCAGGAAAAGCATGCACACCTTTGCTCTCAGTCCACCAGCTTTCCATGGTCTCCTGTGCTGCCAGAGGTTCTGCCTGGTGCCCCTAGCTCCTTCGGGAGCACTTCTTTCTGTTGATGGATGCCAGGCTGCCCCCCATCTCACTGCTGCGCCAGGCCCTCCCCGCTGGCCCTGCGAGCATTCCCCCAGCTGGCCCTGCTCAGGCCACCAAGGGACCGCGCTGGCTTGCCCCAATGCGCTTCACCTGCTGCAGGTGCCCAGGCCACGGCGAGCCACCTGCCCTGCGTTACAGCCTCAGAGCGGAACGTGAGCAGACCGGCAGGCAGCTGTCTTCCAGCAGCTTCCAGGGCAGTGTAGGGAGATGGGTGTACAGAAGCTTCTATGCAACCTTTGACTGTGAAGGTGAGTTCCTACAGCCGACCTAATGCCTTTTAGGTAGCCTCAGATCAGAGGCTCTGTAATGGCTTGTTGCATATTTTAATATAACTTCAGTAAAATCAGAGGCTATTGATTGATTTTATGGCCATAGGAATGTTATCAGCTAGACTAAAATATATGGCAGGCCAGAACTGAGTTAATGTGCCAATAAGACAAAGCGCCTTTGCCAGCAGGGAACTGTAAAGCTCTGAATTCCCTAACGCTGTAACTAGGTGGAGCAAAGGTATGGCTGGTTACCTGCCGCTCTGCTAATGTGACTTGTACGATTCGTGCAGCTGATGTGAAACCCGTAGAAAAATGGAGATGCCTTGGCAAGAGCGTGCTTAGTTCTGTTGAGAGTATTGTGATGTTCATTTGCCTTTTCTTTGCTTGAGGTAGCATTTATCTTTGTTCAGGGAATACCAAAGGCAGGGCTTTTAGTGAGCTTCTCCAGCATGCTGTCCTTTATCTCCTTCTGTTATTGCTAAACCCTGCTGGGAGCTAGTCTACACTTTTTTTTCTGGGCAAAAGCTTGTGTTTTCTCAGTCAGGGACTCAACTTTCACTGCAAGTGAGAAGTTTTGCAAAAAGCTACTGCTTTCAAATAAATTCTTATTAGGGGAAAGATTCAGAACAAACCAGTTGAATTTACTCTTTTGTTTTGACCACATTTAATATCTCTGAAACCTTTAGTTTTGACAAAATAATGTAGGTCATTATTATGATTAATTTCCCATCTTTTCATATTATATTAAATGGGAGTTAGTATTGTGTTATAGACAAGTTAGCTATTACTATGCAGCACTGAAGCAATGTACTTTTACTTAGCAGCGTTCCAAAATTACTAATTACCTTGCAACCTGTGTCTTAACAAAACAGTCTCCTGCCTTTATACAAGGCTTGCTTCAAAATTTGAAAATACTCTCTGGAATATGGGAAATGAAGTTAGAATCATAGGAATCTTGCTTCAAGTTATGGAAGTTTCTGTACTGAAAACTCAGTGTAGTTATTTCTGCTTGCTGTTGCTCTGCGTTCGACTGATTCAGCCTTCTCTTACGTCATGATGAATTAATGAAATACAGAAGTTGTTTTAATGTAAAGAATGCATTATCTGATTCAAAGTCCAAAGAACCCCCACCTTCAGCGGTGATGCCACTTGCAAGGATGGTTTAAGCTAACACATTTAACTTAACAATGTAAGAGCAAATGCAGACACAATTATTAGCAGCTGCCAAGCCCCAGACCAGCTTGTGCCCCACAGCCCTTTAAACTCTTGTCAACCCTCCTCCGTGTTAGAGAAAGGAAGAGTTAGGGGGAGGCTCAGAGTACTGCAAACCTTTCAATGCCTCGCAAAGAGTATTATAAGGCGGGCCAGTCCACACAGAGCCTTGTGGCTGAAAAGGAACATCTAAGGAGGACTTTGATGTGAAGACTGATCCATACCAGCTCACGATCTCTCAAATTAAGTTGTTGCAGAAGAAGTTCAGATAGAAAGCAGCCAGTCCACTCTTTCATCTAGTCTGGGATCTAAGAGTCTGACAGAGACCTTTGTTAATTTAGCCAGTTTTTATCTCTTTACTTAGAAAATTTATATGATTTTATCTGTTGTATGTTGTTGTGACTATGTTTTCTTTCTAGTAAAAAAAAGAATAATAAAAAAAAAAATTCAAGATGTGCTTGATACCTCAGTCTGTGGCCACCAGATGCCTTGAACCATAGAAATAGCAAAATACTGCAACCCTTTGTTTGATATTATACAGTTAAAGGGGGAATGGGTCATTATTTATTTGATTGTTTTCAAAACGGCAGTGGAATTGCAAAAAGATCCTTCAAAAAATGTGAAGATATAGTAATAGCATGCATTTTTAACTTTGACTTATCTACAGCTGATAAAGCTGATACTAACTTTAGTAAATATCCCTGCCTACACACTAATTAGAAAATAAAAATTTGTGCTTAGGTTGATTGTTTTGGTTGCATCCTTCATAATTTACTATAGCAAAATCATTGTTTGATCTTGAGTGTTGCAGAATAAATGTTATCTGTTACTTTTTTTTTCTTTATGAGCCAAAGAATTTCAGAAGGCATTTTTTTCAACTTCTGATTCCATGAAAATGACAGAGTGTGTCTCTAATATATCACCATACCACTGAAAGGGTCTTAAAATATTACATATTACCAGATATTTATAAACTTGAGGTGAGGATTGCAATTTTTAATAGTTTAAGGATGATAAAGTGATTCTTTCAGTGAATGACTACTTCTCATATTTCTTTCATTATGAGCTAAAAGAATTTTTTCAAACTGGAACAAGCTGATTTGTGTAAGCTTAAGTTTGATATGGTGTGTTAATTGCTGCATTATCAAAGAATGATGACAAAAGCTTTGGTCATAAACAGAGCTGTCATATAAACATATCCTAGTGAAAGAGGAAAAAATGAATTTGAAGATATATGTAGGCTTTTATACTCTCCATTTTGAGGACACAAACAAAAATTACCTTGAATCTGTTCTCAGTGGGGAAAAACAATAAAAAAAGATTGACTTTTCAGGAAATCACTGATACTAGTTAACAACTGATGACATTTGATTAAAAAGGTGGATAAGGGTTGCACAATAGTCACAGATTAGCAAGCTTGCTGGCGTGTCATGGGTGCGTGGGTGCTGGCAGAGCCCCGCGGCAGCACGCCACCCACCGTGGGACCCCGGGCTCCCCAGCGGTACAGAGGAGCCCTGCAGCTCAGGATGGTGGCTCCTGCCTCACCCGCGGCAGCCCTTTCCCTATGTAAATAGACTTGGACAGATTGCAGAAACGTGCTAAATATTGACTTTGCTAAGGATTCAAATGAAAGTTAATTTAAATAGTACATGCAAAGAGTTTTATGAATTGATTTCAAATGACAAAGAAATATTGAAAAAGCATTAAGCCTAAGTACCATTTTAAACAATAAATTTAAGCTTGCGATAATCGAATTATGTGTTTGAGTGCCTCTGAAACGTAGGCTGGGGGGAAAACATGCCCTGTGCTGCAGGAAACGGTGGCTTCCTAAAAAGCATTCCTAAAGTAAAATGCTGTCCTGTGTGCGGTGGGGCTGGGTGTGGGATGACAGCTCGGCTACCCCAGCCTCCCCTCACACGAAGTAATGGTTTTAAACTAAAGGAGGGTAGATTTAGACTGGATATAAGGGAAATTTTTTTTTTACAATGAGGGTGGTGAAACACTGGCACAGGTTGCCCAGAGAGGCTGTGGAGGCCCCATCCCTAGAAACATTCAAGGCCAGGTTGGACGGGGCTCTGAGCAACCTGGGTTAGATGAAGATGTCCCTGCTCACTGCAGGGGCGTTGGACTAGATGGCCTCTCATGGTCTCTTCCAACCTAAACCATTCTATGATTCTCCAAAGTGGTCCGAGGCCACTGCCGAGGAGCCAAGAACGTTCTCCAAGGTGGGCTCCAGGGGTTGCCATGTGCGGCGGGGCAGCAGGCAGGCAGCCCTGTGGGAAGGGTGGAGAAGGAGCTGGTCAGCCAGGATGGCGGGGAGGCTGTCTCCTTGCAGAGCTGTGGCCCTCGCAGCGGGTCGGGCTGCCTGGGGAGGGAGGGAAACTCACCGCAGCTGAAGAGGCAGGCATAGTGTGGAAGGGGCTGGGCCAAAAGGAGCACTTGGGATGGGCCCATAGAGAATGAGGTCCTGTGTGTTGGACCGGGAGGAGCTATGGGTGTTCCTTCCCACGTATCCTTGCCATCTCCCACCTCTGACTGCTAAATAATTAAAAATTGAAAGTTGGGAACAACCCTCCCTCCAAACCTCTCCACCGCTTTCCATGCTGCTCATGGAGAGGAAATATCAAATTAATACAGATGAGGGGATGATTGGCTTCCTTCCGTGCCTGCTCAGTGATGGCAGTGCTGCCCAAAACCACATGTGTATCCTTCGGGTGCTGCAACACCTTTGTGATGGACCGATTGCCAGCTGGCTTCCTCTGCCCAAGATGGAAGGGAAATGAGAAGTCTTTCTTCTGTTCTTGTAGTAGAAGGCATAGTTTCACAAACAGCTTGTCCAGACATTAAAAACCAAGCAAACAGAGTGCAGATTAGGCTGCCTATTAGAGGAATTTAATAGAGGTTGATTTATCGGTATATTTTGTAGTGCCCTTTCAATGTGGTTTTATCGCTTTAGCACTCTGTCCTCTGCCTGTACCTGGGGCAAGAAGCTGTGCCGCACAGTTTGCGCTGTCAGGCTGAAGGTCTGAAGAGTGTCGTTCCAATGTGTGTTGGCTCTCTTTTACACTAGGTTTTGGGATGCTCTGGGAGGTGAATCAAATCAACCGGCTCCTGGAAAGTTTACACCAGCAACAAATCACTGTTCGTAGTTCAATGGGTGAATAACTCTGTGAATATATGGTCATAGCAGCTGTCAAAATGTTCTGGGTAGAAAAACAAGCGAACCAAGCACCTGAATGCATTAAGAGCTTAACCTGCTTTGCCTGGGCTAGGTTAGAAACAGTACCGCTAGCAGCAGTGCTGCTGTGTTTGCAGGGAGATAGTAACCTGTAGGAATCACAGGCCAGAAATGGTAACCTCCTCAGGTAAGGCCACAGCCGGAACACACCTAGCTGCAGCTGAGGATAAAATAAGCTACTGAAATTAGCTTAGAAGCCTCCTATTTAAAAGAAGGTGTTTAATGGATATGACCTGTAGAAACACATTATATATTGCTATATTTTCTTCCTTATGCCATGCATAAGGAACGAAACATATCTCAGCTGATGGCCCGCTAGTCAGTGTTTTGGTTCTGTGACTTGCCTTTCCTAGACAAGAGATGCACGTTGTGGAACGTTGGCATACGCTAGGCTGATAAATATGCATGAGCTGCTTAAGATACAGAATGAGCTTTGGCCGAGCTGCCATTATGGAGGCCATAATGTTATTTTCACAGGGTACACTGGTCATGCATCTAAGTGCTTTTAAACGTGCAGTTTCATTGATATTTAAAGAAAACCCTCTTCACTCAAAAGACCCTATATAATAGAGAAGCTGAGGAAGTTATAGTTGCTGACTGGAAAGGTTGGTTATTTATGCTTACCATAAGTAACATACCCATCTTTTGAAGAGGTGTAGAAATGTCAAATGTATAACTCGAAGCCTTTTTCTCTTCTTTACCCCTCCTTGACAGATCTCAACCACCTCCACACTGTTAAGGCCAGGAGCCTGTTGTAGTTGGTTTTCCCTGCAGGGTAAGAACTTCAGGAGAGGCTGCTGTCTCAAGAATTGGTGATACAATCCAGCACAATGAAGAAATCCCTCTGTATACTAAAAGGTATCATTAAGAGACAAAACTCAGGCTATTAAATTATTTAAAAAATCATGACTCTGCATTGCTAGTAATGTATGGGGAAAGGAAGGAAGCAACATGAGAGGCTTAGGGAGTAAATATTAGGAAAGAAAAAAAAAGAACAAAAGGGAAGGATAACTTCTCCTGCACTACTCTTTTATGAGATATGCCAATGAAACATGCATGATTATATAAAATGGATGGAAATACAGGGAAATACTTTTTTTTTTTAGGTGGGATATTGATAACACAACTTGTTGTTACAAGCCTGTCTTCCCTAACTGCATATAAAATGTATAGTGCCAATTCTACTAATAATGCCTTTTGCTTAAATCTCAATATTTCTCAGTTGCTGTGCTTTATTCTGTACAAAGCTTCATTCTTCATTTTAAAAAAAAAAAAGAATCTTATATAAGGAGTCCATTGTAAGATTTAGTGGTGGTGATACAACCAGTGGAACGTTGTTTTAAATTCTTAGAAAAAAAGAGATTTAATAGCTGACTTTGCAGTTTTGTTTTGTAAATTGACACTAAAACATGTACTAGATTTAGTTATTTTTCTTTGTTCTTCTCAGTTGCAGAGGTATACGTAGAATTGATAAGCAAGTTGCAACACGTAATGTGGAATTGCATCACGGAGTACTGTAAGCTTTTTCTAGCATGTGTCTAAGTTTTTCCTGTTAGATAATAATATATTTCTCATACATAAACTTGCCTTTTTAAAATACTCCATAGTGGAGCAAAAGTCAGAATGTTTGCCCTTCAAGAGTCTCTTTTGCAGACCTGGATAAACACTGCAGAGATGCCTGAGTCATTAGGGATTTACTCTGCTAGCTAGGCAATTCCACCCCATCACCCTTTCAATGTAAATAACTATCCTTAATTAATGGAAATGCAATATATACTAAGTAATGACAGACCAAGTAAATTAACAAATGCAGGGTAAGAGGGTGTAGCTCTATTGAAGCATCGGATTAAGATCTTGCTCCTTCATCTAATTAGTTTAGGCCAGTTAAAAACAATGCGAAGTATAAACCTAGTTTCTTACACTGTACAACAGCATTGAAATGTAATAGATTTTGGACTTTTGTTAGAATAAGTAATTGGGAGCACAAATCAAGTCACTTAGGCATGTGAATAGCTGGATTTCGTATGCAGTCCAGAACAGCTGTCTCCTGTACCCACGGCCACTGACAACGATAGAAAGGAAGGCCAGACTTTGAAAACCCATTTCTGACAGCGCACAAATAAACAACTGCGGGTGAAATGAACAATCAAGACAATATTAATCCTTCCCCATTCCTGCTGTCTTGGGGATTTGAAAGGTGAATGTAATCAAGTGAAAACTGAAGGTACCGGTCTGCATGTGGAGGCTCATCTTTTCCTCTGCCTTCCCTGCTCGGGCTCCCCCCTACCTCTCAAAATCTCTTTTTACTTCCTTTTTCGTTATACCAACCACCAATGAAATGCCAAATTCCCCTAGCTTGGGTTAATTATTCATTTCTTTGGAATGACCCAAATGTAAAAATAGAGCAATGCAGCAGGGGCACACGATACTCTTCTTTCAGCTCTGCTTCATGTTCTGCCTCCCTTTCTCCAAATGGCCATGTCTTTCCTCCCTTTCCTCCCTCAGTAATTTTCTCTCTCCTTTCTTCAGACTCAATAATCCTTAAAAAAATCTTTGTGAGGGATGGAGGGAAAGGAATGGGGCATGGGAAGTGTAAGATTTCATAATGAGAAAACAGAAGGTGGAGCCCCCAGAAATTTCACAAATTGTCCTGAAGAATATTAAGTTTGCAGGTGGTATGGGGCTGTGCTCTGGATCTTCATAATTCTGCTGCAAGAGTGGTACCTGCCTTTTCAGTTTACTGTTGCTTTTGTTTCCATTTTCTCCTGTCTATCTCCACCTGCAGCTGCTTGCTCATGACTTGGAAAATGAGCTTTTTTGCAGCAGGGGCTCTTCTGTGGTTTCGTGTGTGAGTATTTGATATTACCAGGTCGACGGTGATAAAAATAGAAGTCATCATCCCTCTCTCGAGAACTTGTCTCAAAATTTGAGACTGTGCTGCTATTTAAAACACAGAAAAGACTGACTTCTGTGACAGTGTTGTTATTACAGCGTTTGGGCAATCGGTGTGTATCATTTCTTAGGTACACCAGTACGACTGCTTGAAAGGGTGAACAAGCTGTGTGCCACCTCCGTCCAGTTCCTGTGCTCCAGCTCAGTTTCAAGTTAGCTTGGGCATCTGCGCTACGGATGCTTATTTGTGCGCTGTCAGAAATGGGTTTTCAAAGTCTGGCCTTCCTTTCTGTTGTTGTCAGTGGCCGTGGGTACAGGAGACAGCTGTTCTGGACTGCATACCAAATCCAGCTATTCACGTGCCTAAGTGACTTGATTTGCGCTTCCAATTACTTATAACAAAAGTTCAAAATGTAATTCATTTCAGTGCTCTTGTACAGGGGGGAACAGAGGAGACTATAGTGATTCCTTTTCTTTGCTACTAAGTAACACTGAATGGCAGCTTCAGAATGAGAGTGAAGCGGGATGCCAGGGGTTAAAACGCTGGCTGAGATGAACTTACCCCCTACAGTGGCTGGATCTTTTTTTGGATGGAAGTGTTTCTGTCGTAAATGACAGCTAGGCTCAATTCTTTATTACTAAGAGGTGGTTTCATATTATTTGTGAAATAATAGGTGTACCGTGCATTGCACTGTAGAAGTGTTGTATAGGAATCATTAATGTGGAAGACAAGCATATGCTTTTGCTATGGTATTTGTCTAAGTAACTCTTTCTTCTGGCTGTATCCAGGCTGAAAAGATAATGGTCTCACAGTAGTGATGTATGGCAGAGAGTTCACTGACTCTGGTGTAAAACAGCATGGAAGAGAAAGTGCAGAGGCTTTTAAGTATGTGGATGAATTTTTCTTTTGCATCCGTCCTTCAGGCATTTCTGAGCAGGATGGGCTTTTTTGGGGGGGGGGCAGGCTTGGTGGTGTGTTTTTTGTGGGGTTGGTTTGGTTGTGTTTTTTTTTAAAGAATAATGTAGGAAATTATGTTAACCAGAAACAAAACCTTTTTTTTTTTCCTGCCAAAGGGGACAGGCATTCCTTAATTCCTGATTAAAGGTCAGTAAGATTCAGGGACTCCCTATATCTCATTGCTGTTCTTTCAGTCCATAAGCAATTAGTTGCTTGGGCCTGCCAAGTAAAGGGGTAGCTTATTAATATATATATATGCAATTCAAATATTTGTGCTTGATTACTGCCTAAAATATGAATTGGCTGCCTTCCCCTAAATAACTCATTGCAGTTTTAGAATTTTCAATATTGCACCTTCTCGTTGGTACGAGTCTGAGCTTCACTACAGCGTATCTGTGATCACATCAGCACAAAAACGTAGCATTTATTTTTAAAACTGAAACCGAAAATACCTCTTGTAGGAGTAATACCAACAGCAGCCCAGACTTGTTCAGGATTCAGTCAGCACATGCTAAGTTCACAAGTCTCATGAGCAGGTCTTCTCCAAAGGCTTAAGAGAACATTGTGGGAGAGGTGAAATCATACATAGACAACAGCGGGACTTGGAGTTCTTACGCTTCACCTTTCTTCTGATAAATGTGCTGCAGTACTAACCAGCAACTTAGACCGTTTACTCCTACCGTACCAGCATAAAATCATGTTCAGGCAGAATCTGTGTTATTAACCTTTCCCTTCCACTCTTCCAGTTCCCCCGCTACTTCTTGGCCCAGCTGGAAACGTGGCAGCAGCGCTACCTAGACGCGGCCATTGCGCGGCTGGCTGGCCGGCTGGGTGGGGTTCTTTTCCCCCACCGCGCTGTTTAACCGGGCTCAGAGCAGTCCTGACTAACATTAAGGTGCTGCCTCTGGCAGCTCACGGCATTTTGCCACAGGTGTAGTTTCCCCGAGGACTCTGGGTCTGAAAGCTGACTAGAAAAGGGAACAGCCATCCTTTCTTGTCCTTGACAAGAAAGGGTTGAGTGTCGCTCAGCAGAGGGTTTGTTTAACAGCTTGCTTGTATCCGTGGGGCAATATCAAGGAGTAAAATGTTAGCAAGAAAGAAGTTTAGCAGGGGATGCTACTTCCACACTGCCCAGTATTTAGCTGCAAAAATCAGCCCTGACACATGCCTCCTTCGGTGATGAAGAGTTACAAGTGGGTTATAATTCACCACGTACTTCTGAATGCAGCAAAGAAAGACCACCACAGCAGGTGATGTGGGCGTGCAGAGATTACCGAAAAGAAAAGCTAGAAGGAGAAATTACATTTCGTGACACTGGGGAGTCACGTTTCAAACTTGGCTTATAATTGTATGTACTCTACCTGTCTCTGAAACGCTCTTATATATATTAATGTTACAGCAATCTATACGAACAGGATGGGCAGTATGCCAAAGGGGGTTGTAATTTTCAAGTACCTCCGTATTGTTATTGGAGAGGGGAGGAGGGTAGCCACTAACAGTGTAATTATGTGGCAATTCCAGGGAAATTGATTATTATTAGCTTTTTATGATCACACTAACAAAGTCAATGATCCAAGATGAAATAGCAAAAATTAGTGCTTGAACAATATTCAGCAACAAGATATCGCCAGGTGAGAGGGATGTATCTGAAACCAGCTAATTCCCGGAACTGAAACGGCCATCTCCCACCAATTTTAACGACGGACATGCTCTATTAAAGCCTGATCCACTTTAATGGGGGACTCCCCGGATGAGAGGCCATGTAAGTATGCAATGACACATACAGGATCGAGAAGTGGGTGGGTGTTTATTCTAAATACCCACATCACTGGGGTATTTGCACCTTTAACCAACAGAAAGAATTACAGGTAGTGAATACAGATCAATTTCTTCAAGTTGGTTATTGCTTTAACAAAATCTTTTGTCGCTTTTTCTAACGTCCGCCTTCAGTCCCCCAAACACAGCACGGAGACCGGACACCTGCATAGTCAGAACTATCGTTTGCCAGCCATGTCTTCCCCTTTGAGGCTCCCTGGTTTTATAAATAATAATTAAAAACACTTCTCGGTGATGCGAGAAGGCTTCTCTAAAAGGCGAGCAAGTTGCTGCAATACAGTAACGTAATATTTTTGAAGGTCATAATAATAAAGCAGGGGAAAGAGAATAATCATTATTGCTCTTTCTTGTAATTGGTTTGCTTTCCGATATCCCACACTGCAACTAGAACATTATTCAAGAACACCCATCACAGTGCTTAACAAGATTTAATGTACATTTATTCTTAACATGTGGAACATATAAAGATTTTATACTGAATAAATGAAATTCATTAAGCCAGAGGAAAAGGAGGAATTTACATCAAGTTTTTTCTTTTTTTAACTACATTATCTTGAAATACAAATGCAGATTCTTGTCACTGAAAAATCTTTGAAGTTGTGTTTCTTCCTTTTTTTTTTTTCCTGTATATATTTTTTTGACTGTAGACTGGTAACCATTTTCTTAAATCAATCCATACGTAACCATTTCCACACCTTGATTTATAAAGCAAATTGTGATCGGCTGCTCTCCCGAAATAGAGCATGACTTTATACATACAGAAACTTGTACATTACCCTCAGTTGTTGGTTTTCTGTGTTGGGTTTTTTCTTTTTTCATTTTTTTTTATTATTTTTTGGAGATATGGCCCAAATGAAAGAAAAAATAATTCTACTATCACTTTGTAGATACCACATCATGAAAAAGAAACTAAAAACTTTGTACTAAAAAAAAAAAAATGAGGGTATGTTTAATGTACAACTTCTATATACATCACGGCCCTTAGGCAATAAAAAAATATTTAAAAAAAAAAAGATTAAAGGAATTGTGAAGAACTGTCATTGTGGAAGGTCAAAAAAAACCAGATGTAGACAAGACAGTTCTGGTGAGGAAGCAATTGATGTTTATCATCAGGTTTTGTTTAAAAATCTTATAACTTGACTTTTTTGTTTTGTTTTGCTCCTAGCCTAATGTAACCATTTCTCCTGAGGAGAAACCAGTATCGTTTTGCGTTTTGACTACTGACTGACACCCTCCTTGATCCCCTACACCTACATCACTAGAATCTTCTATTGCACAGAGCTTTGGGTGATGGTATACAAGTTTTTTTTTATTTTTTCCTTATTTGAAAAAATAAAACACACAGGAACTTGGTACGTTGGTTATTTTTCACCTTTTTGTTTCAAAGTGGTGAGATTTTTTTTTTCCCATCGTACAATGGTTTGCCATAACATTTTTTTTTTAAAAAGTCACTAGTTCGCTTCCCAAAAAATATGCAATACAAACATGGAAAAGAACATTGAAAAGGATAATCTATGGAAAAAAAAAAGTGTGACCTTTGAATGTACTAGACAGCAACTTTGGTTAAAAAAAATAAAATAAAAAGATGTACTTATACACATAGACAGCAAATATTAATTTCATAACTGTTCAAATTAATAATTTCTTTAATTCCCAATTGGTAAATAGTGAATGGGGCAGAGGAGCAAAGATTCTTTTTTTTTTTTTTTTTTTTTCCTTCTTCCTACGTTGGATAAACAAGAACAGAAAACAGCCAGTTATATGTGACCCTCTAATCTCCACTCACACATGCTTGGCTTCTCACTTATGTCATAACTGCCCGATCTGAAAAAGTACATCACAGATGACAGATGCAACCAGAGAGTTCAGGACAGCAGATATTGAGATATCCAGCAAACGACCCTCGTGCAAAAGGAACTCTGAGCGGTTCTCGTCCACCCTAGCCATGGCCAGCAAGGCCTTGGCTGCCCTGCACATCATGTCTACGCTAGGTGGCTCCAGAGGTGGAGGCTGCATGTGCATGAGGTTATGCTGGCTCTGCTGGTACTGGGCCATAGTGACCCCATCCTCCAGGAAGCTTATCAAGTTTCCGATGCTTCCCTTCTGCACAGCTATTGCCCTTGCTGCTAATGTGTCCCCCTGGGCAAGGTTCGATAAAAGCGCCATGGACATTTCTCGGCAGACCGGGTTTTTGCGGTCCCCAACGTACCTAACTAAAGTAGCATAGAGTTTCTCCTGACGACTGAATGGGGGGGTGGCCAAGATAAGGTCCACATTATTGTCCTGGATACTGAGCTTACACAGGGTCTCCAGCACAAGTCTCTGAGGCGAAAGAACTGAGTTGGGCCCCACGGTTGGAAAAGGATCCTGTGCCTCCGCCGACGGGCACACCATCCAGTGCAGCAAGCCATCCAAAATTGGCAAACAGATGCTTTCTGTGTAAGCAGACAAGTCTAGCTGCCCAGAAATGTTGGCTAATGTGACCAATGTATTATCCCTCAAGACCTCGAGGCAGTCCCACCACCACTCATCCTTGCTGCAGGCCACCCCTTTGTCCTCCTCTTCCTCCTTCTCGTAAGTCTGCGGCGCTCGCTTTCTTTCTGGATGCTCATGGTGAAGAAGGATCAACTTTCCCAGGATCAGCACCAAGCCTGGATGTTTGGACATTTCGGTGTCATTGCCAGGCACAAAGGACAAGCTACGGACGATATTTGACACACAGATGCAGCGTTTGGCCAAGGAGTCTTGCCAGTGAGTTATGGTGCATAGAGGAGTCTCATCCCGGCTCCTTGGCTCATCCTCTAGCAGTTTAATATTCCGGTGGCTTTTGGCTTGATGGATCCCAAAGGGAAATTTACTGCTCTCTGGTTGGGAACCAGAGTTTGAGTCTTCAGGCAATGCTCCTGGCCGAGCTGAGAGGACATCATCAATGGTTGCTGTTATACTTTTTTCTGTTTGTTCCTCAGATTCACCTTTCCCCTCGAGGTCCTTCTTTTTGCTTGGAGAGTTCGAGGGAGGAGGGGCTTTCCTGCGCGGAGGAATCTCCATCTTGCTTTCAAAGTGAGTCTGGATATGCTCGGTTGTGTCACCACCGCCAAGCTGCCAGTGGAGAAGTCCACTATCAAATTCCTGAACGCGTCCAAGTTTGTCAGATCGGTCAACAACAAATAGATTATTTTTCTTTACAATCTTTATTGGCAGCTTGTCAAATTTACTGGCTTGTTTTGGCCTCTCACTTGGATCAGCAATGGCACCAGGAGTGGAAAAAACAATGCTCTTTTCTTCTCCTTCTACCTTTTCATCCTCCCCCTCCTCCTCATCTTCATCAAAATAGTCAATACATTCGTCGTTCTCCTCTTTTCCGGTATCCTCTGCCAAGGACTGGCTATCATCCTTCTTGGCTGCTTTGTGATCAAGTGCTTTGTGGCCTGGATCTCCCACTTCGTACTCCATAAGGATTCCAAAAATGTCAATCAGGCATTTTCTAAAATATTCTACTAAAAGCTCAAGAAATCCAGACAACTGAGGGGAGAAGAAAGAACATAAAAATCAGATAAATATTTTTGTCTGCATGGAATTTTATTAGGAACGCTGATGTATACATCTGTATTTCCCTCCTCCTGCTGTGGACTTGTGGCTAGGTTCTGCATGGCAGAAGCTAATCAAAGGAAATTCTTTTAGCGTCTGTCCAAACAGTATATAATGTCAAACTATCAAGGCTCCGATTGCTTAAACTGTAACAGCTATGAGAAGCACAGAACTCTACTCGTGTCTCCTTGAAGCCACAGTAGCCATCTAGCTTAGCTGTTCTGTCCCCTTGAAGTGTCTAGTGTTCTTCATTTGCTGCACAGAGTACTGAAGTTTCTAACTCAGATTTTCTGATTTGTACTTTTATTAGATGCCTGAAGTTTACAATTCTTCCCCTCCTCTTTTGTATCTCAGTCTCTAAAACCAACAGGAATCTGCAGTTCAGGGTCTAGATACCGACATCCTAGATTAGTATCCCATCTCTATTGCAATAGTTCCATTTTTGCCCGGCAATATTTAAAAATTTTTATTGGAGCCCAGTGCTGTAAGTCACCCTTCAGTTTTCATTTAGGTTTACCCCTCTTAATTAACTTGTAATCACTTTCTTACGGAAAGGCAGTAGTATGACTTGGTACTAATTTACGCAGAGTGGCTTTATTCTTAAAAAGTTCTTTGCTGCTATGATGCATTCAGCTTTATCGTCTAGCTTTTAATGTTGTTTTTTAACCATGGGCTAATAGGTTTTCACCAAAATGTACCCTTTTGTCCATTCTGTATTCTCTTATGATTGCCAAACCCACGAAGAATTAAGAACAAACTGACGCTTATGGACTGCAGGAATTATCAGTCATCATAGGAAGTCCTGACTGCCATTGGAAATAGTCTAAGGCAAAAGTAAAAAAAAAAATATTTAATTCATGCCTGGTATTCTGTGCAACTTGCACAGGGTGCATTAATACAATTTCTCATAGAATTCAGAGGAGTTTCACCTCACTTAACTTCAAACACCCACAACAGTTACACACCTAACCTAATTGTCTAGATTCCTTTTATAATCAGTGGTCTCTTACAGGCCATTTCTAGGGTATGATTCATCTGACCTATTTTAGATCTCTACTTCAAGATGAGACGAATCATGCTATAGATATCCCTAGTTCTAAAGTTAGGTGGGATGAAATGTACCATTTGTGTCTGTATTTAAAAAAAAAAGGTCATTATATTTAAAAAATGATGAGTTATACTATTAGTAACCAAGGAGTGAATGGAGCAGAGAAACTGAATATTTAATTTGTACAAATTTTAGATGATGTGCATTATCAGCATGCCATCTATTACTACCACCTAACAGGCTGATGGTTAGAGCAGGGCTGAAAAATGCTGGGAGGCAGTGAAGCAAAAGCACACACTCTTAAACTCCATGTTACTTGCATCCTGTGGACAGACAGTGGATTTTAGCTTTTAAATTGTCAATCTGATATTTCTGTGCAAACTTAACTTAATGGAAGAAGAAACCAAACAGAAAATAAACAATTAAAAAAATCCCACAGCCTAGTATGGAACTACCGAGTAAGACAAGTAGTCACCAAAAGACAGCCTCAAATCAATTTAATATAGTTTTGCAAAGCCTTTTATGGAAATACAAGTTAAGCAAGATTACTAACTTATTGCTGTTTTCTGGCATTGTCCTTGTACTCTCCTGAGTGTGAATTTACACGTTAGTCTTTTGTCAGTGCTAAAATTCTTATACTCCTACATGCTCCTTTCTACAGGATACCCTTGTTTCAGGCTCATTATTTCCCCTATTTGACCTAAAGCTATCTCTTGTTGCTCACTGTTACCAATCATAAAAACCGGAAGTTTCACAATATTCAAGTTTATGTTATTTATAATAAATTTTTTTAAAGGACTCCCGCTTTTTTGTAGGTATCTCATTTCAGTTTTCTTTTCTTGGAAAGCTGAGAAATATACCACTTTCCCACCTACCTGAGAGAGGTTGAAAGTAGCAACAGTGCTGTCATCATACAGAAGAATATTAATAGTGTCTAGCGCCCAGGTACTTTCAGCCAAAAGACCAGATTTAAGAGACATCATCACTCTCCAGGCCTCAGGAGTTACTGGAGAAAGAAATGAGGAGAAGTAAAACAGTGCGTCTCGGAGACCGTTAATGAGTTCTGAAAGATTAAACTGTGACATTCTGAGGATGCAGAATTTAAATGAAATGGTTACTGAAACACTGGTTAAGACCCTGCTTTCAACACTTAGTCCTGCTCAGTTTTTCTGTAACTGCTGCTCAGCCTTAATACAGGAGAATATCTTAACAGGGCCATTCTTCCTGACATTGCTGAAGCTGAAATAATTGTACAGACTCAGGAAAGTTGACTAAACCAAATAATCGTTAAATAAAGGTAGAATACTTTGTCAGGAGTGGGGGAACTTGAAGCATGAGAACTTGAACGAATGAAATGTAACAGGAATTCAAGATAAGAAGATACTTGGGAAAGAACAGGGGGAGAAACAAACATGACAAATAATATGGGATGAATAAATGGCCCATTCAAGTGAGGCAGGGACTATAACTACACAGCAGAAGAGCATGAGCTGCCATAGAACTAGAACACAAAGTTTGCTTGGCTGAATGCTGTACTGGTGATTTAACAGACGTTCTGAAGGACCTTTCAACATATATCATTTGCAAATCTGACGCAAGCTTAATTTTTAATGCATTTCTGGAGACCTCAGGTCTGCATATAAAATATTGCTTTCATTTCATGTCAGATTGTCTGGGATGACTTTTACCTATCATCCTCACTGATGCATAAGCCATTACATTTTTATTGAGGACAATCACATTACAGTTACCCAAAGTTAACTATTTGTCAAAATAGTCTAAAAATGTAAAAGAAAATCAAAATCAAAGTCCCTTTCTCCCAACCTATTTTGGTATTTGGCTTTTGTTTTGATGCTTACCAATATCTTTTGAGGTAATCTTTCGTCTTGGTTTTAAGACTGGTTGGGATGCTTCTACAGAGCCCGGGGGGAAGGTAATTTCTCGCCTAATCGGTGGTGGTTGGGGTGGAGGTCCTGTGACCTGTGACACTGGAACTGTGGGTATAACTTTTTGCATCTTCATGGAGGGCAGGAAAGGAGACTTGCTTGGAGACATACGGTTTTCTAAAGAGCGCTGGAAGGATGCTGGACTTGGAGCTCTAGAGATGTGGTTTGGCATAGAGGGTGGCGTCTGGTAAGATGACTGAGGAGGTCTAGTGATAGGCTGCATGGAGGCTGAGGATGACATATAAGAAGGCTGACGTTGGTTGACGTGAGAAGGCCACTGACTCTCGTGGTTTATCCTCTGGTCAGGTACCATCATATCATCAGTGCGATTCATCCCTGGATACGGTGGGGCCTGTGCAGGGCCTCCTGGACCTTGCCTATTCTGGTAAGGGTAAGGCATATCATTTCGTGTTGGCCACATGTTCTGCTGAGGACCTTCGCTGGAGGATGATGACTGCATGGGGCCACCAATCATCTGGGGAGGTATTCCATGCTGCTGCATTTGTCCTGGGCCCTGCATCCTCTCCCTGTTATATGGATACGGATACTGTCCTTGCATGGGCCTCCTGTCAGGCCCCGTGTAAGCGTTGCTGTACTGGTTATACATTTCCTGTTGCTGGTTGCCATACTGCATGTTGTACATATCCCCTTCATGGCGTTTGGCGGGAGGCCCATACATGCCATCCATGTGTCGCTTGTAGTTCTGAAAAAAATATTGGAAAGAAGATGCATCACTTTTACTCCATACACAACACAAATATATTGGCTGAAAGCTCACTGAAAAAGCTGAAGGCCCTCAGTTCTAGAGGGATTGCGCTGATTCCAGAGTCAGGCATGCGGTGCTATGGTTAGGCTTGATCCAATGCTTTCTTTTTAAGCCTCTGTTTTGCTGCACTTATAAGTTAATACTAAGAGGAAACTATCCTTGGGCTAAATTTTCTTATGCTTACTCTCATTTTCTCCTTTTCCTTTCCTTGCCTTTCCTATCTGCCAGGTTAAATTCCACTGGTCATTTCGGACACATGTGAAAAGGCAACGGTCCTCACCAACTAAAATATTTTCACTTCTTTTTTTATGCTCAGTCTACTATGAAGAAAAATATTTTAAAAATTCAAAACCACTCAGTGAATCTTTTCAAGAGACAAGCATTGAATAAACTCTTAAAATAGCAAGATATGCTGCAAGTGTGCATGAAACACTGGATCTTATGATAGAGCATAGGCTACAGAGAGTAAATTTACTGGTCGGAGAAAACATTCTGCTGCATTTGCTACTTTCTGTAATTCCCAGGAACGTGGCTCTGTTTGGGCAACCATCCCTCTTCCCAAATGATCCAATCACGTTTAATTTACTGTGAGATTATTACAGCAAATGGTCACATCCAAGCATTCTGTTCTAGTTTATGCACGTTCTTACCCTGCTGATCAGTAATGAATTAAGCAATGTAACTAACAGCTGCCGCCTATGGTTTATTCCCTCTTTGCTTCTCACCCTCTCAAGTGGGGAATGTTGTGTGAGGTAAGCTGTTTTACCTTGGGGGGAGCTGAGCTGTTTTTAAATCATACAAGCTTGTATGTATTTATGTTTAAGACAGCAGAACAAAAAAAGACATGTTGCAGTTTGAGGGGAAGGTGGTTAAGGTTTGCAGTGGTCCTTAGTTCCTGTGGGAGTTTGTTCCACAGTTCAAACTGCACTGAGTGCTCTGAAGCAAAAAATATGAATTAAATGGGTGATTTTTGAATATATGATCTATGGCAAATTCAAAGTTACGGCTCCCCTGGAAACTGTAGCTCAGCCACATTGCACAATGTATACTAATGTACTGGAGTTAAGATCAGATAAAATTCTGTATGTATTCAATACGGGTCAGTTAAAACAGCTCTGGGATTCATAAACTCATCTTCCAACTTTGCTGCACATAAAACCACAACTACTGTATTGCATGAAAGTATTTTTTTTTAACCTGCTATAGAACTGTCTGGCTATCTGAGAAATACCTATTTTCAGCCTTACATAAACTACTTGCTGTAGTAAATTCCACCCTTGGGACCAATTTATACATTAAGAACTGACTTGGCAGTTGGCACACCTAAAAAGGTGGTGTTTGTTGTGCCACAGTGACTCTGAGTGTTGAAAGTAGACGCTTGGGAATGAAGCATGTGCCTTTTTAAAAGCAATTCAGTGCTCTTGTACATGTAGTGGCAACATGCCTAATGCTACCCAAAGCTGAGGGCAGCAATGCACCTGAACATCCCCTCCTGTGTAAAGGTTTGGCAGGAGACTGAGGCTGCACAATGTGTGTCTCTCCCCACTGAGGATGTGGAATTCTGAGACCTTGCAGAAGACAAAAAGATACCAACACCAGTCACCTGCTGTGTAATAGCTCTCGGGGTACCTGTACTTGTACAGGGATTGAAAAACCTGGCTCAAAGTGCTTCATTAGCCCCAGGAATTCATGCTCCAAGCACCTCTCCTTCCCAGGTCACTCCCTAGCCTTCCGGTCGTAGATAGAGCTTCAAAAGGGCCATGTTCCACATTCTTCTTGTACCACTATAGAGTGAGATTTAGGAAATTGAAAATAATCTAGTGTCAACCTAATCTCTGGCTAAAGAAAGAAGTGGAATCCTCTGGGAGTGGGAGGGAGCGGCCGAGGCCAGCCAGGATCCTTGCCCTTCGTTCTTCACTGCTTTTTTGCATGAATGCATTTTGCATTCAAGAGTCATTGTACAAAGCATATAAACAACACTAAGGACAGGGCCAAATATATTTTTACAAATTCTAGCTGTCTCCTTGCTTACATAAACATGCAGTTAATATATTCCCTGCATACGTTAGCACAGAATATCAGAAACTGTTCCATTACATATCTTGGCAATTTCCCCACTAAGTCACCTAGACTGCTAGCACAGCCTCATCATAAAGAACAACCAGTTTTTCGATTATGCTATTTTAGAGATGTTATGAACCAAAGAGATAAGAGAGAAATTCTGAAATTGAAATTTATATACATTTTCAGTACACTACAACCTAATATCTCCTTCTTTAGGTTCCCCCCACCCTTTTGAATTTCCTAGTAAAACTATCCCAAACTGAAAAAGACTATCTGAAATTGGCTGAACACTAGCTTACATTTCAATTTTGATAGTATAAGGAAATGCTTTCTAGTTTGGAAGCTAACTTAAACTTCAATTATTGTATGACTAGAAATGAGTTAATAACACGCAGGATAAAATTCTGATCCTGTTGAAGTCAGCAGAGTTTTGCTATTGACTTATAGGATGGGATTTTGCCCACAAGGTATTAATGATAGACCTAACAATACCATCTTGTTAATCAATATAATTTGTATTTTCAAAGTTATTAAACAGTTAGGGAGGCTGGAATGTACAAATGTTTAAACAATTTTTAACACTAATAATGTTCACTCTCATGTATTTTTTTATTGTTATTACCATATTATTACTAGAGGTAACATGTGGGGAATATGCCATATGATCTATATTAAAGACAGGTATCTCACATGACCCAGCACAGCATTCCAGATAATTGAGAGTGCTGCACATTTTACTTTGTTCCAGCTCTCTGTTGCATTCACTTGGCTGCATGATGTTAAGGCCCTTCAGCCTGCCAGCCAAGCAGCCTTCCTATTTGTTTCTGGAATTGAGGCAGCATCACTTTACTAGCCTGCGAATTATACTTTCCCAGTCTGCTGTTATTAACTTAGTACAATCACCTAATACACATCCAAAGCCACAGAACATCTGTTAAAATGTACACTCTTCCAGCGTAACAAACACATTTTCCTACAGCTGCACATACACTGCTTATCCATACAGGCTATGTTTTTGACCGGAACTACAGTGCTCCTCTGTGCCAAAATATATTGTATAAACAAATTTTTGAATGTATACAGAATTTTGGGGTGACATTTATTAAACAAATGTTATGAATATAGCTGGTTTCCCCTCTCTTACCTGCTGCTGTGGATACATTCCAGGTTGATGTCCTCCATATGGTGGCTGTCCTGAGGGAGGTCCTTGTCCTGGATACTGCTGCCCATATGGTTCATGCCTAAAATGAAGCATTCAAATCAACACTTAGAGCTGCTGAGATTTCCAAGCCACTCGGAAAAGCAAAGTACTCTGATGATCTTGCACCCTGAAGATATTTGCCATTTGGAGACAACGTGAAGGTACAGTGCGGTATGGTCCTGAGCCTGATGTAGTAAGCTCTGCTGGAGCTGGTATTGGAAGGAAGGAGATAAAGCAGATAGATGATACAGGAGGAGCAGTGCAGATGCAACAGAGAGATTTAGAGGTAGCAGTCAGGAATGGAACAAAGTATGGTCAGCAAAGAGGTAAGGAAGGCAGCTGCAGTCACTGGGAACCCATCTTAGGTTGAAATATATCTGATGTACAGCTCAAAGGTCCCAATTCAAAATTCTTGTGCTTTGCCAAGTCAGTCTCCAAACAAGCTACTTTCCGGATTATTTAAGAATATAATTAATAGTTAACTGCTGATTTAAAGTGAAATTGTGATTTTAGTCTGATGATAGTGACAGAAAGCGAGTACAAATTTCATCACAATATGTAACATTGAAATACATCATTACGGAGTGAAAACGGTACTCAGAATTCTGCTAATGTGCATGTAATTTTTAATTAAAACCACATAATGAAGCATACACATAAGAGGCAGAGTTGCGCTGCACTTGGAAACTTACCTGTGCCCTTTAAGACCTCTGAGGAGCACTACAGTGCACATCTGAATGAAATTTAGGTTGCTGAAATGAAGTACTTGGAAAGTATTAAGATTGAAAAATAACACTGTATTTCAGACCAATATGTCAGTAATTCCTTTCTGTACACTACCACTCAGAACACATCTACAATGCGAGTATAATTATGGAAGTAATATATCAGGGAGAGTTAGAGAAACAGAGGACTGGGGAACCTGACATGTTAAAAGAACTAATGGGACCTAATTTTTCCAAAAGCATAGCAAACACATTTTTTGAGAGTTGGCCAGAATGAAAGCAAAGGCTGTTCAGTATACGCTGAAATTACGATGTGGACGTAGAGAAATTACCGAATGCCAGTTAAAAGATCCATATAACTGATGGGTTTTGTCTGCAGTTGTCCAAGATGGTACATGCAATAAGATAAAACTGAGCAAAGGTACATA
The DNA here is from genome assembly GCF_963921805.1 of Phalacrocorax carbo. Taxonomy (NCBI): domain Eukaryota; kingdom Metazoa; phylum Chordata; class Aves; order Suliformes; family Phalacrocoracidae; genus Phalacrocorax; species Phalacrocorax carbo. The sequence goes on along the minus strand of NC_087515.1, from coordinate 61,291,175 downwards.
TATGTTATACAGAAGAGAAACACTTTCTAAATGTTCAATTTGTTAGCCACAGGATAACCACAAGCCAGGTGAAGTTGTGGAAGCTTCAGAACCGGTGTCAGCTAATGTTGCTCTGGAGAATGTGGGCCTATAAAATATGTCCTAGTTCAGTGTTGGCAGGGAGGTAAACAAGGTAGGACGTATACTCCTTTTCTAACATCTCTGATTCCGTGGCTACACAAAGTCAACCGATTCACCCAAGCCTCAGCTCCCAAAGAAGCTGAACCAACGGTAAAAGCCTAAATAAGAACAGACAAAACAGAAGTAACACGCCAAGAGGCCACATATTCTAAGTGCTCTCACAGAGGCTGCTAGCACTCGTTAGCTGGTTATTGCAGATATCACAAACAGAGAAATCAGTGTTCACCTTTGCTGGCCAGGGTAACGATTAGGAGAGTACATGCTTGGGTCACTGTTTGAAGGCACCATGTTGCTTTGACCAGGTGGTCCCATACTGCCTTCAGGACCCAGCCCATGATCCGACCTAAAAAATGACAAAGGAAACCTCATTCTGTAAAAAGCACTTATTCTCCAAAATTGCCAACAAAATAAAACAAAACACACCCCTTAACGAAAACACTCTCTTGACTTATCACTTTCCACTGGAACTCTTATTCTCACTGACTCCCCAGCAATGTGACCTGTTGAACAACACGATACACTTGTGTTACTCTACACATCTACTGCTTCAAACTACTGACTGAGAACTACTCCACCGTTACACTGAAAAGACCCACACTCCACCACTTCGGCTACCATGATGAAACAAAAAGTGAGGCTACAGTACACAGCCTAATGGAAGTAAAAGTAGGAATACAGCCAGAGCTGCACAACCTACTGGAATATCTAATCTAATCCAAACATTCCCAAACAACTCTGCTTGCTATACCAATGCTTAGACACCAGTGATTTTATTGATTTTTTTCTACCCCAGAGCCGTTCCTGGGATAAACAAAAGAGGACCAAATTTATTTTGCTTACTTCACTGAAAGACAAACTTACGAGGGTCCTGATGGACACGCTGCAAGACTGGTGCTCCTACAGCTCAGACAACAGACTCCAGACACTCCAGAGGCAATTCACTAACAGACCACAACCCAGGCATATATAGGCTGTGCATTTTGCTTTTCATAAAAAGCCCACCAACAACTGTGTAGGTGAAAACATGGCCAAAAGACTAACTCAAGTGCTACTTTATGCCATCACAGCCCAGCCCAGCAGCCAGCTGAAGGCAGCTGTCAAACACACCCACGTGATCTGCTGCAGCTCGAGTGACTTCTAAGGTGTGACAATTCCTCCTTATTAATTTCTGTGAACAGCTAGACTTAGTCATTACCAGTGGTTTGACTCCCAGTGATTTAGTAAGATGCTGTAGGAAATGTAGGCTGCTATGTTCTCTGCAAGGTGCAATGGGAAAATGAGAAGGGGAGAGAGAGAATCATTTTCACTAACAGGCTTTGCTTTTTCCTGAGGATTGACTCACCTCCTGTCATAGCCACTTCCATAAGAGAACTGCTGTCGCTGGCTCATGCTCATGTTGGACATTGCTCCAGATGGACTCTGGTTATACATATCTTGTATTCCACTGTTAGGCATTTGTCCAGGGGTCATGAAAGGCTCATTGCTTCCAGGCACTAAAACAGTAAGGGAAATTAAATATATTATTCTGGGTGTTTGAAGATATCTTTCTATTAAATGATGTATTTTAAAATAATGTTCAGATTCCTAACACTGCCAAGGAGAATTAGCTGGTGTCTGACAAGCTCTCCAGAGTCTGATGAAAACACATGAAGCAGCACCACTACCAAGATGATGGCTATAATACTAAGGAGCTGCGAGTGAGGAAAGTAGTCTCATCCTATGGAACTGAGCTCCTCAGGCACCAGGCCGCTCCTTCCCTGTGGTCTTCATAGCTGAAGATGAACTTGCTGTTGTTTTTTTCACCCTGAACAATGCTAAATATCAATGCAAACATAAACTTGACAAAACAGATGAAAGCAAATCTCCTAGTTTGGATTACAAAGCTGTCAGCATCAGGTTCTTCTTTTTCCCATAAAGCCCTCATCTACACCATAATTTAGTTATGGAAAGGATACTGTATCCTCATGTAGCTTCTCAAGAAGGATGGGCATAGTGACAGGTCCAAGAAAAGGCACGTCGACCACTATGATATAAATCCTCAAGCAAACAGAGGAAGAGACTCTGTCCTTTAGTCCCTCACGGTAGATACTGAACAAAGACATTGCTGTTTCAACAGCATAAATGTGAAATGTACAACAAAGTGCAAGAAAACCACTTAATCTCACATTGATATAGAACCCAAAGTGAATCTAAGGCAGAGAGGGTTTTCCCTTCTTCCAATTGTGTTACGCTAGTGTCTGCAGCCTAGGCAAAAGGATTTAAAGGGAAGGTTTAAAAAAATCACATCAGATTAACTCTCTCTTCTAAGACACCTCCCCACTTCATCACAAATCTTTCTTCTCCTGATTTCTGGACCTTTTCTTCCCATTCCTCCCTTTTGGTCCCTTTCAGTTTCCACTGTCTTAATTTCACCTCCTCCATCTGCTCTGCTCTTTGCAGCCATCGTGAGACCTGCTTGTGTTCTTTCATCTCACCTTCCTATATACAAGGCTCGCAAGATTGATTCATTTTAAGCACATTTTACAATATTCACAAAATCATCTGTAGGTTACGTGCTCCAAAGGGCAAGAGTAGGGTTGACATTAATTTTAATTTTTGCTTTCTGAAAATAAACAAACTTTGAGTGTGTTTATCACCTTTTGTCACGGGCTGTCCAAGTGAGAAAAAAACCTTAGGTTTCCTATTCTGAAAAATACGTAAACTGAGACAGAGAGCATTAGGAGACCTGTCCGGCTCTGCACAGTGAATTCCCAGTACAGCCCTACTAGAACCAGGCACGTTGCTTCACCACTTCACATTCTAACACTGAAGTCCAGCATCTGATTGGCAGAGTAACTAGCCACCTTCAAGAAACATATGGCATTGCACAAAATATAGCCCTATGAATTTATGCTGTTTCTGAAATGTACTCCTGCAAGCATTTTTTGGATTCTAAAGTCTAAAATAAACAGCGTGACCATGAGAGGGGAAAATATGACCAGACCAGATGAAACACAATTGCACTGCACCTCTTTTTTGCGACAAGGATACCATTTTACCAATGGCAAAATCAGCCAAGTAAAAAATCTCATTCTGATGACCAGAACATCTTGAGTACATGGAAGTAGGGAAGAATGCTTAAGCTCTCACTAACAAAATACCTTTTCTCATTCCACCGAAAGGATCTTTGTTCGGCTCATATGGCATCCTTCCCATCATATCTGGCATGTTTATTCCCTGCTGGTATGGTGCATTTGGCGTCATGGAGTTTCGCTTCGGGAATGCTGAATCACTTACATCAGAAAAGGGATCATGCACACTAACTGCGCTGTTTCTAGCAGATGAGAAAAAGGAGGCATTAACATCATCACGTATTCACCAGAACTGTGAAAACAGACTGGACTGTAATACTCCTAGCTCATGATGCTGTGGCAGCGATCAGTGCAGGATACAACTGAGGAAGATGCAAAAAACTTTCACGACGGACATAATTTAAAAATTCTACCCATTTTCTCCCCCAAGCTTATCTGGCTACTTACCTTAAAGAGGAGTGATTTTAATCTAATTCACTGTGTGTGTTCCTAATTCTCAGATACAAGTCCAAACCTTTCTGAAATTTCACTAAGCTGTTTGTCTCACTATCCCCAAGGCAGCAAGCTCCACAGGTTAATTATATGCTGTGTCAAAATAGTATTACTTTTTATCAGTTTCGTATTTATTACCTTTCATATTTATTACCTTACCCCATGGATCTCCTACTGAACAGCGACACTTGATTTACCTCCCAAATACCATTTACGGTTATGGAGAGGCACTAACCTTTATGGTTGCAGCCAGCTTCATTCTAAAGCCTTTAAACATTTGGCTTGGAAAATGGAGTTTCCCTGATAACTACCAGATTTATTCTTAATGCAAAAATAAAAATTTTTACATAGTGAAAGAACATTCAATCTGAATTAAAGATGATTAAAAAAGGTCCTTGTTATCCTTTCAGCAGTACTATAGATGGAGGAAAAAAGGAACCCAAGTCATTAAGTTTGGAGTGACTCTGTACGTAGTTTGGAACTCAGTTATGTTCCCGCTGAAGTCAACAAGAACTTTTTTTGCTGGACTGCAATGGGCTAAGGATCCTTAATGAATGGTGAGAAGGCTTCACTTCAGATTACACCAGTCTGTGTGACATACAGGACACAGAACTGAAAGGGATCTCTTGGTCCATCCAGCTGAATCCTCTGCTAGCTCAACCACTGTTACTATATACACTCTGCCTAATTTGAATTTAAGTAGCACCTTAAAACCACACAGTCATCCTTCCTGAGCATGAATGTCTGGACCTGTATACCAGAGGACAGGGTAAGCAAGGAAAGGAAGGCTGCAGTTCTAAGTTGGTGCTGTTGGGTTCCACCTTCCTCCCCATTCTTCACACGTTCACACGCTCCCCTTTGCAGTGGTGCTTGACTGATCCTTCTCTGGTGTTTAGAAAGCTAATGCAGCTCCTACTCCTTCCTCCCTTTCCCTCTCTCCCCTCCAAAACCCCCCAATTTTTCTGCCACTGTTAAGGCTCTGACCGGTTCACCACAGAATCAGATGGGTGCCCAAGCAGTTGGGAAAGGGAAAGACTGGCTTAAACTGTTGTAGAACTACAGCCCAACAAAAAATGAAGCAAAGCCCTTTTCATACCTGCCACCCTGCATAGGTGTCATCTGTCCATGAGGTGTTGATGCTGGTGTTGGGGGCTTCAAATCGCCTGGCACTTCTGTCATGGAATTACTACCAGTAGACTGTGGAGTCTGTGGGCCTTGCAAGGAACCAGAATTAGCTGGGAAATTAAAGAAAAAGGAAATGTTAAAAGGTAGCAGTCAAATTCCTGTGGAAATAATAATAATCAAGGAGAGAAACTGGCTCTTTCCCCCATAAGCCTGCTTATACCATGCATCTCAGTACTTTATAACTTCCCCAAAATCCTCTGAGATCAGGATGTGCTGTGCAGTAATAGCCATCATCTTTCCTAGTACCATGAATTTAATCTGCTGCCTGAAGCAACGTGAATAGAAATCATCTAGATGAAGGATCATTTAAATCAGAGGTCAGAGATACAAAGTTAATTGTCTATAGTTTACAACAGAGTAAATGAAGCTTGTTCTTCGGCACAGCTTCTTTATATAATCACTATCACAACACATACGTTTATAAGGCAAATTTCAGCCAGAAGCTTTTCCTCACAAATTTAAAATGCTATATCACTATAAATTCATAAATGCATTTACCACTAAAAGGCAGACATTTCCGTGGTGAAACATGGCAAATGATTAGTGGCACACTGCAACCCTATGCCGTCACTGAGACAGCATGGCAAAAGATTGTATTTAAGAACCGCAAAAGGCAATCTGGGATAAGAAGAAAGTGATCACTGAAACTAGAATTTGAACAGGAGGCTATAGCTAAAACTCCTAATAAAATTGTAAAAACAGCAATGGACATCTTAAAAAAACTGTAGTCAGGGTCACTGTAGAGTGTATGTAACAAAACCAGGTTGATTCTGCAAAGCATCTATTTCATCTGCAAAAAACTCTATGTTGAGATCTCAGAAAGCAATAGAGTGCCTGCACTGCTGTCCTCCTCAATCATGGTAAATAGCTATATTCTTGATATGACAACAAGCATAGAAAAGCAGGTACTGTTCTATTCCAATGAGACTGAGCAGTAATAGGGGCACTAAATGAATAAATCATATAAGCTAATGATATAATACATCCAGAGCAGCCTTTTAAAGTAGATACTGAAGTTACTATTTTCATATGACTACTGAGGAGAAACACCCCCAACCCCAAAGATCTGACGTAGTAGTTTCCTGATTTAGAAGGTGGTGAGTGGGAATCAGTAAAAATGTCTAAGCCTTGGATCTGACTGTCTTTGCAGCAGAAATTCTACCCAAGGAGAACCTGTAGGATTCAAGTCTTTAGATGCAATTGGGGAAAAAAATACCAAACAAAAAAATTCATAAATCTAATAGACTCAGAAAGACACGGCTTTGGCTTGAGAGGTCCTTCTTTTTTATGAACTGTCATGTAAGCATTTTATAGTGCCTGACTATCTACGTTCAACAACCAATTACCAAACTTTAAAAATTACTGTTACAGGGAAAATTGGAACAAGCAGTGTGGGCTTTTCTTCTGTATGCGAAAGAGAGAGTAGTTTATAATTGACTCAGAATCCTAGAACACTCATCATCTTGACAGGCAGAGCTTGTTTTTAACTGAAGAACACCTTTTTTATATGTGTTTCATTTATATCTGTAAGACATGTTCCACTATCTGGAAATCAGTCTCAGTAGCAAGTGCATACGTAAAATCCACATTGTGTAGACCACATTGTTCTTGTCCTCAGCTTTCTGAGGCATGTTTGGATTATGCTCACATAGTAATGAGGTTCAAAATAAGTTTAAGAAAAGCTCTCTGATTGCATTAATACAGTAACAACAACACTTGCCACAACTAATGCTACAGCTGACTGAAGGCTTTAGTGCTACAATAAAACAAATCCATGTGATAATAAAAAAAAATCATCATGTTCACATAAAACGAGCCCTTTGTATATATGACCTCTGAGTGAGCCAGGACCATTCTCCTGCCCTTGAGCTTTAAACAGAATTCTAGGGTACTTCTAAAAAGCTTGAAAGCATTTCTGAGTTAAGCCACACATTGTCACATACCATATTGTAATATTAGAACCATGTAAGTAAACATCTTAGTGTACCCATATGCTTACTGTAAAATATTATATTGCCTAACCCAGTCTATTTCTCTTATGGTGGGCTATTAAGCAGCATTAAGTTCCTCCCTAGCCTACCTGAACAAGAACTTAACTAATATCTAAAGTCAACCTAAAGAAAACAAGTAAGATTTTTTTTGGTATTTACGGGCTGCATGAATATAGAATCTGTATTATGAATATCAATATGTTTTATATAATCTTCTTAGATAAGGAAAGGTTTAAAGCAAAAAGAGGATATCTGACTGAGAAACTACAAGTCAAATTTCTATCCGCTGGGTGGTGGTTATAGGGTTGGTTATTTTTCCCTCACCTCTTTCTAAATGACTTCTTATAAACAGCTGAAAAAACGGAAGGCAAATGCTGTCTTGAGAAGTGCAAAGTTTCTGCTACTGCTTTGTTAATATGCTTTGCTTTTGACCTCCATTGGGTCAGGGACACTTCTACAGTATAGGGACTGCAAATGTTTCAATCTCTGGATTAGGTCATTAGCTACTAAGAAGAGCCCAAGTGTGGATGTGACCTACAAGCAACTGCAAAGACAATTATGTCTATGTCATACACTCACAGGTCACTGAATGTTCACCTATATTTTAGTAATAGCACCGATGTAAATAGCACATTGCTTGAGAAAGAATAAGCTAAGTATGTACTGTTAATGGTTCCTGTTGGTCAAGCAGGTACAGTTTTTTAAGCAACTTAAAATTTCTCTTGTAGGATGTGATTTTCAGTACCTTTGCCAAGCTTCAGCCAATCATCAGGAGGTCATCCTGATGGATATTCCCCTCAAGCTAATTTTATTTTGGAAATTTTTGGCTGTAGCTAGCCAGCTTTTTTTAAGAATATGCCTTCAAAAATATATGGTACTCTTCTGTTGTCCCCAAAAGAGAAATACTTTTCTGTGAGTCTTCCAAGCCGAGTATATATTTGGTCACCTTTTTCACACGCAGCACGAGTGGTCCCTTCATTGTTTGAAGAAGAGACTTTGCGGTAATGTTGGGGACATGCCTGTGACAGGGAAAGTACTCTTGCTGTTCTAGTGTTTATTCTGATTTGGTCAAATAAATTTGGGAAAAACACCTGTTCATATGTAGAGATTATTAGCTTGCTGTACATTTACTGCTTGCTTTTCTAAAGATCCTGTTTGTACTTCTTTCAGACTGGCGGTGAGCAGGACTCTCACTGCAGTTCACCTCCTGGGTTGAACTGGGCGGTCCTGAATGTGGAGCTGAGCACGACAACCTATAGCAAGGACGCCAAGCTGCACAAGCTCTCTTAGTTACAATGGGAGGTTGGCAAGCAAAGGCAAGGCAATAGGGTTTCTGACCATCAACAGCAAAGGAGAATAGAAGGAGACTGACAAGGGGACTAGGAACCTGGAAAGGAGATATGGATGAGATCAGATTAGATTCTGAGAAGTCTGAAGTTGCACTGCAACAGGAAACACCAAGGAAGCCCAGAAAATATACCTACTGAGAGTTAAAGTACAGGGAAAGAACCATAAGTGGCTGGACAAAAAGACAAAGAGTTCAATACTGGGAAGAGTCCAATACTGTGCATATGAGTGAAATCAAATTTTGCACGAGAGATTTTTAGATGCGTGTTCCTTTTCTCAGAGGGTCTGTTTAGAGACACTGTTTCCCAGCTGTGCAGAACTTGTAGGTCAACAGATGAGATCATATAAAGGGCTATACATGGCAAAACTTAGAAAACTGGCACCCAGAACTAGTGGATACTCATGTTGTAATTTTTTTGGTAGCCCAGTTCTTCTTCTGTAGAATGGGAATCATACTATTTTCCCTCTCAGGTAAGTATTGCAAATGCTGATTTATACTTTTTAAAGCCCTCAAATACAGTTGTAGTGAAGACAAGAAAAACCAAGGAGTAAATTTATAACTCTTTCTTTGAGTTTGTTTGAAAACTGTGGCACAAGTAAGGGCTGTGTACTGAAAAGTGAGGATAATGCAAAATACTGAATAGCTCCTCATTTACCAAGCACTGTTTATTCTGTGCACAGAATGACACAGACATTTCCTGGAAAAAATTTCAATGTGACTGCGTAATTAAGAGTGTATTGAACTGTACATGCACAAGGAAACATAATTAAGGTTGCAAAGATTATATCTCACTTTTGGCATTTCCTAACCTTTCAGCGCTTGACTTTGCATCAAAGCAATATACTTCAAACAGGTTTTGGATATAGCATGTGCACACAGGTGCCTGCATGTACACATGTTAAATGCAAACTAGTTACGTTCTCTCACACATCAATTTTACACACATTACTATTAGCAATATTTTCTAGTTAAAGAATATCAAAACAACGCTCTTCTCTGTAAGAAAGTACCATATTCCTTCTTCATGTTTCGCCTTAAATTTTACATTTGCTAAACTGCTCTGCAATTTTTATGTCTATCCTTGCAGGGTTTTTATTATGGTAGATGTTTTAGTTTTGATTGTGGACATCCTGAAATAGAAACTGTATCTTTTAATGTGGTTCATAAGTTTCAATATTAAACAAAGAACTAAGAAGGAAGACAAAAAACAATGTTCTTTTAGAATAGGTAATCTCTGCTTACATGATTCTGCAGCTGACTTGGGGATGTCCAGGAAAAAACCTGTGTGTACATAGCTACTGAATTCTTCATCTCACATCCACATCTAAGCAACACTTGTCTTTCAAGTGTCATTACAGATTTGTAAGGATACGCTTTTAACAATAGAAAATCCATCCAAAATGAAATAAAATGAACATCTTCGCCAGTGAGGAGGTGAGGTTCTACAAACTCTTCCACAGCTCACTCAACGGCACACGTTACTCTCGGAAGCATGGAATTATAGCATGGAATTATATGTCTTTTTCCTTGCAAAGCCTGCACAGCAGTAAGTACTGCCTTTAGGAAAGACCCTTTATTTACCAGAACAGAAATATGCAGTCAAAAAAAACCAAAACAGTCTTTCTCTTGCCAGCAATTTTTTTCCCTTCAGGAAAAAAAAAAAAAGAAAAAAAAAGAAAAGAAGAATGCAACCTCTTGAAACTCCATTAATATGAGGCCTGACATGCTCTCTAGGATATCCCTACCTTTTGCCAGAAGCTACAAATGTATACTCTAAAGTAAACAATGGAAAGGTTACTGAAGGTTAAGTACATTCACATACTTCAGAGCGAACAGCCAGCCGCCACGCTGGGAAGATAATTTACACAGTACGAACCCAGTGCCCCAGTTAGGCCGGGCTGGGGGCCGCTGGCTGCAGCAGGGCCCCCCCGGGCAGGCGCGGGTGCTAGCATGGGGGCATCTCTCTCTGTCCCCCCCGTCCACCCCTCCAGACCCCTGCCCATCCATCTTCCATGGGATTCCCTGGCTGGCCTCATGACACGTTCCATGACATCACCTGCCTGCTAATAATAGCACTTCAGTCAGCCACCCGCCAGCAGAGACGGATGGGTTTGGTTACAGACGCACTCAGTGAATGGCTGTGTCGTGTGGTGTTGTGTCGCGTCCCCCCCCGCCATCCCCCTCCCCAAGTCTTGTTTCTCTGCTGCCAAGGAAACGCAGGGAACACACTCTTGGTGCGCTCTGCTCCCTCTTTCCAACACAGGCACACAATTTTCCAGGTTTGCTGTAATGAAATCTCCGCTGACATCAGGGCCAGCTGCTGAGGGTTACTCAGGAGCATCCTCAGCTGTACCACCGTGGCCATCCTGTCCATTCAGTGTAGGACAAACAGCTCTCTCTGTAATTTTGAGTCATGCATACGTAACTGCATACTGCAGCTAAGAATTTACAGTGCCAGAGTACAGCAGTGGAAAACAACTGCTTCACGCTGATGCTTTTTTGAAATTTGTTCTCCAGCACCCATTAGTGCTTAGCATAATGGCCCCCAGAATAATTTTCAGTTTAGAACTTATTTGTGCACATTCTGGTCAAAACTATCGAACACGCATGACAGGAAGAGCATTTTGTCTTTGTACCCACTTCTGGAAAGCACCGGCGCCCGAGAAGGATGCTTACAAGGACCTACAATGTCTCTCTCTCTGTAAGGGATTTTCTGTGCAGCAAAAGAGCAGTCAACAGTTGATGCGGACTTCGGCATGGACCCAACAATCAGGACATAAGGCCAACAGGGGTCCTCTAATAGCTAGCCTGTCATTAGGCATCTGCTGCTGGTCTTCACTGCTGACGGCATTATCTGACCCAGACAGATTTAAGCTGTGATACAAAGGCCTCAGCCTACCACCGGCATGTCTCTGACTTGCACAGCCTCAGAACAGTGCAAGCAACACTAAAACATACTCAGGCTCCCACCTCTCCCTGTGAGTTTTATGAAAGAACAGAAGAGGCTCTGACAGTAGTATGAAGCCAGAACATTTATTAAAATAGGCAGGTCATCCTACCCCTAACACCTTGGCTACTGTACAAACCTCTGCTCAACAAAGCCAACCAGCCTGTTCTTTGCTGCTCTACCCTCACTCCTTTTTTCAACTTTTTATAATTGCTGACACTATCCTGAATTGCACTCCACATAGCACTAGATTATTCACTCCTTTACGTACCATTTACCTTATTAATGATGTTGTAAAGAACAGAAGTGATGGGAGAATCCCAAAAACAGCACTACAAGAAAATGGACTAACATGGACGCAGACCACTGCCTTGCAGTCCCAAAGATTTGACTTACACATCGCATCCCTTCCCTGACCACGTCCTCACTATGGTTGTTGCACTGTGTTTCCCAGCGTTCCCTTTGTGACTGCATTCTAGAGGTTGTCTGTGAGGCAGTCACATAATCACCCCTTCGATGCAGGACATCTGCAAGAACTGATTTGCTCTGAACGGCATGTCACCGTGCTCCCACCTTGTGGAACATCTACATAGGAACTGAATTCTTCTCTGTACCAAGAAGGCTGCCAGTCCCTATATATTCTTACATGTATTCCCTATATATTATTACGAGCAAGTGAAATATGTAGTATTAAGTGTTTTATGCATATGAGCTGATTTTTACTCTCATGACCCTGATTTCATAGCATCGGCTGATTAGAATTGGACAAAATACAACACCCTCCCCTCTGAGATAAGTCCCCCTGCTTTTTTATTAGAATTAACTTCAGCCCTAATACTCTAACTAGTTCTCCGCAAATGGATTTGGCTTCAAAGTGGCTCTGCCTACACTGAGCTAACTGCACAACGGAGGCTAATGGTTAAAGCAAGGACCTTTGGAGGCTATTGTTTCTTGTTGTATTGGGCTCCTGTTCCCTCTGAATGCCAAAGAGTAACAGATTATCTAAAGCACATCTACAACTCTACTTCTTTTGTGCAGTTAAAATGTTAATGTTGGTATATACTAAAGGAAAAGGAGCAAGAAAAAAAGCTGACTATTAAAGAGAACAGGCTTGTACTCTGCAGCATCTATACCTCAGCGGGATTTCGTGTACTAAAGCTGATACACACTGGGAAAGCCTTTCTCCGTACAGAAGTGCAGTCCATTCAGTGACACGAGCTCTTTTCTCGCCAACAAAACAAACCTTGAGATCTTTGCTTGCTTCCCCCTCTTCTAGTCTCTACGTCCTGCTGTGTTTTTATTTTAGAAAAATAGTTTCAGTTCTCCTCACAGACAGCTTGCTTGAATGTTATGATAAATTTAAACTTGGACTTTGCCATTTTCATCTGTAGCGTCATGATGCAAAAGGACCCTCTAAAAGTGGTACGCCCGACATTTCTATTCCTTTGTTTCAGGTTTACATATTTAACTAATGGTTCTTCATCTCAGAATTCAGCCAATTTACAGTGATCATCCCTGAACTAACTACTGAGAGCGGTGTTGGAGGGAGAGGGGTAAGAGCAGTGTTGGAGGGAGAGGGGTAAGAGAGGAGAGAGCAAAGCAAAATCCTCTTTCATTTTTAGTACTGCTGTTTGGTTTTAGAAACAGATTAATTTCCTCTTCACCCTCCTTAACAAGTCTGACAGTTTCAGCTCCCCTTACCAGCCTTCTCAGGAGGTGACAGGCATACTCAACATCTTTTATTTTTTGCAGTCGTGCAATTCAGTACACCCTATGCCCATTTCAGACAGATAAACATTTGGGCTTCAGGCTTCACTTCTAATACCAAGTGTTTTTCCCCATCTTCTAAACCTGCCTTGCAAAGTAACCTAGTTATTGTCTCTGTTAAATAATCGGCATTGGGGTACCTGATAACCCTAGGTGTTAACAAGGTAGAGGAAATATTTAAGGTATTACACACAGAGATATACCTAGGAAGATTTTACTAAACACTCCCCACAATCCTTACACTGAATACATCGGCCTGAAAAAGATTTAAGCCTTATTGCCTTTATCTTTTTCTGTACCGACAAAGTGCTATCATAACAAATGATCTTGTAAAAGCTAGAACTGTATTATATGATTATAAAGGTCTTCGCAATTTTCTGCTATCCACAATAGGAATTCTCAACCTGGAGCCATGCAGCCCGCAAACTGCCTGGAGAGCTTGCTGGGTCCCTGACTCGCCACTTCCCATTTTCAACCAGTGAACTGCACTAACAGAAATTAGGGTATTCAATACTGATACTGTCCTCACACTGCCTTCTAATGCAGGAAACTGGTGTAAACATTCCAGGAATTATATTCTCTTGGCAGTGAAAGAAGGTTGTCTGCCTAACAGTAATTGTGAAGGTAGTTATTAACAGAATGATATTGTTCATCAGAAAAGCATAATAATCAGCAAATCAAAGGAAATATTTCCTCTTCCATGGGCAGTCCAAAAGTCAACATAATGGACTAATACTTACTATACCTTTTCCTATGTACTTAAAATGTTACAAGAATTTTCCTGCTTTGAGTATCACTCATAACTATCCAACCTTGAGAATCTTAAGCTGAGCTATTTTAGAAAGAAAACAGTGTGCTTGCAAACACCACACTGTACGTGCAAAAAGAACAACCAAAATCAAGCATCTCCAGACGAGAAGAGAGTGCTGCTAATGATTTATCTGACATACCGTATTAGCAACCAAAGAAGAGTGCGTGCCTCCAAACTGTGAGGTCTGGCAGTGGGGATACACCATCGTCTCAACTCTCTCCCTCTGCCACACATTCAGCGCGAGCTGTATCAGAGCAACCATCTGAGACCCACTGATCAGCCCAGCATCTGCCATCCTGACTCCATCTGAAGCTCTGCTGACCAACACTTCTGTCGAAAATGCAGCTTCAGAGTCATAGCAAGGAAAGTGCAACTACCAGAATCTGATCTTTAGACAAATTGACACTTGTTTTAGTACTGACTTACAGCGCAAGCACATCTGTGCAGAATGCTATTCTTTTTACTATGCCAACAAAACTCTGAATATTAAGGGTATGCTGGTGCACACGTCTTTATGTGTTAGAGCGAGCAATGACAAACTCGACACATGACTGCGGATGGCCCTTTGGAGTTAAATCGGACTTGACTCAGGAGCAAGCTGCAAGTTTGAAAACAAGATGCCAACAACGTATTTATCTTTGTTGTTTGGCCAGCATTAGCAAGACATGCTTCTAAATATATAAACTGCAACCTAGTGAGTATCTTTTGCATTCAAAAAATGGTTGTGTAAGAGGCTGCAGTTTTTTTGACTTACCAGGAGATGGCGGCTGAATCTTAGGTTGTTTCTTAGTATCTCCAGTGCTGAAGACTTCTGGAGGGGGCTCCTCCCCTCGCTCAATCTTGCACTCGAAGGCAAACAGGTACTGAATGTATTGTTTTTTCAGGGAGCTGGCTGCGCTGCTTGAAGTGCCAACGTTCAAGGTGGTTGCCAGCTCACGCCACTTCTTGTTTTTATTAACCTAGCAAAATAAATGGCAGAATCATTGGTTTGCAGCAAAGTGGTTTGTTTAAGTCAGGAGACAAAAAGGGGGGGGGGGGGGGGGAAAGGGGCAAAAGGGAAAAAAGGCACTTAATGTCTTGGTTTACTTTTTTTATTTTCCTCTTTTAACTAATGCTCATCACTCCCACATGCAGTAATGCATAGACAGCATTTAGAGTTACAAAGCCATTAAGGAGCTGATAGCTACATAAAAAGCTTTGCTTATGGAGAGTCTTCTGCATGGTGCATCTTTTAAATGCCTTGCACTCTTCCAGGGCCTGTGCTCTTCAGTTAGCAATCCATCTCTGAGCAAATGCACGCTCATTCTCCCTCTCTCCAACACCCACCCACACCCACTCCATTCTAATTAAAAAGCAGCTTCTAAAAACTAATTTAGAAAGCAATAACAACGTTATTCTGCAATTTAAGTGTTTGAGCATTGATATGAAAAATAAATTTTTCTCCAAAATAGCCACCAGCTGTCAAACAGTTCAGCCTGTAATTCCTGGTTCCAGTCCTTTCACTTTAGGGCATCTTGCAGGGACAGATCAATGATCCTTTGGCTAGATGAGAAGCAGAGTGAAGCGAGGCCCCTTAATTAATTAAGGCAGACTTCAAACACACAGGGCTAGTTCAGCAATACTCTGTATTACAGTGCTGACTGCACAACTCTGCTGCGAGTCTTGTTTGCAGTGTAAGGCTGAGAATACTTAAAGACTCTGTTCATGAGTTCCTCAAACACAGCTGATCTGTAATAACAGTGAAGTTCATTTGTCATCCTGGATGATGCCACTGGCTCGCTCAGCTGTATCACTCATAGCAGCCGGTGCTTTTGCTGTAATACCTGATGCTGCAGAGTTCACTCAACCACTTGTGCAATTGCTAGGTGTGATCCAAGGAGGGGAGGCAGCACTGAAATAAACAGGCTTTAAATATCTGAGCGGCTCAGCTTTTGTTGGGGAAGAATCCCGATTCTTGCATGCTATGACGACTGCTACTTGCCCTGAGGCCTGAGATTTTAATGGCTCCAACTTAACCTGTATAGCTACAAAGGTTATCATTAGCCCTACCGTTCCTAAGCCTGAGCGCCAGCAAAGGAAACATTTCTTATGTCTCTCTCAGTGTTTAATAACACCGTACCTGCTGCCAGTCAGCAAAGATCTTTTGGGGATAGCATTAATAGCAAGCAGGTTGGCACGGCTATGCCTAGTGTTTTTATTTCTCTGATACATCCTGCAAGAACCCAGGAGTTAAAGGAGGTGAGATTTTCATAAACTGTCCCTGTTGAGGCTTGAAATCCAGCTACACAACCCTTTGTGCCTACTGACTCACAGCTAAGAGGTGCGTAAGGAACACATTGCATAACGCAAACAGAAACATTCATGCCTAAATGCTCAGTATATTGGCATTTAAAAGAAGACTGCCAACAGCTGGTCCATTCATTTTGGGACCCCATCAATTGCAACTATTCAGACAGAGAATATGCACCGGTGCTGCACAGCTCCACTCCCTGTCACTCTCCAGGCAGAATCACGAGATGCGGAGTGCAGCAGTTGGAGCAACAGCTTTCTAGGCGAGCATCACATGCATATAATAAACCTCAGCAAGCAAAGCTCTGCACCTCTGTGGCCTCAAACAGATAAACGTGGTGATCATTCATGTGGACACACCAGTAAAACCAGAAGCCTTTCTTTCCAGTGTCAGTTTTTACCAGGACTGAAGTACGCACATTTGTAACTCAAGCTCTTTCAAAAATCAGTCTTAGTGAACAGCATCTATTCTTTGGCAATGCATAATGTCTGCCACTGCGAATCAACACCGAGTGTCCCAAAATAAAATAAATTTCCATAATAAGCAAACATGAATGATTCTCTAGAATATCCCTTCTGCCCCCCATCTTGCTTAATTTTTGACACTAAGAGTCATACTATGGGCTCCACCATGCTGTATGAGGCAGAGCAGCTGCATGACACGATTTACCTGTAATAAAGTTTCTGAGCTAAAAGCAATCAAATCTTTATGATGCTGGGAGGCACGAGCTGATCACTAGGAATGTCAGGATAACATCTCTTACCCATATACAGCATTTAACAACTGGCAAGCTGAACTATATTAGATTTCTCTGCCTTCCTTTAATAACAGGAATAGCTAAAATCTCTGCACTTCAAGGGCCAATGATCTAATTCAGTAGTCAAATCCTGTGCTGTGAGGTGTACTATTCAAAATAGCATTGAAAATGGTACTACCTGATGTTCGACATTTCTTTCTTGAACCAACCACAAATATTATTAAAATGTGCTCTCTTTCTGAGGATCTAATTTGATTGCCGTCTTTTTGAATTCAGATTTTGTAATTAGTGTAAAATGGTATATATTTAAATATTAAATATTACCTATTCTATATTAAAAATTGCATATACATATTTATCTACACAGCTACGTTTAAGACCTCATCTTGCAAAATGCTGAACATCCACAAACATTCTTAGATCCACAGAAATCATGGGTCTCAGCACTTCACAGTAGCTTCTAGCACCTAACCAGAGCAATCCCCTAGATGAAAGGGATGCTTTGGAAAAGTATCAGGCAAGGACAGATGACTTCGAGTACCAAATCTAAGCCTGCAAATACAGACCATTTTCTCCTGCTTTCCCTTTTGATGGTGCTAGACAGTGAGACATTTAGTTTTGCTCTGTGGTGGTCAGTCTTATGGAACTCACAAGCAATTTCCAAATTCCCCTTTGCAAAACTTGCAGTTAACTGGTGAGAACACAAATCAAAGCTTCTCTCTCCCATCTGTGACTTTTTTATTCTCAGCTCTTCCTACTTTCATTTTCCTTCATCTCAATTAAGTAATTCACTTTTTCCTTGTAACCATTATTTTTGTAAAAATACCCTCTAAGCATTTTCCAAACACAGAGGAAGCACAGTTCCTGTCTAAGAAACAAAGGTACTGTACAGAGACACCCGGGAGATGAAAGGTCTGGGATGAAGGACTGTGTTTCCACATTGTATCTGCCACTTCTCTGGAGAGATGAACTGATTTGTCCTAGAGGCGGTATCCCTATCCGGGAAGGATGGGTTTCAAAATCTCCTTTTCCTTTCAGCTCTGTCATGTGTTGCTTATATGCAACTTTGATCCAATCGCCTTTTCCTCTTTTCTTCTCTTAGTGGCATTACTGGATTCCCCTGAACAGGTAACAGTTTCCTCTGTCTACCGCAATGATCAATTTTGACTCAAATTGTAAAGTTTTAGGGCAGTTATGCAGCCCAAAACGAACTCCAGACAAATATTAAAGCGCTAAACTCTATTTTCTTCAACAATGTTGTCAGTGCTGAAAATGTAATGGTGTAACCAGCAGGAAATACTCTGGGGAAAAAAAAATGCATAACGCCTTTTCAAAAGGTTCACTTTCAAGCACCACTTCTCACCTGTGCTAAACCTCCAATCTCTTTGACGCAGACATAGAGCCTGAACAGGTCCAGGGGCTTCTTGCCCACGGCTGGCAGACTGGCCACGGGCGTGCCCCTCTCCTCCATGAACGTGAGGTACCGATCCACCCACATCTTGCGCTCCGGCTCGTTTCCTAGTTCATAGACTTTTGTGATCTTCTCTCCAGTTGTGGTAGAGGAACTTGATTTCTGAATCGCAAGAAGAAAAAAAAGAGTTGGGGGAAGGGTGGGAGGGGAAGGGAAAAGAAAGTAAGAAACTCACAACATTGAAAAAGAGAAGATGTCAAACAAACTAAAGCTATCACACAACAGTCAGGAATGAAGGCTACTAGTTCAGGCACAAACAGTACATTCTGTCCATATACGGAAAATTCAGCTTTTTAAATAAAGGGCCCAAACTCCCCATTTTCATATTTATTTCACTGATCTGAACTTTGGATCCCAGAAGGCAAGTTTCTGATGTTGCCTCATGTCTTTTTAAGAAGAGGTAGCTCTCACATAGTGCTTCTCATCCACTTATCTCAAAGTGCTTTGCAAGCAATATTTTGGGTAAAATTAAAAACAGGCTTGTCCCACACAAGTGTACGTAATCCTAAAACCAAACCAAGTCAACCCTCTCCTATTTGACCCCAAAAAGGGGCTGGAAAACCTGAAAGTGTTCCTCCAGAACAGGAATTGCACAAAAGCAGCCTAAAGTGTGAATCATGGCAAAGTAGTACACTGAGGAGTAGTACTTTCTTTAGAGAGTCACAAATGGTTATGCTTTACTACCTCTTCACACCACCACTGGCCAAAAACCAAGATGAGTAAGAGTGCCTACGGTCCAAGGAGATTGGTGGCAAGGCTCTTGGTGAACTTCCAGCTAGCTGCCTGAGCCTATAGTGCTTATGAATAGCTGCTACTTTCCTACCTTGAAAGAGGACAGAAGATAGCCATCTCACACATCCTACTTTGCAAAGGTGTATTATGACCTGGGGAAAACCAGGGATGCACAGGGATCAGAGCTGAACCACCACCAGGAAAAAAGCAAGAGGTGGAAAAGGCAGTATTCTTTCTCACATGGCAGAAAGGCAGGAGTGATCCCCTTTTCCTGATGCTATTTGGGCTTTACAGCTAATGAAAGCTCATGTTGTCTTAATGCCCTTTTCTTTTCTATGTGGAGATGGCAGAAAGCACTGAGGCAGCTACACAAGCTGTAACTTCTCACCATATCTTTTCTGTGCAATGTAACTCTGTGAGCTGGGCTCTGTGCCATGTGTGGACGGACTACACCCTATCTGAGCTGCCTGTGATCTGACAGTAGAGAGGGGCTGCTGCTACTGCAGGAAGACCCTCCTGCTTGCAGAAGGTGATTTGCTCGGCAGTGGAAGATGGGAGTGGTTCAGAATTAAACACAAGAGAAAAAGATTGATATAAACCTCGGGAAAGCAGCCAAATATATGAAGGGAAACATATCCCTTATGTCTGTACATAGTAAAATCCTAAACTTGGTTGTTGATTGCAGTAGACACTTCTTTAAACTCATCTAGTCAATCACTCTTTCCCTCCTTTGCCTTTTCCTTACACTGAACAAGAGACAGCACTATTCTAAGTAAATAGGAACTTATTTCTAGTTGAACATCTCTAAAGAAGACCCTAGCTGTACCTCATGGATGCTACAGAACCACCCACTTCGTCCCTGTCCCCACAGGGCACTTGTGATGACTGGCACTCAACACCACGAAAGATGCAGTGGGGTGGAATCCAACTGCCAATATTTTAAAAGCAGTGCCACCATTCATCCTGCATGTTAGCCTGGAAAATATGACAGACTCTGTATATCCCTCCAGCCTTTAGCTGAAACTTGGCAACGCTGGAGGAGAGCCAGGAGAAAAGAGACATGAAGCCAAGGGGGGTAGACCCAGCAGTTCCATGAGCCACTGCTGTTCTTTCCAGTGAATGGATATACACTTTAATTAAATAAATAGCCTCCTGTAAAGTTTTCTGCCTTGCTTCCTGATACGGTAACTCCTTCGCAGTAGTCCTTCCTACAGATACTGTTACCTTTTTTACTTAGAAATGAGGCGCACTCCTGAATTTACTTGAGCCAGATTCAGCTGTGTTACAACTCCTACTGAAGTCAGTCAGGGCTGAATTTGTTTTACTAATACTAAGTGGCTGGCAGGAAAGTACTTTGACATGAGTCCTGCAGATCACGCAGTGAAAGGACAAACTGATTCGGTAACGCCAACCAGTTTACTCTAAGCATCTAACCACTTGCCATGGATCTGGGCGTTTAAGAAAATAATTTTAACTCTTTTCAACAAATGTACTTTGTCAAAGATTTATTTGGGGGATGGGTGGAGAGAAGGAAGTAGGCAAGTCATGGTGCTACTTATTTGATTTTGAAGTGAGCACAGATATATGATCACACAGGCTTGAACAGCTAAATAAACTGGAGCTACCCCACTATCAACCGCAGTAAGAACAAAGTTACTCTGCTGCTCATCAGCATTAGTTTTAATCTGACACTCATGATGCCACACAACTCTATAAAGATGAAGGTGGGAAATTTCAGCTTTTACCCAGCGGATTTTGTATGTGCTTATATTCTAACATATGAGGCAACAAAATAGTTTCTATTTCACTTTTATGGTAGTTCATGATTAAGAATGTTCAGATTTATCAGTTTGACGTTTTCATTTTTATACGGTAAGATTCTCTTTTTCAAATCAGATTCAGAGCAGAATGGAAACCAGTTGAGAATTTTTCATTCTGGGTTTTTCTACTATATGCCTCAAATGATACTGCTTTTCAGCGTGTGGCAGCAGGCTCTAAAATGACAGTATAATCTGAAAACTTTTCACAGCTTACAGAAGGTAAGAAGTGTTTCTTACTGTGTGAGCTTTCAGGTTGTCATGCTTTGTAAAATGGGTGCAATTTTCTTCTAAAATGAAATGTTAACTTTAGAGGAATGCACTGGAGGGAAGAATGCTATTCCTCAAGAGTAAATATCTTTTTTTTTCTCTTCTCTATTTTTATAAATGTAAACATATAAAAATGACAGATGTGTGCAAGCTAGTCTATACACAAACAAACTTCAGTTCCACATGGGCAGGTTCAGCCGGAAGCCTAAATTTGCCTATAGGTAAACATTAGCCCTCAGAAAACACGGGTTTGTTACAAGACGATCCCATTAGCAGATTGTTAACTAAAATGAGCACATGCCAGGCAATGCTGGAAGAATACAGATCATGAGCTTTTCTTCTGTCAGGTTTGTTGATAATTTTGGTGATAAAAGAATGCTGGTGCAAGCCTGTGGCACATACCTTTACCGATTTAGTTGCATCCTACTCCGCCCTCAACCCCCAGCACTCTTCTACGTGGTATGACTAGCCATGTTTAAATAGATGATTTAAAAAAGACCCACATCTAAATATGTGGATACCAAAGCCAATTCTCATATTAAATTTGTCAAACCCCATACTTTATTTTGAACACACCTACCACCATTAAAACTGCATTATACACAGACTCTTGAATGGTGAGTCTGCAGTATCCTTCAGAGCAACACAAATTTCTGTAGGAGTTCTTTTCATATTAAGGCAGTGGGTAGTTGTTTCTGTACCTATCTCTAAGCATCTATATTTATAGAACTATCTATCGATCACCTCCTCCACTTCAATAAAGAATCTGCCAATATTACACTTATTATGTAGACCCATTTTACTACAGAACAGTGCGCATACACAGGCAGCAAAAAATGCTGAAGTCCAACCTCTGGCAGAGGCTTTTGCAGGACACAATCCTCTGACAAGACTTCCTCCTGAAGGACGCTGCAGACCCCTCACAGCTAACACCATGGAGACATAGTACTATTCAAGTGTATTCACCGTCACGTTCATGTGTACCTTTGGACAGTGAACAGCATTTTATGGGTTTTTCATAACCTACTGTTTTATTCATGTTGCAGTGACCCTGCATAGTTCACACCCACACTTGCAAATTCTCTTTTAAAGACTTTTAAAGCCACTTTGCCACTGTCAGGGATGTACACTACGTGCAAAATTAGCATAGCGGAAGTGTTCTTTTACCTATGTAGCTGAAGAACCCTGAAAACACAATGTTCAACAGTTCCTTCTCCATTTTCTCATACCTCGCTTCCATACAAAACTGCTGAAAGAGTGGATCCACTTAGTAGGATCACAGGGATACTGTGACGTGAATCACAGACCATTCACCCTTGCTTTTATCCTCTGCTGGAATGGAGAAGTTGTAGCACATGGAGCAGCTTTGGGATTTCATGAACAAATTCAGGCTGTTTTCAAGTGTAACGAAACGCCTGCAATCAATCGTTCCAGTCTATGTTAGGCTGCCGTTGAAGTTGATGAAGTTATCCAATATACTGGCCTTCACAGGTAAAAAGCAATCAGCTAATTTACAATTATTTTTCTATTGTCCCAAAGCACTGTATTTATCTGCATCTATGTACCAAGAAGCTAACTGAAGCTAAAGATGCAGCAGCACTTGGACAGAAGGGCATTCAGAAGAAACTGAAAGCACAAACATCCTCCCTTTATTTCTCCCAACACTACCCTTTGTCATATTTACATGGAAAAAACTCCACATATGTTCGCAATGACTCTAGGATTTGTTACGCAGTTTAAGCAATGAGCTCAGGAACGCATTATCATTTGGTGGCCTTGCAGAGGAAGAACTCGATGTGTTATGTAGCCTGTGCAATAACTCTCTTGCCTTTCTCCAGAAAACTGCCCAAACAAGCAATACCCAAAACATTACTACAAAGAAAACTAACACCATTTTTGGCACCACCCTTTCAGAAATGCTGTTAAGAAAAAGATGAGACTTTGTGGGAACCAGTAACACCAGCTGCCTTCTGAGACTCAAAGTTGCTGCCAAATAACCATCAAAACATTAAGGTAGTGCATTTCACGCCATGCTGCCCCTCTGCTCAGGGGATTCACTAGATCTCTGGTTTTGGGATGGGAAGACATTTTTCAATCCAATTGGCCTTCCCCTGTTTGTCCTGAGACATACTCTTCAATGTATCGCTTTGTGAAAATTAAGTTGTTATCAAAGAGTTGTTGCTATTTTCAGTGCACTTTAACATGAGAAGAAAACCTTCATATTCCTCACAAAAATATACTGCAGTATTTTTCCACAGAGAAATTACGATCATTATTACTTTTTGTAAAAAGAAAAAAAGAGGAACAACACACAGTTTTCTAATTCAAAAAAAAACAAAGCAAAAATGACCAAGTGGACATTTGCTCCCATAGGCCATATCTGCTTCTATTTCCATTCTCTTTTCTATATATGTATATAGATTTTCTATGTGTGTATATATATCTAGAGATATACATATGATGAAATTTATTTTTAGCTCTATGCATGTCTCTCAGGTTTTTCTTTACAACCTGCATGAGAATGACTAAATATTATTCATCTAAAAAATAGTTTTCTAAAAGCATACATACATCAGGTTTTTTCTACCCACAATCTGGGTGACTTCAAAACAACTGAATGAAGCAAATCAGAAACAATTTTGTTTTAGACTGTGCCCTGATAACCTAATGACTGTATTTCCAAATACACAATTCAAAATTAAAAATTTTTCAGAAATATACATGGCAGCTTTTTCATGGTGCTCAGTCTAGAATTCAAACTTTGATGGATCTTAGTTGCAATAGGGGAGAAGATTTCTCATTTTGGTTTTTTGGTTCCCCCCCCCCAATAATCCTAGGAAAGACAAGTGCAGCAACCAGAGAGATGTCAGTTGTGTGAAGGAGTTTGGGCCCAGGAACAGAAATGGAATTGTCCTTAACAACACAGTCGGCATGCTTGGAAGCTGATGCATTACAGGAAGGATGTTTTCTTCACAACAACTGCTGTATTACCAGACAGCACACTTGCATGATGCACGCAATTTTACTCTTTCTTATTTCAAAGTACTGTTGGGACAAATTTTGCCCTTGGATAAGCATGCTCAGGCCCCACTGAAGCCAGGCAGTGGAACTTACAGTCATGTGTCCGAGAGCAGAATTTGTACCCAGTATTATAAAGAAAGAAAACTGTTTAGTGGATAAATAATGAAGAAAAGGAATTTACAAAACAAACAAGCAAGCATTAAAATATAATTAATTACAAAAAAATAAACAAAAACCAAAAAAACCAGAGCCACTTACAGGGCTTGATGGAGTCTTTGGCCAGCCTGGGCTGCTAATGCTATCACTTTCATCTCCATGAAATGAGGAGATGCTAGCAGAGCTTGGGGACATTGGGGAAGGGACTGGCAGGTTGCCTGGGGTTGGGGGCTGAGAAATACCCTGAGAGCTGTAGCTATCCTGTGGTAGAGGAATAAAAAAAAATAATATGACAAAGGCAGGGCAAACTTTATTAAAAACAAAAAAAATACATCCAGTTTAACAGACTGACCAATTTTTATATATAAAATATATATAAACAGAGACACACATACAGAAAACACACACATATATAAATATATTTTTATATATATATAAAAGGTATTAAAACAACATTGTTAATTAGTATAATTTGGAAAGTTTGCTGGATGCTTGGCTAAAGTCACTAAGCCACCATGCTTATTTCAAGCTCACATGGAATGCTAAGCATGGGTTTCCCCTTATGAAAGAAAGAAAAAAAACAAGCTGTTCACCTTATTTTATCAAATAAGGCAGGAAAGCAAAATATTAAAGTATGTTGCTGCTGCTGAGGCGGCCAAAACAGGAAGCTATAACTGAAGGCAGAGAAAAATGGCTGCAAGTACTGAAACCAGGCAAGACCCTTCTTTCCCACCCACCTGGCACAGCTGAATCCCCACGCAACTTTTGGCTTGGGTTGCTTTGCCCCCGCAAGTTAAAATGCCGTAAGAACTAGTAACTTTCAGATCCACACAATGAAGAAAAAAAAAAGAAAAAAAAAAAAGAAAAAAAAGAAAAGAAACAAACAAAGAGATTGCACGTGAATGGAAAAGCATGCAGGAAAGAACAGAAGTGGGTAGGCCAAAACCAGAAGATGAAGGACAAACACAGCAGACTTCTGCGGGCTGAACCAACACCACGTGCGGAGGTGGTAAATACCTTTGACTTGCTCTCGGGTTGAGGGGGTCCTTCTTCTTTGCCATCTGCTTTGAGAGGAAGGGGTAGTTTGGACTCACCGGGTGTCATCATATCTGCAAGACCCATAGGTGCTAATCGAAAACAGGAGAAACAGTTAAGCACGACTATGTTTGGCTTTGTAGGAAAACACTCGCTTCCTGCTGCAAGATTGTGGCACCACGTGAAGCAGGGGTTATCCCACTTCTGTCCTGTTATTCTAGTGTCCGGAAACCTGGAAACCTCTTCGGTTAAAGTGAGGAAATAAAAGAGAACGAACAAGACAAGAATACAAGCACCTCGCAACAACAACAACCACCACCACTTTACAAAGTAGAATTCGTTCTTCACGCTGCCAGTGGTCTTCAACTGTGTCCACATTTGACCACTGTATTTTAACAGAACAAGTCTATTTTAATAATGACTGCACCTGCCCTTTAGCAACAGACAAACGTAAATGAAAAT
Source organism: Phalacrocorax carbo (assembly GCF_963921805.1). NCBI lineage: Eukaryota > Metazoa > Chordata > Aves > Suliformes > Phalacrocoracidae > Phalacrocorax > Phalacrocorax carbo. Next base: position 61,265,372 of record NC_087515.1, on the reverse strand, counting down.
GATGCGTATTTTGCTTGCAATGTTGAATCTGAGAAAAAGACTGAACTTCCCAATTATGTCTGTATTAAGCTTGGTGTCCAGCAGATAATTCCTACCCCTCCTGACTTCACTTTGAATGGCTCAGCCACTGTGAGCTTTAACTACAGAATTACAAGCTGTAAACTCCACTCTGTTGGAGAACCGGCGCTCAACTTCTTCCCCTCCTGCCAAAATGAGGTGGGACTATAATGAACGCACAAATGTCTTTCTCTGATAATGGCACGCAGTTGCTTCCCAGGGGTGTGAGGAGTTTCAGGGCTTTTTTTTATTTGAAGATGCAAGTGCTAAGTATAGTGTTACTGCTGCAGAGCTGCTGGGTTCCTGATTTTCTGGAAAGATGCAAGGAGACACATTCAGATAAATAGACAGAAAATACTGGGCAGATCAGATGGTAGAAGGTGCCATGACACTGAATCAATGCAAATAACCAGAGCACAACAGCAAGACACCAGGTGATTCTTTCCCTGCAGACAACCATGTGCGCAGCACTTATGAAAGACTGGATTATATTCCCTGCCTCTCTGTTTTTTCTCTCCCTCATGCCTTTCCCTCAAAGAAGGATATAAGTTAAGAAAAATATAGGATAGAATAGCCCACAAGGCAGTAAAAAGGCAAAAATACATATTCCAAATGTACAAATTTTAAGAAACGGCAAAGCATCATTGTTAAGAAAAAATAAAAATCTGATCATTACCAGACTAGCGTGCCTCTCTGCAAAATGACAATGCTGGCTCGCACTAGGCAGCAGGCACACTGCACACCAAGCCAAAGAGAGGAGGGGGAAAAGAAGCTTTAAAAATACTTCACAGATTGCCCACTACAAAATGATTATTGCACATATTCATGTATTACTATGTTTTAGAAAATAATTAGTTTTAATTACAGCAGTGAGAGCATGAGCAGGACTCTGGCGAATACGTTGGCAAGCTTTGCAGTGCTAATTTGCTAATATCTTTAGCATCACTGCAGGTTGAGACTATGGGTCTGCCAAAAAAACCTACCCAGCCATGTGCCATGTGAGTTTACAACTGTATGCTCAATATTCAGCTTTGAACTGCCGGTGTTTTTCATGGGCACATTTTCTTGTTTTTTCAAAGCACATTTGTAGCCCAATCAAGCCCTTAAAGTCATCACAACACATAAATCATAATTGAGATTTTAAAAAAAAAAAATTACTTGCAATACTTAAGACTTCAAGAATTGGAACAAAAAGCCTTTTTCAAGTGATGCAGCTGCAGAGAAAAATCTATTGGGATCAGCTAAAAATGCTGTTATTTTTATGTATGTGTGTGAAACCTAAACAAAACAGCCAAGCAATATGATACTGGGAAGCCAGCATCAACCAAGCATAGCATTTGATTTGAATGCATTTTGCCCTTACACTCTGAGGAGTTGGGGCAGCTTGTGACCATTATGAAGTGAAGGATGGCAGCCTATTTTTAATTCCACAGTTAAAAAAGGAGTTATTTTTCTTTTAGACATTTTCTTTTAAAATATATGTACAAAATGGTCAAATGTATGCCACAGTCTGGTTTCAAACTGGGATGCAGAACTGTTATACAGAACCCATTTTAACAGTTAACACATTTCATGCTGTGAAAGCGCTAAAAAAGAGTCTTAGTTTTAGTTTTGAAGCAACCAAAGATGACCCTTCCCCTCTAAAGCAATTTTAGAGAGGTCAAACAAAGCAAAGTTAACAATCACGCTTCTCCACCAGAATTCTGCATGGCTAAATCCTCTGCTGATATCTCACTGTTAGCTGGGTTGGCACATCGTACTTCTGCTACAAAGAACATAATTGTGTCCACTCCTGGTAGTCCTGTTTCCATCAGAATACCTTTATAAAATCTCTTTTCCAGAGAGGTTTAAGTTAACACCTCATGTAAAGGGCAAGCAACTCTAGACTGCAAATTGCCACATGTATTCTGTCTGTGTTAATCATGTTTAGAAATGTAAAATTACCGATTCATTTTCAACATTCCTTGTTGGCACATACAAATAAAATTATCATGAGTTGGAGACAATTGTGAAAAAAAAAAAATAGTTTCCCAAATTCTGTTTCACTTTTTGTTCTAAATTATTTACTTCATCTACATCCTTTCTTTATACCTAGAAGAGGAGAACTGCAAGGATTTTAGTAGCAAATTGCAAGCTTGTCTAGTTTCACTATAGCTTTTACCTAAGATTTCCACAGCTACTTTTCAATTCACTGTTGAAATGCTGTTTCATAACTTCTTGCAAACACACTCTCCGGTGATTTGCAAACAGACATTCCTTCACTTTTTTTAGTAAAGCAGTACAGTGAGAACATTGTTTTGACCCTTTCTGAGCGGTGAAACACTGTTATTGTCACGAAACTGCTAAAATAAGACACGGTGTCTTTCTACACAGGTACTAATAATTCTGCGTGTGAAGTGCAGACCAAAGGATAGAACATTTTAGAGAGGAGGATAACAAGGAAATCTTGACTTAAAAAGTGTTGTAGCGTACTGTGAATAGGTTTCAAGTACTAGCCTCTGGCTTATTATAAGAATTTAAGAGCTAGAATGATTTCAAAAAGCAAGTATGGGTCACGGTCCTGAATTAACTATTCCACACTGAATTTAATATACTCAAAGACAGATATTGACACGAGTAAAACTGCAGCGAAGTATTCTTTCTTGCTGAAGGCTGCTCTATCAGTCGGAGAAGATGATGAAACACTGTAGGAGCAGCAATACGCAAACACTGTTTTTATTGCTAGTGCAATAACAAATCACACCCTACAAAACAGAGTATTACATCCTTTGTAAGAAAATCCTTCCTTCCTTCCGCCCCTAGTGCTCTCCCTCCAAAAAAAAAAGAAAAAGCAGCGAATTTGTGACTCATGTGGAGCTGGCAAGAGGACCCCCACTGCTTTTATGCCCACAGGAAAAATGGAAGAGGGACAACAGCATTGCCTAATGTCCTGACACGAGTAACCGAGTGATCGTCTGCCTCTGGAGAAAAGTACAGCCCAGGGCGTGCGGGCACCTTATCTGAAAGGGACGAGTGGGCCACCGAGGACCTCAGAGCCGCACCTCCTTTCTGCCTACCGGGATGACAAGTGCATGCATGTGGTTTGGGACATGGGCATCTTTATGCCAGGAGCTGGCTTGATTCAGTGTCACACAACGACCACTGGATCTTGGTCATTGCTTGTTTGGAGTATACAGGTGATGGGATACTTCAGCTGTTACCAGCTGCTGACATCCTCCAGAAAAATTATTTAAATGTGCATTATATAATAGGTCATATGAACATATGCGTCAGAGCAAAAAAAACTGAAATAAATGGAGGTTTCAATTTTTCAGAAAAATGTAACCAAGCTGCAAAACAGAGAAACCCAATTAATATTTCAAAAAAATGCTTCACATTCATAGATACAATTGCTTTCTCTGTCAGAGGTTCCTCCAAATAAATACAAATTCAAATATATAATCTATATGAAAAAGTAAGTGCTGTATCTATTTTTAATGTTATTTTTAAGAATATCCTTTTAATTCCTTTAGTGCAAATAATTTTTCCTGTAACTTCATGTTTTATGTGAAGTATTATGATGTTAAAAATTCGTTGGGAATAATAATACCCAGAAAATGAAAGGTTTCAGTAGGGCAGAGGTAGTGAAATTAGGAAAGGATGCTTGTAGCAGTAAGGAGATTTATTGTTTTGTTCACCTCCAGAGGTAGCAGAGATTGCGAGTGCCAGTTTCTGTGCAAGCACAATATGGAAATATATGAGATCCAAACTCCATATTACTTCTGTTTAAAGATAATTTTCACTAGAATCAACAAGACTCATAGCATGAAATTACTATTGCATTTATGTTGGATTTTGTAAGTTTCCTTTCATTATATCTATTTTTAAAGCCTGAATTAAAAAATAAAAGAGGGAAAAAGCTAAAATATATATGGGAAATGGGATCTCATATAACAAAAGGACAGTGGAGGTTATACAGTTTTTCCGAATGGCAGTTTGTTCCATAATTGTGAAGGGATTCTGGCACTTTTTCTTGAAGCTTTTGTTATTGTTAGAGATGGGATACTCTATCAGAGGGATCTGTCTTCTTTGATCTCATAATTTCTGTGTTCCTAAACTGCTCTACATCAGCAGAAGCTGGCAATCTGTTGTTTGATCCACAGTCACTGTTGAAGTACCAGGATGCATAACTGCAACATGATTTTCCTTTCAATTGTGACATTAATTAAAAAAAAAGAAAAAAAAAAAAAAGGATCAACTGGTAATAAGGAGTTATAAATACTACTAGAAATGTGTGGCAAAACTAGTGTTATGCTTAGCTGTACTGAAGCTCCAAAACCATATGAAAACAATTCCATCAGCATCAGCAATCTTCCCCTATTTTAGAGTAAAACCTAAAAGGGCATTTGATTAAAATGAATACAACCAAAACCTACCTTCTTCCCTCAAAAGAGGCAACACCGCTGCACCCTCCAAAACCCATACAATCAAGGAACCAACTTCTCCCTACTGCTTACCTTAGTTTTTCATTGGCTTCTAACTGAAACCACAGTTGTTCATACGCAGTGCGTGTGAGCAAGGTAACTAATGCCCAAACTCCACTCCAGCAGCAGCCACTCAGCTGCATTTGTCTTTAGCCCCACACATGGACTGAACCCTGGTTTATCGACAGATGTAAGGCTTTACACTAGAGGGGGTGGGGAGGGTGGGGTGGGAGGCTCAAGAGCCAGATATCTGAACTGGTCTTTGTGCCACAGAAAATGCTGTTTTCAAGCCCCTAAGAAGGTATGACCTGCAAGTTCTCCACCTCATCAAATGCAGGGCCAGAGCTGACCCCGAAGTGCTCCCCTAGCTCAAGACATTATCATTTTAAGTACTGTATTTACACTTGTCTTAAGCTCAGCCCTTCATTTCTTTCACCCAAGGAGAAGGATGAGTCAGGATAGGGGGAAATGCAACATTCCCACTGCATGTGCCCCCAGCAGTATATTCACACCTAATTCTCTCGTTTTGTTCCCCCTGTACCAACACCATCTGTGTGCTCTTGGAGGCTGGCTGCACAGAGCAATCTGGGTGCATGCCTGCTCACACACAGAGGAAAAGAGGTGCACTGAACTCCTCTAGTTTGTCTCATACTTACTTTCCACTGGGTAATCTTTGAATTAATAAAACTGGAACAAAAGAAAACCTCACAAATGCACTGGCAGAAAAAACCCTGATAAATGTTTAAATTATTAAAAATCCAATATTTCAGAATGCATAACACAATAAAAAGAGTTTGACTACCCCATACAAAAGACTGCTAGGATAAATGGCCTTGCATTGAACAGATTTCCACTGTATGAAATAACGAATGGCTGAATTATCTGAACAAAAAAACCTCTGTGAATCTTCCTTTAAACTGGTTATTCCTTAGGAATACATAAATCTTCTTAGGCAGGGCACTCTGCCATCTGTTTGCTGTTGGTTATTTTTGCAGCTCTGGGGGCCAAAGGAAAAGGGGGAAAAATTACTTCTGCTAATAGCAAAACAGAATTTATAGCACAGTTTCAATGCTCAGAAGTAATTTTATTTCAGCAAGCCAGACAAAACACATAACTACACAAACAAAACATAATATTACCTGGGACAGCTCTGGTGGGGGAAGAGCAAGCTATTATCTAATGGTCTGTTCAATCGCTTTTCCCTCTTCGTCCAGCCGGTGAAATGTACTGTCTGGACTAACCAATGGCTTCCAAGCCAGCACTGGAAAAAGCTTTTTTTTTTTTTTCCTCTTTTCTTTTTAAAAAATCTTACTGATTAACAGCTTCCTTTCTGTTTCTTCTGCCAACCAAAAAAGTAACATAATATTCTTGAAAAATAAGACACTGTTAAGTGTCTCAGGAGCTGCTATGCAGAGGAAAGAAACCCTCTGGACATACTAGACACCAGAATCTCACAGTGATCATTTTCTGCCCAGGAAGCAGGGACATGTAAAAATGACAGGGAGGAGAGACAGGGAAGGAGGCAAAGGATGAAGGAATGGAACAGGCTAAGTGAGGCAGAGAGGAAGATACCGAAACACAGATACCTCTTGGTAAGATACAATTCAAGTCGTAAGGCATCTCTAAATAAACAAAAGTAGAAACAAAACCAACTAAGAAACAACATCAAATCACCTTAGCACAACCTATCCAGCCTTCAGAAAAACTTCAAAACCTCCAACATTTCAGAAAGGGCTAATGTAATCAGTAAAGCATGCACAGAAACTCCATGACTGGAATAAGTATTTGGGAGGATCCACTTCAGGGTCATTGAAACTCCATCCAAACCCACCCCAATCAAAGAACTGATCTTTACTGAAGTATTATCTTGATGGAGGATAATTGTTAGGAGTTCAAGCTGAATACGGACTGTAAAGCACATTTGCAGAGAACTACATTCACCTGTCTTCATAGTCACACACAAAGCTGCAAATAATTCTAAATTCACAAGTCATGATACGAAGGATAAATCCAGCAGCTACATTGAATATGCTTTTTTTTTTTTTTGCAAAAGGAAGCTATGATTAAATATCATATACCGATATTTAAATAAGTAAATGAAGAAACCCTATATACGGTTATATGAATTTTGGAAACAGTAAATATGGCCTATGTTTTCAGAACAGAGTAATTATTTTAAGTGCTCAACTTACAGCATCTTCAAGTCAGAGCAGGTGCACATCTCTTTTTTTAAACCAGTACCACATTAAATATCTGAAATTGCAATCTTAGGAAGTAAGACACTGAAAAGCAACAGCAGCCTCTTAAAAGATGAGGTTTTTCTCATTCCCTCTCTTGCAGCCACATATACACAATATACACACACTTGCTAGTCAACACCTATGTCAAACTGGGTCTGAGTGTTGCTGGAACTGTTCGAAACATTGTACTAATCTACAAGCTGTGCAAAAGGACTTAATGAAAAATGTATTTGTTACTGTTCAAAAAACCATGAATACCTTAGCCTAGTTTCGAATCACTCCAAACTAGCCACTGGGTGAATCGAATGAAGGCGGCTATCTCTCTGCCGCCAGCCCAGGGCTGGTACCATTAAGCAGATTTATGGAGGAAGGCCGCTGCTGAAAGGTTACCCACCATTACCTGTTGAACTGTTCACCATGTTAGGTGCCATGCTGTAAGGAGGAGCCTGCGGGTTCATCAAGCCAGAGCTGTTGTTCATCGGCTGAGTATAGGGGGAGCTGGATCCCATAATACCACTCTGATTCATGGCAGGAAAATTGCCTTGCCTACGAGAAGAAAGAGCACACACATGATGACTCATTATGCACCTCATTGCTGAAGATGCTGTGCTTTGTCACAGAGTGTATCTCCTATTGTCTGCAAATAGCTAAGGAGAGGGCACATAATTAATTCATTTTACCTACATGGGGAGCTTTGAATTAGTCTTGAATTAGTTACCGTATATTAGAGACAGAATTGGACTCAACTCAAACATCAAGAGATGTATACAGTGTCTTTATACGTCACAACCAATCAGCAGAAAAATAGAACTCATACTATTTATCCTGTGAGTAGACAGCAATGTGATCAGAAGTCAAAATTAGAACCTAGTGTTGGCATTAAAATATTCCAGGGAATTGCAATTTTGACCATGTAACAGAATTCCTTACCTGCTGTAGCTTAAAAAAACAGTGAAATGACCAGAAGAAAAATTGGGTACCAAAGAATCTGTTTCAGATTTCTGCATCTGATATTACCACATAGATGACAATGTTCATCTTTTGTACATGCCATCTGTGTCCAAACTTTCAAAAAACCACATACATATTACACTTTGTTGAAACAAGAAGCCTCAGCAGAACTATTCTGGTTTTGAAAATTAATCACATATCTGTATAATGCTTTCATAACTGAGACAGAAGTTTGTCTGAAAAACTGCCTTGAATTAAGTCCTTACTTAATTCTCCATATCTTCAGATGTGAAGATCTTCAGACCATTCAGACCAAATTTTTGAAGGCTAAACCTTATCTACTCTTAAGTTCTAAAAAGTATCTAGCTACGCTTTGTACCTGATTTCTAAAATTCTATAGATAAATTGAGGCATAAGGAAGAAAATAGTCCAATTCAAGTAAGCAGAATAACCCAACGTAATGCATGATCCAACTTCAAAAATAACCATTTATTCTTTTAATCCATTATACAGTTATCTTCCTTTTCTTGTTATGGTTGAAGACGGCACATATTATGATATGTTTATGGATATAGACTTATACACAGAAACACATGCAAAAATATACTTACTTGTATATTCATAGCCTGCATAGGAAAATACAAAACTCAGACCCCCTGTAAATTTTATGCTGTTTTTCCAAATAAAGGAGACAAGAAAGGAAGCAAGCACCTCTTTACATAGCCTTAGTACCTGTCAGCTTCCCCCCCACCAACAAAACCCAAAACATTTAATTTTATCCTACAGGCAGGGAAAGCTGCATGTCCTGGTAGCAAGATGAAGTTTTGGTATAAATTCTACCTTCCATTATTCTGCAGTATTCAAACAAAACAGACAATCCCCAAACCAACAACCCTGAATAATTTCAACAGCTTCTTGTCTTCTCCAAACTCATGGTAGATTCTTAGTGCAATTGGTAGAAACAGATTTCTTTTTCAGGAGGTAAGGAGGAAGACCATTAAAGCACTATTTGGCCTAATTTTTCTTGACACATTGTGAATTTCTTCAAAGGAAAAGAGAACGTGTTATCTAAATAAAGCATCTTTTTCCAACTCAGTTTTGTCCTTTGCTCTCTGAAGACAAACTTTTCTTCGCTCTTGCAAAGAGGCACGGGCTTTCTTTTGATATGAAGGAGACAACTGCCATACAATGTCATTTCTCTGATGAAGCTTGCAATGAGTAGCGGAGGGAAAAGATTTAAAATGCACAGTGGTGCAATGCTCCAAGGGAAAATTACAAAGGGAAAAGAGATGAGCGCGACCATTTGGCAACAACTTTAAAAGGTTTCAGTCACCCAATCAAGCTTTTCTTATGTAAATACTGTATCTTAAATACCCCCACCCCCCTTTTTAGCTGAAAATTGCTATATTTCAACAAATGCAGTTAACTGAAAAGTTTTCTATGCTGGGTAAGCGAGATCCTTTCCATTATTGGGTAAAGTTACTAGTGAAGATGAAGAAAGTGTGCAAGTGCATTTTTACACTTTAAAGTAACAGATTTTGAAAGGTTCTTTTATGGAGTAAGGCTGGGATTCTGGAAAAGGCAGAAGTCTCTACAGGTATCTATCTCTCCAATGTCTTTCTTTTACTTTAAAAATACACAGGAGATACGCACCTTGCAGGTAAGCTGAAATTGGCCCTTACCTACTAATATTTCAATACTATTACTTCCGATAGATGTGTATCTCTGTGGGGCTGTTCATTGTCTCAAATTGAGGTACAACCTATTTCATGTTACCCACCTTGGACATCAATCTCAATTGCAGCTCATGAAAGCATACTGCTGTACAACAGCTTTAAATCAAAAAGTACGAAACTACTTCCAGTTTAGACGGAGAGTGGAAATTAAATAAAAAGAATATACTAGCTTTGGCCAGGACAGAAAGGAAACAACTGAAGTCTAAAAAATTGCTTCTGTACCCAGGAAGACGTGAACGGCAGAACCTAATTCTGAAATTTCTTCTGGCAAGGCAATACCTTTTCCCTTTCATATTCCCACGTAGTGCTGCACTTGGAATGGACACAGCTCTCCATCCCTGGAAAGAGCCCAGCAAGTGAAAAGACTCAGCACCATCCCTGGCAGAACTTTGTCCTGCCCTGGTCCCCTGTCAAAGCACTGACCACCACACGTGTGACCTAATTCAGTAACACTGAAAGGCGATGTCCTGTAAGACTAAACATTACTTTATCCTGAGATGGGGTGCAGTGTGCAGGACAGACCTCCTCCACATATTACTCTGCTCCATGATGGCTTGGAATGGAAAGTTTCTTTAGGGAGAAATAATCAGGTATTACTTCAGCCTTTAATTCTCACTCCACAGTGGGCCTCCTTTGAGTAAAGACTGCCGACTGTGACAAATTGTGCTGCATCAGTGCTATAATATGAAGTGGAGTCCATTAAGAACTGAGCTGAGATCACCAAACTCATTTTGATTAACCTCCAGGTCACTAAACACTTATAAATATGTTACACAGCAGCTGCTAAACATATTTATATATGCTTAAGGTCACAGCATCATCTGTTGGTTGTTGGAGTTAAGTCAAAAATCTTATGTTTCCTTCTGTGCTGCTTTTAGTAAAGGCACATCCAACATAATATTTAAGAAGTAGTTATCTCAAAGCATACTACCAGACTCTCTCCTACATCTCCCAATTCCCTCCTCCATTCTTCTGGGAGGCTAAATAAAAATCAAGTATTTTAAAAACAGTCTGCTGTACACGTAGTGACATCTAATGGCAAAAATTCGACTGACCGGCTATGAATTCTATAGCAGAAGAAACCCAGTTAAGTATACAGTTTTACAGTATTTACCACATAAACACCAATGGCTGGGTTGCTCAGGGATGATGCAAGTGATAATTAGGAATAATAGGAAGAAATTAAGAAAAGAAACACTTATGTTGAGTATAATCAAAAAAATGTCTTCATGGTGAGATGCAGTTACTCTCCAAGGGAATGAAGGAAACCCCAGTACTTGACACTTCTGCAAACAGACAACACATTAGAAAATGTACTGGGCAGAGAAATCCTGCATTATGTAGGAACTAGATGACCTGTCAGGTATTTTCCAGCTCTATCTCCTCCAATACCGTGATACCAGATCACATATTTTTCCCCATTTAGAAGAAAACGCAGCTGGGCCAATACGAATTTAGGATTATGCTATCAATTTATACACTATACTTAAGCCTACACATTTCTTTTTTCTGCTCTGCTGCTACAAGTAGAACTCAAAGTGTTCAGCAAATGGAAGAGATTAAAAATGGGAAAGGGAGGAATCTGCTTGCTTTCTGTGGTTTATTTACTCTGTTGACAATTTAGTAATTCACAGCACTTGCATAATGCCAGAGCCAGTTGTTACGCTCGAGGAAAGGGCTGCCACCCAGGGCGACCTAGACAGGCTGGAGGAATGTGCTGACAGAAACCTTATGAAAGTCAACAGGGACAAACGCAAGGTCCTGCACCTGGAAAGGACGAGCCCCCTGCAGCGGTGCCGGCTGAAGCCTGACTGGGGGAAGCAGCTTTGCTGAAAAGCCCCTGGGCATCTTGGCAGACAGGGAGCTGAGCGTGAGCCAGCAGAGTACCCTGGCAGCGAAGAGGGCCAGCAACATCCTGGGCTGTGTGACCAGGAGCAGAGCCAGGAGATGGAGGGAATGGATCATCCCCCCCTTACTCGGCGCTCCTTAGACTCCATCTAGAGTATCACGTCCAGTTTTGGATCCCCCAGTAAAGGAAAGATGATGCTAAACTGGACTGAGTTTAGCAGAGGGGCCCTTAGATGGTCAGGGCTTGAGCACTCACCCTGGACGGGCTGAAGGATGAGGGTTAGTTCAGCCTGGGGCAGAGACAGCTTTCGAGAGAAACTTAACAGCAGCCCCCCAGTGCCTAAAAGGTCAGCAAGAACATGAAGCTGGGCTCTTCACAGTGGGGCATGGTGGGAGGATGAGACACAATGGGCAAGAGTTAAAACATGAGAAATTCAGACTGGATGTAAGTTTCCCAGTGAAAATGGTCAGGCACTAGATCTGGTGGCACACAGAGGTTGTGCAATCTCTGTCCTCGGAGTTTTTCAAGACCCAACTGGATAAAGCCCTGAGCTCTCAGCTGAGCCATCTGACGAGGAGGTTGGGCCAGAGACCTCCTGAGGCTCCTTCCAGCCCGAATGACGCTACAGTCCTAGATTGTCAGCTTCACTGTGCTGTTGACAGCCTGGTGTACTATTGGGTCCAAAATACAACCGGTCAAATTCAAAACATTCCCTTTAAGACAGTCCTGTTCTGCTCTTTTGTTTTCCTTCATTTGCAATCTACCCGAAGCTTAATCTGCACTTAATCTCTTTTCTCTGCAAAACAAGTAGCATCAGATCTAATTGTGTCTTCTGAGCTAATACAGAAGTCCATGTATTTAAAGAGAGGAGATGACATGCAAGATCTGGTCATCATTAAAAAGCTGAACAAAGAAATTGTAAGAAAGAAGAGCACTGACAATACAAAGGAGCACACCAGTGATCACAGCTGCTGAGCAGTGTCTCTTATACTGAGATGTCTTCCTTTAATTGGACCTGAAATCGTCAGTAGGTTAGTGTGTTGTCTCTGACTGCTACACAGAAGTCACTCCGCAGCCCTCATGTTTAATACTTGCTGGTACATGATTTAGTACCCCCTCAGTGTTGCCATCTGATGAAGGTTTTTACTGTCGTTTTCCTCAGATTGGAACAAATTTGAACTAATTACAAAACTGAGTTCAGAGGTAGGTGTGGTTTAGCTATGGACAATGATAAAAGTGGATTACGCTTCTCAGCAGGACAGGAAATGAAGGCACAACTTTTCACATAGAAACATGTCAAAGCTCAGGTTTTTGCGGTGTGCAGAGGGATCAAGTTCTACAACTTTCTGTGGATTTTCTGGCATGCATCTGATACTCTGTGCTCACCCCTCATCTAAACCTGTAACAAAGCCCTTCATGCAGTCAGAAAAAAATGATTCAGCTTCTGTAATGAGCCCTGTGGCAGCCTGAGCACTGGGGTGAGTTGAGGACAGAAACGTGTAGGGAACAGAAGGGTTCGGAGGTGGAGTCTAGAAGGGCTGGAGGTGAGGAGAGTTTGGGGCAGAAAAGATGGAAATGGAGGGGAGGGTAGATGGAAATGAAGAATGAATGACAAGGGTTGGGAACATCCTCACTAGGTGCCAAACGTTTTTAGGGCCAGGAGGATGATGGGTGCTCTAGAGAAGGGAGATGAAACGGAGACGCAGAAGGAAGCGCAGGGAGGAACATACAGAGAGATGCTACTCCCAGGGTAAACACAAGGAAGGTCCCTCCAGCACGAACATGGAGCCTCTCAGCCAGGTCTGACTGAAGGAAGGGAAGGATTCACAGGGGAGCCTCAAAAGCGGGGTGCTACCAGAGGTCTGACTTCCTACATGTCCTCTGCCTGTGCACACTACCGTGAGGCAGGGCCAGGGTCCAACGCAGCCACCCCAGCCAGGAGCTGGGTGAGCGCCAGTCCAGCAGCGTGGCACAGCGGGGCGATGCTGAAGGAGCAATGCTGCAAGGACAGGAGCCAGGACGGGGCACACAGCTCAGGTAGGGAAGAGCTTCCACTGAGTCACACCTCACACATCCTGCTAGCCACAAGCTTGCACCAATTATTATTTAGGCACCTCTGCACTGTGCTTCCTGATGCTTTCCATAGCACTCATGTAATGTAGGGATTTCTCCCAGTTATCCTGCCCTGGGCACTGGACCTGAAAAATTATCCTGTTACTGTGATCTGGCCACCTGAGCAATAGGCTGGTGAAAAAAAAAATGGCCCACAAGCTCATGGAAGTTTGCCATTTCTGCTCCAGATCTTTAACCTACATCAGTTTTGCAGCGAATGCACTGCAGCACCTCAGGGGAGTAATTTGTGTAAACATTTTAAAAGGAACATTTTTTTTTTTAATGCTGACACACTGCTAAGGTGGCTACTTGATTACAAACTGTGAAAATGACTGCGTTAGGCTGCACTCACAAATCACAGTGTACTGACCAAATTGCCCTGTGCTTATCTGTGCCAGGTCTGCAGCATGACAATATTTCCTCTCTCCTTTAAATGTCAAAGTATGATTTGGGGGGTTGTTATTTAAACACACTGACCTGCACAATAACCAGAAGTACTTTATTTAAATCTGTCTTGAGCTGGGACTAGCCTTAAGCGCTTATAATCTGTCATACTTTGACACCAAATGGGTTATTATAATGAGAGTAATTCAGGAGTGAGACCCGTGAATGCTTCCTCCCTGGAGAATTTACACATAAACATGTGCATGCAGATACATATCCTCTTTTGTTATGGATTTTCCTTCTTGCTACATTGTAGGCTTCCTTGGAGAAGTGAAATTGTTTCTGTCATCAGGGGATATGGGAGAACTGGAGAAGGGAGAAGAGAGCAAGGGAAAACAAACCCCAACATCGCTTACTTTGCTTTGATGGGAAGTTCATCAGTGTGTCAGCACTGTTAGCGAAGGCCAAGGCACACAAAATCTGAATATTGGCTTGAACAGCTATAAAATGGCATTAAAGGCAGTTCCCATGTAAACAAAACAAACGAATTTAACATCAGCATATCTGCAAGCTAAGTATTCCCCTCTTGGTAGCTGCTACTGTAAGTGTACTAACCTGGATTTACATTTCCTCTGCTGTTTAGGGGGGAAGCTCGCCCCTTGCAATAACAAAGTTTTAAAAAAGCAACCATGAAAGCTGGTGATGTGACAGGCACTAGGTCTGCCACAAGATTTTTTCCATTTTTCAGGTTAGAAGGAAAAAGAAAATGTTATAGTTGTGTGTGTGTGCGTGCATGAAAAGCTCTGACATGCATTGACACTGACAAAACACTAGGAAACATAGATGAAAAAGCACCCACGTTTGTACTGGGGTGTGCGTGTGTGTCTGCTGACATCAGGCACACAGAACCGACACCACAGTATTCTTCCCAATGACTGGGCCTAAGTGGCAATGCTAAAATGGGGACTAATTTTCTAGCATCATAAAGATGCGATAGCGCACATCATCTTGTAATCCACTGCAGTCCGACCGAGCATACTGCCTGTTTTTCTTTGTCTTGCTGATCTAAAGATTATTGTGTAAGATACTTTTTGGAAGAATAACAGAAATAGCCTTTCTAAATATATCCTTTTTCTTCTGATTACGCAAATACTTGCGCCTTTAGCATCATCACCATTACTTAGATTTCACTAAGAAACAATCCATGAGGGAGAACTTAAAAATCAGTTGATCCTACCATGCTGATTCGATGCTCAGCCCCTCAGAAAAGCAGCCACAAAAACTTATTCTTTGTTTACATGCTACTGTCATCACATTAACCATTTTTCCAGTGAAAACATCTGCCCAACAGGCTACCTACTTGGTAGTCATTTAAAGCCCAATAAAACTCAGGAGTGTCACACCACATCAAACACTGGAAGAACCACATAAGAGGCACGTGTAATTCATGAGTATTGACGCTAGTAACAACACAACTAGAAAACATTTTTACTGCTGAATGCATGCTGAGATCAGAACAAATCTCCCTATCCCATTTTACAGATAACAAAAACTGAGGAAGAGATCCAAAATTAATAATGGTCTAAAATATGGACAGAAGAATAATAAAGTAGTTGAATATAATGAGGAAAACATACTGCAAGCCTGCAGACAAATAAATACTTAACTTCATTTGATCCTAATGATATAAGGGTGTGTGACTGAAAAACATGAAGGATATTTGGTGAAATACCGTAGGTTTTTTTTTTGGTTGGTTTTTTTTCAGGTTTTTTTTGTTGTTTTTTCTTTCCCCTTTTTCATTTTTTGTAAGTTGCAGCTATTTAATTTTGTTTTTTATAAAGCTCTTTTTAATTAAAGATTTTTTGGTCTGAATTTCACCATGACTGCAGCATTTGGGAGTCCACAGGGATTCCCTGAAATACCTTTATTGCACGGCATTCTTACAAGCGCAGCAAGACCTCTGCATTTGAATTTATTTGTATAAGAGCAAACTACGCCCTTTGTACTCAGTGCAACCTGTACTGGATAAATACAATATAATGCCGTGTGACAGAAGACACGGGACTACTGAAAAGCAGGCAAGTCAGATGGTTAGTAATCCCATTGAAGCTCTGCTCTTAGTGACCCCTGCCTACCTTCCTGACAACGTGGATTTAAACAGCAGCTCTAACAGCAGCTGCTTGCACACTGTCTCCATAAGACATAATATCTGAGTACTAAAAGGAGATACATTTCTTAGCCCAAGTGGAGTGTGTGATGGGTAAAAGAGGGCTGCTGTAATCTGCCCGGCAAGCATGAGCACGCATGAACTGGGTTTGTTTATAGCAAAAAAAGAAATTTGTCCTGTACGGCATGATGCAGTCAAGCTGAACCAGAATGCCAAGAAGGGTGATTTAGCCCAGTGTGACTTGATATCCAAAAGGGAATGACTCATATGACTATCTCGCTATGCACCTTCTATTTTTGTGCATGTTTATAAATAGCTGTATTAAGAAGTCGGAAGGCCTTATGAACTCTCTCCTAGAATGATTACTTGAAAGTGGATAAGAGTCTGCTCCCAGCACACGAACAGCCAGGAGGTCACCAAAGCACGGTGCTGAAAAGCTACAGGAGGCTAAGGGGACACTCCCTGTTTCACTGAATCAGTTTCCTCCGGTGTGGCACTGCCGTGGGAGAGGCTTGACCCCTGAGCTCCCTCCTCTTCCACCTGGGGATGTGGACCTCCTGCCGCCTCTCACCACGTTCTTACAATGTTCAGTCACATCATCGCACCATTGTTGAGCACCTCTGCGGCTCCACGGAGCTCACTGTGCTGGCAACCAACTGAAAACCTAATAAAATCCTGATCGTTTCATGCCAGCTCTTCAGTGTATCTTTTCACAGTAAAATGTCATCTGGCTGACAGCACACTGAACGCAACTGTGCGTGTGCAGCAGCATGGCGAGGAAGTTCTCCAAAGGGATTTCCCAACAGACACATTTTCACTTACCTATCTTTGCCCAATAGCCTGGAGCTGTTACATGTTTAGCATTATTATTACTACCACTATTACCATCAGTCTCGGCACTTTGGCACTCCAGACAGTTTCACAAGAGCGATGTGGTGCCTATGTCAGCAGGGTTTCAGCTGGGTCTTTTCTTCATCTTTGGCTTAGAAGATGCCTGAAACCTATTGTGACAACTGCAACAGGTATTTAATGTGTTAGTGAAACTGCTGGCCATCATTAAAAAAATCTTATAGCTGTTATGTTACCATTTAATATGATTCTTACAAGGTTACTTAGATGTCCAGTCAGAACCGGTGCTCCCATGTGAACTCCATCAATAAAGTAAAGGGCTCTTCCCATTCATATTTCCCCAGATAGCATTGCTAAAAAAAAAAACTGTTTAATTTTCTCTCAACTATCACCACTGGAAAACAACCTAAAACCTTAAAACTGCTCTAAAACCTGAAACCCTCCTACCATTGTTATGTCTCTCCTTTTCTGTCACAAAAATCTTAGGCTGTTCAATCACAATCTTGTACTTGCACAATGTATGTGCCAGATCACACAGAGCAGTCACGGAATTAGCTTTCTTCATGAGTCCCATTAAACAGATGGCTATTCTCCTGGTTTCTTGTGTGTGTGTTTTGTTTTGGTGTTTTTTTTTTTCTTTTCCCCTGACTAGTGCTGTGATTTAAACTAGCAGATCTTCTGGCTAATAGGCGAAAAGACAAACAGTGTGAAAACGCAGTTTCCTCGTCTGAAACATTCCTTGCCACCCAAGAAAGTGTACTCAATCTAAAGTGCTCCCTTATTCTTTATTTTTAGGCAATAAAAATTACTGAGGTACTGCATTTTTAATGCCCTAAAGATCACGTTTTGAAGTACAGAATTTCTACGTAACATCTGACTCCGAGGCAGAATGTTAATAAACAACACAGAGTCCTACACCGCAATTTTGTTTCAAAAGGATTCTATAGAGGGCAACAGCTCTCCTAAATAACCAAATCAAGCCAAAAATAATCCTGATGCAATAATAATGGAATTGTCTCTAAGATGACTGAAAATTCTCATTCATGACTCTGAAAATCACCCTTCCTTCCCAAAGCACTCCTGCTTTCACAGTTTAAGAATGGTTACTCTCCAAAGGAGGGAAGGAGTAGGGCTCTTGAGGTCTGTGGTTAATCTCTAATGGCATGAACAGCATACAGCAGTCTATTTGATTGATGAGTAACCAAAAAAGAAAAAAACGTCTCCCCAAATCACTGGTTGCCTGCACGAGCTCTGCAGCATAGTGACATCCAGGGCTCTAAAATGATGGATTTACCTTTTAGTAAAACAAAATTCCAGATAAAATTATATTTCTCTCTGTCTCCCACAAGAAATGGCTTTGGTTAGCTCAGCATGTAAAGTTTCTTCCAATCCTTACATGATTTTATCAGCAATTCTGAGCTGATCTACAAAATATAGCTCCCCCCGCCCCCCAAAATCAATCACAAAAGTGTTATTTCCAGCTCTCCCTTTACTATAATAAATACATATAGGCTAAGTTGTAATTCACCCCTCCTAATACATGGTAGAAAAAAGCCATATATGGTTCTGCTCTGTAAAGCAAAATGTGAAGAAAGGAAGCGCCCTTTCAAAAAAAGAAAGGATAAAAAAATCAGCCTGATATAAATGACTATTTCTCATGAAGAGGGAAGAAGCATGGGTCCTTTTGAAGAAAGATATGTCAATATTGGTTAATAGCTCCCTTAGAAGCTGCAGTTACGGTAAGCATTAATATTTGGACTTTAACCCCTCAAAACACACAGAAACTTGGCGTAGAGAGAAAATATTCCCCCCGTTACTGAAACGCCACCAGCCTCAGGTAGAGCAAGCACAGCAGCTATTCAGAGTCTGCAGAAATACTACGCAGTCACTTAGGCCAGGAAGCCATACCACTTCATCCAGCTGATGGAGGACGTGGACTTTTTTTTATTTTGGAAGCCAAATGTAGTTTCATGGACCAAAATGTACTGCCTGGATATTCAAAGAGCGCTGACAGAAAGCAAAGCGGGGCTTACTTCAGGGTGACCCATCAGGATCCCTAAAGGAAGTCCAAAGACTGCGCGTGTTCGGAGGAGCAGGGCAGAGGGGAAATGACCAGACACCTTGAGACTGGAGAACTGTGAATGGCCTGAATTTGAACAGGAGTAACTCCTTCCCTGTGACTGAATGTTAAATAAAAGACCCGGCAGAAAGAGCCTTTCTGCTAGGGGCTTATTTCAAAGGCAACAGATAACGTACCCTGGCACTGGCTCCAATTATGGCTACCAGTCCTATCTTAGCCTAGTTTACTTTGGGGATTTCACAGTTGGCAGCCTTTCATCTAGAAGTAGCCTGGTTTGAATAAGCAAAGAAACTTGAATGAGTACTTAACCTTCCTGCACTCCACCGCACTTCCCAGCAGAGAAGAACAGCACCTCCGAGCTTAAGGGGAAAAGGGAAAACAATGGAAAATGTATACTCTCCAGGGATTAAAGACGGTAAGTTTTACTGTAGCACTTCAGTCTTCCTGCTACATAACTGCAGCTTTTAAAATCACAATTAGAATTTTAAACCCAAGTTTCAAGATCAAAAGGACCAGACTGGAAAATACTGCATAGAAATTGACAGGCTCTAGGATGTAAAACACCTAAAAGAGTTCTGGTTTTTATTTATACTGTTGTTCTTTTTAAAAAATTTATTCCCCATTTCCGCCTCGTTCTTTTTCCTTTTGACACTTTAATGCACCATGTCCATTACTATATTTCCTCACCAGTATGTTCTAGCCATCAGCAGTGCTGCATTACCCTGCTGTTGGAGAAAATAATACGGAAAAAGTGCTTTGCTGGCACCGGCGACATGGAATATGAATTATACATACATAGAGGGAGAGAAATGCTGATGGAAGGTTAGTCTGCCTGCATGTGCGCAAGCGTGCATGTGCATGTATATATACACACATAGACCAGAAACAAGACATACAAAATGCACATTTTAAACTCATTTACACTAACTGGAACTGTTTCTCTGTACAACAGAAATTCTCTCTTATCAGTGCAGCTTTTATAGATCAGTTTTAGGACTGAGCGAAAACTTACCTAAATTCTTCTGACCCCACCACAATGAGACTGTAGTATCTAACCGGCTGCTAAGCGGTTTAGAACCAGAACCACATTCTAGAGTGCCTGAAACTATGTCAATGCAATGCACACCACACATTACAATAGAGACTGAACACCATTTCTCAGGTGGCACAGGGAACAGCAGACAATAATGTAACTATCCACCTCAATTTAGCAACCCAATGACTAGGATTTAAAATGGCCAGAGGTTGCAAATAGCTAAGCTGGATCCCAGTTCCTCGGTTTAATAACTGCTATGTCTAAATCGTCTCCTCTAAAATCAATGACACTGAATTCTAAATTCGTTCAATCTATTAAAAAAAATTGCTTTAATTTACAAAATTGCAACATGCAATCCCGAGAATCATATTAAGGTATAGTACATTGAGGTCAAAGACGCTGCCTTCAAAGATAGGATTGCTCCTCATGTAGGCACATCAAAACTCATTTTATAGTGATTAGTTCAGGTATTGATAACTGTAGTTGCACCAGCAAGAGGCTCATTTTAACATCCATTTGGATGTGTATTTTACAGCCAGCTAGTACTGAATTACGTCTTCCTAAGGCTGCACTGCTCACAGCATGTAAGCCAGCTATTTCACAACTATGTTTTTACCTTTCCATACATATACTGCAGTCACACTTTCAGCTGCTAAGACGACATGCTCAGAATGACACTCACTGCTAGCATGAGAGATGCTGAAAATGATGATGACAAGCATCTAGCTCCAAAAATGTCTGTTGACTTCAGGTGTCAACCTAATAATCAATTTTCAAAAGTGTGTACTGGGCACTTACTGTAGGAAACAAAAGCTCACAGACAGTGAACACTAAGTCCTGGAAAGTTTCAAGTTGGGCATCTACAAACTGAGGAACTAACTCAAAATTGGCTGGTACTAGAAGATACTGGCTGAATTTACTGTCTTTCATATCAACAGGGAAAATGCTATCTCATTTGCTTAAAATTGTTTGCTTTTACTGAAGGCTTACTGTGTCGCAGGTCTGTACACACATAAATATTTACCTGTCACTATAAATACGTGTATTGTTGTAAGAACTACAGTGTGATAAAAGACTTCATTCTTTGGAGCCACCTGGTGTTCAGAGGCCTCTGAGGGGTTCTAACCTCCAGCAACAGAACCAGCCCTTGGGGTCTTCGCCAACACCAACCTAAGTTATGAAAAGAGTTCCTTGGAGTTCAGTGGATATATTAGGTCTTCAACACACAGCCCTTACCAGTCAATGGGTGTGCCAAGACCAAGACAGATATAAAAAGAAAACCACTGTTTTGCAATTCCTTCACATGGTCTTCCTGAAAATAAGGGGAATTACTACACAGGGTATTAGAAAGTTATTTAGCATTGCCTGCTGTAAACTGTTACTCAGGCCAAGCTTAAACATCCTGGGTAGTGTGAAACCACAGATACTGATGGTTCAATGAAGAGGTCTTAAAAACACGTCTCTTTTCTTTAGCCTGACATGCTAGACTTCATTTGGGAAACACTGGCCTGCATGCACAAGACGGACTAGCACATCATAAAATTTTAGGTAACAGGGAAGGTATTATGTAGCTGTAGAAATTAATCTAAGCTCAACATAGAGCAGGCCTCAAGGTGAGGTCGAAGACTAATTCAAATGGTGTAAACCTAGTATCTTCTACAGCCACCCCTTTTATTTATATGATTTTATCTTCTCTAATTAAAAGGGTGGTGGTCTGAGCTGAGGATGATACCTACGTATAACTGGCTGACACTCAGATCTTGATCATCCAGCTCTGGTTAACGAACATTGATTTTCTGCCCCAGTGGAAGTGATTTTATTCTGATGCATGCCATTTAAATTAATTTTACACAGCTGCTTAGTGTGGCTTGGCAAGGCAGAGGCAAACAAGCTTTCTATGTCTAAATGAGACTCCTGAGCTGGTAAAGGATAACAGCTGAAGATACATTTCCCTCCCCTACTGATACTTGGCTACTGATTCAACAAGTTGACCTTGAAGGGGATCACAACCAACCTGTACAGAAATACTGCTGTGTAACCATGACCCTGAGACAAACATTTTGTTTTCTTCTTAATTTTACATAGAAGGTGTGTTTTATAGTAATAAAATTCCAACAGCTTTTGAACCCCACAACTGAATCTTATAAACTCAAGACATCCAAAGAAAAAGGCTGGACATTATTCATGCACTTTGGCATATAACAGTGGCTATCTTTCCAGTTAGACAAAATAGTACAGTGTGAGTGCTCTCCTGTTTCACCAATTTTTGCTTTTTGGACAGGAGAATCAGTAGACTTGTGTTCTAATATTTTGTTTTGCTTTGTAATTTTTCATATGCATATATATGAATCATGTTATTAAGGAAAAAAAACCAAACAAAAAAAGCAGCTACAGAAAACTGGTAATTAAAATTTGTTAATAACTGTGAAGGCAGCAGTAATTTGGGCATTAAAGATTCCCTACAGAGGTAACAACTGAAATAACGTGATGGCAGGGAAGTCAATGAAACTTGTATCTCAGGTGAAGCTGGACTTAGCTGTGAGGGAGCAACAGGCAGGGAGCCAGTGTAGATACTTTCTCCCAGTGCCGTCATTTATGATATGGTTATAGAAATTACAGTGTGAAGGACTCCGGTGAGAAAACAGTAGCTGCATTTCAGGCAGATATTTGGCACTGGATACTTAGTGCTCCTAAAAATTGTTCTAGCAGACAACTGAAATTTTTCTAACACATGCACACTCAATTACAGTGTAATAAAACTTGCTTGAAAATCCTGTTAAGAAACCCCATCATCACTCCTGCAGTACACTACCTCTCATAAAGGGATCATACTTTGGGGGTTGCAGCTCACTGCCCAGGCAGCAATGACAATACCACCACCAAGTCAAGAAAACAGGGTTGCACAGCACCGTTGCTAGACAAGAACGCCAACAAGAGGAGAAAGATGATGCCTGGGTCAGGGGAAAGAGGGATCTCACTCCTTCTCAGTGATCAGGTTCTTCATCTCCCTTGCAGGCACAAGGAAACGGAGCCGCGTCAAAAGCCATGCAGGTGTGTGAGCGAGTGACGTGCAGATTTGTAATCGTACCATCACAGTGGTGTGAGTAAAAAGGAAACAAAAAACTACAATGCCCTCTACGATGCAAGTATTTGTGTATCTTTCACGTGATTTTTATACTCCTTCAGCAGCCAGATGGCATGTTGATAAATATTAAAAATTGCCAAGGTCCCACAGCAAGTCCAGGCTACATTGCTACCTACCCATACTGGTCAGGCTGGTGCATCAAGGGAGCCTGAGTGTTGACATAGTTGGGGTGCTGTGAAGAAAACATGAGGTGTCCACCAGCCCCAGACTGGCTGGGATAAGCCGGCGACCTAATGTATGGTGGCCTAAGGCAAAACAAAAGAACAGCCTCTTTGGATTTGCTCTGTATCACAAATATGAGTAACACTCCTTCCATATGCAAGTATGGAGGACTTGCAAGAATAGCCAAAAGCCATTATGCTTTCTTCTCTACAGCTGACTTGAGATCAAAGAGGAAAACGGTGTGCTTGCAACTCCTTGGCATCAGAGGGGTGTGACAGGTTTCGCTCAATTTGCAGTTTATAAATAGCCCTTTTGCCAGTACTTGCAATAGAGATTCGATGACTGCACAGCCCTTCCACAGGTGCTGGATTACTGGAATGGGCAGTATGTGATGAAAATGCTCAGAAATGGTGCAGTTTTGTCCAGGCAAAGCTAGAAACCAAAAGCAGTTTTACAAAAGGAAGAGGTGAGATAGGAGCAGTAATCATTTAACCTAGTTTTTGATCAAACACGACACACTATGCCCAAAGTGTAAGTTGAATCACAATCAAATACTTTCTGCTTAACACAAAGTCTCTTCTTGCTGTAAAGACCAACAAACATGAGCTTTTGCTTTCATTATGTGATTATAAAGAAAGTGTTCCTGCAGCTGCAGTGATGGCCCATTTATTCCTTCGTGCCTGACCTATCAGCTTACAGCCTAAACCAGACAGACAGAAGCAGACTTTTGTAAATCCTACTAGACAGGTCTGTTAAAAAAATAACACAAGCAAGAGACTGCTGGTTCACAGATAACTGCTGGAGTACGGTCTATTTTAAGGCAGCGTGGTTCTATTTTACTGAACAAGAACATGAAGTACACTAAATTTACTGTTATTGTTTTAAAAGTTTGCTCTTGCTTATCACTGGAAGCCACCTGCCTTCCAAACTCGCAAAAAAAGAAAGTAACAGATACAGGGACACAGTAGCTTCCTATTTCTAGTTTTACATTGCGTCTTGAATTAGAGTGACTCTAGTGTCCAGAAACACTGGTCTTGAATGATAAATACCTGTATGCCTATACGTGCATCTGTGTATGCATATGCATAAATAAATGCAAGATGCTTAATACACACATACACGCATAAACATTCTTACCAGAACAGTGCAACCAGCTTTGTGTAATTCTCAAATGTAATGCAACTTCTCGTAACAGAAAAAGATCGTAAATACACACGAGTTATTTGAGTCCAGGGAAATGTGGAAATTACTTCATCTGAAAAATTTCCCAGAAAATATTATTTCATTGCAAGTATTCAGGCATCTTAAGAATAATCATGGACAGAAAACTGCCTTTGCCAAAATCCACGCACAAAAGGCAACATGGAATTATGCTGCCCAATGGGGAGACAAGAAGACAGATGATGGCTCCAACCTCTACAATCCTGTTGGCAGGTTCTCTCTTATGGATGCATAGGTGGCAGTTATCAACTCCAGATAACTACAGATTGTTTTTACACCTCCTTCCACCCTTCCCTTCCAGCTGCTCCCCTCAGCCTGTCCTCCTCTCCCTCTCTGCATGCCTGCCTAGGAACAAGAACATCCTGTAGAGGAGAACGGCGATCAGTGCTGCTGCGTACAACATGGCAGTAAATGCAAGAATTGATGGGCAGCCTCCTAAGCTTCCTTACTCCCTTGCAGGGGCAAGCTGCCAAGGACATGTTGGCCTTCTCTCTACTGGAGATAAAAAATATATATCTAGCTAATCAATTTTAAGTTGCAGAGGGCTTGTTTTCATCTCCTAATGTCACTGCAACCCTGTGGGTTTTCCTAAAGCCTACAGTGCCAAGAACCAAACTGGAAGTGGCCATCATCTCCGTTGTCACAGCTGATTTTTGAGAGGATAATTCAAACACACAACAGCATACTTTCCCCTTACGTTTAAGGAAGAGCATTCTTCCCACACACCATCTCCTCCCAGAGATAAGGGCATGGACAGAACACATATAAATGCAGATGCATACACCTATACAGTGCCATTACTTCAGAAATGACAAGAAAAACATTCCTACTCGTTTAAACTCCTTTCACCTAGCTGCATACCTGCTCTGAGCGGAGTTTGCAGCAGCCTGCATCACTGCAGCAGCCGCCTCCTGTGCCTTACGATTCACAGTTGGCATGGGTGGGCCCATCCCTGGGCCTCCCTGCTGAGACATGCCAGGAGAATTGGGGGTCATACTGCTCATGTTTCCAGGAAATGGTCTGCTCTGCATCCCAGCTGATGGCATCCGTCCCAGGGGCATGGTACCGCAAGGCTGGCTTGGCCCCTGTCCATGCATCTGACTGTTGGCATTTAGACCCATGCCAGGTCCTGGGCCACTGTAACTTGTGTTGGGCACGCCGCTGTATGTCGGTGGTCTGGAGTAGTTTCCTGAACAAAATGATAAAAGCACAGAGAAAAACATTAAACTTCTGAGCAAATATTTCTGTTTAGGAAGTTAGCAGCTGCAGAACTTATATATGTGAACTGAAGTGAACCACGCTGGCTTCAAAGTCAGAACAACTTTTTCACCATGAGTACAGACAAGCAGTGGAACAAGCTGCCCAAGCGAGTGGTGCAGACTCCCTCCTTGGAGGTTTTCAAGACCCAGCTGGATAAAGCCATGAGTAACCTGCTCTGATCTTGTACCTGACCCCGATTTGAATACAAGGTCAGCCAAGAACAACTCCTGAGCACCCTTCCAAACGGAATGATCCTGTGAACTTAATTTTCATGTACCCTCAAACATCTTCTTCCTAATATATGTCATGGGATAACAGCAAATACAGAAAAGCATAGCCTCCAGAGGCTTAATGACATAGCACACGGTACAAAACCACCTTATGCAGTAAAGAGATATGTGGCATGCAAGAAACCCATTACATACGCTCAAGGGAGAACCTTAATTTTGTAATTCCATGTTCTCATTCTTTATCTTTCTGCAATTTCACCAACAGGCTATTCTCATCAGCTTCTTGCTCCTAACCATTCTGCCTGTTTGTGTCAGAGATGCTTTGGCATGGACCGGTGAGGACAGCTGCCAGGCCCCGAGGAACATTCCCGCTCCCTCCAGCCCTACCCTGCCTTTCTGTTAAGTTCAAAGTTTGGCTATACCAGCAGAAGGGGTGGTAGTTTACAGCACACTTCTTCTGGGAAAACTAGTATTTCAAGAGTAATCAGTAAAGTACAAAGATGCTAATATATACAGGTGCCTTATGAAGGACGGCATGAAAACCTGGCTGACCCCAATCTATGTTGCCACTGGAGCAGAGCACTGCTCTGCTTGCAGCAGCTTAACTCATTTTAGTGCTGATTCGCCTATCATGTTGAAAGCTCAAGAAAAAGTGAGTGTGCAGCATTCAGTGTTACAGAAACAAACCCAAGAAGCATGAGAAAGAGAGAAAAAAAGGTAAAGATATGATAGAAAAGTATTTTAGGAAATGGATCACATTACACTACTTCAGTCATCAGTTTTGACTTGTCTTTATTTCCATCTCATCCAGATTAGTGGAAACACGACCCGTTCCCTCCCTGTGGGATGCCGCAGAGCAGAGTTTCCTGACTACTCTCAGATATTCCCACGCTCGTTCAAAGGCAGCAGCCCTTGGACTCTTCCTCTGAACGTGGAGATCAGCCACATCTCTCCTCAGACCTCAGCTACCAGGCAGAGCAGTCAGTGGCATGCAACTCCTGTTTATATTTAAAATAAATATATTCATCCATCATTTGAATGCACACATAATTAATTCATATGCTCCTGCTGCTCTGCTTTGGCTAATCCTCCCGACCCGGTAACTGACTCACTCTGCTACAAGTTCTCCTCAGCAAGAACGTGAGAGACCCACGCTTCCCAAGGAAATGGAGCAAAAATTCTCTTCTGTTTTAGAAAGCAAGTTTCTGCCTGGGGGTCTTCGTAGAAGGATCCCCAATATGTGGCTCAACAGAGATGAAAGGCTCCCAGATTCAGTTTTATGCTGACTTCAGACTGCCTTGTCACTTCTCCTCCTCCTCTAGGCTTGGCCGCTGGCAGCTGACTATTTTCTGTTCAGTGAGCTATCGCCCCTAGCCAGAGTTTTGGCTGCTGGACCTGCTCAAGCCACACTCCCGATCCAACGTATGTGACCACAAACCGAAGGGTTCACTAGTTTCATACGGCTCTGCTTAGTGTTAAAGATGTAACACACAACTCAGATGTTGCTCTGTTTTTCCAGCTGCTTTGTGCAAGAAAAATGTAATGCAGCAAGATGGGGTATATATGTGCTCAAAGATTATGCACAGCCAGTTAACACATTTTATGTACACGCTATTAGTAACACTGCTTCCAAAGAGAAGTGAATTCCCTCCCTAGACTAGCAGGCCTGATATCCATAATCACTGGGAGCTACTGTCAGTCCGATTTACATAAAGCCAATTTGTTTTGTCAGTTAGGGTCTACGAAGTATGGTTCAGCAGCATGCTTGGAGGAGCAAGCACCAATGCTAAACACTATTGCTGTTTTGATGCTATTTTGAATTGGGACAAAAAATCTCTTCTTTCGTGTTTTGGCTCCTCCAGCATACGCACAACACAGAAAAAACAGTGGAATCTTCTCCATAAAAATATGTGGCTCAGTTAAAATAGCTCATAATCATTCATCTCCAGGGATCCACATCCAAGAGCACAGGGAAGTGGTATCTTTTGAGTAAGGAAAACAAGTTTCAATGTTTTTTCCATGTTTTTTTTTTCCCTAAGCATTTCCTCAATACCTCAAGTACTAGCTATTCTTACACCTTTCCCAGACCACAAAAAAAAAACCCAGGCAAAATAAAAGCCAAACAAAATACAAGAGGAATTGCCAGGAATGAGGAGTGCAATCTTATTTCCATGTTTCTCTAATAGATTAGTAATTTGTTGGCAGTGGCTTTGACAGAAAACAGATGGATGCAGCATTAAACACAATGAATGCAGCAGATGCTAGGCCAGCCCACATCAGCTGGACGTGTCAGGCAGCCAAGTCCAAGAGCCCACACTTTTCAAGTGGGTACAAGCCTGGCAACAGCAGCTGAACAACTCCTCCCCTCCATACCCGAGGGATTTTTGATTCCAACTCCTCCTCAGCAGAGCAAAATTGTACCCAGAGAGATGACATCTCAAATGCATGAGAAAAAACAAAGCAGTAACTTGAATCAGGAACAAAACAAGTGTGTAATGAAGATAAAATATAAAAAAGCCTACTAATAACCTGCCAAAGACAGATGTTCATACTTACTGCTGAAACTCTGGTCCACTTTGTCCAGGTTTGCTGAACAAAGTGCTCTGATATCTTGCCATTTCTAGGCAAGCTGAAAAGAGGGGAATTTGAGAACTACCTGTTAGTTTTGCTCTCTGCTTGAGAGACATAGCTCAGATTCACAGTACTAAAAATAGTATCTTAAAATCATGTTAGAATTGTTTACATGTGCACTTAACCATAAAGTCTTTCTTGTACAGGCTATTTATTCGTATTGCTCTGAATTCCTCTGAAACTATTTTACCTAGAGGACTTCAGTAGATACAGTTGATATTTAAGTCTTAACTCCACAGGCTGTTGCATACGTGCATCTGGATTCTGAGGGCCAGACTCTTGAGATACTTCATGTATCTCATCCTTAAGGTGCTACCACTTAAATTAAAATCTAGGGTTAAAATCAGTGGGCGCTAGATAGGAAAGTGCTGTTGTGAAGTAAGTCCAGCATTCAAGGTTACAAAGCACAAAAAGGCAATTCATATTACTTTACCAGGAACAAAAGAGTTTTTAACTTAACTGTGAAGTTCTGAGGTTGTGGTTCAAACATATGCAGTAGTGGTTTATTTCTGTTATACCCAAACAGAACAGTTTTACTGCTGAATTGAGCAGGAAAAGTTAGGGAGACAGGATGCATTTGTGACGCGTTTTACTGATCCACAGGAAGTTTTTCTCTCCCCCAGTCTTAAAAGACCCAACTGACTACAGCATCTGACTGCTCTCCAGAGTGCCTTTAAGGGACATTTTGCTGTGGCAGCAGTTTGATGCTCAGGTCATAGACCAGAGTTTCATTAGCCCCCGAGCTAGATGTTGTCTAAATACAAACCAAAGACACTGTGTCTTTCAGTAACAACTTTCATTCTCACACCGCTTTTTTTTTTTTTTTATTCTTGGGGACAGGAAAATGCTGGGATTTAATAAAAAATTAAAACTAATGTTCTGTACTGCATGTTCCTGTGTTGTATCACAGACATGCAGAAGTGTGGAGCCAAAGCCATTTTTTATTTCTGTAGGAAATGGTTTCACAGGATTGGACTGGGTCGCCAGTACAGAATTGCTTCCTGGGAAAATATATTCTACTCTTATTATAGATCTAAGTGTCATGTAAACACATGAAAACCAAATAAATCAACCATATGCATGAAATGGGTCATTCTGCTCTCACGAACTGGGGGTTAATTCCTCCAACCCAAACTTACTGGTGTAGTCTTTACTATGGTGAGCAATTCTACTGCAGAGAAAGGACACTAGCCTTCAGCAACGGTTTTTGGGACAGCACATAGTGAAATCTAGCATTCAAGCTAAAAGCTTAATGTCACAGAAAGCTCTGGCACATACATAAAAATACAAGTAGTCCCGTTGAACTCAGCCTATGCTTAACAATATTCTGGAGTAATGCCTATGTGAACAAAACACGTAAAGCAAAGAAAATCCCTGAGAGTTATTCTAGTTCAATAATTTATTAACTCAGTCGCAACCCAGGTAATTTTTAATATATTTGTTATTTCGGCAATAGAAGGCAAATGGGGTCCCATTATTATATATTCATCATTGCTGGCGTATAACTGTGCTTTGTAAGAGCGAATGTTAAGAGATGCAATTACAGATTACTTTCATTAAAAATGAAAAATGCTATAAAAAACTTAAATCCCGGTAAATACATGACTTTGAAATATCACTATCTTCACCCCCAAATTTTATTAATGGTTACATTAGCCTGGTGAAAACATAGTATTCTTCTGCTCTATTTGTTACCTGTAGAGCTGAAAGTCTGCAAGGCCCTAATTTTATCATGACCAGTGCACGGGATCACTGGTACTCTCCAAGACCTGGCAGAAGAACACGCTTTTCATCCATCACACTATTCACCAGACCCTTCTGAAATGGCCTGTTAATGACAATGATGCTCATTTTCTTCCTGCCCCTCAAGTTCACTTTTTAATAGCCGTTTCTTCCTGACCACGACCCATAAAATCATTACATAGGCACTTTCATCTACAGAGGGAGGAAAAGAACTGCTGAACTCAAGCAAAAAAGAAAGTAGTATTCGGCGTGTTACTTAAATGCATTGATTTAGTACAAAAACCTTTCCATTCAATCAGTGTGGATGGCTAATGTTTTACTGCACTTGACACCCACTATTCCCATGGTTCGGAATCTCAGCAGCAGCAGTACAGCTGGAAGTCAGGATAGCACATCATAAATCCACTGGATTTTTACCAGTTAAGCTAGTTGCTCACTGTGCAGATAAAAATAAGCACTTGGGCAGCATTTTATGGCTGCAAAATGCTTTCCAAATAAAAGGAAAGCACCAGTCAACTGGAGTTAGGTAATTAATCTTCACACATGGCTATAAGGCATTACTAGCCCCATTTTACAGTTAAGGAAAGCGAAGCAGAGAAATGAATCTACTTGCCTAAGTTGAAAGATGGTGTAAAAGGCAGAGCCAAAATTAGACACTGGGAAATCTTGGCTTGTAGCCCTGCGCTCAGAACACTACAACAAACGCGACCCAGAGATGAAACAGAAAGGAACATTGCACAGGGCAGCCAGGCTCCTTGCAACCAAACGTCAGAACTAGTTCTCAGAAACTCCAGAGACTAAAATAACCGTCCTTGCTAGCATGGGCAAGCCACCGAGCCCTTACAGAATTTCCCATCACTGGGTCCAGTCCTTTTTGAAGATTTTAAGTAAGAAAGCAATAGTAGGAAGTGCTGAAATAGAAAAGCTTCTTTATGTACCTTGAAAGAAAATACTGCCCCTTATATATTCTGTGGCTTGACTTCAAGTTCATTAAACCCCTAAACAGATGCATACTTTATAAAGGTTATCCATTAAAGGCAAAACAATAGACAAGTTCAAGGTTGTACGCATTGAATGTCCAGGGGCAGAAATTGTGTATTCTATTTTTGTTTTAGTACTCCAACAATTCTGTCGAACAAGCGAAATAGAAGGAACTGTCCTCTCAATCTGAAGGGTTAGTTAAAATTCACAAACTGTAGGCATTAGAGCTCAATATTATGTTCCTACAGTAGCCACTGTATTATTATGCTCATTAGAAGGCTTTAACCCTCACAGTCACCACGCAATTTCAGATTGGCCTTGGGATTCCATCTAAGAAAAGAAGTCCTATTTTGGGATTGGTGTTGTGACCCTTATTCCATGCTTGGTCAAACATGGCCTCGTCGCAGAGATTACATGCTTCGGTTCCTAAACAATGGCCCTGGCAATGCAACAGATTCATCATTTCCTTGCCCAATTTAAGGTCACTATTTTTATACAGAGAAAGACGCTAATAACAGAAGCAGCTTCTTCCACAATGTGCAGCTCCACCTCTGAATGACAGTTTTGTTTGTTTAGGTTTTTTGGAGGAGGGTGTTGTGTGCGTGTACCTACATACGCTATTTATCTACCTAATATATATAACAAATATATATATATAAATTATCACATATATTATCAGCAAGCATTTTACCTTGTGGTCCATACTGGCTCATCTGAGGCCCATAAGTACCACTTGAATTACTCTGCTGAAAGCTACCGATTCCAGGATGCACCTGGCCTCCAGGTGAGGGGTGTGGTGACATGGAAGGTCCAGTTTGCTGAGGTCCATACTGTGACATTTGGGGGTTCCTTTGTATGCCTGCCATAAAACCTAAAGGGGGAAAAAAGCGCCAAAGCAAAAATTAATGTTCAGGTAACTGCTCTTCATTAATAAATCTTTGAAATTATAAAAGCCCAATCCTCTTTACTTACTTTCAGACTAAAGATACCCAGAAAACTGCTGCTGTTCATACGAACAGAAACAAATGCATCTCCAAGTCAGCACAGCTGTTTCAACAACCAAAACCTGTATACAAGGCTCAAAAACTTGTACTTGTAAAAGAAAGACAGGGCAGCCCTGCTTAGTTACAAATAACTACTGGTTTTAAAATTAAAACAATCTTTAGGAAAAAAAAAAAAAAGGCAATTATCTACATTACCTAATAAGTAGTAAGGAATTTGTTTGCTTGATGACTTACGTTGGGAGTATTGTAACTTCCAAAATTGTATGTTGCTACCAAAATGCATACCTTCAGCTTATAGAAATCTACTGTAAATACTCCTGTTGCCCGCAGACTCTCAGGATCTAAAACTTTCCTTTACATGAAGACTAGTCATACCAGCCAGAAAAAAACAGTCATTTTGGTGTGTATTTGTGCTCTAGGTCCTTCTTATGGTCTGTTCCCAGCACACCTCTATTGTATTCTCTCCTTTTTCCCTTTTGTAAATGTATTAATGAATCCCAATTTAATTTAAGGTTCAAAAGCTGCAACGAGAGACCTAGTGAAATGCTATAAAATCTAGACGCTTCATATAAAGGAACAGAACTAAGTCTATTAAATGGGAGAAGTAGAGGGTTTTGTGGCAGGGATTTTTAAGCTTTCATGAACTGGGAAAAATCCTGCAGCACTGCCCGTGAAATGTCTATGCAGGGATGCTGGTTTTCTAACATTTTACCCTGAAAGATTTTAGTGCTGCTTTCAGTGTTGAAGAGGATGTGCTGAGGAGTCAGCAAGGTCTGATTTCTGGAGGAAATTTGCTTTCTTTTCTCTTCTGCTTCTATATTAAATTTTATCTTCCCATTTCTCTGAGGCAAAACACGGGCGTAGTGAAGGAGGGCGTTTGCTCTGCCCATGAGCCCCGTGAGGCGGGAGACATGGTGCGCTGCTGCCCGGTGGGCAAATGTGTACAAGCAAGTCTGCATTTTGGCCCATCCTGCAACTAGTTCAGGCACCTGCGCTTTGAGGCCGCAGAGAGCTGAAGCGTTATTTATGTCCATTTCCCCTCCCCTCCCTAATTTTAGTGGTGTGCCTGTGGGGAGGTGCAAAGTTGAAAGCCAAGAGACACCTTGCCTGGCAGTGCTAATCACGCCTTTCTTTACTTTAGGGAGGGAACAGAAGAAAGGTAACAGTGAAACCCCCAGACAGTAAGTGGACAACTGGCAGATGCTGAAGGGAATATCAGAAAAAGAAAAAAAGAGAAAAGGAGAGAGAGGCGCAAAGACAAGTTGTGAAGACAGACAGAAGCAGGTGCCAGAAGGATGGAGAGGTGGCAGAAGGATGACTCTCCCAAAGGGCCAGGCTGTCCTCCCACTGGTTAGCACCAAACGTCACACAGACCGAACGCCCAATGCCTGACTAATAAGAGAAGTAATTTCTTCTGAGCCACATACAGACACATGATCCAACTCGTAACTGAAAATGTTGAGGTGCTATGGCTCCCACGACCAGGTGGCTCAGGGGTCTCTCTGTGGGGACCACAGCCCCAGCAAGCACACCCTGAACTTGAAAGACTAAGTTTCTCATCCTAGTGCTGCTGTTACTGACACGGTAGGTGCACTTGGTGAACGACCTTCCTGCCTTTCTGTCGGTCGGCCTCCCCATTTGTACACTGGTGACAGAGAGTTGTATGAAAGGGGACAGCATCCACATTGTAGAAATGAAAGGAGATCAGGCTTTGAGTGCAAACACATGTAAATGGTTTTCAAGCCCTCCAACAATCCTTTGCTATATAACATACTTACCCATCCACTAAAACCCTGTCAGAGAGACAAGCAGCTCAATGCCACAGGTCGTAAGGAGAAAAACCAGGAGCTGAGATGATCTTGCACCCCCTTGTGCCCAGTTCTTTTGTGCTATGAACAGCTCAACTCATGACGTGCTAAAACTCTACAACTGCAAGGTTTGGCAGAATATGCACAGAGTTTTCCTGATCTTTGTGCAAGCCCCAAGACAGGGGATTTGATTACACCTGAATTGCAAAGTCAGAGCCTGGCACCTGCTCTGGAGGAAGCCAGACCACACGCACTGGCATGCGGCACGGCAAATAACTGAGGACGACATGGTGGCTTGAAAACTGTACTGGTTGGAAAACTCTACGCTTCTGCAAAGGAAAGCTCATATGACCTTCTCTGCTTAGCTTTATTTTGAAACAAACCCCTCAATTTTTTAAAATAGTTCCACTCTGCGCACAAATCTTATTACAAAGCTTATGTCTTCTGCCAACAGTGCTGTAACTAATTTAGAAACCTAATACAATCGTATGTCTGTATGAAATAAATGCTTGCATTGCCGACACACATACACCATATATATCACACTCATGGGATCCATTTACATGAAAAATTTTGTACTGGTCACACTAGGTTTTTTATTATAAAGATAGTAAAGTTACTCCTGTATCTAGTACAGAAGTGAGGGTTTTCTGCTCACTGTGGGCCTTTTAATCTATATGAAAGTACTTTCCAAACACTGTGCTAGTGATAAAGGTTTTCCAGCCCAGTTATTATCGCAGGCAGTACTTTTCTTAACACCACAAGGATGGATGACACATTGAAAAGCTATTGTTTGTACAGGTTGTAGGGATTTCCAGTAGTGATACAGAAGGATTGCTGGTTTTTGAATCTAATGGAGAGCATGGACTAATGTCTAATGGAGAACATGGAGATCCTCAGTTTTAGCCAGCTCTGCTGTTGTCGGAAGGGCTCTTGGAAGGGCTGGAGTAGTAAGTGAAATAAATGTTTCCACTCAAATGACCTCTTCTTCAGAAAACTGAACACAACATCCATTTGTGATGCTGTGGAGTGGACTGAATGGCTATGTGTACAGTCATAAATAAAACTTGCCAGGACCATTCCCGGGCCGGAAGAGCAGTGTGGCACGCTTCTGTCCATCCAGCTAAACATTCCCACTCAATCCTGGCAGTCTTATCCATATGACTCCTGTGCACAGTCCCTTGTGCTGCCTTATCCATGCCCTGGGCTGTGGCTTAGGGAATGCTCACAGGCATCGGCCCAAACCATGCCATGGGGCACGCCAGTAATTTAAGAGCAGAAATAAGCATGTGATACTACTCAAACTCAAGCTCTGGCCTTAGTTTACAGACATGTTGATTAACACAAGAACGGAACAGACTCCTTAATAGCTTTTGACATGAGGCATAAGTTTTGTCATCCCAGAGGGTGTGAGACGCCTCTCAAATAAGATTGGCTTTGCTATCTTCTCTTGAGCATGGACAGGTAAAGAATTAAGAAAAAGGAAGCCTAAAAATCAGGAAGAATATCTGTGCCATACTGTCTTCTATCACTGTCTCTACAGTACATTGAGGCATGGCCTTAGAGTAGGACATGCTCCAACTTCCTTCCAGAGGGCAGAGGAGTCATTTCAGCTACAGATGCAATGTGGAGAAGGTGGTAAGATCAGGTCTGTACTGTAATCTGGATTCCATAACAAAAAGAGGCATCTATCCTCATCTACCTCCGTGAGAGCCCAGTAAATGTTCAGAGACCAGTGCACGAGTCTGAAGTGTTTCAAATATTTGCAGAAAGCTCAGATGTCTTAGAGAGAAAACAGGTTCCTGGTCAAGACGTTAACATTCTTGCATCATAAAGAGAAACCAACATACATTCTAGAAATCTTATCAGAAATGAAAGGGAGAAGCTGGCATACATTCATTTTTCCTTATTTACACACGTTTTCCCTGGCGTCCAACTTCATTTTATAACTGATACAAAAAGAAATAAATTTTCTTTCCAGAAAATTAGATCTAAGATAAAGTTTGCTTTTGTAAAGAAGGGAAGTAGGATTACATTAGAGCTGCACTGGAGTAAAGGCGGTAGAGTGATTAAACAGCCAGACTGCATCTGACATCTCAACCTCTGTGACAACAAGGTGGGGTTTTTTGTCTTTTAAATAAACTGCTAGGAAACAGCTATGAGTTAAGACTTTAAAAATTGCAATGGCAACATGCTCATCAGTGAACAAATCTATTCCCTTCCCTTAATATTAGTGATAAAAGAGGTACAGATGATGCTTTACTTGCCATCACAACAGGAGATTACTTACTGAAAAAACACTTGAGTGGATTTTGGCAAACTAAGCTATTTCAGGAGTAGCTGAATAAAGTGAGCCTGCCAGAAGTATTCTCTTCCTTTTTACATTAATGTACCTAAAGAATGGTTTTCTTTATTAAAACCCAATTTAAAGTTGTAGTCATCTTTGATTTTTTTTTTATTTCTAAATGGAACAGTAGCATACTATTAACAATTAGCACACCATAGCTATAATAAAATACGTTCGCATCTTCAAATAGAACATACATATGAGGTTTAAAAATGGTCATGTAGCAGTGTACTTCTTTCTTTTCAGCAAAAAAAAAAGAGAGAAAAATACAAAACTGGTAATGCTTACGGTAGAAGTGTTTCTACTCCTTTGATAAAGGAAAAGACAAAAATGAAGCTTCTGTTGTCCTATGGAGTACTAACATCTGGTAATACGCATCATATAGCTAATACCATTTATGATGCCTTTGCAAAAACATAAAAAAATCTTGTTTTTCCCTTATGCATATGTATACACAAAACAGATAAACAACAGTAAATTACTAAAGCTTATGCACTAAGGTTGTCTGAATTACACTGACCAATACAAAATCATCTGTTTATTGAATACTATCTCCTTAGTACTAACCATGAAAAACACCCACCAAATGTGCTGGGTGTTGCTGTTAAGTCTGAAATGGATTCTTCTGATATTTTCAAGTCTTGGCTTGAATATAAAAAAACTTTTCCAGGAAAGCAGGAGCTCAAACACAAAGAAAGAGACTGCAAAGTAACAAGTTATTGCATATCAGCTGATGGACAGCAACTGCCTACTGGCACACAACGCACGGTCAGTGAGGGGTCTTTTGATTTAGCCAGTAGCAGCGCATCGATTTTCATGAATGAATTAAACCTGAAAACATGTGGAACACTTACTCTTTTTAAGCTCAGGAAAACTTCAGAGTTTACAGCGATAGCAGATCATCATTAAATTACACACTTGATAAATAAAAAATGAGGAAAGATACAACTTGCATCGGTACTTTGTAAAAAAGAACTTACGTAAGGAAAAATACATCAGGCTACCTCTCTTTCTAGAGAGGCATGGTTAGTGACAGAGCATGGGACCAAAACAACCGAGGAACCCTTTGAGTAAGGAATAAGGAAGTTCCCCTTGTTCAAGGGCAGAAGCTAAAGAAGGGGCTAGACAGGCTTATTACTCTGAAAATCATGGAATGAGAAAAGCAGGAGCAGATTGGATCCATTCACTAATCATCAAATAATTAGAGAAAAGTAACACAAAATTATCTACTTACAAAAGCTCAAAAAAATTAAGTATGTGAAAAGATATATTTTCCACTACCTATAAAGGAAAAACTTCTGTGTGTGTGGAATCACACAAATTTCCAATGCTTGGCATGTTAGCAAGGCACTGGCCAGTACCCTTGAGAAAAAAAGAGCAAATGTTTGTACACCCATGACACAGTTTTTGGCAGACTTTCCTTCCTCAGACAGCCGTTTGGGTTGTTGCAATCACTGTCTCATGATTTTCACCAGAGAATACAACAGAATTAAGACGGATCTACAGCCGTGACTCCCAAACGTAGCTCGGCCACGGGTAAACAACACTGAGACAGAAGTGGCAGGGTAAAGCTAAACAAACGAAAAACAATATTCTGTGCTGTGGGTATAATAAAATTTGGCAACCTGCTAGCATGGCAGCATGCTCAGGAAGATCACAGCTAGACTGGAACTCTCCATAGTGCCCCCGTCTCAGACGACAAGGACAGCTCAGGAAGTCTTTGGACTGGTGAACCATGTCTGGGTTTTTGCCCAGCTAAATATGTCCACAGTCGGCACCTCAGAGCACTGCAAGGAAACATCCAACTGAACAAGGATCACACATTTATAAAGTGTTTTAGCAACAGAAAGAGTTCATTACTCTCGCATAAGCCAGGATCCCAGGACCCTAAATATGCAGTCAGGTTGTCTGCACAGACTGCTGATGGTACTGGAAAAAACACCTTCAAATGGCACGGTCAAACCTGGAGATGAGCGGCTTACAGACTGGAGGAACTAAGAAAATACTGTTGTGCCACTGCTTATGGACGGCCAGTGCTACTTGCCACTGGACTGGCAAAGAATGGCATGGTACCTCCTAAAGGGCTACTTAAAATATACATTTAAAAGGACACAGTAAGAGAGACTTAGATACTGGAAAAAATCTAAGCAGCCAAAACTTTTATACAATTCTAAACAAAAAACAGCAATGAAGAAACTGGGGAAGGTTTGACCCACGTACCAGAACACAACCCAAGTAAATCAAGTGAAACCATGTGGGCGGCATAAGAAAACTGGCCTCTAGAGCAAGCAGGCACAAGATTTCTTTACATTCAAGATAATGTACTTTCCTTAGCTCTTATTCTCACTTTCCAGAAGCCAGCCTCACTAAAATATGCCCAGCTGGACTAGTGACAGGACACATGAAACCTACATTTGTCATACATGGAACATCCAACTCAGTAATATACACTACAGCATGATGGGTTGGTGAGCATGAGTAGATCAGCTTGCACTGTAAACCTCATTTAGATGATGCAAATACTAATTCTCAATATTCCTGTCCAGTTAACAGGCTGGTAAAAAGAAAAACAAACCATAAATCAAATAAATAAAACACCTTCACAAGCAGATGGCAAACAAGATTCTGATCATTATTTAGCACAGCTAAGTTATAGTACCGCACCAATACAGTATCTTTGGATGGCCCTGGTATGAACCTGCTCAATGTGTCCCAAGCAGCAGGACTGACATGGGTAATACTTAGGTATTGAATACATCAGATCTTTGCTAATATCCCTGGTACTGAGAGAGCAGTTCTGCTGACAAGCAACTTGGGCAACTGAAGGGTAGCAGCATAAAAATATGTACTGAGAGAACTCACATAGGAGTTCTATTACACAAATTAAGAGGCTTATTCTTTAGCCTCTAACAAGACGACTAAGTAACTTTCTTGACAATAAGTTTTTTACTCATCTAAAAGCTAAATAAAGATTTTAAAATCCTCATTTCTTTCTCCGATCACAATCTATTTAAAAAAAAATCCCAAAGAGTTTTTAGGAGAAAGTTTTTATTGTTTCCCATTAACTGTGAAAAAAAAAAATATCTAATTTCTACACTGAGCCCTTTCTTTGGCCCACATAAAACCTTGTTGTCTTCTCCAAGTCCATCAGGGTGCAACTAAAAACATCCCAAGTTCTCTGGGCCAGAGTAACAGTGACATGATTTCTCTTTGGTACCTGGACATTTTCACGTTGGTATCTGCTAATAATAACTGCAGAACGACCACCACATTTCTTCACACCCATTCAACGAAGTATGTTTCTTTGCTTATGTGAAAGAGCAGTTAAGGAAAACATCACCTTAGCAAAATTGAGGCTTCCTACAAAGATCACTCTGGTATTTCTCCTTTCACGAAAGGATCAATGTTCTGTTTAAGAAAAAGCACTGGACTGGATTTAATTTTTAAAAAAAGTATTTTCTTATTATGCTTTAATATCTATCTTACAGTCTCCTCGCTGTTTATTTGTCTGACTGCTTCTCTTCACAATGTGAATAGCTTTGGGGAAGATGGAAACTAATGACCTAGCTAAGGTTTTAACCCAGACCCCCTAGTGTTTTACCAGCTGTGCTATTAGGTTAACTGGCTGAATCTCCTCTGTTTCCCTCTCTGATATTACAAAACCCGGTCTATGTATAGCATGGAATAATGTTTAAATTTTTCCCACCCCTAAACCTCCCTCTGCTACTGCCTAGCCTTGAAATTCATATAATCTATCACTGATAAATTAGAATCTGGGGAAGGATCAGACAGATTACCCAGATGGTAGCCAGGGAAGAAATATCCAACCTTTCCTACTGCAAACCTTCCGTAATGGTCTCTGATGTAAATTTTAAGTGCTATACTGAGGGCAGAGAAGGAAAGACATTTATGGAGATATTTTGATGCACAGACAGAACAAAGAAACATTGTTCATCCACCATCTTACACATAATTTGTTACTGTAACATGCCTTATACAAGATGCTTTTACTATGGTGCTCAGAAAATCAGGGTAACGGTGAACTGCAGTATAAAAGCACCCCGCCCCACCCTCCCAATTGCAGCACGTAGCTTGGGCTACTGGAATTAATCTGAGCAACAACATGAAAAAACCTGAGGAGTCTGTCTGCTTTATACGATCAACATTTTTCTAAGTTTCCCTAATAATATGCATACTTATGAAAATCACGGAGGAGAGCAAAGAAGGAATGGCATTTTTCAATGTGTAACGTGCAGGGCCTGCAGGCTTAAAGGTCTAAATTTCAGGTTTGAAAAATTTACCCTCCCTGGAGACTCCTGTTCAAAGGTTCCATGGATCAACTCAGACCTTCCTTTTCATGAAGTAAATGTATTGAATACCATGGGATATATATGTATTTTGTGGACAAGACTAAAATATACATGATGTGTCTTTCCTGTCTTGCACACATGTAAAATAAATAATAATATTTTTTAAAAAATGCAAAATCAGTGTGTTGTCCTCGGCCCCAAAATGCCTTCATCTTGATCTTATTTTACCATGAGTTATGATTTGACTGATTTTTCCTTTCCTTGATTTGCAGCTGTTCCCTGACGAGTGTTTATTCTGTAGCGTTTTGGGGTCCTTTGGGACGGAAACAACTATCCAGTGTTAGCTAGTAATACACACATATATAGATTTCAGCTCACTGCCCTATATATTAACTTAAAAAGACATAAAGGGTCTAGACCAGATCAGAAGTTCATTATTTTTAGAGAAGCTTCATAGAAAGGTTACTTATGTATGGAGGGAGCAGAGTCTCCTGGAAACGATGGTGCTGTTGAACCAGCAGACCACAGGCGGCTCCCAGTTTATAGGCCACGATGGTAAGCTGTCCCAGGGACAGGGACCATACCCAGTAACTCTACATCGAGCCTGGTGACAGGAACATTGACTGTCACTTTGTCAAGTTCTCCATCAGTGACTGCTTGTGGCTTATCTTGTTCCCTGAGCCCAGAGGCAGGGAATCTGACGCTGCCTAATGAAGTCAGTGGAAACTTTTCTACTGAGAAGTCTCTCTGCTGGCGACTATATAAACTCTCTCAGAATAATTCAATTCTGCTCCCTGATCTCAAAAAGAGAATCCCCAATTTAGTTTCAAAAATGAAATAAAGATTCATCCCCAAGTATAACAAGATTTAACATCAACAAGAAGAAAGCAATGACCAGCTGCTAGTATACAAAATTTACTTGGGAGGCCTGACTTGCGTTTTGATTGTACAGATATTATTATCTACTTCAAATCCTACTTCTGCAGTTTTGCTCTCTCCCAATGTGGCTTATCACATGTAAATCATACCCTCTCCTCCTTCGGGTTTTCTTACACATGGGCCAATACTGCTGTATATTTAGTGTAGGCCACAACTGATCAGATCAATCTAAAGATGAGACTGCCTGGTATCTGTTTGAAATCCAAGTACATTCTGAAAGCAGTATCCTGAAATGGCAACTGATTTCTTTAAGAATTAACCTGGTTTGGCAGTGTAACATAATTTCTAATACTTTAGAGCAAGAAAAGCAGGTCCTCCTGCAATGCTTGAGAGACAGACAGACACAAAACTATTCACTCCTACAGCTCAGAGTGAAAATCATTAACATTTTATCCCAAAGATCTTGATTACTAATCAAAGTAGACATATTGTAAGCTTTTTTGTTGTGCACTGCTACATGATGTAGTACAATACAACCAGGTATAAAAATGGGTGTCTTCGGTGCTATTGCGATTAAGATAGCAAAGAAAAATAGCGTGTATACATTTAAAAAAACCTGCTCATCAGACAAACACCGCATTTCAGCACACTACACTTCCACTTTTATAAACAAATTTAAAATACAGTGTCAAAAACCAATGACGGCCTGATCTTTCTGAAAGGCTGTTGATAAATTTAGTGCTCACTAAATCAAGAAACTAACATAACTTTTTGAGCCACCAAAGAAGCTCAGTGCATGGCTCTATTGCATGGCTCTTCCTTCACATACAGATCAGCCCTGTATGTTCCTATGCATCATGTTTGTATTTCATCACGTGACTTGAGATGAAAAAGAGATCTTCTACAGAGCTAGCCTTGCAATGAAATAACTCCCAGTAAAGACGTGTGACGCTTTCAACTAAAACCTGCTTTTCCTCCTTACATGACACACTTTTGTGTTGAGGGCACAATTCTCTAACCCCAGTTTTCTTGGTATGAAGATTTCCTCCCATCCTGGCATGGTGTTCCCCCGCACTGACCCACTTGGAGAATGCTATGTGCAGAGCAGGCACTCAAACATACCTGTGGCTTTGCACTCAGTGCATGTCTCAAGCATCTTTCTTTAAGAGCCTGAAACACTTCAGTCTACATCAAGTAAACTTATTACCAAGTCTGATTTAACCTTAAGTGGTGTCATCGTTAACATGGCAAGCAGGAGAATTTCAATGACAAGACTCATTTTATTCTCTAGCTCCTCAGTGCTCTGAATAGATCCCAAATCCCCAAATGAGAGCAAAAAACGTATTCTCAGGGAAAAAGTCTTTTAAAGATCTAAAAGCAAGCTACAGTATCTTTTTTGTTGCAATAAGAATTCTTTGATCTATTTTCTGCCTTCTGGTTTCTTTTTCAAGAAGAAAATAGATTTCAGGGAAAAGAATCTCTGTCATCAAATGTCAGTATTAAGCCATAAATCTGATCAGGAATTGTAGGTGCAAAACACCAGATTGGTATTCTGTGTCTCCACACAAGCAAAAACATTTATATTTTGTTAGAAGAAAATACATGACAGTGGAATTTATGTGATGACTGTGTACAAATAAGCATGCCCAGAAAACAGTTAAAGGGGAGAAAAATACCTATATGAAATCTAATGGGCAAATTAGGAAATTATAGTTACAGGAATTCAGTTGCTACTTAGTGTTTATAGGGAAGCACAAAGAGAACATCAAAATGCCTGATCACATCCCATCTGTTACTACCTCTTGCTGGATAACATCTTGGCTGCCAGAAAAGCTATTTAAATTTACTACATTGCAGCTACTGATAAATATAACTTCTGTGAAGATCTAATACTAAATAAGGGCTAGATCTGAAGATAAAGCTCACAAGCAGTTGTGTCAAAAAGATCCAAATTTTGCTTAGTACAACACCTGTACTCCTACAAGCCTGCAGTTTCTTACTCTCTTGCCCCTGTCTGTGATATGCTTTTAATAGAGCATACAACTGTACAACAATCCTCAAAAGCTGGATCATGTCAACAATGGAAAGAAATAAAGCTAGAATGGAAAGAATGACAAAAAAAAAAAGAAAAAAAGAAAAGGTACTGGGAGGAGGTGACGGCGAAGAGGAAGGCTACTATTCAACAATTTTGGGGGTGCTTACTCCAGGCACTTTCCACATAGATCTGACAGGCACAGAATGGTGCCATGAAACTGCCTCCAGCAATAGAATACATTTTCCAGCACATCACAGCAGCTGCAACGGCATCAATTCTGCTTGCAATCCATGTCCAAACAGAAAAGTTCTCAGTGGTCCTATTTCAGCATATCTCAAGGACTAATTAAATCCTCATTACTATCTTCTAATTATTCCAGTGCTCTGGGATTTCACTGAGCAAGTCCCCAATGGTGCATTAGATGAAAAGGGTTAAATAACCTGTGTTGATTTTGAGACTCCAGATCTATTTCAGACCTTTAGCATATCATCAGCATTATCATGAATATTTAACTACATACTGCTGTGAAAATTATAAGGGGAAAACAATTAAAGATTTTTTAAAAATTAATTCTGACCCATATACATTTGCACTAATAAATAAGGCTTCTTTAAGTATCCCCATTATGAGAGTGCTTGCTAGAGTAATAACGTGAAGTCATTAACTGTTTCCATTAAATTCAATGGTTTCCAGGAGCTCCCAATTCACTATTTTAATATAAGACTGAAACCTGACATGTACATATCCAACTGGATAAGCATAAAAAATACTACTTAAAAGTAGGTAAGTTTTCTAAGCTTTTTCAAAATTAGGTAAGGAGCCATTTATTTCTGCAGAGGTAAAAGTGCCTATTTTAACATTATTGTGACACATATTCTCCTATTAGTGTTTGCATCGGTGATCATTCCTATATGCAGATGGTCACCTCCGTAAGGTTACGAAAGTAAGAGTGGGAGTATAAGCTAACGGCCAGGGTCGGAGGCATCTTTTTCACATTGCAGCTTCAGGAAACTGATTTAGGGGGTCACTTTGGATATGCTGGGTTTCTGTGTGACCCATACAAATAAATTCCAACCCACTGAGCAGTTTTGGCTACTAAGCACATCCTCAAAGTGCGGCTTCCAAAATCCAAACAGCTGAGATAAGTAGGTACAGCTGAATATAGGGAACTCA
Organism: Phalacrocorax carbo; assembly: GCF_963921805.1. Taxonomy (NCBI): domain Eukaryota; kingdom Metazoa; phylum Chordata; class Aves; order Suliformes; family Phalacrocoracidae; genus Phalacrocorax; species Phalacrocorax carbo. The sequence goes on along the minus strand of NC_087515.1, from coordinate 61,220,519 downwards.
AGTGACTGTGTACCTCAACTATTTGCTGAATGGTTATGACAACTGTGGCATCACCACTGCCCTTCCTCTGGGGCTGATGTAACTAAAGTTTATAAAAAGCTTTGACTTCAGTAAACATGAAAAATCAAAACCTTATTTTTGATCATAGTGACGAAAAATCAGGAGTAGCTGTATCAGAAACAAAGAGCAAAACATGCATCCCCTTTCACCCCAAAAGCATAGCAAGTTTCAACGTCTGGCTTAATTAGACCACATTTTCATGTGGTACCCCCAAGTAATGGTAATTGCTGGGATTCAGCGACAGTTAAATGCATGTGTAGGTGAGCAGGCATGGCTACTCCCACTTCTCAAGAGACTTCTGACCCTAGTCCCGCACAGCCTACTCCCTCTGTCTTCAGAGCTCTCCGGCTCTGACAGTCGATTAAAGTATATGGGACTTACTCCAAACCCCAGTACCTTCAAAATCATGTGAGCTGAGACAAAGGCTATGCACATAGAAGTACATGCAATTTCTTATTGCCTAGGTAGATAACACATGTTGGTAGAAATGAAAAAGTTTCATCATCTGGGCATCAAACAACAGCAACTGGTTACTGATTCTGGGACAAGAACAGAAGTGGGCTGCCTAGAATGGCAGGCTCCATTTACGCTGAGCCAGGTCCAAATGTCCTACAGCTTGAGCAGGACATGAAAAAATTTCAAATTATTTTTAAAAAGTATGCTTATTACAAAAAGTATGAAATAAGCTATATAAAAAGCAAGCTGAGAGCACAGAAGATCCAATCCCCCAAGAGATTCCTACTACTGCAATATGTACCTATGTTAGCCCTCTCCTCCTTCCACACACAGAATGTACATGTAGAAGTATGCTCATTGCTTCATGCTGCATTCTATGACAGGGAACGTATAGCCTTAGGCAGGCAAACATAAAAATCCCAGCTGGGTGCTGAGTAACCATGGAAAGCAGGGTAAAATATAATCAAACACTTTCATAATAAAATAGATAAGTGTAAACTTAATGGTTCAAGGTAGTGGTTTAGCATGCAGAAGTGCTACAGCTCAGATCCTCCTGTCAATCAAGCTTCACAATGTCTGGTAAATAACCAGTCTTGAGAGCAGAGGATTCTGCTCAAGAAACCATCAGTAGTCTTTTGTTCATTGAATTCTCTCTCTAAACAAGGAAAGAAATGTTATACAAAGTGCTAAAACAAACAACATTACCTTATCCTATGGAGGGTCTCTGAGTTTTTGTTTTCATTTTCTTTTTTTTTTCTTTTTTTTTTTTTGGGTGGGGGGAGAAAGTGTATCAGTAAGCCAAGAGTTTAAATTACTGTAACAGATGCCTATGGATCAGGTGTCCTTCGGAGCAACGATTTTCTGCTCAGGTTTTTATCAGTAAATGACAAGCACCTTCCCTTTGAGTCCCCATCACTCCCCCTCCTTCCTTTCTTCAAGTTCAGTGGAAACCAGTTCAGGCAAGCAAAGAAATCAACTGATGTAACAGCCTTTTTAAAAGGTGAAGTTTTCCATTTCAAAGGAGCCTCTAATCAATGACAGGGCGCAAAAGGGAATGCACGCATGTTTATGCGTGTATAGCACAGACTTTAGAGAAGCTTTGGGGAACATGTTCTGCAAAATCAATATGACCTAGCTAGTTACAAATTTCGTATCTGCTGCATGAAACAAACGACTTCTTGTAAAAGCTGGGTCACAAGGATCATGCATATTACACCGGATTTTGCATGCAATGAGTGCAAAACTTGCAACACTCCCAGATAAGTTTTCTGTAAGAACATACCCACAATTCTCACTCCCCCCAGCACAGAGGAAGAACCAGTCTAAACCGATCTGTAGATTTTTATTTCGTTTAATGTTGTTTACTTGTTTGACTTCCCTGTTACTGTTTTACTTTTGAATACTCCTCTGCCTCCCCTGACCATACAACGACCCCCAGTTTTGTTCTACAGCAGCAATGGAGAGGTTTGATCCTTCTAGCTCTGTCAGACCTGCCTAACTCCTCCCCCAAAGCTAGGCGAGGAACACACACTGCAGAAATAATTGCTGGGTAGTGTTACATTTTGTGCCAAGACCTAGTCGTGCAGGAAATGCATATATCTTTCTGAGATGCTTGGGCCTTCAAAGCCTCAGTCTGATCCATTCCTGTTGCCTTGTGACATTCTACCCCACAAAACACCACATATCTGTATTGGGCACGGAGGCCATTCTTTTTTCACCAAACATGTACATTATTATAAAGAAATATTAAGGGGAAAATAAGCCCCTGCACTAACAACTGCATTGAGTGTGGAATTGTGTGTTTCATGTTCTTGTTAATCAGCACACCTGGAGGAAGGGACATTCAACAGAGAAAAATAGCAAAAATTAAGACTCTCTCCTCTTCTTTGTGAGTCCTCTTAGCTCCTCCTGGATGCTATCCCAGAAATTTGTCATTCTGTGAGTTCAACTTGTTTCACTGTGAGAAAACTTCTAGTATTTATGGTATCCCCATATGGTGCTACTTGGAGTATTTCTGGTAGCAAGACATTTTAGGAGGGGCATTTCATAAATAACTTCATGTTTATCACAGTTATCATGTGTCTGTTTTGCAAGCTTGTCGCTGGCACATGTTAACCACTGCATGGACAGGATGCCCAGTTTACAGCAGTTACATATGGCCACGCAACAACGCTGTGACAACTATCTTTCATGAGCTACGGAGGAAGGAGGCGAAAGAAAAAGTGCTTAAAGTTTATAAATGGTCACATTAAGGAAAAAAAAAAGCTGTTTATTTTTGTAAGCACTTGCTAGGAAGCACCCTTTTAGAACAGTGCTGTTGCCTGCAAGGTTCTCCCTTGCAAGATTTCCAAATCTTTGAACCATTTGACCTAAATAGTTGATTTCCCTTTATATGTAAAGATATTTTTATTTCTGGAACTGGCTGGAGGACTAGGTATTGTGTCCATGCAAAGACATGAGAGATGAGAATTTTAAGAACAGCAGCAAAACTGCAGTGCTCATAGCTAGCACTATTTCTATACATCTTAATTCCAAGACAGACAACGAAAAGTTGAATTTTCTAGGATATGAATCAAATATTTACAGCAAACTGCCTTTATACTCCAGGCATTCACTGTATTTTGAGAAAGCCTTGTTTCCAATTATATTTTGGTAAAACCTGCTATTCAATTGCTCTTTCCCCAGAGAAGGAACCCCCCCCCGAGCCTTTTACAATGAGGACTGTCATTACTTTCCCTGGGAAAATAAAAGAAATACCAGGAAATCTCACATTGCTAATGTGCGACTTAAAATGAAGGCTGCATTTGGCACAAACTAAAAAAGCCCCAACACCTAACAAACCTCGGTCCTGTGGCATTGGTGACTGGCTCAAGGCAGGGTGGGAGCTGGATTCTGACTGGCTGCCAGGAGGCTGCGGTGGCATCTGACTGCCTGTAACACACAGAGAAAAAAAGGGAAAATAGTCTTGCTTTTAACATTGCAATGCACAAAACCAAGCCTGCTGCATCTTTCACCCACTCAACATCAAAGAAAGTATCAGCTGTATAAGGTAAAGACAGAGCTCAACAGGTCTAGCTTTTTTTCAGGTTTTTTTCCTACTTTTTCTTTTCTTTTTTTTTTTTTTTTTGTTTGAAACCCACGGAGGAAACATGCATAAACATATTTAGCAACAGGCATGGCGAAATGTTCAATTTCGTATTGAGCGAGTTCCCAACCTCACCGACATGATCCAATTTATAGCTGCAAATCTCCTGACACATATTTCTGTTAGAGAGTTTAACAAAATCCAAGTCTGCTGAACAATAGGGCTCATCCTGCCGAGCTTAAACTGGCCTCCAGCCAGGCAGACATGGACTGCTGCCAACAATATTACCAATGAAAAATTCAGTCAATACAAAAATGACTAACAACAACAGTTTAAAAATTATTTCAATGAATCAGTGGTTTTAATGTTATTTGAATGTCCACGTAGAATACGGGAATAAAGAATAATACGTAGGTGCACGTGGTGAAAGTGAAGCATGTTTGAAAGAGGTCAGACAGGAAAGGGGTATCTTATTATTCAAATAAAAGCAAAGGGAAGAGATTTGCCTATTATAATATCGATCCAGAACAGACAGACCCATTTTTATGGCCTCATTCAAAAGACACCCACACAGTTTATCCACTGCTGTCTACCCACCCAAAGAAGAAGAGCACTCACAGTGCTGTCTGTGAGGCTCAGGACACAAAATGTTCCCTTTTGATGTTACTGGATAGTAAAGCAGGTGCTTATTGCACTGATGCACGTGACTCCTCTGAGTCACCATCCAACACCGTGTCAAGCAGGGAGGTCCACGCTACCACCCCCCCACCCCCCGCTGCACAACACCCCAACGGCCTCGTGCCTAACAGCCAACCTGCCACAGCCTGAGCAGGAGCAAGAATGAGACTTGGATGTCTCCCAGGACTCCTCTCCACTACTGGTATGAGACACGCCTCCTCTTGACAGCCCAAGCGGCTTGAAGACCACCTCAGGTTAGGCAGCAAATACATACTTGACGCATTTAGACACTGTAGTGACGAGCACGGTACAAATAGCAGTAGGCAGATTTATATCCCTCATCCTCAGAAACTGCTCAGATTGTTTTCCGTTTGAAAGAAATGGAAAGAATAAAAACACAGGCAATAGATTTGTGCCTGCTGAGACTCATTTCCTCCTGCTCAGCAGCCGCCCCTCCGCAGTGGCGGGAGTGAGAATCCTGCGGCCGGTCCTGGCGCTGGGAGCTGGGCTGACGGGACAGGAGGGCAGCAGGGGCTGCTCTTTCTTTAGAGCGATGAAGGGCCCCAAGTTGGACATAAATGCAGCAAAGCAAACATGTCTGCTCTGCCCTGTCCGCTTCCCAGCCTCGAAGCAACTGGCTCTCAGCACCACTCTGAAGAAAGGCCAGATTGATAAAGAACAAAAAGAAAATCCATAAAATGTGGAGTGTAACCACTGCCTAGTCATTCAGATGAGGTGCATTTGCACTAAAAAACATGACAGTCGACATTACTGGGAGCAGCTGTGACAACTGTCTCAGAGATGCAAATGCTGGACTAGAGGCAGAATTGCTCCTCCAAAAGACCAAACATGCCACTCAGCGCCGGAGGCTTTGGGATCCACAGCCCATTCACGAACTCTAAGGCATATGACAATAATATTCTGGCTTATGTTTTGATGTCACTCAAGAGCGGGCTGTGGAGACGGTAAGTGCCTGCATTGTAACAAACAGTTTCTGCTTGACAGGAAGGATTCAGCGACTCAAGACTGTAAACAAACAGCAATTCCATGTTAACACGGGGCACTGCCACTTCCACTGTGTATGCCCGAGGCACCGCTATCAGACAGAATACTTCAAGTAGATCTGAACCTTGTAAGATTTTTACAAATACTTAAAAACTCACAATAATAAAGGCAGGGGTAGTCCTGACGGCACCACACAGCTCCCAGTGGGATCCCCCTTTAGGTGGAGGCATGGCAAACTTTCAGAGACATTAATAGTGCATGGAAGATCTATGCAAGGCAACACCTTCTGAATACATTTATACATGATCTTTAATTCTTTGCACTGATAAAAACTTCAGTTATCTGGCAGGAGCCTTACCCTGCACAGGCAGAGATGTGCAAGCATGGACCAGGAAAGTCAAAGGCTACAACAGTGTGTGTACAACACGTTACAAAGAAATCATTTTCATCTGCATCCTTAGGGAATACAGGTTCAGGAGTTTTGCAAATTCACTGAAATTATCAGCCTCTGCAAACATTAATACTATTTGATTAGTTCACTTTTTAAAGTTTATTTCTGCTTTTTTTTCTGTATTAAAAAAAGTTAAAATTTAAAGCAAAATTTTTGTTTCACAAAGGAAAGGAATTTCATAAACAAGACCAACTCTACACATACTCTAAGAAGTAACAAACTTGCAAGAGAAGTGGCCATTATTCTAATTATTGGTGGGTGCTACAAATTACCCAAGTGCTGGACATGAAAGTATCGCACCAAAATGTTTTCAGTTGAACTGCCATTTTATCCTTAGAAGTGATCTGAAAGGTAAAAAGAGGTTAAGCACCAAAATACCTTTGAAGACTTGAACTGAACTCTTAATTTGGGTATCTAACTCCTATTGATTGGGAGCTGATGACAGGACTTTAAAAACCTTTGAAGATCCTGTCTGCCATGCTTTTTAAGTTTCTTTGTCATGAAAAGAAATGACCTTAAAGATTTTCCATTTCTTTCCTTTAAATGATATTAATCCTTCTCTCTTTCAACCAGTATTGTAGTTGGGATTCTTGGAAGGCACTTTAAATCATGAACAGACTTTTGTATTTTATTAGAGAAGGAAAACTTCTACAAAAGAAAAATAACCTCTTTTCTTTTTAAACATAAATTCTACAGCTATTTAAGAGAGGGAAAAAACCCCAACAATAACACTGACATACTACTGCCTCCTTTGACCCAATGTTACATAGATGGAAGTTTAAACAAGGATGACCTTTTCTCATGTTTTGTGTAGCATTGTTGCCACATTGGTGAGATACTCCACCTGCCAAAACTTACTAACAGAGGAGCAAAACGGTATTCAAATTTATATAGCTATCTTGTAAAATTAGTTGTTAAAACTACCAAACCCAGCAGCCTATCTAATATTATGTCTGCTATTTAAGGGGAAAAAAAAGTAAAGTCAGTTGAAGAGGTGAAAGCATTTAAAAATGCTTAATAGCACAGTTGTAATCTGGTCTTCTCTTCTTTAAATGTTAGAAATGCTTTTGAACATTTTGCATGAGGCTTTGAAATCTATGCTTGAAATAGAGTCAGAAGAGACTGCACTGCACCTTTGGAAAAGACGGACTGAGAAAAGTCCTAAAAGGCGACTGCATTATGACTACAGCCATGAAATCTGCAGTTAAAGTGTAAAAAGTAAATTCCTTAGAGCCAATATAGCAAGAAAGAGCAGACCTTTAATATCCTGCTGAGGAGGGGTCCTTACAATGAATTACGGCCCAAATCAGTAACGTTTTGAAACATGCTGAGGGCTCTCTGCTCCCATCACTGTAATGACACTGGAGGATGCTCAGCAGTGGTACCCTCTAACCGGTTGGACAATACCTCACAGAATTGTGCCTGAACAATTGAATCAAGAAAGCGCTTCAATGATAGCAGGTTCCTCCTGGGAAATTATTAGTTAAGGAGGGAAGGAGGGATATCAGTACAGGAATTTTAAGATGTGTGAGGAACTGGGCAACAGGAGGGTGAGGGACTCATCACAGCCTATGTTGAAAGGGGAACATTAGGCTGGAGGAAAGGCAGAAGTTAAAGGTCTTGTGGGTTCTATTTGGGACAATTCTCCATCTAATTTAGGAATTCACAGCTAGGTCTGGATTAATGACATTGGCTGATTACAAAGTAGGGAATCTTAGTCAGTGCAGAATAGGACCATAATACTATCTAAGAAACTGGACCACCTTTTGAGTTGGAGTAACAAAAATGCAAACATTTATACTCACAGACCAGAAACAGGCCTTCTCTAACTGAAGAGCTGTAGGGTTATCAGTTAGAAAGGCGAGAAGAAAAGGAAGGAAAATCTGACCATGACTTGTTGACCTACAAATGGTTATAACCTACAAACTAACTGTTGTAACTAACCATTTGATTTCACCCTGAATCAAAGAAGCTTATTATTAGGATGAATTAGAATAATTGTTACCAGTAGAGGTAAGGGAACACAATGCCATTGCTGTTATGTCACTGGTTAGCCTTGACACAGACAAAACCAGAAAGCCTAACAGATAACTGGAATGGGAACCAAGAACAGTTGCCAGTGTGACATGACAGGAGGTTGAAAAAGTGCGTTTTATTTAGCATGGCAAAAACTAAAGCTGTGATTTTGTGACTTCTTTTAAAAAATATATTTGCAGATAAATATCAGGGAGGAAAAAGAGCATAACATTAAGGATTATAATCAAACCATTACTGGAATGTGAAACAACTTCCTTTTAGGAGTAATGAGTTCAAGGAAACCTAGTGATTAAGATGAAATCTGATAAAATAATGGGATTGTATCACACAGTCGATGTGACAGTAAAGGCTCACAGGCCAGAAGGGACGTTCTCGGTCCTGGATCCCTATATCAGAAATGAAAGATCGTAAATAGGCTTCTATATGGGATTGTTTTAAATGAGCTTTTCAGGAAATTGGAAGTGAGGTGCAAATGACCTCAAAGGAAAGAAATTTTTCTACGGGTAGCATAAAGGGAAACTGGTCATGTGGTTTGTGTTATCTCTTTCATCTTACAAAGCCTACGACCTCTTAAGAATGAAGATTATTTTCTTCCTTAATTTATGCATTGTAGCTAAGCTTCCTGTTGTATCAACAGTATTTTAAAAATGACTTATTCATCTGACCAAAAAGCAAGGGTTGCCTGCATATCCCTCCAAATTAAGACATGCATAATATTAAAACATTCCTTGTATCTACATTCTAACCTGGGAACAGGTGCTTTAAAAAGCCAGTGACATGAGTACCCTTTCAGACACAGCAGCCGTGGCCCCGCTGAACCACTCTGGGGAGGATATGCAGAGTCAAGCGCACTTGAACCAAGCTGCCTGGCTCTGCTCAGCACCATGCTGCAGCTAACAACCCCTTGCTAGCAAAAGCATCCCTGGTAATCCACTGCTGCCTGCTCACTGAGACGACTTCCGCCTCTCCAACCTGGTAGCTCAGGAGCAACCCCAGAGCCCTCCCGCCGTGGGGTGCTTTTGGTGGCTGGCTGCGTGGCTTGCTGGAGGTGAGATCGCAAGCAGCTGATTTGTTCCGCTGCAGCAACACAAAGCATCTGTACACATGAAGATTACCAACTTGAGCCAGACTTACGGATGCTCCATATTACAAAAAGTTATCAAGATTGTTGTTGGGCCTGGCCCTGATTTTCCGTATTACCTCTTAAAACAAAGGCATCATGCTCCAAAGGCACAAGATGCCCTAACATACAAGAGTATCGCTCCCAATCCATGTAAAATCAACAAGAGGTAAAAACCCACTTCTCATGAAAGTATATAATTCTCAGACTACTAATCCTTGAAAGTTACACTCCATCCTCTTTTTCATATTTATGCTACATTTACCATATCAAGGACTGGGTTGTGAGCAAGTTCCAGAGATGTCACTGTAACCTCAGTACTAAATTGCCCTCAAATGTCCATTAAAAAATGCAACACTGAGCTAAGGTGGCGTGCAGAATTCTAGCTCTTTTTCCGCATACATGCAATAGCATAAACATCTTAATTTCATGACCAGAAGCTACTCGTTTTACATGATATAACATTTAATTCAAAGCAAAGTTGACACTGACAGGATGAGGTAGCTATTCAATATTTTGTCTCAGCCTCATTATTCAGCGCGTAGTCCCAAGGTATTACTTATGGAACACCATCCAAATGTCACCCTCACTACAGAATAATTCATTATATTATGGACTTTCTGAAAAAAAAAAAGAATTAAGTAGCTGAAACTGGGGTCTGCCAAATCAGACATCCAAGTTTTATTCCCAGGGTGTGTAACCTCTGAGTAAGGTATAAAGACTTTTAACAAATACTCAGACACATAAAGTGAAGTAACTCTTAGCACTGCCTAAACTGACAATGGGCTGAGTGGCAAGGGGCAGGAGAGCAAACACATTGCTCCCCCAAGGCCAAAGCTCACTTTGCTGAGGAAGGGAAGGGAGAGCAGCAAGAGGGTCTGTTTCATCCACACCCCATCCAGAAGTCACCTCTGCGTTTGGACTGAAGTGAAGCACCACAGCATTTTTTTCCTGAGATTTTGGCAACAAGCCCAAAGCAAGCTGTCAATGGAAATCTTCAAAAGGCTGTGATTCACCCGAATAATGAATGGATTTCCAGTAGGCCACAGCAAGTACCTGTCTGCCTGAGGCCTATTCCTCTCCAACAAATTTCAAAATCCTGCTGCAAACCAGGAAGGCACTAGAGCTCCTCAAAATTAAGGATGCATCATTTATTTAATTATATAAGCAAAGGCATAAGTCGGTCTAAATCTAGGGATCACTGCTTCTCTATCCTCAATAACACCCACCCCAGGCCTGCAATTTCACTTTAGAGTTATGAGAAGTTTCATTTCGGGGGATCAAATTCTTTCTGCTTCCACCTCTGCCTAACTCCATGTTCATTTAATGCATTATTTCCATTAAGCTGGGTAGAGTTCCCAGCCCAGGGTATTTCTGCTGGAGGCTGATCCAGAATGGCGCAGCCCAGGATAGCAACCAGTTAAATCTTTTCTAATCCCTGCATTCAGAAATGGTGGTTCACAGCGGCTGGCATGCAGGAACTGAATAGAGCAGGCAAGCTCGTGTTTCTCTCACCAGGCCAAATTAATAAAAACAAAACCTGATTTCTCCTTCTCGTTTTCCTATTCTTCCTGCTCCCCAATATTTTTCCTCTTTCAAACAATTTTTTTTTTCCTTCTGTTTGAGAAGCTTAATGTTTGGCTGCCTTCTGAAGGAACGGGCACAGTGACAGATGAAAGGCCGTATTCATCGCCTAATTCAGAATAGGGAAAAACCGACTGCTGTGCATTTAAGATTCTAACAACCTTGCAATTTTGTATAGCCGTTTTCCCCAACCCGTTCTTTTGAAGAAATCTGCTTTTATTCTGTTAATAACTAACCACAGTTGCAGCAGCATGGATCCGATTAGCAGTTCTTGCGCTACAAAGGAGGGGGGGGAGGGCTGTGAACAGGGTTGCCAATTTGTCCACCTGGGTCCCCAGGAGAAAGATTAGATGAGGCGCTTGCTCCTTTCTTCCCCACTCGCTCACTGCTCTGCACTAGACAGACCTCTTCAAAGCTCAGCCACTGACTTAATTTTTTTTTTCCCTCTAAAGGCTCATTTAACCGCCCCTCCACGTTTTGCACTCTGTGTCACCATGTCCCTCCAAAGTGATGGCGTGAATTGGGATGAGAGGGGTTGGGAGAGGCGGTGGCTGCAGCTTGCCCAGCGCTTTCCCTCACACCTCTATGGGGCCTCTGAACTGCTTTTAGATTTCGTAAATTATATTTTCTTGAATTTGTGCAAACCACTGGAAAAAAGTGTCTATGTTCTTTAGGGAATGATCCAAACCCTGTAATCGTACCATATCTTTTTACTCTGTCCTTTCAAGCCTTTCGTAAAAATGACAGTTTTACTTGCATTTATACTGAAGTAGAAGATTGCAAAGGGTTGCATGGATTAAGTCATTCGTAACTATTTGGGACACGACATTACATGTTTGTTAATGCAAAAAGCATATGCTTCAGCTAAAGAAAAAACATTCTCAATTTCTTTATAAATGTCAATCAACCAGAATATAAAATTGTAATTGATGCAAGTGCTACGTATCTAGAAGCTCCTAACAAAGGACAGGGTAGTATTTCTTCCTTATATTTGGCTCATTTCTTCCTTCCAGAATTGAAACCTACCCTGCCATACACCTGAAACTTAAAACTTCAGAATTCCATTTAGGGTGTTAAACCAAGTTCCAAAAGGAAGAATTTTTCATTATCAATGCTCATTCTCTAGATGGCATTTGTAACTACGAGGAGTTCCTCTAAGCTGTTCCTCATTGTGTCTACTGGTTTTCAGAGCCAGAGAAGTACAACAAATGTAGCAGACATACACTTCTAGTATTTGCCACCTAATAAAAAACTTAACTCCTAATTTTAACATTACTAAATTCTAACAAAACCACATGTAAACTTTCATTTATAACATTTGTGGTGTGAAAACAGGCAAGATACCAAAGAAAGGGTGACTGTGAACTGAAATTGCTGTTTCTTATCCGTATTTTTTTTTTCCCTTGATACAGCTACTTGTAAGAATTGCTCAGAATAAATATTCATCTACAGGCAGGATTAACTCAAAAGACCAGCAGCGACAGAGTTTCACTCCTCCCGACTCTCTCAAGTTCAGGCAAGCAGGTGGAAACTGGAGCAGCGCCGATATATGGCAATGAACTATTTTGCTAGTCCTGTCTGCTACTTCTCATACGAGTCCATTGCCTGTGATTAATGGGTGTTTTAGTAGCAAAACGTATGTGCCCTCATTACTACTATCCTCAGAAGGAACGAACTCTTAGATAATCTAGTTTTTCTTATTGCGTTATATTGCATATTACACAGCCCTGGTCTCAACGGTTCTCAGGGACAAGGTAGAAAAGTGCAAGCTGAATGCATAAAGGATAAAAGCACCTTGAGGCAAACCCGCTTCCAACAACCATTTGGTGGGTCTGATCTTCCCGAAGACAAGATCTATCATGCCATATTTCATTTCGCTCGACAACGATAAGCTCCAAAGACCGGTGCAAAAGCGGCGCAATTCTTCATGTATTTTTAATCAACAGAACTTTCATCCGGCGAGCTCCCTCCGCAAGGTCACACACACCACGCGTGGCCACGTGCCTCTCATTCAGTTTGCAAACGCCAACTTCTAAGTCAGCTTCTGTTTGGAAGGGGGAGTATCAAGATTAGCAACCCCTGGTTATATCATTTATAAACATGCAGATGTGGATTATTAAAGATTAATGCATTTTGGGATTGGTGTCGGCATTCCGTTTGTCTCACGCCAAAACCAATTCTGTTCTTCATTAGTCAACGACAACCCACATCACCCTGTTGTGGAAGAGAAATCAAAGGTGCAAGCGTGAATTGAGGATAAGTGATGAAACTGATTACTAAGAAACTTAACGGCTGTAATCAATCAACACATCACAATAATTTGAGTCCACTGTTATCTGAAGATGGGGAACAAACAGAAAAGCTCTCCGCTGGAGTGAGTTGTTCTTTTGTGTTTGTTTTCTAAAAACCCACTTTGCAACTTGACTTCCACATCTATCTACGGAGCGACGCTGTCAAACGGCCGTTCAAATCTTTCAAGCCACAGCTCAACCTGCATGAATTCTGTCCCTAAGAAAGAGAGAGAATATCTTGGTTTTCATTAATTTTTAAGAAAATTATTATCTGGAGGTAGTGAAAATGTTCTGCTTTTGAGGCTAAATGGCTATTTTCTAGCTGGCCCAGAATTAATTCAAGCCATATTTGCAACTGTTCACGTTCCTTCTTCTAAGGAGAGACATACTATGTATCTGTCTAGTCAAGTCTGACACTAACTATGAAGCATGGAGGCCGCTTTAAATATCTCTAATGACAGTGATACACAGTCCACTGAAAAACTGAAAACTGCAACAGCCTATCCCATCACAGGAACCGAACCCCTTACGACATTTAGGCACTATTTTGTCTAGGTATAGCCACCATCTGTCAACAAGAACAAAAACATACTGACGGAAATGTGAGAGACTTTCCCCATTTGCTCATCAATCACTGCTTAATATCGCAAAGGAAGAGGGAGCGAAAGACAACCTTTTAATTTATGATAATTCGCAAATTAATGCCCTATTTGGCAACACAAGAAGGAAAGAGAATCTATGTTTGTGTAGCCAAATAATGACAGAATTAAAAAACCCAAACATTCAAAACCAAATATTAAATTTCTTGACAAAAAACAAGTATTAAATTTCTTGACAAAAATGTAAGTGGGTTAAGCAAAAAAAGTTAGAAACGCACAGGTTGATGGTTAAATGTAAACAATAATTGCCCAAGGATAGCCTTAACGTATACACCTAAAACTAACAACAAACATACCTGTCAAATCTTGGCGGCTGTGGTTAAGTATATTTGAATTTTGTTACGTGAACCAGAGCACATGCATTATTATGCAAAGATTTTAATTGGATTTCAACAGCCGACATACTCTAGGTGGATTTGTACCGGCACGGGGCTACTAATGACTCAGGAATCTACAAGCTTTGGCCTACCATACACGTGCACAGCAGCCGCTGCCCTGCCGCGCCGGCCCTTTGGCAATTGCCGAGGTGCTGCAAACGGGCCTGGCAGGAATCAGCAAAGACAAACCACGTATGGGGCACAGCACAGCTATGGGGATGTGAGCGCTACTGATCTGGTCACCTGGGGGAGCTTTACATGAAGCCTTTGTAGGGAGCTGGACGACCCTCAGTGCCATGCTCCCCGGACCCCGCGGGATGTTCAGCCCATGGGGCAGAAATGTTCGTCACTGGCTTACACAGCAACTAAACATCAAAACTGAAATATGTGACTGTGAAATATAAAAACTGATAAACCAGATATTAAGCAACTGAAAACACTTAAAACTTGAGTTTTTGGGTTTGAACCCAAGAACTACCCTGAAAAACATAACTACCCAGGGCATGCTGGTTTTGCTGATGTATTGTTTTTCTGTCTGATGCTTCACTTAAAGCTGATGAAAAACAGCAGGTTGATGGTGCCAGAATATGAAACCCTCTGTCATCAGGAAAACCTAACAAGAGGAACGCAAGCAGCGTGCCTCTGTCTCCTTTCGTCTCCTGCACCTGTTCTGGAACGACCACCTCTGCAGAGAAGGACGCCTCCCCGATCTCTCCAGCCAGACTGCGAGTATGACAGCAGTTTTGATAGTGCCTTTTGTAGCACGCGCTCTTCTCAAGAAACTAGATTAAGACCATCTAGATTTTTCATGAAGCCTTGAGACAACAGATTATTCATCAGTTGTGACCCGGGCTGAATTCTAATAGGTATCACAGGTTAGATGCTCCATAAGCTAGAAGCAATGCCTCGAGCTAGAGTGCCTTACAATTTGCTTATTTTTCCTCATCAAAAGACAGAAAAACTCTAAATGCTGTTCAAACCCTTCAGAAGAAAGGGTTTTTTTAACTACTGCTATGTGAAACATTCACGTATTTCATTTGTAAGCATTCTAGATTTGCAAAACTGCTGAATAGATGTTTTGTGCACTAGCAGTGATTAAGAACATAGCTACGTCAATGGCATTTTGTGTTTTGGTTTTTTTTCTGGTCCGGATGCCAATGAACAGCATGCATCTTCCTTGCAACAAGCTGTTGCAAGATTTTTGCCTCCGGAGAAGCCAAGGGAGAAATATTGATAGATGTGTTAAAATAATCTTTCTAGACAGGGGGGTCATGTCCATTTTACAAGGATATAATCCCCTTTCTTGCTTTCCAATTATTTTAGAGTATCTGTAAAACTTCAACAAAAACTATAGTACGACAAATCCACTTTCGCAAGGTAGTCTTCTCTCCCTCAAATAATGTTTGAAATTATGTCATGTAACATACCAGTAGTGGTGGAAAAGCTCAATCCCGAACAAATGATTTTTCCAAATTTGTGCTTAAAACAAGATCCGTCCAATCGGCTTGTTTTACTGCAGCCACTTCTGGAAGGAGTTCAACTCTTAGACTTCTCCTTTTATAAGGCATGAAAGAAAGCATCACTCCTATTCAGATCTTTGCATTAAAACGTCCTTTTGGACTATGACAGACTATTGCTCACTTTTTTCTTTTCTCAGCATTTTGGTCACTCTAGTCTATCCACACACTGACTAACAGGCGCACCAAGGCAAGATTTCCTGTTACAGCTCTCTGGGCATCCCATTGCTCTCTTGCTCCTTTTTTGCCTGGAGTGCTAGCTATAATTCTGTAATTCTAATGGGTCCTGGACTTCCAGCTAGCTAGCTGATCAATACAGGAGGGAAAGACCTCCAGTTTGCAGAGAATAGAGTTGGTCACTGAATGGAACACATCTATTGACTCATATAATTATAAGAATTAAAAATTTGGAGTCTTTTTCATCAGAGGAGGGTGCTGACCACTGGTTAGCATAAATTAAGATGACCGGCAAAAACAACATTCCTAAGTGAGAATACCACACATGGATTTCTTCTTGAAAATTATAACTCCAGCTGAATTCAAGCTCCTTGGTGAAAGGAGACATCAATACAATTGTAATAAAAACAACAGCGCAGTTGATGCTTAACAGAGCAAAAATAACTTGTTTGTTCAGAACGTAAATGTAACATGTATTAAAAATGCAAGTCAAAATACTGATCTATATGAAAAAAATACTTTTACGTATTTGTAAAGACAGCATTTGCTATTCATTATTAGTACAGTGTACCTCTCTCTTCTATACAGATAAAAATTGCTGCAGAGGTTTAAAAATAATAGACTCTATTAACGTGTACAAAATCTGCTTGTCCATGATGGGTTAAGGGATTCCTGGCCTATCAGCAATCTTCCACAGAACTCTTAATATTAAAAATTTTTGCTGCTTACACCGCAAGGGAGAAAAAGCTGACAAAAGCCTTTGGCCACTGAGATCAAAATTGGGGATTGGGGGGAGAAAGGGGAGTTTAGCTTATTTACATTTTTGCTTTGTTAGTAAACTGGAATGGTTGGAGCAGGAGGGAAAGGAAAAAAAAAAAGGAGAGAAAAGTGAAATTAACAGCCACTAAATCCTCTGGCAACAGCAGTGCATTTTGATGATGTGCTGCGTCAGCTTCCACTAATGGTTTAGGGTTGAATCAGGCACAGTTCAAGACCCAAAGCAGTGCAGGGCATCACATCTCATTCTTTGGAAGAACACCTACCCTAATTATGAAGATGGCTACAAAATAAAGAGATCAGGATTCCTAGCAAAGCAGAATAACGATCTACTTAACAGGAAATCAGAATGCCATTTTGAATCCCTAAAAATCATAAAATAGCAGGACTTCAGTCCTGTAATGAACGTGCATCTGAATGAGAAGCGTTACCATTTTGAGGGAAAACTATTTCTGAACAAAACCCATCAAAGTTCCTTTTTCTGCTCTTAGGGGTTAATCTCCCTGGTCTATTCCAGTAATGAGAATGGAAACAAAGGCTGTGTAAGTGTGTGCCGCTTACCACACAAAATATCTGTCCAGTATTTCAGCGAGCACAGGAAGGAAATGCCCACTGAGCTAGGGACGTGCCAATGTCAGTGCTGCCTGTGCCAGCCTATTCCCGTGAAATTCGCGGCGTGCGGCAGAAAGCAACATGGGGCGGCAGGCTTGTGGTGGGGTGGGGAGACAGCTTAAACAGGCAGTAGAAGAGAATCAGCCGTTTGGGAGGTTTAATAGGGGGTTATTTGTTTGTCTGCCCTTTTGATGTTGAATTAGTCTTCAATTTTGTTGCAAGGAAGGAGGCATTGGGAAAAGGATGCTTCTCTTCCAGTAAACCCTGGGAAAACGACACCTTTATTTTAATGGCCTTCCCACCAAGAACCCCCTGCAACATTTTGGCTTTCCCTAGCCATAGCTATCAGCAACACAACAGCTGCTCATTTTACAATGACTTGCTGGAGAGAGAATGATTGAAAGAGCCAATCTATGTCACATGGAGAAGCTGTGGCACAACATCGCAGGAGGTAATAGGAGAGGAATGAGGTCAGAACAAACAAGGGTAGGGTGAGAACAGAGAGGAAAATAGCAGCGAACAAAATTATTAAAGGCGAGACGCTGTACTACACAATCTATGTTTAAAAACGGCCACAACCTGAACGCTGTGAACAGCCACAGAAATGCAAACCAGCTCTGTATTACTTTTTCACAGGGTCTCGCGAATATGGCTGATGAAAAAAAGCTACCAATGTCCTAGTAATGAAGCACAACGGTGGGAATACACTTAGGTGAAAGCACAGTCTAATTCATACGGCTCGAAAGCCCCAGCACCCAGCAGCGTCCCACTAGTCGCAGGGTTTTAAATAGCAGCCTTGCTCATGTCATTTTGTAGCTTGAGAAACGCAGCAGCAACAGCAGCAGCGGCAGCAACGCTACCGCAGCTGCCCGGCCGCCCTCCGGAGAGCGCTGCATTAGCTCACGCCTGGGAGTTCACCTTTAGCAAAAGAGCTGCAGAGACCAGGAGCTCGCCCACGCCGGGGAAACAGCGGCGGGCAGCTTTGATTTAGCGCCATTCATAAAAATCCTTCCTGAGGAAGAGTTGCTTTTGTGTTACTGCAGCAGACCAGAAAACCACCATGCAAAATGGTGGCACAGTTTGTATGAGCGGCAATACTTTTCACTAGGCCAGTCACAAAAATGAGCTTTTGGGCTCAACTGAAGTGATGAAGGAACTCTGACCCTGACCTTTGGGCCCACACCCCTTTTATTTTTACCCCACAGGGATCAATTCGTTTCATAAAATTTACTACTTTCCCCTACACACTGTCCTGTTCCCATCTCTACCTATCATGGCTACAATAAAGCTGTTTTCAACATCACAACGTTCTTTCCCTATTCAGCAATCGGGCTGCTAAAACGCCAATCCATTTACCTGCCTGAATCTGACTGTGGGAAAATGTAACCTTTCCAGCTAGGTGGACTATGGCTTCACTGAACAGGGACGGGCTTCTGTGCCACGTACTGGGGAATACGCTGCAAATACAAAGCTACCATACTGCATATAATGCAAATACTCTGGTCCTGTCACTGTCTCCACTATTCCTGCCCCACCTGAGTATGTGCTGCCGGTCAGAGCGGCTGGAGAGGGAAGAAATAACTGCAGGGCACACATGCAGCGTCAGGGCTTGAGACACTTGGGCCACGTTTAGTATGCAACTTTCCTGCGTGCATTGAGCTTACTCCCCTTTGCATATCTAGTTTAACCTCTGTATACAAACAGTGCATTTTACAAACGTACATTTTATACGGATACCTTTGTACTGAATACCAAAACACACGCTACTCACTGAATTTTAACCTGCAATTGGTTTACAGCACATCTAATGAAATGGCATCGCTACTCTTGTTTCTTTTAACTGAGCTCCATGCTGATTTTTTCATGGTTTTGTCAGAAACTGATTTATCCCCAGAGTAAAGTCAGTACTCTCCTACTCTCAGGAATTCCCCTAGTATTCAAAATGTCAGAAAATAATAAAAAACTTGAGCATCAGAAAGAGAATAAACATCTTAAATACTAAATACACATTGCTGCCTGACCCCCTGGAAGTAATGTGCCAGATGGGTGGGGACAAGGTAAGAACTGGAATTAATGCATGCCTGTTTTTCTCTTCTGGGTATCTGAACAGATTTGTACAAATTTCAGAATGTACATGAATGACGGTGTGTCATACTCTATGTGGAGCAAGACAGCGAGTGAATGGCAAACATGCCACTGGTGTTCCAGTTATTATTGGTGGGGCTGGATTCCTAGTAACTTCTTGACCTTTGCAAATATTAAGAAATATCTCATATAATATTCTGTACTCGTGTCCAAAATTACATTATCACAACACAGGGTTGGAAAATCTCTGCGTCATCCTGCGGGTCTGAAACCACCATATGAGTCCAACAGCCAAACCAACAAAAATACAGAGTAAAAACAAAAAAAGGGGCCCTGTAAATAACAGAGAAAAAAATGTGACAGACAGATGACGCACAAACCACATACAAAAATCATCATCAAGTATTCGCACTGGTAGATGATGAAGACATTTATCAAACACATATGTGGAGTCAAGTTCAGAATTTTGAGCCCTCCGAGGGCTTGGCAGCTGAAATTTAGGTGGAATTTACCCCTGCTTTAAGTACGCATTTTTTGCAGAAAAAGGACCTGAAAATGCAGGATTCTCAGAAAATACATCAATTTGGAATACTGGAGTGTTTGTTCATGTCTTTAACAAACTTGTCTGTTGGTTTAATTCTGTTTGTTGGAACAAACTTACCTGGAATACTTGCTGGAGAAATGGGACCAGATCTTGACTGGTTGCTTCCAACAGGAGAGCCTACAGGGGAAGGCGATGGGCCCCCGGGGATGCCAGAGAGATGTGGAGAAGCATGAGGGGAGAACGGAGACTGTGCAGGGTTGCTCTGCTCCCCTTGGCTGCTCGTAGAGCCTGACGCACTAACGGCTGAGCTCAGGGTTGCTTCGGTTCCAGTCGGCAAGTCGTCAATGGATCCAGATAAATCCTGAGGAAAAAGGAAAAAGAACGTAAGTAGTCATATGAACTAATACTCAGGCCACAGGCTTAAGAGCTGGCATGGCGACCAGGTCCATTTGTTTACTTATTGCAGCAGATAACTGAGAGGTTGTCTTTGATGTTGGTTCATGTAGTTAAATGATGACAGAAAACGAGGATAGTATGTACAGTTCTCCACTTAATCTCTAATTCTTTTGAGAAAAAGAACAAGCAAGGGCAACAAATGAATTGGAACCAAATTCACTCAACATTGAATTTAACCTTTTCCATCTGGATTAAGCTTTCAAAATTAATCCCACAAATTCTGCCTGAGCATACTAAAACTAATGAAAATGATACATCAGTTTCACTTTCACACAGTATTTCATTTTGGGGTTTGCTACTATTACAATCACAGCTTATACACTTTGCTCTTTAAACCATCACCAAAATGAGAGAAGAAGGGTGTAAAATCTGCAGCCCTTCCAACACTTGCATGCAGCTCCTTCACCTTGCAGAAGAGACACAAGAAGAGGCCCTGCCCTCAGCAGCAGCACAGGACCTGCTGGCCATGTAGGAGCAAGGAAGGCTGCTTCTCTATTTCCACCAAATACCATCATACAACTCTCAGTTGCTTTTCAATTTCATTTGAATACACTGCTAAACAGTTGTTCCATTTCAGTTCGTAACTGCTGTGTTTTCAATGCGAAATTTAACTATCAGGAAAAATGTTCATTCCTAAGCACCACAGAAGAATCTCATACAAACTGAAAAGCACAAAGGTAGCTGTGCTTCCATGACTATCGGCAAGGCACAAGTTAAGGAGCACGTTATTATTTCTATTAGCGAATTAAGGCACAAACAAGAGACGGAGAGCTACCTCACACATAAAACAGGCCATTAAATGACCTCTGAGGCTTCCAGTAACTGGGACGGCAGTGTGTGTTACTTTGGCTGATACTGACGTCACTTGTCTGGCTCATGGAAGTGGTTGCACTGAAGACAACAGGACCGGCCATCCAAGTAGCACAAAAAGAATTGGGCTCTGCCTGAGCAAAGAGCTCAGGAAGCAAAGCCTTACTGCTGCCTGATTTTCATAACAAACAAGTTACAGAACTTGGATGAAATGCTAAGTGGTGTATTTGGAGTAAGAGCCCTGCCCGATGCTGACAACCTCCGTTAGGAGGGAGGCTCACAGCCAGTCTCCCCTAACAGACAGACACAGTCAGTCTTCCAAGGCATGGCAAGAACAGGATTAACAATTTAAACACCAATAACGTTCACTAGAAGCCACCTAGAATGCTACATGTTATTCCTCCTTGTGCATAAAGGTAGTAAATACAACCCCACCCAGCTTAGCTCTCTGCAGGACACCTCGCAGACCCTATTTCCAATGAACTTCCACAAATACTTCACCACAGGTTAGTTTTGTTTTTTCTGACCAGCACAATATTGTACGTGTATTTTATTACGCATATGAAAAGCAAAGATTAAGTTTGAAACATCAATCTATGTGTGGGCTCTGCATTCACTCAAGAACAGACTTCCAAATCCCTACAAATGCAAATTTAATTGTGACATGAGCAATAAACTATTTCTATTGTTTCTTTTTCTAAACTATTAACTGTAGAAAGTGTAAACAAGAAATAACACCATTTGATACTGTATAGAGCAACGCTAGAGATTTTTCACAGTAGAATGTATTTGGCAAACAGGTAAGCAATTACTTCTTTTCTATTCATAATATGGTATTCTTCTAAACGGAATCAAATCACTGCTGTTGTGATGTGTAACAAATGCTGCAGGAAGTGCTGATAAAACAAATGCTGCTGAATGGCATATAGTGAACCCCTGAAAACCAAATGTAGCAGAATAGAGCCCATTCTAAAGGAATATGAATTCTGCATAAAAACCCAGATAGGCACCCAACTGATAGAAGATACAGAAAACACAGGGTTTTACATTTAGAATAACAAAGGTTTTAAAAGGGTGTGTGGATTAAAGCTTCAATTTGTTTTGGCAAGCCATGGAATACTTGAAAAAACAAACATGCCAAAATCACAAAAAGCCATGAAGCAGCTAGCGCTATCCGTGATGAAATTATCTGTTGTTCAGAGACCAAGGCAAAACCTGACCGCTTCCTACAGCATCTTCCCGGCTTGCCGAGCGTGCGCGTGGGGAAAAGTTGGGGATAGGAATGAAGTTCACTTTTCCCACCAGGTCGCATCTGACTTCTCCAGCCTCCTGTGGGGGTGGAGTGACTGAGAGTCCCAGGCATTTCCTCAAGTGCCTGCCCTTCAGGGATTTCCTCACCAACCTGATGCAACTCCTTCGCAGAAGCGGAAAAGAAAGAGGAAAGCTTGCATGATGCCAGTCTATTTAAAGAGCGAAGCCACACCACCCTCCCCCGGTACACGCAGAAGGCAGCAGCCAGGCGGGCTCAGCACACCCTAATGCCTTGTGCTCCCCACGCTCGCTCAGCGTAAGCACTAGGGACTTCCTCCCTGGGCCTGGGAAATTCGCAATCAACTCATCTGCTGGGGACACAACGGTAGCATTCATTCGTCAGAGCCATCAAGAAAGCTGATAATGAGGTTGCTCTCAGGATGACCCGAAAGGCTGTTGCCTATCTAGATGCCTGGGCTGTGCTCCACAACCTACACCTTTACCTTGCGTTACAGCAGACTAAAATAAGAAATATCAGCCGTTCTGTGCAGGGTGGTTTGCAGATCATTACTTTGTATTTTTTTGTTAACCTACACTTTGTGGCCTTACCTAGTCTTCTAAAGTAGAAAGCCTGAGTAAGTGAGCAACTGGGAAACTTCCAGCATACAAAGGTTTTAGAAACACCTCTGTTATCCACAAAAGCTAATTGGGAAATTAAAGAGAAGGAGAAGAAAGACTTTATGTGAAGCACCTGGACAGAAAGAGCAGAAGTCGACTTACTGTTCTCCTATTATCAGTATTTTAATGCTTGCTTTTACCTCGGTTTAAAAGAACAGTAATGAAGTCATGTGCAATTTCCACATCACAAACATTTATTTATAGATAAAATACTGTACATGTACACATTATATACATAAATTACATGGATATACTTGCATTTACTTAGCATATCCATATGTAAAGCTATTAAAAAGCCTACTAATAAGAGAAATTCACAGTGGTTTAAGCATACAGCCTAGTTAACAAAGAAGCTCTGTAACTAATACTCCTCTAGAGGACAATTTAGTCAGCAGGGCACCAACTCTATTCTTCTTTTATAAGTACTATCAGATCTATGATGCCTGTAAAGAACAGAGAGACCTTACTTACTGCATCTCATTCAAACCAAGGCACCTTCAAGCTACAGTGCTTCCATTTATCTTGTTGGAAAGTTGGCAGGTTAGGTAATTGCTGGGATTCTTTTAAGGGGCTGAAGTCCCCATACCCTAAGGCATGCCTTAAATTTTGCCTCTTTTCAGAGGCTTTTTCTGGAAAGCGCTTGTTTCTCCCAGTAAAATGTAGCAAGTCTGGAATTACCAGAAATCTCTTGCTTCTTGTAGATCTGTTTCTTGCGGAGTAATATTGTTATTCTTGTCTATGGTACTGGTATGACTATATTTTCAAACGTGGCACCAAATCTAAGAAAAAAATGAAGGACAAAATAATTTTTCCCCCCGTCACAAATCCATATTACAGTTCTGTATTCTCTATGTCAGCTTTACATCCTGTATAATTCAGGACATCCCAGCCAGCTTTCAAAGTTCATTTCTAGATAATACCTTGATTACAAACTGAAATGTGCCTACACAGGATTTATCTCTTTTAGCAAAGCGTTTTTTCTCCAACTATCTTCACTTCTAGTCTCACCTTCCACCCATGCACAACCTTTATTCTTGTCCCTCTGACAAGTACAAGAGCTAAAATGAACAGGATCACATTGTGCTTGGGATTATAATGTTATGCCTTCCTGGTGGTATGATCTTATCAGACTGACAGGAGAGACACTCTTGAAACAGCACACCAATTTACCATTGCAACGCGGCCAGCAAGGGCTAGAAGGAAGCAAACTGCTTATACAGAGCCAGGAAACCCAAAGTTACCTACAAAGAGAGCACAAGAAAAAAACCCATACAAACACCCATATATAATATAATGATGCTAACTTACTCAAGGAATATACCTAGATCCAATAAACAGCAGAGAGGAGACTACAGTGACTCCATAATACCACCACAATTTTACACACAGAGTGTGACAGGATTAGAGCATTCACCACAGAGCAAAAATTTACACTGCAAACACTTCACACAGTTGGTTTTGCTCAAGAGTGTCTCAGCAGACATAAACCAAGATTTTACTACAGGGATCCCTTGCTAAATACCTGCAGCTGAAAAATGATGAGCACCTTCTCTGAAATCATTAAAAAGGGAAAGCATGGAGCACCTTGCTAACTGAGCTCCTACGCTGCTAAATTACACCCTAAATTCACTGACATGTTACTGTAGTTTGGGGTTCTCTTGCAGGGATCATGTGGAGCATATAAAACCTGGCATTTGTTTAAATTTCCCAACTATTGCCTACTGGTTCCTTTACTCTCAGGGAGTAGAAGAGAAGCAGAGGTATTCTGTAGATATTAAAATTAACGACACACAAAACCTCCCGGTCTCCAAGAAGCTGAAAACCCCGGACCCTACCCTACCACCCATTTTGCTAGCATGAACCCCAGTGCTACATCTAGGGAACTGCAGCAACCAACTGTCTGTAGGATCAAAGCCCTGCTCACTCCATTCAGGCCGTCCTGCTGTATTATTAGGATGGAGGATGGTGCTGCTCAAAAGACAGGATCCTGCATGAAATATCCATCTCCTTAACATGAATCACCACTTTAGAAGTAAAATTATATATACACACAAACATATTTTACATGTAAGTATGTAAATACATATTCAAGCAGACATACACTCTGCTATTGTTTTGGAGCCATGGGGGATTATGAACAATATGCTCTGTAATTGAGATTAACTTTGAACAAATGATTTGGCTGACAAACACACATACACACACAAAAGGAAAACCCACAATAGCTCTGTTTAAATTTCAAGATATTTGTAAGACCTCTTTTCATCACAAAGCAGCCTATAATAGCATGTTTCAAGAAGTCTTCCAAAGGCCCTGCTGGTCACATTGTCGAGGCAGCGAGCGAGCTAACAGCCTCCCATCGCCTGTGCAACCAGAAAAACACAGGGGGCACAGCAACGATGGGGACCACGAGGAAAATCCTTACATTTTCAAAGGCTGCTATCCCCTACACGAGCATCTTCCTTCAACACCAGCTGCAATGCAACCCTTAACTAAGCACACCAAACACACATACCTAACGCACATCCTTAAAAAATTATTCCTTAACAGGAGACAGCCAGGCTGCCGTTACATTTTTGCCAAAGTGCCTTTTACACCCCTTACTGAAATTAATTTGAGGACAGAGAACAAGGTTCATTCCCTCAATCTTGTTAATTTAAGGTTTGGAGAAGGAAAAGTAGAGAACATCACTTTCATTTCAAACATCTCCTTGAGGAAAAAGCTCAATTTTTATTGATGGGCACAACCCTACCTCAGAACATGCTATTCTGTATGGAGAGGGTTTGTTTCATACTAAAAACTTACTTGCAAGACAAACCCAAGCTTTGACAATATTTGGGTAGGAGTACTTTCACGGCACTTGTCTGTCATTCTTACTTTATTCCACTTACTAGATGTTTTAGTGTTTTCAACCAAATTTTTAACTTCAACCTCTATGTGGTAAACTATTCATGCGATATTCTAGATGAAGGAAATTCTAAGTGTATGATAAAAGCACTACCGTCTTACACTAAATTTAGTGACAAAGCACCACTTGCTGGGGAAATACATTCCCTTCATTTTGCAGACCTCACATGCTTCCCAAAATAACTCAGTTACTGAACTGTGTTGGAAGGTCTCTGATCAGCATCCAATACTTTCTCTGAGAAGTCATACAGGGAAGTCCCCAGGGATGCAAAGCCTTTTCCCCAAAAGCCCTATACTCACTCAAGCAACTGAGAAAAAGCGGAAGCGAAGAATGCAGTGCCAGTTCCCCGCCCACTGCCTTTTCAACCTATGGGATCCTAGAATTATATCAGTCTTCAAGAAATTATCTACAAAAAGCTAACTTAGAAAAACAGATTCAAGCCACAACTTACTATATAATTGCTAAGAAAATTACTGTTTTGGACAGTTCTCACTCGTAATTTGGATATGAAATTCATTCCCAGTCTTAAAAAATCCCCCTAATTGAAAGTGCACAGAAAACACTGTTTCTGGGAAAAGTGTTAGTCCCAATAAATAAATACTTGCTGAGAGTGGGGAAAGAGCAAAGAAGGCTTGCTTTTTTGTTTTTTTTAAACAGCCTCACTAAAGCTGGTATGAATTTTGCTCCTGACTTTAACTGATTTTGGTTTTTCTCCAAACAGTTAATGGGTATGTTTCATCTGCCAAACGTAAGGGATCTTAAGCGGACTTGCTGCAAAGTCAGAACCAAACAAATAGTTGTATCTTCCCCCCCACCCCCCCTTCTTTTTCTTTTTTGGGTAGCTCCTGGTCCTGCAGTATGAACACCAAAGCGTACCTGATGAGTTGGTGCAGCGTGTCACTGGCTCAGATCTCAGATTAAGGACTTGAGCTGTCAGGACTATGCAGACTGCGCAGGTGAGGCTGCGGCTGAAGGCACACCTCCTTGCACACATGCCCACTGGCTTGCACCTTCATCGACAGCGAACACCACTGCGACAGCACAGCCCGCAAGGGTCAAGAGATGCAACGGGCCTTCCCGGCTGCCTGGGCAGGAGTGATACACTAACAAGGGATGCGATTTTGTTCTGCTGAATATGGCATCTCGCTGTAGCATTCAATTCCCAGTTCACTTCAAGAAAGAATCATTTCTTACTACGTTTGTTCAACAAGCAAAGTATCTGTGTTTGTAAGACAACCTTAACTAAAAATAAGAATTGTTGACCGGTGGATACAGGTGTCCAAGAGCAGAACATGATATGCCAGTATCTGTCAGACACAGGACGAGAAGGAGTTGCTAAGATGGATACAGTCACACTTCTGTGCCTACGCTGATTCACGATGGGATCTTATTTGCTTGTCTAGACAAGAGCTTTACAGCAAAAACAAGTTAGGGCAATTAGAAATTCAAAACTGACACCATAGCTTGGAGGCACCAGATGAAAGCCCAGACAACCACACACCTCCCTGCCCGTGCTGAGTGCCACTCATCATGGGGTCTGCGGCTCCCTGACAGTTAACGGGAAGGGGGCTCCTGAGGCCTCCAGCTGCATCAAGAAATCTTCAAATGGCATAAAAAAAAGTCGCTAGTTTACAAACATCGACTCCTGTGTATGAACCGATAAACACTAATGACCCCAGTGCTATCAAAGCAAATTGACAATGTCCAACAAGGACTGTAAAGAGGTAAGACACACAGCTTGTCTGACAACAATACTTTTTTTTATATTGAAAATAAACAGTATATCTCCAGAACAGAAAAACTATAATACAACAGCTCTCAAGATATGAACTTCAATGTTTATATCTGAAGCAGAATGCTTAGCATGTAGAATTTCTGGGAAAAAAAAATTACAAGTCATGAACCCTTAGGAGCCATTTGCTTTTCCAGTATTGTAGCAAAGAAAAATTCTCAGCCAACAACTCCTGTAGCTGCAGCATCTACAGCATCAGCTATTTATCGTCAATAAATCATCATTTAAAACAACCAAATCAATGAAAACCACAACAAATTGCCCCTATGAAGGAGAAAGAAAAGTTGCGTTTGCATAACAGCAGCCTAATGAAAGTTAGTTGTACTCATACTACTTCCCATCCAGAGTTTCCTCAGTGCCAACTGTAATCATCCCCAGACATTAAATCCCTTCTGTTAAACTCAAGGTGTTTTCATATAATGAACCATGAGGTGAGACATAACAACTTCCTTCTTTTGCGTCTCTTTGGATTATAACCATTTTCTAGATCACATAGCCTACAGCTACCTCCCCAGGGAGAAGACAGGCTAAACTGACAGGACAAAACAGAGAGGAAGCTGACTGAAGGAAAACATGCACTGATCCAGAACCATTCAAGCTCTCTGGAGCTTGTTATTTTTGGGATCACTATCCTCCTCCCTCTCTGCAGCAAGCTTAGGATTTGAATGGCCACTGGGCAACTCCCTGCTCGCCTGCTTTCCTAGCTGTGCTTCTGGCCATGTTGAACCCAGCATCACAAAGCCACAAGGAAAACACCACACGCCTGCTATTCCCCCTCCCATTACCTACTTGTTCTACTTTCACAGCTGATGTAGAAAGAAATCAGACCAAGTAAGCAAGGAGAGGAGTACTGAATCACAAGACAGATAAACCTGGATTTGAGCAAAAGCATATGAGAAAGAACAAGACATTACCAAAATAACATATGGGTCAGTAGATCTGAAAGAGACCTAAAATTTTAGCAGGAACAGCAGTAATACACACCAAAAATTATTGCTTACTCCCTTTACTCCATTTACTCTGGCTACCATACTTCTGGAAACTTGCAGCA
Source organism: Phalacrocorax carbo (assembly GCF_963921805.1). Taxonomy (NCBI): domain Eukaryota; kingdom Metazoa; phylum Chordata; class Aves; order Suliformes; family Phalacrocoracidae; genus Phalacrocorax; species Phalacrocorax carbo. Next base: position 61,192,058 of record NC_087515.1, on the reverse strand, counting down.
CATGCAGTCAGACATAGACCATCTATCTTGAGACTACATATTCAAAACCCTGAGATTTTGCAGGTGTGGCTCAAGCCAAAAGGAGCAAACACCACTTCAAATACCGTAACATGAAATGTGGTACAATTCACACCACGTCTATCCTGCAGCACGCCCACACGTGACTGGAGTGCAGAGATTCTCAATAGGTCTATGCAGGGTAGCTCACGTAGAAGCAGCTCTTTAAACATGACCACACAACCTCACACGGCTTAATGTACCTTACTGTTTACTACCACAGACATAGCCTGAGTCACAACACACCTATTTTGTGATGATAAGCGAACAACTTTCCACCTGTGCTTCTCAGACTACCCCACATTGCATTCTGAAGGCATGAGCTGTGCTGTTAGAAAGCCTGGACCTACAATACTATCTGATTTGGAGACTGCAGTTGAGAGAACAGAAAAAGGGTTGGTCCAACAATCAATTGCCCACCGACCACTGAAAGCAGATCTTTTCACCCCACAGTAAAAAAGGCAAGTTGATAACGAGTGAGCTGTTCTGACAGCCCATGGCTACCTATGTGTGGACCACGATAAAGGACTTAAAACAACTGATGAACCTATGCACCTGTATGCCCAAAGTTTAAAAGCTCTTGATTTACAGCACTTGCTTTTTTTGTTTGTTTCCTCCCCCCCCCCCCCCCCATATTAATACCATTTGTGGAGTTATGGTTTGATAAAAAGGACATCCCAGCAGGTTACCGTGGGAATAAGGATCTAAAAAACATAGTTTTTCATTAGCTTAGGGCTTCTGCATGCATCATACTGTGCCTCTTTCTTCTCTCTCCCACAACACCCTGTAACCAAATACCACAATTCAATTAGATGGTAAATAAGCCACGGACACATCTTAAGCTTCAAAAACACAGATGCTCCAATAACTTTCAATCTCTTCCTCTTGAATCAGAAGGTGAAAGGAGCAGCAAAATGTATATGCCAAAAAGAGTGATAAATGTTATAAAGGATTCCTTTTTAAGGAACTGAATAAGGCGACTTGCCTCAGAGAACAAAATTAATTTATGAAGTCTTATTTAACAAAAGTGGAACAAACTGATATGCAGTCTTATATTGGGGTATCAGGCAGAAATAAGCATCATAATGCAGTAAATTCAACTTAATTTGCCACTCCAGACTCATTCTCTCAGCACCACGCAAGAACCTCTCCTCCTCCTCCTCCTCTCTGTTTCTCTTTCCTTTTTCTGAACCCAACGTGACCCCAGCAGCGCATAGTTTGACAACCAGTAAAGCACAACTGAATGGGGCTGTGATCGCTCTCACTCTGCTTTGCTCCACACCCCTTGCCATGCACACAAACTGCTTACTCCTTTCTGAGGTTTATGGACCACAGCAGCAAAACCAAACAATTACATGTCAAGAGCTATTCACTCAGCCCCTCCCACTCTTCTTTTTCCAGTAACCTGGGAAAAGATTGGGAAACGAAATTCAAGACAGTAATAAAGCAGAAAAATAAACTTTCAGATCGTTTCTCGCAAATGCCAGCTAGAACCAGACTCCCTCATCACCCCAAGTTCTGGAATTCACATCTCCTCGCAGTAATTCAGTGCTGGTTAGGCACGCTATTGTGCAAAATAATTGAGCGGCAAGGGAACGCGATATTTTGAGATGATATGGCTTTAACAGACTTGTGTAGAACTCATGTTTCAGAAACCTCTATATAAATTTCAAAAGGCTTTTGAAATCCTAGAAAAGTGTCTTGGCTTCAGATTTCTTTTGAAATAATGTCTTGATTACCCCAGTTGGAAGGATAACTTGTAGTGCTTCAATTAAGCTTTACGAAAAAATTCTGAAAGGCCAATATCCTCCCGTCTACTGCTAAGCATGCTTACAAACTTTGCTTTTGGAGTGGGAAGAGGTATCTCAAGGCTAAGAGAACAACATGGTTGTCCTGATTGTTAAGTGCATTACGGTAATCTTTATCCAACAGTTTCATAATTTTAGGTGCGCTCTTGAAATTCAGCAAATGAGGAGAAATGTGGAAGAATCACTACGGAAGTGTTAAACCATGTAGCTGATGCAATCTACGGAAAAAGCAACGTATCAGTTACGACTGCTCTTTAATTAATATATCATGGAAAGATTTCCATGGTGAATTGCGAAAGCCAGCTTTTCATGAGTTTTTTAGTGCCTGAGCATGCTTCCAAGTCGCAGCTTTTTCTTATCATAGAGAAGACAGGGAGTCCCAGGATCTTTTAGATAAAGCTTTCAGTAGGTTGTTCCTCCAAAATTTTCCTTGGCTTGAAGGGAGGAGGTTGGTATAGCACAGAACTACCAATTCAGAGTAACGCTAAAAAAAATGCTCTGAAAAAATTCCAAGAAAGCATGGGTAGGATGTTCAGAGTACAGCAACTGTGATCAGCAAAAAATATGGCTGCTGCTCCAAGGACCACAACAGGTGGACACTCGGTAGAGCCTTCCCGAGCAAGGTGCTCCCATCTGACCTCTTGTATGACGGTGTTTTACCCAGCCCTTCACCTGAGGGGCCAACTGTCCTTCCCCCAAACCTACTAGGCTTTGTCCCTGCTGTGGCTCCCTCCAGCAAGCACCGCTGCAGTACCATGGCCCACAGAGACAGTGCATTTGGGAGACACCTGTATGAAATATTTGTAAATAGAATAAAAGATAACTTGTTTTCCCACTGATCTCTATTCCAGATGCACTGAATTTTGAGTGTGTTCATACATGGTGCAAAAAAACATGTCAGGTAACGTACAGAGGTGGAAAAACAGGGCTGCAGCTCGAAGCTGCTTTGAAAGAGGCTCTGCCAAGATTTTTTAAGGCAGTGATCCTTTGCCCTCCTCTCCTGCTGCTGCTGTTTCCCCATGGAAACCCCAGGTCACACGTAGCAGCCTGAGGAACTGCAGCGCTTGTCAATGGCTGCATCCTGGACCTTGCAAGATGAAGCAAAGAGAGACTTCAGCCCTGCCAGACCTTCACGTGCAGCCCTACTTATTGCTGATTCTCCCTCTACATAACACAGATTAGTGAACAGGGCCAACAGGTCTTCCAGGGAATGCATGTGATAGAAAGATGGGGAAACAGCCATCTGTGTCAAGGCATGGTTAGTAAGAGCTATAGCTCAAGAAGAGTATGGTTCTTAACCTCATGAAAGTTTTGCTGTGTGGCTTGTAAGGTCATTGCTGGTTTGCTGCAGTGTTGCCTGAGCACTTGTCCCAGTCCCCCATTTGCCATCTTCTACGCTGAAGACTACAAACAGAGCAAGCATTTGTACACGGCTGTCTGTCTTTTAAAAAAAAACAACAACCCTATCTCACAACTTCTTAGAAGATTTACCTGACGGAACTATCAAACCGAAGCTCATTTCATCCTCTGAGCTATTCATTAGCCAGACCACCAAAAACGAGGGAAAAAAACCAAATCAGTAAGTTGGGATCTTCACAAAGTCCCAAAATACTTCTGAAGGGTGCTTGTTAGAACAAACAAACGTACCAAAGGAACAAGCAGCCTTACGAGTTAAGTAAAGAAATAAATAAGGGGAAAACATATGAAAATTTCAACAACCGTGCCAATCTGTTGCGAGCTGTACCCGTGCCAGTGAGCGGCCTCGGGGCGCCGTAGGATTCCTCAGCGCAGTGCCAAGCTCCAGCAATATTGTTATGGTTAGAGAGGAATTTCTCACAAGAGCTAACAAAGGCAGAAGGTCATAAATAAACACAGCAGGATCGCCTTGTCAGTTCTCATTATTAGCGCTGCAGGCACTTGCTTTTCTATGGGCTGCTCACAGGTTCATTTAAGTGTAAGTGCTCCTCCTCAGAATTTCACATGCTCATAAATAAAGACAACATTTCTTAAGAAAGAAAGGCACACCTAAGTTATTTTTTATTATATTTTTTACGCACGCAGGGACACATGTGCATGAGCTGCTCGTGCTGCCTGCAGCCACCCTGCCCACACGCATCCACGCGTGCTTCCTGCACTGGCCAAAAGCTTACGTGCAGCTAACCCAAAGCTGCAACATCCTTCCATGCTGGCCTCCATCACGCCATTCAGGCCTCCGTCAGACTGTGGCCATAATGACCGAGGAGAGCCTTCCTACTGTAATAATGGTCACCAGAATTACATCTGGGCAGGAAATGAGGCTGAGCTCCAAAACTGATCCTGACATGCATTATACAACTAGGAAAGCACAGCTGTGTGATCATTACTGCAATTATAAAATGACATTTAGCATTAACTTTCTTCTGTTACTGAATTTTGAAACAGAGAGAGGGCAGTACCAGTAATGCTAAGGGTACAAATGTGCAAAAGGGGAAGGGAAAAGTTCTTAAGATCTCAAGTGCTGGTCCTTATCTCCTGTCAGAAGTTAACAAACAGCCAAGTGAAAACATCTCACCTCTCCCATAAAAAAACCTACCTAACTACATATATTCATACCTATATACATGAGTGAGAAGTGTGTAAAACTAGCCACAGTTTAAATAAATTAACACTCTAATGTAGCACATGCTGATTTCAAGTTGCATATGTAGTGCTTTTCAGAATATATGGGGAAATTAGAGATCAGCAATGCTATCTCTAGAATATTTTTATTTCCTATTTATTATTCTGGAATAAAAAAAAATGTAAAGGCGTTGACGCAAGCTCAAAGGTTCACGACCTTGGAAACACAACTATTAAATTAAAAGTAAGTAAATGAACAGGCCTTATGTTGCACAGGGGATACCAGGGGATGCCTGGCAGGAGGAAGGACGCTGCTCAGTCACCATCCCTTCCCACACGAGAGAGGTGGTAGAGAACGTAATTACGCACCTGCCAAAAAACCCCAAAACACTGCCCCCTCCTGTGAACTGTACTGAACACTAATGCACTGCTTTGTTAAACGGTCGTGTCTTCTTTCTAGGGGACTAAAAATTGACCAATGTTATTGCGACTAAAATCCATGCTATCTCGAATTCTCACCTTCTAAAGCAAACTGCATGACTGACAAGCAAAAGCCCTGGTGCCTTGTATGATTTCTGTGAGAAGCTCAGGAAAATAATTTTCCTTCCAGTTTGCTTCCTATCCCATCACCTGCTATCAAAGGAAGTCAGGTTGTTAGTCCTGATGTGCTACAGCGGAAAAGCCATGTTCAAAGAACTGTTTCTCTCAGCTGCGCAGCCCTTCATTACACACCGTTCATCATTATCAACATCAGGAGTTGTTGGAACAGCCCCTGTGAATGAAAAATCTCCCTGTTTAAATTTTAGTGGCTGCCAGCCCACTCCCTTCCGCCTCCATGCTCAGGCAGGGTTTGTACCTCGGGCAGGGGGCCACCGGCCGTGCTGCACACGCCTTCCCAACCCAGCCCACCCCGACCGAGGACAGCAGCCTCTCCCTTCCACCAGCTGGTACGCATAGAGCCGTTTTCCAAATTGCTGGCCCTATTAAGCTGGCTTCTACCAGACACAACACCGAAGATGCCAGGGAAGCCGCTTTCCTTCTGCACACCAGCAGCGGTGTGCTTCTTGGCTCCAGCCTACCTGAAAGAGCTGCTGGAAGTGGAAGGAGCTGGAGTAAAGGATGAGAGTTTCCAGCTGGTCAGTTCCTCAGTCTCCCTCGATCAGTAGGCAAGGTGCCACAGGGCATGGGACAGGCTGTAATAACCTCTGCAAGCACGGAAACAGAGATGCTTCTCTATTTCTAGCCTCCTTCCTGTGCCGAGTTTCCCCGAGTCCCCACCGTCTTGCTTTGGGCCTCCAGCTCCTGTACTGGCACCATCTCGGCAGGCAGCTCCTTTGCCAGCCCTGCCAACCTGCTGCCACACGCCTGCCTTTCCAGCTGTGGGGCAGAGACCCACAGCGCTGCCGGCAGCGGGGAGCACGCTCAGGGTAGCGGGGCCCGAGAGCCTCATCAGCTAACAAGCAGGTTATCTGCTCTCCGCTGCCAGTGTGCTCAGGGCTGATGAGGCCTCAAAAGACGTTGTCCCCGCTGCAGGCAGCATACAAACCTGCCGGACACCCTGCATAAAGGGCATTTTTGTCTGATAAAATACAGTCTCCCTCTTACTCAAATTTTCTCCTTCCCTTCTTACTGATAAATCATCATAATCACAAGAACCCTCCAGAAAACAAATGTGTGAACTGGGGTGTGGGGCAGGCCTCATAATAAACTATATTAAAGCATAAATGCATGAAACTTTAACATTTTTGTTCCTCCTAACCCACAGAGTAAGATGTAAGAGAACCGAACTGGGAAGACATCTCACTTTGTGAATCACAAGCTGTGATGTAGGTCACCTGAGATCTGGCCCAGTTCTCCTCATGTGATGTGTCCCTCTGCAGCTGGACAGGGTGAATACTTTCACATCAACTGCGGAGATCTCCATGTCTTCTTGACTTGCGGACCTCAAATATGGGTATTTCTGAGAGCAGAATCCCCAGTCAAAGTAGTACTTACATGTTTTTTCCTCAATTTTTTCATATTGATATTTTAAAAAATTTACTTCTAACACATTGCAATTTATCTTCCCTAATCAAAACACATTTACTTCTGTAAAAACACTCCTCTGCCATTGATTTCAAAAGAAGGGCCAGGTTTCAGCCCACTCACTCAAACATGCATTTGTGTTAATTCTTGTGTCTCATTAATTATTTGAGAAGGGGGGAATTCCTTACACAAGTCAGAAAGTGACGTACATCTACTAAGTCCTGTGTGCTACGCATGGCGGTGGACAGAGCCAAGAAGGACATTTTTTAAGGTGTCTCTGCAGCATTTTGAAGTTGCAGTGAAAAGAAATGCAGGTTTCACAGACTCATGTTTTGTTTTCTTCTTTTTTTAGTACAATCTGTTTTATTCTTCAGTGTTTGCAGTCATATTTCAATAGAATGACACGCATGGCTTTTTGGCATTTTTGATATCAAACTTATTTTACATAGTTACACACTTGGAATTATATACAACATTATAAAAATGTTTCAAGGGTTTCAGATTTCTAAATTAAATCATTAAATGCCTTCTTATATTCAGCAGTATATTTCATTGCCATAGACGCACTACTGTGGAGTTTTTCCTCCAGGAGCAGGAAATATTTATTTTGCACAGTCTGAAAAAGGTCATTTTACATTTTTTAAGAGTGTGAAAAAATTATGCAAAGAACAGTTGAGGAAGGGAAAAAAGGAGCAGGAGATATATTTCTCATAAGAATTATGGAGGTATTTTCTTGTTACAAAATATCATTTGTTATTTTTCAATCAAAGGAAACTGCAAGGAAAGACTAAAAAGGTTGAACCAACTACTCTAAAAGATTATGAATGTGCCAAAAGATCACAAAGAGCACGTTAATGTCAGAGTGTTGGCTCCTGTTGACTTATCAGGATTTTAATTTTGCTTTTTAAAGGGAGAAAAGAGAAGAGAAACAGAGAAGGCATCATTAGACTAAATCCATCCAGCCTAGCCTTAATTTTTTAAGCTAAAAACCCCGAACTGTGTCCATGATCTGTATCGGTTTGTACCTGACCACTTCAGCCGTCCCTGACACTTGACCTGCTTCCGAAAAGCAAGAAGTCCAATTTAAGTCGACGGTCCTATGGGGAGGTAATGGTTTGACCCTTGGTCCCTCCACCGCAACCGCTCCAATTCTCTAATGATTTCCCTGCAGGGTTCATTTACCAGTTCTGGGTCAAAGACCAGCACATCCACGAAGGCAAGGGGCAGCACAAGCACTGCATGATGGATTTGAAAATAAGTGCATCGTAAAGGAAACCTCCATCAATTAGGGATGGCCTTTGAATTCAAAACAAAAGGAAGCAAAGTGCAAATCATAATGCCTACTCTGTTCACTTTAGCGGCACACAGATACATATGTTAGGAGATGTACTCTAGCCTAGGTGCAGAAGCAGCAATCATCCCAGGACAGAGTCCCCCATTCATCCTCAGAAGAGATGGCCTTTCGCTCACTCTGAGCAACTGGGCAGTTGAAGGGATTCACTATTTGATTGCAGGCAAGCTTTTGGTACATTTTAGTACTTCAATATTATATGCACCGTGACTCTAACCTGCAACATTAAGACCTGCTGTAACTAAGAAGTAAAAGATTATCCAGATCCACTTTCACTTTTTGGAATCTGTGCCTTAATTTACCTGTACAGGGAACAGCAAAATTACCAGTTACAAGTACTGCTTTTCCCACCCACCCATTGCCACACATATATTAAAGTAGCTGCTAATTTCCTCTTTTTTCCAGTCTTCTTCAACACTGAAATGCACTATGTGCTTTTTTGGAAAGAAAGGGACGAGAAAGTATATTTAATAGTGCAGAAGGAGATGCAGTAAGGGTATAAAAATATGAACACAGGAGAAAAGACACCTTGTGCTTGTCCCTGGTGAAAGATGGAGAGGAAAAAAAAATTATGCCCCTTATTATCAGCGAACATGCAAATCAAAAAATTATGAGAATGCTAAAAATAAGTCTTAAGAAGGTCTCTGCTTTCCTGTGTAAAGCGATCAGATGAGGCCAGGTTAATAACTCGACTGATACTAGTCTTTAGAAGCCTGGGCCGTGGCTAGTAGTCACTGAGCTCTCATCTAGCGTATTCACAGTAGTTTTTAACAACTAGGGAGCGCAGCTATATCCACACATGCAACTCTTTCAGTGCTATGGTTGTAAGACCATCAAAATTAAAACATGGAAGAAACCTACAGTGACAAATTATCTTCTTTTTATGTTAGACTTTTAATACATCTTGGTTTCCCTTCCCTATCCATTTTCAAAGGACAGGGAAAAACTGCCTGTCCAATGTTCAAAATATGTTTGTTATCATGCCTCTTGCCAACGTGTTACAAAACTAATAGTGACTGAGATCCTAAAAGTATTCTAATTTTCCAAGAGTCAAGAAGCCTGAAACGCAGGGTCTGCTTCATAGGGTTTCAACATTAGCACCTGAAAATCACACCTTGTCTTTGAAACTTTTGTCTGCCTGTGTACACAAGTATCACTCACTCTCTCCCTACAATATTCTGGCCAATACTAATATTTGTGTATTATTTTCCAGCACAGGAGGCATATAAACCTATGGGTCTAGATAAAACAGAGAGAAAGAAAAAAAAACCCAAAACTTCTCTAATGTGACTTTCCTTTCTCCAACAATACGTCTGGGGGAAAAAAAAAAAGTGTGACTGATACGACTGAGAACAGCCAAATTTAAACAGGGAGCAGAAAGGAAAAAAAATAATGAAAACATTGCAATAGCCGAAAATTTTAAAGCACCTTTTCTTGACAAAGTCAAAATTTAACAGCTACGTAAAATCCCCAGTATTGAGCCCACCAAGCTTGCTGACCTTGAATCTTGTGAATTACCTCCAGAAGCCTTTAGTATTCTCACTTCTATTTGGGCAAAAGCGAGGGATGGGTAACAACCCCTGGGATCTGATTGAACAGGGTTAGTCTATGCGATCAGGCTGGCTGAGAGCAAGTTCTTGCTGCCAACTGCACTATATACGACAGGAAAACTTTTGCTAATAAAAACCGCATTGATGTACCTGTTAACAACTTGAACACGCCAGTAATTGAATTTAAACCAGTTAACTATTCACCAGGGCTTCATCAGCCCACCTTCTTCATCTCCTCTACCCCTGTGTTGTTTCAAAGCAACTGGAAGGATTTTACACCACCACCTCCCTTCCCACCACAACCCCTTCACCATTATGTGAGCTCCTGAAGCCTAGAATTTGAGCAGTTCATTTGAAGTGCTCTTAACTGTCTTTTTGAAAGAACAAGGCTGTATTATAACTCTCTCTATACAAACAGAAGGCACTTATCTGAGATCTTCTCTTATTTTCAGTCGATCAGTAAGTAACACCGGTACGCTACAACCGGCTACCACCATGGAGACAAAGTCTGTCCATCCCTGACCTCATAGGGATCAATCCATCAATGTTTCTGTGTTTTGGGTTTGGTTTGGTTTTGGTTTTTTAGCTTTTTTTTTTTTTTTAATTAAAAAGGATCAATGAAAGAAACAAAGTCCTCCATAGCACTCAAGCTGCAGTACAAAAAGTGTTTTAGCACAGAAGTTTTTCAGTTTTCTCGCCAGCAACATTATTTGAAAGGTGAATTACTAAAAGGTTGCAATTACAGAAAGGCAGTTTGCAGTATTTTTTTTTTTAAGTAGTAATTCTTTAATTTATTTTCCCTTATTTTTCATCAATTACATTTAACTCCCCTGTGAGTCAACACAGGGGAGCTGACAATAAAAGCCTGATGCAGCAAACCTTTCCTGAGGCCCTTAAGCCAAGTGATTTCAGCTTATAATCAGGATATGCTACAACCTGTATTCACAACTACCCTTACTATGGCTCCACCTCTACTCAGAAGTGTGGTTTTGCTCGATTTCTTCTGGGCTGGCAACATTTTGCTTTTGTAGTTGTATGCAAAGCGTGGCTCACTACAAATATTATTGGAAAGAAATGGCCTAATTTGTTTATTTTTACTTGAATTAAATTACTCTGGGTGCACCTCATCTATCTCACACAGACCACAATTTACTATTGCCATTTATTTAAACAGATTCTGCACCTGGTGAGCTCCTTATTGGTGAGCACCTACAAAAATGAAGACGTTTCTCTCATAGCAGTCCCTCCTTCCCCCTAAATTCAGGTGGGAACAGAAAAGCCAACAGTTGTCTTAACTTCACACCGGGTCTAAGGCCGTGCAATAATCATACACATCGCTACAGACTTGCACGTTTGGGCAGCATCTCAATGGATTGATAGCTTGTCTGTAGAGATGTGAACTTATCAAGGTTCTGTTTAGTGTAGATATCCAGACAAGCACTTGGCAGCGAGGTTTCTTCTGCACTAATTACATTCTTTTCCAAAAGTTCACCCTGCCTGGGTGTCCAGGTAATTGCAATTAAGGCAGGAATCTGGTAATTAGAAATTCAAGTGCCCTGCCAAGAACAATACACTTCCTCTTAACGTGCTGCCCAAAGAACTAATTCACTTGGAAAGGACAGAAGCTGATGTGAAGTGGCAGAGTAGATGTTGATTAAGCAACAATCACAGAAATAAATTCCCTTCCCCCTAAAATCAAATTCATTACAGCTCGTTTAGACTCCTAGAAAGTGTTTTATTACCTTTGAAACATTTAAAGTAAATGAGAACTCAAAATTTCAGACCTCCAAACAGCAGCATTTCCTGCTCCCCAGCCTCAGATCCCGTCTGCTTAGAATGGCTGGAACAGCTTTTTTGAAACAGAAAATACAACACTGGTCATACTCCCCTTCAATCTCCCACCAAAATGCTAACTTTGTATCATGACTCAGCAACTACTGCTCATGGGAATTATTCGGTAAATATCAAATAACTTAGTAATCTGAGAAATATGTTTAATGCAGAACAACAAATACAGTTTTTAAAAAGTATAAAGCAAAGCCACTCACAATTTAGTGCTCTCACTGGATAGAAAGATAGGACACTGTCCTCTAAATTGCGAATTTTTAAATGGTGCTGTTAGCTGGAAACAAATGGTTGTTTTTTCCTCTCCCTATACATTTCTAACTCACAGTTCTTCTTATCAATTCAGAATAACATCTCTATCCCACATCTTGGGCTTAGCGTCTTATACTTCATACTAGTTTTTTTTCTTTCAGGAAACACAAAAAGCCTTTTTCCACTGCAGATAAGAAAACTCTTATTGTGTGTATATTGTGTACGTGTGTGTGCATATTTACATAAAGTTACATGAACACAGAGGTTTCTGTCCAAATCAAAGCCCGGGAATCATGTGCCTGGCTTTAGACATAGCAGCGTCTATTCATTTTTATATAGCTGAAAAATTTGAAATTCAAAGAGGGAGGGATCTGGGCCCATGCTGTTTAAAATGATTTGAAAAAAATGGGGTGGGGGGGGAATTCCCTCCCTCCTTCTGAAAAAAACCCCGACCAATTCCAAGTCCATGTTAGTGCCAGATGAGTTAAGGAAAGCGCTCCCCCCAGTACCACACTCTGTGGTTCCCAGATAGCTTCTTTTGGATGACACCACTACCTCTTCTAATGAGCTACCCAGGCACTATCAAAGGAGCTTCTGCTGCCTTGTCCCATGTTTCACCCACTGGAGGCTTCAATAAACTCCCATCACTGGGATTGATCTAGGGATCAAAAACCACCACAAGCATCGCACACATAATCCGTAACGCACTTCACAAATGGAGCCTAGAGCAGTGCCACAAAATGTATATAGAGCCTTGATGGAAAACTATGAAAAGGAACGGATGCTTTGAAATTCTCAAGATTTGTTGCTGGTTTGCTTTCATAAAGCATTATAAGAGCAGTTCTGCCCCCCTCCCACCTCCAGTGTTTTTAAGTCTAAAAAATTACTCCGTTCTCTCCTGACCTCTGTTTCCTATTGCCGTAGTGGGTTTCCAAGATTCCTTAGATCATACCCAGACATAACTACTAAAGGAACAAGCTGAGATCATCAAAACCTTATGACTGAAATACTGAAAACAAAATAAAATGTACAGTTTTCACCGCCCACCCCAGAAGTACATCAAGTGCACAGTAAGAAAAGCCTACAGTAAGAAATTACCTCTCAGGCGCTGCAGCAAAGCCTCAGGAGCTAATAATACAAGAAATAAAACTGCTGTTTTGATTGATAGATCTGTTAAAGTTTCTTATCGCTTATTTCCAACAATGTCAGTCAAATATCTTTCATCTTTTATCAGTAACAAAATAAAGTTATTTTTGCCTCGGAATCTAAATTATAGATACTTACATGTAGAGAAATAGCACTAAGCCAAGCAACAACTGAGGACTAATATTTTCCAATTGACCTAACAACGTATTAAACAAAAAATAACAAAGATTAACGATTATGAACTAACACTCTACTCCTTCCTATAATCCGTTTCAGCTGATCATAAGCAAGGTGTTTAGTTCGGGTATATTGGTTTTTGTTTTAAGATAATCTTCCCATCTGTATCTATTGTAGGTACCCTCTTAGGGCACAGCCGTGTAAGTTGAAATTCTCTGATACACAGCCATTTCCATCACAATACAATACAGAAATCAACTGTATGGATTCTGTGTTCATGTAATACATGAATTTTACATGTGTTACACATGTTTACACAGATTTACATGTTTATGTAAACACACACAAAAATATATACAGAATACATATAATGATGACAAACCTTTTAATTGGTGAGGCTGGGTACTGAAAAATGGCTCACTCTCAGCAATACTTTGCTGTTGCATCATAAGTGATTTTTATTTTCCTGAGTAAGTTATAATTCATTGTTCAAGGCGTACGAAAATCTTCTAAACTGCATGCTGATTTCATAGTTACAACATGCTGAAAAGATGCTTTGTACACGACATAATAGTGAAAATAGTGCTTTGCAGGGAATTTGGACTAGAAAAGACTGAAAAAAGTTAGTAGCCTTATCCTCATTGTATTTACACGTACTTACATGGAAGCAGATGAATAGCTGACTGCAAACATGCAGTTGGATAAGATCATTTCCCAGGGCGCTAGCGCTATCTGCAAACGAGCAGGGCTGGGCCCCATTCCCCTCCTAATTGCAGGGGTCCATCACAACCCGGAGAACGAGAGAAAACTGTAAAAGGCCACAAACCACAAAAATGGCAGAAGGATTTAGACAAAAAAAAAAAAAAAAAAAAAAGGCATTTGTCATCTCAGAAGTTACCAGATCCCACGCAGCTGCCACGTGCGGGTCCATCCTGCTGCTTCTGCACTCCTGCTGGAGGGTCCTGCTCCCACCTGGGACCGGGGCTGAGCAGCAGCTCCCCTGCCCCTTGCCATAATGCCTCCTCGTTTGTGTGCTGCTAGACCAGGACCACAGCTTGTACTATGTTAGACCATGCTATTACAATGTCAACTCCCAACAGCTCTGCACGGCTGTTAAAGACCCCAGCAGCGTGCCAAGCATTGGCCATGCTCCCCAGCACTGGCTGCCATCAGGGGTACCCATCTCAAGAAACAAAACTGCCTGGGTTTCTCTCTGGATGGGAAAAGACACTTTTTTTACATTAAATATGTTATTACAAACTAAGTCATGTAGAACAAACTTTCTCATATAAAATATTTAAAAATGGTTAATAAAGGATTTTTAAAAGTTAGATTTTTCCATATAACAGTCCATAAAACAATAACGTTAGAGCATTTTACTGCTTCCTTCCTCAAAGATGCACCGCTTTTCTGAGAGCTGCATCCGTTCAACTAATGGAAAGAAGCCAAGGTGCAATGAGAAGCACTCACATTTCAAAATCCAAGTGGTCATTTTACAAAAATTATATTAACCAGCACATAGCAATATAAATCGCTCCATAAAAACGGCAAACTGCCTTATAAACCGCTCTTTTAAAACTAACTTAAGAAAAAAAAATTTAAGTTAACAATGGACTGCACAGCTGTAAAATAAGTTGCTAGTCCCTGACTAAGATGATGAAAAGCAGCCATAAAAAAATTTTGGTGAACGGCAGAAAGAACAAGGCAACAATTATATCTGGGGGAGCAATCGGGCCCTGCAGACTCTACTTCAGCAGCAGAGTACTGCATCCATCTCAAGCTGGCATCCAGCTCATGAGGCATGATATTCTAGACAAATCCATTATCATTCGATAATAATGGCTCGAGAGCCAGAATTTTCTGGAGAAAAAAAAAAAAAAAAAAAAAAAAAAAAGAAATGTACTGCAATGGACAAGTAGCAGCCTCCCAGCAGTCACGTGGTCGGGGACAAGTCAACCACAGCGGAGATAATTTCCTCCATTTTACAAAGGTTTGGTCGCAATACCGAAAATTATTTTCCTAACTGCAAACTGGAAGTCCTTCCCAAAAACCTAAGTCATACACGCCTTCACAGAACAGACTCCAAATATTCTTCTAAACCATGGGCAACGGCTCGTATAAATGCAAACAATGCCACAACGGGAAAATTATTAGTCTCCTTCATTGTTTTTCACTAGGTAATTTTTTCTTAAAAGACGACACAGTTTCTAATGACCTTCCCACCCAAAGGGTAAGAGCTTTGTCACTTGTGAGTTATCTGTACACTCTTGCTAACTGTATCGCTACAGTCCTCCAACCGTTATGAATATTCATTTTATCTCACTTCTTTTGCTGTGCACTTATTAACTGTGTAACACATATACTCGAGAGATTTTGTGTGTGTGTGTATGTATATGTGTGCGTGATATTATTTATGTAAATCTATATCTGACCTATGCACCCAAAACACACTATTCAGCAGTGGTACCACAGCCCTTAGAAATGAGGTTTTAAAGGTCTGAATTGCAACAGAAATTGAAAAGGTTCCAAATCACCAAATATCACCTCAAATAAAAACAGTTCCTTTTACAATGATTTTTTGTGGCAAGAATATGAACTCAGCACGCATTTCTTATCATTATTGCATTATTTACCTAACACTAAACCATGTTTTGTCTTATATATTTAAATTAAGAGAGTAAGCTGCCTAAAAGACCCCGTCTTGTTGTGTTTGCTTCTATCTGCTGCTACAGTTTTAAAGCACATTTCCCTTTATTTCACTTTTCCACAAGCCATAAAAAAACTCATTTCTAATTCATCCGTTCGTTCAGCTTAACCTCTCTTCTCAGCAATTAAAGCACTCTGCGCATCCCTCATCTATCACACAGCCAGCTAAATAATGCATTGCGTCCTCCGCTCATCTTTTATCATCCCAAATGACAGGTATTAGCATATCTCCCCAGTCAATTACAGTGCAGCGGAATAATCACAGCATAATTGGGCGAAAGCCACTCTAATCACCAACCCTGCAAACTCGCAGAATAAAAACTGAGTGGCAGTTCAGACAGGCCTTGCTCTTGTCCATGACTCCAGCCAACAAGCTTGGCAGGTCTCCATTTCCTTCTGCCTTTTCAAACTTGTTCTTCAGGGCTAAACTTCTCAGCACATGCACACGCAACTCGTTTCAGTTTGCTTAAAGGAAGACCACGCACATTGATAAATATTACCCAAAGACCGTTTGCTAACAAATGCAAGCCTGGAATATGGCACGGCTGTTTTCTGCCCTTCAGATCGTGCAGCGAAGCTCTGCTTTACAGACTAGCTTTGACAGATGGGCTTGTTGCTCGAGGTAGAAAGTTTTACATTTCATGTTAGAGCAAGCAGAATTTTTTTTCCTTTAAGTATAAAGGATTTATGAGATCTAACACAGTTAGGTACTGCTTTAGATGGTGCTGCTTACTGCAGACATTAGCCTTCTGTTTTTCAACACTAGCGAGATGCCCACAAAGCATAATTTTTATTTGTTGTCTGTTTAGTACATCTAGATTAAAATCCTACATATATATTTGAACATAAAACAAATGTTTCATTTCTTAAACAAAGGAACACAAGTAAATTAACATCAGGTTGCTGTCTCCTGTGCTCAATCTGAGCAAATGAGAGTTATTAACAGAAATTCACCATGGCCATTACGCCAACTTAAAACTAGCAGGCTCCTGGATGCATGCTCTTACAGCAGCTCTCAAACCAGTGGTGCAGGGTTAATGTCAGGTGAGCTACCTGCTCCGAGACCTCCCTGCTCCGGGACTCAGAGCCACGCTCTGATGGAGGAGCTACCCGCGGATGGTGGTGGGACCGTCCCAGGCCCATGCGTGCTTACCCTACGGGGTAGGCGTGCGTCAGCTCTGTGCACAGTCTGGGATCTTCTCAACAGCAGGAAGTTCAGGGCATGAAAAGCACCGTGGGAAATCAGGAAAATTTTCAACAATACTACTTCAGCACAGTTTAAATCTTCAAATGTATTACAAACATGGGGGAAGTCTTCTGAAATCCAACAACCAAATTATCTTCTTTGAGATTCTAAGTGAGATTTACTAAATTTGTGCTGTCGCCATCACTGGTAGAGGACTCCGGTTGTGCATATTTAGATGATTTCTCTTTCAATTACCAGTGTAGCCCCAAAGACAGAATGAAACTCTACTAAAGAAAAAGGGCAATTAAGACTTATAAGCAGACCAT
Organism: Phalacrocorax carbo; assembly: GCF_963921805.1. NCBI lineage: Eukaryota > Metazoa > Chordata > Aves > Suliformes > Phalacrocoracidae > Phalacrocorax > Phalacrocorax carbo. The sequence goes on along the minus strand of NC_087515.1, from coordinate 61,175,031 downwards.
CAGTGTCGTGTGTTCCTGCTGTTCGAATAGGATTATGCGTAATCACAAGTTCTTCCCACTGTAAGGTTAAATAGCACAAAATGAGGAAAATTAAGACTTTCTGGAAGCGAAGTTTAGGCAAGTTATGTACCTGTTTTAGTGTAAAGGGAGGGAGTTGCTTTCACCTCTTTGTACTAAATGGTTGAGAACTTACTCGTTATTTTAGCTAGAACACCTCATCATTTAAAAAGAGCTTTTAATGTTTCTTATTCTTCCTAACCTCTTCTCCCCAGCAACTCTTTTCTCTAAACTACTTTTGAATTTCTACATCGGTGTAATTCCTTTGTTGTCAACAGAATTGCACCAAATACATTTAATCAGTGGCGATCTTCCCATCCTTGCTTCCCAAAATGGAGCTGAACAATATATGGACTGGTTTTTTTAAATTATTTTTAAATTAATCTTGTATAATGTCTCAGCGTATAGCTCTGTGTGCCAGCACTGTTCTGTACCGTGCAACTACATGAACAATTTGGTATTGAACCACTGTTGTGAAGCTGGGGAGGGAAGAACAAAAGCTTGTGTATTTGTAGGACAAAGACAAATGCCTTCCTTACCCCATGCCTTCCATAAGACCTACGCTACTGATCTGCACCTTCCTTCCACACACAAGCTGCTGCAGCCACAGCACAAGTATGAAGGGGAAAGCAAGGCTCGAGGCTGTTTGACAGTGGAAATGCCAGCAGAGGATCTCTGTTTTCTTCCCCTCAATGGAGCTGAGTGTCCGCAAAGATGCAGCAATTATTCAGCTTTCCACATTGTGGCTTTCTTCTGTACCACTGAGGAGATTCCCAGGGCCAAAGCCTGTCTCTTCTGCTAAACGTTGCAGAGCAAAAGGCATACCAACTGTAGCCTTCCAACTCCTTTCATCTTCAGGCATTTCTCATTCTCACTGTTGCTTACAAAAAAAGTATAGCATAGCTATACAAATAAAATTTTCACTGTTTTTAAAATCCCGTTGTTACTCTGTTGCATCGCTTCCCAAGCCTGCCTACTTCATACAGATAGATGGAGGACTCTTTCCAGATTCCAACTTTCTACCCCTTATAATGTCAGGCACTGTGCTGCTCTCAACAGATTCACTGAAAACAATGTGACTTGGGGAGAAGCCAATCAACTGGGAAAAAAAAGCCATTAAAAATTGGCTTTAAATCCTGGCTTTGAACCAATAGAAAGACTTTTAAAACAAACAAACAAAAAAGCTGTTTTTTAAATTTATCTCCTGTGATTGCTGATTTCACTCCTCCTGTTCTGTATAAATCCAAGCAAACTGAATGAAGGCCGGTCAGATAGGTCATAACAGGTTTTGTTGAAAAAGCCACTAAGTTAGATGCTGTTACAGGAACCTTTATAAAGCCCTACGGACACTGCTTTTCTTTCTGCAGTGCATTTACTGCTCATAAAAAGTGTTCAATAGTTATTGAGAAGAGGTTTCTTCATTTCTGCAATATAAGGGAAGCAGAGCATCACTGAACAAGCCTCGCCACCATTGCCCTTCACATCGCCCTGCACTAGGAAATGCATCTGCTCTGCTTTTGTTCTTCCTTTTTATCTTTCTGTTCTCCTGAACACCAACATCCAGCTTTATGAAACTAACAACTTCTCTGTGAAGAAGCAGGCTAAGACCAAATCCAATTTTGCAGAAGTATGCAAGTCTCCCTGATTTCTCAATGGATGAATCTGGAAAAGCCAGAAAGCGAAGGATTTGGCAGCCTGTGATAGAAAGCCTTCCCAGGAACTGGTGAGGTACTTTGAGGTGCAAGCAGCCTTGTTAATGTGCTTCACCTACAGGGAACATGGGCTTTTACAGCCAAATTCCAACAGACCTGGCTGTGGCAGGTTAGGGCTGTTCTACTTGTCTACCTCACCACTTTGCTGCTTTTACAGAAAAATCATGATAAGAGAATGCAAACTTGCACCCGGATGCTCAAATTCAAACTGAATCCACGTTTTAAACTACGATCTGTGATTGTCTGGACTACTGCAGTATACTTCCACCTGTTATAAGGCTGTGGTAAGTAGCTAGGGGTAGTTAACACCTTCTGCAATAACATCTGTCAAAGGACCTCCTGGTAGGCACCTAATCTAAAGAATGCAGAGATGATCCTTAAAATCACACATCTCAAATCCTACAACCTTATGTTATACTATGACTGACCTTGGCCGATCTGAGGAAGCAAATAAAAAGCAGGCTCATCACACAGTATGATCAAAACCTTAGCCTAAGTCTTGCATATTACCTACTTGATGCCACATCCAGACACATACTGTAGTTCATATTTATGAGAAAAGGATAATTCATCTAAGAACAACATCCAAAATCATGTGCAAATAAGAAATTCCCATAGGGGATATGAAATGAAAGGCTCTGCAAACAGTAGCTGTTAAGACAAGGTCCCAGAACTTCAGATGGAAGGAGAAAATACTATACTATACAAAACCTTTCACCATCGTTCGGAATGAAAAACAGCTTAAAAAGAGATTGCCGAATCTACATTATTTGGAACAACTGAATTTTGGAAACAACGTTTCCTTTCATCTATAACCACGATTCTGTAAGCAACAAATGCCTCGAGTTCCACCAAGATTTCCTAGAGACTCAGTATTTTAACGCCTTCAAGCCGCATGCAAATTCCTATCCAGCAAGGGAATTTCTGTTTTGAGGTTTAGAAAGTGCAAATGTGACACGCTGCAGCTGCCTTGCACGTTATGAGACACATTCTCATACTCTTGGACAACACCTGTCTGCCAAACCATAAAAATAGAGAGACATAAACTATACATCGTAGTCAGTGAAAAAAAGGCAGGGGCGGGGGGTGGGGGGAGGAAGCACCAGTGTATCACCAACCTCAGCTCTACAGCAATGATGGACAATTCTGTAAATTAGTCTTTGCTTCTCTCAACATGACTCTGCTGGTAGTGGACATCACCACGGTGTGTGAATGCAAAAGAACGGTCTGCAGAAAGGCATGCAACATAAATCTAAGAATCGATGGAAAGATCTATTCTCTGGAGGAAGTGGTTAGTAGGGAACCATAACCTACTACTCAAACTAGAACTTAAAGACTAATGAAAGTGTGTGGATTTGCAGTTTAGTGTCACAGCAATTCTCTCCTGGATGCAAACTCTTCATGTTCTTGCTAAGGACGGTCCTGGAGAAACAGACAGAAATACAGTCCCTTCCTTCACAACTGTACTGGTTTATCTTTGATAAGTTAGGCAGCAGTACCCCTTTATCACTGAACTTTTATCATCGTTGTAGTATGATAATTTATTTGAAAGTCAGGTTCGCATTTGTTTTGTAGAACTTGAGGAATGTTAAAATACTGTCATTTTTATTAAAATACTTTTATTCCAACAGATCTTACAGCCCTAACGCTTATTTATCTTTTTCAAGAATGCTCTAATAGTGTAATAATTATGACCTATGTTCAACTGACTTGACGACTGATGAGCCTTCTGTAACCCAAGCAAAAAATCCCATAAGCTTTGATAAATTGCAAAGACGTAACGTCGTAGCAACACTCAGTCACTACTTTTCCGGAGTGAAACAGAAGGACTGAGACAAAGCTGGGAGGATAAATGTCCGCCCTAGAATGTTGTTTTCCAAATGGGAATTAAACAAATGTTCCTCTTCCTTCTTTTTTGGAGGGTGGGGGCAGAACGGGGAAAATATGCACTATGTTCCAGTCCCACAATCCTGAAATCTGAGAGGAAGGTTAGAAACAACGGGAACATCTTTCAATTTAAAAGACTTCCTATGCTAGCTGGATTATACCATTAACGGGAACGATGGCTCATTTTTTCCACGGACCTTTTAGCACAACCACACCTGCGACACTGGGATAGAAGTGTCTCCAAAGTAACAGTATTTTCCATCCAAGAGAAAATACGGTTGTTTTGAGATCTTGTTAGAGAATGTAATACTCTGTGTTTTAGTTACTGCTTGGAAGATTTTAAGAAAAACATACATGGCCTCAAAAAATAGGATTAGCGTTCCTTTTATCACAAGAATTACTCTAAATATATGAAAATCAATCAGTTCTACACATTACAATTCTCAATCCCTTTCTATACATGCATGAATGAAAGCAGGCACATGTGGTTATTTCATTTCTTAGTATAGGTATATCAAGGAAATGACCCCATCTTTGGTTATCTAGGACTTTCAAAATCCACATTATTAAATAACTTACATCATCTTAAAGACAGGTTAGCAAAATTTCCATTGTTTTCTTCCATAAACAATGTTAAAGAAATGAGACGAATCAATGAAGTAACCAAAATCAGAGAATAATCACAGAAGAGTGTTCTCTCTGAACGGAACTATTAAGAACAGCTTATGACTCTTTCCCTGAAAAATATACCAAAACCTGGCTAATGCCTGAATAGTATTTTGGAATTAGACACCTGCTCATCACATCAGCTACCTTCCAATTTCCTTGCAGACTGGTTCCAAGTATTAACAAGTTGGTTTTTTTTTTTTTGTCAGGGATGATGATATACAATTACAGAACAAAAATGCTAACATAGATCCCCTTTAAAACAGCTTCTGTTTAAAAATATTGCTTTCTTTCTGATTTGCAAGATCATATGTATCTAAGAATAGAAACCATTTGGAATCCCTTTAACAGTAATTCCTCAATGGCAATTTACTACAGAAATATAAATACGAATTATTACAAAGTAAAGCATTTTGAAACCCAGAAACACTACATTCCGATATACTTCAAATATCAAAATAACTTTCCAAATTCACTTTAAAAAACTGTCTTTCCATTGTTGCACAATTACTTGAAAATGGGAGCTTTTTTTCTTTGCTCAGCTGTGGCAGGTGCCAGCTTTGGGAAGGTGAAGTGCACCAGAAGTTTGCGCGGCCCTTCTGAAACTCTGAAGACTGGAACCCGCAATACTCCTCCTAAATTTATTATGCTCTTTCTTATAGCTCAGCGGTGACACAAAAGCAACAAGTAGAGCTGTGGGCAATCTACAGTGACAATCTCAGGCTTATTTTATTTTCACTGAGGAGTTTAATATTACCACTATCCACACAGTTGCTATGTACAAAATGGACCCAAGGTATAGAAAGCCTTTGATTTTGTTACTTGCAACTGAGCATGTACAGCTCTACAGATAGGCAGCCAGAACTTTATATAAATAAGCCTTCTGCAAGATCTTCTCAATGCAAACATGAAAGTTCAGAGTGTATGCATAAAGAAATCTGAAAATTGACAGAAAACCAGCTTAGCTTTTCCACATACATTTCCTAGCAGAAACTTCAGTGTACAGTGGGGAGCTGTAACTTTGAAATACTAACAGATAATATTGTATTCAAACCATATTTCCTCTTATTTGGGCGTGCCTCTGGCTTTTAGTTTGTTTGGGTTTTTTTTTAAATAATAAAATGACATGGGGGCAAAATCAATTATAGAAACAAGGCCACCTGCTCTTAAACTGATTAGCCTAGATGTCAAAATGGTCATATTCACTTTGACTGAACATCTTCCCAGCAAAGCAAATCCACTCTCTTCTAGACCAAGTGTCATATACAAGTGTACGTATGCAAATATGTACACTTCAATCTACCGACTGGTGTTTGATCAATTTACATAGTCGAGTGGCTCACTCAGACTCTCTGTGCGTTGAGGTTACATCTCCCAGAATGTACTGAGCTTGTTGGCATTTGGAAAATTAAATTTAGAAAAACGTATTACTTCACAGCTCTTTCCTCTAAGTTACTGAAATATTTAGGTGTAATATATTCTACATCTAGATAAGGGGATAAATCAAAGATCAAGACAATGAACTTCCATTCAACACCGGCCCTTCTCTGCACCTTTCATCTCCTTAACAAAACATGGAGAAGAGACAAGCCTTGAGGGAAGCAAGCCCTGGAGTGAGACAGTCCAAGTCTGCTGAAGTATGCAAGGAGACCGTGCTACGATGATCACATGTATTTGAGTGTAGCAAAAACCATCTTTCACTTCTAAATTAGAACATTCTGAACTCAAATAACTTTGCAGAGCAAATTTGGAAGTGCAAGACTAAAATAAGAAGAGACAATTTTAACTGGGAGAAGGATCTGGAAATCTGTCCAGACCTCACGGACGCTTTTTTTTTTAAAAAAAAAAAACAAAAAACAACAAAGCAAAAAAAACCCCAACCAAACAACAAAACCAAACCTTAAAGATGTGCCAGTGGAAAAACCAGCAGGCTAACCCTTCTCTCCTGAAGCACAGCAATCACCTGGGCCTCACCAAAAGTTCATTTCAGATTTCGCACACTGTGGCCCCCAGTTCTGGGGAGACTTCAGGCTCCACATAACCCCTCTTTTGGAAAAGTGCTCTAATTGAGGGCTGTTGACATATTTAAGGTTAAGCCGGAGCATACAGCCCAGCGTGGCACCCTGGCCTCCACAGAGCTGTGGCACCCAGCCCACAGAGCGGAGGGTGCGCTCGGAGAAGCCAGCACTCCTCCAGGGGTAAGGTGAATGCTGCAGTTTGTCATGTAATAATTTGCATCCTGATAGTGTAAAGGTAAACCACCTGATATCCCAGCCAACAACACAAAGCGACAGGCATCCTCGGTATGGTTGTTTTTTTATGCGTGTGTACATTTGGGAATTGAAATTTATATTTTATCAGATTTAGCATTAGACGGCCTTTGCCAGAACATGATGGAAGGGTATGTATGGAATGCAATCTCCAAATTACAATGCCTGTCATAGTCTAGAGTATAATTACTTTACACCAGAGTAAAATATCATAAACTAATCTCCAAATCTTAGTGAGCAATGCTCTTTGATAAAAGGCATATTCACAGTAAAGATCAACGCAGAGGAACTGTGGCAATAGTTGCAGCCGGGGGGAGGGGGGGAACTAAGTGACGCCATATAAACTCTTGTTCATAATTACCTGTAATTATTTCACAAGGTAAACTAAAATTTTAGGAATTCCTGCAAAAAGAACGTATTACATACTTTTGAAACACGCTTGGTATTCTGAAGGAAGTAAGTGGCAGTGAGCAAAAGGAAACCTTCGCTGGCCTCACCTACTGGGGTTGAGGCAAAATAAACAGGGTTTAACTCTCAAACGCAGAAACAACATAGTTCTCTTTCCATTTTAACACAGGTTTTCTTTGTTTAACTAAAACCATTTATTTCAAACCTGATGGAGACACGATCATAGCACATCACCCATGAACAGCTCTCCAGGAACCCCAAAATGTTATAAGCACCATCCAAACAAATGAGGGCTCATCCCTTCTGAAGAAGGATGTATATTAGTGTATATTCAAGTTCTAGATTCTCAAACACACTGAAATCAAACCTCTGGTGTAGAAAAATTATTTTGCCATCAACTCCAATGGTAATAGGCCCTTGCAGACAGATCTGCTGCCGATGCACGAGCAAGGGGCTGCCCCGCACTGCCCTGCTTGCTCGCCATGGAGCACCTTGCTTCTCTGCACACTCCCATGAAACTCAGAGATGATTTTCAGTCCAACTCTCACTTGCCATGAGAAAAAGCTGTCGGATCGGAAGCCTAAGAGCCCACTAGTTACTTTAAATATAGCGATTCCATGGTAAAGCTAATGGCAGAAGAGTTGTGGAACGCGTAATTTACAAGCAAATAGTTTTTGCACATCTCGAACAGCAACTGGACCTGTGCTATAACGTGCATTTGTGTACACACATGCCTAATGACAATGTGATTCACGCTGCTTTTTTATTCTTACATTTCAACTTTAAAATTGCGACTGCCATTCTGGCACAAAAATGAAATGCACCAAGACCCAGAACATGCTGGAGCATCTAAGGTTCGTACCAGTTTTCCACAGAGGAGCACCACGGCCGCACCGAGCTCCCCTGCTGTCCTTCCCAAACACTTCTGCCCTGAACACAATAAATCCAAGAGAAGGGACGTTAATTGCATCTGCCATTACAGTTGCCCAATGGCCCAAAAGGCCTGATCAGATGTTGTGGAAGAGCCTTTTCTGGACCAGCACCTCCCAGACAAGTCTGTCAATAGTCTTTGTGATCGAGGGGGGCTAAGAGACTGGAATTCAGGATTTTGAAAGGGTATATGACAACTTACACTGCAAAATATGGAGGAGGTACAACATAGCCTAAGGTCTACAGCTACCGTTGGAAGCCACTGCCTGTTGAACTGCAGTTGTTTTGCTGTGAAACATATGAAGAAAAGAAACTATGGTTAGATATTTTTTTTTTAATACAAATTTAGGATGAGATGGAATTAGAATAAAGAGTAAATCTTAATAATTAAGAAAAAAATTACTCTTTGCAAGAGAAAATTTGTACATCAGAACATGCCACTGAGTGATCATGCGCAACTCTGAGCTTCTCCCGACTGTGGAGGGGCCCCACTGGCACCTGGCTGACAGGAGGGAAGGACGGTGCTTGGAGGTGAGCAGAAAATCCTGAGAAACTCTTTCTATGCATTATGGGAAGATTTCGCGCACAGGTATGGTATGAACCAACTTACGAAAAAATTACAAGATCTGCAATTATCCCTGCTTTCAAGCCATGCAAAACGCCTGCCAAAAAGAGAAAAAAACCCAAAGTAACTAAATATAGATATGTAAAAAATAAAACTAGACATATATCTTTAAATACACAGCTCTCTGTATATACATTACATATTTTAGTGTGTGTACAAAAATATAGTTTTGAGTATTTTAATAGAAGCGAGCACAAATTAATTTAAATTAATCTCTGAATATACTGGAGAGCCAGCAGGGTAATTAACTGTGTTATTTATTAATTATTATAACTATACCAACTGTCCTTTCTCTTCATCTCTCCAATAAAAACAATTCATCTCTAATCCAATACAGCTGCAGAAACTTTTATGAAACATTACATAAGGTAATAAAATAGCTCCAGTTTTAGGTCTGCAGGATCCATTTCTGGCCTTCAATCATTCGTGTCAGATTATAATCTCCAGTGAAGAGTTTGATGTTATTTCAACAACCCAATACCTCACTGGCACATGTGAGCACACAAAAAGATTTTTTTAAAATTACACAGCAATATAGTCCGAATAGGAGGTCGGTCACTGAACACACTAAATCTGCATGATGGAGAAAGACTGAAAGAGCAGGGAGAGGGGGAATGTAGTGAGCAGTATCATAAAAATGAAAACAGAATTGAAAACGAAGGAAGAATCACAGAAATGTACCTTGTTTGAGAGGTTTCTTGCAATATCTGCTGGCAGTTTCTTTTAATCGGTGCAACTACTTCCTTCTGTTATTCTATTACAGTCAGTAGCCTGAGTGGGCATAACATGGAGAATTTCTAATGGTTTGGATCACCACAAGATATAACCAACAACTGAAATGTACTTCCATGTGGTAAATTCAGCAATGATTACTGTAATCCAATTGCTTGTATAGCACATTTTGACGATGGTAGATGTGGGGAATACGGAGTAAAAAGGAAGACAGAAATACATTGATTCAGATTACTGCTTACTGAATTTACCTTTGTTTTGCTAGTATATTGTGAAATCCTTTTTTGTGCTTCATAGGAAGATACACATTTTGAAGATGGTTAGTCACAACAAGTTCTTTATTTTGTTTTTGGTTTAAAATGCCTATAATTTGCAGACCCTGACACCTGCTAATTTCATGCCCTGTCTTTTCCCGTCAAAGCTCCTTCTCGGCTCTCCACAAAAGGAAATCTCATTTATCAAAATTCTGTTAGCGTAAGGGGAAGGGCTATGCTGAGCTGAGCCATGGCCTTCATTAAACATGCAGAACATAAACTGCTGACACTAAGCACAGTCAACTTGCAGCACGGCAGAGGAGGGGGGCGGGGGGGGGGGGGGGGAAGAAAAAAAAAAGAGCAATGAGACAGAAGGAACGGTGCGGTAGTGAGATGGGAATAAAAGCCACAGTTTTGCAAAGCGTTTAAGTCATACTGGAGTCAGTGAGATTTAATCACAGACCTGAAGTTAAGCATGTGCTTAACTTTGCCAAACAGAAATAGATCACTAAATTATGAATGGAACAATCTATTTCTGTTCCCCGGAACACGGACACTTTGTTCTCCAGACCATTCCCTCAGGGAATGAAAAAGGTGAGGGGGGAAAATGGTAAGAAAATTGGAGAACACAATCCCTTCTTCAGCTCAAAATACTGGTGTGGATAAAGGAACGATACATTATGTTTAACCTAACAAGATCAAAAAAAGTTGGTATCCATCATTTAGGTTCCAGAAGAGAGAAAAGAGCAATTGCCATTATGGTCACTAATTTCAACAGGGTACCAAAGGCAGGTGCTCTGAACAAGAAGAAAGAAAAATTTGTAAATTTGGAAGAGGCAAGCATGAAAACAGAAATGCACTGAAAATCGACATTAGGGCTGAGGGGGAACAAAGTCACTTTTAAAATTTTCACTTCAGTTACTGTTCTTGATATTTTTTTCCCCTTTAATTCTCAAAGATAGCTGTGTAATGCTGCCTACAATAGAAACTTGAATTTAATAGGCACGAAGCAGAAGGTGTGTAGCATTTTCCTCTGATCACAAGGAACAAGCACTTAGCTGTAAGTGAGATCCACAATGAGTCACTGCAGGGAGGAATCAAATGCATCACAGGTACATGCAAGCCTTTTTTATTATTATTGTACCAACTGAAAACACATTATAACTTACAGCCTCAGAAAAAAAATATCAATTTTAAACCTCCTAGTCCTATAAAAATATATAGTACACCAATCATATATGCCTGCATTTGTACAGTTTGAGCAGAGGCTAAGGCAGATTCAGGGGCTGTGGGGGGAGAAGTCAACATTTCCTCTGTAAGTGTGTTTTGGTATTTATAAATAAGCTAAGGTAATCGTTCCAAGTTGAAACTGTCTCAATGCCAAAATGAATGACTTTCCCTCAAGTTTCAAAGAGCAGTGAAAAGCTATTTTAATATTCATTATCTGGAAAATAATATCATATTAACATTTTCATATACTTTGACACCTCTTAAAATAGTTCTTCAAAGTTAATCTGGAAATAAAAGTACTGTAAAATTAATGGCTAGATTCTCCTACCCTTTCCCATACTGAATATCATCATATTCCAGAAAGAAAGAATTTAGCTCTGATCAACTCACTCTTAACATAATACTATTTTTCTTCCTTCTTCCAGGGTGCTGTGTACATGTAGCTTACACAGAAGAGAGCAGAAAGTAGGCACACACTTGTGGTCATGGGGCACGCACACTGATCGCTCCCCAGAAGTAATTTCTGTAGGTTTTTTTTAAACAAACATTGTATACATTTAACAGAAATCAATAGCTGCTTTCATAGTGAAAAAGCTCTAACAGTGTTGTTTTTCTTAACATCACCTACGAAATAGAATAGGATAGCCCAATTTTTCTATCTTTTCTTTGGACTTGTAAACAGCGCAATATTTTCAGCATTTTTAGCTTTATTCTGGTCGACAAGACACTGCAGCCTGCCATATAAAGCTGCACACCACACGGCACCATTCAACAGTATATCTAGGTCAGCTTGCATTTTTAATGTGTTCCATTAGCTTTCCCTTGCTCACTGTATCAAGTTTGAACTTCTCCTTCTCACTTTCAAACCTCTGTAGAACTAAGTCAGGCAACACACAGGATCCTGTGACCATCTTCAACATTTGTTCCGCCAAAGACACCAATTCTAGTCCTAATTAATATCCTTGATTCCATGCCATTTCCAAGCCCAAGATCCCCCAAATTTCTCCTTCAAGATCCTTTTCTACAACATTGATGGTAAAAAAGGTTTGTTTAAAAAAATACAAAAGCTTTAGCTAACATCATTCCTTCCTCAGTACTATTTGGGGCAGCTTAACAACTGTGACCTTGGCAGCAGTCTGCACACACCTCAGCTAAAAAACTATGCATTAATGAGCATATAAACAGCCATACCTGCATTACTGCAAAGCTTTTGCATGCAATCATATGTGCTATAATGACATTTAGTTACTTAGATGCGACAAAAGCCAGTTCCACATGATTCACTTCATTGCTTTCTTTCATAAACAGCAGTTAACATGTTTCTCAAAACACATTTATTAATTTTTAAATTAGTATGTATTCTAACTGTTCTTCCCACAAGTGTTTTGAAGGTGTACATCCCTCCTTCGGAGCACAGCCCTTGCACAAGGACTGAAGTTGTAAAACCACTCTAGATATAGATTACATTTACGAGGTAATCGGTACATCGGTTCTGACACAAGGAATAACACTGAGAGGAGGTTTCACAGGAGGCTTGGGGAGATTCAAATACATCTTGATAACGTGGGGGGGGATATCAGCTGGTGGAATGAAAACAGTCACATTAAATTGAACGGTAAGAATGATGCTTGTTTTGCTTCGGATTAAAATGTTAAGGCAAGTTTTACTAAAGAGTCTGTAAATCTGTCAGCTTTCTTTTTCAGGTAGTAGTAAGGATTCAGTAATAAAATCACAAAACACATAGAACAATCGTTACACTCGAAATATATTCCAATAGTTTACCTGTGTATAATTTTAAACAAAGCATTGCAACAGCATGAAAAACATGCCAAAACCATCTGTAATCTTGACCTTCCTGTTTAAGAAAATATTAAGACCCTGTATAATTAACTGTTCAAAGAAATGACCTTGAAAAACAAGATTTCCCGGTGTCATTCTAATCCAATAAAATTAGCCATCAAAATCCCAATTCACTAGAAAACCCTATCTCACAAGAAGAAATTCTTAAAAAACGAACAATGGAGTAACTGAAGCTTCAAAGTTACAAAACTATGGTTTTTGTAAAAGACATGTACGTTCAGTAAAAAGCCCCAAGATTCTGCATTACTGTCACTGGTTTTTCCTCTTTGAAATCTGCAACATGTCAACAGCCCTCTTTCAAGCAAAGCACAGCTCCAAAGCATGATACACACCTGACCTTGTCTCAGGAAAAAAAAAGGGGAAATGAAACCCTAAATCACATCTGTCTACCCAACAACTTTCTCATGTTCCTCTTCGCAATTCCTGTTCTTCAGACCTAGCATTAGTTTTAAGAAGCCGACTATGCAATCAGGGGAAGCAGTCACACAGAAATCTGAATCTTTTTCTATACATGCATTTCGTGCTGTTAAAAAAGAATGCTATACAAAAAAAAGGCAAGCAAATGAACAGTAGTTTAAAAAAATATTTGTGGTTTCTCTGTTGTTTTTTAAGTCACAATATGAATCGGAGCATACTTCCTGTAGCAAGGTGGGCTTGGTTGCTGGAGGGAGCAGTTCTGGTCCCTCCAGTTGTGCAATTAGGTAGAATTTACAGAAGAAAAGGAAATCTGGTCTAACCTGCTCTCCTAATCAAGATGGAACAGCAAACTATTTGCAAATACTCTGTCCTGCCCTCTTCCCACCCCCAAACAAAGGGACCACCTGCCTCAACATTTATTTAAAATGCGCAGGTATTTACAAGCAAACATTGTGTTCCAGTCGTTAGGTGCCTTCTTGGTAAATCTGATACTCCCACAAAGTTCAAACCAAGGGTATAAATCAAAGAGGCCACACAGAACTGTAAAGGACCCGCCGTATCAGGCAAGCATCGCCCCAGCTACATGTTAACAGGCGGCAACGGAGCGAGGGGGGACCTGGGCAGCACACCCAGCCAGAGGCGGGCAGCCAGCTCCGCCACACCAGACTCATGCCCCCTAAGTGCATCCACCCGTTAAAAATGTAAAGAGTAACAGAAGGAAAAGCGAGAAAATAAATTCTCTTTTTTTCTGTGCTAACTTCTGCTGCTGCACTGTAGTGACTGGCATGAAATGGCGGGTTCAGTCAAACCCTCAAGGTGATGCGTGTTCCCTCCACGAAAGCAGTACCAAACTTTGCACTATTTGTTGGCATTTCTACAGAGTTTGGAAAGGGCGAACTACACTACAGACCATTTCTTCAAAAAAGCAGCACGGGGAAGTAAGGACCGCTACTGCTGCTGCCACAAGATCTGGGTGGTTCAAGGTTGCAGCAGTTAATTTCAACAAAGTGGCAACCTAAATCAGCACAGAAACGCAGGAGAAAAAACTGACCGAAGAGGGATACAGATCGGTCAGAAAAGCAACACCAGTTGCCAAAATTTCTTACTTAAAGATATCACTTCAGCAAAAACCAAACAGTTGCCTTGAATTGCATACCCATCTGCTTCTGAAACCGGCACACCACTTTCTGCCCCCTGGTACTCTCAGAAAGGCGGTGGGAGCTTTAAACTTCCATCAAAACCTAAAGTGTGGCCTCATCCACACCTTGATAGCGTAAACTGTGCAGTACTGGACACGAAGCCTGTTCACCGTGTTTATGTATGCCCATAAGCAGAGAAGATGTAGGAGGAAAGCTAGCAGTTTACATGTTTTTAGTGCTAATCCCAATGGATTGCAGGGTGCTGGGCAAAGCATTCGACAGCGATGTTCAAGGGTGCCGAGGCGAGCACGATGTTCACCAGCTGTGCTCACACCAGCCTGCCACAGAGCGCTCAGGAGCTTTGTAAAACAGATGTTACCACATACCCATGCAGACTGCCTAAGTCTAACCCTGAGGCCATCACTAGTTATTCTGCAAGCATCGAGAGATGCTTCATGCTGAAAAGGAGCATTAAACATGTATTTATCACTAGTTTGTGTCACTGGCAAAAGAAGAAACAAGGGCATATCCAAGAAAGCCTGACATACTGTATCCACACAGGGACACTGCCACAGGAGACAGTTCCTTCCTAAAGCCTTGCCTTGTCCTTCCTGAGACTACAGTCCAGAAGCGTGGGCTACAGGGCACAAGGAGGAAAGAACCAACTGTCACCACACCATTTATCCAGCGCATCTTGACATTCTCACACCTGGGGGTTCTCAGCTAACATACGCCTTTTTTTTTTTCCCCCTATTCTATATATCATTTCATCTTTTCTTCTTCATGTGAGATTGTTCTGTAGTTGTCCATTTCCACCCCTTCTGAACAAGGAGGCACTAGGACCTCTAAGACGCCCTCACTTTTTTCCATCTTCCCACAGAGCTTTAGAACCCTCTCTATCAGGGAAGCGGGAGTGAGCTGTGAGGAGCGGGGCACCACAACAAGCGGGTGCTGTTTGGAATGGATTTTGATAGGGGTACAGCACTCTTGGTCTGATTTCATCCTCCGTACTCAAGGTGATTAGATATACTCCTCTACTGCCCGCAGCACCCAGGACAAAGCCAGACCACGGTTGGGACTGTACAACAGATGGACAGGAATCTCTCAGTGTGCCTCTTCATTTCTGTAAAACTAATTGGGGAAAAAACCCAAAACTACAGAGAGATATATAGAAACTAAACTTAACAGACATTAACAACTATTGATTATGTAGATTACATTTCTAAAACATGATCACAATTGCACAGTTTTGTATGTCCTTGGGTAACACAGCAGTGATATGCATGGGTCCAGGCAGAAACATGTTCAAGTTGCTGCTACTTAGTCATAACTACTTCAAAACACTTTGATACATCTGTAAGGGGTCCCTCAGAGTATTAAAACAGCACCTTGTTCCCTGCTGTAATGCCATTCTCTACTCTTAGAAAATATGCAGCGCAGAGGGCACTCGGAAGACTTCAGCAATCCTAAAACACAGCTTTAAAAATGACTCAAAGAAAGAAGGTTGGAAAATCCTTTTAGTCATCTGAACACTTCAGGTGAAACAACTCCACAAAGAAAACAACAACAACAGAACTGAGGAAATGTGTAATCCTAACTCTGCTCTGAGTAGCGAAACACAAGTTACTGGAGGCTAATATGAATATCTATTTTTTCTAAGCTGAAACAAATCCAAAAATTTATTTACAACCCCCAGATTCCTACCTAAGTCAACAGTGCACAGACAGATGTGAATGAAGACTCATTTCTCTGTATTTTCCCATATCCTAAGCACACACATAGACACTCCAAGTGTCAACATATCAAGACAGAGATAATTCAGACACTTGAAAACAACCTCTTCTGAAAAGGATTAATTGGCTTTAAAACAATTTAATTTGGCTTTGATGATGCAACTTTTATTAGTAACCACCAGATGGCAGAAGCAGAGGCTGCTTAGAGTCTTCAACAAAAGAAAGCTGTCTTAAACAAGGCATACATTAAAAGAAAACAAATTTTAATGCCTACTTTTTCTTCTCCTTCAATGGCTTCTTTTCTCCTTCTTTCCAGGAAGTAAGTACTATTTTGTTGCAATCAAGCTAACACAATTATCTTTTCCCCAAAAAAAGGAAAATATCTCTTGAGAACACATTTTCTCAATTTTCTCAAATGGCATCTCTACTCCATCTCGTAGCTCAAGGCTTCTGTGTTACGGATACGGCTAGAACAACAGTTTCCTTCTAGATTTGCACAGTCATAACTCACAGTCAGCCACCAAATCTATTTTCTTTGGTGTCCTGTGCTTCAAACCAGGAAGCTGACACGTAGCTACACTGTGTAGCTGAATTTCCCCTCGGGATTTGAACTTCTGCTATCTGGGACCGTGAAAATAAGCAGGCTACAGGAGATGCACCGTGATGTGCTGAGTGTTGCAATAAAGCAGTGTTTGCAAGGTGGAGGAAAGGGGTGGGGGTGGAATTCTTAATAAACTCAAACAGAAGTAGCATGTTTGGGAAGAAAAAAAAGAATCTTTTAGTCCTAAGCACATTTTATTCTTAAAACCATGTATCCTGTATCAGAGCAAGAACGTTTAAAAAATGCATCCCAGCAGTACATACTTAAAAAGACTTAGGAATAGACTCCTTCAACAACTTCCAGAGTTACTAAATTATGGAGACGAGGTCATCACTTTATACTGTGTCACAAACCAAAAATACGGCAAGTTGCATGAACAATGCTGAAAGCTCCACCGCCCAGAGACAGCCACATCAGAAATGCCACCCTTGCTGCATTTCTTTAATAGAGCTGTGTCTCCATTATGCTGATTTCTCGATCAAAGAGAAAGCTTTTCTCCTGTATTTGTCTTCTGCAAAGGAAACGTAAAATCACTCCTACAGTGAACACATCCATCGGGAATGAGATTCTCCTTCCTCAACCCCAGCAGCACAGTCCCAAAAATGAACAGGTGAAGCTCACTCCTACTTCAAGACGGAATAAGATGCAGTTGCGTAGTTAATTCTGCCTCTGTACATTCGCAAACACGCTGCTTGCAAAATATGAAAGGCTTTCTTCCCTGCTCCCCGTTTTTAAATGACACCTGCAAATCACTAATCCAGTTGCCATTTATTTCCGTATGTCAAATTACAATCTTATCTTGTGCAAAGCAACATAATAGTAATGATTAAGCCAATTACATCACAACACAGCTTAAAACGACACACAATGGAAGGATTAAAGCTCACTACCAAATAAGAGAGTCCTGTTCTTGGTGGAGCTCCCCCACTGTGGGAACATAAGTGTCTCTTTTCCTGTTGCACAAAGTTGTGAGCCTTCTGACATGTAGCTGCTGGACTGCCATTAACAAACTTATTTATATTAATGCTGCACTAAGCTGGGATCACTGCACCTCGGCATTAGCTGCGGTAGGCGGGCTCTGCGCCTCTCTGCAAACAGAGCTTATGGCACTTCACACGTCCACAGACAGGTTGAGACACGTGGACGAGGTGATCTCACTCTGCTTAGCTGAAGGAAGCCTCCTCTACCCTACGTTATTTGGGTCAGGTAGACGCTGACAGTAAAAGCCTTAGGGAAAGGGAGGGAAAGAAGAGGAGAGTAAACCAAGCACAAACATTTAAAAAGTCAAGCGCCTCATTCTCTAGATAGGGCCAGACACCATTTGTAGCCTGTCTGGATGGAGTATGTGCTACCACATCCAACACCGTAATTCCAACTGATGCCAACATGTGGCTCCTACAACAATGAAACGTGGGTTAAATCTTTATATAATAACCAACCTTTCAGACTAAGATTTTCAATTCTACCTCAGAGATTAAAATGTTCTAATGGAAATTGAGCATCTAAATCTCTTAGGAGGATTTTAAAAAGACAGACACTGTTATTTTTATTTGTCCACTGCCTTGGTGTTTAAATCGGCATCATTCAAAATGGTTAAACCTTTTACCTTTTATTTGTGCTCTGTGCACCTTATTATTTTTTTCTTTCTTTTTCATGTCTTTGTATCCCTCCTAAAATCTGCTAAAATCTATCCTCCTATTCTAGTTAAAATAAACACTAAATAAATTGGTACTGTTAGTATTTTACATGTCATCATTAGGCTTTAATAAGATTAATGGGACTGAAGGAGCTTCCAACTCTGAAATACATTCCTGTGTGTTGACTGCAGACTTGGGCAGATAGCACTCCAACCATGCGCTCTTACTCTACGTTAGTTCCTTGGCAGCTACAGTTTGAAGAAGCTTATTATATGTGTGAGTTTATCCTCAGCAGAATTTGAACGGACCGGGCATAACTGTTAAGTCTGTCCCAGACCACCTATCAGCTGTTCCTGATTCGCTAGGTGGCCATGCCCCCTACATCTCTCCATGCTCAACCACACATATAACACAACCCTTCCAGATATTGAAACAGAAGGATCAGTCAAAAGCTGGATGGTTTGGTTTTTTCTTTTCTTTAAGAAATAAACGTGCATACAAACACACACACAAACGCATGTGTAAATTAAACTGAACACCGCGTGTACCATCTTCGAAAGAGCTGTTACAGCATGCTAACAGCTTCCCCCTTCTGTAAAATTACT
This sequence comes from Phalacrocorax carbo, assembly GCF_963921805.1. NCBI lineage: Eukaryota > Metazoa > Chordata > Aves > Suliformes > Phalacrocoracidae > Phalacrocorax > Phalacrocorax carbo. Next base: position 61,156,268 of record NC_087515.1, on the reverse strand, counting down.
TGCAAAGAAAGCTGAATGGTTTTGCTTCCTACTAGTCAATGCTGTCAAATATGGGCATCTTTACACTTACCAAACAACAACTTCTATTTAAACTGAAAAACTGCTTACATTTTTGTGGCCCACTGAGGAGTACTGGTCTCACATATACACAAAATGAAACAAGTGTTCATATTAATGTTGGGTTTACTCCAATAAACGCCTTATATTCTACCTTTGTTTTGGGAAGACTCTTATTAAAAAAGTGAGGTGGAAGGAGTGTTTTGAAGGACTATTGCTAATGGTCTGCAGTTTGCACCTGTTCTGTGCATAGGGAGTAAAGATAAGATTTGGCACTTCAAGGTGCCTCTTCCTTGGGTATCCTGACAGTATGAAACAACAGCTTTTGTTTTCATTTTCTTTTCTAAAGAAAGAATTATTTTGTCCAAATCAATATGCATATCTTGCATCAAAAGCATCCTGTAACCGATTTCTACATGCGCTTATCATCAGCATCATCAGAGACTCAACTATTCAAGGGGCAGGCTACATCAGCCAGATCTTCACTGACAATAACTACAGCGAAGCTGAACAATGTTCTGTCATCTCATTCAGCACGTTTTCCTAGGAAACAGCCCCATTCGCTGCCAGTATGCATATTTACCATGAGACTAAAATCATGGAGAATTTAAGAGTAACAGATAACATTGTAAGCTCTTTCAGCAGTCTAGAAAACTCCTTTTTTCAAAACAGTATTCTAGTATCTGCGGGCAACACAGCCTGTCAACAAGCCTAAAACTAAGTGGTGTCTAAGGATAGGTGGAATGGATACAGTCAAATGAAGAATATCCTCTGCAGCAAATTATGCTTCTGCTTATGCATACAGAGGGGCCCTACAACATTACAACTTCAGGCATATGCTATACCCAAAACCGTAAAGACAGTCCCCCTCAACAGTCTGCAGTAGACCTGGGGGGAAATTCAGGCTGAAAACTGGTATCAAGGAAAGCATCACATTGTGCAAACTCTAACTGTACACCCTTCTCAACCATACCAGGTATGGTATTTGCCACAAAAATGTATTTTCCAATTTATAAAATGAAAATAATTTTTAATTTAAAAAATTGTACTTATATCCTCCATGGGCATACCAGCCGATTTGTTAATATAACAGAGCTACTAACATTTATTTATCCTTGAGACAGACAGTAGAGGAAGCATTTCTTAAGGGAGAGAAGGAAAGAAAGTGCTTTCACAGCATGCCTAAATAGACGGCTAAGATAAATTCTGGGATTAACAAATTTGGGATGATACATTTGCCTTTCTTCTTGATTGATAAAAAGCATGACATTCCTAGACCTATACAGTTCTCTATATAATGTAAAGCTACTTTTATAGAGTAAGAAGACCCTGTTGGTTCTGAAGCTGAATCTTACAGAAAGTTGCTCGGGACTTTCGAAGATGATGTTAAATGCTGGCGATAGCACTGATGTGGTTTTGTAAAACTGAAGCTTAGCAATAGAAAATTCTTAAAACCTTTGGTAATAAAAAGGAGTTTCAAAGGTTGTCCATCAAGATGACTCCAAGACTGAAAAACACCTTGCAAGTCTAGCCATGAAAAAGTAAGCAGCCTCCTGCAGAGCTTTTACTTGTGAGAGTGACTGGCTACAAAAATCTTCAGTAGTACTTCTGTTTACCCACCTAGTCTGAAACATTATGGAGATGAGTTCACAAAAGCTGACCCTCTAGGTTTATTAAATATTCCATGAATATTCTGTGTGCATGTTGGGTTTTAAATAAAAACAGAAAATACTGCCGACTACCATATGTTAAATACTTCAAATAACACTGGAGTAGCTCTGTTTGGTTTTTAATAATTCATTTAAATAACTTTTTTCATATCAACATAAAAATGTACAATATGGACACAATATAATTCTGGCATTATGAGTATTTAGGTGCTTTTAGAGCTTTCTTTTCTGTGGGTTAATTTTGTTTATGGTACTCTTTGTTAACTTGGAGAACTTACTTCATCTTTTCCTGATTTTTTTTTTACCTTGATATTAATAGCACTGCTATTTTCTCACCTGCGGTGGTATCACAGCATGTGGGCCTTCAGCAGCAGGAAACTCTTCATTGTCATGATTTAGCCTACTGTTCCTACAATCTCCTTCTTCCCCTTCCCATCCACTCTCTTCCCAGCTAACTAGATATAGCCTACACACAATCTGCCCTGCTTAGAATCATCTGCTATTAGTGCTCAATTAAAACTGTGGTTGTCACTGTAATGGTTACCAGCCAAAGAAAACCGAGCAATAACTAGCATACAGCCCATCCATCTAGCAGAGCAGGCCTACAGTGGTCTCTCCAACACGCATACTGCGTGCCATGGATTGATCTACAATTGAACACAGGGTGATGCAGCTGTTCAATGTACTACTTTGTACTTGAGATGCACTGTGGAACAGGACCATGAGCAAAGGGTCTTACTCAGCAGACTGCAAACAAGATAACAGCTACAATTTTTGAACTGCAAATCTATGGAACGAGAACAAATCCAGCATTTGGGCAAGACCAATCTTAAAAATTACTACAAAGCTGAAGTTCCATGTTTCCACATGGGATTCCGCAAGTAAAATTTGCTCACAGGTTTTATACCAAATAACAGGATGAAGACAGCCTGTGTGTCATTCTCAGATTACCACACATAAGGGAAAGTTTCTGAATTGGTAGATGTAAGTCACAGGATCTTCAATTCTCAGGTTGAAAATTGTTGTCTTCTGTGACATCACATCCAATAATTTAAATTGATGGGACCTACATAACAAAACTGCATCAAACTACACACCTTGTGTCCAAATGTAGCATCCTCGGAGGCCAAGACTTCGACCTGAAATTATAAGGAGAAAGATCATTTCAAATTTAGCCGCTACCAAGAACCTCTCTCCTGAACACGGCACCACAGTCCAGGCAGAGACCTGTAAGTGAAGACCCCAGTCTCTATGAAACCTACGGAGGATAGGACATGCTGAACTAACAGCTGATGACAGAAATCCTCAAGAGAGGAAATTCAGAGAGCATCCCTCACAACACAAACAAGGTTTCTCAACCTAAACGACGTACAGAGGATGTGTCAGTGTCCCAAAATTTACTGTACTACAGCAGGAACATTGCTCTCCCTATGGAGTTCTGCCAACCCCACCAAAAGACACCAAAAAGCTCCCTGAGCACAAACAGAATCATCTGCCATGACAACTCCCTGTAATAAAAGCATGGAAATATCTGAACTCTTCCCCTCCCATTATCTTCTAACCAGGCTGGGTACTCCTGCACCAGCAGCAAGCGCTCTAACAGCACTAATGGGAAACTGCAGCAGAGGTTTTGCTTGCAGGCTCCCATCCTGTCTTGGGCACAGCAAATTCTTTGAAAACTGTAGAATTGAGGGAATACAAACTCCCCAGGCAAAGGCCGAGACCAGCTGGCCGCAAGATACAGTGAACGTTTGAAAGCTTGAGGAAAGCAAGCTGCTAGGTCATCTAGTGGTGCTCCAAATCAACCTGCTTGCTGGCTGCCATGTACCACACAGCTCTAAGAGCTGACACAGGCTAATCTGGGACAATAGGCAACAGGTGCAGAAAAGCAGGGGCACTGATTTTTCATTAGACTCCTTAAAAATACTTCACATTTTAGCACCTTTCACCTGAGAATCTCTGTTCTTTTATGAATTCTAATTAATTAAGCTTCCCAATACACCAGTGAAGCAGGAAATGTCATCATCCCAATATTCAGACAGAAAAGTAAGGCAGAAAGAGGTTAAATAATTTCTTAGTAGTCATGTGCCAAGCCAGGGACACAGTCAGGAAAAGAATCCCAGATTTCTACTCCCAGGCTCAGAGTTTAACAACTAGGAAATTCTCTAGTTCTCTGATTTACATCCTATTTAAAATGCCTGCTGCTGAATGATAATTTATACAACTAGTATAACTATAACTAATGTATCTAATCTCCAGTTTAACTTAAGAAGAGTGAAGGATTTAAAGCAAATCAAGAGGGAAAAAACGAATGTCAAGTTTCAGCCTGAAGCACGTTATAATGCCAGAGTTATAAACCCCTGAACAAGAGGGTTTATAATGGAAAGGCTGATAAACTAACAATGATGGCAGCACTTAAATATATTTATGTCATGATCTAGCAACATATGGTATCTCTTAATCTCTAAATTAAAAATGCGAGGGAAAAAAGGGGGGAAGCAGATAAAGCATTTATAGGGACTAGGAATAAAAGAAGAAAATGAACCTGAAGTTACCCAATTGTAACCTGTCCAGCTGATTAGGAATGGCAGTAAGAGGGTACAAAACAGCATCTCATGCAATAGGAGGTAGGAAAAAAAACCCAAGTAAATAAAATAAATCTAAAATGTACTTATATTAAGCTTCTAATCCTTTAGGCACTTTATAAATATTAAACAATCAGTCCTGGTGAGACTGATAAATATCCATAATATATTTTACAGATGAAGAAACAGACAGAGGGTTAAGTGACTTGCCCAAGGCCAAAAAGAGAATAATCAGCCACTGGATTGGAAATAACAGTATGACTGCCTGTCACAATACAGTGCCCTACTCAGACACTCAAGCGACTTCTGAAAAAAAGCCATGCCAACGTCAGAAGCAGTCTGGCTAGGGTTAATGTGGTACCCACCTAAACGGTGAATGCGCATTTTCACTAGGACTTACTGTTTTAGTGCAACATCCAGCTGCTGTAACTAGACCGACCCCAAAACGTGAACAATCTTGTTCAAAACTCACTCATTTCTCCCTATCCCGTATTGTGCCGGTCACGTACCTTAAATGCTACCTCCACACCTATTAATGCTTATTACCCTGTTACGTTTCTGTTGTGGAGAGTTATTAGGAAAACTGGAGCCTTCCCTGTGTCAGTGGGTCCCTCTCTGACCCCCCCTTTTGAATCCAGCAGGGCTGCTTGACTCTTGCCAGCCTTAGTCCACCCTGCCTCCCTTGCCCTGCTGTCCCTTTCTCCTCCTCTCCTTCCCAAGCGGTCCCAGCTGGGCTAGCGGCCCTACCAAGCGTGCCCAGAGCTGCCTGCCCTCTGCCCTGCACTCCCTCAACGCTCCCAGCTGCAGGAGCACACCGCGGACGGCACAAAACTCCTGCACTGACCCAGCACAGATGAGGCAGAGCATCCTTTGTTTGGGCTCCTCACTCGGCCTCATCTGCAGAGAGGCCACCTCACCATGCAGTGGTATTGTCAACAAATGGGCTGTGCTAATTAAGCTCCCGCTCGCTCAGGGCCAAGAGAATGCTTGCGATTGTCATAGTTTCAAAACACAAATGAACATGGCACGGTGACCAGCACATTTACAAAACTCAATCCTTCTTTTCACCAAGAAACTGAGAAAAGGAACAAAACTGTGGCATCAAGGGGTAAAGCAGAAGTTTAAGCTGATGTAACATACTCTTAGTCTCTTTTTCAGATAGAAATATTTTCTTTTACGCTTAGACAAATAAAGCTCACAGAGACAATAAAATGGTTCAGAGTATGCTGGTGTAGATGATGATTCTAATTAAAAACACGTTACTGAACAGGGCTGATAAAGCCACTTCTGCTTTTCCAAGAATGATCACACCACTTCTGTGATAAATGCTTGTCCTCACCTGGAGGATGATGCAATAAAACATCCTCTTTGTTACTACTGTGTTTACCAGTGTACGAGTGTCTTAGTCCATTCATTTTGGTTTTCACCTCTTTGTATAAAAGGCCGTTACGATCAGTAAGAAACAAGTAACTGGTGACACCATAAGATACACAGTATAAAGTACTGAAACAAGATGTGGGCCAACCCGAGGTTTTTCTCCTGTTGAGTTAATAAAAAAACAAAAAAGCCAAAATGCATTACAACCTAGGCTGAGAGGACCCCCCTCTAGTGGGAATGAGAGTGTACTTCAATCAGCACCCACATTACCCGAGCAGAAAAGAAAATTCTGTGTCTTTAAGGATCAGGCAAGCACCATCTTTCTCTTAATCATCTTCAAAATATATCACTTCCATTCCAATAAACAAAAAAATGAACAAGAGATTCATTATTGCTTCAAGATAATCAGACATTAATTAAGAACTTCTCATTATATACTTATTTGTGGCAGTTAAACATTTCCTATTTTAGTTGTCTGTTCTGACTGTACATATGTAAATATATTATCTTGGGCAGGGGATGTTCTTCTTTTACAGTGAAAAATTCACTGCATAATTAAAAAAAGCAGACATGCTCTTAAATGAAGCACTGTTGATTTTATGTATCAGATACAGTAGCTTTTCCCTAGGCACTGCTCTGAATCTTTGCTGAATGCCCCTCTCCATCTCCACTTCAGTCCACTTTCCACTCCTCACCGTAGAGTGTTTTAGCTGAATGGGCTGCTTTCCCCGTATTTTATTTCTATGTAAAAGCAACTTTTAACCACTGTTCACTGGTGTTTTTTCCAGTTTATCTAAAGAATCAAACAGCCTTTTCGCTTCTAATAAACAAACCCAAACCACACTACAGTATCCTGCAATTCTGGGCTAGAAGGCTATTGTAAGTGGTAAGGGGTAAATGATGGGGTACTGCTCTGAAGAGTGTGTGTATTAATCGCACACTGTGGATCAATTGTATTAGATGCAATTAGTGGTTTAAGCAGGAGTACCCCACAGCTGGAGGTCCTGCCTGGGCAATTTGCCCCTCCTAGAGTCTGCTCCCTGCTGCCGCCCCCAGCCGAGGCACTCCAGGGACCAGGGAGCTGGTCTCAGCACAGCCCCCGGGGCTGGCCCGGATGGCGCCAAGAAACCCTCCCAGACGCATGGCAAGACAAACTTCCCACCTCCCTGCACAACCTACGTGGTCTCTAAAATGGGCACTTGTGACCAAGACCACTACTGCTTATGTAGTATTCTATAACTCAGCAGCAGAATAGAATAGGATTTAATAGTGTTTTATTCTACAAGACGGCAGAATTCATAAACATTCTCACGTCAGCCTGGAGGATCCCTGATGAGTAACGCGGAGTACCCTGTAACAAGCTGGGGAGTAGCCCCGAGCCTCTTTTGTCAGAAGTAATGAGACTTACTCAGTATTTTTGTTTTGCTTTTCAATAAAGGACTCCTACAGCCCCAATTCTACAAACAATATTGCATCGCAACCAAGAGATTTACAGTCTCCTAGTTGCAATGCGCAGAGTTATCATGCACAGAGTTATTTTTACCTCCCTGTCAAAAAGAAAAGGAGTTGAAACATAGATCAAAGCCTTGAGGAGCAACGCTGAACAATACCTTTTTGGAACAGAGTTGTGCAACCTAGTGATCAGATGACACAAGGAATGATTACAATTTGGTCTTCTCCAAAGCCATACTCGGCACTGATTTGGTCCTCAGCTCAGCCCAGCTCCTTCTTGTCAAGATTTTGAGACAGGATTAGCTGGAACTGAGCAAGAGACATGGGAGGTGGAATACCATTAACAGGAGAAATTAACAGCCACGCTTAATACCCATACAGAATATGAGGTAGCAAGTACTCAAGGACAAAACAACTAACTTGCAAAAGACATAGTCACAGAACCCCTCTCCAGCTCTTTTTGAGGAATCTGAAAATAAGCACAAATAATAATTTCTAATGCACGCCAATTCCCATATAATATCCTGTTAACACTAATGCTGCAAAGGATCACCGATCCATATTTAACTACCCAGGCAAAAACTCCCAATACTACACACACTTAACGCTGCTCTCAGACTTGGGTCAGAGCTCCTCCGAGTTTATCTAATGGAGCTGCTATTTGCAGCTGGCAGGTGAGGGGGCTACAGCTACCCTGGCAAGAAACGCAGTAGACTGGAGCAGCTCTGATCAAGACGAAATATTCTGCATGGGCACTTAGCGTTTCCACGGGTCACACACAAGAATTTGCCCAGCTGGCTGCAAATTTTATAGGCTTTCTATTGTCATTTGTTTGACATTATTATTCTAGGAAAATTATAGCACAGGGCTTCTCTGATACCTAGAGGGTTTTTGCCAACTGCCTGCTTACTAAAAAGGCATGCCTCCGGCACTTTTAAAATATGCTCAAAACAAAACAAATGTATATGTTAATACTTGCATTCTTCAGTACTTCTGTTTTCCCTGTTCTGTAAAGATCAATCGGATCAGAAAGGACTCTCTTTCCCAGGATAACAAAATCCCCAAAGAATGAGGAAATACAGGTACTCTCTTCTGAATTACTGTCAGATCACCTTCTCGCCGTTGGGGTGCCCTTATTGCTCAGTCGTGGTAAGACAAACCATATCACACTGCCCACTCATAATCAAACTGTTTGCTCTTGTACCTACGTTTGCTCTCTGACTTACAGGGGTCTTCTTGGCAGGCTGGGGGAGGCTCTGTAATCCCAATAACTTACAAGTGGGACTCATTAGTCCAGGCGCCGAGCGATGCAAATGTAACTCCAGCTACTATTTCCACACACCAAACTTGCCAAGCTGTCTATAGAAAGTAGCCTGGATAGCGTGGACACAGAGGATGCTGTAGTGCTTGGCGCAGATATACCCTCGTAATCCTTTCCTAGCGCAGATTCTCAGCTTTTAAGGTTTTCCCATCAGCCCACCCGCCCACACACCACCAGTTCTGAACTCATTTTTAAATGAAGGTGACAAGAAGTTAATCCAGTTTTCATTTTTCAAAGTCCTTAGGAAGTTTCTTTCAAAGATGAATATGGTTACAGTCATTCATATCTTTATGAAATCCAGCCTAACTAGCTGTAGTATCTCCCCACTTTGCCTTCCTTTTGAAGGAATTTAGGATTCAGCAGTTGTAGAAGACGGTTGTCCTTCTTCTCATCGGAGCAAGAACAAACCTACATGTCCCACAAGTTTCTGGCAATTCTTCAAGGACGTACTGAGGGCACACACAGCTTTTAATGCGTGCAGAACTGGAGGAATAAACTTTGATAACTGCGACAATCCTTTCTTCCCTTTTTCTCTGCTAACTGCCCTCAGTTTTGTTTATTTTTAAAGGCAATTATGCATGTACTTCAGGCTAGGTTTCAGTCTGTAGCAAGTGAGGACTGGGCACCATCCCTGGGCAATCCTTGAGCAAATACACCAAAGACACACCTTTGTTATGACCCTGAATCTATGCCTGAAATAAAGGCAAGACAGCAGCACAGTATAAATCTCATGAATTAAGGATAGATCAGCTGAGATTTCCTTGCTTTCTATACAAAGTCCGTTGAGACTACTTAGTCAAGGCCTTTCGGTTAAGTAAATGCCATCTCCTCACAGTTTGACCTGTGTAAAAACTGGATACAGTGTGACCCAGTTCAGGGCAATTATTCATTAAATCTGGTATCCACTTTTTCTTAGATTATCCCTTTAATTTATTTTGCTTGTTTTGCGTGATATCGGTCATTTATCTCTTAGCTCACCAGCTCTAGCAATAATAAAGATCAGTGTTCTAATTTTTCTAGCCATAACTTTTAGCTCCAAAAATACAAATTCAGTAATAAAATTATCTCTTTTTAAATGACAAAACAACTTTGTGTGTTACTTTGTGTTAAAAAAGTTTGAAAAGATGTTTCAAGAAACAATACTGCAGCTCAAACTTGCTTATTAATTCTCCTCATTCTCCTTATTAGCATGTACAGACAACACAGGGGCTCAAGGACGCAGCTTGCTGAAGCAGCTCTGTACTTGGTCAGCCAGTGTTCGAGATAAAACACAATAATGCCTCATGTTTTTAAAAGCTGTACAGTGGGACAGATCTGTCCTCTGCCTATTTTTAAACTTTTTCTTAAATGCCCATGTTTTAGGGGAAGCTGATTTACAACAACAACAAAAATCATTCACATCTTCAACGTAGTCCCTAACACACATTCTTGGACATGTTATTGACTAACCTGCTGGTTTAGTCTCCCATTGCAAGTATTTTGCAAAATCCTGGGAACAAGGCCAATCCCTAAGAAGTAAAAAAATTAGACTCTAGGTATTAGCTAACTAAAAGCAATAATCATCATCCCTGTGAGATATAATACAACAGAATTACATATATTAGAAGCAGCTCAGGAGAAAAGAAAGTTGTGTGCTATGGAGCAATGGGGCAATTCCTGTAACCTCAAAAAGACAGAAAGGCACAAACATTCTTAGGTCTGCACCAGGAAACAACCATTACAAATCCCAAATGAATTGACATTCAAGATTGTGTACATGCCTACTGAGAGCACGCTCACTGCAGGGGAACCTATGAGACCGATCTGTGAGCGCGCTCCCATCCCTTGCAATTTCCCGATAACTTGTTCCTCCGCAGGTACCACATAAACAGCTGAGCAGCAGCAAATTCATGACAGCAACATGTTCATCTGCTCTTGTCATTAGGAGATTAAACGGGTAAGTTATATGTACACATGCACACATTCTCCCTCTGTAAACATATATTCATAGTTCAAATTCTTTTGTATTTTTCTGTCATACTGTTTTTCATATATAAATATATATGCAAAGATGTGTAACATACAATTAGTTTTTCCACACCAGAACGCTGCATGAAACAGAGTAACTGCACTGAAAATTAGCTTTTGATATTTATTTGTTTGACAACGTAGAGATCAAAACGATTGTACTTGGATCAAACTCTCAGAGCAGTCACTATTTAATTTCCCTTAAGAAAAGAGTGGTAGATATTATAAGACAAAATTCCAACCTTTCATCCTCATGCACTCTAATATATGGGAAATCCTGAAAAACTGTCATTATACCACGTGACATAAGCAGTAGCAATTACTCCCACTGGTGAGCCTCTTATTTAGGTATTGCATCTGCATCTTTCCTAATCCATTTGTATTTCTTACCCTCTTGTTCCAACACCATGATTTAATTTTAATTCCCCACTTCCGAAAGTGGGCATCATAAAACCTCATCTAACAAAGTACACTGCCAAGGGTCTCTACAGCAGCCACCTCTGTGCGATCACACTGTTGGGCTGTAGAGGGACCCTACACAGAAAACACCAAAAGGAGTTAAAACGTGGCTGCCCTCTACTCGCAGGGCTGGAGGTTCCCACTGCCACAGCTCAGCAACCCAAGGGCACCTCAACACCCCCTAACAGCCCTTCTCAGACAAAGTCGGGTTGCTCAGATACAAGATGCCATCAACCAGCAACTAGGGGGTGGTACTGAACAGCTGCAATGCCATAATGCTTTCAAATATTCCAGAAAGTTCCAGAAAGGCATGCTTTAAAAGCCGCCCTCACTAGTGGGGAGGGGTTTTGCAACTACAGCGTACTCCCCTGCCCCCTCTTCCTACCTCTCTATATAATTCCTGTACGTACCACCTGTAATAGTGAGAACAAATACAGTCCTAGCTAAAACTACACGTCTTAAACAACTTAACAATCTTGCCTAAAAGAAGTCAAACAATTTGCAGCAAAAATTGAAAGTAACTGACCAAGGACAAAATCTTTACAGAAACAAAAGCTTCAAGTTTCAATTCTACGCCATTCTGTCCGCAGCTTTCTTATTTAATTGAGCCTGTATACAATCAACATCAAAGATACTAAGCTATTTTGTGCTGAAAATATTGGAAGCATGTTCGGAAGAGGTGGCAAACAGAAAGGATCTGTCAAAGGTAACAGATGTATCAAGGGCACCAAGCACTGTGAAGAAGGCGTTAATTATCTATGCTGAAAAAGAAAAGGTGTTTGAAAAACAGAAACTGTTTTCAAAAGATTCAACATATTCCTATTGTGCTCAGGAGAAAAAGCTGCCTGAACCTTAGACAACATTATTTTGGGTATGTGGGTTAAAAAGATTTTTTTTTTAAGGCGAGGAGACACACAATGTAGGGAGCACTCTGTTTCAGAAACAGGGCTTTAACTTCAAAACCTTTACTGTGTCTCACAACCGATTCCATCTGTAAATTGCATTCTTTATTCCTACTTTTAATGGAATGGGTAACTTACACAACCAGGCTGAATCTCAAAAATAACAGGAAAAGAACACCTTTTTGAGCACCTTTTTGTAATTTAGCACAATCTCCACAGTACTTTCAACTCCTGCCCTACAAGGACCGTTTCATTTTCCCTTTTGCTTTATCTACAAAAAAGCGGTGCTTTTTGAGAATAAAACACAAATAAGAAAAAAGCTGCACCAAGGCAAAATTTGTCACCAGAGGATCTACCCTACGTACAGCTTATGTCCTTACTAACTTTTTTCTAGATTGTATATGGTTCTACTCATCCACAACCTAGTAGTTCTGAGTCAGGAGAAGAAATGATTCTTCACTGCACCTGTGCTCTCCCTCTCCACCTTCCCTCGTAGGAGTGGTGAATCGGGATTTTATAAAGCATGGTTCTGAGAAAACGGGTTAACACAAAAATGACCCTTTTCATTTTCAACAGGAAAAAAAATCGGAACGGATCAGAAAGGAGACGAGCAGCAATTAAAAGCAAGGAAAGCGTCCAACTTTACACACACAAAAAAAGGCTGAAACCTATTTCTCTGAAGATAATTAAAACATACTAAATGCATGTCTGATATTGCATACTCAGCTAAATGAATGTTGTTGCCATAGGAGTGTGATATGATCAACAAGAGAACCACGGTGGTCCACACAAATGGTAAATTATGCGGGGAAATGGGCTAGGCAATTCCAGCAGGGATGTAAGAGGCTCTCAGAACCCGGTCCCCACCTTCCCTACTAGACAGACATACCATGCTGTATATAGAGGGTGGCTACTACTGACAACATCTGGGCAATTCACCCGGGCATCATCGGGGATCGTCAGATCCAGAGCACGGCTTTGGAAGGGATGGTTCCCACAATGAAGTATCAACACACCTGGCAAACAGTCCTGCAGGAGGAACCCCCTGGGTAATGTTCTGTTTTTCATACCGTAACTTGAAAAGGTGAATCTATGGAACAAGACTCAGCTGAACTAAATTATTTTCCCAATGGCCTGGGCAAAATTTTCTCTTGAACTATTTTAGGCTGCACTCCCTTCATCTCCCCAGAAGGTACAAAGATTGATAAACATTCTGATGGGATTAACTGCTTTAAAAATTATTCAGATGTCACAGCTGGCCAGTTTTTGACCCTTCTGGTATCAGGACTTAAGAGTTTACTGGGAAAGAACAAGTGCTCCAGTCAGCGCCATAACTCCTCCACGCTCTTCCAGCTCACAACAGCAATACGCTTCCGCAGAACTGAAGGAAAAACTGGTTCTCAAAGACAGTCTGGCTTTACATGGAACCGTTCGATGGGGCAGGCGAAAACACTCCTAGCAGTCACCTCAGTCCTAAGCAAGGCGCATAATAATAAAAGCCTTGATAAACTGACAAATTCTTTGTGGTTTTTTTCCATTTTGCTTGAGTTCTCTTATCTGTTGTAATAGAGGAAAATGAACACAAGCCCTGAAAACACGTCCTCCATAAGCACACATTCCATGATCCACATGCACATACATACAGGAATCAAACAATTAGGTTTCCCCAAATGCTTGAACTACTTCCACAGATTGGGACTTTTGCTCACCCAAGCAAGTGCACAAGGTAGGATTCTGCAGTCCGCTTCAGCATTTCGCTTATTTGCTATACCCATAAACAAACAAACAAATTTAAGTCCAAATTCTTCTCAAAGTTACTTCAAGCAAATAGCAGCCCACTTATAAAAGCCTGATTGATTGCAAAAATCTTGGCTTCAGAATTCAATTACATGTTAGAATATTAAAAATTCTAGAGTCCATAAACAATGACTATAAACCTGTTTACTGCATTTTTAGCATTTTATTTGAATATTGCAATATGAACTATAAACGTTTTCCCCACCCACTTCTCTCCTTGTTTGCTGGAGTTTCTTCATGCAAACAGAACAAGAACGACACTCGAGGCAAGAGAGGAGAAAGGATGTGGCAGGCTACTGACACGCCACCTCCTCACAAACTCTGGTTCTTCACTGTGCTTTATGCCTGTTCTGTGAGCTTTATTCTGGGTCCATGAGGGTGCTTCTGGATAATTACAGGATACAAGCTAGCATTTTTTTCCAGCCTGTCTCAGTTTCAAAGTCAGCCCCCCTATTCATGCCTTTATTATTATTCAAAGTAAAACTGCAAAACAAATCAATTGCTAACAGCCTTGTGCGGTTCTCCTCCAAACGGAGGATTTCTGTACGGTGGTGTGCTTATAAGGTAATATTCAGCACAGCAGTACACGTTCAGGCATGAGAACCTTGTGTAAATCCTCAACGTCAACGACCGTTTTTGTACAGATTTTTTCTTTACACACATATATATTGCATGGGTTAGACTAAAAGAGGACACAGCAAGTACCCGAGTAAAGATTTTTTCGTGTAACTTTTCCTGAAGAACTAAACCCCGGCACTCACCCTGTTTTCCAATTACGGTATCTGCACCAATTACAGCAGTAAGCTGGTAGCCCCGGAGACAGCTTTTTATACTCATTTCAAGCTCATTTTACTCAATAAGTAAAGAAAGATTTGAACTACAATCTCAAAGGTGAAAGGCTAGAGTTTTAATTTCTGAACTGCGCGGCCCTGGCAGGTCTTTCCAACACTTCTACATTTTGTGGAGTCCATTTTGTTTCTGTATTTATTTCCACTAAGGATCCCCCTTTCCTTTCAAACAAAGAATGTACCACTGTATGTACGAGGGAGCCAGCTATGAACAAGGTTTTGCTGCACCTCGTGTGTTAAGTCTCACTCGGAGTTTACAAACAGCTGTCCCATGCATCTCCACTGGATACAATTTTAGTCTAGACAGGGGAAATCCAAGCTACTGCTGCCCAAACAACATAAACACAGGAAGATTTTCAATCAATCATTTCATTAATAGGAACACGTCTAATAATATAAGGGGAGGGTGTTTTGGAAGAAAGCCTATTTCAGAGCCTGAAACAGTGTAATTGCGTGGTATTGTTCTTGTGCTAGGCAGGGCTATGGAACGACACTCTCGCAAACCAGATTTTGGTGCCGTGATAGATTTCAATAAAATGAGCCTTGTTTCTCCAACACAAGTGGCTTTCAAAGACCACTGACAACTTTGAATTAAATGGTAAACAGACTAAATAAGACTTGCACAGCGCTGGCATTCATCTCTGCTTTGATACAATCAGGTCAGTGCCCACACAAATATATTTCTAGCATGACCATTATTTCTGGTTTTCAAGTTGTTTTACCTGGAAAACAGCGTTAAACACAGCAGTTACTAACATACCAATTACTCTCTCCTCTTCTGTGTCAGCCTGTTGTCTGTCCCCAAACACACATATGTCTAGAAATAAACTGCTCCTAATGCAGTTATTTCTGCGTTGCTACATTTTTAGAGAAAAATGCTGCGGCCACCCTTCTTACCTCTGGAGCATCCACATACTTATTCCTAACAAAATAAAAATTAAGAACATTGCAAGGCTTTTTTCAGGGGGAGGAAGGGGAAGAAGCTATTCTTGCATCCTTAGTTTAGCTTTTTTTTTATTCCTGGGTAATAGCTGTCCCTTCATCAAGAGGCTCAATTTACCATCGTGATCTCAGATTGACTTTTACCAGTGGGTGTCAGTGTAACAGTGTAATGATATAATGGGGGGAGGACAGGGAGAAAACACATGAAAAACCAAATATTAAGTTTTATTTTTAAATGCCACATTTATATGAAAAATGGAGAGAACATTCCCTTCCAGAGCCTATCTCACTGCTGATCTCTGCAAAGATCCTCTAACTTTGTGTGTGTTTACATTAACATGCCCAACAAAACTGTTTTCAACTGTTTTTCAGACCTACATATGCTCTGTGTGCGTACACACACGAACATGGACATGCAGTAAATGATGTATAAACCTTTTTCACCGTTTTGACAAAGTGAGACTGTCTCTTTAATTCAAATTTCACAGTGAACAGTTAAGAGGCTCTGTGGACCCCAACTTATTAACCTGTGCCAATTTAACTAGTATTACTCAAGAGGTTCAGAAACCTAAAAATAGGTGTTAATCTGTGCAGACTGACAGCAACTAATCAGTACCTGCCCTGTCACAACGTCTGTCCCTCCTACTCATTGGGGGGGGGGGGGGGAGGGGGGAAGTACAGCACTTGGGGAGGCAAGAAAAGGAGTTTCAGTTTGCATTTCTTTTCTGAAAGAGGAAAAAAGTGTATTTGGTAGTGCTCAATATGAAAACTTGTTTCCATACTAGCAAGCAATGGCTTCCTGAAAGCAGGAACCACTTGAACGTCTACAAAACCATTCTGTCGAAGTGATAAAATCCTTTATTTTCCCTTACCATAAAAATAAGCAAACTTTAAAAACACTGACCCTAGATTCAAGCCTAACTGGATGCACGGCATGCATTTGAAGTTTTAAACGTGCAATTTCTCTCTTTTTAAATGTTGTTACATTTATAACCTGGTTCAGAGACTCCCCACCAGCCCAACAAAGGTAAGTATGCCTACGCAGGTATGTCCTCTTCTTCACTTGCCTGGTTCCCTACAGTAAGCCGGTCCTGCGCATTAGAGCTGACCCTAACCATTACATGCTCACATACTCGGCTGCCTTTTATTAATATAAACAGAATTATACGCCGAGTGAAGAGCAAACCAAGTTGCAGATCACAGATTACCAGGTGCTACAGCTACAGGGACAAGTGGCTCTGCCCATAGAACCATACCCTAGAAAAGTGGATTTAAAAAAAAAAAAAAAAAGTCAGTTGGGCCAGCTCTAACTATGCTGTCAAATAAAAATAAGCACTGAACTGGGTTAGGTCTTTCCGTATATAACTTGTACTGTTCGGGATAGACCGGATTTTGTTAAAGGGAAGAAACATTTTTCCGAGTAAGCCACCACGGGCAGATTTGCAGGAAGTACCAAAATAATGTAAAACAATTCTGTAAAGCCATTGTTAAGAAAAGGAAGTAAACAACACTGGGTTAAGGTGGGAGGGGGGCGCGCTTTGCGAGCCTCGTTTGTGCGTGGCTGAAAAGAGGGGAAGGGAAAAGAAAAAAAAAAAAAAAAAGGCAAGCAGCCCGGGGCAGGCCGCGATCGGGCCTTCCCTCCCGCCAGCCGGGGCCGCGGAGCCCGCAGCGGGCTGGGGCGGGCGGCGGGGACACAAATGGCGGCGGCGGAGCGAGCGACTGCGTGAGGGAGCGAGCGAGTGCCGCCCCGCGCCCCGCTCCCGCAGCTGCGCCCGCGCCCCGCCGCGCCGGCCCGCGCGCCAATGGCGGCCCGCGCGCCCCTCCCCCGCCGCCGCGCCACCAGACCTGTTTTTGTCTGCTTCAGCAGCCGCGCTCCAGCCCGCGCGGCCGCCGCCGCCTCCTCACCCCCCCACCCCCCCCCGGCCTGATTTTCCATCCCTTTTCAACCATCATCCACTCATTTTAATTACGCGGAGCGAGTTGCAACTCATCCAGCCTGAAAGTTATATTAAAAAAGAGAGAGAGTGTGGGGAAAGAGGACGGGAGGAAAGCGGGAGATGGGAAGAGAGAAAAAGCAGTTGAGGGTGGAGTTACAGCCGGCGAGGGCACGATAAACAACGCTCCTTGCCTTACAGTAAATTTTAATGCAACGTTTTATTTTAAGCTTTCTCCGAGGTCAGCAGAAACTCCCCCCCTCCGCGTTTCTCCCACTCTCCCAAGTCCTCTCAGAAAAAGATAAGTATCTTTGGTGCCTAGCCCTTTAACACACGACCTAGAAAAAAGAAAATATGAAGAAAAAAAAAAAACCAGCCCCGAAGGCGCAGCAGCCCCGCGGGCAGGGGCGAGGCTGGCCAGCGAGGAGCGGGCTCCTCTCCACGAGTTCCCAAGTTTCCGTATTTAGGCCGCCTCCAGGTTTCGCTGCTCTTTAAGCCACCCTGAGGGATTAACCAAGGGCCACTAAACGCCGGGAGGGAGCGGGCGGGAGGCGGCGGCCTTCGGCAAGGAGAATCCGCCTGCCATTTGCCTCGGCCCCGTCCTCCGCGGGGAGGGCGCCTGCCCTCGGCACGCAATCCTCGGCGTTTATGTGGATGTACAAAGGCACATCTGTGCGTGTCGGAGGGCCAGCCTGACGTGTTTTCTGCTCGCAGCAGCTGCGGTTTCTGAGGAAACAAGGCTGATTTTCTAGTCAGGCTGGAAGGGCGCTTTTTTTTTTTCCCCCCCCCCCTCTCTCTCCCTTTCCAAGCGCCTACGTGCGGGGGTGGGGGAGCGGGAACGGCTGGGGGAGGAGAGGAGAGGCCGCGCCGCAGCGGAGCCTCCGGAGCCGGCGGGGGAGGGGCAGGCCGGGCTGCGCCGCGCGGGGCCTGCCGGGAATGGGCTCGCGTTGGCTTTCCCAAGGCGGCTCGGGCTGTCGCAATCCCTCACCCTGTCGGTTGTTGGGTGTTTAGTTTTTTGTTGTTATTTTTTTTTTTTTAATTCAACCTTTGTAGTCGCGCGGCTGTTGCGCGAGGGTTCGGAACTGTCAAGGGGTGCCTCTCATGGTTTGCCAAAAATCCATTTTAATCCCGCCAACTTGGGTGGGGTGGGGTGGTGGGGGTGGTGGAAATAAAGCCCCACTTAAGTAAATCCTCGCACTTCTCGGTCCTGCGGGGCGGATTTTCACGTTCTCCCCCCTCCACGGGCGTCCCCTGCTGCTTCCCCACCGCCCTCAGAGGGAGGGGGCTGGCTCCTGGAAAGGTAAACGGTTAATTTAAACCAACTCCCAATTATTTAAACCGACGGCAGATTTCCAACGCGATAACGATTTTGCAGGGGATGAGCACATCTGAGCTGGGTGTGTGTGTGTGCGTGTGTTTGCCCTTCCCTCTCGCCCTCACTTTTCCCGAGCCCCTTTTCAAAAACCCGGCCCTGGCAACCCAATTAAAAAAAAAAAACCAAAAACCAAAAAAAACACCACAGATAAATTCCCGTGCCGATGAATGATTAACTGCGGCGCGGAGACGCAGGCCGGGGCGGCGCGGGAGGAGAGCGGGAGCTGGCGGGGGCGGCGGCGAGGGGCCCGCGCGGGGAGGCGCCCGCGCGCAGCAAACGGCCTCCCGCCCCCCCCCATCGCCGCCGCCCTCCCGGAGGGGCCTTTCGGCAACACGGGTTCGCCTCCACGTGAAATTTTGTAAGGCCGGTGAGCTACCTGCCATCGTGAAAAAGACACGAAAATTAATTAAACTGAAAGGCTGTGGAGCGAACCTGGGGCCGACAAGGACGTGCCAAGCAAGATCAAATGGTCCGAGTTAAAAAGGAACGCAGCACTGCAGCTCCCCTGATCTACCCGCCCCCAATAAAACCCCCTCGTAACTAGAAATTAAAGACGGGGGGAAGGGGGGTGGATGGGACGGACACGGAGGGTGGGAACTGCTCCTGTTCTGACAACGACGGGAAGAAGAAAGGGGACCAGATAAAAGGCACACGGAGAGCCTTTCGCTAAGTTCGGTAAATAAAGTCCTAATTGACTGTAATAGGCAAAGGTGGAAGATAAAAAGAAACATTTGTGCTCTCTGTTCCGATACTAAAAGTGTCAGATAAAACTTTAATCCCTTGTAGCTGTTTAAAACGTCCAAACGTTTTCCTGTGTGCATACCGTAACATTAATTTCACTGATATTTAGCACTCGAGATAACTGTAGACAAGCAAGGGATTGATTCTGAGATATAAAAGCTGTTACAAATTTTTCAAACTTGATTGCCTACTATTAGGTACCTATGTTCATATTTAGTCACTGAAATAATTGGCCTAATTTTCAGAAATGATAAGCACTCATATTTTCAATTAATTTCACATCTCTGAAAATTAGGCCATTATGGATCTAAATTTGACCTAGGTTTGAAAATTTTGGTAGTATCTCTGAAAGAGAAAAAAAAAAAAATGAAGTGATTGCAACCAAATACTGGCATAATTGCTTAACACTAAATATGGAGAGACGAGAAAGGGAATATACATTTATTGGGTGACAGTATCTAGTGCTACAGAAGCTACATGACAATCGCACTGAACATATTCAAAGCTCTGTTTGAATCTGAATCTTAGACTGGTTCCAGTTACTGCTGTGGAAAAAACTAATACAAACAACTCCCACCCCAACAGAAAACAAAGCCCACATTTACAAATTGTCAGGACTGACCCAAAACATTTGGCCGTATTAATCACGCTTAATGCACATTTTCCCACAAAGGAATTAAAGCAAAAAAACCACCTCTGCTTTAAACGGGAGAAAAGGCAAACTGGGTAAAGACTGCACATGCATATATATACACCTTACTGAATGTAATTTAACTGTAATTTCTAACTGTACAAGGGCTGGTTTTTCCCACAATTTGAAACAAACTTTTCTGTAAGTTGAGCAAGGCGCAGGGGTGGCTCTAAAAAGTAGTATTAGAGGAAAAAAAGATTATTGAGAAATGCCAAAAATAATCATGTTTCTTGCCTTCTGCCAGAACTGGAGTCAGTTTTACCAAGCGGAAGCACTCAGAAATCCTGTGTCTGGGCTCAACACAAGGAAAAAAGCTTTACAAAACATGAAACTTTTAGGAAGAGAGTTTGGATTATTTTTATACATCTTCTAGTTTGTGAACCTGTAGTAGGTACTTAGATCATTATTCTCATATCCCTCCCCCTCCATTTTACAAGAGCTAAAAAATGCCCCCCTACAAACACTGGAATGTAGAGGCTGAACGGTTGTGTTGTTGTTGTTTTATGGGTTTTTTTTTGTTTTGTTGAGTTTGGTTTGTTGGGGTTTTTTTTAATTATCCAAGAGGCAAAAAATCCAGTCCCTGTTCCATCCTCACCTCTTCCCCTCCTCTCTCCAATGCAAACCCTGAAGCGAACTCCCAAGTCAGAACGCCCTGGGAGCGGGCATCCAGCCAGGCTTCCCTGAGGAGGCAGGCTGCTGCCTCAGCCTCACCCCCACACAGGGCAGCAGCAACAATCCCTCCTTCCCCGGCCCTGTTCGCCAAAAAAAGGTGAACCCAAGGCCCTGCTGTAATTGCCAGGCAGTGTCTTTGGCTTGATCTAGGTCCCTTACACAGGGAAAAATCAACTGCAGTGGCTTTAAACGTACTAGAGCTTGTTGCTGTTTGCAGGCCTCCTAGGCATACAGATTGCAGGAGACAATTTACGGTTTTCTTCCAGGAATCCTGTCCCAGCCCTACTGCAGTCGGGGAACGCGTCAAGCAAGGGCGAGTTGCGCGCTGCGCTTGAGATAGCCAACCGAAGGTAAAATTTCTAGCCACAATCGTGTAGTTCTCAAATGATTTAACAAAGCTGAAATCCTTAGAGAAGCCTAAGGGTTACCTTGACCTGCTAAATTGTTTGAAAAACCCAAATTATCTCATCCTCATCGTATTACCTCATGGCAGTTAACTTGCTAAGAATGCTGCTCTTTGATGACAAGCCCTTAAAGGCACAGTGCAGAATCTCCCCACTGAACTTGCTTTCCCTGTAACAGCTTTGGGAGGCCCTGTAGGAGTGATGATCTGTCACTTCATAAGCTTCTGCAGACTCACTAAGACTAGCTCAACTAATGGTCAGTGTTAACGGCTGAGGGGGAGGGAAGCTTCAGGAACTGAAAGGCATGGAGGAAGAAAAATCTGGTAAGCTTCTCTGATGTACGGGGAAAAGCACAAATGAATGACCACCATCTTTTCAAAGAGAACACCTGCACTTTATCAGTACTTTAATATGGACAAGTGTAAGTTCAGATATAATGACTTGTAAGCAGCAGATTTGACTTTAAGGCAGAAGAAGGTACTTTTTTCAGGCTTGTACTATGTGAGCAGTAACAACAATTGAAAAAAATCAAGCAACAGAAAGCAAATGGTCTGTTTATATTTTTAAAAAACCAAACATCTAATATGTAGACTATATTGGCTTATGACCTTTTCAAGTGAAAACACTAATGCTCTGTATGTATGATTTTCTAGAGCTGCCAACCAGACCATTACAAAATACAAAGCATTAGAAGCAAATGCCATCCCTTTCAGGGCCTGTTAAACAGAAGGTGACCCCAATTCCTTGAAAATAAGCCTTCCAAAACTCCAGAAAAGCAAGAAAATTCCCTTGCTGGTAACTAAATCTCTCTTTCCAAATCTTCCAAAATGCAATAGCAACATTTAACACACACAGACACAATCACAAAGCTCTGAAAAATGCTTTTAAAAAGTTCTAAGACAGCCTGTACTGCCTCATAGGAATTATTCACATCTCTTTCCATGCTGCAGAAGGAACACTTGAAAGGGAAAATAAGGTATATATGCATAAATATTTGACATACCGGTCCAATCCTCTTAAAACTTACAAAAATACAGAACATGTGAAAGGAGCCAACCCAGACGAATGCCTGCATGATTAGATGAGTGCTGCCTTCCATTCGCTTCCCTTTACCACTAAATGAAATTGTCATTAGCGGAGTGTCAGTCCCAATATCATCAACTTAATAAAGCAAGATTGAAACAGGAGACTAAGCCAGTTAATGCAGTCCTCCAAATGCAACCCGTACCAGAAGAAAACTGTTTGAAAGGCATGGTGCTGCTTCTAGTGGAGGGACTAATAACTAACAGACTGGACAACTATTCTTGAAGAAAAAAAGGCAAGGTACTCGTTTCACTGTACAGAACACTGAACACCTATATCTAATAAAGGTATGGGCAAAGAAGAAACATGAGAACAATACAGAAATGGGTTGTTTACAATTCAAGTACCTCAAAATTCTCCAGTAAGGAATGATCAGCAGACAAGCAGTAGATAGGTCAGGCAGATACAGCCTTGGGCATTTTAAGAGACTAACATGGAGATGCGTTGCCACGGCTCCTGGGTACTTCCCTTTCCACCTCCCAATTTGAACTAGCATGATCACCACTGTTCACATGTGGGTGGGTAACACCCCCAAAACACAAACTATTTACTTGCTGATCCCACCAATGCACTGTATGCAAGGAAAATCCTTACATGGACTGCACACACTCCCTCACAAGGTTTCTCTGAAAATAAACCCATTATGGTAGATGTGGGCAAGAGTGAGAATTCATGGTCTTTGGAGGAAGTTTGAGTCTTCTCCAGGGATGGGAAAACTGGGATTGTTTTAATACCATACAAAGGCCAGGCACCCAGATCATAATGAGGAAAGCCAAAGAAGTTTCAGGGTAGCAATTCAAGAAGCTACTGAAGCTCTCATCTTCTACCATGCATCAAGAGATTCACCAACAGAGCTCTACATGCTCCATAGCACAATGGGACCAATTTCTGAAACAAGAAACCTCTAACAAAGCTAATTTATTCCATCAGAATGAAATATCCTTCATTAGGTTCCCCACAATCTGTCATAAACATGGCTTTTATTTGAAAATGGTCAAGCATAAAATTCTTCAATAATTGTTTTTAACCGTATTTTACAGTTATAGGTAACTGTTCTTGTATAAATATTGTCTATGTGTACATTCTCACTGTGAGTGAAACCATATGCAAGCACAGAAAGCCTAAGAATTTTATTTCCTCAGCAGTATCTACAGAGGAGGGAGACAAACATGACCTCCTCCACATGCCCTGCATACAGCTATGAAATCAATGGCATGTGCTCCTCCACTTCCTGAGAATTTTTTTTCTAAGAGACTCCAAGGAGAGGGATAACAGGATGGTTTGTGAAAACACAGGAGAATAACACACCTTAGAGGTAGAATGGCTACGAGTAGATAACCTTTCCTTCTCCTTTAAACGCCTTTCCATGTAAGCTCAAAATCGTTCTTCCCACAAAATACCGTTTACCTAAAGAAGGGTTCCAGAGTCCATGGGAGATGGAAGATCTGCTCTCCCAACACCAGCATCAATCAGCCAGGCTCCAACACGGTACAAAGCTTGGTAAACATATGAAAAAAAATCCTCTAGGTAATACTGAAAAAACTTGAGAGAGGAAATCTGCTTGCATTGCCTGAGCTGTGGTGGAGCATGTCTGGGTCATCATACGGCTTCCACTTTCCTAACTGACCCTCACAGCATTATTCAACTAGTGATGGTCTTGGTGTTTAGAGCACCAGGCAGAGAGAGTTCCTAGTCACAGATCTAGAAAGCTGAGGGAGTCCTCCTGACAGAGTATTTTTTCTTTTTGTTTTGGTCACAAAACATGTCAACCTGAAAGCCGTTAGAGGAGGCTCAAATGGAGTTCTGACATGGCCTCGGGAAGACTTAACTTGTGCCCTAGAAGTTGCTTGCTCTGAAGAGTACCTAATTAAGGGTCCACCACAAGACCCTGGATCTCTCCTTTCCTTTTGGCCAAGATCATATAGACATGAAGATGACCATCAGCTTCTCTGCAAAAATAACAGGGAGGGCAGGTGGACACTGGCTGTAACCGACGAGTAATCCAGAAGGCAAGGCTGATGCTGACATTTCACTGTAGGACTCACTCCTCAGCCAGAGGAGAGATTTCATGGATCCTTCAGCAATCTCCGGAGGGTGGGGTGAATTAGCACTGAGAAAATCTCTACTTGTGAGTTCTAGGCAGAGAGGGAGAGCAAGTGCAACCTGAGCAAACTTAACAGAGGCCCACTTCTTTTCAGCTCAAGCAAGTAATCCAGAATGCTGGGCAGAGCAACCTGAAACAGGGTCATGTTTGTTTTGTTCCTCTGCAGATACTGCTGAGGAAATAAAATTTTCTGGCTTTCTGTGCTTGCATATGGGTTCACTCACAATTTCAGCCACCCACCAAGCTGAAAAATGTGGTTTACTTGATGATATACATCCATTTAATATATATTCCCAATCTTCAGTGATTTGTAATTCAAGACTTGATGAACCAGAGGTCACACATCTTTGTAGTAAATAACATTTGATAGAGTTTTCTTCCACTCATTTATCCAGTCTTTATTTTGAACCCATGTACTTTTTTAGCATCTGCAACATCCTACAGCAAAGATATCTACAGCTTAATTTAGCTCTTTTTGTTTACTTTCAGCAGGCTACCTGGCTTTGGAAGAGACAGAAGTGGGACTGGACTTCACAGGTGTTTCTGAAATGGCACCTCAAGATACAACTTCTACACTTGTATAGTTAGTCCCAGAATGCAAGAACATGAACCTAAGTCCTAAAGCACTCAATACTCTTCCCTCAGAAACGACCCTTGTAAGCCAGCCACCCAAATACTGATATTGATACACACACACACACACATATATAAAATGATACCTTTTACAAGCAGGAGACCTGTTTCTGTGCAGACATGAGGTGGGAATCAGAGCATTCCAGGTGCAGCACAGTTCCTGCACCCATCACTTGTTTCCGTTACTAAGCTGAGCCAGAGCAACCATTGTGAACAACCAGAGCTGTCACCCCCAACACTTTGGTGCTGCCATTGCAAGGTACCAGAGCCCAAAACATATGCCAAAAAGCTGGGGGGGTGGTGGGGTGGGTGGTGTGAAGACAACAGTCTATGTCCAGGAAGCCTCTTTCTGAAAAGCCAACCTTTCAGTCTCGGAAAGCACAGTTTGAAAGGTTAAGTCTCTCTGGCATTTGAGATAAAACAACTATCTTAACTTCTGCCTTAGTAGGAGGAACGAACAACTAGCAGAACTTGTTACATTGACTAATTCACAGTCGCCTTACCAGAGGAAGAATGTTTGGTGGGAATACCCTGGTTAAATGTGCACTAATCAACTAAGCGCAAAATACAATTTACTTTGATAGTTTAAATCACGGTATTTCCCAAAATTTGAATTCAGCATTATTTCTAAGGTAAGGCGAATACCTCAAAGTATTACCAAAATTGTGGCATTCCTTTACAAAATATGTTTTTCAAAGAAAACACCCCTTAGACAAACTAAAGCCATTAACATCATCTTAAAAGGCAAAAAAAACCCCATAGGTTTATCAGTCCTATCCATTGAGAGATGTTGTATAGGAGAAGAAGCTGCTCTAAAGAGTTAACAAAGATTATTTTAACTTCACTGCCCCCATCCCAGTTATACTTTCATCAAGAGTAACTGCAACAACTTTTTATTTTGATAGTTCAAATTAGATAGGAAGAAAAGAAAACTTGCTCTGACTCTCTCTTGTATTACTTGTCTTTAAGGAAGGAGGCTGCCTGAATATGAAGACAATGAGTTTAACCTAATCCTATTTTAAAGGGGTAAAATAACTATTGGACTGTACAGCCAGACTTCTTGGGCTAATAATGAAGACAAGCTTTTCAAAACAGGAGTAAAGTACAAGAAAACTTACTACAGAAATGGTGTTAATTCTGATCCAGCTATGACAGCTCAGAGCTATCACGCAGATGTCTTCTCACCTCCACAGCATTAGCATCTGTGTGTGTGTGTCTATATATATGCATATAAAAATAATTTCTTAATGCATTTTCTTTAACAGAAACTACCGTTCAAAGCACTTCAGGAGTTGGAGGGTATTTTAGGCAGGGAAGAATCATGACTACAAAGGTGAGGGAGATTTACATTACATGTGGCTTTGGATCTCATAAGCTACCTACCTTTCAGCAGAAAATCATCTCTGTTCTACAGGGCACATAATTTACTTCTCTTCACAAAAGGCAGCCGACATGAACGTTACAAATACAAGGCTCTTTGAGTCAATTACAGGAATGAACTGCTTTTGGCCTGCCTGGATTTTTGTTCCCTAGCCTTGCTGCACCCGCGTTTCAGTGCAAATTCTGAGCTTGGTCAGAACACAAACAGCAAATTGGTTAGGTCGTTGGTAAAACAGCTTTACGTATACCCACATGCACATGTGTAGCTCTCCTCAACAGACCTCAGTTGAGATGATGTACAGTCTTTCACTTCTCAAAAGCTAAAAGTTGTGCTGCATCTCTCAGAAGCAGCTGCCTAAGTCCACGTTACCGTCCCAAAAAACCATCCCCACCTCCATGTCACAGAGGCAAAGTCTCAAAACCGCAAGTGAGCAAAATGAGATCCACAAAGTTCTACAAGGGAGATAGCATCGTCTCTAGCAATGAGCTGCAGCCTGCAAAGCGTGCGTGTCCCAGCACACAGTGCTCCACGCTGCACCTCCACAGTATGAAAAGTCAGGATGGCTGCACTACATCTGCAGCTTTCCATAGAGTTTGTGTGTTATGGTCTTCATGTAAGCCTGTGTAAAAACAGATTTTGTTTCCATATTACAGGAAAAAAAAAGCGTATTTCCAACTAATCAAAAAGACCCCAAATCATACCATCCAGTCAGCTTTCAGTCATAAAGACATGAAAACTGGTTTTCACGAATATTCACAAAAGCAGTTACGTTTAAAATAAGTGGTTATTTTTCAAAGTGAGACAGAACACATTAATGTTATTAAATCTCTTAATACCCACATTGCTTTTATGCTTTGGTATGTATTAAAGCAATGGAATACAGCTTTGTGGGATGTGATGATACTGAATTTTCCATCTTTCTTCTCCAGTTCTGTGTGTGCGCGCGTACATGCGCACACGCTCTCTTCTCCCCCCTCTCCCCGATGGGACTTGCACAGTTACAGTGTTTCAGTGAGTAAAGTGTGAGGAAAAATTCATTTTCCTCCTCTGCTTTCACACAAGCATCTAGAAGAAGAGTACAACGAGGAGGGAAGGTGCCACTAATGATCCAGTTTGCTTCCAGGCATCAATATCGCCATTTCCATTTCACACATGCTCCCCAGCTGGTGCACGTAAGCGACCAGTACACAGTACCCAGTGAGACAGGCCACTAGCGAGAGGAAGAAACCAAAGCGAGAAAAGGTCGAGGGAAGACTGCAACTCATTCATACTCGCTTTTCAGCAGCGTTTGTTAGAAAATGCATTCCCATAAAGGGGGTATATTAAAAGTTATATCCTTAATCACAAACAGGAAAGGAAAAAATACTTATTTTTTGTGCAAAACGACAGGCTACTGGATGACTCTGTCCTAGGAATTAATAGTATAACCATGGTATCTGAGCTGTAAATATATGCAGTTAATGAACGAAAACTTGCTGGCAGTAACTCTCTTCTGAATTTTGTAAGTACTCTTCCCAAAGTCCCAAAGAACAACATTTCCCTAATAGTTTAATATTCTGACAATCTCTGTGCCTGAAAACCTGCCCTATTCTACACTTTCTGTTGTACAGCAATAATTAGATCAATTCTTTGCGGCTATGTGGTACTAGTATTTACCTTGAATTCCACCTGCAGCTGCTACAGACCAACTTGTACAGTCACGGTAATGCGCGTGTTTGCTGTGCTGAGGAGAGAACTTCAGTTTTCGCTATTCTACACGAAGGAACTGACAAAAATCAGTGTCTTGCTATGCCTTGGCTTCTAGAGCCTCCATGTTCCAAAAATCACAGAGGAGGGAGAAAAAAAAGCCTATTTGTCCTTTATCAGCCTGGTTTTTGGAAGGCTTAAATCCTTACTCCAGTAACTTTAAAAAGAAAATCTAACCGAAAAAAAAATCTCACCATGGTATCTCCCACACAACAGCCCCCAAAGCGGTCAACTCAACGGTTGTGCTGCATCAGCAAATGGACAAGGAAAGGAAGAGAGAACAGGGAGACCGGCTTGTGAGACACATCCTGCAAGTAGCAAGTCAGCTCCTAAGTGGCCTTGGGGCCTTCTCCTGGCCCTGGAAAAAAACAGAGCAATTAACAGATAACCAAGCTGAATGTTTTGTTTGCTTGTTTGGGGGTTGGATTTTTTGTTGGTCTGGGGTTTTTGCTGTTGTTTGTTTTTTTTTTTTAAACACTCAAGAACAGAGATTATTCATAATTTGCAGATTTCCTAAAAAGCCCAGGCAGCCAAGTAATATAACATTGTTATTTGTACTTGTTAACAACACCAGCAGCAGCAATAACAAAATACTGGAAAAGAAGAGACAGTAGGGAAAGGAATATGATGTTTCCTTTCTTCCCCAGCATTTGGAAAATGGCCTATAGGGAAACACCACTGATTATTTTTCATAGAAAAAACAACAGAAACCGTGCTTAGTCCCCCACCACTGAGGATTAGCTGCTCAGAGAAAAGATTTTTCATTTTCACACATGCACACGCTTATACACACGCTTGGTTTAGATAAATCTGCACAAGCTGCTTTAACTAAACTGACGGGAAGCTTGGCTGCATCTGAAATACGTGGTTATTCTCATGGACAGGAGGGTGGGTACTGCAAGCATGTTGTTCAGAATTAGACAGCAATTTAGGACTTCAAATTGATCTGGGAAGAGCAACCATGCTTTTATTCAGTCACTTACTATGAAGCAACCAATACTGCGACCATGGTAATAAACTCGGCTGCAAGTGTGGGTGCAGGTGGAAGAAAGGGGACATACGTTGATTCTTTTCCTTTTTTAGATGTTAATAACCACAAACAACTTCAGTTTGGGCATGGGCAGAGCCATTTAACTGTCTGGTTTGGTTCACATGAAGGCGTAATTCACCTTCTCTCTCTTCTTTCCCTCCTCCCCCCCCCCCCCCCCCTTCATTTGTTGCCTCTTTCCATGTCTCCCTTATAGTCAGATTCAACAAAATCTGAAAATTTTATTATAACATCTTTCAGAAGTTCCGTAAGAAGTACGTCTGAACAACCTCTATGACTATGGAACCAGAGCTCCGGGAGATCACTCACCACGGCTCACTCTGTTTTAACGTTCACTTTTTCATGACTAACTACAGTTGTGTCTCTGCAATAATACGTTGAAAAAGAAAAAAAAAAAAAAAAGGGGGGGGGGGGGGAATAATTACCAGCTCAGCAAGTGCCTTTTGTATTGTTTGCCAGATTTAAGCTTAGCTAAAAAAACCCAATGATGGGTTCAGGATAAAGAGTCCACTCATCCTCCACTGGCAGAGGATGTCCAGTGGCATCAAATTGTGGGAGAGAAAGGAGGAATATCCTTGGAAAGTCAAGTACAGACCTGATGAACTCTTTGAGATGCAACCGAACGGCATTTCTAAAGAGGCTTTTACAGACTCACACTTACCGTAACTCACATGTGCTCTGTATTAAATGTAAGAAAATAAGCTTTAATCTTTGAGATAGTCAAATGTTGTAATATGTGAGAAAGTAATCTTCTGTAAGGATCTTTTTGCTATTTGAACTTGTACTAGCTTTCCCCTCTTGACTATTCGGTACATTTTGCTTAATTTTTAGAAGCATTCTTGTTTGCATATGGTATTCCCAAGGAAGATTAATAGCTTCCTACAAAATACATAATTCAGCTGTCTTTTGCCATTCTGCAAATACTACCAACCATATTTCAGTACACAATTTTCTGGCACTCCACATCTCCATATAATGGTCTGAAAATCCGTAAGTTCATGCAAAGTCTCTTTGCATTGTACTGTCAGTACATAGGAAAGGATTTTCAGAATAGTTCCTGTTTCTGTATATACTCTGTAAAAACAGCAACCCCTGCCTAACCCCAAAGTAGGGGTCCATCCTCTCCCTTCGACACAGGTTCCCCTCCTGGGCCCTTTTGCCAACACACTGCTTGGAAGCAGCGCGGGCATCGCTGCTGCCAGGCGCACCGCTGTGGGAACCCTCTCCTGGAGTCTGGCGGCACAGAGTAACCCTATACAATGTGCAGTTGTATAGGAAGAAAGCGAACCATACCTACTGGTCATGGTGGATTTTCCATGGCATTTATTCAACAGTAAATCGAACTGGGATGCGGGGGCAACCTCCTATCTTCTGTTTTAGTTTACTCTGGAACCCGTCATGACTACAAGGGGCCAGGACTTTGGTTTTACATCTCATCTGAACGACAGGGCCGGCAGGAAGGTATGCTGTCCCCCGATACCCTGCTGGGGCATTGATTCGGCACGGGTTTAGAGAGAAGAGTGTCACCTACTGAATCACAAATACCACTTGCTAGAGCAGTTTTTCTTCTATGTGTCACATCTAATCAGCATAGCACAATTCTCACAGCTGCTAGGAAGGCTGATAACATTTTCTTTCAAGGAACTAAAATTTAATTTTATTCAGGCAAGACACTAACATTGCTGCAAAAGAAAGGCTTTTACTGAGATTTGGAAGAGCATTAACAAAATGCTATAGGGCCATATGGCCTTTAGTATTCTGGCCAAGCTAAAGACCGTTTAGGGGTGGTTTGGGATGTGGAAGGAGTTTCACCACGATGGGAAGATCCCTCTTTGTGAGCGCGCAGAGCCGATGCATGCAGAGATGGGTGGCACATGCGCTGGCATAACCACACTGCTCACCAGACCCCTTCTTTGTTTTTTAAAGTAATGTCCAGGAAAATTCTTTTAATCGAACTTGCTATTCAAAACAACTGAACGTGAATGTTCTTTTAGTATTAGCGATGGAACTGCACAGCCTCCATGCAGTGTGGAACACTGAATCCATGTGGCTAAAAAACTGGTTATGCAAGCAAGGCATATGCTTGAGGGGATGAAGAAAAATTGGCAAGATACAGCTTGCCAAGGCATGCCACACATTAGCTCCACTTTAAAACTGTTAGCAAATTTCAGCATTTGCAGTTCATTTTTCTCTAGATACACAGAGCGGGATGCATCTTCTTTCAAGACTCATCATGAGATGCCCTCCCCTCCTGTATTTTGATCACATCTTCTCTTCAAAATTAATGGCCACCTTTCTCAGATGATGTTATCTCTGAGCTAAATAACACTACATCCTTTATTATTTAAAATTGGGTATTAAACAGAAGCAAACATTTTCTGTAAAGCAATTACTGCACATTTGTGCAGCGTACAGCATTGTTCCTGGAAATGTCTTAAAACATTGCACAAACACAGAAAAGAAAGATTGCACACATAGGATACTGCCATGTTATTTTAAAGAATCACTTTACCATAAATTGTTGTGGGGCTTCTTCTTGTTTTTGTTGGGTTTTTTTTGTTTTGTTTTGTTTTGTTTTTTTTTAACCTGTGTTCTGAATTGTTTCTAATTGTAATCCTGGGGACTGGAGGGGGGGGGGTAGAATCAGACAGTACCAGAAGCCTTAAGGAATCAATATTACCTACAGTGTATCTTAAGTAAACCTCTTAAATGACCAACTAAACAAAATATGTTCTGTGTTTATAACATGAAAGAAACTAAAATGTTAGAAAACTGTTAGTTTCTTATTTACAAGTAGTGCAGAAAGTGGGTATTAGGCACTGACCCAATCTATTAATGCTTATCACAGCATGGTGAAATATAAAAACTTGCCTGGCAAAAGCTAGAGAAAACACAGAAAGGCAGCAAAGGCAGGGGGGGACGGACACTGTCTGAAAAATACATGAGAATGACAATAAAGATGAAGCATCAGATTAAATCACTGAATATCAATGTTGTTCTTCCAGTCCTTCTTACAACAATGACATTTCCAGAAACTTTCAGAAAAATTCCAGTTTTTCAATACATACTGAAAAAGTTAAAACAAATGTAATGGGTCGTTAAAAATCCTGTTCAATCTATCCAGACTATTTTCCTCCTCCCCAAGGTTACAATTAGCTTTCTGCTAACCTACATCAATGCAGTTAAACATAATTACTGAGCAGCGTTATAGTTAAGCTTCTGCTTTCAAAGTGACCATATATATTTAGTGTTGCACCTGGAACCCTGCAAGCAAAAGAGGAAAAACAAAACCCCTAGTATTTTAGATTAAAACACTGCACTCAGCCAAATTCTTGTTTCCCCAAGTTGCTTCTGTCTGTTGTTGGTTGTTTCTTTTTTTTTTTTTTTTTTTTTTAATTTATTTTGAAGAGGCAAGTTCATGTCATTAATAGTAATGATGTAGATGATCTTTCTCCTCCCACTTTCCCATTATCATTCTTCTGAATGTAGACACACCAGTTGCTGTGAAGCAGAGATTCTACCCCACTTTCTGGAGTTCCACTCACACTGTAACTCCATAAACTTACACTCCACATAAAGCAAAGCGCAAGGTATCTTCCCTATGACCCCATTATTTTCTCCCCCAATATTTTTTCATGAGAGGCAAAAATGACCCCATTTAACATTGGGGGTGGGGGGGGCTGCAAATCTATTACCCTTGCTAAACACTCAGCAAACATGTAATTTACCCAGCGGCATTAGACAGAGTTCAAGCTCCTGCTCAGCATGCATTTAGTATCCCAGGCCCCTGACATTTCAATGCAAAGCAGGCTGAGAAGTAAACTAATGCTAATCAATAGATCTGACTCAGTGAAAAGCCTTAGACTGATAAAAGAAGGCATGAAATGTGAAGACAGATCATTACCTCGTCTAGCAGCTGTCTATCATTTCCAGGAAGGTGCAAAACTGTTTCTTAAAACATCACTTTAACTCAGTTCAGACTGAAACACCATTTCAGAAGCAAGCTCGGTGAGTTTAGAGCCACTATTTTACTAAAATTGGTCAGGTCCCATTTTGCAATTGCCAGGAACCATTGTTATTAGCACTGCTCAAAATACTTCCCACAAAGGCTGTTTTAAGTCTCTACAGAGAGACATTTGGATATCCCCTTTAAATTCAGGTACTTTAAAGGTTAAAAAAAAAAAAAATCTGTAAAAAGGCGAAGAGTTTCTGGCTGTATAAAAGGCTGTAGTCAAAACTGATCAAGATTTCTCCCTTTGCTTTCTGTAACAGGTGTTAACAGAGACAGCAGTTAACCCTTGAGCCCAAATTCATTCCTGATAGAAGCATTTGCTTCAATGAGCTTTCAGGAGCACAGATTAATTTGGCTCCCACTGTGAATAACAGCCTATCAGTGGGGGAAGATATTTAAAATTTTTATTAAGAAGTGAAAGGAGCTATATTAACATTTGGAAGGAAGGAAAAAAAGCTTGCATGAAATCCTACCTCTTTTACAAAAGATTTCTTTAGGTGCCAAAGTCATACTGAAAGCTGCAGGGACATGGTATCAAGTAAGATTCACACCTAGCTTTGAAAACAGTACCAGGAAGTCTAATAATCACACTGAACACCCAGGTTTCCCACTTTCGAAAAGTCTTTTGGTATCCTCGTTCGTTGCAACTTAAGCCTCTTCGTCAGATGACTCGCACCTTCACAGAAAGAGCCAACCAAACCTGATGGTTTGCAATATAAAAATGATGCGTAGTTCTCATGAGGGAAAGTTTCATACGTATATTTTGCTTCAGATTTCAGTCGGCCTATTTCAATGAACCATTCCCTCAAAAAACACACAAATCTCAAGATGTGTCATGATTCTTTAGAATACGAGCACTGGAGGTCATGGATGTTGAGGTACGCACTTCATGAAATACAGACGTGTTTTTACAAATGCTCATACAGTAAGTATATTCCTTGTTCTTCCAAGGTCAGATATTTTTAACACCCCTATGCACAAGAGCTCTGTGTGTTAAAACATTCTATTAGGTCACAAAAATAGGATCAGAAGTTAAGATGTGAAAATTGAGGTTGCTGATGTCAACTCGGATGCGGTCTCTTTCCCTGCCACCTCCCATTTGTTCATGGCCTAGTCCTGCCACCTTTCCCATGTGAAGCTCTTGGTCTTACTCCCACGGCAGACCTAGAGGCTTCTCTCTCCTCTCCTCTGAATTTCTGTCTCTACAGCTCCCAGTCTCTGCTCTCCCTGTGATCCCCATCCCCAGGAACCTGGCCCTGCGCTCCCCCTGCCTCATACAATGTCACCCCTCCTCTTTCTCCGTGTCCAGCCTTTGCTGCCTTACCCTAGCTAGCGCCAGCATCACCTCCAACGCTTTTCCCTTGCTCACTCCTGCCCTACCACGGTGCAGCTCCAGCCTCCCCGTGGCTCCTCATCAGACCTCGGTTTCTTCCTCCTACTTCTGGCCCTTCCTCCAGCCAGTCATCCTCTCTTCTCGCCCCCACAACAGGTTTCTCTCCCTTCCTGCAGCTGCCAACGATCCCTCCATGCCAAATCCTCAGCTCAGGTCTTACGCCTCACCTCTGCTTTCAGAGCAGCCTGCTTTCTCCATTGCCAGGCACAGCCCGTTGCTGATAGCACAAGCGAGAGCACCATGCTGGAAGGCTCTTTGAGGACTGTAGCTGCACTCCTGGACCGAGCAGGCGGCGTTACGAACTCAGATCTGCCGGCTGTGGGTAACACAGGCAGACGGATGGCAATGGTAAGTGAGCCACCCTGCACGCCAAGCACAGCAGCAGTTCATTTTTAAGTTTCTACTATAAACAATGGGTCTGCAAGGTCTGTTTAAGAGGAGGGGTTGTGGTGTGGGTTCTTTTAATGTGCCTAAACCCATTTTTCTTTACAGCCATTTTTTTAAAAAGGCTGAGCTGTTTTTGTGAAATTTTCAACATTTTTAAGCAACCTAAAACAGGCTCTTACAGTAGGAAATGCCAGACACCCTAAATATTAGCGCTATCGCGCCTCCCCATAACAATTTCCAAATTAAATTTAGATTCTGTGGTATACCTTCACCTAAACAGATTTCCATAACCACCAACCAGTAACTCTTCTTTTTATTTAGGAGTGCTGTGTTAGACGAATTTGTTCCCAGACTCAGACTGTGAGGCTAGCATCCCAAGAGACACTCCCACCTCTTCCTGGGGATAAACAAGCCAGCCCTGGGAACATGAAACAAACAGCAAGAAACACTATTTAGCTTTTATAAATTTTAATAAACCAAAGCACAGGATTGAAAGCTTGAGATATTTTTCTATTTACTATTACCCTGAAGTGTGGGGGGGGTGGAGGGAAGCAGAGTATTTTTTGCATATACTTTATTTTTTGCGTATACTTTAAATGTGTAAATATACCATTTTTGCCATTCAATACACTTCCTATCTACCCATCCTTTTTGGTTCACTTTGGCTTTTAAGCAGTCTGGCATTAGGCAAAAATCTACCTTTCTTCTTTTTTATCTACAAGAGGAATATATCTACAGTAGGCTTTGTAATCCTAGCAGGTATTTTTCATGGTTGTTCTTCAGTTTGTGAGTTGGGCAATTAGAGCAAGTTATGTCACCGCCATTGCCATTTTGATCACCGCATGAGAGAAGTTACTGTTCTCTTCAGAAACCTGCCTGGAGTCTGTCCTCAGAACTGCACATCGCTTTTTACTCCTTCCTTCATTTTCATAATATTCCAAAAATATGTATATACTTTGACGCACTTTGATGCTAAGTAAGCAGTTTTTGACATTTCTAAATACTTATATTTACAAAGTATATATGTAGTTAGGAGGGCCATCTTACCTTCTTTATCATTGCATCACTGATACTTATTTTTAACGTATTGCTGTGTTATACAGATGTGCATGTAAGGTATGCATTGCTGGGTGGGAGAGGACAAAGGGGAACATGAGGGTACGTTAAGTATCTTAGAGACAGTGGAAAACAATAGACAGATTGCCAAGGAATTCAACAGATATTGTTGAGAATGGGTTAGTATCAGCTTTTGAAATCCAGGAATGGCTCTGCTCTGCCATATAAATGAGAAATGAGGGGGCTGCAGATGATAATCGCTCCTCTGACCTTCACCTTCCTGGGTTAAGCAGTAAGGAAAACTCTGTAAATACCGTTCATAAGAATGCAACCAATCTGACGATCCCAAACTACTCCAGAGTACGCTGGGTCTCCAGTGACCCTTATCAGGACTTTTTTTTTTCTGGAATGGGCTACCTCCTCCTATCTTTTGCAGGCTCAAAAGCCCAGAGAAGAGAAAACTCATCTCAACATCAATACTTGAGCTGTGTTTTTCTCTCTTCGTTCCCCCAGCTATCACTCCTTATTCCCTCCACATGGTGGAAGACAGTCTCATCTCTTTGAACTTGTCTCCACTATTTTTCAAAAGAGATGGGGGAGAGCGGAAAAGAGAAGAGCGGGAGGGAAGAGAAGAGAGAAAGAAAAAGACAGAGAGGACAGATCAAGGTGAGTTAGATTTCCACATCATTTATCCTACAAGAAAGCACATGCTTTAATCTACCCCGAGCCAGACACAGGCATTGTGAGGGTTGCATTTTGTCTACAAAGCTAAAGTAGCAGCGAGCGTAGCATTATGCTGCTGTGTCAGTCTAGTTTGACCAGTTTCACAAGTTCGCTAGAAAAGGAAGTGTGACATTTCCATTTAGAAGAACATGAGCGAAGCTTAAAAACATGGCTAGGCATGTTGTAGTAAATGGGACGGTGTGTTTCTGAACAAGAGAGAACCTTGTTTTAAAATCAACCAAATGTCTTAAGACCTGATGACAGATTTGCCTGAACTTAAAATGTGAATGCAGAAAAACTTCACTGAAGATAATGGGAAACAAAGGAGAGAGATTTCAAGAGGAAGAGAAAGGTTATATATTGCAGCCCCAGTTCTTTGGTATCCACAGCTCATAGGTGCACTCCCACGGCAGGTACAGATACACCCCGCCACTCAGGAAGGCATGCCCTGTACCGGTACCTGTGTGGCATACCAGCATGGTCCCTCCACGTGCTTACTCTCCTGTGCGTGTAAACCAGAGTGTGCTCCGTGCCACGCCAGTTTTAATCCCACTGCGCTATCCCAAAGACAAGTGTTTCAAAAGGGCGTTCAGGTGGGAGAAGGAAGGGAGAAGAGGAACGCAAAACGCGCATGTTCATGCGGACTGCATGTTGTAAAGAACAGTAGTTACCGGTAAGTAATATCTGTTTTCAGATCCATGTTTACATTCATGAAGGGCAAGTGCAGAGAGGTCCAGGAATAAGCCCCATTCACACTCACAAACCTGGCAGGGGTCCCAGAACCTTTTAGGTAAGGAACTGCCGCAGGACCTTCCTCCTGGAGTGCCTTGTGCACCCGGGGTGGCGCCCAGCAGGAGCTGAGCTCCGTGATGTTTTGGACAGAGTTCCAGGTGGGTACTCTGAGGACATCAGGAATGGTGGTGTTCCTCAGTGAGGCCAGAGCAGTAGCTTGGGCACACTCTGATGACAGAAGGGAACTCCACCCCAACAGTCTTATAAGAGACTTCAATGCATCTAATTATCCAGTGGAACAGCCTCCCCACAGATATGGTTATGCTTTTTGTCCTTTTCATTATTTGCTACATATATCCTTAGGGACTGATCAGCTTCATCACTATACGAAGGACGAACCTTTTGATGCTGAGGATGCAAAGAGGGGCCTTGGCAATGGAAGAAAGTGGTTTGGCTAAAAACACGCTGGTTGACAGCTGAGATTAAGAGGAATTAAAAAACCACCTGGCAGAGAAACTCCAAAGAGGGCATAGGACACCCTGTCCAGCCAGAGCACTGTCTGGGAAGGACCAGCAATAAGGGCCTGGATTTCTTCCACCTTCCCAGAAAAGATGACACAAAAGGAACGTCACCTTCACAGCAAGGTGCAGAAGAAACAGATTCTTGTGGATTGAAGGGTGGGCCAAAGAGAACTGAATGAGAGTACCTAGGGTGGGTTTATCCATCACCACACAAACAAGATAATTTTTAAAACAAGCTAGAAATGCCTGCCCTTTCCACGTGATCCTGTCATCGCGGGCAGGGATAAGAAAATTCTGTTTCCTCAGCCCTGTTATGCTCGAAGCCAAAACGTGCTCCCTTGTTAAAAATGAAGTATCTGTCACAACAAATCTCAGCCAGACAGAGCAGAAGCGTTTCCAGGGTTAGGGCTATCCAGCCCTGAAGAACAGACTTCCTTGTTGGGACATGAACCAATTGTACATAAACTGAGATGTCTCCGCATACTAAGGAAACCAACCATTCCTCACACATGAGGGAACAGTCTAAACCCAGGATTTTAGGTCCATGTCTGTTTATGAAACTACATGGTTTAGAAGGGCTGAATAGGACTATATCGATTTAAAAAAAAGTCAGGACACCAAGAAAACAACACATGGTCTAAAACCTGCGCTGCTGCACAATGACTTTTGAGCCACCGAATCCACATTCTCTACAATGATCTTTCAAGCCTGGATGGAGCTAACCTGTTGCTTTTTGGCATACATCTTTATAACTCCAGCTCTTAAGGCATAAAATGCTGCTACAGAAAGGCTGTAAGATTCTTTCATCAAGCAGTTGTTCAGATAAAGTGAAGACGACAGTGAATTCCTCTGAGGTAGGAGCAGCTTTAAGGTGCTCACCATAGTAGACAAGGAGACAGTTTGGAATTAGAAACGCTCTTGCCTACCCTGAGACAAAGAAAGCACCTGTGGGATGTTCTCATAGCTGTGTGAAACCAGAAACCTCAAGATCAAAAGACATAAACCAGCCTTTTACCTCAAAAGCAGCCAGGGTCACTATCCTGAACTTGAACTTGCAAATTACGGTGCTTAGTTTTTCTAAACACAGAACAAATTTAAATGCGCTATTCCTCTTCAGTTCCATGAAATACCTGGTTTAGGTATCTCACACGCTTTGTAGTGTATGAAAATCGTCTGTAGGGCAACCTAGCATCACAAAGGTATTTACTATTTATGTGAAGTAACTCTAATGAAATAACCAAACGGGTAAAAAAGAAGTTTTGGGGAGACAACATGTACAGAGTAACTTCTGATAATGGTGTGCTAGACCCTTGAGTCTGATACTGCACGTGCTCCTCAAAAAACTTGATCTCCAGTGATAAAACCAGTGTGTACTTACTACACAGTATCGCTGCAGGGGAAGAGAGAAGAATATATATAAAAATGTATTTATTCATATTTAATCCACATCTCTTCCGAAGGTATAATAAATTTTTACCGATAGGAAATCAAATGCTATTGATAACAACAATCAAGGACAGCAAAAAGGATGGCAGAAGTTGACCAGTTCTGAAGTCCTGGATGTTGTCTTATGAATGGTTTCCAAAACCATTACTACTAGAGCTACTCCTGATCTGCAGAAAAATGAGACTGCTACAGTTTAGGTATGCCATTAGTTACAGATGAAGCATACCTATGAAAAAAAGTTACAGTAAAATAAACTACCTAAAGTAAAATGATCAAAAGATGAACGTGACAGGAAAGACAGCTAAATAAGAGAAAGGGCAGTCTGGCAAAAGCAGAAATGGGTAAAAAGTCCCAGGAACAACTGCGCTTAAGCTGCAAGTGAGAAAAAGTTCCTAAGTAATGGCGCGACCTTCCAGTCAGGGAACCGAGCGCAAGAAGGTCCCTGTTCGGAGCGAAATAACGCAACGTGCTGTGCGCAGAACCAAGTAACAGATCTTGTATGATCTTCTGTGATTATAGCTGAAAAGTTCCTCATCTGTCCCACGAGCAGAGCTATTTCATCATCAAGGAGTGTGTCTGTGTGTGTTGCTGACCTTGTAATAATATTTATTTCAGACTAAATGTACAAGCATTAGCAAATTGAACTGTGTGTCCTTGGTTTCTTTCTCCTTTTCTCTCTTCTTTTTCCCTTTTTATTAGGGGCAGGAGGGGAAGTGGAAGGGTAAGAAGGAGGCAGAGAAGGCGGCGGCATGGGGAAAGACAAGCTAAGAACATATTTTAAGCAAACCTAAAAACTTACAACTGGAATTACAAGTATTATTTCCAGAACAGAATATGGCTGCCTATACTTCCAGAGACAAAATATATGTATTTTTTTAAAGTAATATAAAAATGATACATACAGCTTTACTCTGTCTGTCCTTCCTCAAAGACATGCTGCAGACACAAATGGGTCGTCCTAAAAAGTTGTGAATGGTGAAAAGATCTGTGTTTCAGCCTCAGGCTAAAAACTGAATCTGTTTCTACTGTATCAGTTTCCTTTTAAAGATCAATAAACAACACAAGTCCTGGGTGACTTCCGTGCAAGACTTGCTGTTTCTGCTTCTGTTCATCCATTTATGTTGTCTATTTTATTTCAGGTTAAACACATTTTGCTAATTATGCAGCAGGATAGGATACGTCTTCCATTCACAAGCTTTTAATTAAAAAACAAACAAACACGGCAATAGGTAGGTTTTTCTAGTCACTTAAGCCTTTAAGCACAGGTCAAAGCCTGCCCACCAAATTATGCAATTATGTTGTATTTCCCTGCACCTACTTCTCCATTACAAAAGAAAAGCTGATGATAAAGACTTTTTTTTCATATACTGCTGAGGAAGGAGCGACTGTAAGGCCAGGAAAAGAATGCCATGGTGGCACAGAAGTGCACTAAACACAAATATTCATCTGTAGCATATCTCAGAGTTTAACTGTAAAAATGACCCAAACGAACACAGGAGCATCAAAATACCACTAGAAAATCTGTGACAAACGCTACCTTCTGCCTTGATGCAAACTGCAAACATGTGGTCATTTTCATATTGAAATCAGCCTTCATCACACTACATTTGGTGGGAATGCTGGGGCAGGCAGTGCTCAAACACAACCACTGCCAGGCCATGTGGCCGCCTTATGGCAGGTCACAAAACGACTCAGAAACAGCTCTGGGATGCAAGTGCTGGTGGCAGCACAACTGGGAGAGGTTTGGCAGAAACATCTGTGAGGTCAGAGACCGCGAAGAAGAATTACCCAATATTAGAAAGAAATTGGACAGAAGTCCTCACAACATACACGCAATTTATTCTTCCACAACTTGGGAAACAAATAAAATTACCTGACAGCTTCATCAACTCAGTGCCTCATCTCCTGTCTCTACTTCATTAGCGAGATCGTGCTTCACCACACCTTTCCACATCCTCACCTCTGTTTTCACCCTCTACTTTTCCTAAACAAGCTTTTGCTGCTGGATCTCAGCTCAAACCCTTCTCCCCACGCAGCCCTTTGGGCTTCATCAAAGCCCAAAACATTCCCATCCCTCCCTTGTCCACCCTGGCAGCCTTCGTCCTGGACCCTTCTCCTCCCATGGCTTCCTGGTGTCCATCCCTTCCCAGTGCTAATCCCACCTCTAGTAATATCTTCCACGTGCTCCTGGGAGAGCTGCATCCAATCTTCTGTCACCTCTCCAAGAGAGATCTGCGAGTCTGTGACACAGAGTTTCACACCAGAGACAGATGCCCTGGGGAGGGGAATACCACTGAGCCAGGAAGACAACTGAAGTAAGGAGAAAGTAGCCAGTATTTTTAGAGAAACATGTAACTGTCAAGCTGTATTTGTATAAATCCTGCGCTTTTCATCACAGGCTCTCCGCAGAACATGGCATTTCACAGAGCACTTGAAACTTAATCCTTAGCATTGATATCTAATAACCACTGTCAGTGCTGCTGCTCCCATTCCAGTCTCACCTTAAAGTCAGAAGATAATGACAAATAAGGAGCAGAGGCACGCCCAATGGGAAAGACCTCATGCACATGTCGGAAAAGAAGTACTGGGAGCCACCAAATCACTACAAGGCAACAGGAAAGAATGTATTTTTTGGATGCTATTTTCAGATTTTTAAAAAACTTTTTTATTATTTACATTGTGTCTTTTGACATCTGCAGAGTATATTCATATTAATTCTATTTACATGCTAGGTTTGACTTTCAGTAAATTTCAGTGCATTCTGAATTATTTGATTAATCTAGAAAAAAATTCTGTTATGGCCAGACTTTACCCTACCTCCTTCTTGCATCCATTTACATATCCCCCCCCCCAAATTACTGTTTTGAACTCCTAAGTCCCAATACTGGAATGTTTAACTAAAACAAAAAATACTTTTGCTGACTAAATGGAAGAACTTATACCTCAGTATGAACTATGGCACTGCTTCTACAGTGCTATAATAATTAGAGTTAACATAATGAAAACCTAGTAAAGAGACTATAAATTCACCATATGAGCACATATGGATGTGAAAAAGGAAATCAAATGAGTTCTCCAAACTAAAATTAGATTCAAAACAGAACAGCGTCCCACAGAAATAGCACAGGCCTAAAAAGTCTATATAAATTTATTATGCCAAATCCAATTTTATCTAACATTCGGTTTCATCTATCCATGTTTCCACAGTGTTTTTAAGGTATTGAGACTTTAACTGTTCATGTAAGTCTGGACAGCAGCGTAGCTACTTTAGATAGACTGTTGTGTTTGAAGCAGCTAGGGCTGGGCTCATCACAGAGCTACACAACCACGGTGCCCAGTCAACTGAATTGTGAACGTGGTTCTCCTAACCTAGCTTTTGCTCTGAGATTTTGAATTGCTTGCCCTGTTTATGTTTTCTGTACAATTGAGTCTTCCTTTCTGAGGATTTCAACACAATGTTTCATTCAAAATACACCTTCTGAACAGCGCTCTCATTCTACAATAGAACAAAATCCACTTATTTTCTGTTATTGTATATGTATTAATCTAAATATGCTTTTAAAGCAATTCATCTGTGAAGACGAGCCACCTCTCAGTTCAAATAAAGATAGTTTTGAATACGATATTGCTTTTCTTCTAGCCTCTGCAACTTTCTGCCACAAAATTTCAGTGTAAAAAAACTTTTGGCAGAGCTCTGAGCAGCTTCTGTTTTGTTTTGTTCATGCTGCATCCTCCACGTCAGTTCAAATTGCTATGTCCTGCATCTTCTAACATGTCATATGCACTGAAAGTCATGTCAACCATCAGTGGGGGAATCAAATCAAGCACTAAGCAGTGTGTCCATTTTGCTTCTGGACTGCCCCAGAGGTGTTTGCTGCAACTGATGCCAATCATTAGATCGGGATTCTGTTAAAATCACAGGCACTTCTTTTGTGGGATGAAACCAATTCCTTCTGAGCTGTTTAATTACCTTGTGACTTCCAGGATTTAGCTTTTTTTTTTTCCTTCTTTTTAGAGAAGTCGTCAAATAAATAGAAAAGCTACACACCTACTGACACAGTTGCAAGAGACACGCGGTAGCTGAGGATGTGCTGTTTCTACTGACCGGCGGACAGCGACGGGACAAGCCACTTAATCGCTCCCCGCCTACATCTTTTTATTGTTCAAATGCTTGGCGATCCCATGTTTCACAAGCACCCCAAAATATTCAGGTCCTCTTTAATATAAGAAATAACTACTATTTCTACCAGATGATTGAAGAGACACATCCCTCACCTACCAGGGCTTAACTTACCGGACCATTTCACAGCTTTTCAGCTCTTATGCTGCTCTGCCACACGTATGTTCACCATCATCTTGCTATTCCTGTACTCTCTCTGAACTTTTTCCTCTTCTGATGCGTCTCCCGTTCCCAGCAATCCTCCTCACAGACCTCGCAGGCTCAATGACAGATTTTGTGCACAAAAGGCTGTAAATTTTTAGGGCAGGAATTATCTCGCCACTTTTGTTAGTTAACAAGCTATGCAGCTTTGATAGGGGAGGGAAATGCAACCTACTACATGGTTTTAAATAACCACTATACTCATAAATTATTTCTAACAGCAATAATACGCCTACACCAAAAAGCAGTAGGAAAGATCATGCACAGCCGTGGTCTCTCACAGTCGTCGGTGCCATCTGGAGCTCCGAGCGGCTAACTCTGCTTGCCGGTCTGTGTGTGCCGAACTGCATGATAGGCAGGAAAATATTTCAGGACTTCACAATTCCTTCCCAAGTAACACATTAATAACAATCTTCCACCCATAGCTAGCACTTCAACTGCGAACACGCTGCTGTTGACGAAGGCACAACAGGTCGGCTGGGAGGAGGGCGACCGGCTTTGTCCCCCGCACAATGCCCTCCAGCCCCCACACAAGCCCCTCACTCAAGTTGCGTGTGCCCTATCATTATACTTGCTGGCAGGTCCAGTGGGACCGCTCGGGGGCTACGGCAACTCTCTGAGGTCCACAGGCCTCCGAGAGTGGGACAGGCCACCTTCTGATCCGCAGCCGGGATGAATGGATTAGTGGCAAGCCGAGCCAGCTGCCACAAGCTTTATCAGCGCACAGCCCTGACAGATGGGGGCCCGTTGGAGATGCCTCCTGCTACAGCCCGCGCAGCCCTCGCGCCGGCCTTCTGCTCACCCCGCGCTCGCTGACACGAAAGTGGATACAAAATACGCAAAAGGGGCAAACACGCATTTAAAAATACGCGCACCCGTTCTGGGACGCTGCTTTTGTTAAGCAGCGCCAAGCGAGCTACCCTGGAAGAGTGAGCTGGTTCACTGCAGTGAAGCTGCTTGTGGAAAAATGCTTCATTTGGGTTTGAATTTGCAGTGGGTAGGATTTCTAACAGATGACACTTGTTTCCAC
Source organism: Phalacrocorax carbo (assembly GCF_963921805.1). NCBI lineage: Eukaryota > Metazoa > Chordata > Aves > Suliformes > Phalacrocoracidae > Phalacrocorax > Phalacrocorax carbo. Next base: position 61,111,358 of record NC_087515.1, on the reverse strand, counting down.
CAGAACTGAATTATCTGCTGGCATTAAAACCACATACATGACGACTGTAGTAACAGACACACAAAAGACAGGGGAGACAATAAACTGTAGGGATTAATTCAAACTAATTTAGGTTTTCCTAGGCTATCTATACATATGAAAGTCATAAATATTGAAAAAAAAAATGCATACCCCAGCTTGATCCAATGGAAACTGGAACTTCCACATTTCGGACGAGGCAGATACTGTCTGTTTGACTTTTAAGTCATGAAGCACGCACCTACTCCAGAATTATTTGTTATTTTGTCTGAGACAAAGGGTTGCAACAAGACCAAAAACACTGACAGTTTTTATTTTTGCAATTCATATTCATGAAAATTAAAGATCCTTAAAATCACAGAAATAGAAAATCATCTTGAAAAGGAAAATACCTAATTACTGCCAGAAAAAAAAACCCAACGCTTTACTGCTGACTATGCCACACTGAAGTACGTGTTACGCTTACGCACAGCAGTACAAAAAAAATCAAATCACATTGCTTCCATTTAAGAAAGAAATTCTCTTAACAGATTGTTATACAGCCGGATAAAAGCCCAGCAGATTCAATGGCAGCCTTTGCATTCATTGCTAGGGACTCTGTACCAGACACTACGTATCAATACACATAGTTTCTCTCGTATCACATCTCATGAGTCTACAATTAACTTCTTTTTCTGTGAGCACAAATGTGAACAATATTTAGAAAGAAATGCTACAATTTGCTGGCCTGGTATGTAAAAGCCTCAATTTCCCCCTCTCTTGCTTCTTGAAAGGGGTGTCACATAAAAGTATATTCCAACCTAAGTCTAAAGCTGTTTCAGTGTGGGAGAAAAAATTCTGCAACTCAAAAAGGCAGCCCATCTTTGAGCAAACAACGTAGCTAGAATTTTATTTACACAAGTTACACTTGTGCACCGTCGGGAGTATCACCTTTAATTTATATTTTCATAGGTAGATTCATATTGGAACTCAAAACCAACCCTATACCAACCAAGAAATCTTTACATCAGCACTTTTCATTTCTGCCAGTGATGCCAAAAACATAGTCCCAAACCAGTTAATGCAGCTTCAAACAAATTTCACAACTTTGTTAACTTGAAAATATGTTTATTGCATTAAAGTTAAAATTTAAAGTTAAGAAAAAAGAAAGCTAGTAACAAGTACTGCAATGAAACTTGTTTGAACTTTCATTGAGTCAAGACGTCTAGAATAGTTTATAAATTATTCATCCAGATCAAAACTGGCTATTTTATTTACATTTAAACACAGTGATTTTTGTACTCTATTATAAATATATGTTGAGGACAGCTTTCTTATGATGCATTTTCCAAAAATTAAATGAAATAACTGTCTTCAGTATATGGAAAACGAGACTGCAAATCTATTCAGGCACTGTCCAGCTCCATAAGCAAAAGCAGCTGGTACCTACTTCTAAAGACAAATGGACTTTGCTTCAGCAAATTACATCAAGATGTATACAAAACTCACCAAGTATCTGCTGAAAAATAAAACCTATTTCTCATTAAGGATTTCCAGTAGGCATAAAATCAAGATAAAGAAGTAAAGAATTTATTGTAACTCTACGTCTCAGACCAAAAATATAAAAATTCTTTACGGTACGTTCAAAATCAAAAGCAACATTTAAATAAATAAAAACACAGGCTTCTAAATGGTAAGTAAAGAGCATTTGAAAATACTGTATAAAAAGAAACAGTCTATCAAAAAATTGTTTTCAACAGAAAAAAGTGTTCATTGCAAAAAGCAAAGGAAGGAGGAAAAATAAAAAAGACAATTACTATAAAAACTCTCTAGACCAGATAAAGATCAGTTAAAGAAGGTAAACAGTGATTAGGATTCCACACTTACAATTGTGGGACTTCATCAGTTAAGCCTGAACGCCATGCTTTATAAACATATTTACGAATTCTATGTGTCATTTATAAATGTAATTTCTGATATGTGACTGAACTCAACGCCCATGCCTAAGTGATTTCTGAAGAAACATGTCATCTGTAGATCTCAGTCATTCACTTTTTAAATTCTACAACACAGAGAATATTGAAGGAATTTATGAATACTGCTAAGCAAGTAACTTCAAATGTATGGGTTTGGGGTTTTTGGTTCAGATTTGGGAGGGGAGAGGGGGTATTAAGTGCAGGAGACATCTGTACATCCATATTTCATGCCATGTGACGTTTGTTTGTAGTACACTGACCTAGTTAAGTCTGACAGCAGCGCTAACGTATATGGCCAACAGATTCAACAGAGGAGGAACACACCTTTCATGCGGAAACAAGAACAGAGGAACAACAACAAAAAAAATACAGTAGCTCCCACCCACTCACACAGACATCCAGAGTTGACCAACACAGTTGCATCACTTACAATGCTCCAAGTCCAGATTTACTCTAATTCTTACTTGTTACAGAAGCCTAATTAGTGTTGACAGACAATAGCTCACAGTGAAGGCTGCAGATAGTCTACTTCAAAGACAAATGTACAGAAAGAAAAGGAAAAAGACAGGAGAGAGGGATTTGGGCAAATAGTGGAGCAGCTATCCAAACAGAGCAGAGCAGGTGCAGGTAATGCAGCCAGTTTTAAGACTGAGCTCGATCAATCTATGAAAAGGCCTGTACAATCTCGCTGCCTACAGTGGTCCATCACTCTTCTGCTACAACAGCTAAGTTCAACATGTCCAAACATGACGTCCTCATGCTTGAGTGTCTAAAATGGATCAAAACAGGCTTTTAATGTCATTTTAATGGACTAAGCTTGTGGAAGATCACAAGGAGGAAAGGAAGAGAAACGACAGAGAATGAAATTTCTTCAGGCAGCTCTAAAGCAGCTCCGTTGTGTGGCAACTTCATCAGATGTTCCATCGCAACCAAAACTGGACGACAAATGAGCAGTGGCAGCACACTGATGTTCTCTCTGTCACTGTGCCTTGTAACTACAGCTGTCTACAAGAATCCACACATATGATCACAAAAAACAAAAAAAACACCACCCCAAACCCACAAAAAAAACCACCTGGATGAAGAATGGTTGGTAAAAGATTGATTGAAAATGCAAACATATAATCAGAAATTCGACCGTGGTTGAGATTACTGATGGATAAAGGCAATGGCTGGACACAGAGAAAAGAAATGAGGTTGTGTTTAGTAGTTCTGCTTGGCAAATTTTGGAACATTTCTTCCTACTGGACAGAACGATGAGCCATATCCAGGTGTCCTAAGACAGCAGAATGTTGCTGCTGATGTGAAGCAGCTTTATATGCAGTCATTTCCTTCGTAGTGGACACTTTCCCAGCCAATTAAAATACTGTGATAATCTCAAAGCTTGCTAAAACCAGGAAAACTAAACATATGGATTGCTTTACAGAAAAACTAGAATACTCTTGTATGTGGGAACCTTTTGCCAATGGTACTCTAATGCATCTAAAATATGGCTGTTACTATCATTAACAGCTGACTGATATTAATGCAGTACAGGTGTTACACGGCATTCAGGGCAGAAAGCACTTCTCTCTTTGCCTTTTTCCTAAGACAATTAGAAGCCACCTAACTAAATTCCAGCACCCAGCCCTGGAAAGCAAAGCACGGCTGTGTGAACAAGTTACTACGTACCAGGAGTCATTTCCCCATCTCTGCTGAGGGCCAGGGGGACAGCGTGAGGTACCAACAGTGACCACGTGTCCACCGTCAGTAACTACAGATTCGGAAACCCACTGCAAGCTCATGGCTTACGGTAAGGTGGTGCCTGCACGCGGGAGCAGGAAGGACATGGACGCTGAAGAGGCCGCTCGGCCCCGGCAGAACACCCTCAGCTGCCGCGCACTGCTCGCTGCACCTACGTGATCGTAGCAGCAACAGACTTGTGGTCAAAAAGCCTGTTTTAAGCTTTGTTTATTCCAAACAAGTTATTGATGCAGAGAACAGATGGAGTGGAAAGAGAAACTGTTCAAAGGAATAAAATAAAAATTAAAAAAGGTGTGGGATAAGCTAAAAGTAATGCCAACAATTACTTAATAAAAATGAAATATTTAAAGTATGATGAGAAGAAAAACTTCGAAAAAGCAAGGTGCACAAAAAAGTATGGTTTTGGTTTGCAGTGCAGATGTTTAGGATTTACAATCAATATGGTTCGCTTTTTCATGCTATAAAATGCATATATAATTATGCCCAAGATGTGTGTAAATGTTTAAATATTAAAACAAAACAGATACTCTGGATGTTTGATGTTTGTGGTTTTGTTTTTTGGTTGGTTTGTTGTGCTTTTTTTGTTTTTTTTTGGGGGGGGGAATATTTTACAAGGATCCAAGCACTAAAGTGAAATTAACATAAAACAAACAAACCAGTGTAATAAAATAAAAAGCTCAAAACCAAGTTAACCAAGGTCTTTAATGTCAGTTAAATGGCAAAGATCCATGTTAGCCAACGTTTAAATATCAATTAAATGGGAGAAGACTGCCTTGCAATTACACTTCAAAGATTTATGTCTGCTGCTTCTAGGGTTTATATTGTCTCTAGCAAACATGCACATGCTTCCTTACATTTCTGAAGCTTAAATTTCTGTATACAAATTGTCTCAACTACTCAGAAATTTCAGGTTCCTTCCTCCTTTTTGCCATTTATTTTTCTAAATATTATGGGGAATTGTAGCACTGATCTGCTAGTCCCACCTACCTCTTCCTATGATAAACCTTAACTAGTGAAACCATGCGCTGAACCTCTCTATCTGAACAGGAGACAAAGCTCTTGTCCACCTCTTCACTCTAAAAATACCCCACAGCCTGAAATCTTGAAACACAAAAGGCATAACACCCATCAGCACAAATTCACAGTGTTTTGCTGACCATAAAAAAGGTCCTTGTATGGATGGAAATGGACGTCTGGGGGGAAGAAAAAAAAGTATTTGGTAAGAAGGTTTTTTCATGCCCTGCCTCTGAGTGATACTGCCTGGATGGAATTTACAGAGAGCCACAGTCTAAAAATACAGAAGCTGGGAACAGCAAAGCAGCTACATGGATTACACTCAGCTCTTACAACCCTTTGTAGCTTCGCAGGAAAGCCAACTGCTGCAGCACCCATCAACAGTATTGTTCCCTCTCCTATCCTGGAAAAAATAACAATTTGAGGAGAACAGATAAATGTACCAACTACAGGAAAGCAAATTTAAGTGTTGGCCACTGTACAATGCCCATATAAAATATTCACCCAGGGAAATGTCAGCACTAAAAAGTGCTCATAGAACATACACACAGATCAACTAGTGGAAACAGCTCAGGTTTTTTATTATTACTTTTCATTTTTATTTTTATTACAAATCCTCCCTTTTTTTCAGCCTACAGGAGGTGAAGTAGATGCAGCTGATAGGTATTTTATGTTAACAATATTAGGGGAGGCCCAGCAGCCTGTGTGCTACTGGTACAGAGGTATCTATTTATTTAAATAGCATAAATTCTGATTTTTCCTAACCCTCAAAAGATGATGAAAGAGGAGGGTTTGGGGTGTTCCCTCCCGCCCTTACTTCAGCATCCTAGGTAAGTTTGCCTTGTGGGTCCTATACACATAGGATCGTGTCAGAGCTCTTCACTAGGATTAAGGCACAGCATGGGAGGACTGTCTTTTGACTGGGGGGGGGGGGAGAAAACAAAACAAAACAAAACAAAAACAAACAAAAATAAAAAAAACCCCACACAACACCAAACAGCGCCTATTATACCTTTCTTTCAAAAGGTCAATAGAGAGTAAGGGATTTTACTAGCAGCCCTGGCCTTTTCACTTTCCTATATTCATGAACAAATCCAACAGCCGAGTTACTTAAACTGCCACTGGAAATATGGCTCTTGCTTACGACTGCGTAAGCAGTCCCCTTTGCTGTTCTTGTTGGTCCCTGGGGTGTGGAGTTTGGAGGGGGGTGTTAGCTCTTCCAAACATGCTGTTGGCTAAACAGTTAAGTTCTAAAAGAGGTTATTACCTATTTTGATGTTATTGATTCTTTTCCTGGAATGCAAAAGTTCAAATTTGTCCACTACGGAGAAGCAACCCAATTTAGGAAAGATGTTTTATAGACCCTTGCTTGGTTTACTTGCACAGACATGCTACTCCCCTGCTGAGCAAGAGAGGATGTTCATGCAACCCCTGCTTCAAGGTGAGGGGAAGATCGTTTGAGCAGCACTGAGCTTGCAAATGTCAAGGCAGAGATTCATGATACACTTAAAAGTCACTACATAATTCTTCAGCTCAAATTGGCTCTTCAGCCCCCCAAACTGAAACCTGTGGTCAGCTAAATGTAAACCATATGCACCAGAAATGTATCTTTCAAGGTATAATTTCTCTCGGTCTACTGTCAAGAAGAGCATTTCACATAGGAGCATATTCCTCTCTCAAGAACTGTATCACGACTGTTGCAAAGAAGTCAGTTATTCAAATCAGTCAGTCACTATTTCACCTTCCTCACGACAACGCTAAGACAAAGGTACCAAGTCTTCACAGGAAACACCAACTTGGAAAGTTCACAAGGAAGTGAGCAGAAAAGCACGCCTGTGTTTCAGTGAACAGTCAGAATCCTTGTCCAAAAGGGAATTACTAATATCATTAATAAACGAGCTCTGTACAAACAGATACACAAGAACTTCCTTGTGAATCCACCACCAGGCCCAGACAATCAGGCTCCTAACTCTCCTGACCATCAAAGCAAGCTGTTCAAGATCCCATCACCTAGGTAACACCTACTAGAAATCATCTGATGGAGGTCTGGCAGCACAACACCTTGAAGATAAGGACCACATAGTAGGGTAGGGTAGAAATCAGGCGGACCCACCACCAACACAGGATTGTCAGAAGACATCAGGAGACATGTAGACAGAGATGTGCTTTTCCAGGATGGATCTTCCCTGAAAAGGTACAACAGCCTAGCTTTATTGCTTATGCAAGACACTTCAGGAGTGAGCTTAATAATTTCAAGCTTTCCTGAAAAAGACCAGTTTTGCCAGATTTTTGGACAATATTACCAGCTTTAGAAGAGGTCAAAGGGAGTAAGTATCTATAGTACAGAGATACTGATAGCATTCTTCAAGTTCCCACTAATGCTGAGGGAGAAGACAGTCATGCAGTAGAACTTGGGAGTCCGAACAGACCCCATCCCTTTCCAGAGGGAAACGGCAGTGTCTCTTCAAAAAAATAAAAAATGCATTTTGTGCAATGCTAACTGTACCCAGACCTTCAGAAATGTGAGCGTATGTAAATGAAAAAAAAAAAAAAAAAAGGAAAAAATCTTGATTGGGTGTGTCCTGACTGGAAATAGGAACACACAAATGAAAAGCTCCAACAATTACCAGCTGGCTCTAAAGGTGAGGAAGAGGAAGGAGTTACCAGTCACCCAGTGTTCATAGTAACCAGTACGTACAAGCATCCAGTACCCTATGAATACACGAAAGCATCAGTACTGGATATTAAGTAAGCCAATGGAACTTTAAACTGCTCAGAAATTAAAACATACAGGTTTTCAATGCAGATAATTAAATCAGATAATTAAACCAGAACTAGCAAACTCCTCCATCTCATTCAGCAATTTATATAGAAAGCCTCGCTACTCTCCCTCCACCATCTGTCTTAAATTTAAATAAAATACTCCATAGCCCAGGACAGTCTAGAGATGTTCTTAGGTTCCAATGAGGCAGGTTTAAGCAGTAAATGAAATGAAATTAATGAAAACACAATTAAATATTTTTTAAAAAGCATTGGTTTTTTTAAAATGTCATTTATTGTTGTTCCTTCTATACAAATAATTTCCTTTCCCTGAATTTGGTCAGTAATATCTTTGAACGGTTGCAAGTGCAGTGCCTTTTTGAAAGCAACCTGAAAAACTAGGTTAGCCTAGAAAGTGAATTCCATCTGTCCTGGTTGTCATCAGTAAAAGATACCTATTCACTTCCTTTCAAGCATATAATCTAGTACTCAGTCTAAAATAGGATTTTAAAGACTTCTCTTATCAGCTTTTAGCCTTACTTCAGTAAGCAGAAAATACACTACTTGAAGCTGGTGCTATACTGAAATTAGAGAACTGAATTCTTTTTTTTTTTTTTTTTTTTTGCCTTTTTTTTTTTCCCCCCCACAAAAGAAGAACGGGTAGAGATAATACAGGAGGTCACTGCAACAACAGATGTGGAGAGAATCCAAGAACTTTGCAGTCACAATAATATGTACCACAAGCACTTGAAAGAACCACACAGCGTGCAACTTGGGGAGGGGAAAAAGGGTGTTGAGTGATTATTACAGCCTAGGTTTGATACTTCAGTGGCTAGAAGATCCTGCTTATTAAAATAAACAGCATTTCTCTGAATAGATTAATTAAGAAAAAAATCTATTTTGCATACAATGGCATTATTTCAGAAATTTGCTCATTTCACTGGAAGCACAGCATATGAAATTTACAAAAAAGGTTGCTGCCTTCATGAATAGTGAAAACTGAGAAAGCTGGTTCAAATGCACAACATTTTTCCAATTAGATGCATTTCTTCACAAAGTTTCCAGGACAGGTCAGTTATTTTCTCAAGACTATGAGGATGACAATAGCGAGGCTTGCACTGAAACCTGTGTTATTCCCTACAATACCCACAAATTTCTCATTTGAGTATAAATCTTTAGAAATGGAAATACTTCAATCTCAGTTAATTCTAGGGTTTGTCAAGATCATACCACACATGGAATGCAAAAAGTGTTTTTCTAGTTAAAAATCCAAGGCAATATGAGTAGCATGTTATAGACTCTCCCTCAATCGGTGATGTAAATCCTTCAACATTTCAACACTACTCACACATCCAGACAAATTCCTACCGAAAAGAATACAGAGAGTACTCTACTGTTTTTCTGCTTTCCAAGATTTTGGGAGGAGTCAACGTTGCTATACATGCAACCAAACCCAAGGGTTTCACTTGTCAGTATGCCTGGTTATCAAAATCAAGACTGGATAAGCAGAAAATTAAAATGCATGCAAGCAAAACAAAGCAGCATATTAACTCTTCAAAGCAAAGATCACTTGAAAGAGTTGGTCATGCCTGTGACAGGAGGAAGCATGGCACAATCCATCTCACGGCTTCATGGGGGTTTACCACAAAGATGAGGCATGGGTGCACCTCAGCAGGGCTGCTGGAGAGCTGATGACTCTCAGACCCTAGCACAGAGGAGCGGGCTTCCCGCACCCTGGCCCACAGATGACCACCCAGGGAGAGAAAAGCCACCAAGATTAGATGGAAGAGAGCAAATCTCAGTGCCACTACCAAACCTCTCAAATTTCAGCAGCCCTCCTGGAAGAACTTCATTGCCGCCTTCACACCCAAAGTCTCAGCCCTCCACCAAACACCCCAACTCCAGCCTCAGTCCTTCGGTGACTGCGCTGACTCTCCCACTCACTGAAGCATAATTTCCTTTAGACAACAACCAATAAGCACCTTGTCAGCTCACCCAAATTATAATTGTACAGTAGGAACGTCAAACAGTTACTTTTAAAAAACAAAACAAAACAAACAAAAAAACCCAACAACAATCCAAAAACAAACCAGGTAGGATGAGTGATAGTGCTTGAGCACTACAAGACTGCAGGGCAGCTACTACTAATGCACTTTAGCTAATGAATTTATCAAACAACATTACTAGTTTTACTCAAATTTCATGGTAATTACAGTATATGTTATAGAATTGTCTAATTAACAAAAAAGGCTGTCTGTTTCCCCAAAATGTTCTGTTTTGGAACACTTCATTTAGTGCTTGATATTACTTCGTTTCCTTCAAAGCACAGAATATGTAAATTAATTTTCCACTATTCTACTCATTTAACGTGGATTGAAACCCAACCAGGATTCTTTACCGCTGTAGGTTCCCAAGAAAACCTCCAGTATGAGAAAATAAAGTGGAAATCCTAGCTATTATAAACTGACTTTTACTCATGTGAACTAAGCAACTACTGACATATGAGTTAATATGAGCATACCAAACTTTATTTAGGAAAGAGAAATGGGCTATTATAATTGTATTTGATTCCCATTCACTTACCAGATCTGCTCTGGAAAATGAAATAAACCATGCCAAAAGACATTAATTCCCTTCAATGTATCAGAAGTACTTTACAGAAACAGCGTAAAGAGAAATAGCTATTGTTCTTATTTTATTTCCAATCCCCTCATGCTCCTTACTGTTATGAGGATCGAATTCAAATACACCAAGCAGCTATTTTGAATGTTTGCAGCCCTAGTGAAACAGAATATGAGCACGCTGCAGCTACATCCTAACTTGCCTGACTGCCATCCCCCCGTCATTTGGATGGGTAATTTCTCCCCTCGGGACCATATGCAGTGCTTAAAGCTGAGTCAGTTTGCCGTATGGCATTATTCTATAAAAGCAACACGGCTTTGCTGGAATCTGACCTAGGAGGGTAAAGGCTTCTACATACTTGGCTCAGTAGTTGCCAGACATGTTAAAGAAACAAAAAGATTTCAAATGTTAGTATAATCCATTTGTTTTACATGGCATTTTTCCTATCAACAAGTACTGGCATTACAACATTAAGAAGCAGAGTTCTGAAAAGTATTCTTGTTATTACCTACATCCAATTGCACACAAGAAATTAAAAAATACAGAATGCACAAAATAATTACATTGCACTGAATTGTAGATCTACAGCTGAATTATAAATCCACTGAAAATTATATCTCCTGAATTGTACAGATATATTTTACATTTTTGTTTCATAATTTGCACTTTTCATCTCTGTCCAACTGTGCTTCTTTTCTTCTCCAACATTTTATATTAACAATTTGGAGAACATTGGACATCAAAGGCTTCTAATAAATGGCTGGTGGATAGCATATTAGAAATGGACTAGCATATTAGAAATGTTTACTAATATTCTCCCCCCTTTTGTTTTACTGCAGCTACCTATTTCAGCTTTTTACTGAGTAGTGGGAAAGTAATTATTTCAGAATGCTGTGTCTTTAACAGTGCCTTTCTTGAATGCGATACAATAAAAGCAAGCCGAGAAAGGAAAGAAAACCACCACATAAGCAGGAGGGTTCCTTTTCATGCTTACTGCTGATTTGTTTTCTGTAGCAAATGCTGCTAATGTTTTTCAAGATCAACAGAAAAAAAAATTTTAGGAATGGTCCCAAAACCTTTACAGATGCTGGTAGTTCTGCTGATGTGCATTTGCTGATCTGCATAAGAAATACAGTGTTAGTTTACAATCACATTAGACATCACAGGCAACTGTGGCTAGCCCAGATGATTACGATACGTAATCATGTATCATTATCAAATTCTTTCTGGCCCCTTCTTTTATACAAGTTTTACTACATATGTGACAAAAGGAAGAGAGGAGAGCATTATGATGTACTTGTTAATGTAGACCTCTGCTATATTTCCATAGTTCAGACAACTGGCGCTCACAAAGGGGTCCAGCCAAAATGGAACATGTGCCTCTGGTACAACCCACTGGCCTTGACCATGGGTATTAAAATATTCATATCTCCTTTCAATGTCACTTGCATACAAACAGCTTTTCCTCCTCCTTTGAAACATTAACCTCTGCTCTCCCAGGTGATACCAACTGGTTGCAGAATTAGCAGTGTCTTTCCATACAAAACCACCACCAGGCTGAAAAGGGAAGCACCTGTCAGTCTCTCGCTTCTGTCTCCTCCAAGCTTAAATATCTATTAATTACAGCCTACACGCTACACCAGGAGATGGGCCAAAACAGGGTGGGGGTGTATGTGTAAAGGTCTGCTTGGAAACAAAAGGAGAGCTGCAGTATGCCCCCCCCAAACTTCATCCCTAGGGCAGCCGCTCCCCCTCTCTCCCTGCTACCCTCCTGCCATGGGCATTCACTATCAAGGCTCTTTGCTAGAGAAACTTTGCACAGAACGTTTTATTTTAAAATGCAAGGCTCCATAATGCCTCCTTTGTGACACACTGAGGAATATTAATAATAAGCTGAGGATTCATATGGCTTTATTATTACAGGGCTTTAAAAGATAAACACCCAGAAGAGTTAAAACAAAACAAGAAACCTCCTACTATAGTCAATCTAAAGTGTTTTTATTAGGAAGTTATCCAGATCAGGTATTCATCTTTTAAACACAGAAGAGACAGAACTATATTCATACAGGAGTTTAAAGCTCAGAATGATGCTTGCTTATTAACCCAGGTTGAGGGGGTGGGGGTGGGGTGCTAAACCAAACCAAGCAACACCCCTTCACCCCACAAACAACCAAACCAAATAACCAAACCCACTCCTAAAACCCTTCCCCTAACTGAACAGTAACATTTTGGAAGATGGGTGTCCACTGGGAAATCCCATCTGTATTACACCAGAAAAACATGGCTGGAAAACATTTACTAGGAAAATTGTGTCCAAAATCCAACTGAAGCTTAACTGGCTCCGATGCAGCTACCCTGTGGAGGCAAACAGTGCAAGGAAATGCCCTCTTTAATGCTTTCACCATCAGTGCCCACGGAAAGGGATACAAGGAGCATCATGTCTGCATTTTGCTTTTTCTCAAGCATAATTGTCACAGTGATGGATGCATCAGAAACATACATAAAACAATTTCCCCATCGAGAGCGTAATGCTCTCCCAAAGCCGTGCAGCAGGCCAGTTGCTACGCTGGAAGCAGCGCTCCGGTTGGTAGGACCATTAGACAGAGCTCTCTTACTATAAAAGCCTGCAAATAAATGTAGACTAAAATAAACAGCAAGTCAGATGTTTTATCTGGGGATGTTACCTCATTAAAGGCTATATATGCCAACTCCAATTCAATTTGAAGTAACCTTACAAGGGAAGACATCTCCACCCCCCCACCAGAATTAGATCCACTTGATCATTTTAATTATACCGCATTGCTCTTTTCAAGAGAGTCATGCGAGCCTTTATAGGCTGCTGTGCTCCCCTTTGAAATTAACAAATTAGGCTTGGTAATTAGAGAGTCAAAACGGTGTGTTATATTGTTTGGGGGTGACAAGGGATTTAAGACTGTTTCATTTTAAGCCGTTTTCAAGGTTTGAAGGTAAAATACTATCACTAATCATGTATGTTCCCAATTTCCACCTACGCTGATTAATATCTACACAGCGCGCCAAGATAAATTTCTTCGCATCTTAATTAAGAACATTTCAAGGCAGATTCCTCAAAGTTCTGTTCATTTGAAGTGACACTGTAAATATCTTTTAAATGCTATTTACCACAAAAAAAAAAACAAACCACACCAACCAAAACAAAACAAAAACCACCAAAAAACCAAACCACACCAAACAAAAAAACCAAACCACCAACAAAACCAATCCCCCTCCCCCCCTCCCCCCCCAAACCATCTAGGGTATAATAGTAAGTACTAATTTATCTCAGAGATTATAAATTACTATTTTTTCTCCTTAACAGACCTGTCATCAAATCCTAGGATGTCACTGAAGCCTGATACATTAATTCAAGAATACAGCTGAGTCACCCTTCCTTCTGAGAACACGCCTGTGCATTTGCTTGCTGTCAAACAGCAACTTTAATAATTTACATTTCAGTTTGCATTGCTTAAGATTATGCTGCAAGCCCTAAATTGATTATTAACCACAGTGCCTCCACAGAAGGACTGCCGTGATGTGTCACTTCAGGGACTGATGTTCAGTGAAACTGGACAACACCAACATCGCATCTGAGCAAAGCGTGCCAAAATTTGGGGAAGGTTGGCCTGAGGGGCCATAAAGGGACATTTATAGCATTGCTTCTTTCACCTCAGGCTCTCAAGCCTCTTTACAGACACAACAACTCACAGGTAGTTAATTACTTTTGTATGATATACAGGGATAAACATTTGGCAACCTTGGTCACTGGTCAGGGCACAAAAAATAGATTTAAAGAAATCCTGATGCCTCCCACCATTGTCCTCCTGTAGCAAATAAGGTACAATATGTTTTGACACTACGATATTTTTCACTTACAGGAAACCTAGAGCAAAAAATACAAGGCTGACATTTTATTCCAGTTTTCAATACGTTTGTTTTTCAGCAAAGCCACTAACTTTCTGACAGTGCTTAGAATAAGCGCAATATAGTTATTTCTTTCAAAATTTACAAAACCTGAAGCATAAGGTATTTTAATTCTATTCAAAGTTTTACAGCACAGAGTATATAGACTTTCTTCCGCTGAAGTACTCTTCTAAGCCGGCATTGTACAACAGTAGGTGAAAATGTCAGAGAGGAGGAGGGAACTTCATTCCCATATATAGGATCAAAGAATATAAAACATAGGAGACAATAAAAAGAAAGCAAGCAAGAAAAAGAGGTATTAAAAGGGTATGATGAATGGCATATACATCCTTGTGATAATCCCTTTCCTGCTTTATTGCTCAGTAATGATCATACAATACTATACTTCATTGATCACTGCTTGAAATCTAAGCTTCATTTCCTTCACATACGTTAAACACCTTTGACTTGAATTCACTTCATGTAACTTTTCAGTACTTTCTTTTTAGTGTAAAGGGAAACCGAATATAAATACTGAATGAAGAAAAAAAAAATCATTCAACATTATTGTTCTCTAACATCTATAGAGCTAGGAGATGTCTTTGAGGTTCAAACGTATCTGTGGCAGAGCAGGGCACCACATCAAGGCACTCCATATATTAAGTGCGTGCCTTGGGCTAGTGATTGAAAACCCACTTTGACCACGAGCTGCAAAGCCTGAATGCAGATTTCCCCATAGCCAAATCATTCACTGTCTGGACAGGAAAGATGGAACCTCCTGTATGGTCCTACAAGCAGTCAGATGTCGGGGGCAGGCCAGCCCCCCGGCCAGTCCCGCCAGCTGCCCTGCGTCCTCTCCCCTCACCGGGCTCTGGCGGGATGAAGTCTCCCACCAGCAGTCCACGTACCTGTAGTATGTACAAGGCGAGCGTGCACACAGACATTTATTACAGGCTGCTACCTAGTGATTTTTGACTATGTGCACATTTCCAGATGCCAAATGAACAAATAAGTATGCTGGCAGCTCCTTTTACACAGATAAACTCCAGCTGGAAGGACATAATTTATGAGCAGTTCCTCACTGCATATACTTCCCTTTTAATCAACTGCTAATGGTCACTGCGGTGCTCCCCTTGGACAGCCCCATCTCCTGCTCGCTGCGGAGCACAATGACTCCAAACACACAAAGGCATATAATGAATCAACACACCACTAACAGCTAATATTCTTTTGACAGTTTAATCATTTATTGTGATGAATGCTCTCCCACAAAAACATTGGGGGGAAATACATTAATTTTAAAAAAATACATGTTTTGCTTATATTGCATTTTCAGCGTTCTGATTTACGTGATGAAACAAAGCACAACTATCTGTAACCTTAAAATTATTATATCTGAAAGAACAGATGGCACTTAAACCTGAAGTCCCTAAAAATCCTTTTCACTAAGTTTCTGTTCAGGACAAAAGGCGCACTGGTAAGGATTATAAAAAGGCAAAAGAAGGCTTTAAAGACACCACATGAAGAACACCTAGTTAAGCAAACAAAATCACAAATATAAAGGGGTTACAGTCCTGTGATTAAGGCATATGACCAGGATGCAGAATATCTGGATGCAATTCCATCTCTGCCTCTTACTTCCTCTATGACCTTGGGCAAATCAATTAATCTTTCTGTGCCACAGATACTCAGCAGGGATAATAATAATACAACTTCCTACCTCCCGTGAATGTTGTGAGAAGAAATTCACTGATGTTTGTGAGGTCAGCTCCCTCCCTCTTAGGTCACATAGATTAACTCTATTTTGTTTATATCAGAGTACTAACAGCAGCAACCCAACACTACCTAATTCCTAACAGCAAGGCACCTATTTTTGCAGATTGTTTTATGCACTAAAGAAACTGAAATTCTGAAGAAACCCAAATTCTCCGTGTGACAGCGTACAGTAATGGTGTATTATAGACTTGCAGCTTATGATCACCAACCACATAATAAGAAGCTGAAAGAGTCAGTAATTCCTAAGCCTTTATTGCATATCTACGTCCTTGACTGGAAACGTATTTGTGCTTGAGGCATCTGAGATACCTATATTTCATGTTCAGATCACAGATTTTAAAAATAACTGTAAAGCAGAAAAAATTAACCGAAGAACTGGGGGGCTTAACATACAGACAGAAAATTATAGATCACAAGTACGTTTAGCATATAAAATATTGTTTTTCCTACATGCATAGGAAGACAAGGGAAGTGGCTTTGCAAAATATTCTGTAAATGAGGGAGAGAAAGGGGAAAAAAAAAAACCTTAGCAGACATATAATAACCAACTTCAACAGTATGGACTTTCTGCTGTTCAGAAAGTATCCAGTTGTTCGTACGTTTCTATCTTAACCAGGAACTGAACACCAGAAAAAAATATCTGCTTTTTTAAAATGGTCTCACAGTCAATTTCAACTACATGGCAAAAGACAGAAGTAAGTGACTTGTTCTTTCAGGAACACAAGAGCAACTGTGTCACAAGGAGCTTATAGATCCTGTACTTGATTAAAAAGCACACAAACACGTAGGCTATTCTGGCGAATATGGCATTGCTACATGTAAAAGGAAAAGAGGGAAAACGCGACAGGTAAATCTTTGACGTAACTACCATTAAACAGACTGTCCAAGATTTGAAGTATTTGAGCATGCTTAAATTTGGAACATTACTGTCCTATACAGCAAGCATATGGCTGGAAAATCCCCTAAAATGCTCCTTCTAGAAAGAGCATCAATTGTGTACAGCTTTTACGTTCATATACCACTAGTTCATTACACATTGGCGGAGGCACAATGCACTGCACTACTCTCAATTCCTGACTATCTTCTGCCTTATATACGTGATAAAATGAGTGAGAGATTTATTCTTTCTGTTTTGAAGGAAAAAACCTAAAGTACTATAGTCTGTAGGCTTCAAAGTGCACTATGAAATATATTGCATGGTATGAGAACAAAATAACTAGACAAGAAAAATAAGTAGTCCGTCTAGTCAAAACAACATTTGATATTTTTATAAATATTTCTTTTATTGCTTACTTCAAAGAAAAATACATTTTAATTTTGAACAGACTGGACAGGTGAGTACCAAAGGAATTCTTGAGCACAAGAACAGAAAAAGAAGTGAGGGTGTCTTAAGGTCAGCTTTGCATTTCTCCTATTTTCAAGCCAGTTTGGCCCGTTAGCATAATTCAAAACTTCCAAGTTTGTTTAATTTTCATCCATCTGCCAAAGCGCTCGAGAGATCCAGAAAGTCACGAGCCAACTTAAGAGTGCTACAGAAACTCCCCCAATTCAGGGTCTAAAGGTTATGTAATGGGGCAATCGCACCACCTCCTTGCTACCCGAAATTTGCCCTAAGCCAGGGCAGTTCACAAATACCTATACAGATCACTACAGAGGTATATATGCAACTATATAGAGCCCCCTTGCCCAGCTCTTCTAGCAAAAAGAAGTGGTACACTAAGGGTAATCATCCGCTTGCGTTTTTATGATAACTTTCATCACCCAGGAAAAAAAAGTAATAAGAGAATACTACAGCTGTGTAGTATCACTAAACAGGGTTTACTAGTAGTGGCAGAGGTCCCCAACAGTTGTGTTTTCATTTTAAATTAAGTTTAAAATATTTTAAATCAATCATGTAAGCTGTACTTAGCATTAAATAAATTAGAATGTTTAAGAGTTTGGGACTGATTTTACTAAAACTTCTGGGTTCTTCCCAGTTCTCAGCCACAAGATTAGCCACTCGTCAGGAAAAATTCACAAGCATTTTCTTACCCATCCATGGCTGAAAACAAGAATAGGAGATGAGGGAAATAAAAGGAATTTAAAGCTGCTGAAAACTAATGTCTACCACATGAGGCACAAAATAAGCATGCCGTTGTATATTTGATGAAAAAATAACTGTTATGAAATATTCATTTGAAAAGTGATTAAGCTTTGCAATTGAAAAGCTAACCCTTCACAACACGAAATAATCATGCAGCTTGGGAATGAACACATCCTGTGTCCTCTGGTGCTCATTATAATTTATGCAACATCTCTACCCCAATACTTTGGTTGCTTAGATATTCTCCTCTTTTTTTCCTTTTTTTTTTTTTTTTTTTTTTTAAATTTGAAATGAAAAGATCACTAGACTTGTTCTTTACAAGCCTCCTTCAAACCCAAAGAACCAGATTTACCATCCCCATAGATTTCCAGGCATGGAGAAGTAACACTTTCTCCAGATTACCTGCTGTGGAGAGTAGGAGGCTCTCCAGGCCCCAGCACTGGGGGCCCCCAGGACCCAGTGCAGAATCCCACCTCCCGCTCCGCAGTGGGAAGAAGCTTCTTTCTTCAAAGCTATTAAATTTACTCACAAGCACAACGTACGATGTCTCTCCTAAGGGTTAAAACGAACGACCTTTCATACAGAACAGGCAACCTATTCCCTAAACTATGAGCGATTAATCCACCGAGCAAAAGAAATGTTTTACAATCCCATTTATTTTAACTAAATTTCTTCAGGGATATTTAACTTTACATATGAAAGCTATACTTTCTACATGGTATACATGCAGACACATTATTTATTTACAAATCCCAGGCACAGAAATTATGAGTTTGAAATTTTCCTTACAATGAATTTCATAATTAGCCCTTCCGTAGTCAAGGCACATACAGAGATCAGGGATTACTCATTAGAGGAAGGAATTAGTGGGATTTTAGGCTTCAATGGCCTGTACAGACTATTAGCTTGCATTTGGCTATTAGGTGGGTAAGCAGAGTGGTCTCTAAAGCATCAGCAACAGATAACAATAAATTCTCAAAATGAGGCTTAACACCTGCTTTTTCCTAAAGGGGGAAAACAGCCGATTCGGCAGTGGCACGGCACCCCTTCCAGCCGCCCCAGCTCCCGGGGTCAGGCCAGGAGCGCCCTCACACCTCCCAGCCAGAGAAGCCAGAGGTCCCGGGATGAGCCAACAAGCCATGCAGTGGAGACCATGGCAACACCAGGCTCCGGCATCAAACAGCGTCCTCCAGATCTGCATGACAGCATGCAGGCCCTGCAACTGCTCCCCTCCAATAGAGGACTTTTTGAAAATGAAACAAAAGGGCGGTACGTGGGGCTGGCTTATTCGAGGACTATCAGCTGGCCTCCAGCCATCACTTCCAAGGTCTCGATTTCAGAGACGAAAGGAACACTGGGACTGCTAACGGCTGATGGAGACACAACCGCAGGCATGTCCTGTTCACGCATTTTATTTATTTATTCTGAATGCCACCAGCACCCTCCACCTTCACATAACACAAACCACCTTCTGGAAACACCAACCTATGCTTTCCTTTTAACAAGCTAACTCATCGCTTCAAAGCAGACAAGGAAAAATGAGAAGTGTCTAAAGAAGGTCCCTGTTTTGTTTTTTTCTTTTATTAAAGCTAATGTGCTTGAAGATGAAGGACAGAATAATGCCTTTACCAAAAATACAGTGCAAGACCCTCAGGACCAGTTTGTTCAGCTACAGCTGGTGCATCAATGCTACAAAACCAGGAATTTTAACTTTTATCTCCACTCCTTTGCATTTCCAAGGCACACAGAAATAACTCTATTAAATACAGCTCCTTAGAATGGAAGTGCTGGCAGATAAGCACCATGAACCCAATCAGTGAAACGTCTTGCAGCTTAGTACAACATTTCATCCTCACCTGGATCAGTAGAGTATTTCAACCGGAATAAAAAGCACCATCAAAAGCGTGACCCTAATTCACCACTACTGCAATTTTGTATCAGCATAAGTTCAATGATTTCAAAGTAATTACACAGATGTAAAACAAGGACAACTGTGATAAATCAGTCCCTGTGCAAATTCAGAGGAACTCTTCCATGCACACGTACAAATAAAAATATTAAGACAAACCATTACAGGAAGACACACACAATTACATATAATTGTAAATACACATTCTGCTGGATCCCTGCATCCAGTGATGAAATGGGGCTACACTTTGTTCCAACATTGTTTAAACATCATTATGATCGTATACACCCGTTTTGGAAACAAAAAAAGAGTACAGATTTTTTTAATTTAGGGAATATGACAATTAAGTAAACAAAATAATAAAGTAAATAAAGAAGCAGAAGTTCAACAGATCCAAGCTGTCCACATTAATTTGCTAAAGCAATGAGATGATTTTCTACCTCACATGACAGGATTCAAAGAAAGCTTGAAAAGGAAAGCTTTTCTGGATACTGATCAAACAGCACCATACGTGACAAAAAAAAAATCTGACTGCACACAAATAACAATTTTAGAAACTTTTCTGGGTAAGAGAGAAAACTTAGAGGGGAACATGCGAGACAGGGAAATGGAAAGAATTGGTAGTTTTGTTATTCAATTAGCAAGAGAGTTAAATGTTTTCTATTCCATCCTCGCCTTTAAAAACAAACTTGAGATTTTTAATTAACGTTGGTTTCAGACCTATAGCATCACTCATCTCAGAACAATATTAGTACAAATGAACATTAAGCTGAGTTTTTCCTTTCTCTTTTCTCTCTTTTACTTGAAAACTGTGAGCAAAGTGACTTGTTAGTGAGAATGAAGAGCTTACAGCACAATTTTGAGAGAAGCTGAGAGTTGCGCTGTGCAAATCTCTCCACTGCTTGTCAGTGCAGTTCAATCCACGACCCAAAACTGCTCTGCTAATTTCAACTGTGGACCTTACCTGAGCAGAGTACTAATTTTCTGACTTTTTTTTTTTTTTTTTTTTTTAAACCGGGACAAAAGGATTCCAGGATATAGCAAGAAGCTCACTTCCACTTGAGAACTGATCAGATTATTTGAACTTGGTTTCTTTAAAAGGTAACATTTTCTCATTATAGAAAAGTCTCTGAACATCCCTTTTCAGATCACAACCAAATCATTAGGGCCTGCCACAAAGCCTCTAAAAGTCAATGGAAGTCATTCAAAGACTTCAAAGGAATTTGCATCCAGACCTTATGTAAAACATCCAGATGCAGCAGGGCAGCATCTCACATTGAAGGGGAAGCCTACGCCTGCCAGAGCCAGCGGTGCGGCTCCGCAGGCACCAGGACAGGCGGGAGAGCTTGGTGCCCAGCACCCGACAGCCATGCCATAAGCCCTGTCGGAGGCCTGTCCTTCGGGCTACCCCAGGGACCAAGTACCCGCGAGCAGCTGGAGTGCATTAGGCAGGCTCCTGGGGCACATTTTTCAGCTTCTTTTCATCCAAAAGGAATCCAGCTTGCTCCATGCCTGCTGGGTAATGTGAATCAAAGCATGGTAACGGGGTTCAGTCAGAGAGTCGCTTCAAAAGCCTGCTCCTGATACCCGCTGAAATGTTAATATAGTCTCACACCAGCACCAAACAGCTTGAGCAGCCACTGAAGGACTGAGGCCAAGTTTCTGTAACGTAAGGTCCTAAGAGGAATCAAGCAGATTTCCAGAAAAACTGGGGGACTTCACGGGCTGCAGGACAGCAAGTGCCCTTGGGAGGAGTTGATAGAGCCAGAACTACAGTTCTCGTTCAGCACTGATTGCTCAATATTCATCATCCATACTCAGGACTGATCCTGAGCTTTCATATGTAATAAAGAAAACATGGAGCACTACTGTAAAAAAAAAAACAACAAAAAAACAAATCTAAAACCAAGACTAATGTTAAGCAAGATTACTTTTTCTGAGAAGCCCAATCCAACTTTCAGAAGTTTTCCTGAGTCTGGTAATTGAAATCAATGGCATCACTATGCTTTTTCAGGCTTGCACAGAATTTTCTGTGATTTTTCAGATGGTTAACTAACTAGTCATAGAAGTTCTCAGCACTTCCTATTTAACTTTGAGGTGTCTTAATCAGAAATTCAAATTAGTGCTCATTTCTAATACATACATTTTAAAAAATAATGTAAAAAAAGAGTTCAGAAAGAAAACAAGCAAAATATTCCAGTGCTGTCTTTCTCCAAACTGGCTCCAAAACAGTTTCAGTTTTCCAAAGCTCAGATTTTCAAAATTCCAGCTGAGTTCTCTTCAATGTGTCAACAGGCAAACACCTGAAAATATCAACATGTTTTATACAGACTTAATTTTAGACTGCAAATAAGAGAATCTGAAAAGGTCTTCCCTGCTGTAAGGTATTATACATATTCCACTGATCAGTCCTTCCCCAAGCTCAAACCACGTTTGTAAAATTTACTAAAAGGACATTTGTGATGAACTAGAGTGTATACTGATGTTCAACACTGGTTTAAGTAAATTAACCCTAGAGTAACTGTTAATTATTCTCATAAAATATGTTATTATGTTCTGTACTCTGAGCAATCACATCCTAATTTGGGGATACAGCTCCTTTTCTGAGGTATAAAAGTAAACCTACCATAAAAAAGGACAAATTAGTATTGTCTTTTCATTCGATAAGTGAATGAAATTAAAATACAATTTCATTATGGCAGTGCTACAGGAAACAAACACACAAAAAACCACCAGAGCAAAACCAAACTACACACTTAACCCAGTTCTGAAAGGACACATCAAGCCAAAAATGACAGTGTTATATCACTATTATTAGCCTTAAAAACAAAGCATTTAGAAGTAATTTCAGTTTTTAGTCCGTTACCCTAAATGATGGCATATGTAAAAAGAGCACATACAGAAATGTAGTTTGGAAAAGATTAAGAGAATATTTTAGAAGCAAATCACTCCATAAATAAAGCACAAAGGGAACACAGCATCATTCAGGAATGGACATCTGTCACCCAAGCAGATACCACATCACACATTTGCAGCTTAATTCTGCAAAGTAGAAAAACAAGACTTAAAACACCACATAGAGCCTTACATACATTACATTTATTTTTAAATTTCTAGTTACCATAAATATCCAGACACCATCAAGAAGTATAAACATTACACACAGAGGAAATGGTGAGGAATAAAACGAACAAGGAACAGAAGAGAAAGTCACATGGAACTGGAAAAATCCAGCCCTATCCTGAGTAGTTCCAGCACCGCTTTTCTTCTAGTGGGGGAGGGAATGGAGAGGGAAGAGAAGTCACATTCAATGTCATCTTGACAGCGACCTCTTATTCAAAAACTATTATTTTTCCATCTTGAATAAGAGAGAACCAAGTGCTCTTCATAATCACATAAATGACCTACCACTCTCTAAGTGCTCTCTCTTAGATCAACAAAGAGCTATCGGAAGCAGAAAGTATTGCACACCACTCCCCTGTTGTCTCAATCCAAGTCGTCAGCACAGTTCAACCTTACCGTAAGAGAAACCTTGAAAGGCCAAAAGCTTTAGGAAATACACTTATCAGAGTACCTTTCCTTCCTCCTCGCAGCAATCCTTTCAGAATTTTGCTGTTAAAATGATAAAGACACAGGGGAAAAAAGAAAGTTAAGAGAAAGAGAGGAGAAGCATGACGGGAGTTTAACTTTTATTTTTCTAGGGGAAGGAAATCAATAGCTTTAAACTGGCATTTAACAAGGGTGAGAGAAAAAAATTCAGTTGTCTTTAGGGGTAGACTGTTCCCTAATGCTGCATTTCAGAAGACCCATGCAATTAACTAACTCAACATAAAGGTTCTCACCGCAAGGAACTCCGCAGAGGTAAACTGACAAATTCACCCTCCCCTCTCTCTGGGGTGATCACAAGAGCCTGCCCCCATAAGGGCAAAGGCAAGGCTTAGGATCTTTATCCAAAAAGAAGAGATATTTCAGGATTGGTTGTTTGGGTTTTATTCTTTTTTCAGGGAAGGATGAGGGGAGAAATCCCTTTCATTTACTTGTCTGCAGTTCTTTCCATATAATTAAACAGGGAAAGTATCCTGGGAAAAAACGGAAACTGTATCATGTGAAAGAAAAAAAGGAAGCCCACCACTACCACCTCTTTCACAAATATCTCCCAGACATGCTTTGCTGTTATGTTGAAATCCAACTGCAAATTAAATTAATTCAATAAAAAAAAAAAAAAAAAAGAGGGATCTGATGCACTGAGTGACTCAGCAAGCCAGACCTCAGGCCAACCCACATGGTAGAGGTAAAGGGGTAGCCCACATCCCAAATATTCTGCCCATTTTACAACCTCTACTTTGTTACTGCAACTGTTCTGAAACGCTCCACAATCTCCTGTTCAACAAGTGAAGAACAATATGATGCTCGGGGCGGGGGGGGTGGGGGGGTGGGTGGGAAAGAGGGGCGGGAAAGAAAGAAAAAAAATCCTACTTAACCCCTATGTTTTCCCCTTGGTCCTTCAAAGGCTTAGTCAGCAGTGATGAAAGCTTACCTTTACCAGTCAGGTCAGCCTGAAATACTGACTGTGCAAGAACTTCCATTCATCATCCAAATCACCCAAAAAGGTGCAAAACAAACTATTTCCAGTAGATGTATTTGCTGGAAATTAAAATCCTCTCAAACAGAACGGGTGAACCGCAGCTAAGAAACAGCATTTGCTGAAATGCTCAGCGTTCACAGGGCTGCAATGCACTCCCTGAAATAACTGAGAGCTGGGGAATACACAAGGACCACAACAAGCACTGGGATGGCTCAGAACTCCTTCAGAAACTAAATCCATAAATTCACCTCTATCACCACCATAAAGCAAAGGGATCAAGTGTACATTATCAGTAGGAGGAACCAAAGGCCATAATGCTTTCTTCCGTTTCTACCAGGAGAGAGTATAAGTCACAAAGGAAAAGCAAACACGAGAAAACCCTAGGAGAATCATTGGATCTGACCTTCTCTCCATATTGTCCCTCTGTCATCTTTTCTCTTTTTTTTAAAGCTTCTATAAAATCCTTGCTGTACTGCTGACTGCAGAACACTTACTGAAGAATGCATAATTACATCTCTTTAACCCCTTGCTGTCACTATGTATATACTGTGCTTAGATCTGTTTTTTTTAATGTTCCCCTCCCCCCCCCAAAAAAAAAAAAAAGAATTAAGAGAATGTGCACAGGCTAGCAAGCCCCCCAAATTATAAAAATACTACTAGATGGTACTGTTGCCAAAGATCCCAACACATACAAATCAGACTCTCCACATTTCACTACGATCTGCTCTCAGGTATTCCTCCCCACTATGCTTTGTTTCACATTGCTAAAGTATACACACAGCAGAGTCAGTAAAATGCAAGACCATCACCAACAACGGAGCATTTCAGGCCCAGTAGCTTCTGTTCACGTGCCTTTCCACATGAACCTTGCAGTGTGCAAGTGCAACAAGCCGTTTCACTTCCCACATATCAATCCCTACTCTGGAAGAGCTTAAGAACCCACTCAACGTGTCGGAGACAATAAGAACTTCCTGTGAATTTCACTCTTCATCCAATGGCTAAAGCGATAAGTAATTCTTCAAATAAATAAGTAATTTTGAATTTTTATGGTATTGGTATGCAATCTCAGGATACAGTGCTTGTGTTTTTCAAACTCAAGAACAAGCGTGCTCTGAAACAATGCTTTTTCATGTAAGTATTTTTGTAGACCCTAGCTGCTGCTGGTAACAGGACAAGAATTTTTTCAAAGATAATTAAGTACTAGCTGCGATGTTTCAATGGACAGGAGACCTGAACTAGTATGTATATATGACAACAATGGCAGTCAGCTGAAAACGATGGGAAAACAGATCCTGATCTAAAAGCCTTAAAACAAAACAAACAAAAAAAACTTTCCATAAACCACAAGCTAATGAAGAGTACGGGGTTTTCCTTCATTTTGTCCTTATTTCCAGCTAGTTAGAGGAAGAGCTGGAGGCTAAGGGGTCTGAATATAGATACTACTTATACATGTTACATAGCTTTCTAAAGGAATTTTTCTTCATTTATGTATGGTTTGCAAATGTATTGTTTTCAGCCAGACTTCCACCTGTGCTGAAGAATGTGATTATAGCTCAGCAGAAGGCTGGAAGCGCTACCAAGAAGAGTTGTAGTTGCTGGTCACTACAGGTACAGCATATACAGCTGTATACAGCAGGTTTGCAGACCCTGTCCGAAGAAAAAGGCTCGAAACAGACGTTAATATGGAGGAAGAGGGTGACAACTTGTAGAATGAACTTAAGAATCAATCGGCCTAATCCAAAACTCACTGAAATCAGTGAAAAGACTAATTTCAACGAAGTTTTAACTGGGTCCTCAATGAACAAGGAGATGGGGAAAAGTAGAAGGAAGTTTACACCAATTTGGCTGTTGTTCATCGACTGACTTGAAAATAACCACCTGTACAGAAGAGATGTTACTGGTGTTTAAGTGTAAGTCTGGATTTTGCTTCCATGTGGTATTTCTCTTTTAAAGAGGCTCTCTAATCTTTCCTTCTCATTCCAAATCACTGGTGTCAAAGACTGGTATCAGCTACAAATAACCAATATACTGTTTCACTCCCATGGCAAAAACTAACAGAATATACAGAGCTTTCTCATCTTATGTCTTCTGTATGTTTTTCTGAATCATGCATCATTATTATAATTAAAGCTGAACTGGTTTTAGTTAAATTATTTTATGTAAGTTGACATAGTTTTATTAAGTCAACAGAGATGTGACAGCTTACAGCCATGAAAGGCTTAGCCAAAAGGTTTAAAAAAAAATAAAAATAAAAGAACAGAGAAAGTGAAAATACTAGGAGCTCTGGAAAAACCTGAGGAAGGAATAATTTTAAGTTGTTCTGAATTCTGCAAATACAACACTAAGAAGAACATTGAGTACCTAAATAATTAAAGTTTATCTTCTTTATTGAAACAGTCCATGTTTGAGAATTTGTGCGAGTTTTAATGTTTAATTAAGGGATTTAAACATCGTTTTAAGTGAAAACTCTGTGCAACCTTAACTATGGACCCACTAGGTCACCTCTATAATATATTCATGTTGGGAGATCTAGGACCTGGCTTTTACATAAGTCAGTTACTACAAACACACAGTTCAAATATCAGTCACAAGCACGTGAAAAATCAATTTACAAGGAGATGAAAAAATAAATGTTCTAGAAGATAGGATACGCTAATGAAAATTAGTGTAGTGTGTTTGCTTTTTGCCCACGTCCAGGTTTTGGTTTCACATGCAGCAACTGCTGAAACATGTTTATTTAGTGATTAAAAAATGAAAAAAGATTAAGAAGCAACTTTAAAAAGCCCTGTGCAGATAAAGATACGCCTGTTTTATAAGCAATTAGTAATTTCTTGTTAATAGAATGTAAACTGTTTTGTCTAATATTCCCAGAATTTGCAGATTTAAGGGGAATGCAACTCCTAAGGATGAAATTCATACCCACAAAACCAGGAGTTGAGAGTAAACCTCTAGTCCAGCCTATTTAATATATGCAGTTGTATAATACTGTATCCACACTTGGAGCAGATTTGCCAGAACTGCCTTAAAAAAAAAACAAACAAACAACAACAACAACAAAAAACCACCCACAAACAAACAAAACACAAACCACACACACAGAATTTTAAAAACTGTATATATAGAAGGAAAAAAAAAAAAACTTAAAAAACCCTGTATGTTATTGCCACATTCACCAACACTATAGCACACTGACTCCAGGCTGGGCCACAACACAACTTGCAGCCGCTGTTGGCCAAGAGTAGAGATGGACTTTGAGCTGGTCTCGGGTGGTCAGGGAGTTGAGATGACTATCCATCTTTCATCCACCCCAGGGCCGCCCTGAAGTAGGAAATGTATTTCACTCAAGTTTTAGAAGCAGTTCTATTTACCGAAGGTGCTTGTGGAGTCACATGGGTGAACAGTTGCATGCAGGAACAAACATGGAGCTTTGAGACACTGAGGGCTGAAGGTGGACCTGTGGGGGGAGAGCAGGAGGCCCACACATGCAACTTCCCTGCTCAGAGACCTGAGCACAGTATACAGCCCAGCAGGATAGGTAAAATACATCTCAAAGTCTCAGTCTGCTGTCCAGAAGATGAAAGTCCATCCCACAAGAGGTACCATTTACACCAACATTGCTATATGACATCACTTCAAAAAAAGGACAAAAATTTAATAACATTTGCGTCTTCCTGAGATGTCCTTGGAAGCGTTTAGAACAGGATCTGTGATAGATACAGATGGCAAAGCAAGCTGCCAATAAGCACCCCATAACAACAAATTAATAGTTTAAAAAAAAAAGGGGGCGGGGGAGAGAAGTTTGGGGCGAATTATGAATTCCAGGTCTGCTTGTTAGCCTCTGAGTTTTTAATCAGAGAGACCATTTGTGTCGGCAGGGACAACTGAATCCCTGTATCCACAGCACTTGACTGCACTTGGATATATGCCTCCTACTAGAGACTAAAATGAAAGCTATATTTTAAAGCACTGGAAAAGTGAAACAAAGCCTGCAGCTTATGTTTATAACAATACTTCTACTTGTCTAGATGTATTTCACTGGCTCTGTGTTGAAGAGGAAGGCGGTGGGGGTAAATGCTCTGTCCCTGGGATCATTCCGGATTTTTTGGTCCCCGGTCCTCTAACCATGAAGTATGTCTCTTTTGAAGGCTACCAACAAAACACTATAGGTACAGATAGTGGGGTGACAACACTAAGGGCAGAAGAGAAGACGGGCACACAAATTAAAACACAAGACCAAAATACTTTGACTTGAACCCTTCACAATGCTATCAACACTCATGTGTGCTGACTTCAGCATCTGCTTCAATTAAATGACAAGAACAGACCCATCTGCACCCCCCTGTAGAAGGTTTCAAAAACACAGAACACTTCAAAAATTGTAAAGGGGGGAAAAAAGACATAACCTTTTTGTGTTTTCAAACATGTTAAACGGCAGCAGCCAGAACTGCTCAAGCCTTCCCTCCAAGTTTTTCAAGGCACGATTAAGGACAGAAAGGGTTAAGTCCTGAAAAATAAAAGAGCAACAGAGCAAATCTGACTACATGTTTGAAAGAGCCTATAAAATGTTACAAGCAAAACAGGAAAGCTTGTGTTAATAATGCATAAACCAAAGGAGGAGGGAAAAAAAAAAGCTACCCATTTAATGGAGTACTGCTTTTATCCTTGCAGTTAAAACGAAATAAACCATGACTATTAATCTGGTAAGGCCATGTAAAAAAGCAATTTTTAAACATTTTCTAAGAGGGGACAGTTCAGTAACCGCTCTGGAGAGCGAGGCCTTGTGCAGGGCCGCGCTCGGCGCTAAATACCAGCCTCCGCTCGGCGGAGGCCATTACCCGCCCCGTCGCCATGGCGACGCTAACAGTGCGCCCGACTTCAAAGACAAAGATGTAATTTCAGACTTCCAGCAGCCAGAGGGAGCGGTGAGAGCTTTCTGCCCGGGCGGTGTCAGCTCACGATCAATTATAAAAAGCCCAGGACGGTTTCGAGGCGGCCCGAACCGCCGCCCGCCCAGCCCCGGGAGCCCCCCCGCCCCGGGCTGAGGGAAGGCGCAGGGCGCGGGGCCCTGCCCGTCCTCGCTTCGAGCCCGGCGACAGCGGGCACGGCGCCCGGCGCCCTTCCCCTCCGCCGGCTCCGCGGGGCAGGGCGGGCGCTCCAGGGGCCTCCCCAAAGCATCTCGCGGAGCTCCCACCGCCGCCTTTGCCGGGCGCCACTCCGGGCCGGGAGCGGGTGGCTGCGGAGGCCGAGCCCCTTCGCCCGGCCAGGAGGAGGGAAGACCTGAGATCGCTGAATCAACACGCTTTTAATTTTGTGGTGTCATCCCAACAACAACAGAGTCGTCTTTGCTTTTTCGTCCTCCGTGAAAAGAGCGGGGATACTTGCAACGTAAGTGCAGTGGAGAAAACCCTCACAGGGAGGGGAAAGCTCACTCTCAAGTTTTGCCAGCATGTGGATAGTGGCTGTAAAGGGTAATAGTAGTGCAGAAAAAACAGACCTTAACTTAGCCTATACACTGGTGTCTCATCAATATGCTCTTATTAAGCGTGACAAAAATATCCACTTAGAAATCAATCTATAGAGCGGGCCTTGCAGTCCAGTGTGGTGCGCTGCCCAGGAAGCCACGCTTCTGAGCTCAGATGTGTTGTTTTTTAAAGCCGCTTCACCGAGTCTTCAGAAGGGAGTGCCGTTCTTCTTCTCTGAGGTGCCATGTTTCCCGCAGCATCACAGCCATGTGCCAAAACCAAGATAAAACGAATATACTCTCTTTCAGTTGACTAAAGTTGGGTTACTCCCTGTGAACCCCTCAGAGAAGAGACAGCAGAGCTACAGAGAAGACAGATCCTTGAACAACCCAACGCCTTGAAGTTGTTTTTTTTAAAATGTTTATAATACAGAGATACATAAAATCTAAATGGCATTACATTCGTAACTTGGTTATTACCTAGTCTGAAGGGAAACTAACCCTATTCTGCAGAAACTGAGACACTTTGCTTCCCTCTTGCCAGATGATGAAGCTTTTGTATCCTTAGCAGAAAGGCACCTTCCCACCTGAGAGAGCCCAGGCACGTTCAGCAACTAAAGCCCCAAATACAGCAATACAAAGCACCCTAGTCAGCCAGCAAACACGAACACACCACCCATGCACATGCTTCAGCGTCAGATTACATGCCGGCCCTTTAGCTGGCTGGGTGCGGGTGCTGCTGGGTGAGCAGCAGCACACACCACCACACCATGCCCCGAACCACGTTCTCCTGGTCCACAGTGGAACGTGGGCCAGTGCTTGCTGTGAGCTTTTGTCACTCACCCTGGTAAGACTGGGAGGTACATACTGCTCACAAGCATGAGTGCTGGATCCTGTGCATGACCCTTAACCAGTAACCCCAGACTGAACTTGGAGAAGCATTATGTGCCCAATCTGCACTTGTTTACTCATGAATGTATGAGTTCTGTGGTCGAAGAAATTCAGCTGTTGACAAAACTGAGTCCATGTCATCTAAACTATGCATACAGGAATCAGGAGCCTGTGGAAATATACATAGAAGGGTAAATGGAATGTCTTAAATTGCTGGAAAAGTAATAATTTTAAAAGTTAAAGACTGAAGAAGGTTGGGGGTTTTGTTTTTTTCTTTTAAATAAAATTTTTTTTAAAACCCTTTGCGTGGCTGATCACGTTTTGTTTCCAAGTTATATTTTTAATATACATGGGTGGTGGGGGGAAAAAAAGGTGTCAGTCTATAGGCCCTTTAATTACTCTTCAAATCTGTAGTTTCACTGCACACTGTAAGTGACAAAAGATAGCTCTCAGCCTGCGTGGCTAGCTGACATAGCCCTCTGATCACGTCTCCATGGAAATGCAGGTCAAGTGATCAAAATTATTATACAGGAAGGGAAAGTTTGTTTTTCTGGCAAAAATAAGGTAAAGGATTTACAGGATTGACTTCAATCTGACCTGTACTACTGTGAATACAGGCATTAAGAAGCAGGCACTAGAAATCACCGGTTCTAACTAGCAAAAATTAAAGAGCTAAGATGTTTGGAAGTACATGTGAGTATGTGCATGGGTGCATTTCTCAGCATTTCATACGATCTGATATCTGACCTCTGTTTCTTTGCAGAGGAGAAAGACAACTCTGTAGGTAGCCCGAATGGCCCCTCTCATGCCGAGCTGTGGTCTGAGCACTGGAATAACCCTGTGGCCAGAAGCAGCCAAAGACTTCCAGAGCCAAAAAAATTCCTGTACTTCATCCTACCTCAGAATAGGAACAAAAAGGCTGTTGCTGTGATTTCAAACGGGGCAAAATGGCTAACAAGCCATGCAGGAAGAATCAGCAGTCATTTAAAAGCAC
Source organism: Phalacrocorax carbo (assembly GCF_963921805.1). Taxonomy (NCBI): domain Eukaryota; kingdom Metazoa; phylum Chordata; class Aves; order Suliformes; family Phalacrocoracidae; genus Phalacrocorax; species Phalacrocorax carbo. The sequence continues at coordinate 61,079,629 of NC_087515.1, read as the reverse complement.
CACTGGTGTGTATATATGGTCTTCCTAAGTCATCTTTAAAGGCACAAGCAAAACAAAGGAAAAGAATGAAGATGGAGAGAAATCGAACTGTGAGGGAATCCAAATGAAGCCACAACTATGAGGTGTTACTTATTAAAACCAAACACAGATTCTAAAATTTTACAGCCTTGTTTCAATAAATCCTGAAGAAAGCTGCACTTAACAACTTTACGTTTTTCCTACTTTCATGTAGGCATCTAACAATACAATAAACAGGATGGAAGAAATTAGGTTATTATGAAGTTTTCATTAAGCCCTATTATTGAAATCTTGACATGGTCTGTATATTAAGTAAGGGAAGGAGATACTCTGGAGGTTTTCTTCCATCACCACTGCAGTATCATATGAAAGACTAGTAAGGCTTTCAGTTCACTAGAAAAGTCTAGAAACAAAAGATAACAGTTTGCATTAAGTTACATCCTGTACCATCATAAATTAGTTCACTAGGGTCAATGCCTGTACTTAATCCATTTCCATTACCTATGGAATCTTGCTAAGTTATTTTGATTTTAACAAGTGAGCCTATAAATCTCAGATCACTTCCAGTTCCTTTATTTCCATACTTTTCAAAAATAAGCAGTGGCCATTGTATAGTTTGCAGTTTAGGAAACAAAAATAATAATGTTTTAGATCTCTTTCATTACCTTTTGCACAAAATGCATTGCTAAAATTCATCCTCTGTGATACTATAAATGCACACGTGAGTGTCCACCTCACGCTTTGGCATGAAATAAGCTTTGTTCCCATAACTAGGTCCACTACTGTGTATTCAGCAAACCTGACTAAAGCTTACTGATGCATAATGTATTACTACATACAAATATATAAATATAAACTCTCATGTATGCTTATCGCTATACTACTTCCCAAAATGATAACTTCAATAGTACGGTGGAAGATAAATTAAGTGAACTTCCATCTTGAAGGGGGGAAAAAAAACCCCAAACCCAACACCACACATTCAGTTATAAATTAACGCCACTTAACTATGATGTGAAATAAATGATCCAGAATGGCATATTTTCCTATACTAATGCAATTATTCAAATGTGCCTCAAAATTCAGGTCCTAATTCTAATTTAACACAGTAAGTCTCATGTCACAGGCTGAGATAATTAAAAGGGTCATCTGCAATTGTTTGCATGGAAGGAAAAAGATGAAAAGCCTAAACACTGGGAACTGAAAGTAGCCTTTTGCTGATGTTATCAGCTTTTCTATCTTGGTTTCAAAGCACTATGATGCTTCACCCCCCAAAATTACATTGACATTCCAAACAGGACCCTCTTTATGAAGTCCTGTAGGAGCATAATTGTGTTTGGAATTGTGTGGAAAAAGGCACAGAATCATCTGCATGACATCAAGGAAAACTGATGCAGTGAGTTTAAGTGTAGTGCCTTCCAAAGACAAATGCAGAACCCCCCCCATCATTTAGAGTGTGTGCATATGTGTGTGTATTCTTTTTAAAGGTAAATTGATAATGGAAGCCCATTTACACGTAACACACCTCAGAAGCACTTCTCATATACAGCACAGATCCTATAAAAAGCCACCATGAATTGCTGTCTTCAAGCAAAGGCTTTGTAGTGAATCTAAGATGTATGGCTCCAGCAAAGGAAAGAATGTTTCAGAGGCTTAAGCATTACAAGACATCGGGTTTCAAGAAAACACATTTGAGAGAAATTTAAAAACCTGTTTCAAACTTCAAAAAACTAAAGCACAACACGTGACACTATCAGGATTCCAATGTAGTACTACAAAACAAATAATACACGACAAATGCTTTCCATTTGCACAATGATGGTGCCTAAAATCCCCAGCAGTTATGGATACACCATAAACAATCAGACAAAGCACTGTGAAACCTGGCCTAATCTTAGCACTATTGACCGTGACTACACAAACATCTGCTTGCACAGAAACAGCAAGCTGACCAGCAGCACTCAGAAGCGAGCTTCACATCAAAGACTGCTAACGGGTTGGTTTTGTTGTTTGGTTTTTTTAACATTAAAGTTGCAGCAATAGCACCAGAAGCCAACACATCCCCAGCCAACAGGAATGGGTGGTAGAAATAAAAAAACAAAGGCATCTACTACCAGGCTTCAGATGTTGCTGGTCAGAATGAGTTTTGACTGTGTTTAGCCAAGGTTATGAAGCCAAGGTCACATTTCACAGTGGTTGGTGAGCACAGGTAAAGGAGTCATTCTGGAAGAAAAATTCCTATCTTACAGGAATACTTGTGGTAAAAATAAGAGAAAGAAAAAACATTTACAGTGTCTCAGGTACTTCCTGAAATGGTATTCAAGTGAGTAATACTCTTTTGTCTTACTTTCTGCGTCGTAATCCCAATGTTCACACAGGCATGAAGAAAGACACGCACCAGTGAATATATTAAGCTCTGGAATTTATAGTATGCTATCAACTCAAAATTTACAAATAACCAAGCCGATAAGACGTGCACGCTTTTATACACACTGTATGTACATACACACATTGTGTAAAACGTTCAAGAAATAAATTCCCCAAATCCAAAAAAATGTACCATTTTAGAGTTAGATTCCCAAATGCAGAACCTAAAGGCATTGACTTGGAAATTTAGGACGACTACTGCAGTTACTGCCCCTGCAGCAGGTACATCTGAGCCACCCATGCAGAGGCACCTGCACTACTAGGGTTTACAGCCTTGCATATTAAAGTAGCCTTGGGGGCTTTCAGCTTGCCTCTCATTTCAAGTGCAAGCTTTAGTGGTTCTTGCCACCAAAAGCTTGCGGTAGCCAGTTCAGTCACCTCTGTTATAGGGGCAGCAGCCTCTGGGGGAGGGAACAACTAGGGGCGGGCAGCTTCAACCATCCAAATTAAATCTAGTTTCCTGAGTCAACACCCATACTGTCCTGGTATTTGGAGGTATAAAGTACGTTGATGCAGCTCCTCATGGCTTCAAAAAACATTGCAGGGAAAAAGCTACTAATACTTGAATATTCCACTTAGGACAACATTGGCCTATTTAAATACAAGTTTTTGCAGCCTTAACCACTACTGGGATCTACAATCCCTTAGCAGGTTTCCCACGTAAGTTTCATGTAGAGGTGAGTCTAAATATTTCTTTTTGCGTTTGCAGATTTTCTTAGATCCTAAAGTAGTAATTTTGTTATTACAGGGATACTGTAAATACTGTAAAGGTAAAGTATTTTGAAAACAGAAAAAGTGATGGAATAGCCAAGTATCTTTTTTACAGTACTTAGTGAAATTAGTTTTTATACTTCAGTAACAACATAGCACTGGCTTTTAAACAAATGTGATCAACCTATCAAGCAAAACCAAGTAATCCTGTAAAGCACAAAACACAACTGAATAACAACAGGACCTTCTCTTCACATTACAAATTTTCATTCTAATAGCAAGAATACTCAATTCAAGAATCAATAATTTTGGTGTCAGTGTTTCAGTTTAACCCTACATGGACAACATATGCCCAGGGCTGCTCTGCACTACTTTAATTGTACCTTTCCCCAAAAACAGGACCTAAACTGAATACACAAGTTGACCCTCGGACGATGAATCAGTTTGATCACCTACATGAAATCCTGGCTCCACTGAAGTCAAATGTAAAATATGCGCGAACAGCCAGTGGGCTAAGATTTTCAATGACACACAAAGTGTAAATTCATTCTCTCTCCGATAACATCACCAGCTTCAGCGGCACTGCAGTGGCTCGCACTGGATTTGACCCACTATTCTGACTGACACCCGGACACAAACAGGCCAGAACAGAATCTGTATGTGCAGCAGAACCAACAACAGACCATTTTTTGCACCTCAGAAACACACTGAAATACATATACTTGGTACCTCTATACATATGTGTTGAATGAGACTTGTTCTAGCTACAGGTTTAGTACATGGAACGGTGAGAAGAAGAAAAAAAGCTAGCAACTACACTTGATTCAGAATTAAAATTACTTGGAAAAACCAGAAACTTTTTGAGAAACCTTAGTCACTTCTTTGCAACTTGAAGCTTTTTTCCTTTTATTCCAGGCTTAAACAAAGTTCAGTGGGGCATCAAACTGCCTCAGTTTTAAATTACAGTCTGTACTTTAAAATAGAATGCATGCACCACATGTTCCTGAAGCTAGAGGGTGGGAGTGTTATTCACTGAAAATTGAAGGCTTGTTGAGTCAATAATCTTCTTTCACAGAGTAACAATTTTCAGCTAAAATTTCTTGACCCAAACAAAGGAAAACAAGATCATTCAGTTATTTTACAACATTGCAGAAAAAAGAAAATAAAGTGGGAAAGAGCACACCAGTCTTATCCTACTTGATGTAAAAACAATGGAAAATTTAATTCACAAGTATTACATACTCACATTTCCTTCTTGTTCATGGTTTAACATACTCCAAACAGTTATTTTCAGATGGAGACATGAATAGAAGCAAACAATTGCTGTCATGTACTACACATGCATCTATCAACTGGCATCTGCATTTGCCTCCCAAGAATTACCAAGAATCCACTTAGAGGGCTTCCCCCCCTCCTTCTTTCTTGAATCAAAAGCAATAATCTGGATTTTTAAAATATCACTTAAATTTAGATCAAGCTTTCTAATTTGCTTACCTGCAAAGAATCCAACACAGATTACAAAAAAAAAGAGGGTTTCTGCCCCACCTCTCCTTTAGTACTGATTTGTCCTTACCAGAGAGGCTACAGCAGTAATTAATATTTACATTATGGTAGTGCCCACAACCCTGATCATGATCAGGTTTTACTGGATTAAGCGCTCTACAAATGTCACCAGAGTCGCTCATCCCAGTAGTCTAGCCTCTGAAAAAAGAAGAGGTATCTCCCCTACTAACCCTCAACCACTGTTTCTCAAAGCATGCTGGAAACTGTTTTCCTGGTCTATTAAGTCTTCAGCCATTAAAGGCATTTGTTCAGGGAGTGAGCTGTTGCTCGAGATGAGTTTCCAAGCTACTTCATATTCTGGAAGTGAGACAGGGAATATGGATTCCCAAACCATCCCATGTATTTTCCTCACAGCCTGCACCTATCAAGATACCTCTGAAATGATGTTATTCCATGAGCCAAGTATAGCTAGTCTTGCATTTAGTTCACTGCTAGTTCTTAACAGAGGTCCTCTGAAATCTAATTTAGTACCCTCTTTCTACAATGAAAAAGGTGTGTCGACCAGAGGAACGACTGTCCAGCACTCAAAACATCCTTTAGAGGCTCATTAAAATGAGGTAAAACAGAACTGTGAAGCAGTTAATAAGATCAGGAAGGGACTGCTGATGTACTGTTTTCCACAGTACCAAGCGTAATGAAACAAGGCAACTGGCATCTTAAAAAGTTCATGTGTCCAAGCAACAGTATGTATTATTTGAGACCTACCTGACACTGAAGCTCATACAGCTAGACATTGTAGGACCGCAAACTTCTCTGGTCATGGCATTGTACTAGATACGAGCGGCATTCTACCTTCATTGCTGGCTACTATTTTTTTGCCTAGAAATTATTCTACCACCTTGAAAAGACCCAGTGAATAAGTGACATCACAGAATTAATCCATGAACTCAGAATTCTAAGTGACCTAGTGAAGCACCGATTCCCTCAACTCCAGATACAACCTTGCCCCTTCAACACTGCATGACACCCAGCAAACACAAGATGAACCTAAGCTACACTACAAAACTACAGCCGTGATATCCCGACAGCGTACACCAATGCAGCTGAGGGCCACCACAAGCCCACCTTCACTGCAGCCTCCAGCTGTGCATGCTCATGCCTCCAGGCTTGCGCTCACTGACTATGTTAAAAAACTCAGGGATCTAGACTTGCAGAAAACTTACCTTACAAAAAGAAATGAACTGTCTTCTGCCTGTATGGGGCTCTGTGACTGCTGCAGGGCCCGACTGTGAACGCTGGGATCTCCTGTGCCACTATGTCTCAGCTGACAGCATCACAGTCTTAAACCCTTCCAGCAAGATCATACAGTGTTTTAGGAGGTGGCTAAAATCAAAGCTGCTGCAGTCCCCACTGTCCCCTTTCCCATCACAGCTATTGATTCCCATCTCCTCTTCTGAGGTACAACTGATGTCCATGTAATTACACAGCGATTCAGTCAAAAACTAATCCAGAAATAAAGAGTGATTATTTCTCAGCTGGTTCAGTTCCCCAAGTCAAATCCACTGGCCAGTCACAGGAGCGACAGTGGAAGAGATGGGACGTCACAGCCAGCACGCCGTGGGGCACGGCAGGGCTGCAGCCGCCCTAGCTTACAACAGCTCAAGCAGCCACAGAGCTTTACCTGTACGTTGCAATGAGACACAATTAGGAGAAACCTGTGTTTCAAAAGCATGGCAACTTGGGTAGGCCGTCTGACCTCACACCTCAAACAAGCACACCTGACACTGGGCAAAAAAAAGGACCTTATTAAAACAAAACAAAGTAATAGCAAAACCACCAGTTCCTATCTGAAATGACTTTCATACTCATGCCAATAAAAGAAAACAAATTCATGTATGTTTTCTGCTCTTCATTCTATCAGCACAACCCAAGGTGAGCATTTACAAAATTTCTCATTAAAGACAAAATAAAGGATTAGTCTTCAGACACACACAGCCTACTGTTGACACAAGCTCCTTTACTGCAACAACAAATTTGCAGATACATCACTTAGAAGGTTTTTCCTGTAAGTCTGCTCTAGCTTTCTCACAATAGCAGAAATGTGTATTTTGCTATTATCCCGTAAGTCTCAATAAATACATTCTGTAGCAGCTGTTCTCCAGCCACTTCCATTCAGGCTTCTCTTCCCTTTATTCCTCCACTCTAATAGGGAACAGTTTCTGTTTATGACTTCCTTCCTTCACAGAGTCCCCAACTCCCATGTTTTCTCAAAAGCTTGAGATTTCCTTCTAATTGTGACCCCAACAAAAGTGCTCAGAGCACTACTCTGTGCAACTTTTCATTTGGGCTCTCTGTGACTCCACATGGTCAGAGACCCACAGGTCAAACCCTCCAGATATCAGAGCAGTTAGGAGAAGGAAAGCAAGCATTGTATAGAATCTGTCAGGCCATTAGAAGTAGCTAATAAAGCCATATTTTGTTTGTAACCATTTGTTACCAACCCACATTACAAATTTGTCCGCTTTGAACTTTATGGGAACATTCATGCCAGGACTTTTATATACAACGTGTGAAGTAAACGGAACAACTATTGAGCTGTTTAGCTGTCCTTACTGTGACACAAACCTGTTGAAAAAACTCCTCCCCAAAGGATGACACAAGCCAGCATTCAGTGCTGCAGAAAGTGGCCAGTTCCTCTTCAAATCCATCAAAGGGAAACTCTTTTTTCAAAACCACATCAGAGAACACCATTCACCATTTAGTATTACATCTCTTTTGTTGTTTTTAGACACTTGTATAAGCTTGCTATGTAGCTGCTGTGATTTTCCACAATGCCCTTAAGATACAAAAAGATAACGGGCAAATTGTATAAATACCAGGATACCATGAAACAAAACATAACCAAATTTTATTAAAAGCATAACACTACCGCTGTCATTTCAAGATTCACTGTACAAAGACGACTGATTACCCTCAAGAACAGCACTATCTTAGAAACAAGCTTAAGAAGCCATATTTAGCATCCCAAAATGACACTATAACTAGGAATACTAAACAAGGGATAGTGACCACGGGTTTTCATAAGCAGCCCAAAACTGAATACAGAACACTTGCCTCAGGAAAAAAAGAAAAAACACACCCGCAAACCCCAAAACCCCGCAAAAAGAAAAACAAACCCACCAAACACCACCCCCCCCACAAAACCCCAAAACCAAAAACCCACCACCACCACACAACACCAAAAACATGTTTATATGGTCAAGCCATCCATACCCCAAACAGAGTTATAGTAAAGCATTTATCATGTTCACCATACTTGGAATGTATGAATTGTTCCTAATTTCTATGATATTTTCCTTGGAAGTAAGAGTTCCTTGGGAGTTTGCTTATACTACCAAAAAAAGCATTGTCACCACATACGAAGGATTGCAGTTGCTTTTAATTTTGACAAACAAAACAAAACCACCAACCAACCCACAAAAAAATCCCCAGACCAAAACCAAAATAAAATACAAAATGATAATACCTCCCCATTCCCTGCCATATCCAAAGAGCAGGGTTTTTGAGTATTTGAAGTGCTCTCTGGTTATGTATCAAAGCTTTTCAATAATGAAGTGTCCCAATAACAGCATTTAGGACCAACTTAGAGTTTAACCTATGTGGCCAAAATGGTTAACATTCACTGTTAATACTACCAGCTTACTCATACCTAGAATAATAATGAGCTACTAAATATACCAAACACTCAGGGACACAGATAATACCCAATACTCTGCTTAGATATCATCATGATGGAGGTAGGACAGAGCATGGATTAAAAGTAGGACAATTTTTAAAGTAAAACCACAGGCAAATTAGTAGAACATTAGATGATTAATAACTGTACTTCTTTCTACCCTAATAAACACTGTTCATGAAAAACTGGGAGGTAAAAAGTCCCTTTTAATATCACTGCTTTTAAACTAGGTAGTTGTTGTCAACACAGTTCAACGTCTGCAGTAGCTACTATTTTTAAGGGTAATCAACAGCATTCATTTTTGAGACCTGTTCAGGGAAACAAGTCTTTTTAAAAAAGGTCTCCTGAAAAACTGGCAAATTAATACTAGTTCAAAGCAAACTGATATATCTTCTTATACCAGTTTCCATAGCTTCTCCTGGGACAGGCATGTCTCAAACATCATGTAAAGAATTTGTGGCATATATACTTCCCTAGGTGCCAAAGATACAACTTTAAAATGCCACGAACATGTTTATTGACCTATTTTTAGGGGTTGACAATAGTGCCATGTGCCAGAGGTAAAATATACAGTGAACTACCAGACTTCACGCATACATTTGGTGTTTTGACAGTGTAAACTTTTCAGAGGGATCCCTCTGCTAACTGGAAATGACTACATACCCAGTGAACTGCAGGAAATACCCTATATATTTACAGTACATTAGTACAAGCCAGAGGTCACAGTTTATTAACAGTTTTCATCATTTATAACATATTCTAGCTGGTTTAAACTCATGCTGTTTTACTACCAACAAACAACAAAATCCCCAAACCAAGAGGGACACAGAGACAAGGCTAAGGAGTACTTTGTCCATTACAGTGAAATAAGACCTTCAAAAATGCAGTAGCTGCAGTCTTTGCAAAGTATAGTAATTTGCGCACTTTCTCCCACAGCAGAATACACAGAGCTCAGAAAACTAAGAAACATTAATCCAAAATAACCTCCTAACCAAGACATCAGCATAGTACAAGTATCACTATCATTCCCATTTTTACACTTCTGTAGTAACAGATAGCAGCAGAATTAACATGTCAAACTCATTACTGATACTTGGGGTTTGGAGCAAATAACTCCTGGCAGCAGTATTCTAAACTATTGAATGTACTGAAATCCTGCGAAAAAGGGAAAAAGCCTCTTCCTCACCAGATCGTTTTGTGCAAGTATGGAATTCCTAAAACTGAAGCAAACAAACCAAAAAAAAAAAAAATCAATCCATTTCCTCTATACAAATACACATGCGCGCAAACACAAAACATGGATGTGCATCAATAGTGGTATTTTGAACCAGAACAAGCCTAAGCTAAGTCCGCTCACATACAAGCTGTCTGTTCTCGCCATATATTTAAAAGCAGTTTGTGATCAACCTCATTTAATACTTCTTTCAATATTTCTCATCCTAGGTGCAATGAAATCCTCTGTGAAGGGCTTTCATTTTAAAATACTGAAACAAACATTAGTTTCTTACTGGTAAGCTCGATGGTCTTTCTTGCTGGATTAGATTCAAGTCTTCGTGGTTAGGCTTTCCTGGGGCCATCGGGGGTTGAGATCTGGTTCCGTAGCCTTCCTGAGACATGTCCTGCAACAACAATTATAACAGAATTACTAACCTGACTTAGAAATTACAATTAAATCCACATCACAGAAGGGTGAAAAAACAACAGCTGAGTGCTGATGGGGTTTTTTTTATTAGAATTTTTTACTAGTTATGTGGGCTTGATACTTCCATCAAGAAGGTATAGGTAACGCTACTGACCTGCGCTGTTCATAAAGAAACCCAAGGAGCAGAGCAACATGCTGACAAGCAGCAGGGAATCCTACTACTGGAACATGGGAGAACACACAAAAACAAACCTTCTAAATAAAGGACCCTCTTTTACTGTGAAAGAGCTGCAAGCACAAAGCAGCCAACACATTGACCTACTCTGAGATGTATTTTCAAGTCTTTTGATGAAATCCTGAGCCAAGGTGGAACACTGACATGAAAGTAAGATTGTAATCACGCTGTCTAATCACACTGCCGTAACAACCCTGGATTTATCATCACTACTGCTGACACAACGTTCGAACACTGGCTATCAGGTCATAGCACACAACACAGTTGCTGCATCTGCTGGAGGCATGTTGCGTCCGATGGGTTAGCAGGCGAGTGTATTGGATCAAGAGTAGCTCCAAAGACTGTACCAGCAAGCTGGGGATTTTCCTCCTTATGCAAGTCTTAGGAAACGGCCTAACACAACACCCACCGCACAGGGGTGGGGGGAGCAACGAAACAACCTCCCCCCTCCCACAATACAGCTTACTTCACGTGTTAGATACTTGCCCATTGCAAACCTTAGATTCAGGCTTCATTTTAGCTACTATAGCAGCTTCTATACGAACTTCCCCAAGGAAAACAACAGAAAGCGCAAGACCTACTACAGCATGTGTAACTGGCAGGGAAAGCCGGAGAACCAGTTCCTGACTGCTAGAAAAAGGTATCGCACCTTAAAGGTTTTTCTTTGTTGTTTTTAAACGGCTTAATTCTCCTCTCCCCCTCCCGAGTTTACTACCATTCCAGTTTGCTTCAGCCACCCTCTCAGCTTCAGTTTTGACACGTACCTGAAAGCATGCACACGCTCCCGGGACGAAGGGGCAGGGGACGCCGTCCTCCCCACCCCACCGCGGCCTGAACGTCACCTTGCTGCTGCTTATCAAGGGCTGTCCTGACAGCCCCGTGTCCGTATCAACAGTTACTGCTCCCGCACAGACTCGGAGGCAGCTGGCTTGCAGAGCAGGAAAGCTTTCTGTCTCTGTTTTTAGCCCTGCTCCTGACAGAGGGAAATTTGTTAACAACCGCACTGTTTCCATTCAGCCCCTTCCGTCGCTTTAGACCCTCCTGCATTATTCTAAGGGACACAGAAAATTCAACGGGGCTAATGAAACGAACTCCAGCAAACCTGATATGATGTAAACCCAGCAATAAACAATCCTATCCCTAAGCCTGTGCCAAGTAAAATCAAGAAACACTTAAAAGGCCAGCACTTCAATGTGGTTACCAGCAGAGGGTAACAATTAGGCTTAAGGGTGACAAAGGCTGATGGCTGAATGATTATTATCCCCTGTGACCCCCCGCGCTCCCCCCCGCCCAGATTTCCACTTGTCACACAGCTCTCCTGCTGCGCACACCAGCAGGTTCCTGTGGATTAACAGTGAGGTTTAAAATCAACAAATGGCACAAGGCCTCCATTCAGCAGCCTTCACCCCAGTACAAAGGAGTAGAAAGGTGCAGGACAGCTTCACAATAGGCAAACAAATGAGCAAACCTCTGCTTTCCTTTTTATTTAAAAATGTGCGTGCGCGCACACACACTCACACACATGCACGCTAGGGGTTGTCACTGGGTAGGCATGTGTAATAAACCCAGCAACCCCAGATTTCAACTTCCAGTTCAGCGTTTGGCTCTCTTCTTCCTAATTCTTAAAAAAATACATCAAATAAGAACCACTTGTTAAAACAACAACAACAAAAAAAAAACACCCAGAAATACCAAGAGTGGTGAAAAAGGACAAATGGAATACTCAATTTAGGAGATGTCATTTTAGAAACACAATTGTTCCTTTTTTGCATACAGACACTACAGGATGTTGCTGGGAAGCAAAACGTGTTTTATATTTTGAAAAATCAAGAGCCATTAATTCCTTACAAAATACCAAGTATGGTTTTTCCCACATGTTTGCAAGATTTTAACCTCACTTCCTACTGAAATTTCCAGGGGGACTGGAGGGAGGGTGGGAAGAGACAGCACTCTTTCTCACGAGAAAAACTGCATGTTGAATGGAATTTATTTTTACCTGGGTATTTGAAGACTGACTATGAAACGTCTTTCCACAGACTGAAGAGCACATAAAAAAACCCTGCACATGACACCCTTTGCCTTTTTAAATACACCATTTTCATAGTGCTTTCCTCTCTGACTGTGGAAAAATCAATCTTTTTGCTCAATTCTAGATGAGGTTTGGAAACAAACACTGCAGACATCCGTGTTTGTTACGATGTGGATACCTGTGCATTCCAAACGGGAATGAGATCGCATACTCTTATGTTCTCTGTAAAGCCATTTAGATACTTGGATCTCTTTAAACTTGGAAAGTGGCTCTTCAGAAGTCAAGAATCAGTTTGCTCTCAGTAAGTTGCAGGCATGGGAATCTCCCAGATGAAATATGCATGGCGTTGTGTGTATAATTTTATGTGTTTATACATATGCACTGTCCAATAAAAACAGTCCATTTATATACTAAACATAATGACAATTAAATAATAGTGTATTTCACAAAGAAGTTGGCTTTATAACCAAAATAGTGCTTAGTATAATTTTTACTGAAAAACAGAGGAAAGAAAATCCCTACTGCCTTTCTTCATTTCTGCATTAGGAAACTTTGTTAACATACAGCATATTACAGAATAGATACAACAGATTTTGAAAGGTAAGTAAGGACAGAAGTATTAGGGTAAATTGTCCGTCACTGAAGAAATGCATGGAATTGGCAATTCTCACTTTCAGTTTTGAAAGGTCATTTTACTCTACAGCATCTAGGAATGGATTTATTGGGGACTAAACATAGGGAACATAAGGGGAAAAGGAACGTGTTCCCATGTGTTGTGCTACAGTCACGGCTGAAGAGTCCCCTGTTGATACTGGGGCTCAATCTTCTCCTGGGATCCCTGATTTTTTTCTTTTAACTCTGAATATTTTATCCATCAATGACATCAGCTTTCAAAGCAAAGCCTATGATTTTTTTATGAATCACAGAAAATCCTTCCTCCCATAGAAGACGAGCATGTGTGTAAGAGAGAAATCCAGGCTTTTATAAACAGAAGGCTACAAGTTTCCACTCAGAACTTCCCAACTTGGCACAAACCCAATCATATCATAACTGTTATAGCACAAACTGTCAACAAAGTTGTAAAATAACTAAAAGCAGGGTTTCCCCCATCAGATTTTAGAAAAAGCACTGGGACAAATAATCTGCAAGTCATAAGCATATCTTAAAATAGCTGAAGTTCAGACTGTTTTCACAAAACATTTATACTCTGAAGCAGGTAGGAAAAAACCCCCTATGCCTACATATACACAGCCTAAGACCTACATATTGGGTAAGCTGTTCAGAAATCAATCCATATCATTACGCAAATATAATAATTGGATAACAACAACCACCTACTGCTTATCATCCACAGAGCCAGGTCTAGTTATTTACCTCCTGTTCATGTACACTTCTGGCTTGACCTGTAAATTGTGGTATATGGAGCTCAAGTTTGAGGAGTAAGGGAGGAAACAGGGTATTTTCTTCCCTCTTATTCTCTGTTATTGTATTCATCTTACAAACTTTTGAAGTATGAAATTCTGGTGTGCGATTTCACTAACACAGAGGTTTCTGAATGACCAGCTGAGCCAGTGCACCAGCCTGCAAGAAAGTCAAAGGCCCCTTGTTCCTACTTCCCCCAGTTCCTGCAGCTGGACACACACACTCTTGAGTTTGTGTTGGGTCTTTACTAGGCCACTTTGTGAAATGGTGCAACTTAAAACTTGCCAGAAAAATAACCCCTTTCTCCCTAGCTTTATCACGGATTACTAAGCAGAGCTGGCCTCGGGAAGGGTTGGGTGAGTGGAACAGGAGGAGGGAAATGCCCTCCTTTGGCAGCAGCCAGCCAGTAGCCCAGCTCCACCAGCCACCAAACTGCAGCCCACGTCAACTGCTCTGCAACCATTTTGGAGCAGGCCACAGAGAGACAACCTTTTCCCTTTTGATGTGCAATGCTAATTAGCATCATACTTTCACTCTCTAGCTGGACCTAGTTTTAAACAAGTAAGTCTGTCCACATTTACATGTTCTCTGCAAACCTGAATGAATATAGTGCTGATAATGCTTGAAACCGTGTAGATGAAATGCACGTTTGTTTTAAGTTCTACTGAAGAAGATAAGATCTAATTATTAAATAGTTTAAACTATTTTCATGGAAAATGAAAGCATGGTGGAAATATTTAATGTTTGGAGGAAAACACATTTAAAGAAGGGCTGGGTGAGAAATATTATTCAGGCTTCATACACTTCTACTGCAGCAAATCTCAGAGGGATAACATGACCACCCAAGAAGATAAGTACCATGATGGTTAAATAGACGGAAAATAATTTATGGAAAATAATACACTAGACTTCAATTCAAAAAAACTCATTAAAAACTATTTTAGCTCATGTTCTTGATTCAGCTGGTTGATCCTGAGAAGACTTCAAGTGTGAATTCTACAGCAATGTGACAACAGCAAAACTGAAAGCAAATGTTAATTTTTTTTTTCCCCAGACCACTTGAGAATGGCAGTCAGGACCCAGTGCAGCAGCTAAGAGGAGCATTCAGCCTGACAATACAAGATCATTTTACTCATCTCTGAAGGGACACTATAGAACAGAAAGAAGGCAAGTGAAATGTTAGGGCCTATAAAAGGACATTCCTTGTTATCACTTAGCCAAGTATCTGTTTGTTTTGTGTAGGTAAATACACACCAACACATTTCCCCTCTTTCCACCTTCTGCAGTAAAAGGCTACAATAAAAAAGAATTGCTTACCAGAATGGTGACGTATCGCTATACAGCCAACTTCTAGCCCAACCTTAATACCTAACATGTCACCTCCCAAGTTGTACACTCTCTGGCAGCACAAAACTGACAACAAAGGACAGCCAACCTGTTAGAGGAATATTGTAGGTAAGGCTGCAGTCAGAAAAAATGTTATGCCCAGGGGCACAGGCAACACTGAGTCTCACGCAAGCAGCCAACAGAATGCAGCCCTGTGTGGAACAATCCACTAAGGACAAAAAAGCAGAGAGGTGTGCTTGCATCCCAGGCAGAGGGTCTGCAGAGGTCCTGCAGGACACAGATGGATTCCTGCAGAAGATCCTGGGTCAAGAAGAAATGCATATATATGTCTTCAATTTTATGAATCAGAAATGGGAAAAAACCCAAACCAAAACAGGAAAGGAAATTGATATCTTACAGCTGGAGAACACTGTGTACAAACCAGCAAGTCTTACTGCACAGAGGGAACAGGTGAGTGCAGGAAAAAATTCTTCGGTAGGTCCCTGCAACTCTTACGTCAACAAAAAAATGAAGAGTGTGCTAACCACTGGAGCTGGATTACCAGTGCAGTCTGGTAATCCCCTTCAACATGCTAGTCTGTGTTAACGTGATGAAGTGAATTAACCATGCTCATAACTGGAATATGTAAATAATTTCAGGCCATACCACCACCACCACAGAAACCTGAATGGACACAAGAAAGCAGCTGTCCTGAAGTATGGCAAGCAACAGGCTAGCATCTACCTCAACATGCTGATGCTATTTGCTGACTGTTGCTTCAGTGGGGCTGGCAAGCAGCGACTGCTCTTCTTTCAGGTGGTTATAATTTTCCCCGCAGTCAAGCCAGGGCAGGATTGTGCCCCCAGAAACAAAGTTGATACATTAATTTACTAAGTTGTTTTGGTGTTCATCTTCATTACAAGTAGAGGGAGTCAGGAGTGTCAGAGAAGTGCCAAAGCAAAATACTAATTTCCTTTCCCAAAAGGAGATAATTCATCCAGACATCTTATCTAACTCCTCAGAAAAAAATCCTACCATGTACCTGGAGAAATTTAGATGCCTCAGGAACAGTCCAGTCATTGTCAGTAGGCCATCTCATCTTCTTCAATGTTATTAATACCTTCCATTCCAAGATACCTGCAGTTTAATTCTAAAACTTATTTTTTCACAGATCTCTTTTTTAACTAACTAACAAAAAAAAAAAAATCTACATTTGGAACACCATTTTCTCCCTTCAGGATCCCAATTATCAGAGAATGACAACTAAGTGAAGACTTAAGACACTAGAGGGGGAAGGAAAAAATATACTTTGCGTAGCAGGCTGCCGCTAATGCAAAAGATAGTTAACTTAGGTAAGCAAATGTATTATTAAGGCTGAGTCCATCAACTCTCAGGAAGTTATTAGAAACTCAGACTACTTAACTATGGAAGGTTTTCCCCTGCAGAATACACTGAAAGCATTTTAAATGCAGGTAAGGTCAAAAAAAGCCTCCCACATCTTACAGGAAGAACATTGTTTGTTTGGACAGCAGAGCTGCTAGTCACATAACAGGTAATCTGAGCCAACTAACAAGAGAGAAGGGTCTCTCTTCCTAAACACTCTAGTCCATTTTCACATGTGTCTCATCTATATGGCCTCCAGAAGCCATATTAAGCAAGTGACACAGGAAGAACTCCAAGATGAAATCATTCTCGGAAACCCTTATCCTGCTGTTCTCTTTCCACCACTATTGCATTCCGTGGATCACAGAGCATATCAATAGTGGATTTAAGTCAAAACCAAGACATTTCTTCTAGTTTCCTTCTCTCATAGTTGTAACACACCACATGAAAAAAAACGAGGCCAGTTTCATCTTTGTATTAAAATGTTACTGGTGCACTTTACACAGCCTGATGAACAGCTGTCAGTTCTCCATTTACAGGCAAAAAAAAAAAGGTAGTTTCTTTGTTCTACATCTGTAAAGTTCTAATTTGAATGAAGAGATGAGAGAGAACCTGAAGAGGTAATCTGAGAAATATAACTTGAAAATAAGGGCTAAAACAAGCATTTTCCTTCCATTTTTTTCCCAGGTCTATAGAGCTTTTTGGACTTTTCCTTAAAAAAACCCTACAAGGCTGGGCAGTCCAACCATGCTTTCATTTTCTACACCCACTCCTTCCTCTCCCTGACCATTCTTTCACTAACAAAGCTATATTTTTTTTAGAGAGCGGGGGGGAGAGAGCTCGCCCTGGCAGCTTTTACATGTCCTATTCTCGATAGTAATTTGGGACAGACTACCACGTTAATGTGATGACTTATGGATTTTTTGCCATCCAGTGTCCTGCCCTGCCAAACTAGTCCTTCCTAACACTCTGGGAGGAACACATCTTCTCAGCAAACCCGGGACATGGAGATGGGCTGAAAAAAAGCTCTGCACCCGGAAGAGCAAGCTAAACCCAACAAAAGGCAGGAGAGGGACGGGATTTAAAATCTACGATTTCTTTCAACTCAGCTGCTGCAGAAGCGGGTTGCTGGGGGGCTCCGTGCCCCAGAGGGCAGCAGCCTGCCCCAGACGGCCTGCTGCCGCCGCAGAAGCTCTCCCAAGCATACGGCTCGCTGGCAGAAACGAGGTCAGAGCACTGCCCGCAGCTTACAGCAGAGCTGAAAGCCTGAAGCCAGCTTACAGAATAAAGAGAAAAGCTGCGCCGAGAGCAGCTGCTACCTCTAGGCTAATCGAGCTAGGTACCCAAGGATGAGACCTCCTCACTTGAGACAGGGAAACATTTCTTCAGTGTTTTCTTAGGGGCACGTCTGCAACTGTGCTTTGAGGTAGAAGCCAGGACTCCATCTAAAGGCTCATGAAAACCCGCAAATCTGTGAGGAAGGGTTGCAAGCAATACCCAAAACAATACTGAGGTGGCATAAAATACCCAGAATGGTGAGGTTTGTTTTGTGTGTATGTTCCCTTCTCCCTCCTCCCCACAAATATAAAACTATGTTATGTTATAGACAACATTTATGTCTTAGTCCAGTGACACCTGTTAACTTATTCCCTAATACTCCACCACGGAGGTCTCTCAAAAAAAAAACCCACCACCCACAAACAAACAAATAAAACCCCCCACACAAAACAAAACCCACGACTGGAATGAGCTTTATCTACTATTTTAGCAACACAGAACCATAGGAGAAGGAATTGAATTGAAGTTCAGATGCAAAGTCGTCTGTAATAATTTTGGTAAAGAAGGTCTTCTCAGCTGGACTCTACTGTTTTGGTTAACTTAATATTTCAGTATGTGAGAGGGTTTGCGTGTTACACTTGGGGCTACTGGACATAGAGAATTAGCTGCATTACCATCCTCTCCTTCTCTGCAGTCTGTGAAGACACAGGGTATCTGCAAAACAATTTTTAAATCCAGCCATCAGGATCCAGCCATTAGGAAAAATATCTTAGTCCAAGGAGTGGAAAGAGAACAATAATTTACAGAAGGAAGCACCCAGCAGCAGAAGCAATTCAATGGACTGCACAATACAACAGTTGAAACCAACAGCAGCAAACGATTACCTTAATCTTTGAGGTAGAAAAGACTTCACCACCATCACCACAACCACGATTTTTTCGAAAAAAGTATTCCCAACTAGGTTGGTGTTAGGAGTGGTTGGAAGAGGGTGGAGTAGGGTAGAGAACAAGTGAAAGTGATGAAAACTTAAAACTCTGAGACCGGACCACTGGCTACTCTAATACAGCAACAAAAAGTCACTGACTTCCATTAAAAGTTGGTAAAGGACTGCTAGGTAATAGACCAACAATAAACCTCTCCTCTTTTTTTTTTTTTTGTGAGGGTGAAGGAGCACGATCTTTATGAATTCTGTAGGCAGACACCCCAAACCCAAACACATATAGTTAGTTATTTAATTTTCTACCAGAAAACAAGCATGGGGAAGATACACAAGGTGGGTACTTGGCAATCGGGGAGAAGCACAAGGAAGGCACGGAGAGAGGCTGTGCACTTGCAGAGCTTAATTTATTGAGGAACGGCTCACCAAGACCAACAGTTGTTCTCCTCTCTCCCACAACAAAAACACCAAGCAGTTTTGTCAACATGTAAAGGTAAACTTGTTTTTAAGTGGTATCTTATTTGCTTTGATTTGCTATTTCATTCTTTGTTGCCCATATCTGATTGCAACAACTAAAACGCCCTGTATGATTTCAGCTGCACACACCAAAATCTATTCTAAATCCTACTATAGTAGGAGAGAAATGCAGTAAAAGGGAAATATTGGAAAGGATAATGAATACACATAAAATATATGCTGACCTATATTCAGATCATACATTGTCTGAACAACAAAATCCCAATTCAAAATACAGAAAACTATATGTACAATAAACATCTTCAATTATTAACGAAATATGATCAGACAAAAAAATACACAGTGGTAAATTTTATGCCAGGAAATATTAACAAACTTATTTTCCCTACCTCTGAGGAAAATAATGTGTGCTAATTTAAAGGCTGTAAGAGAATACTGCTGCACTGCAACTGGCCATGAGGTGTAATTTACAAGACCACTAAAATTTGGAATATATACTGCTCACACAGAAATTTAAAAAAAAAAAAAAAGGCAAACCCAAACAGACTACCACCCAGATTTATTAGTACTTTTCAGACTTCACACTTTATCACTTGTTTCATAGTACTACACTATTTGCATGTTAAAATGTTTCTTAAAACGGGATTTGTGCATTTATATTCCAAAACATTTGTGTAGACAACTTTGTCTATGAACAGATATCAGATTAATGGATTATAAAGTAAAAGACTATTACATGATCAGGTATCCTCTGATAAACTCTCTATTCTGTTTAACTTACTGCTAAATTTCAAAGCTATGGATAAAATTATTTCTGGGATATTAATTTTGCTCTCAGAATAACAGTAAAAAAAAATCATAATTGAGTAATAAGGAGAGTGGTAAGGGGAGCAACAATAGCTATGATCACTAATCTCCTAAAACAAAATAGTTTTTATCGGCCTGCATTCCAACAGTTTTACTATCAAGTTAATTAATAGACTCCTACGCTAATATCTAAATGCCAAGCAATTAATGGCACTGAACTATAAATGGCTTTGTCTTTGCTCTTGTAGAGTTATTTTATAAAGCAAATGCAATTCTATCACTTCACTGATTTATTGCAGGCTTTGTGAGGTTAATATTCCCAAGCAATCGCAAAATAAAGAACTGCTTTAATTAACCTTCTGTGATTTAAATACTGAGAGAAATCAGAATTTAGAAACTTTAAATACCACCAGCATAACAACAACAATAATAATACTTTGTGGATCAAAGCCAAGCCACTGATTTGAGAACTTTGAGGAACACATTTGAACATGTGTATCCTACTGTATTTCTAAATTCATTAAGAAGACTTTTCTCTAAGCATAACATACTAAATCCATGATAGATTTCACATAGTTTTTGTAGTTGAGATGAAAAATGTTTCCTTTCAGGATTATTTGCTTATAAATACTGAAATGTTTAGTTTGAAAAAATGATTCAGTATCCCCATCTTTTGCACTAGAATGCTTTGCAGAGATTTTTGTTATTGACATGGGACATTGCCCACTGAATCCATAAACTGATTGCACGTAAGTAACTGACCACTTAAAAATAAAGGAGCAAAAGAGGGCTTCCCTCTTCTCCCCAGACTAAATTGTCTCTTTCCAATTTAGCTGAAAGGAGGGTCTTACTGCCAGAGTTTCTTTATGATATTGTATGCTACCTTCATTTTAGTACATGAAAAAAACTTAACAGAACTCACGTCTTTCTGCATTACTCATCTTAAAAGCACAAGAGCTGCAATATGTCTACTAGGTTTAGGATGACAGAAAAAGAGGGGATAAAAATTAAAAACCAGCAAGGTATGGGTGGTCATGAACTTTCCTGCCAATCAGGTTTGCAGCGTGCTCTGACCCATCTCCTCTGACTATCCAGCCAGCTACCATCAAACCCCCAGCAGCAGCAGATGCCTGAAGAGGTGCACTTGCTGCTTTCTCGGGAGAAGAAAGCTGACCTTCAAAATTCCTCCTCCAAGCTGCAAACAGAAAATCCTGCTTTCAGCAGAAAACCATTAATAGATGAACACAGCAAAAGAACATACAGTCTGGGAGAACATTTATGATGAGGCAACTTTAAACTGAAGACAGAGGCAAACAAATACTTACACTGACAGCCCTTTGGAAGACTATAAAACAGAAGCATAAACGAGTTCGCTACATTTTATACATAAACAGTAGTACCACTTTGCAAGATAAAATACTTCTCCCTTCCCAGTAATATGACTTAACAAATCCAAGTTATTACAAAGACAGATACATGTAAGGGATAATTATACATGCTAGCTTTAAAGGTTTCAGACCTAATAGACTGGAGTTGATTATTATTTGGCTAAATCGATCATCATGTCTGTAAATGCTCGCTTTAAAACAACAGGAGTGAGAAAGTCTCAAAAATCTGAATGCAGTTTTTTGGGTTTGGTCGACATGCCTTCAGCAAAAATAAGCCTGTGCTGCTGTGAGTGCTGCTCCGTGCTATGCCCTCAATTTTGTTTTTGAGCTCAGGTGTGAGTTTACAGACAATTATCCTTGCTTTTTCTGCCTGACTCTATTCCTGCTAGCTACTTGGCTCTAGAAGATCATTCTCCAAGTCAGACAAGCTAGCACCTATTATAATCTTATAAATACAGATATAAATCACTGAGGGAAAAAGAGAAAGGTTTGACACATTTCCTGGAATGATGTAAGCGATGCTGAGCAAACAAGAGCATTCCCCAAATGGACAATAATCAGCTATTCCCACTACTGGGAGAAGATGTAGCACAACAGGATTCACAGTTTCACTGAACTCCTGAGATGAGTAAGTAACCTCCACCACAGAGATAAATAACCATATGCTTCAGACTTATTTGCTATCATAGCAGCATCATGATTATGAAATAAGACTTTATAAAAGCAGAAATCTAACTGGCAAAGACTTCAATCAGTTAAATGTTCACTGAACCTACACAGGTTCAAACCTCATTTGCCCTTCCTGAAAACATCATGCGCTTAAGAAAGGCTCAAAATGGATAAACTAGTTTTATGCACAAGATCAGTACAGTTCCCAAATATTTTAACAGTTTGTTTTAAAATCCATTTGGTGTTCAGCAAGGTAAGGCGACAACTGCCTTTCAGAGGTGCTGGTGGCATGTCTAGAAGCCAGGATTTGAGTCATGGTGCATGACTTTGGAGGTCAGTTGCTGAAAGCCTGCTCCCCTTGCCTTCTCCAAGTCCAGCCAAACTTTATTACAGACACAAAAAGTCAAGGCTACACTCTGCCTTTTGATATCTATCTGGTCTCTCTGAAGTAGGCTGGCAACACAAGTTCAGCATACCAGAGCGGATGCCTTCATAAAAAGTAATACTGTTGTTTTTCCTTGTCTCTAATTTCAGGTCCCACAAAAAGGAGGCTGGAAAAGCTGGCAGAAATACGTATTTCAGTGTGAGATTTTTCACCTAGATGTTTTGTTGTCAGGCATTTCTCTGCTCGCTACGTATAAGCAGCCCTGGTTTCTAAAAGCCAACCAAGAAGCACCCATCAAAGCAAAAGCTCTCAGTGCTATGAACTTGTGGTTGAATGGTTTAAAGTAACCACGTCCCCCTTCTAGCTCTTTATCCTGCAAAGAAAATAATTGCTTCTAAGCTGAAAACAAGTCCAGCATTTCAAGACAGTGTGAAAATACACTGGGCACTAGGTACCTCTGCTGCTGAGATGACGTCAGCCATGAAGGATTTATGGTACACAACAAGCAGTGGTGTCAGCCACTGCTGATGATGGCAGGCAACAATCTCTTCTGAACATTAAATTTGATTATGAGTTCTCATATAACTGTAATAGCCAGCTTCCACAAAGAATGCTTTCCTGTATGCCTGGCAGCAAACGTCAGATTAACATACAAGCTGCTTCTTTCCCAGATCTCCTGTGGTTCACAACACAACAAATATTAAGTGCAACCACTCATCTAGTGGTAGATGATTACAGACACAAGAGTTAAAAGGACAGAAGGACAAACAATTTTTATTATAAATTTAACCTGTGGGCAGCTATACGTTACCTGCAAGGCCTTGTATATTCTAAAAGAAGTTTAATTTAAATTCTGCAGAAGTTAAGGCTAAACTACTATATAGTCAACTGCTAATCCTGTACCACTTTCTAGTAAACTACAGAGTGACGATTTTATTGAAAAACAGTAATTGCATTGAGACATAAAACTTAAATTTGAACTCGTTGAGGATTGTCTGTATTACTAATGAATTTGGTATTTGCGTGTAACACAACTATTCCTAACTTACAACAGCAGTATTTTTGTACAGTGTTACATCCCAAAACAGCTTGACAATGTTAATTAACATGCTGCTTATTACACTGTTAAAAGAGCTTTAGCAGCTCACATCAAATTTAAAAATAATACTTCATCCTCATTGTACCAAAATCACTTTAATAATTTGATGCATTTTGCCACAATACAATTTGTTCTGTTTTCATGACAGTCATACAGCTTGGGCATGAAAACAGATTAATTAGTTTCACATTTTGTTCACATTTTCAAAGACTGCTTCAAATTGGGTAATGTTTTATCTGTCCTACCTTGCACTGACTCAACACTAGAAACAGATGTCCTCACAAGAACATTCTCATCACGGTCTCAGGCTTGCGACTGAGACTAGTTCAAATGACTGTCACCAGTTCAGAAACAAACCTGAAATTTATGGCCTCCACTGATCCCAGTTCAGGGAACTGGAGAGAAGCCACAGCCCCTTGTGGGAGCATAAGTAGTCCCCAGACCTCTGCCCAGGGTCACCAACTGAGGCAACACCGGAGATGCTCCCCACCTCGTCAGCACGCCACCTCCCTGCTTTGGATGCCTTCCTATCTGGGACTACTGAAACGGTTCACAAATTCTTACTGGCCTGAACTGCATTCACTGCCCTGGCCCACTCGCTGAAAAAAAGCACTAGTTATTCTACTCTTTGTCCCGTAACAATTTGGGTTGAAAAAAATCTCATCATGATCAGTAGGTTTATCAGAGGGTAAGTTTTTATAAGGGGGGGGGGGGGGGGAAAGGACACACGGCAAGGATTTGGCGAGCTTTTAGAACATATTAATAAAACCTGACAGTGAGAGAGTCTTATTTGTTTATAAAACTTTTTCTCCCTTTAAATAAAAACAGACTAAAGACTGAGCCCAAACTGCTTAACTGTTCCTTTAAGTCATTTAAAAGAAACGATGGTAACCCCACAGGAATGGTGTAAAAACACCATGCACCACGTGTACACTGTCAACCAGAAGGACCAATGCCTCAGGAAAGTCCACACCCCACCTCAAGGACCTGCTACACTTTTTCCCCCCTTTTAATCTCATGACTGCATGTGAGAAAAGGGATCAGCATAATCCTGCTCTATTCTGGAAATTTGTAAGCAGAAAGCTTCCAGGAATACTTGAAACAAAAAATGACTTCAGGATAACAGTAGCAGGTGTAGAATAAAATAACTGGGTTTGTTTAACTAAGAGTAAGACCATAATTATTTTTCAGCTCCGTTTCATCTGTCAAAAAGTGATATGGTCCCAACTCATAAAATAACACATTAAACCTCAAAGGCACGATCCTTTCTTGATACATATGAACACATGCTACATAAAACAAGAAAATATATAAACATGGCTGTTTAAAAAACAGTTGAAAAGCATAACCCAAAATATACATCGCACTATCTTAACAAAATAATGTTTAATGATGACAGTTTAAGTTTGCAATTACACTACATTCTTGAGCAAAATATCACTTCTACTTATGGCAAAAAATTTAAAACTGCAAAACCAACTAAAGCATTTATTCATTTATATGCCATTTCAAGATGAAAAACCTTGCCAAGGGCAACACTGTAGTAGTGTAGCACATCCTTCTCTTCTCTTTTAAAGAGCAGTAAAGGTAAAAATAAGTTTAAAAAAAGGCAATATCTACATCTACTGGCATATCTAATGATCAGTGAATCTGCTACTGCAATAAATTTGCTTAAAACAAAGCTCTTCCTTTAATGCTTTTTACACAGCAGGCTCCTGATATGAAGAGGGGATGACTGATGCTGGCTTACAATATGGCTTTATAGTAAACTATGCTGATATTACTATGAAATCACCTCTTACAAAACTCCCTTTCTGCCCACCATGCAATCATTTAACAGAGATCTAAACAACTTACAGTTCAAACATTCAAATAAATTCCACTCTCCTCCTTCCCCTCTACACTTACTATAAGAATGGAAAGCCACAAGTCACTGGAACAGTCCCAGAAATTATTTTATCTGTTTACTTTTATTGACAAGATTGCATATTGAATCCAAGTGAGTCAGGGAAAAGGAGCAACAGCTTCACACTTCCACATACATGAGAAATTAAGATGAGTACCAATTCCAAGACAGAGCACTAGGAGTTATACCTGACCACAGAAGCTCGCTCACATTATGTCTAAAAGAGCAAAAATAAAACATTATCCATATGAAATTTTTTATTAGTTTTCCCTCCATAATAGGATACCCGCTATATCACACTGCAGGGTTTTACATAAAAGGAAAGCAGTGGCAAGAAAAAGTCCATCATCCATCCAGAGCAAACACTACTTTCAGCTTGATAATCTCCAAAACAAGTAGACTGACATAAATCTACACAGGAAATAATACAGCAGGAAAAAGAAGACAAATTACTGAGAAGCCCCCTTTCTCCAGTCTGGCATCTCTTCTCCATCCTGAAATAAAACCAGTGCGATCACACTCACATGACAAAGGCAGCAATCAGGGAGCTGGCTTATTTACCCTAAAACAGAACACGAAGCAGCTTCTCCTCACAGCTGCTCCCCTGCTACAAGCGAGTTCAGCTTCCAGTCCACCAGGCACAGAATAGTGTGTGAACTCTTTGGGGCAAAGACCACCTTTTTGTTATGTACTTGGAGAATGACGAGAACAATAATTTCCTGATCTACAGCTGGGGCTACCATGAACTACTTCAATATTATTAGAGTGATTTTCTCTTGCTTCATGACGCAACCATGCTCTCCAGGAAAAACAGTTGTAGTCTAAAGTTTTCCCATAATTCTGCTAGCCAGCATGAGGCAAAAATGTCTTTGGAGGCCTGCTTCTCTTCTTGAGAAACTGACATTTTGAAACAATTGACATTATACATTCCTAAAAATTGTGACCATTCAAACTAGGACTTTGCACCAGTGTTGAGTACAAAAGCAACAAAATCAATATAAAAAGACAAAAATAAAACCCAGTTAAGAATACAGATAACATGGAGGAAATTCATTTGCAAGCTGGAAAGAAAGAGCAAAACTAAGGATGACAGACAAAGGATGATGATTGTATGACTGAGACTACCTCAGTTTTCTAATTGATGGGATTATATAAACGGGAGGTACTGATATTAAGAGTAGAAAGACACACCAACTGGTGCAACAGCATTATATGATTTTGTAGTTTATTTTTAAATTCTATTTAGAATATGTAAATCTAATATTAAATCATAGCAACACAGAATCGCATAGGTTTGAAGAGACTTTCAGAGAGAGGTCATGTACTCAAACCTCCAGCTCAACTCAAGTCTAGCAAGAACAGGGTGTTCGGGGGCCTTGCCTAGTTGAATTTTGAGCATCTCCAAGGATGGAGATTCCAGTCTCTGTGGACTCTTTCCGGTGTTTGAAAACCCTCATGGCGATTTTGGGGTTTTCTTTTCTTACCAAGTTGCAACTTCCCTTGTCCGAGTCTGCCCCCACTGCCTCCTCTCCTTCCACTGTGCACCTCTGAGATGAGAGGGCTCTGTTCTCTCCCACATCCTCCCATTTGGTAGCTGGTAAACATCAGTAAGATCTCCCTTGGGCTTTCTCTTCATAAGGCTGCCCAATATATCCAATTCTGTGAACTCTGCCCTTAAACCTCCTAAAGCTATATTAATACCTACTCCTATTTCTCTTGCTAATATTTTAATCAAGTAAACTCTAATTTTCAAATTATTTTCAAAAGATAATCAGAAACGTGTATGCTTAAATAAGCACAGTTTTTACAATTTTTGTCCTAGCAGCAGAATTTGATGTACACTCCCAATTTTTTTGTTATCCTAGTGTTAATTTTCATATTGTGCACTGGTTACCTCTTGACAATAACTCTATTATGCATCATCAGCACAAAACACTGCTGCTGAAGCGTCAAAAGTATAGATTTTCAACTTCTTGTGTTAGGAATTTGTTTTCTACATTAGCAGTTCCCAAAGAATGGGAAGGAACACAGTGGTGACATTTTACAGAGAGACATTAGAGACAAGGTGTTCACCTGATGACCCTCCTTGAGCCAGAGGGAAGAGCAGCGACAGAACCAATCTGGAGACAGGGAAAAGGAAAGGGACAAGCCCCAAGGAGTTACGGACTACTTATTATTTATATTAAATAGTCCCATCTACACACAGATACTCCAGGAAAAGACTATGTAATTCAGAACCTAGGATCTGAGTTCAAAACTTAAGAGGCTGACCACCACTGAAGAACAGGATAACCAACCAGCCATTCACAAACCATGAAGAATTTCAGGTGTGATTCTCAAACTAAGGATTACCAACTGCAAAGGCTGTGTTGGTGAGGACCTAGCAGAGCATCTAAATTTGAAGATTTGGACAAAAGTGCCTATTGACCTTGAGGTGCCTGTATCACCCCTGGAGCCTGGATTGAGACACTCCTTCAATGCACCCTCAAATCCTCAAAGAAGAAATTTGGCTACATTGAGGTTGGTATCTTCTACCTGTGAACCTGTCCCTGCCTTTCTCTTCATCTCAGTCTCTGAAGTCCATGATATATGGAAGGCTTTACTCACAATTTGCCTTTATCCTCTTCTACGATACCCCAATCACTTCATTGCACAAACCGTCACTTTACTGACTATGATAGCAAATGACGTAATTGGAACACATATCAACAGATAAATCAGTATCTTGTTATTTCATAAGGCCTGAATACTTGGTATGGTTTTAAAACTAAAATACTCAATCCATTCAACTGACAGTATTTAAAATGTGATGAGGTGTCCGAGGCAGCAAAAAAAACCCCTTTCAATTTCACAAACTGATCTGTAGAAAATGGAGCAGCTGCGTTTCTTCTATATTGTAGACCATATTACTAGGATTTTATCTGCTGAGACTTTACCAAGATGGTTATGAACAGTATTTTCAAGTCATAGAGAAATCAAGCATTTAATGCCAAAGTGAAAAGGGAGAAAATTAAATTTAAAGACACAACTGCAATCTTTAAAGTTGCAGTTACATATTATCCAAAAGATGGAAAGTGGTGACATTTACAAGAACATCATAGATACAATTAAGAATTCTATTTCATAAACCATCCAGCATTTTAATGAAAAAAGTTAATTCTCAATGGAATTTTAAAATGTAGATGAAGAAAAATTAACATGTAATTACACAGTTAAATTATCATAGCTTTATTTTAAAATCAAAGGAGGGGAGCCTCCTGTATCATTGCTACTTACAGCATCTTTTGTTAGTTATTTTACACACTATTTTTATTTCAGGCTAAGATTTCTACATTGCACCAGCATTATCCCAAAATGTTAATCAACCATGCCTGACAGAATTCCCCAGTGATTTGCAGCAAGTGCTGATGCTTCCACTAATACCCAGTCTTGAGCAACTCACTTTTGTTAGATTTCCCAGGATGGTGAGTATGCTTTAGTTTCATCCTTCCATTTCCAGATCACCTCTCCATGATTAACAGAGCTGAGACTGCAGACAGAACTGAGCCTACACATAGAGCTGCATCAGCTGTGGACATCCATTTTGTTCAGTATCTAAAATCTGGGTGTTTCTCAAGCTCAGGGAAGCAGACCCATACATTATCACTTCTGATCTTAGTTAACAGAATCGCTTTAAATGAATTTTAATGGCTAACATATAAAGTACAATTCAAGAACTGCAATGGATATTGAGTTATGTGGTTTCACTAACCGGATGCGCAAACTGACAACATTCAAATTAATAGTGGTAACATCAATTTAAAATATCTCCTAGGAAGCTCCCTTGACAAAGCAGCTCCAAAATGTCTTGAACTCATCTATCCTCAAATGAAATAACACGAAAAACTAAATGGTAGTGACCATGTTAGATGCAGGAGCTCTAAACAACATTTGCCCTGTGAGGGGAAAACAAAGCAAAATGAAAGCAAGGAAAACCTCCAGCCTCCACTGATATCTGATCAAGAAACTGTTACTTCTTTTTAAAAGCAGAATTAATAGTTGCTGGGATATATATACTGGCTTTATTAAAAAAGCTGATATAAAATAAAGCCTGAAAGTGTGTGCAGATGTATGTGCGTGTATATCCCCAAACACTTTTCAGAAGGATGTTGTCTGATTCCGTGTTTATTTAATTTTGGTTTTAACACTGTTGTCTCAAAAAGGGGTTGGGTGGGTTTGGTTTCATTTCACACAGATCATGGTTACACTTCCAGCTCCAGGGCGGCTGTCAGTAGTGGAGGACGGTGCTTACCTGCTGAGCCTGGTACCTCTGCTGGGCCTGCGACAGATATTGTGCCTGGGGTGGCAGGTGCTGAGGCTGCGGCTGCTGGTTGTAGTACGGCTGCTGGCCCTGCTGGCAGTAGCCACTTACACCTTGCTGACCATACTGAGGCGGTATCTGTTGGAAGAGCCAAGCAAAGCAAATGCATGAGTTGAAGCAGGAGGACATGAGATCAAGCTATGTTACATCTGTATGGCAAACCTGACCAGAAGTGGTATCCTCAGCTACATACCTAACCCAACAGCCCTACTCTTTTACTCAGCAGTTAATGCAAGCCCTTAGATCATCTTGCCTGAGCAGATGGAGTAAGCCCAAGTGCTCTGTATAGTTATTCTTTGCAGGAAGAGCTTCTAGGGAAATACTATGCTTCTGAACATCACGATCCCATAATGCCCAGCCTTAAAATACAGAAGCAGTTATCTGAAATATTTGCTCTCCATAGGCACAGTATTGAGGCAAATTGACTAGAGGACTCAGTCTGATGTACTGAGCCAAAAGCAGAATTGTGGAAGAACAGACACACTTCTAAAAGACATATTCAAAGATAGATGCCTTTTTTTTTCTCATCTTCTTTTTTAAGCAATAAAGTACTAATTTTTGTGAAATGCTTTGCCCATAGCCCTCAAGTTTTTAGCATTTCTGTGTTTAAGGCTTACAGAAAGAAGCTTAGGGTTTGGCAGGTTTTTGTTTTTGTCAGTTCAGTCTCTCTCAGTCTCCTCCCCCCTACTAAGATAAACCTAAAAAAACCCCAAACAAACAACCCAAACAAAAACACCAGTGCAACACAAAGTGACATATTACAAGTCCTATTGACAGACAAATCAGCACATGTACCATGCACTTAGAACCACACACACGCACTGAGAATTTAAGTTATAACCAAAAGCAAGTCAATTATAACATCAGAGGAATTTTCTGCATCAGTTTAGTCTGTAAGCCTTGTATCAACAGACACTGACATTTTCTTGAGGTATTTGAAAGAGCACACTTTCAACAAGCTCCTGATATTGTGTCTATATTGACCCTATTTTAGGTACCTGTGCTTTTCCCCAAACACCGGTATTTAGTACCATTTCAGATGAATGACAGATGCAAGACAGGACTTCTCTCTTCTAGAATAGGTGTCCCACTGGTCCTGCACATCCCTGCCCTAAGCAAATGTCTTGGATACCTGAGCACATCTGATAGGCTTTGATCTCTGAATTGTTCCCACTGAGTCTATGATACACCGATAAATCTGTTTACTCAACATGTAAACACATACCTGTTCTACCTAAAGTTAACTTACTACATTCACTCAACAATACAGTAATATTTGCTAGACAAGAATAATAATATGAAGTTAAATTTAAACATGTGTGTAGGTTGTTTTTACTATCACAACTTGATCTGCTCTGATTACTTCTGCCAGAAGCTGGTAGTCCTACTACTTGCTAACTCCTAAGGTCAGCACTGTAACTCCACTTCTGCACTTGTTCTCTTTGCTTGCATTTCCATCTCCTTCACCATCATTTCACAGGCAGTTAGATGTTTCTGTGACCAAAGTAACCCTTTTTGTCAAATACCCTCTCCCTGCTGATGCATAAATGAGGCAGTTATAATGCAGACTAAAAGGGGTGTGTTGGAATATCATCAGGAAAACAGACAGCTGGAGTCTGGGATCTGACAGAAGACCACATGGTGATTTGCCCATCAGCTGCAAAGGTCACAGAGCCTGGACTGGTTCCTAGGAAATGAAGAGAAGAAACCTATGTTGCGGTCCATCTGGGTCCCAGTAACACTAAGACGAAAAGGAGAGATATCCTGACAGGAAAATATGGGCTTCTGGAAACAAGAAGAAAAAGAGAATTTGAATGCCCGTTGACAGGATGGTGACAAAGCAAGAGATCAGATTCATCAGGAACCTGAGTATTTCTAGAATACAGATACTTGCACAGGAGGGCTGGAGCTCATCTGAACATAGGAGCCAGGTCACTGGTACCTAAGGATCAAGGAAGTGAAATTTTAAACTGACGAGCGGGGATTAGAAGAACACAGGGTTCAAAAGCATGTCATTGCTATGACAAATGAAGGCATTGAGATTCTGGGTCATCAAGTGAAGATGCCAAGAAGTAGACACACAGATGACTGCAGAATAAACAGGGCAGCAAGAAAAAAAATCCAACAATACATTGCCTTCTACACAAAGGGGGAGAAGAAGAAAAACTGGAACATCAAGCCTCAAACTAAAGCAGTAGCAGCAGTCGTATCAGAAATCTAACAGGGAGACAAATAGTGGGTTGCTATTTGCATCCTCCTAGGATATAAATACATAGGGAAGACAGCTGATGACAAAGTAATCTTATATGCTACATAGAGTTTAGAAACAAATCAAAACAAAACTCCACCTCACCCAGCAGCAGAGGCCTGGAGCTTGCTCGGATCAGGAGGAGCGAATGCTGGGACAGCCAGGCACGGCTGGACTATGGCAACACTGACAGCAGCACACCAAGCGAGATCAGCAAAAGCACGGTGCGATATACAGAGGGAGATTTCAACTTCTCCCATGCAGACTGAGCAAGCAGACTACAAAGCAGAGACTGAAGTATCTGGTAACTACCAAAGGTTGTTCTTGGAGCTGCTGGTTAGGGAGCCTGCGCGAGGAGCCATTGCCTTTGGCTCAGTCCTGAGCAGCAGGAATCATCTACTACTACATCCTACAGCTGCAGAACCACTATGCATCAGTGACCATAACAGTTAAATTGAGCATCCCTACAGGAACAATGAAAACTGAGGAGTCTACTGTTGTGCTCAACTTCAAAAAGTGTAACTACATAAAAAGGAGAAAGCTTGTTAAAAGGAAGCTCTAACAGACAGATACAAGACATAAAATCTGACTGGCAGCATCAAAGCTACTTAACAACAACCACATGGAAAGCACAGAACCAATATTCACCACCTATTAAGAAAGACTTGAGAAGAGCAAAGGGACATCAGCATGGCTCATCGCAGGTTTCTAGAAGAAAAAAGGCATCCTTCAATAAGCCAACACCACGTCCAAAAGAGGAAAACAGAAAAGACTGTAAACTCTGGCACTTCAAATGTAATAAGGCAGGCCAGAAAGAACAGGAGGAACAGCTAGGAAAGGGAATCAAATCAGTAATGAATCATTTCTTCAAACACCATCAGGAACAGGAGGTCTGCCAGAAAGTCTGAAGTACCAAGTGATAATCAAGGTAGGAGAGGAGATTCAGAGAAAACAGGGCCATCACAGAGAAGATTAACAGATTTTCTGCACTAGTGGGCACTGTGGAAAAATCTTGGGAGCTTCCCATGCTGGGGTCCTCCTTTGTGAGGGACTCAACGAATGTGTCTGAATCTGATGGGGCTATTCATGGAACAAACTGACAAATGAATAGTAAGAAACACTCAAGACCACACAGTGTAACCGCAGAGGTCTAAACAAATTCAAGAATGACATAGCTGAATTACTAATGATGGTACACAGCCTCTAACTTGGAGCTGCCTTGGTAGGTGAGAATTGGCATATGGCCCTAAAAAAAAAAAAAAAAAACCCAAACAAAAAAAAAACCACAACAACAAAAACACCAAACCAAACCAAACAAAACCCACCAACTAATCAAAAAGCAATGATTTGAGTAATTTAAGACTATAAAGGACTGATGATTCTTCTGGATAAATCAGGACAGACAAAAATGAAGACCAGAATTAGGAAACATCAATACAGCTTTTGCAAAGGAAAATCTCTCTCTACAGACTTCCTGGACTTACTAGGAAGGGTCAAGCACAAAGGTTCAGAGAAATGCAACAAGAATGATCAAAAGAATAGAACAGCTTCCATACAAAGAAGCTATAATCCTCTGAGTATGGAAAACACACCAGGAAGTAAGAATATGATAGGAAACTACAAAACCATCTTGTCCAACACAACGATTAGAATGCATTAAATGGTAGAAGCTGGTAGAACCAAACTTCAGAATGAGAAAGATAGGTTCTCTAGTCACAGAGGTAGCAGATGTTTGAAACTCCTTGCCAAATGATGTTCTGAAAGCTGAAAGTTTATGCGGGCTCAAGCAAAGACTGGACAAGTTCACAAAAGGTACATCCCCTGAGGGTTACCAAATATATAGAGCCACATCTGCTCAGGAACTCCCTGAACAGAAAATAACTGGAGGCTTGGAGAGTATTGGGGGAAGTATCACATGCTTGCTTTGTTCTAACTCTTCTCTAGGCATCCAATTAAAGCCTCCATTGGAGGCAGGATACAGGGCTACATGAACCTTTGACCTGACCTGCCTATGTTCTAACCACCTCTTTGCAATACGTATTTGTGTCTTGTGAGAAAGCAACGAAAATCTGGTGCATGAGGTACTAAGTAAAAAATGTAAGCAACCTGAAGACACAGTAACACCTTGATGGCCAGAAGCTGGGAGACTGCTCCAATTTCTTAAAATTATCTCCTTAGCAATCTGCTTCCAGACACTGGTGTAAAAAAGGGGTACTGGGTTCTTCTTCTGACCTTATGTATCAGCTACTTACGTTGGAATTTTACTCCATATTCTCCCAATCCAAAGTGGTTTGGGGTTTTTTGTTTGTTTAAAAAAAAAACCCAACAAACTCGCAAAACACAACAATAATCCTAATGCTACATGTTCTTTTAGGTGCTATACTCTTCTGTGCAGAGATCCGTCACTGCTGCCTTAGCAGAACACTCAGTATAATTTCTGTGGCTATTTAAATAAAGAACAAACAACATGCAAATTAATCCTCCTGCTTTACTGATAGGGATCACAAGATACCGCTTATGGACAAATGTTTATTAAGCAGCATATAAAAAAGCTTAATTAAAATCTCCCCAGAACAAAACAAATCTGAAGCCAATTACTTACAACACTTGGAGTGAATGACCCAAGAATCCTCTTTCTTCATAAGGTAAACCCTCCCTCCCTCCCTTTCTCCCTTACACCCACATTCTTTGTGGTCACACAACACAGGAGATGAGAATTTGGGAAACTTCAGCATGCCTGCGGTAACGCACCCATTCTTGGGACAATTCAAGAGAGAACAGGCCTGAGTTTGAATCTATTTCTAGGCAAGCACAGAAACCGTAATAATTACTTTGCCTCCTATCTGACTTGCACTGTACAAATAGCATTATTTTGGGAGACTTACAGTCTTGGGAGACTGACCACCAGTGATTAAGCCACTCTGAACACAAAACAAGGAAAGGATAGGAATAAAAGAGGAACAAAATTGGCAGCCAGAATGAAGAGGTGGGAGAAATCCAATTAAACCTATAACTTAGCCCGTTATCTTCAATTCTTGCTTGAACAAGGGGTCTTGCGGCAGACATTCTTTGTCCAGGTAATACCTTGATAGTAATGGAAGTTTTAAGCAATTTTTGCATGCATAATCCATAACTGATGTCAAAGGAGAAGGATCATTAGACAGCATTACAGTCATTATAATAATTTTTTAAATTAAAATGTAACAGAATTAGTGTGTTAGCATAGGTACGCTAATAATACCAGCAATATGCAGCTACTGCACTTCTAAACCATCCTAATGGCTACATCTGGTCAATAATGGAAGAAACTTTGCATGTCCCCTACCACAAAAAGCTCTGCCACGTCACTTTGGGACCCACCCGAACATGCCAGTCACCAAGACGTGCTCATTACATGGAAAAGAGTCCTGCCAACATCGGTCATTGCTTCTCCCTGCTATCTATTTGGTGCCCAGAAAGTCAGGCAGACCCTGGATAATGTCGTGGCAGGCAACAGCACAGTTCAGAACTCTTAAGCCACAGCAACATGATATAAAAATCGGGGTGGGGGTGGGGGTGGGGGAAGGGTGTGTCTGGCCTGATTAGCATCAAGAAAAGCTGAACTCCAGCGGCAGGGGTGGCAGTCAGAAGAAAGGGTGACCGTACCTGATTCAATGGCCTACTTTGCTGAGAAACAGTAAAACAGACCTGAACATTGTGAAACAAGTACCACCTTCAGAAATATAATCATCAGTAACATTCCACTTTCCTAGCAACTATAACACTGTAATTACGTAGAAATTAGAATACAAAGTGTAGAGTGAGTGGGATTCCCAGGAAAAAACCACCACCACCACCACCTGGTACTTCACACCAGGAGTAAAACAGCACATTCTTTCAGTTATCAAAATGTTATACCCGAATTTAATTCTAATTCTTTTAATTTTACAGTGGCCACTTCAGTAATAACTATGAAGAAAGCTGTCACACAGTTCCCATCAAACCTTAAAATAAAACTTTCGTGATTTTCTGAAACATCTACTGCTTCAGTCTTAGATTTCCAAAGCCAGACCTCTGCCAAAACATAAGTATTTTCCCCCAAACATTCAAACCATGCATTTCTCCATACTTTTGCATAGAAAGTTATACAGGAAAACTAACCCTCTGACTTCCATGTACTTAAAAATATTTGGTTCATATCAAGAACTTTTGAGTTCATGTAAGCCCAGGTCTTCATCTGGATGTTTAGCTGGATTACAGAAAGAAGAAAAATATAATATGCTTATACAGCAGAGGGAAATCCTCTGGCACATGTTCAGCGGAAGATTCTATCGCAGTTAGTGCAGCACGGTCTCCTGTCTCAAATCACCATAACCAACCCCAGCCTGCTTGTGCACACACAGTCTTAACGAAGGCTACAAGTCCTTCTCATTGAATGACAAAGAAAAATTCTAAAAGGAAACCAAGTAAAAAGCTGTGTGTTAATGTCAATGCTATTAATCAGAGGTAAATCAGAAATCCTGACACTAAGGCATTTTATTCATACATTCTATAAATTCTATTACTTCTTATCACTTAGCTTTGACCTTTTGACAGTACATTGGTCACAACGTTCACCTATGTTACCATCTTTCCTAGACTGCTTGCCTTTACATTGAAGTATGAACTTTGAAATCTTATTAAGAGCCTTTAAAATATTAACACTGGGCCTGCTACTGGTCCACTCTGTGACCCAGAGCAAGGAAGCAAAAGGATAAAAAGCATGTTTCTGTGTCACAGCACAATAATCCCCGTCCCAGAACTTGCAAGGTAGAGGATTTTGCAGAGTCATTAAACGTATGTCTATGTTGAAGACTGCAGTGCAGTACACAGATCTGCAAACCAGCTCAGATATTGGAAGGAGCCTACTCCAAAAGCCGTGCTAGGCTAATTTGCTGTGCTCTATAGAAGGGTGAATTAGGTCAGAGGGAGGTCCACACTCTTGTAGACAGACTGCTTCCTGTACGCAAGCCAGTTCATTTAAAAGGGTAGCTCAAGTATCTTTACAACACACTGCAGTCTGCAATGCAGTCATACCCTGTACTACTGTTAATGTGCAGGACAGAAAGGACAGGGCTTCAAACACATGCCTGTAGTCCCCTTTTCCTCAAAAAGTGCACAGCATCATGATTACACCAGTTGTCAGAGCAATGTATATGGCATCAAATATATACCTGTCATGAGGTGCTCTCTATATACTGCTTTTTACTGTAGCTTAAATCAAAGCAACGTGAGCTAACCCATTATTAGTACAGGCAATTTTCCTCTCTTTTAAAAAAGAGAAACTATAAAAAAATAGAATGTAAAAAACTACTAAGATTACATGATTAAAAAACTCTCCAGTCAGAAAATATAGATGTTAAGGTTCCAAAAGCAACATTAACTGAGCCATGTTGCACATATATAGCACCTTCTCTTACTGATTTATGTTGTCAAAGGCATTTCATAAAATACAGAGGATGTGAAATGTGGCTCAGTTAATGTGGCTGCTAGAATCTTATCATTTATGTTTTCTGACTTCTTAGCTGTGCAACCTTCACATCTTATTAACATAGTTTTTTGCATAGACTGTAGTATGGAATAGTACTTATGTTTTATGTATTGACATATTTTTGATGTACTAAGATTTTGAGTAAGTTTGCTATTCTTCATGATGAGAGCCAAATAAATAAAGACTACTACCACAAAACAGTCAATCATTTATAAGGAAAAGCAATATCTCTCCTTCCAAAAAAGAACACTTTGATTCCCTTGTCAGAAATTGATGAAAACTACCTCTGCCATAAATGCTAAATCTATGCCAATATTAACACCACCTCCCACTCCCACCTTCCCCTAAAAACAGCAAAAAAAAACAAAAATAAAAAATGTTCCTGTTTTAGATGAGCTAAAATTAGTTTCAAGGGAGAGGTAAACAGCTGAGTCTAGAAACAATAGGAAGAAATTTTTCCTACACAAGAGCCTGTTAATGTTGATTTGTACACTGCATTACAGTTTGAACTAATGCAATATTTGGTTCTTTCTGCAAATTAAGGGATGAAAATATTATAATCTCTAGTAACAGATTTCCATGTCGTTATATCCATCCCTCAGACCAACACCATAGAGAAGATTGAAAACTTGCAATAGGTTTTTTTCTTCAGAAGAGCAATTTTGATATATTGTATTAAAAATAGAGAGAAATCACAGTGCCTATATATACACACACATACACACACTTAAATGATGAGTCAGGTATCTATTCTTATACACTGTCTTACTTCCTTTTTTAAGTGATCGAAACAGTTTTAAGGGATCATGTAACCTACTTAAGTATTTGATTTCCATTTTACAAGCCAACATAAGAAAAAAGCACATCAGAACTAATGTGAGCTTCACCTGATCCCTATGGTGTCTCCAATGGTTGGTGCTTCAGTAAAAAGCATGTAGGAAACCTCATCCCTCACTGCACTAATAGCAGAAAACTCACCTGCGAAATGCCAGCTGTTAAAAAAAAATGCAAAAGTCAGTATTTAACCTGATTTTAAATTGTGTAACAAATAAATTATCACAGGGCATTTCTTGTGCATCTATGAATGGACTACACAACAGTCTTTGGTCCCCAAATCCTGTATTTGCCATTTATTCTCCAGGAAATTGGTTTTCACCACTATTTCTCAAATGATGGTTAAAATAAAATATGGTTAAGAAAATACGTACATATAGACATTTTTCTTCAGACAAGCTTCGCAGTGCCATTCAAACCTTCTAAAGCAGGGAACACAAATGAGAGGTATGGGTTGAGTCTGAATAGCAGGTAATCTAACCGCATGAGTAATCCTCCATTTTTTATGCATTTATACACAGAAAGGCTCCCAACACTTAACTATTGGAGACTGAAAAATCCTTCTGTAGGATGGCTTTCACTCTACATTTCTTCTGGCACACAATCTTGGTAGCTGGAAGAAATGCAAACATTATTCTTTAATTGCAGTAGTGGGACAAGGCAGAATGCACACACACTCTGTTTACCATCGCTTCCCCAATGTCTTACACATGCTTGAGTTTTCCTTCCTTCTTCCAGTCTCTTGAAAGAGAGAAGGGTGCTTTTTAATTCATTCGTGTGCTCCTCCAAACATATCGATCCTGAGGAATACTGTCTTTACCATATCTAAGTTTGATGACTTTCACAGCTACATCATCTTGAGTCCTTCACTGTACCTCTTAAAACAGCAAGAGAAGAACATAAAGTATCTTCCACAAGGAGTGATGTGTACGCTTCAGCCACCCATATCTTTCTCCCTCTGACCACCCAAACTTGTTCAGTTCCCCTAGACTACTGGGCTTCACAGACTATCCCAGTGCACACACTCCCTCCCTGACAGCTGCTTTTCTTCTCCTTTCTTTATTCCTGTTCCCCCCTCCCCGCTCCCCAAAAGGTCCACTTGAGTACACCTGTGACAACAGATGCATTTGCTTAGGCACTCTGACACCTCCCTGCACAGGGAGATAGAGGACCCCAAGCTTTTGATGTTACAGAAGTGCAGTTTCAACTCTTCCATCCTCCTCGGGCTGCAAGTTTCTTGTGAAATATGATGAATGTGAAGGTTAAAAATCCCAGACCCTTTTCTGGGCATGCTGGGATGCCTCTCTGAAGCGCCAGTACATAAATGCACGCAGCATGGGCATAAACATGATGAGTTAGAGCTCTGTGTACAGTCACAGGGCTACAGTCTTATTGGGATCACAGAGATGTAATGAGATGGCTCCCATGACTGGAGTGCTGCAACGAAGGGATACGGGCTCTGTCAGAAGGACAGGCCAGGAAGATGAGGATGGGGATGGCCTTTATGTGAAAAAATAGCTGAAATGTATGGATCTCTGCCTGGGGCCACAAGGATGATGAAGTGACTGGAGCACCTCACATATGAAGAAGGGCTGAGAGAGACAGGACTGTTCAGCCTGGAGAAGAGAAGGCTTGGGGGCATCTTGTCAATGTATACAGATACCTGAAGGGAGGCTGCAAAGAGGATGGAGCCAGGCTCTTCTCAGTGGTGCCCAGTGGCATGACCAGATGCAATGGGCACAATCTGAAACTAGGAGGTTCCTTCTTAACATCAAAAACCACGTTTTCAGTGTGAGGGTGACTGAGCACTGGCACAAGTTGCCCAGAGAGGTTGTAGAGCTTCCATCCTTGGAGGTATACAAAAGCCATCTGGACATGGTCCTAGCCGGCCCTGCTTGAGCAGGGGTCTTGGTCCACATGACCTCCAGAGGTCCCTTCCAACCTCTAACATTCTGCGATTTAATGAAGTGGAGCTTCTCAAAACATAACTTCGTTTCAGTGTCTTAGCACAAAGTTCACAGCCAAGGGGCACACCCAAATTCTGGTGTTTAACAGAGAACCCCTCTAGTTTTGCCCCAGAAACCTTTGATGAGATCACCACTTTCAAGTTAGCCCCCATAGCTCTGTGTTCTGGGCCTGAATCTGAATCAGCAGAGCAGCAGGTGGCTGTTACACACAGCCAGTTTCAGTCCTTCACTTTTCTAAGGGGTATCACACCTCTAATCACAAACAATTTGCCATGCACATGCAGTGGGAGAACAGATTTACAGCTTTTTGTGTTCTCATTATGGATTTCAATCCCCAAATAGTGTCCCTAGCACAGGAGGTCAACAGACAAAAGAAAGAGGCATGACCTCCCACAGCTATCATTTAGGTTCAGCAATTTCTGTGAAAAATGTAGTCATTTGTACAGTCCAATTCTACTAGTACCTCCTACTACAGCAGGATCAAAATCATACTTTTCATCTGGACACTAAAAGTTCCCTGCAGCAAGGAATCCTGAGGCAAACAGAACAACTGGTTGAACCAACTGGATAAGAAAATTTGATTACGTCTCTACCAGCCCAGCATAATGTTGTGCTGCAAGATAATAAATTAACTGCCTCAGATCAGGATCCCATTCCTGTGGTACAGTCCCTCAACAACAACATTCCTACTGACATAGGCAAACACTCTGGAGTACTTCTGCGTGCTTTAAAAAAAAAAAAAATCCAAATCCCTGCTTTAGAAGAATTTGA
This sequence comes from Phalacrocorax carbo, assembly GCF_963921805.1. Lineage (NCBI taxonomy): Eukaryota > Metazoa > Chordata > Aves > Suliformes > Phalacrocoracidae > Phalacrocorax > Phalacrocorax carbo. Next base: position 61,038,562 of record NC_087515.1, on the reverse strand, counting down.
CCAAACAGCATCAGCAATCAAAAAAAAAAAAAAAAAGGTATTAAAAAAAAGAAAAGAGAGAGGAAGATGTAAATCTTCTTATCTCTGCTGGCTTTTCTTTCCCTTTCTCTACCGGTAATGGACAAAAAAACAAGTCGGCCTCTTAAATAAGAGTAACTTACATAATGGTCTAAATGCTACATCTTACAACTGTAATATAGCTATGCCTCCAAATATTGCTGCAAGTATTTTTAAAAGAAAACTTTCAAACTCCTCCTCGTAGTCACAAAGTTTAGATATTTGAATTATTCCATTATTTAATTTGACCTATTACTTAGCACTAGAAAACATCAAAAGAATCCTGACAGAAACATCAAAGACATCAATCTTAAAAATTCATGACTGAAACCATATACTACATCATAATTTCTTAAATAATTACAGTTTTATTATACTCAAAATAAGATGATTATTGTAAATTATTCCTCATATCATTTACCACAAGTAAGTCTTAGGAACATCTGCTAAATGTAAGTATCTGAATACAGATAATCCAATTCACGTTACACTATCCTCAAAATGGAACAGAAAAACAAACAAAAACCTTTACAGTCATAACATCACTTAATCAGAACTGGTCATTTTGAATAATCAAAACCAGCCCCCCATTAAAAAATTACAAAGAATCAACCATCAAGCTCATTCATTCATTCTGCCAACCTACTAGAATTCTTCTTTTAATTAATATTGCAACTAATCTTAACTCAAATATTGTGCTCCATCAGTTAATCTTTATAATACCTACTATTCGTTCAAAGCATCCAAGCATCTCTGGTATATGCATGCATGCTCCTTCCCTTTCTTGAAAGCCTAAACCCCCTTTCCCTCCAAGTCTGGTCATTTGGGGCTATTATCTGAACACCTATTTTGTTTAAGCATTCACAAAACAGATTCTTACACTCACAATAAAATGCTTCCGTCTCATTTATGGCCAGACTGAAGTAATATCTATCTGTACACAAAATTAACACACAAGTGTATAATTGTAGTTTTATGCTCAAGTGCCCCAATTATGCACTTTAAAACACTTTAAGGGATCCATCAGGAACATTCAATACCTCCAAACTAAAGTCTAGAGGAGTGTCTTTTGACAAAACAGCTGCATTACTGGGAAATCTTTCAGTTAAAAGCAAAGAAAACAATCAACTGGGTTTTTTTTACTCCAAGATACCCGAACTGTAAAGGATGGTGGGAGCTGCCTGGTGCAGCACATTTTGCCAAAAGTAACAGACAAGCAGGGAACAGAATGGTTCATTTTGCTTTTGCATAATAAAAGTGTCTCAGGTAGCCTTTGTCTTATAGCGCTCACCACAAAAAGGGCCCAGACTTAAGCCTGTCCAGAAAGGTGATTAAGGATGTCTGCACCACACAGCGAGGACCCTACACCTTCCTCATTTCACTCCTAAGATAACTGCAACTCCCCAGATACACTCTTTGAATATTCAGTCCTCTGCATTCTCACTTCTTGCAAAATAGGTTCCTTTTCCAAAAAAGGCTGCAAAACGTGACTGTCAACATTTTCTTGTTTATAATAACAAATTTTATTTTTATAAAAGAAATTTCTCTACACAGGTGGTGGAGAAGGGAAATCTGTGTCAGTCCATCTAACTTTGCCCTGAAATGGATTACATGTGCTCACACAATGCATGATGTTTTTTCACCTAGATTGGTGATAAACTTGCACATTCTTGCATTGTTTAGTTTATTAGAACAACTTAGAGTGGTGATGTGTCCCCCCCACCCACCAAACTCCAGTGGACATAGAGGACAATAAGTACAAAATTATTTTTGTTTGCTTCCTATGACAAACACATATCAAGTTCTTAACAAGTTAGAGGTAGGGAAATCAGGAACGGTGAAAATAGTCAGCACAACAGGAAGGTAGACACTTCATTGCATTAAAAGGCAATACAAAGAAAAGGGCTTCAGGGTGACTCAAAGATGGTTAAGTAGTGAGGTCGTATTAGCAAAGATTTTCCTCAATTAAAAAAAAGAAAATAGACATGGTAACTTAGAGCAAGAAAATGTAATGCTCTGTGCAACTTGTATGGGATTTAGCATGAGGTGTCAGGTGCATGTAGTCACTGTTTGCTGAGCATCCACAAAGAGATGAGAAGAGCCTATTTAGGGGTCACAGTCCTCAAAGAGGCGTCACAAGCACCAGGCAGAGTGAGTCAAAATAGCAGTTCCTGTTGCAGTTCTCCAGAGGAGCCAGAGTGCTAAGCTCTTCCAAAGGTGATGGAAAAAGCACAGGTTCTCAGGCAGGAGCCAAAGCTGTTCTACAGGAAAAGCTCCATGCAGAAACACTGCTGAGCTCCTCATCCAACCCACTGAGTGGGTTTCTGCCTCTCAACTGCCCAGTGCCCACCTCTGCACGCTGACAGCAGGCACCACAAGAAGTAGGACTACCTCTTCTGGAAAGACAGCAGGACATAGCGGGGGTTGTTCACCTTCTGTATAATGCTCCAGAGGCTAGAGCACCAAGACAGCTGGTCTACAGCTCCAAGCCAATCTATCTGCTGCTCCAGAAGTCCCACTGGCTTCTCTCTTCACCCAACCTGTCAGTTCCCCGCAGCTGGTCTGATCCTCTGTCAAGCCATTCCACCACACTGAAGTAGCAAAAAGGTAAGAGACAGCCTTTTGCTGGCTTAGCGCCCAAAAACAACTCAACATAGTCAGATGAACCCAGAGACATAAGAGAAGTGGCACTGCAGCTACCAGGTGGGTTGGCTTTGGCTCCTGTTGAACTGCAGAGTCTTTGGTTTTGGTTTTCCTGGGTTCTCCTCATCCTGTGAATCCAAATTCACAATTCTCACTTTCCAAAAAGCACCCCATATGCAAAGTGACAACTGCCAGCTCTCCCGAAGAGAGGACATGCAGAGCCCTACAACAGGTGCCACAAGAAAGCTGCAGCCCAAACTAAAGCTACAAAAGGAGCCCCTCTCCCTGACTTTCAGGCAGGACACTGGCTTTCTGGGTCTCGTCAAACTCAGACATCTAAATTCTGCTATAAAATTTAACCCACTTTAGGCAGGAAAGCAGTCGTTGCAGCTCTCACACAGAATGACACCCAAGGGGAAAGTAGGACCACGAGGAAGGGGACGCACACAAAATTCTCTCTCCCTTCCTTCCTTGCAGGAAGCAGAAACAAATAATTAATGCATTTCAGGGACATTATTTGCATGAAAGTACAGCCACTTTGTAAAACACAAGAGGGCAATGCCCATTTAGATTAGTTCTTGAATATTGTTAGGCCAGTGATCACTTTTCTATGTTTGGTGGTAAGATAGTTAAGCCTCCCATTTGGTTTGGCAAATCTTTCTCTGAGTACTAGTTGTACTTTACCGGCTACAGCAGTGTTCAGGCATCAGCTTCTAAGATTAAACTAAGCTTCTGATTTTGCAGTTGCATAACTATTTAAAATATTTCAAACAACAGGTCAATATTTCTCAGCAGCTGTATATACCGTCCAGAGCACAGAGTTCACATATCCTGAAGAACAACAGGCAAGTTGCATTTTTATTTCAACAGCAGATATTTTCACTATTTAGTAGGGTCTGAAGTATATAAATCTGATTTTTGGAGAGTATAGGACTAGGAAGAAAAGCTTAGGAAGCAGCACTGTCTGCTTTGGAGGGAGTACTTACCCATCTGCCCTTCTGGCCAGAGGTTTAATAGATTTCTATTTTTATAAAGGACATAAGGGGAGGGGGTGGCTCCATCAGTTTCCTACAGAAACCCAGCTGCCAAACTGGATGTGCCAAAGGGGAATTTTAGGGAATTTTAAAGCGATAACCTCTGCTGAGACTGCAATGTCAGCTTTGTAACCTCATGACTGGAACATGTGCAGTGAATGCTGGATTGCAAAAGCTGTGCTATGGGAGTTAGAAGAAAGAAAAGGAGAAAACATGAACAGCACAAACTGGGATCATTACTCTGTGCTGAGAAGGGGACTGGAGCTCAAAAACAGTGTTAGTTCACTATGAAAAAAAATACATCTACAGAGTAAGCTCACTTTGATTTGCGTATTTATTGACAACCTATGTATACTTCCATCCTCTCAGACCTAATGTGATCTCTGCATTTTATGCTGATACTGTTGTTCCATTTATCAGTTCGGTTGCAGTGTATTTTAAACAACACACAGAGCCGAACTGACCTCTGGTTTAAATATTCAGCACAGAAATTGGGGGACAGGAGGCGAGCAGGGAGGAGGAAAGAGAGAGGAATAGGAACACTGCCAATTAAAAGAAAACAACAATTTAAAAAATTAAATAATCTGCATGTTCAGTCTAGCCTTTCAGCTTCTATTCAGCTTTTCTTTCATGTCAATAGGTAAAAATAAACTAAATCCTCTCAGTTTAAAATTATCAAGACACTTCATCTATTTTCTGTAAAAGTAAGTAGCATGTGCTACTATTTATTCACCAAGATCATAACGTTTGAAGAAATTTAGTAAGCTAAGTCTTGAATCACAAACGTCTTGCAGCTTTCTAAGATCAATATTCAAAACAGTAGTGATAGCCAAACAACACACACAAATACCTTCAAAGGTCTATATAAATGTATTACCAGGGAATAGAATTAAAAGCCTTACTTAGGCATTAAAAAGGTGAAATCAGAGATTTTCACTCTGATGAGCAAGTAAATTTCTGTACTACATTACAGTAAGGGAAGTCCCTACTGGGTAAGACCCCATTACAAACCACTTCCAATGTCCACCTGTTTTCCTCCTCTCCTCACACAGAGCAGTGTGCTTGCAAAGCCTATCCCTTTTACTACATTTAAAAGAGATGGGAAAAGATGATGTCACCACATTTCACCTAGAAGGGAAGCCGTAATAAATAACCTTTTGCAGTGAAAGCAGGAATGCTTTATGATAAAATATAACTACTCTTTAAAAAGAAACACTTCAAAGTAACAGAAATGTTAGAAAGGTAAAATAAATTAATAGTCTATGTTGTTAAAAATGATCTACAAATCTTTATAATCCAATTCTCTCAACAGCTCCGATATGTGGTGAATGTCACTAAATTACCAATCTAAGAGAAGAAGCTGTCTTCAAACTTAAAGATGTATGTTCTATTTAGCCTAGAAATTTGAGTGTTTAGAAAACTTTTTTTTTTTTAATATTTTTGGGTTAGTAGTGGGGTTTTTTGAGTTTTGGGGTGGTTTTTTTGGTTTTTTTTTTTGTTTGTTTGTTTGTTTGTTTTGGTTTTGGGTTTTTTTGTGGTTTTTTTTGTTTGTTTTTTTTGTTCGTGGTTTGTTTTTTTTTTAAGGAAACTGTCCACTGAGGACCCTTAACCAGCTAATTGTATAACCTCACACCATAAGGCATACACTACTAGATGCTACCTTTAACTGAATGCTAGCTTTTTTCACCAGTGCTTGTGCTTCTTCCTGGGAAGCACTTCATCGAGGACCTGCTCCCTTGAGGAAAGACAAGCGGATTCAATGCAGCACGTCTCAATGTCTCTCCCCAAGAAAAGGCACGTAATCAAACAATTAGCATTCAACGTAACCATTCTGTGCATCAGAGAAAAAAACCTAGACAACCTCCTATTTAAAAGCATTACTCTTCTATTTTGTTGCCTGTAACTGATCTGAAAACAATCTTATTTCATCTTCAAGTCAAAAAGAAAACAATTTGTTACATTGCGAGTGGCTCTTCCACTGCCTTGTAGTAAGAAAAGCTTTGCAAAATCAGAAGATTTTTGCTCTATCCAAAAAAAAAAAAAAAAAAGAAAAAAAGTATTTCTATGATGTATTGTAAATCTTTACCTCCCTCAATTGGGAGGTAGGTTTTTATGCCTTTCAAAATTTATTATGTCTGCTTGACTGTGCTTTCCTAAAGATCCCCTTCAGCTTCTGTTCCAACTAGCAAGTGAAAACTCTCTCAAGTGCAGTAATATAAAAGGAGTAGGAAAGAAATTCAGCACATGAACAGGGCAGACACACAATGTAGTGCAGTGCTTTGCAGAGCCCTACAAAGCACATTACAGCTGGATTCATGAAATACCTGAATTCAAAGTACTTGCTATATAGGTCTTATAATTTATTAAAGTTTATATTATAAATAAAACCATGAAGTCAGTCCCAGCTGAAATACACAGGTTTCCAAAGAAGCCCTACAAACTCAGCAAAACCTTCAACCTTTTCTATACATCTTTCCCACCCATATCCTTATTTATTTCCATTACATGTTATTCAGGTTCCAACTCTACAAACTTCTATGCATTTTTAAATTTTAATTGTAAGAGTAGTGCCACTGAGCTTAACAGGACCAATGCTACTAGCATAACTAGTGATGCATACATGAACGTATGAACTGAGGGATTTATACTGCAGTATCCTTGGGGCAAGGAATATGGATTTGTCTACATTTCACAAAACAGCACGTAATTTTTCTGGCAAACAGAAAATAAAGATTTCTGTTTTAAAAGTTTCATAGATGGTGAATGTGAAAGATAACCCCACCGTTACACTGTTACCAGCAAGCCCAAAGAAGATAGCAGTAAGCCCAGAAAAAGCTCTGTAATGTGTCTGATTAAAAGGATACTCACAATCTTTTTGTCCAATGATGATAGTCAGGAAAGGTACTATACAAGGTATGATATAAGAAATTTGCAATTAATTGGAAGACTGATCAGGAACCAATTTTTCCTGCTAGCCATCCTCAGGTGTCTTTTTCTACTTTAGTCAAAAGCAAGAGAGTTCCAAAAAGCTAAGAACAGGCCATACTACTTCTATTAAAAAAACCAACCAAACAAAAACCACCCAAAAAACCACAAACAAAAGAACAACAAAACACACACACACAGAAAAACCAAACACAAACCCCAAACCAGTTTCAACTACACTAATTATTCCTTCTTTACATTTTTCCTACTGCTAAGTTTATTCAGTTAATAAAAAGGTGAAAAAATTACATACAGAGGCACTATCAAATTCACTGTCAGAGAAACAAGCAACAATTAGCCTGGCAATGAATTTTTCTCTCATGTTTCAGTATATATACCGCAACACACATTCAACATTTCTAGGCTTGAACAGTAACATCCTTCATATGCAGAAAGTGCAGCAAATTCTCTGATAATATAAGAGTGCAGGAGAACCTTGATAATTTTAATTACTGAGAAACTTGTCTTGGATTTCTAAACTCAACTAATAAAAAGGTACACAAAGCAAGCAAGAGATACAGAAACAGAAGCCAAGGCTATTTTAGCAAAATTATACCTTACTAATACATTAGGATTGCAGGGTTTAGTTTCACTACCAAGTATTATTAGCAAGTGTATTTCGCTAACTTTTATAAGACTAATTGATTGTTACCATGACATTTCAACCACATGCAAAAAAGTAAGGCTATGCTACAGTAGAAATGCGCTATCAGTTTGACAGCATCGATTTTGAGAAAGAGCTTTTCAGGTTTATACTAACATGGCTTTTTCATGAGCTGAAAATAGTTTTATTCCCTTACATCGAATAACATTTATGTTTGAATTATGTATCTGTGATGTGCACCATACCACAAAAAGGGAGACATGAAGCAAAAACGTGACTTTACAGCCATAGCTTTACCATCACACAGTATTGCTTTATAAATAATGCTGAAGTAAACGGAATCTGCATATAAATAACATTTTTCATATTGACTGCTAAATACACCGACAGAACCAAGCAGCAGCAAAATGTTGCTTATCGTAAAAGTATCTCTGCCTTTATTTTAAGCATATAAACAAAATATTTATTTTTGGAACCATCAAAGCATTCAGGCAGCTGACTTTTGATTTTGTCTGTGAGGAGCACACATCCACAAATAAAGGAACGGGGAGGGGGGAACACAAGTGAGCTTTCACACTATTGACAAGGCTTATAATCCAGAAAAAAAGCTGCCATGCGAGCCAAAGCACGGCAACATAGCGTTTAGGCACATCGAGGAGAAATGCTTGTAAATTCCGCTGGTCCAATGAGCAGAGACACAGTTTTCATAATTTTATCATTGTGCTCCACGGCTGAGCGGCTGTCAGGCCAATGGCAAGGCACAGGTTCCCATTTGAATGACATATGGGTTCACCCAACCAGAGAGATGTTAGAGCATTAAATACCACAAACAGACAGGACAAGAATACAAAAAGCCAAATTAGCGCTCGCACAACGGCACGCGCCGGCAGGGACCTGGCTGCTCCTGCCCAGCGCCTCCGCCAGGTCCCTGGTGTCGGGAAAGCCGCGTCCTCCAGATAGCAGCCTCTCACCTCATAAAAATGAAAGACACGCTGAAAAACTGTACTTCAAAGGGCAGCGGGGAAATAAAAAACTGTGTATATTTAAAACACTGGGAAATGCAGACTTAGATGCACGGGGAGAGAGAAGTGAGCAGGAATTACCGTTTCCCACAGTAATTCTAAAAAGCGCCACGGAAAATACATTTTACCTCTGTGGAAAGCTGTTCTTCAGACAGAAGTGTTTAACATGTTATATAAACATGTTATGCAGTGAAATGTAAAACACGGGGGGATTTTCATCACATTTATTGCATTTGTTAGCCAAAATGTAGTAGCCTTGTAATCACCGCCGCCGCTGCAGTAAAACACCTCAATAATATTAACAAAAAAGTGCTTTCAGCCAGGCTTGTTGAGAGGAAAGAGGTTATACTGAACAACTTGGGCCTAAACAAAATATCAAAACCAAATAAAACCCCTGAAAGAACTGCAGACAAGCACAAACCAAGAGAGCGTGGGGCTGGCTTCAACTGGCAATTCACCGTCCTTTGAAATCCCCTTTTGTGAACAAACCAAAGCCAAGTCACATAAACTACCAAACGCTGCCTAAGACACGAGCTGTCCTCTCCCCGTGCAAGGCGATGGAGCAGCACATGAGCCACACGACGACACCTGCCCAGAGGAAAGGTTCGGACTTTGGGGAGCTGATGGAGAAACTACATTAGCAATTTTCAGGCTTCACTCAATCAATACGAGTCAAGAAATTCACCGTCATCACGGATAATGAACACCACCCTTGCACAGCAGGGCTTGCAAAAGCAAAAGAAGAGAAAGAGCTGCACCCAGGCTGCCTAACAGACCCTGCCTGTTTACAGGCAACTTCTTGGGCACCCTCGCCCCAGCCCCTCACCCTGCACCCAGCTGGCGGCAGCCTCCCCACAGCCCCTAGCAAGTCAGGGATGCACTGGAGATGGTGTCTTCCGCTGACTTTAAGGGAATTTTCACTCTGGAGATCTCTCTCCAGGCCTGGTGTCTTTAGATTTATTTTGTAACTCCAGGATCCTCCTCTGTTTGTACTGCATATTTCCTGCTCTCATTTGTTTTACCCTTTCAGTACTACTGCTATCATCATGTCTATGCCAAATACTTGGGACACTTCACTGGGATCTGAAATATTGTCCAACAATAAACCAAAATAACCAGGAGGGAAGATCATCACTAGGCATCCATTCAAAACAGCTGTTCAGGTCAGGGGTCCTGATTAATTACTGCAACTCCGAAGTCACTGACAGTCTCTTCCCGACCAAGAAATAACTACGCAACAAGAGCAGTGATCTAGAATAATCTTTATTAGAAGTTATTTAATCACACACAATTTATTTTGTAAGTGGCTGAATTTGTACTTTACTGGCAAAAAGTTCATTCGCTTTTCCTTGAAAAAAATAAATACTTTTTAGGACAATAAAGAATTGTTAGGAAAAACAACAAGACCATTTTTTTCCTTAACAATTCCAACACAAACCACTATCTGCCATTTCTTACTTCTTTTCAATATTCCTGCACACATCACCTGGTAGATCCCAGTAAACTGCATTACAGATTTAGCTCTGCTCTGCTCCAAGGTTTATCCCAGCAGTATCTTTTCATTTCTGAATTTGTTTTGCCTGAGAACTTCATATTCCAGCAGGACTTCCAATTCAACACAGGCAACTACTATCCTCCCACCTTCTTTTTTGTAGTTAATTACTGAGAACCTATTTCAGCACGATGTACCACCAAAATACTGAAAGAAAGCCCCTCTGGCTCACAAAAAACCCCAAACAAATCCATTTAAATACTTTCCTAATTGTTCTTCATTTAAGCAAGTAGTATGCCACCTGAAAGGATAAGATGAAGGGCAAATGAATCAAAGACTAAGAAATATATTCCTTAGTTATTTTAACATCTAGCTGTAGAAAATTATTTCAAAGCTACCAATACACGCACAGAACAGTGCTGGCAAAACACAAGAAAAGCTGATATGAAGCAGAATTGTCAGTGATGTCCTCCTTAAAATACTATCTTAGAGAACAACTCTCATACCCTCTAGGCTAATCCATTCCCATGCTCAGTGTTGGAAGATGATACTCATATTAAAAGATCCATCAAAGCCCGCCGTACCTCAGACAAGGAAAAAGAAGGCAGCACAGCTAATGGAGAGAAACCCTCCGAGCCGTAGGCAGAGCATCTCTCCCCTTGCCATTATCTCTCCCCACTCTACCACGCTAAGGGAAGTTGGCAAACTGAGACAGAACACCCAATTCAAAAATGGAGGAGCTTTCAAAAAAGCTTAGGAAATGGGGAGAGTAAGGCTCAAGATTAATAGGATCTTCAGAGCTCAGCAAAGTGCAGGACAGAGGGGGAAAACAAAATAAAATCAATCTCTCGGACACATCAAAATAAAAGAAAGTGAATAACACTTTTAGAAGATAAAAACCTTATTACATGGATGCAGATTTCAGTGCTTGGAGATGTGAAAACTCCTGCGGGTTAGTTTGGGGTGTTGTGTTTTGTTTGTTTTAAATAAAGCACAGTACCAAAGCATGGCAGAAATTATTAAGAGTGTTTTTGGAAGTTTTCTCCTCAGAATGAAAGCAATTTTTACACATACACACAGAAAAATAAAAAAATCGAAGTCTATCAAAACAGAAAATTGAAAAAAAATACAAATTTTGAGTATTGAGATTGGACTATAACTGCCAAGAACATACAAGTTATAACTTACAACTGAAAAAAAGTCACTGAAAAGAAAAACATTCTGAAAAAAATTAAACATAACTTTTCTACTTCCCACTTCCCCCATAGCATATTTCTTTTGAAATCAATTTTCTTTCCAAGATACTTTAACCGTGACAAAAATTCATTGCCTGGCAGTAAATGACACTTGCCACATTTTCCAACAGCTTTTAAGTATCCAGACTAATTCACTGCAGTATACCATCCTACTTAGGTAAAATATGGAAATACTCAAAATTAATAAGCACTTATTATAGATAAAATTAATATGGACTTACAACAGACTTAGGCAGCACAAAGATAAACATACTGAGTTAAACTTATACATCTTCTTATAGTTTGTTTAATGTAGTGACCGTAAACCTGTGGGCAGATACATACGAAACTGAGTCAGAGTGGAACATGACTTTCTTGGATCTTAAGATAATTTTAATACGGAAAAATGCTGTCCCCACCTACAGAGCTCCAAAACGTTGAGGGACCTTTTCTAACCCTGTTTCTCTGGAACATAAGCAACTAGACATCAATAAAATGAACAAATCATTCTCACAAAGTTAATGAAAATTGAGTTAAAATTTCACTAAATCAACTGGTATCCTCTCTTCCCAAAATTACTCTGAAACCAAAGGCGCCAAAGACTTTAATAGCACTGGTGAAAATATTTCTGGGTCAGAAAGTAACAGAGCTTGATGCTTAATGTTTGGGCTGCACAACTCAGGGGTTTTTCAAAGACAAGGTTTCAGTCAAACCCTGAGCTCCGAGGGGAACGAAGCATCACAAGCTATTGCCTCTCCCACCCCACGGCAGCAAAGCCCCTGCATGAATATGGACTGAACTCCCAACCAAACAGGTATTACAATAACTAAACATGCTCACCTAACACTCACCAGCACACGCTTGAAAAACAGAAGGATTTCTTTTTCAAGTTTTAAGGACAATATCCGACCTCTCGCATCCCCTTCTACTCCCTGACCAGAACCGTGTAATGGATGGAAATGGTTAAGAGCCCCACCATTGTGAACAGCTGTAAAATAAACAGCTGTCCTCATCCTTCATCTAGGTGAACAAAGACACACAAAAGTCAGGACTGCACTTACTCCATCTTCAGTGCTTTTTCAACTGATGACCAAGCAGTACTTAATGGAGTGACAGAGAGACGACTGCAGAGGCGGTGGACAGAGGGAAGCACATTAACAAGGCAATGATGCTGTACTTCAAAAATATTTTTTCATTTGTCATAAACGGCAATATTCAGCTATAAAGCTGTTTCTAGATTATGGGTATACTTGGAAAAATACTCTGTATTTCTGCCTTCAGAGCCAATGAGATAAACACCAAAGTCCTGTAGGAAGATAAGTAAGTCTTAGGAGGAAGGTTTCAGGTATTAGGATGTAAAACTGCACTGAAAATACAGGCTAGGCAGAGAGTTAATGATAGTTTGATAGACCTGATTAAAAAAAACACATGGAGAGATGGCAGTCAGTGCCTATTATTGCAAGGCTTGGATGGGATTATTTTAATTAATGTTCTGCCTAAACTCTTCCTTCAATAGCTACTAATTGTCATTAAGAACTACCAGCTATATCCGCAGATTAAACATTTCTCCCCACCCCAAAGACCCAATTTTAGAAGCTGCTTCTACAACAAATAACTTGTTATACTGTTTATGGTACCATAGAAACCCTTACATCCTTTTAAATTTGCGCTAAGATCCTTTGATGTAGGTCTTTTAAAAAAAAACAACTTGTTGAACAGATACAAAACGAATGCCTCTTCACTGTGTGCTGAGTGTAAAAAAAAGTCAATATACTACATAACTTTACAGCAAAATTAGAGCACTCCCAGTATTTGAAGCAATCTTCAGACTGACTTAAATCTGTAGCTTTCTCTCTGTTTCTGAATATACTCAGGAATAGAGAAATAAGAAAGACCTTGCCTTGAAAATGCAATTTTTTGTAGATTGATGTATTCTCTTTTAAAGGGATATAATTTTACAATCCCTCACAGGTGAGATAGTGGGTTTAATATCTAAAGGAAAGTACATATTTGTCTTTATGTCAATCTATATGAAAGAAAAATCACTGGGAAAGTAACAATAAAATACATGCACTGCAAGGATCCATCTACATTCCTATTTTGTGTCTCAGATTTGACATATTATTTGCCGTACTCAGAAATGTAGTATTTCTGTATGCACGCACATAAATCTTGACAAGAAGATCTTATTTCAGTCATGGTGATCCTATTTTTAAATTTATTTAATACTCAGCTATAAAAGGCAAATACTATTTTATAATTGAAAAGGACATCACAGTTGATAAATATTCCTGATTGAAAACACTATCTGGATGGATATAAGAAAAATTGTACTGCCTTTTCTTTAAAAATCAATAGAATAAGACAGATATGTACAGAGTTTGGAGAAACTAATAAACAAATTGCAACAAGAACAAAAGTCTTACCCAATTCCACACACACACACACACACACACACTCTAAATCTCAATCATATTTTTCCCCACAATATTGTGAATTTAATAGAAACTACACTGTGTGCATCTATGAGATGTTTTAATTAAGAATTTTTACATCTGTTTAAAGATATCAACAAATTTCAGTAAATAATTATATAGGCTTGCAGTTTAAGAAAGAAAAAGGTGAAAAATCTAGTAGTCTCGTTGAAAAAAATTTCTTATCTATTCTCCTGCATGACAGAATCTCTCATTTTATATTGCTTAACTGAGAAACTCCACGAGAACATGAGAACAGAGCCAAAACAATAGCATTGTACAACTATATGCTACCCCTCCCCTAAGAAACAGTGAAGAATGAAAGATAAATTGAAAAACAATCAAACCCTGTACACCAATTATGATAAATTGACTATTAGCACAGCTACAATACTTCAGACAAAATTTTTAACAACATTTGCTTTCTCCATCTGTCTTTTTTGAAGACTTACTTCATCAGTGAGTCAGATTTTGGACAACATTTGATGTGGTGCCATTTAAAAAGAAAGATAAATGAGAAGTAGGAAGAGATTTTGTTAAATAAATTCTGCCACAACTGAAGGCAGATCTGGAATATGACAACAAATTTATGTCGAATAACAGTCTGCCTGATGTTTAGATTGTTAAGAATTATTCAGGAAATGTGGAGAAAGAAATTAAGCTTTCCAAACAGTCTTAAACTTAGATTCCAGTGCATGCAACATATTATAAGAAAATTAATAGAAACATTAATTTAATGAAATGATTCTGTGCTTGGCTATTGCTGTTATACACAGAGGAACAATCATACACTGGTAGCAGATCTGCGTTGTTAGAGTGACTTCTGCAATTTTTCTTCTCCATGTACAAAAGCCACTACCCACCTACAAAGACAGTAGCACGAGGGCCATCTGCTAGGGTTTGTGATCAATGTTGTATAGGTTCTTTTCTCTATGAGAACTAAGGAGAAAAAAAACCCCAAACATTTCAAATAGCAGGATGGGGCAGACAGCATTTTGGTGAGTGGATCTCCTGCACAGAGACCAAGTTCACAAGGTAAAAGTACACTGACAGCACGTTTTCTTTACAAAAAAAAAAAAAAGAAAAGAAATTTACTAGCCTCTCTATTAGAAGCACCTACCTAAACAATGCTTTTCTAACAGGCTGCCAAAATTTCTTGTGCAGTGACCTCATTACTTCTCATAAATGGGACTGTCAAAGAAAAATCCTATGCTAATGTATTTTCTAATAGTTATCAGTCAGTCATCATCCTTCTGAATACAACTGGTTTCAGAAGTCAGACAAAGCATCTTTACAAAATGCTGTTCTATAAAACCAGAAGAAAATAATGGAAACTTATCAATGTCTTTTAAACATTCATTAGGTCCAGCATGGAACTGCTGGACAGAAGAGCACAAGGCATCACCACACAGCTTTGGCAGACCCAGTCGCAGCCACGAAGATGCCTTATTCAAGGACATGAGCTTTAACTAGCAAATTACTGTTTCCTGCAAAATTGTCCTGACTGGGGCAAGCTGACCTAACTGCCAAGTGCCAGAGATTCACCCTCCTCTCCATCCTCCCAGCACACGCTCCCCACTTTTTTCTCACAGCCCCAGCACCAGCCTGGCCCTGAGGTGAGCCATTTCAGTGCACTAAACCAGCAGAAAACTAAACCTCCTCCCCTCCTTCCCAACAAAAAAAGGAAAGTCTACTGCCCATTTAATGAAACACTGCAAAGCTTCACTAGAATTAGCAAGGCACTGTACTGATTCACAGGGAAAGCAGGAGATCCAAACTGAGTCAGTGTGCCACAAGGAATAGAAAACCGCTCCAAATTAAGGAAACTGTTTCCCATACCCCCGATTCTGACTCAGGTTTGTAACACCAGCAAAAGACCACGTAACAGCGATGTGATTGATACACGCTGTATTTTGCATCATGCAAAGCATAAAAAGCATAAGAAAGTCTCAGAAGCATAAAACATCACTCCAACATCCAAGACACATTAAATACCTATATACACATCTATACTTAACACAGGCATACTCATTGAATTTTGTTAGCAATTAGTCCTTCATTTGAAAACTTCAAGTAATTCATAACGATATATAAAATATATTGGTGAAGCTGACAGATATTATCACCTCAGTAGAGACAGCATAGTAAATCTTTCGTTCAAGTCTACGGCAGAATGATGAAGCCCACCACTTAGGAACAAACTTTCCCTAACAGAATTGCGTTTTGCCCGTTTTTCTCCTCCTGCTGATTTAGTTTGCTAAATATTGTTCCCATTTCCTTTCTTCCAAATACGTTGTAACGTGTCTAGCACACTGTAGTTTTTGAAGCACTTGGGTAGTCAATGCACATATATAATCCAGTTTTCAAAGTCATAACGTGCCTTGAGGGATGTGAAAGGTGTTAAGAAAAATAAGGCAGCAAGAGTTTTTCGTTCAGCCAACCAGCCTGAAGTTACATTTTTCTAAGTACTTGTATGTATTCTCAGCCACTTGGAAGTATGTGTTAAAAGCACAGAAACAATTAAGAATTTGTAGTTTTTCCGTAAGCCATGAAAACCTCTGCTCCCTGGTGCAAATGCAGAGGGTAACAGATGAGGAAGAAAGATGGTCATCTTCTTACTACTAACTGGACTGGGGTGTTCAGCCTACTTAAGCTCTGCAGTAACAACTCACTTCAGTGGCTAAACCAAAACCAATATTTAACAAATCCAACAAATTTATAACAAAAGCTTGCTGAAACCACTGGCAGAGGAAAGCCAAAAATTATCTGAAAGTTAGAGGCTATATTCTTTAAAACCCTGTTATTAGGATATTACCAGCACTCTTCAGACATAAAAGGCTGACATCTTATTTGTTCAACTTGAGCCCCACGTGTCTAGAGGGTTCCAAAACCAAACAATAACATTTTTAATATTTTTTCTGAAAGTTTTGTATTTCAAGAACAGCTTTCTGAGAGATGCAACTCTCTTTTAAGTGAAACCTCTCCAAAAGAACCCAAAACAGTTGCAGAAAACAAGGAGGGATTGAAGAATGACAAGCTTAGATGTTTAAAATACTGCCATTACTAAGGATATCAAAATAAAAACCAAAGGGATGAACTGAAGGTATGCTCAGTGCTCAAAGCACATTTTGGAAATACAAGATAACAATTTGTCAGAGAACATCTTCTCTTTATCTTCCTCAGAGGGTTGCAAGATTATTAATCTTCAGAGCACAAACGACTGCAAAACTACAATTCCCGATGTACCCTGCAGCCCATTCAATTACCACAAGTACATGTGCCCTTGCTAAGAGAAGGAGGATTAGTTTTAAGAAAACATAAACCTAGCTCTGCTGTGCAGTTCCCAGCTCTTAGTGGCTGGGCATGTATTTTTCCCATGCTCTATTCCTCTTGCACAAAAAGAGAGAATTCATCAAATGAGAGAGGCTGAATAGTATTTTTGGTTTCCTGTTAAAGAACAATCTCAAGGTGATACTGGAAGGGATTTTGTCAAGGCCTTCAACAGAACCGTATGTGGTACTCAAACAGTAACCCCCAGAGCGAAAGGGTATGTTACTGGCTTTCCACTATCCCCCAAAATGCTTCAGCTGACCAACAGAAGAAACAAAATTCAAGCTGAAATAATGAAGCGGCACCTCTGAGAAGGGACAAAACTTCCTGATGTGACTCAGAAAACAGGATCAAACCAGGACAAACCCTCTGTGAATTTACAACCACACTCGTGGTCCAATGTTCTGGAGCCACAGAGCAGCTTTTACAGACAGGGAAAATGTCTCATCTACTGCTGTAAAAGAAAGCATGCACGTGGCGCACACACGCGTGCATACATATGGATGATACCATCTGAGACGTGCGCATCCTTTCCAGGCCTGAGGTCACAGTTACCACACCAGGGTTTGATACGACACGTGTTACAGTTATGACTAACAGAGAGTGCAACTTCAGCTGAAGCATCTCTGGTGCATGGTTCTTCCAGAAGGTTAAATGGGAGGGGGAAAAGGGAGTTGGTTGGGGGGAAATGTTTTATCCCCATCGTATCACTTGGTTGAGCTTCATTAGCACAGCTCTGTCCCACTGCCTGGCCGCTCCATCCTACTCCCTGAGCTCAGGCAAGTCAAGGGGTGCATTAACGGATGGAGCAGAGGGACGCCTGCATCACGTAAGCACAAGGGGCTCTGGCAGCCCCAACCTGCCACCAAAGTCTCCACAGTGTCTAAGGGTGCTAGGAAAGATGCACCTAGTCACCAATGACGCAAAGATCCCTCCAATGGAAGCCACAAAAATGCACAAACCGTCATGTAAAAGTAACTACATTTATTGCATCTGCCACTTCAGCAGTGTAAGGAAAAAAACCAAATCACACACAAGACCACTGCCACTCTCTGGAAAAGCGAAGGAGAAGATGGCTTGGGAAGCACGCAGAGGAACCGCCTGCCACGCCACGGAGAGAACAACAGGTCCCATCAGGGAGGCGGCCAACAGCGGTTTGTCCCACCAGAGCCCCAGCAGGTCAAAACAAGTCAGATAATAAACTACCTCACAGGAGGTACAAACACCTGGAATTTGGTGCCTGTGCCAGTACCCACCCCATTACCGAATTAACCAGCGGGGAGGGCACAGATGACATGCACCAAATTTACTGCCTGGTACTGTAAGACCATTAATTTATCTTACAGCTATTTTATTGGCACAACCCCCGCTCTCTAACAGCGCTCCTTTCCTGACTATGAGAAATTATTGGGCAGTTTGTGCTAACTGCTTTCCCGTCATGTTTCATTTCCAAACACCATCTTCTGTCAGTTTATTCCCATTCAACCTGAAGTGACTGTCAACATGAATACAGATGCTCTGTTCATTTTTACAATCATCTAATTCTGAGAGTAGTTTCCACCTCCCCCGCTCCTCAAACTTAAAAGACTAACCATACCCAAGCAAAAAACACCAAGCAAAACACCAAAACACCAGTAAGTAGATTAAATCGCAGCATTACAGGAAATATATTCTGCACGTGTCATTGATCCATTTATATTTTATTTTGAGAAAAGAACTCTGGAAAATGGGAAAAAAAAAACCACAACGAAAAGGGATGTAATCCACCACCCCTAAAATGTTTTATCTGTTTATAAACATTTTGCACCATAAATAGGTACATTCTGCTTTTCTATTCCTGCTTATTCTACTAAATTTTACCATTTAACAAAAAGGAGAGGCCCTTCTTGAGGGGCTGAACCCTCACCTCCTAGCACCCACAAACTTGCATTCACACTCGAAACACTCTCAAAATGCAGCAAAATCCAGTAAAGACTGGTGGGAGGAATGGGAGGGTTAAAAAGAAAATAAGGAATCCCTGGAAATGGTCCTGCACTGCAATTATGTAACTCAATATCAAAGGTGCGAAAGCTAGAATGAAAATATTTGATGTGACAGCTCTTCACCTCAGTTGTAGCATGCCCTATCTAAATAGCAGGAGAGCAGATGGTAATTTTCAAGCACATTTAGACCGGAATACAAACGATACTTAAAAATAAATACATAAACAAACAAATAACAGCACACATGGAATAAATAAAGCAAAGCATGTGTAGGGGGAGAGAATGTCTTGCTAGGCTAACCGATGTAGCTCGGGGAAAGAAAAACACCACCACACACAAATTTACAGTCACACAAGCCCATCTTCAGAGCTGATATTTACAATTTATTTCTAAGCTAAATCACCAAATTGTGGAGCAATACGACGATGCATGCACTTGTCCTGGCAAAAGCTTTGAAGTTCATTGGTATTAAATCTGCAGCCCAGTAAGCTGTGAAAACTCTGTCCTTTCAAATGAAGCAGCTTTTGAATACTTGGTTTTGAAAATTTTAAGTGAATAAGCAGGCTGCATAAAATTTGTTCAAACACCTACCACTACCTAGAGCTTAATGCAACGTCAGACACACCCTCAAACTCCAAATTATTTTGAAGATAAGAAACAATAAATAATTTTAATATTAATAAATGCTGGTCTCAAAATGCTGCTTGCTCCACAGATAATTCTGAAGAGTCTTCCAACTGTCCACTCAAACAAATCTGCATCTGGGGTCATGGCAGAGGTGGATTTGTGAGATATACGTGGTCTGTAATTATCAGAGCAAATCCCCCATGTAAAGCATCACCATGGCTGACAGAGCCAAGAGCAGCCAGCACCATCACCAAGAGTGGTGTCTACCACTGCCCAGGAATCCATGCTGTCAGGAGGTAGATATACCATCATATATACGTATGTGTAGATACATTATGTCAAAGACAGAATTTAACAAAACTGGGACCAGATGAAGAGAAAGGATATAAATCTAAGGTGAACTGTTCTTAAGGATCTACTGATCACCAGTATTGCTGGCAGAAGGAGATGCCCGCACACACCTTTCCTTATTATTCTCATCTATACAGTAGGCCAAGATGTTTTTCTGCTGGTCGTCTTTTCAGTATTGCCACCTATTCTAAAGTGTGAATAAATGACAACCTGCCCACTGACAACTAAATGGAAACAGCTATGAATTTTATGCTTAAGTTTCTGTGTTTTTACAGAAAAACAAATAGTTTGCCCCATTAACTAGATAAAACTTCTAAAACAGCTTTTACACTTACAACACAAGCTACACACAAGCTAACAAGCTACACACATATACATGCCCGCTCCAGTATACTGATCTTCCAGGGTTACAGTAACATTCTATATCAGTAAATCGTGAAAAGATGATGTAAAACTAACTGTGCCTAAATAAACCAATGAGCACTCTTACCTCAATAATCCTGACATTAATTATTCCAAAGCCCTGGTGCTTCATCCAGAGCAACAGCACCTAAAATTAACACTTTCCTCTGCCTGTGTAGCTATGTATTCCATCCATGTCCTTGCCATTCGTGCCACATTCACTGCAATGCTCCTCTCTCTGGTACAGCCACACCAGTTTTGTTACCACCCCACCATCTTACACTCCTGCAGACACCTACTTGACTCTCTGCATTGGCCATAGCATCCCTTGTGTACGCCTCTGTTGGCTTCCGCTTCCCCTGCTCACCCTATTTTTAAAGGCTCATCTCCAGACCTTCTCCTAAGATGCTACCATCTTATGCGTGAACTGCCATGCAATACAGCAAACTCCCACTACTCTGAAAACAAATCTAGACCCGTGGTGCCAGAGAGGGACAGTTTCTCATGAGGGCAACAAGGCACATTTTGACCTGATGTCAACAGAGACTGAAAAGATTTCAAGGCAATGCTGTTTTAACACAGGGCAGGGAAGATCAAATTAAGCACTGAGATAAAAGAATTAATTGCTGGGTCTACAGCAATAGTGTTTTCACCTGATGTGTAAGAGCATGTTTGTTCAAAGCATGCTAGAACTCCAGCATTTTTAAAACTTGGATTTCACTTCCATATTTTGCAGGAACACAACCTTCTGCTCAATAAACATTATTTGGATAAGCACTACTGAATATGCAGCACCAGGTAGGTATTTTATCATTTATTTGCAAGTATCATGCATTTTATAATAAATTAGCATAACAGTTCAGCAGCAGAGCCAAAATTTGTACCCAAGCATCCTAATTACCAGGATTCTTTCTATATTCCAACTCTAATGTGTTATCTCATTTGCTCATTAGTATGTAGTATACATGCATTACTAAAAGCACACAAAAATGAAATTATCATAAATATATAACTACAGTTACATTTTTATTAGGTTTACAGAAATCTGAAAGCAAGCTGAACTATTAAAAGCAAACCTTACACATAAAATTGTAATAAATTGTGTATTAAGTTTATTGTCCAAAATACTCCAAAAAGTTCTAAATGAGGGATTTTTTTTTTATGTAAACACTAGTAATAACTGTCTGTTCTTTGTCTACAAGAACTAGAGGTTATTATCTGAAATAATAATTTGAGTATACTGTAACATGGCTCCTAGGCATCAAAAAATATAAAGCCATTTATTAGCTATTAATAGAGCCAGATTAATTTGATATTATTAAGTCACAGTTTAATCTACTGTATAGTTTTATGAATTTGTCTAACTTGCTCTGTTGTGGTCAATTTTGGAAAGTAAACTTTTAACCAAACAGTATTAAGACCCTTACTCCTAAAGCACACCAAGACAGAGAAGAACACATACAGAGGATTGCTTAGTACACGTGCACTTGCACGTATTCTTGTGTGGAGATTTGGTAAGGTAAGATTTTCTTTATTTGTACATTTTTTTATTTCCCCACAAGCAGTGAGAATCAAGACAGATGGCCAACCAACATACAAAATGTGAAAATCATGCTCCACAAGTGCAAATGCAGTAAAACTTACAAGTCCACACCTATGGACTTCCTTCCCTGGAGAAACTCTCCATGATCTTCAGTGGGACAGATTCGGGAAAGAAAAAAAAAAAAGCCCCCCCCCAAAAAAAAAGTTTTCACGGTTTTAATAGGCTTTATAGAACTGGACCAAGTGTAATTCAGGAGGAAAACCTGTGTGTACCCTGAGCCTCCTATGCAGAAGTCCTCCCTATGAGCTATGGTTGGTTACAGTTGCTTGCAGCCACACACGCCCATGATGTGGAAACCATGGCAGCCCACAGCCTGGCCTGCCAGCTTGCTGCTGTCTCTAACATAAGTTTTTCCTGGAGGATGCAGGTATTATCCTGCTGGTGATTCCAAGCAAGACAGAAAATAGCGCTTCTGGGTCTTCTGAACTCTTGCTGTTTACCTGGGGCGTTTTAGAAGAAGAATGCCTTCCATCTCCAGAAGGTGTTTTCATACCTTCTATGTGCGTTCTAAATTACTTGCCTGATGGCAAACATCTCAGGCACAGAGAACCACAAAGGCACTCCTTTTTATGAAGTTGAGAGCCACGTTACATTATTTTTAGTAATTAAAGTTCCTAGTTTCTGAAGGCATTACAATGTGCTCCAGGTTTAATAAATTGACCACATTGTTGGAACATGAGATTCACTAGAGAAAGAAAAACAAATACTCTGATTGCAATAATGCAGAAGGAAAGTGATTTCACATTCATGTCACTCAAACTATAAAGACCAATTTTCAGATCTTCTGGGGTTATTTTGATTGTTTGAAGATATTCTGCAACACCTCAAGGAGAAAGCAAGCCTTACAGGCATCTGCACGGGGCCACAGTTTGGCTCCAGTCAATGTGCTTTCCTTGTCTGTGAAAGTATAGCCCACGCTATATATCTGTACACTGCACTGAAAAATTCTTTAAAATTACTGTTCCTCACATTCAGCTATACACGGATTCAAGCCAAGAGACCTGAATTATCTCCTTTTAACCCAAAGGGTTATTCAGTTCTTGGGAATTCTGACAACTGACCACATACCCCAGTTCACTGCGGCCATTCTAATTCTTTATCTGAGCTCCATCTCCACTAGCCATTTTGAGGGACCAAAAAACAGACTCAGTTTTCAAGTATCCCTTCCTTTTAGGCAGCCAAATGTCATATTAATGCTTTTAAACTGCAGGACTGCACAAGGAACTTGCACTCACCTGATTATCTACCATGAACTTCAAAGCTTTCTCTGTCTCTGCTTCACCAGGAGAAAGCGATATCCCGTGAGACCTGCATTTTAGTTCCTAGATCGCAGTGGATTTATTCAAACCAAGTATTGTATATTAGTCTGGTCTTATCTTCTTTTAAATTGGCAAGCAGGAAAATCTGGTATGAGTAACGTATTTTAATCTTGTGGTGCATTAATTATTTTTTGCTATTATTTTAAAGAAAGTTTTAGTCTCACTGGTAACTATTCTGTTCTGTCTTATTATTAGCTCCAGCTTTCGCACTACGCTTGGCATGTCTCTTTGCTAACCAGAAAAACATATTTAAATAATGTCCATACACACTTATTTAAGCAATTATGTACTTAAACAAATATTTATTCAGTTCTTAAATTTAACATGCTTATTACGTTAGAAAAATGGTAAACAGAACACTTCTTTCTTTCTTACCAGATCATTTTTTAAATTCACGATTACTGCTCATTTATAGCTGAAGGAATTTGACTCCTTTTAAAAGGGGTCTTCATTAGTTAAAGAAACCACTTTAAAATAAACTTGATCCGCATTCAAAATATCCTTATTAAACAAAGCAAGCAATAGCTTCAAGAAACGAAGCTCCTAGTTCTAAGATTCCGACAGATGCTGGAGACAGAAACAGGAGGAGAGAATTAAGTTTTTCCTCAATTATTCATTTAGTAAAAAACCTTTAAGCCATTTCCAAGCACCATCTATAGAAAAAAAAAATTCCTCTCAACTCATGTAGCTTATAACCATTCCCATCTCTGTGTTGCTGTCCCTATGAAAGTAACAGGTACATGTTTATATGTGTACACAATATACCTACCAATCTGTATGCATTCATGGTCATAGATTTTATGCTGTTGCTTATCTGAGCTCAATTCTTTCTGTACACAGCATATCGGAATTAAGCTACAGTCCTTTAAACTAAACAACACTAATTTACTTCTGTGACCAGTTCTTCTTCATCTGCCTTTGAATTCCTCAGTGTCAGATACAATGCTTTTCAGGACAAACTGTCACCTGCATTTACACACACATAGTTTTTAACAGAAATTCATGAGGGTTTCAATATTGGCAGCAGAAGGCGTTCAGTCCCTGCTCCCCCCACCTTCCCCAATGCAAGTAACATTCTTAACGGACTGGTCATCCTCCTTCTACTTTATTTCGGTGGTATCTAGCAGGTACTAGCTAGTACCCTTATCTCCTGCCTTCTCTGCCAGGACAGTAACTCAGAAGCATTTAAGATCATTTGCTTTTGAGCACTCAGTGATTCAGAAATACATAATACTGCTCTTGATATAGAGTACCACTTTCCCTCCCCTTCTACCCATTCAATTATGTCTAAATAGGTTATAACCGTTTATTTTAACATTCCAATCCTGTGAACTTTCCCACTAGATTTCAAGTAATACTAAGTAGATGAAATTTATAATCGTAAATGAGAAATTTCAGCTCCTCTTGTTTATTACCCTGGCTGCCAGCATTAGAGCATAGGCAATTAAAATAGGGTCGGGTTTTCTTCTTCCCTCCTGTCACATCTGTGTACCTTGATCACTTTTGTTCACAAAGCCATGATTTAGATTTCAACGTGTGCTTACATGTTTCTGTAACGTTACCTTCCACCCCCATTGTCCCAGCTCAGCTCTTCCACCCACCCAAGCCAAAGTATCCCCCAGCAAATCGCCTCTCCGGCTGCTGGAGGGAGCCTAGACAAAGGACATGCTTCTCTTCCCTTCACAGATGATAACCAGCTCCTCCAACAGCCTTCTACGCTGAATTATTCACCCTACCAGCAGGTCACTTTCAGGATCTTTGTTTCTGTTCTGCTTATCGGCAAGGAAGGCTTTTTGAGCACGTCAACTGGATAAAGAGGCTTTTAAAAAGCTTCTGCCTCCTGGCAACTAGCATCAAAACCCTACCCTACTAATGTGATTTCTTCCACCATAGCTGACTGACAGGACAGCCAAAATGTGGCTGGGGGCAGGAGAAGGGGCAGTACGAGGGGATAGGTTTCTGTCACTAAAAGGTGGGTTTTCTTCTATCTCATGGGAAGTTCTGGGACTTGGGAATGCCCCTTTGTCGTTATCTTCTGGGAGTCTCAGCAGCCTCAAGAGTGTGGGTCATACTTTCCTTAGGTCAGAAAAAGTCCATCTAGGTGTATTTTCTGGCCAGTGGGGCAATTCAAGCATCACAGCTCCAAAGTCCTCCAATCCCACAGCATGGATTTAGTCCACTTATTTCTGCTACCTTGAAATTTCTGAAATATTCTATCATTTTGTTCTAGACCTAGAAGAAAAGAAAGTACTACTTAAATATGCAGCATGGTTTCAAGAAGTATCATATTCTAAATTAGTGGACACTGTAGGGTGTCCAAAGGTATGACAAGGAGTCAAGCCCAGGAGAAGACTCTAAACTGCAGTGGTCAGTCATGTACCATCACCAGCTTCGTTCAGGAGAAAGATTATCAACTTTTTTTTTTTTTTTTTTTAAGGAGTTGCATTTGCACACTTATTTTCACATGGTAACTCTTCTATCAATAATTATCAAAACATACCTCCATCCAAATGACTGCTGAATCAAGATGTACTTTTTTGTAATACAGGTCCAGATTTTTCCACAGTCCTACTGTCACTGCGTGACACCTGAACTGTTTCACAACCAGAAGGGACACCTTTGAGACAGATGGGCTCACAGCCACTGCAGTTTCCCACTAAATAACTCCGTGACGGGGCAGGTCACCTCAGGAAGGGCAGGGAGCCTCTCCTGCTGCCTGTGAAGGGAGTTCCCCCGCCGAATGGGAAGCCTCCTGCGCCTCCAGTTGGAAATGCAGCCGGAAGGGCAAAATCGACACGAATAGCACAACCTTAGGCAAATTTCACTAAAAGTCATGTAAACCAATGGGAGAGCTAATGGCTAGTGGTGCTGTTCCTGAGCACAAACAGGGTTGAAAAGGGAGCCCCCCAGCAATACCGTTTGCTCCCCAGAAGGGAGAGCAAACAGAAGACTGACGAAGCATCCATAAGGCCTCTAGCCAGCACAGTGTTTTGGCTTTCATTATTCACTTATTTTTCCATGAGCAAGTATAGTGTAACTAACAATATTAATGTAGCAATAAGGGCAAACATGTACACCTCTGCCTAAGCTGACAAATATATTTACAAGCCTCATTTCACCTGCAGCTAAACAGATAAAGTTGCCCCAAGACAGGGAATCTTAAGGAAAAAGAGACGAGAAAAATCCCTCTAGGCACCTGCACACAAGCATACTGCTGTATGTTGCTTGCCCCAGTAAACACACTGACTTCAACCGCAGGAAAAATTATGGGACAAGAGTGAATTCACGCCCTTTCAAAGGGCCCTATCGCCCAATTCATTCTACGTTGTTCTGCACAATTGGGATTTTCACAGCATATCACATTCTGGTGTCTGAATATCTCAATTTCCAAAACAAGATGTTAACAGTGTAGATAAAGAACTCCAGCAAGCACACAAAAACAAGACTACACTTTTTCAACCACTATTCAAATATCAGCTACAATCTCTCACCGAGTGTATGAAAATAACCAAGAAAAGGCATCTCTAAGGAAATTATTAAATCTTAGTATTCTTATTGCATCCTTTAAGTAAGCCATTCACAGTATTTGTTTTCAATTCTAATTTGACATACTCCATTCCACGTACATTACTAGATGAACTACTGAAAGCAACACAGGGAGAATAAATATTGCACTCCAAAAACAAAGGCAGCGTGGCAATAAAAACGTGCAGATTTATGTTAGATTCACTGCAAAAATATCTCCAGTCTAATCACAAACTGTTATAGCATCCTCAATATTTCCCACTGTTTTAGTCGTCCTTTAACGGGGGAGCAAAAATAAAATGAGAAAAGACGTGATTCAAAATGGAAGTTCAGTAATTATTTACAACCCAGTATGTAATCGGCAAAATGACTGGCGAAGTTCTTAGTACATCAGCTCAGATGTATGTAAGCAAGGCATTCCTTCCCTGTGGTAGGCGGCCCCATGTCAAGCAGCTATGTGCTAGAACTTGTCCTGTGCTACCTGTTCAAAGGGAACTGTGCAAGAATATTTCAAGCTCTGACAGATACCACTTCGTGCAAAAACATCCACAGGAGTATTACAAAAAAAAGACTGCACTGATGTTTCAGCAACCCCTGTGTCAAGAAAGGTGCTCTCCTGCATTTTTATTGACACGAAGGAAGTGGATGATCATTCCTTGTACAATCAGCGCTAGCACTGTCAATACTGCTTCTCTGCTAGTTCCCTGCTCCTTTCCATGCCTTTTACCACACTATCATTTAAGACTTTGCACCTCCCTTTTTCAGAGATGCTATTGAAAATGCCACAAATACTTGGTGAAATTTTGCGTCTCTGAGACAGTAAAAAGTACTCAACAAAAACACAATACAATTAAAATAGTAATTTAAAAATAAAAAGCTATCATTTGCAGTATTTCATTACTACAGGATTAACAAGTGCCAAAGTGTGTTGCCCTTTCTCTCAGCAAGTATTTATAAAAATCTTCAGGACACTTAAATGTATTATGTGGAAATATTCAGGACTCAGTCATTCCTGCCTACGGCTGGAAGTGAAATACGTAAGATCTGGTCCACGTATAAAAAAATATTTTTCAAGTAAAAACATGTTTTCTCCACTAAGCAGAACACTGCATGCATCATGCATCTTTCCACATTCGTATTAAAAACAGCCTTACAACCAGGTTTCATAACAATGACTGAATTTCATCCTCTAGGCTAAAAACTTCAAAACAAACAAACAAAAAAAAACCCCAGCTTTACAGAAAGCAGAAGTTTCAGAGTTCCTGCAAACAAATCTAAAGCAACTCCAGTAAAAACACAGCAACTCACACGTACACAGGGTTCTGATATTTAGTGAGGTTTTTATTCTGCTATACAGGATCTTAATGCATGCCAAGAATAGGAACATATTTTTAGATAGTTATATATGTGAAGACAAAAATGGGATGCCAAAACACAAGAGAAAGAAGAAAGAAAAGCCTACACCCAATACACCCAAAGTATATCTGATCTTTTCCTGGATATTCTTCAATTACTTTATGTGGTTATGTTCCTCTTGTAACCCCTGCGTTATAGGCCTAAAGCAATATTAGAAAACATTATTTTTCTTGTAATGTATAGAATCGAAAAAGAAAGGCCAAGTACCCACATGGTCTTGGCATTTACTGAATCTACTCTTCACCATTTGCTGCAAGACTGCAAATTTACTCAGGTCATAAAACTTAATCTTCAATTTGAGAAGGATACATGGGATTTCTCACAGCATCACCTCAGAGGACTGAAAACCCACCTGCTTTCTCTCCAACATTAGGTATGATTTTTTTTCCTTGGTGAACACAAGGTCTAAAGTATCATTTTCTGCAGAACTTAAGGTTCATTTTAGAAATAATAGTTTCCTCTCTAGGACAACTTTCCAAACATAAAAGGGCCATAAATCTATTAAGTACACACTTCCCAAATCTGCAGAGGGATATCTTGGCCTCTGATTTTCTTCAGTTTCGCCAACCAGCAATAAAATGAAACCAATGAATAACACAAAACCAGTCAATTTGCATCCATCCTTTTAAATACTCTCCAGTACAGTGTAAGAGTCAAAACACGTGCCAATTATCAGTGCTGCCAGCTGGGAAAGTTAGGAGGGACAGCAGAGGCAAGCAGTGGAGTTACTCAGAAGGGGCAGGAGGAGCTCAAAGCAGAGGTCCTTGCTGAGCACCCCTGCCTGCTTCCTCTGTGCACAGGCTCAATCTGTTCTTGGCATGGACTCTTACATATTTGTTTTTACTGAGCACCACTTGCACAGCATGAAACAGTTCAGAGAGAGACAGACAATCCTATGAAAAGAACAAGGCGGTTTTGCTAGTCTGTCCTGTAAAACATGTATTTGCCAACATGGCCTGTAAAACACACGTACGTACATAGACTCAAAATAACTAATGTCACTTCTATAATTAAAACATCTTCCCTAAGTGGCTATATAAGCCTTATTTAGTTTGATTGGACTCTTGTCTCAAAAGACAAGCTATATTACCGTTTGCCAAGAAACACGTAGAAATCTCTTCATCGCTGTTCTGTGAAACAAACTAACAGCAAGTATAATTTGTCCCTTTGACATATATACCAAAGCCAAAGTCAATCACTTTCCAAAAGGTGTATTTGAATATAAGATTCAAATATGCTTTCTAATATTGTCTAGTGACTAAATCGTTTATTACCTATTATGTGTCTTGTTCTTAACACACAAATGCAAAAAGCATTATTAAGAAACAACATTCAGAAGAGGAAGAAAAGGATGGAGAGTACAAAGAAATAAAACAGACACTTATTATCTCCTTGCTCCTCTTCCCCACCCCCCAAAGACATTATAAGATTCAGAGATCAAATACTTTTCAGCACCGATGCAAGCATTTAACACATTTGTTCTATTTTAGGCAAAGAAATGAGTAAGAAGCACAAGTACCCAAAAATGGGGTCACACAAGGTAGAAGAATAAAAGCCTACAAAAATTAAATGAACTGTAGCTTTAAGTTATTCCTTAAGTTCTTAAATCTTTCTTTCATCACTCTTGAAAAAGCAACAACACACCAAATGCTTTAAGTATTTACATTAGGACCTTTATATGTCCCCAGTTAGTACAGTTATAAGGAGCAATGCAATATATAAAGAAACATGAGTTTTAGAAAAAATTACCTACAGAGAATGTTAATAGTCTTAAACATATTTAAGATTTTTTTAATTTATTTTTTTTTTTAAGATTTTGTAACTCATCTACTCCCACAAAAGTCTTCATGTTTTAGGTGATAAAACATACAAAACTGAAGCAGGTCTCTGAAGAAGGTTTGATTATACTGCATGGGACCTATGTAATTTAAGACTGCCTACATTGAAAAAAGTGTGGCAAGTGCATTAGATTTTTTGCAGTACTTACTAAGCTACTGTAAAACTGATTTTTACATAAATTTTGCTGAAACTAAATCTAACATAAATCTTAGTTTAAAAAAAAAAAGCTGCTGGTAGCAACAGTAGCCTAATCTTGACCTACTAAAATATCAGATACCTCTTGAAAGGCCTATTGTTCCAAGAAGAAAGCTACCTGACTGTCCCAGGGTCAAAGTGAAGGGTACTGACCTGTCTCATTCTGAAATTCTCTTCAACTGACTTAGAGGGCTGCTTCCACCTATGCTGCCATCAACTAAAGACAAGTCACCCAACGCCAACAGCGTGGCCCCCCAAGTGAAATCATAGCTCCACTGAAGCCACCGCAAATTTCCCCACTGATTTCAGGCAGGTTTCACCTTATCTTCAGCCCTATTTTCAGCTGTGGGAAACACACTCCCTACGTTTTTAAAAAAGCAAACTCGATTGCCTCCCTTGCTTCCTCTGAGTAAGTTCAAATTTACAGACAATTGATAGTATCTTCTGAGAAACTTATACCAAGACTTCAAGAAAAATGCTGAGTTGCCCCCCAGGGACGTTACAGAAAGTACAGTTGAAAAAACCTTAACATGCGTGCGCATGGTGGGTCTGGATGTCATTTCAGTAGTTTGGAGTGCCAATTATTCTTTGATGAATATTATTAACAAAAACTACGACTATAATATTAGGAGTAACAGTTAATTATTCCTTACGTACACTTTAAAACCCTCCTGGCACAGTCATTATATGGCAGCTGTTGAATAGAGTAATGCAGCAGCCTTTTCTTAAAGCAAGATGCTTATTTTATTTCAAATGTAAATAAACTCATGTCTCCTGGTGCCATGTAAAATAAGCTGTTCATAAGTAAATGATTTTGTATCTTCCTAGTGAAGCAGCAAACAGCCCTCTGTTCTCCACTTCTGATCACCAAAATCTATTTCCTACCTAACTCCACTATAGACTGACAGCTAATACTGCTAGCAAACCAAGTTCTCAACAACAAAGTAACTGCTGCTTCCTTAACAGCAACCTTTTTCAGAATAGCAACACATTGAGTTTGCATATTTTCCTCTCACATGCCCCCACTTCCAAGCAGAATAACAAATGTGATTACAGCTATTAAATATTCCAACTGAAGTACAATCATTTAGCAGTAACGAAAATATATTTTATTTGGCATAGTATGTTGATGGTTCTTACACACTTTCTATACAAATGTAGACTGCCATTTACTCCAGGATGGATGTAAAAATTAGCATTTACTGAACATCAGTACACAGTAATTGAACAGAAAGAAATGTCAACCCTGTCTCATTTCCAAGCTTTCCCTCGCCAGCTGAAGGATCAGTTCTTTTTCCTTTTCGACCTGCATTTTTTCCACACAGTTTCAAAGAAATGATAGAAGCTACCGAAATGTTTCTATTTACCATAATAATGCAATTCCGCCACTTTAGGGATTTTCTTCAGTAAACAATCTCAGATGACCAGCATTAAGATCAAGAGCTAAGCTACCATAAAGACCCCAAACTTATGTCAAATTTGATTCCGTGATTATCTATAATCTGTGCTCACCTCCCTCTATAGAGTAAATTACACTCAATAGAAGGGATAATTCTAAGGAGACAATACAACATAAAGCCTTATCCTGCCATGAACTAAAGTAGCAGCCTTTTTTTCAATTTAGTCAATGAGGCTTAGCATACCCAAAAGAAAGAACCATGCTAAACATTTTCCTACAGTCTGCACAAGCACAGTATTTAGCATTTTCCTAAATCTGAAATTTAAAAATCCCATTTCTTTACATGACAAAGAGCAGCAACTTTTCTTTGCAATTATTAACACTTGACCACCAAAAGATCCTTTCTTAAAGATGACCTTACAAGGAGGACAAATAGCCGTGACTTCACATCCTTTTTTTCTGATTCATAAACGGAAGAATTCAAAATTTACACTCTTCAGGAAGTAATTCTTTACTTATTTTATTTATGTTTTTTTTGCTGGAAGTTTATAGCAGTTCAACAGGATGGCAACTACATCATTCAAATAAAATTTTCCTGAGGAAATATTTTAATTCAAAGTATTTACAGGTTTTTAAGAGAAGAGGAAGTTAGAAAAAGATTAATCTTTAAGAGTTTCAACCTTTCTGCTTTCCAGGAATTACTAAGAAGGTTGATGATCTACTAATGAGAGCTTCAAATAAATGCCCAGGAACAAAGCAAAATGAAATAAACTAAAACAATCAAAGAAAACCCCAAAATAAAACACACACACACCCCCAAAAAAGAAAAAAAGGGGGGGGGGGGGGGGAGAACACCCCCACCCCCCCACCCACGCCCCACAAAAAAAAACCAAGGCAAAACATAAAAATCTGGAAAAATGTACTTCTGAAGCACATGCTGATCAAAGCTTCACACTCCCTTTTTATGTGTGTGTATGAAATGCATCTATCAATCTTTATGAAAAAACAACCCATATCTCAATGTTTTGTCCTCTGCTGGTTGCTTTTGAGATTCAATCACATTGACTAATTCTCTGTTCTTGCAAAATAAATAGGCTAAGAAATGAAAACCCTGCTTATTTTCTATGTCTGCGCCCTTAACCAATTTTAACATCAACTGTGCTAAAAGCGGCTTAGGAGCACAAAAAACTACAATCTATTCAATATTTTCTAGCTGGTGAGGGCAATTATACACATAGAAGACAACAAACATTTCACTTAACTAGTATTCACTGTAGGCACTCACCACGTTTTAAGTTAATGGTTCATAGCAAAACATGACAGTAAGCCTCACTTTCTTGGCATACTTCAATCTTCTATAATTAAAATTATTTCAGAAAGTAAAACACACAACCAGCCACACAGTAGTAAACACACTTGTGTTTGCTAGCTTTAAACCTCCACCTGCCAAGCCAACAGCCAATTGATTTCCTTGGCGTAAATTCGACGTTTCCAATCTGGGACATTACCCAATACGAGCACTGTAAACCCTTTCCTAAATGAGGTAATCACATTGGTGCTGCTATAGTTCTGGTTGACTTGCAGTTTCCATTACAATAAACCCAGAGGTTTTACTACTTCTCTGTCCCTTTAAAAAAAGTTAATCCAAGTTGAAACCTGCCACATAAGACTTTAAACGGGGGGGGGGGGAAGGAAAAAGCCACGAATCCAGCATATTTTCCTTAATCCTGAAAATAATACATTAAAAAAGGGAAAATGTTTCTCTGAATATTTACAGTTCCACTCTTAAAACTACAAGGACACTGATGTTTATTTTTTAATTCTGCAATTCAAGAATACAAAAAAAAATGTTAAAGGGACAAATGATTAGCACCCTTTCACTTTATCATAGTTCTAGAGCAAAAAAGGGAGAAAGAACAGACCGAGGCTCAAGCCTCGTAACCGACTTACTGCAAGCAGGCACAAGGCACTAAGAAACTTCATGATCATGAAATGCTCCATTTTACACAGTTATTAGGAGTGGCTATTGTACATATCCACACAACTATCTTGCATAAAGAATTTACTACGCATTATAGCAACATGATCCTATTTACACAATAAGTTGTTGTTCCAGTCTATCAAGTACACAAGGAATTTTAATGCATCCTAAAAAAATCAATTAGGCAATGATCATCTGATTAAACAGGCACATAACACTAGTCAATTCTTTCACATGTACTCATAAATCCAAGCCTTCATACTTTGCTGAAAACTTCCGAAACCTCTACGTGGGTATTTCAAAGAGCTGATTTTTTAGCTTAGTGGAATTCAGCACTAAAAGTATTACATGCTATTAACATGAAAAACCCACACCATCAGACAACGGCAGAAAAGACTTGTTTTAATAGGTACTCTGAGGTATTCCTAATTTTGGCAAAAATGTTTTTACAAAGTAGGAGAATGTTTTCCTACAGCACACACCACTAAAGCACAGAAACACTTTGAAAGGGCAATCGAACCAAAGCCAAAAATTGATTAGGGCATCATCACTTCCTTGATTGAAGTCCAAAAGGGGTGGGGGCAGAAAAAAAAAGTTAAAAGGAAATTATTCTCTTAATGATCAGACCTTATTACACTATAGTGAATCATATTGCAAAATCAAACCTTAAGTTTGCAGGTGCTAAGTATCCCTGCGTATTAGGATTTTCAATTTTGACATCACCCTGTTGTAATTCTAAGAAATATCTAAGAGATTAGAAGCTGAAAGTTAAACCTGAAAGCATGTTTTTCCGTTTTTACATACATACATACTTAAGTCCTGAGTGAGGAGTGCTAATAATCCTAAAATTACGTTCATGCAATGCAAACCAGGAGAGAGAGTACGTGAGATGATGAGATAGCAGTATTAAGATTTACGTGCAAGACCAGCATTTTAAAACCTTGGTATGCAAACACTGGCCTTGTTGCAACTTGTGTTTCAATGGCGTTGAAAACTGACAACACAGGCACAGGTCAACTTGCTCGCAGCTTTGCCTTGCCTCCTTCCCCTCCCCTTCCACTGGGGAAGAGATGAAAAACCGAAAGTTTCCTAACAACATAAAAATCTCTTTGTAAGTAATTCATTCACCATACCATTCACCATTTATGCCTTCCAACAAGAGACAAACTGTCAAGTTTGCAATCCTACAAATTAAATGTATGACTCTTAGTAACATCTCCCTTTCCTACACTTCCCCTTTTATACAGGGGCTGAGAAATTTGATTTTTGATCTCCTAGTCCATTACGACACAAATCAGTCCAAATGCTTTATATATTTATTTGACTCATACTGAGTTAACTGCACATGCCCTTAAAGTTTGTCAAAATGCTGCAGCATTCTTCAAATTGCTTATCATTTTGTTGCAACAAGCTATCACCCATCTTCACGTGATAAATCTGGATCTCTATAGCCAAGCATAGGAGATGAAAGAGAAAACCTCAGGTTACCATTAGCTTCACCACAGTTTTACTTCTCTTTCCTATATGCCTACATGTATATCTCAACTCCTTTATCTTTAGTTATATTAGCGAGTAATGAAAAAAGATTGTCTGTGTTTCCAGTTTTGCCCCTTACATAAGGCTTAGCGTTTTGTTCTGGGGCTCATCATTGGTAACTCATGAGAGATGAGTTCCAAGCTCAAATGCTTAGGAGATCTGGTTTCTCTCTTCACGGCATCCTTTGCAGCCCTGTCACAGAACACATCCCATACCTTCCATACTCTCTTCAACATCCTGTGATTTCCACACACAATGTTAAGAAAATTTGGGGTTTTATTTGCACCTTCCTGTTTGGTATCAAGCATGCGTAGGCCAAACAGCAGTTTAAAGAGAATGCCTGCAGTATTATGTAGATACCACTTTTTTCAACAGGTTAGCAGGCGATGCTTGACACCCATGCTGCAGGTATGCAGAATGCTGCCCCTGATAACATTTCATCTTTTTCATCCTCTTTAATCTTCCACTGCTTATGCCAGTGGCCTCCCTTCCCGCAAGCTCTCTCCTCCACCTCTGGGCTGCAGGCTGGATCACACTGTTCTCTGCCGCAATTTGACATAGACCAGCTACCTACATCTAGGCAATTATCTTCATTTCTACCATTTCCATTAATTTTAGCTGGATCTTTAGGGTGTTGTTTTTCATCTTTGTTTCTTCATTGGCAGCATCCTGCAGCAGAGCCTGCAAGTTAAAAATCTGTCAAGTCCCATAGTCCTAACCTCAAGCCACAACACTCGCTGACAAAGAGGCAGGCTTAACATTTCAAGGTCTCCTTCAAAATTCAAAAATCGTCACAGCCTAACAAAAAGCATTCTCATTTCATCCAAGGAAAAAGAACTGACACCCTCAGCTATCTTTGGGCAACAGCAGACTATAACTTAAAACAAGAACAACCTCCCCCACTGATGTCTCCCACCCTTCCTACAGTGTGGCACCTCTACCCTCATAACCCACCTACCCCATGCCTTCTCCGCACAATATGTAGATCTGAGCCCAGTATTTTTTAACCGATTAAGTTTTCTGAAGTGCCTTGCGCTTTTGATAAATTCAATGTGACACTGTAAAGGACTCCAATTTCCAGAAAGTGCTGAGATTCATCTTCTGAAACTTCTGGCAACATTATTTATTTTATATATTTTATATCTAGAAGTAGGTACATGCTACACAGCCAATTTTAACAAGCGTGGCTCGGCTCTCCGTATTTAATATTCATGTCACAGGAGTAAAAATCCAGCCAGGAATCAAACTGTGGCATCCTGTGCCAAAGACAACTTACCACTCAGCTGGTAAGTTGGCAATTCAATTTACAAACCTGCATTCCTGCATTTTAATCCTTTGTAGAAAGGTGGTAATATATGAGCAATATGAAAAGAACTGGATTCAGATCATTAGAGGTTCACAAACCAAACACACGAAGCTTTGGAGGCTGTCCAAAACAAAATCATGCCTAGGTGGTGATGTCCGTTCAATAAAAATTCAATGTCATAATTATCCTCTCACTTTTTCCCCAAAGAGCATTAGTGCTCAGAACTGTGCTGCTGCTCAGCCAATTATATTAATGCTGTGAGAAGACGGATAGGGCCGGCAGCCAATCGCCGTGCCAGGTCACTGCCTGCTGACGGGTAATTTACAATTATCAAGCAATTAGCAAATGAAGCGAAAATTCAACACTCATCCCCACATAACGCAGAATAACGCATTTTAAAATTAAAAATATGTTTTAATAACTTCATTTTGGCTACAGACGCACAGAGAAGAATAAAGCCTCCTTTTTCCAGTTTCTCCTCCTTTTACAACAGACGAAACGCTTTGCTGTCTGAAGCCAGCAACCAAACGTTTTGCTGACTTTCTAAACTAATCAATCTCTTCCTTGCAAGTAAATATCTATTTAATAAAAGAACAAAAGAGAAAGCTGTTGATAAAGGTACTATTCACCCCACCAGTATATTTGAAATTTTTATTGTGTTAATTAACCACCTGATGAACATCCTGTCCTGGTGGACGGGTGATAACTATCATTAACTGGGCACCTATCTGCCAGGAGTCAAAAATTTTGTTTTCTTCTTTATATTTAACAATAAATGACATAGAAAGAAGCTGATTTGCAACTAGTCAGTTGCACAAAACAAATGTTCTCTCCCATTAATGATCAAGATAATAGTTTGTTGTGCTCACAAAGTACAGAGCTCCCATTGCATAAATTCACAATCCTAATCCTAATCTAAAAAAAACATGTAGCAAAACATAACTGCTGGATAACCTAGAAAACTACCGCATCTTCCTTAGTATATGGTATGAACACTGGAACTAACCTTCTTTAAAAGGGTAGGAAAAAGGCAGAAGAGAACACCAGCAACAGTGAAATCCAAGTAGATAAAAGGAGATTCTCACATTTCTATGTCCTCTAACATAAGAATAATAATTAAAAAAAAAATATCCTGGCTTAAAGAGTTGGTAAAGGGAGAAAAACAGGAAAAAGCTACGGGCTCCTACCAAAAGGAGGAAAAAAAACCCAAACCACAACAACAAACAGCAGATGTAAATATGTAACACTTTTGTACGCACTGGACAACACTAGTCTTGCTGCACCGATGTCAGCTCTAGGTTTGCATCTTACATTTAAATTTATCTAAGCCAGAAAGAGAATTAAAAAAAAGAAACCAACCAAAAAAATAGACAAGGCTAAGTGATGTCAACTGGAAGATAAAGAAAACTGATGGCATTTGACATACTTCTCTCTCCAAAAAGATACCAGCAACAAAGTAAACTTTTTTTCTGACTGTATGGGGTTTCAGAAAACATTCACACTCAGCATAGTCTATTTACTTTTAGAACAGTCTTTCACCCTCCTTCTGCACAAAAAATACTTATTTCTGAATTTGGTTTTTTTTTTCTTTTCACCCTCTGTATTACCACAGTGTCAGAAGGGAAGAGAAGGAGAGGAGGGAAACCAAAGCAACACAGAAAAATCCTCCACAAACCTGTTGCTGTGGATACTGCATTCCTCCCATGGCCGCCGGGGCTCGGCCCTGCATTCCCACGGGATAGCGCTGAGGGCCAGGAGGGCCGTAAGACTGCCCGGGGTAGGGGCTGCTCTGCTGCGTCTGAGAGTGAGGGTTATTGCCCATGCCGTACAACTGAGGTCTCTTCATGACCATTGGATCCATTGGACTGCCCTGTTGTTAAACACAAGCAAAGAAATACTTTAAAATATGGGAAGAAAAAAAAGGTCAGAATAGTCTTGCTTACCACAGGCAAACTATACACATTTTCTCAATGCTTTAATACATCAAATATTGACTTGACATACAAACAGGCAAAGTACCATACTCTGGTTCTCATTAATTTGATGAGTTTTTGAGTGGTGAGTTGGGAACTTCCATTGCAGTTAAAAAAAAGAAAATTGCAGTCAAACTTAAGGTTGGCTCTTACCTACAGAAGAAGTAGGAAAATCTGCCCAATAAGTTTCGGCTTAAGAAATTATTAAGTACAATGCTTAAACTGATTAGTGTCACAGTCTTAACGTTTAAACAGAAATAAAACTGTGTCTATCGAGAGATATAAGTAGTGGACACGCCATTTAACCTTGAGAAAATATCTGTTTTCTCACCTCGAAAAAAGGGAAAGCGGAAAGAAAATAAAGTTTCCAAGAAGTGCAATGCATACAGAATGCTGTGTTTCACCATTTCCATATTACTATTGTGTGCATTAATAGGTTTCCAGTTCAAAAGGCAACTCATAACCCACATTTTACATGGAAGTTTATTTGCCTCCTTAATAGACCTTAGAAAATCCAAACTGCAATCACTGATGGAGGGGGAGGGGAGGCAAGGGAGGGAAGCTTTATTTTTAGACTTTTTGGCAGCGCTTACCAAGCACCGTAACAGTTTCAGGATGGGTGTCAACCATTGTGTGGTATTACTCTCATGTTTTATTACTGAGAACTAACTGAACCAGAAAAAATAGCATATTTTGTCAAGCGCAGCACTGTATTGTTAATATGACATCCATTTTTTTAATTCCTGACTGCTGGTTATATTCACAGAAGAGGGGGGGGAGAAGCTTTTAAAAAGCCTATCACAATCTCATCCTCATGAAAGAGAAATATTTCCCCCATACTCCTCCCCAGGGAAAAAGACCTATTAATTCACCCTGCCAGCCCACCCTCCCGCCAGGAGCAGCATTCCTGCTCGTAGCACATTTTGTACATGTTTTCCTACAGTGTACTGTTGACCAGTTTCATTTTAAAGCTTCCTATGTAACACAGCTTCTACAAGTCCTTTTTGGCTATTATATTCTGATGTAATAGTTATTATGACAATAAATTACATTTCCCCTTCCCATCCCTGTTTCTTCTCGTTTGTACTACTTAACACATTATGGCATTCTCCCCCCCCCATACACACAAAGTATGTGCTCTCCAAAGTAGTCAGTGCTTAATGAACTAATATGTTGTTATTATTCTTTCCTTCCTGCAAGTAAAAAACTCAAACTTTCCCACTTTTTTCCAAACGTGGACACAGCACACCTGATGGGGTGGAAATGTTAACCTCCTCCTCCTCACACGACACCTCCATTCACTTCAGAAGAGGACTGCCCTTTTCTGCCACCATAGCGAATTGCACATTCACTTCTAATTTTGGATGAGTATTACTCAGCCATTTTCCCTTTATTATTTGGCTTCTTTGTGGCCAGATTAGAAGTTTCTATTTTTCACCACTAAATGTCCCTGGGTAATTTACTATTTATATTTCATACTTTTCAAAATCAATGGTTTCCCAACCACTTCAAGCCACCTGACCCATAACAACACTCACATATTTTAATTTTTTTTTTAGGCCATCATGCACTCTCAACACACTTTTAACTAAAAACAACACAAACACCAAGGTCCAGCAGATGAACTATAGATTATGTCTTACAAGGTCCCAGGGGACAACTTAAATTTCTTCCTATAGACCAAGATACTTTATCTGTGTTTACTTCTGCGCTTTAATGTTCGTTCTGTGCATCACCTGTCATTCATCTTCTCAAATATAAATCCTTGTTCAAAGCAAGTCTTGCGTTTCCTTCACAAGATTCTCATGAAGCCCAACAGCACTGTTCATTGCCACCATCTTCTGTTTCAGGGTATTATTTCCAGGTCTCAACTCCAATAACAACATTTACTCAAATTCAATAATAATTAGAGTATAGTATTTCTGATCTGCATCCAATACTTAAATATAATTATAAACAATGCAGATAGCTACACAACTAAAACAGCCTGACACGTTCCATTATGAAGACTACTTTCAGGTGCATAGAAACTTTGCCAAACTTCAAACATTTAGGCTGAAATTTTCCAGGCCATATGTATGCCTGAGGCTGAAATTCTCTGGAAAATTCAACAGAAACAGTTCAGCTATGTCTTAGAATGAGGTCACAGAAAAATACATCGTTTACGTTCTTACATAAAACACTTTAAAATACCTCTTGAATACCATGCTTTGGGGCAGAGAATTTTAATTTGCCAGGGTGACATTGGACGTTCAGGAAAGGTGAGGTGCACTCCCCTGTCGAAAGAGAGCACCTGAATGTCACCAGGCCATAAGGAGCACGGGAGGAAGAAACGGGAGCGCACGAGTGGCACAGCGAGACTTCACCAGAGGGGTTACAAGGTGTACAGAGGCAGCCTCGAATTTACCAGACAAAGAGAGAGGGACGATGGCTTAAAAAAAGCAGTGAAGACATAAGTGGGGCAGGAAGAGTTGAAGGGAAGGGGAGGAAACAAGGTCAGGAGGTGACATGGATACAGGCCAAAAAGTCTCTCTCTCCTCTGGACTAGTGACCTCCAAGCAGTGGAGGTTTTTTGTGTGCGTGTGTGCATTAGGAGAGCAAGCCTCACTGCCACTTCATCCTTCCTTCCCTTCTTCTCACCAGCCTGCTGTTTCTTTGCTTCTCCTTGTCCTCTTCAGGAGAGCTGCTCCTCTCTCCCTCACATGACACCCTCCACTTCAGAAAGGTGGAGGGATAAAGACCCCAAGATACTGCTGTAACCCCAGTCTGTAGGTGACCCACACAATGCTGAAACCGAAGGGGCTGTGGTCACAGGGTATGGGCAACAAGGGACCTGGGCGTACTCAGAGTTTACTGTGAACACTGCAATTGAGGCATCAGGATTGAGGGCTGGAGTTACTGAATATGAGAGGGCCAGACCAAAAGAGTGGTATATATCCCCCAGCAAATTGCTGGGACAACCAGTAGCTGTCAGTGCTGTCTGTTCCCTTCTCCCTCTTTTTCCCCTTCCGCTCGGGGAAAGAACAAAGTACAGAAGAGAACTCTGAACATCTTTAGGACTGGAGAAGACAGACCCCGATGACGAAGTACATCTTGTCCCATGCACTGCACTGGCCAGTCTCTATAGAGGGTGGCAACTCACCACTGCTATTCCTCACTCCCTTCAGATTAGATCCCAATCATCTGTGCAGTGCAGCTAAAGGTCTAGACGTCTACCAGTGACTCACTAGCTGTCAACACATTTCTGCAAGGCAAAACAAAACCAAATAGCTAGCTCTTCCACAGGTTTAAGAAACATTACCACTCCAGAAGAGCTGTTGGAATGATGTTTGCCCTTGCAACATGAAACACTCCTCCCTCACAGATATAACTGTATCAACTCTTTAAATACACAGTCACACTTCTGTCCTCACAGGCAGCAGATGTGCCTGCTCTAGGGATCAATTGACAGCAGAGCAGTGATGGGGCTGTTCTGTGCTACAGGACCAAATGCTTCACTTAG
The DNA here is from genome assembly GCF_963921805.1 of Phalacrocorax carbo. Classification (NCBI taxonomy): domain Eukaryota; kingdom Metazoa; phylum Chordata; class Aves; order Suliformes; family Phalacrocoracidae; genus Phalacrocorax; species Phalacrocorax carbo. The sequence continues at coordinate 60,996,730 of NC_087515.1, read as the reverse complement.
CTTATGGGTAGTGAATGAAGAAGACGGTCTTACCATTAAGACAGCTGTGTGCTGCTCCGGCAGACCTGGAGTCTACCCCTGCATCTGCCACAGTTTTTCATTAAAACAAAAGATTTTCAAAATCTACCTATTTATTGCATCCCTCATTGCCTGATTGAAATCATGGCATTTAAACCACAGAAAATGCTGCCACCACAATGACTTTTGAATTTTATGAGGGATGTGCTTTCAAGTTGTTTTCAGAAGCTGTATGTTCCGGAAAATTTAACCTAGAGCCATCATAAACAGGCCACTCAAACTTGCTACAGCAATGCCTCAGTTTCCCAACTGTAAAAATGAAAAAAAATTCATCATCTCTCCACCAGAGAGGTGATGTTAGAATTTAATATGAGCATGATCAATACCACAGAAAACTCTCCAATGTAAGAACAAATTTTGTCTTCAGAACAGCATATGATAAGAAAGACCTGAAGCCATACACCTACCAAAAAGAAAAAACAGCTGCTCACCCAGGACTGTATGTCCCATACAGTGGAGGTAGAAATTTAATTATAACTTCTTCCAACTTTAACACATGCAGTTTTCAGCTTTAGCATTCTTTTAAAGTTGTAATTTTTAGAGCAAGAGTTTCTTTCATCCACAACATTCTGAAAAGTTATTTAGAAAGAGTTGTTAGTTAAGAAATATGTATTATAATCTTATCTGAAGGTTCCTTTAACATTTATTAAGTTCAAGTATTTTCTTTCACATTGGCTCCAACAGTTTTCAAAGACAAGTTTTGGGTGACAGGATGATTATGACAAGCATCAACCTCTTCAGGTTGTAGAGATCATCAACCAATCCCTCCACACCTGCTCCCTAACACTTATTGAAAAGGACAGCATTGCTGTAACTTCATCACATTCTATAAAACCTGGTGGGCACGAATGACCATGAATAGATGATGGCATCTTCCATGCCTTTACTTAATTCTACTACATGGTGTACACTACAAAGTTTTAATTACTTTTTTTAGTTTTATTTTAGTTTCATTGCAGTCATCATTATCCATTTATTTCCTCCACCTTCCTTTACAGAAGGGTCCAATTTTTCTCTAGTGCTATTTTACTCCCAAAACACACATTACCTTTTTATCAATTTAGCTAGTGTTTGCTCATGCTATTTTTACTGCCATGTTCTGCCAGGCAAGCCTGAATGGATTCGGCCTTTTGCTTCTGATTCTGCACATCCTCATCAACTTGCTGCATTTCATTTAAACTTTGCATAGATCTGCAGTTCCTCAAAATACATCAGTCTTTTTCTTTGCTTCAGTCCACAGTACTATTATTATTATCCCTTTATTATAGTGCCTATCTCGCGTCAGTATCAGATTCATTTGCACAGGTACTATCAGGCTTTGTAAGAACAGAGCATTTCATAAGAGTCCTTGCCTATTATGCACCTTGTGAGCGCATTAGAACACCCAACGGAAGGTTTGCTAATGATTTCAACAGAGCCAAGGTTTCATTCCCAGTCTTTAGATTGACAGTCCAACCATTAAGGTAGGACACAGAAAAGCCTCCACTGCCCACAAATAGTAACTGACAACCTTTTCCTGTTATCTGCTCCTTTCTCCGATGTTTTGTGTAGAAGAATGCATAAACTCAGCATCCCTGCTATAAGCCAAAGTGGAAGAATTCATATTCTGCACCCACCTGTAAACTCAGTATCACCACCACTTCTGCACTCCTCCTAGCCAAAACCATCAAATAAATCACCTCACCATGAAGTACCTGGACATTCAATTTTATCTTTCTAAAGTGAGAATTAACAACACACTACCATTTTCTCTCACCATTTAACCAGTGTCTTCCCAGGTGTCTCATCTCCAGTCAGATCTGAGCCAGGGTGCACACTAGAACAACTTCAGCAGCAGTCTGACCAAGATGTATCAGCTCTTCCTTTTGGGACATGACTGCTGTTACATATGCATTAGATATACACTATTAAGTTATCAGTGTATGATTCACTTCTAATACCAAAATCGTTATTTGAAAGACATGTATGAATATGAACAGCACTGGTCACAATCCCAAAACATAACTTAGTCCTTTAAAGATGCCAGAAAGAACCTCACCACTGAAGTCTTAAGTCAGGGAGGAGCGGGAGACACTTTATAAAGGTCACAGTGGGATTCAGATGTGACGATAGAGCTCTTCTACAAGGCAGACAGAGCAATTCACTACAAGAGTATTCACATGAGATATTACTACTCTCCAAGTGAAAGTGTGCTTTTTTGTTTGTTTAAACAAAAAAAAAATTTGAAAGAAGCGTTGGTTTGGCTGACAACAGCAAATACTGCAATTTAAAGGGACTATAAGCCACAGCGCATCCAAACAACTAATGCTACCTCATTTGCGCCTATAACAAAACAACATGAACTCAACACTCTCAAGTAGGCTTGCCCTCAAACTCCTAGAGCTACTGAAAACAATAACTCTTTGTTTATTCATTGATCTGCAGCCAAAGCTTCTGTCTCCATATTAACAACAACAACAACAAAAAAAAGCCTCTTTATTAATACCAAAGCCTTGAAACCTCATAATGAAGACAGCTGACAATCAGCTACTGACATTCCAAGAAAGATGGGCATGGAGCTCTCAGCTCTAGGTCAGGCACCAAGTTACAAATTTATCACTAGAGATAATCACAAGTATTCACTACAAGACAATGACACAGCTGGCATGAGGACGAAACCAGGGAAAAGATAATCCATTCCTAGATAATGCCATCATTTGTATGAACATGTCCAAGGACTCCTCAGCCAACATTTTTACACGACAAAAGCATATCAAAACATAGTTCTCATTACGTGTGCTTTTAAATATCCATTTAAGAAAGATGCAAGCAACTATTAAAAAAGTATTAATGTATGGCATTAAAATCTGAAATATTAAAATCTGAGAGCTGACCAGCAAACATGCTTCCTTTTTATTTTGAAATAAGAAGTCTACTCTCTGCTTTACTAAAGCTTTAAGTCAGTGGCACAACTACAACAAGAAATAAGCAAAAACAGAGTCACGTTCAACATAAGCCTATGAGAAAGGAAAATCCAGTGAATGATGAAGCATATACTAGCAGAGATTTAACAACAATATCAATTTTCCTTGTCTTAAAGACTCTGCATACTGTCTGATTTCAGCTGCAAGAAGACATTTCCCACTCAGAACAGATTATTTCCCACTCAAAACAGAAAGTACATAATTAAAAAGGGAAAGGGGAGAAAGTCAAAGCTATGCCTCTCCAAATATCAACTAATTCTCCACTAGATGATATGCAAATAATTATATGAGCAAGTGTCTCATTGGGAGAGAAGGACATTTATATGACTGTTTTCCAGTTTTCTGGGTCCTCTTTCACATTACCTGAAAAATGGAAGGTCAGTGATTCAGCCACTCTGTAGTTATTATTTTGTAGATGGATAAACCTAAGTGACTACTGAAAGAACAAATCACAATAAACACAGCAAAGAAAAGTAACCTGTTTTTAACAAACTACACAACTAACTTCTTCAACTTGCCACTATGAGTGCACGCAAAGGTTAAGACAACATCAAAAAGCAATTACACCCATTTATCACACCTGATGGCCAAAGTAATTCTATGTCTCTGACAAGTTCACACAGCTATACAGCTCAGAACTGTTGCCCTTCAGATCGCCTTTGTCACTGCTGACTACAGACATATAGTTAATACCCCGACTGCTCTGAAGTCAACTGAAGGTGTCATCCATCCCCATCATGCTTGAACCCTCAGCATTCTTCTGTAACCTACTTTCCTAATTCCAAACTTCTTCCAGGAGGACTTGGGAATTATGTTCCTGTCTTCATTTTTGTTTTCTCCAACTTGGATGCTCTGTACAGAGAAGATACCTTCCCTTAGGCACGCAGATTCTCTAGTCTTCTAGCAAAAGTGCTCCCCAGCAAGTTCGCAGTCATTTCTAGTGCAGCACGATCTAGGGGTTCTTACAGATGTCTTCTAGCAAACCTGTCTGCAACCATACAATATGTCATTGATTCCAGCTGCTTTTCCTACCTGCTGCCAGATCATGCCCATACTTTAGCTACTTCGGTCCACAGTCCAGCATCTGAACTTAAACCCATCAGCGTAGGGTGGTTTTGCACCAATATGACAGCTTGGACACTGAAGCGTGTGAGACCTGGGCAGTTCTAAGTCTGCCATTTCTGCTACCAAAATAGCAACCCACAGCAGGACAGCAAGGCAGAGAGCAAGGGAAAAATAGTAACTTAAAGTTATCAGGCTAGGTTCACCAGTGGATGTCTCACAGCCCTAAGGCCTCCTCAGTAGTCAATGCTATGGCTCAACAAGGAAGAGAAAATCCATTCATAAACCCAGAAAACTGTAAGTTAAAAAAGCCCCACCCAGAATACCAGTTAATTCTATTTTGTCTGGCAACAAGGTTCTCATCTTCCTAGACAAGTAAACACCTTTGCTCACTGTGCATGGCTGCCATCTGGAACCCAAAAAAAATTCCCTTACCTACTTTGTACGGCTCTCACACAAACACAGAGTTAGATGGACAGAAAAGGATATACTAAAAATAGTGTCCGTCAGGCAAGTGGCAGAAAGCAGCCTCGAATGGAACGAGGGGAGCTCCGCAGGAAGGCTCCCTGCAGAGAAGTACTGGGGTAGGAGGGGAAAATGCACAAAGTCCTAAAAACCAGTAAGTGACAAGGTGGGGGGAATAAATGAAAGAAATCCCACATTCACTTCATATTTTTAAAATTAATAAAGAAAAATCTTCCTAAACCTAATAAATATTCAAGCAAATTGGAATACACTTTCTCAGTTACTTGGCTTTATTAGCAAAAATAAAATTAAAGCTTAGATGTATTTAATTGCTGGAGAGAGCAGTAGCTGAAGACGTGACATTATGGACACTGGGGAGAACAGTGTACCCACAAAAAGGCATAACCAATCACAACTAGGTCACAGGCCAGAAGTACATACAGTTAGCTGCAGATTTTTTCCACTCCAAGCGTTATATATAGTTCTATATTAACACACACACACAAAAAGGTATGCTGGTCATATATCCTCAGCATTTATGGCAAATTATTAATCAAGTCCCACCTGAAACAATTTGTTAAATTGATTTTAATCACTGGGCCTCTCATGTGAAGCTTTGTATAATCAGCATTTCATTTACAAAATTAATTGCCTGATTGATTCTCAAGAGGCAGTAGCTGTCATTATACTGCTGTCATAACTTTTGAGTAGGGGTGTCACAACACTGAATTCTGACAGTATGAAGAGCACTGCTATTTAAAAATTGAGGGCGGGGAGGCAGGGGGGAAACAAATACAGTGATTTCACAGAATTGCTCTTTAGCCCGATAGAATGTTAAAACCATTTCCCAGCCATTTCAGTCAGCCTCCCCGTTTTCCTTTCATTGAATAATGTGCTACTCAGCTATTCAGTCTCTTTTCTTAGAGGCAGGTCCATTTAATTTAATTTTATCATAGTTGCGGTTGCATAAAATGAGTTTGTTGTTGAATATACAAAAGATTTAATCACAGGCCACTCATAAGGTTATTTGTAGAGCAGAGTTTGACTTTCAAACACGCAGAACTTTTCTTCTCACATCCACAACCTCCTGGAGAGCTATTTAAAAACAAAAAAAATCTAGTTGAAAACAGAGCAAAGCAAACCATAACTTTACGGAACTTATCTAGGAGCTCCTTTAGAAATCTCTTTTTCCTCCCCCAGGATTTTAAGCTGTGTATAAGCCTCAAAGCCCTGCCAGAGTTGGAAGCAAAGCTCTTATGCTTGCTGAGGCTACTTGTATACCCATCGCTACTACATTCTTGGAAGAGACCAGTACTCCAGAGAGACGGCACAGGCCAGCGGTTAGGGCACTGAGTCATAAGACAGGGCTTCTATTCCTGGCTCAGCAGCTGACCTGCTATGCAAACATGGGCACAACACTTCACCTTTCTGTGACTGGGTTTTCACTCTCATAATAACAAGTATTATATGCACTCTTAACAAGGAACAAGACAGGAAGACTTGTTGGTAAAAACTGACATAAGTCTCCCCAAAAACAGGACTAGGAGTCAGAAACAGGTAGAGACTACAGGAGGGAAAAAAAAACCTCTAGAAGGTTTTAAAAAGGAGAAATCGCATCATAGGTTGTAATAAGGAACTCTAACCTTTCAGAAACTTAGTTTCAAAAGGAAAAAGATGTCTGGAAACATCTTTTAAAAAAGAACACCACCCCAAAAAAAACACCTTAAGTTTCTGCTAAATCACTTGGAACAGTATTAATGCCTTTGAGAAAAATGACCTATTTCTAAGATAAGTCCAAAAATAAGCCCTTCAACTTCTCAAATTCAACCTTATGCACTAGATTTCATCTAGTACTCCTGAATGAAACATATTTAAAATTTCTAGGCCATGCTCTGAGAATACACTATTACAAAAAAAGCAAATGACAACTCTTCAAAAACTGCACTATACCTACTGTTGGCATTTGTAATGGACCTCACCAGAATGCAATTCCAGAATAAATCAGAGTCCAGATAACACTAGAATCCAGCGGATACTCTAGAAAACATCCCCTCTTCCCTTCCAACCTGCCAGCTCTCACTCTCATCCCTGACTGCTGCCAAAGATCACCTTCCACTCCTTTCTGCAAAGTGCCCTACCGCTCTCTTCCAGGCACACAGCCTAAGTTGCTTTGTATTAAGACTCCAATGCAGTTTTCTTCCCTTTTTGAAGGTCTCTGAGTTCATGATGAATAAAATCAGGGTGGGAGGGGGACGTAGACAGATGGACACCACTTACAAAATAGATAGGATACTGGGATAAAGAAGCATAAAGGGATAACAGAATAGGAAACTCCACCAGGTAAACAAAAGCACTTAGTTGTTTTCCTTTTTCATAAGGCCATAACGTGAGACTGCAACTAAGGGAAGTTCAGAAAGTTCTGGCCACACTGAGAAATGGTTGCCAAAGAGTTTAAGAGTTATATTCCTCTACCACACCAGGAAGAAAAGAAGCTCAGAAAAAGGAAAAAAATCAGTCACGCTACTCTCATCAAGTGACAACAGACTGGGACATTAAAAAGAAGTGTAAAGCACTGACTTTCTGTATTTATTTGTTTCTAGCCTCATAGGTAACTTACTCATTAATCTAGCGTTTTCTCTTTTCAACCCTAACATATTTTTTTTTTATTGTGTAATAAATGGTCTTAATTAAATAAGAAAACAGGAGAAAGCCCCTAGCTAGAGCCAATATATGCAAAATTCCTAAAGGATATATTTAGGATCCGGATAACTGGAAGGCAAATTCAGCCCTAACAGAAGCCCTGTCACTTCTTCAACTGCCAAGAAACTGCTTCTCTTAAAGCATATTTTCTATGTTAAAACTGTTTCCTGTAGAGGCGGTAAATAGTGCAAAATATTAATAGTTACCTGGAAACTAACCAGTTCATCTTTTTTACCATCGTTCCGTAACGGTCTCTGTATTGTGTTGGTTGAACATTATAAAAAATCTACCGTCCCAGTTACATACTAGCAGCATCAGCTCAGTCCAAGGGTCAGCTGATACAGATAATGAATCTGGGGCTAGAGACCCATATTGTGGAGCTGGAGCAACAGAATTTTGGTGACTACCTGCCTGTGATTATTTTGCATGTATAATGATCTTCCTCATCAACACAGACATTGTCAAAGGCATGGAATTAACTTTCTGGGAAGGAGCAAAACAAAAATTCACCAGCTGCAAGTGATTTAAAGCATTAGAGAACAGTACTTTTCAGTAGTTATAATAAAAATTTAACTCAACTTTAACTTTTTCTTTTTAAATTTAAATCAATCACCAGAACAAACTACAGTTATGAGTGGAAATTTTCATTATTGATTGAAAACATTTAATAGTTAAGTAGTAAATTAGAAGAAACAGTAGACAGAAGGTCGAAGCCCTTGTATTACTAGAGAGAACAATGTCATTGGAAACCATGAATTCACACACATGCCTACATTCACACCTGCTCTTTTGTATAATGTAACTGATTCCCAAGGATCATTTTACAATTCTGATTAGGTCTTACAAAAATCTTGTTTATTAAATTGCTTTCTTTAGGCATGCGTAGCTGCTAATTTGTTTCCAGCTAAATCATGTATCATCTGAAAAAGATTACATTGCAACAGCAAAACAACACTCCTGGGATTATGCTTCATCTGGATTTTAGAATTAAAAGGACAAATATTACAGGAGTTGCAAATTAAGTTACAATTAAGTTTAAAGGTGGTGGTGGCGAGAACACCCTGTGACAGGGTAATTCCAAACAGAACTATTAGTTTACTTAACATGTAGCAGCCATACTGAGACACACATAGCAAGTGGAAAACTCAAAGTACCAAAGGATTTGTTCAGCTTTAAACTTTAATTTCTACAAGAAAAAAAAATATTGCTCTTTAGATCAACATATATGTATTTAAACACCCATATTTTGTAAGCAAAATAAATAATGGCAGCAAAAAAAATTAAAAGCTCTGCTGATTTTAAAATATTATCAGCTATAATATCCACAAGTTTTAAACAGAAATAAAAATTTGCAGAGATTTGAGAATGACTTCTGAAGAACTCTATAGAACAGACATACCTGGATACTAATACAAAGTTCCCTATGGCTTACTGAGGAAAAAATTCTGACCCAGGTTTAAACCAGGTCAAATTCTGGTTTAACCCTAGTGCCTTCACCTGCTTCTCGCTCAAAACAGGCAGAAGTTGCTACGCCTTCACTGTTCTTTTCTCAATCACTCCGAAAGGGACAAATTCCTCCAAAAATGCTGGCAGACTATGAAACATCCTAAAGCATCTCAGACAGAGAGACACATGGTGTAACACATGCACATGGATAAGAGCAGAAATAGGGAAGTAGGATTAATCATGGTACAAACACCTCTGCAACAAATTATCCTGGATGTTCAGTGTTAAGTGCGTGGTTTTAGTACAGCTACTATCCAGAACTTTCAGTTTCTATACAAAGGAGGCATGTGTTTTCAATATAGAGATCATAATTTTCTTTCAATATCACACCATTTAAAATTAAATTAAAAATCAACATGTGACACATCTGGTCTGAGAAATATGAAAACCAGGAAAGCTGATCCACTACTTCAGTATTTCTCATCCAAAAAACATCATTTAACAGGAAACCTGACTATGCCGTATTCCTAGAATTTCCTCCCACCTCCCACAGCAGAAAACATTATTTTCAAATTCTGTCTGTCTGAAAACCCTTGCCTTCTTTCCACTTCTATGCCTCTCTTATTTCCCACTCCTTCAGAGAGCCCACATCAGCTGTCATGTGAAAATACCAACACAGCGTTCCTAAAAGTACTTCAAAGAAACTCCTTTATTTGTTACACAGGATATTCAGGATTAATGAGCCCCTCTGGGCACAACCCAAAATACAGTATTCCCAACTTCCTAAAATTACCAAATCTAGAATAGAATTAAAATTAACGATCAGATTAAATGGGAAGAAAGAGAAGGAAATTGCTGCCTTCATGAACACCGAAGCAGTACAGGTATGGGGAATCTTTCCTGTATCTCTGAGTAAACTATTTCTGAGGGCAGCAGCAATTTGAGTATATTTACATCTAATCTTCCTCCCTTCTCCAAGGTTGCAACTTACAGCAGCCTCTTCCTGCAGCTGATGAGGTCTGGAGACAGGTCATTCTGTCAAAATCACTTGGCCTAGTCAGAAGAGGTCATTTAGCAGCAAAGACAGATGTTTCTCAACTGATACAACTAAAAGGCAAAAGAGAGCAAACAAGCCCAAAGGCTCATTTTAGCAACAGGGTATCTGCAATTCCAATTTTAGGTATTGTTCAATTTAGAAAGATCTTATTCATCCAACACTCATTTGCAAACTTCAATTTAGGATTAAAAAGCTGCAGATACCATGTGTAAAATTCTGAAACGTACATTCTATTTATTCTTCAAAGAAAAAAGATCTTTTCTTAAAGCCACATTATTCACTCCATATCTAACCTCGCATTTCAGCTAAACCCAGCTCTTCTGCCAAGTACTATGACTTCTGAATGCATTCTTCCCCTTCTCCCTTTACAGTCCTACCCCTAGGTTTTTTTTGCTCAGCTCTTTCACACAGAGAAAGAAATTGAATTAAAAAAAGGAAAACTGAAACTGATTGTACACCAGAAATACTGTCACGGATGAAAAGGAAATGCTACACATTTTCAAACTAAATTGCTCGGTGCCCAAGAAGATGAGACACTGGTTACAAAGCTAACATAGAAAAAGAATCATTTCAGCACGAAATACACCTGAACAACAGACTACCTGTTAAAATTAGAAATGGGCATTACACTCAAAAGTACACAAACATCATTAGACTATTTTGACAGAAAGCATGAAGTTTCAAAAAACAAGAAGCAACAATTCAGATACTTGAAATAATCCTGTATGAATCCACATGGCCTCTCTCACAATTCTATGCCAAGTTCGGCTTGCACAAAGCTTGGGGGGGAAGAGGGAAGCGTTATGTATAAATAATTCCTTTTTGCTCACTCTGTTACTACTACAGAACTGAGCAACATCTGTCATGAAGGGTTTAGGTCTGTCTTATCCTGCCTCAGAGCAGAGAGATGGATCAAATGACCTCTTGGTGTCCCTTCCAGCCTTGCTCTTCTATGATTTGGAGGTTATTACATCATCTCTATTTTAAGACTTCTGTTTCTGCAATTTGCTTTCATTTGAAGTCACAATCGTCAATTTCTGGCACAATGAGACAACACGGACATTATAACAGTACAAACATACTAGAAATATTCATAAAAGAAAATTAAAGCGGACAAAAACAAAGGTATGCTTTCAAACCAGTCATTTTGTAAGAAGTAAAAAAAAAAAAGAGACATAAGGAAAACTGTTCCTAATGAATTTATGTTTATATTTGCAGAAATTGCTATAATACTGTAAAGAAATGTTTACATATTCCTATTTTGGGGTAGTGTGAAGTTAAGGACAAGACGTGCTGTATTCTAAGCAGCAAAGAAGATATGGGCAGAGGAGAACCAGAGAAAATGGCCAACACCAAAGCACCATCCATGTAAATACCTCTATCTAGGTACCCACTTCTGACTGAATCAGGCAAAAGAGACCACCCCTACCAAACATACCTTCTACACAACACCATCCTCTGACTGCACCACCTACCAGAAGAGCACCTGCACCCTTCCCTCCCTCTACATCCAGTTTGAGTTGTTCCTTGTACAACTCGTGCCTAGCAAGTCAATTATGGTCCTAACCGTCTTGTGTGGAGATCAATAAACTTCAACAACTCTCCAAACAATTCACATTTTTTGAAGCATTTTTTCCAACTTCATCAAAGAAGCTTCTTTCTGTGATCCACAGAGGTGCAGGCAATTAGAGCCATAGCACAACAAAACTTGAGGAATAATTAGAAATAGGAGACAAAAACTGTCCAACACAGAATTCATTAGAGAGCCACAGACTATTCCACCTGTTGCGTTTTACACTGCGTACTTGTAAAACCACAGAGGAGGAAAAAAAAATAATGCAGATATATCCAAGCAGCTAGGAACATGAATTTTGATCCCTTTTTATATCCTATTGTTATCCACAACCCAGGAAGCCGTTAATTGGCCTAAGTAATTGGTTTAAATACCCAAGTCCCATTATAAAAATATACTATGAAAATGCTTAGACACTTATCACAACCAAGAAATTCTTAACTAAAGTTCAAAGCTGAAAAGGCACTAGGGACTTGTCTACACTGAAGGAAAAAATGCATAATTATACCAATATAACTAGCTCAGTGTGGAAACTTACTCCAGTATAAGAGTACCCTTTCCCACTTCAGCTTACGTGCTTTGGAAGCAAAATAAGATAAACCATGAAAACTCTTATTCTGGTATAAGAGTGTCTCCATAGGGAGTTATATTGGTATAATTATAGCATATAATTATAGCACATAGTTGTACCGTTAAATTTCCTTGTGTAGACAAGCACTAGGTGCCCAGTCCACATACATTTTCTAGCAAAACAAATGGTTATCAAATTCCAATAGAGGCACATAAAATACTTAGCTTTTATTTTTGTTTGATGAACCTTCTTCATTTTAAAGTGATGAATTACTTCAATTAATCTTCCTTGCAAATGCTTTTCTCCCTGCTATCCTATATGGTAATAGATTATTCTTCTGGTGGAGGCATCATAAACTAACACTTTGAGAACGGCTGCGATATCTCCCACACTGATTTAGGCTCTCATCATATAAAGGAAGTGGTGAGAAATCAGGTACAAGGAAGGAATAAGGTGCTGTTTACACATTTGACTGTTAGACTCGCACCTTTTACAGTACATCCCCAGCTACTTTAAACAGTCAAGTGCTTCAATAATTTAGTCTCTGTCCTTCTGACAATTTCATTCTCACCTCATTTGCTATAGAAGTTAAAACATTTCAGTCAACCTTGAGGAAGCCATGCTTCCTCCTCCTCCCCTCGTACACACCGGGGGGAAAAAGTACATCTAAAAACCATGCCACTAGTTGAACTACAAAGTATAAAAGAGAATCATAAAAGATATACAAACTATAAAACTACAAAAGACACTTCAGTATCTTTTGAAAACAAGCAACTTCATAGGATACTGAGCTCAGAAACCCAAGCTTAAGCCAAATAAATTGTCCCTGTTTGTGAGACAGATCCCTTAAAAAGGGAGCAAACTGAAATACTAGTTATGCCAGCCTCCAGAAAGCGGAAAGCACTGACACCCTGCCACAAAGATGTCAGCAAAATTATTAATAGCAATAATACTTCAGTTTGGGCATTTTAAACACTCTACTAAGAAAGGTTAAGTGACCCTAGAGATAATTAAGGATTACAGTAATCATTTTGCAGGACACATTGGTAAATCCCTTTTGCAAAATGTGTTTTTTCCTCAATAACCGTTTTGTATAAAATTTCATTGCCAAAAAGAGCTCTTTGCAGGATAGATACCCCTGTGTCTTCTTTTGTCCTTCTGAACAATTTAATCCCTTCACATTACGGGATGCACCAATGCTGGGCTCTGGGACCTGCAGAGCCATGGGCTAGAGAACCATGACTGTGGGAATGATAAACTCCCAAGCAACCCCTATCTTGTGCAGGACTTGCTGCTCCACCTGGATCCCTGTAAGTTGATGGGGCCTCAAGAGATTCATCCAAGGATACTTAAAAAGCTGGCTGATGTCATAGCGAGACCTCAATGTTTTTTCAATGCTCTTGGGAATCTGGAGAGGTCCCAGTTGACTGGAAGCTGGCAAATGTTGTCCCAGTCTTCAAGAAGGGCAATAGGGATGACCCCAGTAACTACAGGCCCATCAGTCTCACTTCCATGCCCGGCAAAATTATGGAGATTATTCTGGGAGTTACTGAAAAACACCTGAAAAACAATGCAGTCATTGGTCCCAGCCAGCACGGGTTCATGAAGGGAAAGTCCTGCCTAACAAACTTAATTTCTTTCTATGACAAGGTCACCCACCTAGTTGACCAAGGGAAGGAAGTCAATGTGATCTTTTTGGATTTCAGTAAAGCTTCTGATACAATCTCTCACAGTATCCTCCTAGACAAAATATCCAATAGAGTTGGATAAACACGTAATGCAATGGGTGAACAACTGGCTGACAGGTTGGGCTCAAAGGGTCATAGCAAATGGGGTTTACATCGGGCTGGTGGCTGGTCACTAGCAGGGTTCTGCAGGGATCCATGTTAGGGCCAGTACTCTTTAATGTCTTCAGAAATGACTTGGATGCAGGACTGAGAGGAATACTTATTATGCTTGCCGATGACACAAAATTGGGAGGAGCTGTTGACACTTTCAAGGGCAGAGAGGCCCTGCAGAGGGATCTGGACAGACTGAAGACCTGGGCAATCACCACCCATATGAAGTTTAACAAGGGCAAGTGCTGGATTTTGCACCTGGGGCACAGCAACCCTGGATGTACACACAGACTGGGGAACGAGAGGCTGGAGAGCAGCTCTGCCGGGAGGGACCCGGGGGTTCTGATCAATGGCAAGTTGAACATGAGCCAACAGTGTGCCCTGGCAGCCAGGAGGGTCAGCCAAGTCCTCGGGTCCATCAAGCACTGCATTGCAGTCAGCTGAGGGAGGTGATTGTCCCGCTCTGCTCTGCGCTGGTGCAGCCTCACCTCGAGTGCTGTGTACAGTTTTGGACACCACAGTATATTAAGGTTATAAAGCTACTAGAGTGTCCAGAGGAGGGCCATGATGTTGGTGAAGGGTTTAGAGGAGAAACCGTATGAGGAGTGGTTAAAGTCACTTGGTTCGTTCAGCCTGGAGAAGAGAAGACTGAGGGGAGACCTCATTGTGGTCCGCAGCTTCCTCACAAGGGGAGGAGGAGGAGGGGCAGGCCCTGATCTCTTCTCTCTGGTGACCAATGATAGGACCCAAGGGAATGGCAGGAAGATGTGCCAGGGGAGATTTAGGTTGGGTATTAGGAAAAGGTTCTTCACCCAGAGGGTGGTGGAGCACTGGAACAGGCTCCCCAGGGAGGCAGTCACAGCACCAAGCCTGATGATATTCAAGAGGCACTTGGACAACGCCCTCAGAGATATGGTGTGAATTTGGGGTTGTCCTGTGCAGGGACAAGAGTTGGACTTGATGATCCTTGTGGTTCCCTTCCAACTCAGGACATTCTATGATTGCATTGGGTTTCATCACTTTGATTTTGAAATACATCTGTAGCACCCCAAACATGCCTTGTTTGCTCCCAGACACCAGCTCCCTTGGTGGCACAGATCCCTTGACTGGGCTACCCCTTCCTTCCTCCCCATGCCCAGCACAACCCCTTAGAGCCCTGCCACAGTGCTCATCAGGTTTGCTGTGCTGCACGACACCCCAGAGACAGACCCAACAGAGCGACCAGCAGGAGGGCTGCAGAACCACAGGGAGCACCAGTGCTGAGTGAGGACCACCACCATAGCAGCTCCTTCCCAGAGGTGCCCCCTTCACCTCACCTGAAGTGCCAGTAACAGGCAGAGTTTTCAATGGACTGTGAAGCAGCATCTACATGACAAAACTGCTGCCCTATTTCCAAATCAAAAGCTTGTACCTCTGTACAGAAATTGCATACCTAAGCGTTAAGGTCAACTGATCTGGAAATTCATCCTGATATTTTCAAATTTGCCAGTATGCCTTGTGTCTGCAAATATGCTTGAAAAGAAACACTGACAGTTCTTACACGCAAAAATTTAACATATCAAAAGAAACGCAACAGCAGGAAAAACTCTGAATAGGTATTATAAAAAAGGACAACAAAAGAGAAATTTATCAAGCTTAACAGGAAATAGGTATTAAAACTATTAGTTCTAATGGGTTAGCAAGATAATGAGAGGAAGGTTAGTCCAGAACTCCAACAGAAGTCTGGAGTCATTTGCCTGTATGATTTGAAAACTCTATAAATAGTGGAAGGAATTAATTACACCTGCCCTTTGACATCAACACCTGAGCTTATCAGCTTAGACCTTTTTTAGGGCAAAGGGAAAACCATGTAACTTTAGGAGCATGGTTCATTAGACCTGCATTACATGTCTACTTTAGGATGAGATGATTCACACCAAGAAATTACTATTTCTTTACACCAAAGAGAAGAAAAGCCACATGAAAAGATCAGGTATAAATGCCTACAATACATACGGTTAGACGAGCCCCACCCTTGAAATCTAGTATTTCAAAGATACTGAAGGCTTATTTGGCCACTACAATCAGTGCATTCTGTACAATTATCACCGGGGCGGGGGGCCGGGGGGGAGATATCCACACAACAAATTCTACTCTCTGTCTGAACTTCTTTCCTTTTTAAAGGAGGCAACAATGACTCCCCACCCCAGAGAAACACTGGGAAATTAAATAACTGTCATTATTTGCGGAGTAATTTTACACTCAAGATACGGTCTCATGATGAGTTTAAGTTAACACAAGCCAGTACCACCACAAAAAGGGGCTGTCCTGCCCTGACCCCACCCTCTGCTGAACTCTTTCTGCCACATTCTCCCTTGCCTTACCTCTGTGCTGGAAAGACTGTGCTGCAAGTCAGATCAGCTCAATGATCTGGCTGAAAGCTAACCATTCACAGGTTTTGTTTGGCAGGATTAGTTTTCAGACAAATCAGCCAACTGATGGGACTCACCTTGTGACACAAGGGGAGCAGCAGGGAGCTGATAAAAGGGTGGGACTGGTCTTTTCAGCAGAAGTGAAGTCTTAGATCAGCTTCAGACAACCATTAGACTCACCCTTTGAGGCAAGATTTTTTCACAACACAAAACTCAATAAAAGAATGCCCAAGGAGTGTTAACAAAAGGCTACAGAAATATGCAAAGATAAACAAATTTGGTTTTCAAGGTTTTTTTTTTCAGTTTTCCCCAAAGAAATTCCAGCTTGGTATCTACACAAAGGGTGCATGTCCATTTAGTTCAACGCATATTTTCCCCATATATTTATGTGTTACAACCTCTCTCCCGATAATTTGCTCTTTGTTTCAGCCCCTGATCCTCAAAAGCCAAAAAAAGTAAAAAGCTTCCTTTTTAAGGAATACCTGCTTGGATCTTCTGATGGATGTCTAAAGAGTAAACTCGATTTAAAAAGATAATCCCTGCTTATTCCCAAGCATTAATCAATAAATGACAGACAAAACATGCTACTGAATGCTCAGCATCAGGCAAATGTTTGGGGGATAAAACGAAGAAAAAAAAAAAGTCATGTTCGTTGTCTCCTTCGTTCTACGATGGGCTATATAAACCCAACTCTGGAGAGAAAAAAATACATTTCTACCTATTCCTCACATCCTGGCTGAGACAACTTCCTTAAGACAGACAACCATATGCAAGTTCAAGGACTTCAAGAAAGTAAAAATCAGAAAACGTAATTATTTGAACCTTCTGTTATGATGACATGACCAGCTGCAGCCTTTAACAAAAAGCACCTACTTTCTTCCTTCATCTCTTCAAGAAAGACATCAACCCCAAGCAAAGGAAAAAATTTAAACCAAATGTTAAAAAGCAGGAGAATAGAGAAGGAACAAACAGGGTAAATCAGACTCAGCTTTTTCAAACCTAAAAGACAAGTAACTATTACAGGTAAATCTGAGATTATTTTTTGTTTAAGAAACAAGATCGTTGCAAATAAACATCTAGGTCTTCCTAGAGATGACACAATAGAATTTGGAGACTACCATGCAAGAGAAATTGGCCTTTTTTCTTCTTTGAATTCCTAAGGTATTTTCCCAGACTAATGGAACCTTAACCAACTTTTTAAACAGGCTTCATTCACCATCTTAACAAGCTACACCCCCACAGAAAATAGGATATGGTGGAATAACAACCAACTGTTCTTGGCTATTTGCTTCTCTGTACACCCCCAGTCTTCCAAGCAGAATTAAAAGGAAAATAAATCTATGAAATTAAATATCAGGTACTATAAGATTGCACAGACTGCATCTAGTACATCGCGTTCACTACTTAATATAGACAATTACACACAAAGTATTTCCTCTCCTCAGTTCCTGTCTTTTCTATACTTTCTACATAAGCAGCAACACCACACTTCAATTTTCATGCTGACATCTTTTCAAATATCTTTTGGGCAAATACAGAAGGAAGTGATTTTTAATTACAGCTGCCATGCCAGGTAAAAAGTAAAGAAACTGTGCACGTCAACATTTACACTCCAGCTTGGTTTTGTCTCCTTCGTTTGCCTCTTTTTTCCAAATCTGCTGTTACTTAGAGCATCAGCGTTGTAGGAATCTGAAAAACAAAACAGCACCATCACCCACAGATAACTACTTGCATCATTTCTCCTACTGCACTGCCAAGTCCTGTCAGGATTTAGGGGCTTGCTTGGTTGGTTTTTTGGTAGCTTTTGGTGTTTTTTTTTAATGCGAACTAACCTCCAGTCACTAGAAGAGCCTACATAAGAAGTTGTTTAGTCAAGACACTTCCCCCAAGAACTTACGTGCACAGATTCCTTGAAGGACAGAGAGGAGCAAATGCAAGTCAGAGGGAGGGATGGGTACCACAGGGTCACCCAAAAGCTATTTTCTCCCTGGATATATGGTCACACTGCTCACTCTTGTGCAACTGTAAAATGGCAGAAGACAATAAGGATGGCTTTTCCACCACTCCAATGACTTGGAAAGTGAGAAAGATAGCAATTTGGAGATAACATTTACAGACAGAAGAAGGAGTAACACAAGACAAAGAAGCAAAAAAGATGACGACGTCTGGGTGAAAGAAAGTAGTATAACTTTGGGAAGGAAAGAAGCAAGACAGAAGCAAGCAATCCACAAATAAATCTCTCACTCCCTGCAGGAGAAAATGCAGAGGAAAAGCCTTGAGCAACCATATCCCACACCAGAGCTGGCATATAATATCGTTAGTATCTCCAGAAAAAGGACCGGAACACATCTACCATTCTGCCAAATGCACTCTAGCAAAGTAACAGCTCGCTCGGACCCTCCCCAACCCTCCTCTTGTTATTATTACTGTTGTTATTATTAAAACAAGCTGTGAAGAACTAAAAGGAGAAACGGAGGGCTATGCCTGGGACAGGCAATCCCTCTCCACTGCTTGTTCACAAAGTGCCACATTTGGCGAGTTCCTCATGAACAACCGAATCCCTAAATGCTACACCAACATATGAGACAGCCAACCCATATACCTAAACCTAAAACTTCCTGAGCGTCTCAATCCATCCGGAAAACGTTCTGATTGTCACCAGCATTCACACATAAAACCCTCGACAGCTTAGGCTGTGGTAGCCCTCAGATCTCTAGCTAATTCTTGGAAAAATCCTTATTTTTAAATGTTGCCAACTACGCCAAGACGTTGAGCACTTCAAGAAAACTGTTCTAAAACACAAGACCGTTTGCTACGGATGCTGCCCCATCAGCCCCTCCTCTTTAAAGGAAGAGCTCAATTAAGTTGGTAACTTTTCTTCTGAATGATTTAAAATGTGTTTTTCTTTTTCATTGTGGTTGGATCTCAGTGAGTGTAATTGCTATTTATATCAAAACATTAAAAGGTCTGGTTATAGGGTTTATAAGAAAAGCAAAATGTGTTTTTAACGCTTAAAAAGAACCACAACAAAATACTTTGTAGCAGTATTTTCCCCTGTATTTGCATACCGCATGTTCAACAACAACAGAAAGAGTATTTTACAAAGTTAAAATCCTCAAAATGTCACTGAAGTAGTAGCTCCTACAGTTTGTTAGCAGCAAAAACACTTTTGTGCCAGGTTGGGGTGACTACCACAAGCGATATGTGTTAGCCTGAGGATTTAATAGGAAAAAATATATATTGTAAATGAAAATATAACATAGAAGATAAACAAGTACAATATCTCTTTACTAGCAAATAAAATTTTAAATTTAAAAGAGCATCACTTAAAGAAAAACGGCAGGAATACTCCACATGACGTTGTTTCAAAGATGCGAAGGCAGAGGGTCGCATGGGAGAAAACCTTCCCCGAAAGGCAGCTAAGTGACACGCAGTCAAGAACTATCGTTCGAAATTTAAAAAAAAAAAGCATTCCTCAAGCTTCTCCCTTTCCACCCACGTCTCCCGCATCAGCTCACGTCCAGGGCCGCCATCCCTCTCCCTCAGGCGAGCCGGTGGCAGCCTGCGCACGCCGCCGGCCCGCAACGCCGTTTGAATCCCATTTCCTTGCATTACCTCTGCCCAGGTCAGGGATGAATGGCTGTCAAATTCCCCGAGCAATAAAAAAAAAAGGGGGGGGGGGGAAAGGAAAAAAAAAAAAAACCACCCTTTCTTCCCAAGGCAGCAAGTTTCAATTGAGGGAGCACATGGCTAATCTACATATGTGAAGGTCAGGGCACTCCAGCCGGGGAGGTGAAGAATGGAGCAGCTCACGTAAGGGGCCGCCTCGCACTCCCTGGCCTGCTGCCCGACAGGCGAGATTGTTGAAAAGCAATAGATAGCTTCTGGCAGCGGCAAGGGGAAAAATATTTTGATCATGTGACGCTATACAAGCTAACTAGTTTGCTTCATGTGTGAAACTTTTACAGACGCTACAAATACCACGTTTGTAACCGGCCCCCGAACCAAGCCCGCGCTCCTCTCCTCCCCCGGGAAGCCTCAATCGCCAGTCAGCATTTCTGCAGGCTGGAATTTTCTGAATCAAGCAAAACTTCAGTTTGAAGCAAATTATGGAAAACAGAATACAACCAGCTGACCGCCACCTCTATATTCCTAGCACTTTTCATTACTGCTGAATGCAGGGCACCATGAAGTTATCTGCCTCGCAGAAATCCACCTTTCTCTTTAGAGGAAGGACTTTCAAATACAAGTAAAACTGCCACGTAAAATTACATTGCTATTGCTGGTACACAACTAAAGCAGCCTCAAACGTACCTACCTGTGTTTTTCCAGAAATATTTATTTAAATAGCCTCTATCTACAGCCATCTGTAAATATCTTAAAACAGAACAGCTCTAAAGAACATGCTAATTTTTCTTGACTTAGGAATTTCAAGCAACTAAGACACATTGAATTAAAAAAGAAAAAAAAGTCACAAATGCACAATCACTTTCCATAAGTCATGTCTGAAAATAAGACATCAATATTACCATTTCACATAAACAGAAAATATCCAAATTATTCACAACATAAATTGCTACACAAAAAAATACAGAACTCCATACATTCCACCCAAATCAAAGGCTGCAAATAAACCAGCATATTCCTTTGATGCTGTCAAAACAAACCTCCTTATCTTTATTTTTAACTTTAAAAGAATAAAATTTAAGAACTACAAATCCTGTCCTTGTGCTTTCAAAAGGAATTTTCAGAGCTGATGTTTCAGTATCTTGCTTACAAACAAGTAAGTCTGACAAGCTCACCAAATAACATGATCAACGCTGGGAACGAGGCGTCTCAGATCCCATACAAACAAACAGAGAGGAAGGAACAGTGCAGACTGGATACCCTCACACATAACAAGTATTTAAGCTGCCTATTTATTCTGTGTGACACTGTAATTAAAACAGCACACCAAACTCGAATAATTAAATAAGGCAAATATTATCCTTATTTTAAGTTACCTTTAGATCATGCAGTCAGCAGACAGCTATCCAGAATTCCTGCACCAATCCTCTGATAATACCATTTTCCTGAAGTCACATAATTTACTTACCATAGCTGAATTCAATGCTTGTGTAAAGAAGACACTATTCCACTTCAATCAATCTGTGAATTAAGCCATGTCCACACTGGGAACAGCACACATGACTACAATTATGTTTTAAGACAGCATCTCTCCTTTTGGGATTTTATGAACCAATTTCCTTTCTTCACTCAAACAAACAAAAACAACCATGCTCAAACTTCAGCTGCTTTGGTGAAAGCCAGCTGTACCAGGGATTGTGCTACAGCAGGACAGCCCTCTCTTTCCTGCATGAGACAGATCATTTAACACTTTTAAAATGGGACCAAGAGATGTTGGGGAACTGTCTACTTTGTCAAAAACACAGCAAGTTACCTCTATCATAACAACCATACCTGTACACCCCTCAGGAGAGGCTACTTGTAAAGGCTGTTATTTTTCCAGGGAAGATACACTACCACCCCAGTAGTAAGCTAAATACAAAGGGGTTTGCCACAACAGTTATTAGTCAAGAAAGCTATTAATTCCCTGAACCTAAGTATGTAGCCATAACAACAGAACTTCACAGTGGACCTAGCCACACACCCTTTAAAGGGCAAATAAATTGACTGAGTAACTTGTCAGAATCAAAACCCTTCTGTAAGTAACATGGGTAAAAAACTACTAACATCCAACAGAAACTGCTGTTACAGAAGATTTATTTTTTTGAATAAATAGACACCTGAAATAAAATCCAGACAAAGTTCTCAAGGAAAAAAAAACCTGAGTGTAACAATTTTGAGTAGAACCTTAGGAGACCCTATTAGTAACACAACTAACACCACCCCCCTAAAAAAATGGGGGGTTATACATAAAGACTTTCCCATTTTCTTGATCATTATTTTTTAGAAAACATGCTAAAGAAAGAAGTGACAAATAAAAAAACAAGTGCATCTAATTTCTTTAAAAGAAGATTAGCAGAAAGTTCTTTCCCCAGTCCCCCAGTGGTCACAAAGAGGCTGATGCAGATGGCAGGGGGACATCAGTAACAGAGCCCTCCAGATGGATGTGTTGAAGGGCCTATCACTCAGATGATGTCTTCATAAAACATTATCAGATCACAAACCTAAACTCACTACCTTCTCAAGTCTGAAAAGGCTACAAAGTAGGGGGAAGAGCAGGCACAGCAGTGAATTCTTAAATGCTGGACACCATCTGACAATTAGGCAACTTCAGGTGCAAAAGATTAACTACTAGTTCTTGAAATTGGAAAAAGGAAGCTAATAAATAGATTACATACTTATACACATGCTGGGTCTTCCTGACATGGTTACTAAACCCACAATGACTCAAATGCAAGAAATAATATACAAGTAGATCAAACACTGATAGCTCTCTATTAGAAGTAATTCCTTACACACACTGCAGAACCATCAAACTCTGTTTTATGCCCACAAATTGGCCACTACCCATTCAGATATCCAGCAGCCTCATGACTTGGTTTGGTAGTTTATAAGGAAATTAACGTTTCCACTATACATGGAATATAAATGCATGAGATATCAACACCCTTTCAAATCATACCTGCTGAAAACTTTTACATAGATTTCAGTGGTTTTAATAAATATAAATGAAACATTTTGATAATAGCATCAGGATAATGATCTTGGGTTACAAAATTTTCTAAATAGTTGTAGGTGCCTTCAGATGAAGTAAGCTACCTATACAGGGCACACAAAATTTGCTAAAAGGTACTTTATATTTGCAGAAAGAACCATTCCCACATGAAAAGCTATTTTTAAACAAGGCATAATAATTGTGAGTTCTGCATCAAATTTGTTCATTTTAAAAATTAAGACAATTTATCTGCCAGATAAAACAACCGAACTTGGTGGTAAGGAAGCCTGTGCATGCATCCCCACACCCCCCAGCACGTACTCATGCTCTGCACGTCATATTCATCAGAAGGCAAGTTCTGCAACACCAGCTAAGCTCCTGGGCACTTGTTCAACTCAATTTTCCTCAGAGTTTAATTTCTATGAGAAATCTAGTGACTTTATATAGATGACATTGAGTACATAATCATGATAAAACAGTGCAAGGAATACTTGGGTTTTAGATGACGGTGCCTTTAGTTTAAGGTGACTGTATTGACACAACAGACAAATCCCTCGTTTTGCTCATTTATCTCCTCAGTTGTCTGAATACATGCCTGTAAAGCTTAAATTCTCCCAGAACAGGATGTGTTCACAGTAGGACCGGATTTATTCAAAAGCTAAAGTTTACAGCACCAAAGACCCTATTTATTTCTGAAGGAAGGTGTGTGTTATGTGCCTCAGTTTCCCCACCCTGTACCACAGGAAGAATCATGTCTTACTCCAGCTGCAAGGCATACTAGAAACACAGTGTAAAGACGAAACATACTCGGAACATTGTTACTGAGAAAACAGTTAGTTAAAAGTAATCCTGTACAAATTAGCCATCTACTGTCCCCAAAATGCATTGTTCACAAATTGCACAGGCATCTTGGGATACATTCACCCCTAAGGATTCCTGGACTGCAGCAGAACACTGCCCTGGATGGTTTGGCCCTTTTGGAGCTGCCATGTTCCTGGTGGATCACTGGATGCCACACTCTCAGGACTGGAAATACAACAACAGAAATCCTCTGGCCCACCTGCAACACAAACACTGCACCACTGTGCCAGCATATCAGCGTTTGTGTGTAAAATTCTGCATCAAGAGGTATGCCTGGGTAACAGAAAAATTCAAAAGGCAACCTTATGATCTGAATGGCAAAACGTACATCACATGTGCAGAAACCTCTCAGGTTTACTAAAAATATTTAAATTTATTATCAGGTAAGGCTTCTTTAAAATAAATTTTACTCTAAAATCACTGGCTCCAGAAGATTTTCATGTATTACATTTATTTGCTTCACTCAGCATCAAGCAATACAAAACCAACACCGCTTAGCACCACTTTTCTATTACCAGTTTTCAAAACAAATTTGAAAACCACTACGGTATACTTTTAATTTAAGTTTAATTAAAGTCCTCATTCAATCCTACCGAAACATGTATTTAGCACTATGTAAATAGCCCCAAAATTGAAAGAAATAAGTTTTTTTCCCAAGTACCTTAATAATCACAATTCCAAAATATATTCCAGCAAGTTAGCCTACCACAAACACATGCTACTGAAATTCTGCAGCCTTGAGCATGCATGCACAGTGAGTGTGGCAACACTACTTTACATATCCACAGAGAATCTTCAAAGCCTCCCAATAAATGGCACGTTTTGAAAAAGTACTGAAATGTAACTAGTTAGGACACAGGTATAATCTTAAGGACATAAGGATAAATAAAGGACTGCCATTCGCACGCTAACAATGAGAATTACAAAATACCTATGATAAAATATTTGAGGTGCAAAAGTAAGAAAGAATCCTATCATTAGCTACTGAAACTTATTTGCATTGCACAAATTTCATCCAGTTTTAACTAAGACACTATTTCAGAATGAAACAGCATCACCTCACAGACCATGCTTAGTAATTTCAAAAAATTTGTTACGTATGTAACTAGATAATTTAGTGATGGATTAAATGCCTTAGTTTTCATCCCCACAGATTTAAATCAGAATGCCAAAAAGACAGTAATCGACTGCTTAGTTGTAGACTCCTTACACGATGGAGGCAGTAATACAGCAGACAGGTTTGCATCTCTTCATTGTATCTCGTACACAGGGTCCTGCTGTTCAACATGTAGGCATAAGCACTACTACAGAAACCAATAACTGAACACCAAACCACAAAGTGTCAAATATACAGTCATAATATATATATAGATGCTACTAACTGAGAATATTGCTATTTGCTACTTCTAAATAGAAGCTATGTGAATACTAAACTGTTTATTTGAAAATGCACAGGGAAAAATATATTTTATTCTCCCATTGAGACATCAAGAATCTATTCACCATGCTAACAGCTGTTTAATGGCCTTCAGGCACAGGACATGATTCTGCAGCCCTGGCTCAGCCAGAACTCCCAATACAGGCAATCTATTTGGCATAAAAAGAGCTGCAGAATCAGGCATATCCTGAGTTTCTCCACTGCAAAACAAACGACTGATACACACACAAACTCAGAGCAGCTCGACATATTTTTTCCTAACGCCTGCTGTATACCTTATGCTATACAGGTACTCCTGAAAAGACCCAGGTTCTCTCTTTGTGTGTAGGTGTATGTAAATCTTACACACATGCACAAAGGAGAAAGATGTATATAAAGCGCACACACAGAGGCCAGCTAACGTGTTAAGCTACTGCAGTGCAAATCAGAAGTGAAGAATAAAAGGAGCCTCAGGACTCTAAATATCTGTACACTGCCAAGGAATTAATCAATAATCAAAATCAGTGAATGACAAGGTACTATACTGGCATCACACAACTCCTCCGCGATCAAATCAATGTATCCGCATGAGCAATATCCATCTGCTTTGAAAACGTGCGTTTCTTCAGAAACAAGAGGTCTCTCTTTCAAGCTTACATCTCATCTCACGATAGGGTAAGGCGATGAAATGAAATGGAAGCAAGATTTTCTTAAATAATTTAATAGGCTGGACAAACACAGAAGTCAGTTCAGAGTGGGATGCCGGAGTTCTGCATATTACACAAATTACCCATGCCGAGGCAAGAATTTCCTGAACAAGTATCTCGGATGTTGTAGCCTACTGACGGTCCTTTTTCTCTGTTTGCAGCACAATAGTTTCTTATAGGCGTAGGGGCCAATCATCATCTGCTTTGCAAAGACACATGACAAGTGAGTATGTTCTAGTGTGTGTATACACATATATAGAGTATACACACAGAAGATTACTTAAAAAAAATAAAGAGAAGCCTTCTGTTCAAATGCTGGGCTGAATATTCCAGTTTTCTCTTTCAAAAAGCAATCAATTTCTCTACTTAA
The DNA here is from genome assembly GCF_963921805.1 of Phalacrocorax carbo. Taxonomy (NCBI): domain Eukaryota; kingdom Metazoa; phylum Chordata; class Aves; order Suliformes; family Phalacrocoracidae; genus Phalacrocorax; species Phalacrocorax carbo. The sequence goes on along the minus strand of NC_087515.1, from coordinate 60,970,550 downwards.
ATATGTAACATACCTGGAGATTGACACGTGGGAATTAAAGATTAAAAAAAATGTACAAAAATAATTGTGTTCTGCAAGCTAATGGTAGAGTTTGGGTTTTTTTTAATTTTACACAACCTATTTTATACATTTAAAAAGTGTTAGTTTAAAATCTAAGAAAATTTCTTATCTCAATCACTTACTAGTTAGATGGAAAAATCATAATACAAAGAACGCTGATGACTTGCCTTTATGACAATTTTTTTGAGGAAAAAATAATAATTTTTAAAAATCAAAGAAACTGTGCCCTTGCCAGACTATTCTTTCTAAACTGCATCCTAATTCTTACAGTACAAAAAAAAAAAAAAAACTCTAAGAGGGAATATACACCCATAAATATAGGGAAGTATTTCTATGGGTCATACTAAGGACATAATGAATATACTCTCACTCCTCCAATAAAAATAAAATACTTTAAACAATTTCTGTCGTAAAGAAAAAGCACTCTGAAGTAACATGTACTACATCTATCTGATGACGATTTTCCTAGCTTTTAAAGCCATAAATTCTGAACTGTGTTCAAAAGCAAGCAGACAATGCATATATTTTAAATTAATTATGAAAGGTTATACATGTGAGGCCTCATTACCTTATGGCTTCCAGTGACCCTTTTATCAGTGCCAATTAAAAAAGGTAAAAATTAACACTCACCAAAAAAAAGAAAAATCTTATTTCCCTGAGAGAAACGAAAACGAAATGGAATAAAAACTAAAAGCGTGACAGGAACGGTCTGTTGGAAGTAGGCAAACACACACACAGCCAGTCCATCCAGGGTTTCTATTACTTTTTTTTCAGGATTAATACACCGTTCACAATACTAAGTGATGTTTTCTCCAGCTTCTGTTCGTTACTTTATGGAAAGATCCAGCTGTTTGAGGACCCCGAAAACGTTCACCTGCATTTGTTCCTGTCAGTCCTCGTTGTTAAAAGCTATTAAAAGATTTAATAGTTCTTAATAGAAAGATCTTGTTGAAGGGAAAAGAAACCCATAAGATTCTAACACACTACTCCATTTAACACAATTCACTTTCCTACTGAGAATTCAAGCCTAGTCTCACACTTGTAAGGAAAAATAATGAGATCAACAACTCCCGATGCTTCCTGAAGTATTCTAACCACAATTCAAGCGCAAAGGCACGTTTTCCCCCGTATATTGGGATTCGTTGCAGAGATGAAACAAACGCAACCTCTGACAGAACGGCTCCTTTCTCCCTTCTTTGTACAACACGCAGCGATTTCTCACCTGCAGCAGCTACGCGCAAACGAGCTTTTCCTTTTTTCTTTTTTTTTTTTAAGAGGCATGCATAGGTTAGGTATCAAGCTAATAGAAATGAAATTAGTATTTGGATTTTTTTTTTTAACAAAAAAAAGCTGATCCCTTGCATAATATCCATAAGCTGCAACATTAGAAAATGTTTTGAGAGGCACGAGCGCAACTTGAAATCCCAAATCGTCGTCTGAACACTGTTATTAGGAGACAGTCCCCTACCGCCTCCAATTAGCACAGAATTGAAAATCTTTTATAAAAAATTTTTAAAAGTTGTAAACCGATGCACAGAAAAACCACGCCACGGAACAAAACTGAGAGTGGGGCGGGGGGGAGGGGAAGGGAGATGCCCCTGGCTTTTCAGCGCGGCGGTGGCCGGCGGGGATGCGGCGGCGGGGGTGAGTGGGGGCGTGCGGGTGTACGTGGGGGTGTGCGTGCGGCTGTCCCCCGCCCCGCCCCGCCCCGCCGGGCCCAGCCCCGGCCCGGCCCGGCGGCGCGACCGCCGGGTGTTATTTGCGGCGGGGGTTTCTGTGACTGCGCCGCTCAGCACTTCTATTTACATCAGCGGCGCGAGGTGCCCAATGGCGAGCGGGGAGCCAATCAGATGGCAGATTAGATGTCAACTCGGAGGCAGCTGTCTGGAGACGGTTGCAGCCAGTTTACCTCCACAATTCAAATTCCGAACCTGGCGGAGAAGACCCGGCCGCTCCTCGGCACCGGCCCTCCAGCGAGGCACGGCCTCACACACCCCCGCCTCCCCGCGCCGCCGCCCCGGGAAGGCGCTGCGCCGCGGCCCGCCGCCCCGTGATCATCGCGCCGATCCATCCATCGATCGATCGGCGGAGTTACCGGGCAGGGGCGGGGGGCGCGCGGGGGGGGGCGGCCCGCCCGCTGCCCGCGCCCCTTTTACTGACGCCGAGGACTTTTAGGGGTTTTTTTTGTTTGTTTTCGGTTTTTTTCTCCCCCCCCACCCCACCCCCCCCACCCCGGTTCGGATTTCCGCGTGCGTTTGGGGAGAGAGAAACGTAGTTATGCGCGCGCGCGCGCACCCACGCGCGCTGCCGCCGCCGCTGGTGGGCAAGTCCCCTGACGGTCACACACCGGCCCGAGGCACCCCACGCGCCCCGGCTCGCGAAGCGCGGAGCGAAGCGCGGGCACAGGCGCGCACACACGCGCGCTCTCCCCACAGAGAAAGGAGCCCGGCCGCGCTCCGCGGGTCTCCCACTGCGGTAACTCCCACCCGTGACAAACTAATTCGCTACGAGCCCGCAACGGTGCAGCTCGTTCTGTTCGAAAAAAATAACAGGCTAAGGGGGGGGGGGAGGGGGGGAAACGGGGTTAAAAATAAGCAAAGAAAAAAAAAAAAGAGCTTCTGTGGAAGATAATGGACGTTATCCCCCGGGAGCCCCCCGGTCCGGCGCTCCGGTTACAAAACCCACCCCCCGCCCCCGTCCCAAGCCGCTCGCCCTCCGGGCCCTGCGCCTCTCCGTCGCTGTTTCAAAGTGGAAGGGGGAGAAAAAAAAAAATATATATATATATCTAAATAGGGTTGAAGAGCAACAGCCTAATTTCGGCAGCGTAAGCCGCGCTCCGCTGCCTCCGGCCCCGCCGGGGCCGCGCATTGTGCGCTGCTCACCCCCGCTACGGGGGCAGCGAGGAGCAGAGCTGGCCCGGGGGGGGGGGGGGGGGGAGGGGGGAAGAAAAGAGGAAAAAAAGAGGGGGCTGGGAGGGAGGGAGGAAAAAAGTGAATTATAAAGAAAGTAAGACCCCAACCGACACGAGGGGCCGGGAGGCGGGAGCCGCCGCCAGCCGAGCGCGGGGGGTTACCTGGGTCCGGCTGATGGCCTGCCCGGTGTTGCCAGGGCTCATCGCCGGGTGGTTCCTTTGTTGCGCCGCTGCCCAGGCCGGGTTCGCCGCTCCGTACTGGGCGCCCATGTCCTTGCCCATGCCCATGCCCGCCGCTGCCTGCTGGCTTCCCGGGGCGGCCGCCGCTGCCTGGGGCTGGGGCTGCGGCGGCGGCGGCGGGGCGCTGGGGCTGCTGTAGTCGGGGTAGCTGCTGCCGTAGCTCCGCATCATGGGGCTGGGGGACGTGAGCAGCTGGTTCAAGGTAGGGGTGGCCCCGGACGGGTGCTGGTTCTGCCCGGAGAACCGCGCGAAGCCGCCGGCCGCTGCCGCCGCCGCGCCGGCAGCAGCCTTGCCGAGGCCGGCCCCGCCGCCGGGGCCCATCATCATGCCGCCGCCCGGCTGCCGCGGGGAGCTCAGCACCCCGTAGCCCGCCGCGGAGCCCCCGTAGCCGCCGCCGCCGCCTGCCCCGGCGGCCGCCGCCGCCGCCGCCGCCGCCACGGCTCCCGCGCCGCCGCCGCCCGCGCCGCCGCCGCCGCCGCCGGGGCCGCGGCCGTAGCCCGGGTAGTGGTTGTACTGGCTGTTGGGGTAACCTTCGTGGGAGTTTTGCAGGGGGTCCATGCTGTTGGGGGCCGCCGTGGGGTGCATTATCCCCATCCCGGGGCTTTGTTGTCCGCCATGTTGATCAAAGCAAGGCCCGGCGCGGCTCGCCGTAGCGCTGCTGGCAGGGGCAGGGGCAGCGTTGCCATAATAGCTATTGAACTCCGAGACACCCACCGCGGAGGGGCCGCCGCCGCCTCCCCCGCTCCCGCCGCCGCCGAGGCCGCCGCCGCCGCCGCTCCCAGCGCTCGGGGGCGGCTGCTGGGGCTGCTGCTGTCCGCCCAGGGGTCCCAAGCCGGGGTGATCGTAGCGGCCGCCGATGGGCTCGCCCATCTTGCCGGGCATCTCCTCCTCGTCGGCGCCTTTATTCAGCATTTGCTGCGGCTGCTGGGGGGGCTCGGCCTGAGCGCCCAAAACACTGTCTTTTCCTCCATGTTGCTGCTGCTCCATGTCTGCACTGGGCTGAGCAGCGCCGCCACCGCCACCGCCGTTGTTGTTGCTGCCGCTGCCGCCGCCGCCGCCGCCGAGGCTGCTGTTGTTATTCTGCACGGGATGGTGCTGAGGCGGCGGCTGCTGCGGCGGCGGCGGCGGGAATTGATTTAGCTGCTGCTGTAGTGCATGGTGGTGGTGGTGCGGGTGGTGGGCATGGTGGTGGTGGGCATGGTGATGCGGGTGGTGGGCATGGTGGTGGTGGGGCGGCGCGGCGGGGTGATCGCCTCCGACGCTCTTCAGCTTGTGGTTGGGGAGCAGCCCCGTCTCCATGGCCGAGCCCGGGTTGGAGGAGGAGGAGGAGGAGGAGGAGGAGGAGGAAGAAGACGAAGAAGATGAAGATAACGCCGAGGAGCTTCCACCTTCCTTCAGAGCCGGCTCCGAGGAGGAGCCGCCGCCGCCGCCGCTGGCGTTGTTGTTGTTACCGGCGGCAGCGGCGGGAGCCGCGTTATTGGCCATGTTCAGCGGCTCGCTGTGGTGGTGGAGGAGATGGTGATCTACATTATTCACGCTGCCGCTGCTGCTGCTGCCGCCGGCCGGGCTCCCCTCGCCGACCCCCAGCGCGGGGCCCGGCCCGGGAGCCCCCGCGGCGGCGGCGGCGGCGGCCCCCCCCGGGCCCCGCTCCGGGCCCAGGCCGCCCGGCAGGCTCGGGGCTTTGCCCTTGCTGTTGTTCGCACCCGCCGGAGCCGCTGCGACTTGTGCGGCCATGATCATCGCAACATTGCGAGTCCGGAGAAATTAGTGCTGATAATAGTTAACTACCACAAAAAAAAAAAAAATTGGAAAAAAAAAATCAGCCCTCACCCTCAAAAAAGGGGGGCGAGCAGGGGTGGGGGAGGGAGAGGAGCGGGGCAGAAAGAGAAGCGGCCGGGGAAGGGACTTGACTGAGCCAAGAGTATCCCCTGCGGACCGCTCCGCACGCACCAAATTAGAAATTTCCCTCCCCGAGTCCGTGATTGAGATTAGAAATGGTAAGAACGCCTTACGGTCCGCGCCTGTTCCTGCTGTGTGATTTCATGTTGAAAGTTTTTTGTTCAGGTTTAAATGAAACTTTTTTTTTTTTTTTTTCTCCTCCTTTCCTCCCTAACCCGGATATGGGTAAACACAGGGCTGGCGGAGCCGCGCTGGCCCAGCATGGCATGAGGGAGCGAGCGAGCCAGCGCCGGCAGCCATCGCCCCCTCCGCCCCGATCGCTCCCGCGCACTCGCAAAACGCGGACTGGACTCCGCACGGCCCCGGCTCCCGATCCCGATCCCCGCCGCCCGCAGCACCGCGGCGGGAAGGCGGGGAGCGAGGGGGGGGGAGGGAGGCTGTGCGGCCCCACTCGGGGTGCCCCCGCTCGTAGTCGGGTCCCACTCGTGTGCGCGCCCGAGGGTGGCGGCCGGCGCCGGGCACCCTCCGCGCTGCACGGGGGAGCCAGCCGAACTCCGGCGGCGGGTCGGGGGGGGTTGCTCCGAGGCCGAGGGTCGAAGCGGGCCCCGCCGGCCGCCCCGGGCCGCCTGACGCGGCGGGGGGGGGCCGGGGGCCGCCGCTGCGGCGGGGGGGCGAGGGGGCGGCCCCCTGCCGGATCCGCGGTGGCGGGTCAGTGGGTCAGGCTTTCGGGCAGCGCACGCTGCCCCCCGACCCCGCGCGTCGTCCTCAGGAGGCTTCGCGTTGGCTTCCCAGGGCAGGGGAGCGTTTGCTATGTCACGGGAAAATAAGGGGTTTTTTCCCCTTTTTTTTTTTCGCTGCCACCACCACCACCCCACCACCACCACCACACACACGCACCCCCACACCCCCGAAGATTTATATTGCGTGTGCAGACGGTTATAAAAGTTAACCTAAAATCTGCAGCGGCCGCATCGTTGCAGTTTGACCACATTGTCCAGCTGTCTCCAAATTCTAATGGTCATTTGCACTCATGATGCTTTTATTATATAGGGCCGTTTTCAATATGTTCTCGGTACTTATTCGCAGATCAACAGGAGTTGATCAAGGAGAGCGAGACATTTTCGGTCTCATAATTGTTTCCCCAAACAATATAATTTCCAGTACGCACAAGACACTCATGAAAACGTAGTAACGAAAATACATAATCCAAATAACTCTTGCTCCAAATGGAAAGCTGCTGCTGCTGCTGCTGCTGACCTCCATTTTTGAACCACCTTTCAGAACGGTTGAAGGTTTTTTTGTAACTATCTTAAGACAAATGATACCCTAGTACAAGAAAAGGTAATAGTCACGCACTACATTCAACTAATGAAAGCATTGGGAGATCAAACACTTGGCTATGAAATATAGCAACCTGGGATATTAGCGAGGTTTTCAATACAGTAAGGGTCTAAACTGCGCTGTTTTAAATGAATATGTTTACGCGCTCTGTTAAAGGTAAGCACGTTTTCAAATTTCAAAATGGATGAATAGGAGATTCAATAATAATGGTAGGGGAAACGCAGCATATCAAGAAAGATGCTGTTATGAGTAGGTAGGCTTTTTTGAATCCACTGTGAAAACACTAGAGCGCTGAAGGTTCATGCTGTAATGTTGAATTACATGCAAAGATTATTGATAAATGTATGAACAGTGTGATTCCAGTGTCTATGATTTTAGTTCTGTCTGAAAAGTCAGAAATA